>NC_068552.1:6056616-7398933 GCF_026212275.2 Microplitis demolitor | reverse complement strand
ATCTTTGTATCACTCTCACGTGATAAGTAAAATAATAGAATAATAATACGCACCGAAATTTGATTATAAAAATAATAACTCAAATTAATAATAAATGATAATAAAAATTAACCAAACATTTATCGCGCTCAACATTTGGTAAAATAATACTGATTGATTTCACTGACTGTATTTGTATTCACTGAGTATAATATTCACGCATTCCATCATATGCTTATGACCAATTATTGATACTCAGAATTCACTATCGCTCTTACGCTTAGGCTATATACAAATGATCACCAACTCGGGAACCAAAATTACACGCCAATGTATTAGCCAAAAAGTACTTACAGTTTACGTATTATTCAACTCCCTTGGTTGCACGCTAATACGGTAAATGTATTTTCCTTCATGCGATTTATCGAAATGCTCAAATAATGCCAATGGGTTTATATTATCTACTCAAATACCAAATGGCGACAAATTTATAATTAGTTTAATGTAACAGAGCACACACGCTACTCTTACAGAGACTATCCCACGTCTGACCATGGCAGCACGTGAATCTCACGCTCGCACCTAGGCCGACACCATTTTGTCGTATATCTCACTTAGACCAATGGAGATATACAACTGTCGCATGTTATTTCTTGACAGTACCACTAACATAATACATAACTTTGGCCGTGTAATTTACCCAGTTCCCGACGCTAAATGACCAGTTGCCTTTTTATAATTAATTATTAATATGATTTTAAGATAAATCAATCAATGATTTATTTACTAAAGTAGGAGATTTATTTATAATAAATAAATTTACTGATGCCAACTGCTGCGTTGACGCGCTAGCGCCAACCAATTCAAAATAATCATTAGCACATAAATGAAATGCGCAACTATTTCTCCCAGCGCTAAAAAAATCCAAATATATACTTTAATTAATCAGTGAAATCTCCTGATTCAAATACACTTTATACCTAAGAAATCAATAACGTATTATTAACACAATGATTAAATAAAATCTTACATGTAAACAAACTATAATTATAATCCAATGTCGGATGAGACGTGTGAGCAGCGTGTGCTGCCCTTTGTTGCTCACCGACCTAATGCGAGACGGCCGCGATATTAAAATGTCGTGACACTATTACTATTACTGTTACTATTACTATTATTTTTATTATTATTATTATTATTATTATTATTATGATTATAATTATAATTATTATTATTATTATTATTATTATTATTATTATTATTATTATTATTATTATTATTATTATTATTATTTTCATTATTATAATAAATATCACTTATACACTACAATGATAACACTTTTATATCAGAAATAACAACAATACAACCAACGGCATTAAAAGAAAGCAAGAGCAATATATTGTTTTATTAAATACAGATGTATGCTATTAAGACGTCAATATAAGACCGACTGACTTTAGTCACATATCTGTAAAACAAGAGAAGGAGGTATTTGTTTTCTAGCTATTCAAATATTTCAAAACTAGTTACACATTCGGTACAATAGATGGGTCATTTCCAGTTAAGACGTAAATCGCTTATTGATAAAACGCGGCACGATAAAAAATTTGAAAATTTCATTAAATTTTATAATGTTTCGATCAAAACAATCATTTTCAATTGTCTGCAAGGCGGTCAGTCAATTTATTAATTTCATCTTGCTTTATAAAAAATCAGGGGAGATACTCAATCCAGGGGAGAGACTTGATAAACAGAGTAGGATACTTTGAGAGCAGAGAAAGAATTTTAATGTTATTTTATGAAAGAAAACAACTTTTTATTTAAGTGTTAACATCATTTAGTCATTTTATAATTTTAATATCAATACTTAATTATTATTTAATGATAATTAGTCTTCAAATTTTCAAACAGCCATCATTATATACTAGTAATACAATTTAACTTCAAAATATAAATTATTATTTGAATTATGATCTTAGTAATAACATGAATTATTTTTGTATTAAAATCTTTAATTACCAATCCCAAATTATTAGTTAATAATAATTAGTCTTTAAGTTTTCTGTGAAAAAAAAACATAATAATCGAGTTTTTTCAATGAACTATATTGTGAATATATTTATACGTTAAATTGAATAACACCATGCAACTTTTAAACCATAAAAAAACAGTTAAAATAGTTCTAGTTTGAAGTTTTCATATCTCTTCTGGATAGATCATGTGTATACCTTTGCCTTTACGAGACAAGAGAGATAATTATATTTTTTTTTATTTAATTTTTTCCGCGAACATAATAAACCTAGGTAGATTGGTTTTTGACTTTTCTTATTCAGAATTTATCGCCCTTTAATTTAATACCAGTCATCATAGGGCTTTGCATTAACAGAGTACAGTTTTCTAATAAAAATACACGGTGTCTCGGCATCCTTATTGATATTTCATTACTTATTCAAAAAACGTGGCTGAATTGAGCTTTTTTATTATTATTTTCGTGATCTAGGGATTTCTTTACATATTATCAATAATAAAAAAATTAGTTTATTAATTTCCCCCAACAACGGTTAAAAGTAAATTAAGTAAACTATATATGGGTTGAACTTCTATTGCCCGTTTAGCCAGAAACGGGTATTTGCACATATGAATGCAATAGAATAGTTTCTGGTAAATTTCTATGTGGAAATTATTTTTGATCGCAGAGCACAGTCCACGACGACGTGTGGAGCAGAGTAAGGACCGCAAGCTCAGTATATATGTATACAGGGGCTAAAATTTTTTTACCCGTTCAGCCTAAAACAGGTAGCGTAACATGGGTGGCTAAAATTTCATTTCCCGTTTAGCGTGAAAGAGGAAGTGACATATATGAATGCGAACGAATAGTCTACGGTGAATTTTCGACTGTGATAGTAGTTATTTTGGGGGAGTTCACCTCCCCCTCGATAACATGATCTACCGACCGTCGGTAAGTGACCGTGCGCGCGCGCGTTTACCGACAGCTGTTGCCGTGCGTGTGCCGACAGATGGTGTTACCGGGCGGCCGGATGGCAAATGTCGACGGTGGATGTTAATATGAGATATCAGCAGTTGATATTAAAATGTAATATCAGCGGCGGATATTAATAAATGATGTCAGCCCATGATATGTACACGGATAAACTGTTTTACCGAGTGCCGGTGAGTAAGGTTTCAGCGGTATCCTCGGTCAGTAAAACAGAATCGGATATATGCATTCCTGAATATTCTCCTTTTTGTTGTAGCTAATATTTACAGAAGAATGGCAAACTGAAATCTAAGGAGAGTATCAAGGAATTTATGTGCTATATTAAACAAAAACTTATATATATTTAAACTACTTATAGTAGGAGTGTCTGCGAGAGGAAGTGTCTTTTGCTCAAAAAAGTACCATTTAGTTTATGTGAACTTTTTTCTACTATTCACGTATCCCTCCGTTACCGACTATCGACAATAATAATAATAAATAGCTGGTATGGTAATTTGCTGTTTTATCAGCGACTGGAAAAGTAGAATATGATATTTATCATCGGTTGATAAAGTAGAGAACTAGATAATACTAGGTGCTGAGCCTCTGCTAATTGCTTGTTTTGTGATTGGTCGATGGTGTAGCCATTGATTTATCCGTTGCTAGTAGAAAAATGTAAGCTTTTAAAGCATTATTTGTACGTAAATTTTTGCTTTAAAAATCTCATATTACGTCATCTTAACCTGTTTTGACTTGTTTTTTTTTCTTTTTCGTTAAATATGGTAGGGATAAAGTAGCTTTTCCGTTGACGCTTAGTTCTTTATCGTCGCATATGTAGGTATCACCGCAACTCTCTCATCAACTGAACCAATAATGTAAAAAACCTTTTCAGTTGCACCACCAGCTAATGCTTCTGTAGCACTAAGACCAGCAAATAGGGGTAGAAGGAATGGAAGTACTCCACCAATTTTTTATGGTACAGGCAATATACGAGGGAATCTAATATTTTTTTTCAACCTGATTTTTTAACCTCCCGACGAGCACCTTGAAGAGCTGATTTAATTGGACTTTCCCCAGGATGTATAGAATTTTTTGCTGCCGTTACAATTTTTCTCAATGCCACTTGAAGTTTTTTTTTCATTCCCTTCCCCATCTTTTTCACCCACTTTCCCCTCCTCTTCATCCCCTTTCCCCTCTTTTTGCCCTCTTCCCTCTCACTTCCTTTTTCTTTAAGCCTATTCCGAATCTTCGCTTCATTTTCATAATCTTATTTACACTTCAAGGGGTAGCTTTTTCACTAAAACTTGAGTCTGCCGCTTTTTACACGTTGCCAGGATTTTTCAACAAGAATTTTATCAGCTTCGTGTTGTGCTTCTAAATTCTCACGACTCTGTGAGTACGCAATATCGTGTCCTTTACATGCAGCATCTAAAGGATTGATATCTGGATCACCACGCGCTAACCTTTTAGTCAACTTTGTACCTGGACCACAGTACTGATACTCCGGTATATGTAATTCAACGGGTAGCTTATTGATGATCCTGTTGAGTAAACGTTTACCACAAGTTCTTTTTTTTACGTCTGCACTCCATTATAGCAACATGATCACTAACTAAATTTATATCAATCTGCTACTTATATATTTATGTAACTAAGTCTGTGACATTAGGGTGAACCATCAACATGGATTTAAAAAAACAAGAGGCTAAACTACCGGTAATAAATTTTGATAAAATATTTCAAGGTTCCGGGTTAGAAAATGAAAATAAACGGCATGGTGTACCATTACCCAACAGTTTACGCGCAATATTTTGTGGACCTTCAAATTGTGGAAAAACAAATGCTCTACTTTCGCTTATTATACAACCCAATTGATTGAGATTTGGAAATATTTATCTCTACTAAAAATCGTTGAATCAACCAAAATACAAGCTTTTGGAATCTATACTTAAACCAATTAACGGCATTGGATTTTACCCGTATAATGAGCATGCAGAAGTAATAAAACCTGAAGATGCAAAATTAAATTCACTAATGATCTTTGATGATGTAGCCTGTGAGGAACAAGATCATATTAGAGCATATTTTTGTATGGATCGTCGCCGGAATATTGATAGCTTTTATCTCTGTCAAACGTACAATAGGATTCCTAAACATTTAATACGTGATGATACCAACTTTTTAGTTCTTTTTCACCCAGATGAGATTAATTTTAAGCATATACAGATGATTATGTTAGTACAGATATGTCATACAGCTTATTCAAAATCTACGCTCGACTTATTGGAATAATGATAAGTATGGATTTCGAGTTGTTGATAAAGATAGCGAATTAAATTGTGGCAGGTATAGAAAAGGATTCGATACTTATATCAGTATAAATTAATAAGGAAATAGTAATTATTATCATACGGAATGTAAACTTAAGTCTGTCAACATGAAGCGTGAGAAGATAATAAAGCAAAGGGATATATTGCGCAAAATATCTCAGGCCAGCGATGCTATCCGTCAGAAACATAAAATGTTAAAGTTGGGTAAAAATACCGCTGAAAAGGCCATAAGTGAGATGTTTAAGCCAATAGTTACACCTTTGCAAAGTCTAGTAGACTCATCACCATCAACATCAAAACAAAAAATTAAAGAAAAGATCAAACAAGAGATCAAACAAGAAAACTCATCGTTTAAGGATCTATCTGAGCATGACAACGATAATTATGATGAAAGTTTATACGATAGTATAATTTCCCAGAATAATACAGGTGCAAGAAGCAAAAATATTGATAAGACAACTATATCGAGAACACCTACTTCAACAAGTACGCCATCTAAAACGGGTGATTTATCGAAAAGTTACTTAAATAAATTCAATAGTTTCAGTAATAAAATAGATTTACAGTATGGTGTACGTAGAAAGTTTAATAAATTATTTATCGGTGATTCTAATATTACATTTAAGGATAATAAAATTATTGTTCAAGATAAATCATATCCAATGACTCCTGGCTATTAGAACTATTATTTAAAAAGTCACCCATTGACACGCTTGTCACACAGAATGATCAAAAGAAATACTTTGGAATTCTTGAAAAAACTAATACCCACAAAAATCATTACAAGGCGAATGGTGATATTTTTATAGATTCAACACCAAAATTTGATAATTATATTGCTGATTTTCTCGCTAAGTATGATTATGCATTATCATCAAGAAGAGGAATACCAAATTCAATGATAGCAAAAAAGAAGAAAATACCCATAGACTATGTATATTGGGATGATCCTAATGAACTGATTGATCGTCTTCGTCTTCTCATGGCTTCTCAAGCAGCTGGTAATCCTAGTTATACCAATGAAATAATTTCAATTATCGAAGAGTTACGAGAGGCTGAAATTATTTATTAAGCTCTCATACAAATATTTCTTGTTATTTGAATTCTGACCATTGGTGTAGATAGACTTATACCATGAGCATTGATATTTTCGGAAGTGCCCTACCATCATCGAGTGTCGTTGGCATAGTTGGAATAGTTGGCCCACCAGGCGACCTGGCCGAGGATTTAAACTAACTGCTGATGTAAATTATGATATTAAAGACAAGAGATTATGTTACATTGGTGATCCACTAGAAGATAAAGATGCTGCATCTGTAAAATTTACACGTGAATTTGTTCGGAAAGATCTGTTATTTATCTATGATACGATAACAAAAGACCAGGCTGAAGTCATTTCACATTTGCACGCTCAAGTGGTAACATTAGAATCCACTGTTAGTAATTTAGAAAAAAATGATCTCAAATTGAAAAAAGCTGTATATGATAATATTCAACAAGTCACAGAGTTAGAGGGAAATATATAGACTAGGAAAAAAATGAAAAATAAGAAGTCAGTAATAGCTTATGAGCTTCACGATCAGGCTCACAGAAATAATCGTCGTCATGTTGAGATCCGGGGATTGGATGAGACTTGGCAAGCAGATTTAGTAGAAATGATACCGTATTCAACTTCCAATAAAGGTTATAAATACTTACATACAGTCATAGATATCTTCTCAAAATTTTCTTGAACAGTTCTTATCAAAAGTAAAAGTGCCAGTGATGTCACAAGAGCTATGAAATCTATCCTACAACTCGGGCGGATTCCTAAAAATTTACATGTTAATGAGGGAAAAGAATTTTATAATAAAGAATTCAAGGATCTCATAGAGCAATATGGAATAAATTTATACTCCACGTTTAGCAACCTAAAGGCATCAATATGTGAACGTTTTAATCGAACGCTTAAAAATAAAATGTGGCGAGAATTTTCCGCACGTGGTAATTATAAGTGGATTGATATGCTGGAAGAAATGGTAAACTCTTATAACAATACAAAACATCTTACTATTAAAATGAAACCTGTTGTTGTAACTGCTGAAAATGAAAAGCAGATATTAGAGAATATTTACAAAACTTCTTCGAGTTGTAACGAAAAAACGGAAGATCAAGTTTAAAGTTAGAGATAAAGTTAGAATAAGTAAATACAAACATGATTTTGAAAAAGGAAACACACCAAATTGGATGACTGAAATTTTTACTATCAAGACAGTGCAGAAAACTAATCCTACGACATACAAACTAATGGATCATCAAGATCAACCAATTGAAGGTGGATTTTATGAGGAAGAGCTTAGCAAAGTAAAGTATCCTGATGTCTATTTAGTTAAAAAAATTATTAAAAAACGTGGAAACAAATTGTATGTTAAGAGGCTTGGTTTGGATAGTAAACCCAACAGCTAGATTAATAAATCAGACCTGTAAAAATTTTCATATACATGTTAAAATAAAAATGAATGCAGCAACTTAAATATTTACAGCACATTTATTTATAAACCTCAAATACTTAATTATTTACAGTAAATTTATAATTTGTAATTTTTTTCTAATCAATAATCATTTTATCATCATCATCACTAGAAGTTTTTGATTCTTTGTATTCCCAAGGTAAAGTATCCGTTGAATCATCAATCTATTTTCTCTTATTATTATACCAGCTTAGTGCTAACTTAATCTGTTTGATAGTTTTAACTTCATGTTTACGGTTTCTTATTAAGTATTGATGTTTTGTTACATCGATATGTTCGAAAAGACAATTTTTGAAATCATCAAACGTGATAGTCCTTAAAGTTGATTCCTTAAAAAACTTTGCTCTTTTTTTAGCTTGATTATCATTGAAAATTTTAAACGCATATAGTTTTGCTCTTAACCCAGTAAACTCTGACATTATTTTTCCATTGATTTCATCTTTTATCAGACCTATAACTTTTTTATTCTTCAAAGGAATTCCATAAACATTATTCTCCGGGTAATCTGAAGTATCAAATTTATGGATATCACGTTTGATTATATCTTAAATATTTGGAACCTTAAATTTATAAATTAAACTATCGGTGTCAGTGTAAAATTATTTTGATTTATCATTTTCGAAATTATTTTTAACATAATTATAATAGAAATCATAAATGGAAGTCTTTGATAAATCAAGAATACTGAAACCTACATAAATTGGCTTATTAAAATTATAACGTATCTTTTTCTTAGATAACTTGATTCAACTTAACAAAGCTACACATAACTCTTATTCAATAAATTTACTGAATGATTCGAACATAAAATTCACAAATCGGGCTACGTTACACTTCGCCCACCGATCACTCCTCTCATTTCCTCCAGATCCTGACGGGCGCCAGCCGACTTTTATTTCCCCGGTATCGGCAACCAGTCTAAACGTTGACGTAAATTAAAACCTAATATCTAAATCCTTCGGAGATGAGAGAAATAAACGAAGGTAGAGGCATGTTCTGGTGCGCTCAGTATGCTAGGTTGTGGAGAGAGGGTCGCGGTTCTTTCAACGCGGAAGAAGCCGATCAATTAAAATTAAATTAAACAAAATAAAGAAAAGAAAACTACATAAAATATCGTAAAGAGGACGCGAGAACGACGCGAAGGTCCCAAGCGGCTCGCGGTCGAATACTCTCGGTCCATCAGACAAATAAATACCTGGATATGACATCGGGAACCTCTTGTGGACGACGAATCACAAAACTTAACACAATTCTAGATAATTAATAAAATAAAATAAATAATGCGGTAACTCAAGACGGCAAAATCACGACAAACGGCTCAAAAACTCAACAAACAGAGCCACAAGCTCCAAAAGACATCAGCTAAAGGTGTAGTCAAGGCCTACCTTTGGGGCTATTCGACTCACCACCACTCGCTCCAAGACTCCAAACTCGATTACTGGGTCGACTCGTACTCGAGTGACTCCAAAATCCAACTCTCTGACACCATTGTCAATTCTCAACTGATCTTCTCTCGTCTCCTACTCCATTCACTTTTACACTCTACTATTTCCAGTCACTCTCACGTTCTCGCTTCTCCATCCATTCTTCCCCCACCACATACAAGCCGTGGACTGGCAGGTCTTCCCGCAGTGTCACTCCCCGTGATATCCGGAGTTAGCGAATCTTTGGCTTCCTCGAGCATCGCAAACTAACTCCGAGTATCAACACAAAGGGGCGGCGAAATCTCAGTCGCTCTTCCGTGATCACCATGTCAACCCCGAGGGCTAAGCCTAGGCCTAGTCATTATCACTACTCGGGAAGCACGGTATTTCGGCTACTATCCGCGACATCCCTCGTTAACTTCACGCTCAACCACACAGATACTCCAAAACATTCAACAAATTATACATGTACTCGTACTCTCAACACACTTAACTCACCACACACACACCCCATACTCTCAACTCACTATCTCCTACACTCAACTTGACACACGTACTGGCTCTATCTCTCTCTATCACACGGACTCACACTTACTCCGCCTCTAACTCCATCTCCTCGGCAATGTAACGTCACAAAGTATACATTTAAATTTTTCATTTCGATAATTACCGTATTTTCATCGAAAATATTAAAACTATGGAATTTAGGATTTGAAATTAAACTCTTAGCACCATGTTTACCGGCCGATGAATTAACTAATCTAACGTCTGTGTGCTTTCTAACATTTTCCATTGTCTTTCCAAAAACCGCGTTATTCATCAATTTATAAAAATTTTTCTCAAATTCATTTCTGGCATTTTTCCTACAGTTAGTATTTTTGTCAATGGAAGGTTTCAACCATGCTGATTGTTTAAATTTTAAAACTCGATGAACTTTTACAAGCTCCATACCTAGCTTGAGACATTGCTGCAAATTTATAAAATGAATTATGTATTTTTCTGTTGCATATAAAGTCGTTTCCAATTTTGACTGTTTACTGTCGGGAGGTACAAAATGTGCAGGACACAATGGTAAGTCTTTGTGAAGATCGTGTAATTCTATTGGATAATTTAAATCCACCTCCAATATAAATCCTTCAATTTCACTACAATGAAAAAGAGTTTCAATATTCTCCTGTGTGCATTCAAAATTTTCTACCCATTCAAATGATCCTTGCGGTAAAGACATACACATTGCAGCCCCATACAGATTGTTTACATTGAAATACATCAAGTACGATTCATCCAAATTTGGATTACAATCATTTCCCATAAAACGATTGTTAGCTCGAGCATAACGATTTACACACTGCGATAAACCACCTCTGATACCTTTTTCTAAAAACAGAATTATTTTTGGATCGTCTAATTATTCTAACTCAACGCCTGTATGTTTTAACATAGCATCAACAGCAAGTCCCGGAGCAGTATAATAATGTAAAAGGTCTAACTCATATGTTTCATAGCAACTTTTACGGAAATTTTCAAATATGTCAGCTAATAACAAGACATCTGTTTTTAAATATGAGTCTGAATACTCGCCAAGTGTTTAAATACCGAAAAGCATAAACATTTATTGATAAATTGTTAAGTTTTTCGAAAGTACTTGTGTCTTTGAGTTGAATTGGGAATTGAATACCTCGATAATTTAACACTGTGCTGAAATGAATATAAGATGATGTTCTTTCGGGATGAGCTGGCATATATGGATATATAGCAGCGTCGATGGACCATAGGAAATAATACTCATCATAATTTTCAATATTCAGCACTGCTTTTTTGTCTCGGATATATTTAGGCAGCTTGACGAATGTAGAATAACTAGCTTGCAAAGGCACATACCTAAAAATATATAAATTATAAGTTAGAGACAAAAAATCTTGTGGAAAAAAAAAAATGAGATTAAAACATACCTTGAAATGTTGATAGCTAGATTCACTATTTCATTCAAACTCCAACCTGAATCTTTTTGATTAAATTCTTCTACTTTTTTCAACAGCTTATCGTAGACATTATCATCGAACCATTCGTTAAGTGATGTTGCGGGTAGAACTTCATCACTTTTGGTTTGAAATGATTTTGTTTTTTTTACCGTCGTATCACTTTTAATATTTCGAAAATTACTCAATAGTGAAGTACTCACTTTAAGGCCTCCTTCTTAATTTAAAATATTTTTAATTATGCCAAGCACAACAGTTTTCTCATCATTCAAAAATTCACGCAAATTAGTGTGACCGAGGTTCACTATGCAGCCAGTTATAATACGATTTTGGAAGACATTTTCTAAGTCTTGCCATTGTATAAAATTTCTGTTATTTAAATCATCACCAACAACTTGTCCACTTAACAGGATAAACCTCTCATTGTACCAATATAAAAGTGAAATGTTTGCTTGTACACACCGTTTCTCGTGAACACTAGAGCGCGGATCTGACAATATTGAATTAGAATTATCAATATTATCAATACAAATATTTGACCATCTTAAAGATACTTCATTATTAACCAGACCACTCTAAAAAAATTCATCATATACTTCAGCTACTGTTGTTATCACGTTTTTTATGGCCCGAGTAAATGTTAAATCTTTGGTAGAATCCATGATGAAGCTGATATCAATTCAAAAATCTTTTTATAAAATGTGATTCTCATGATCATGCGCGCTGTTCTTAATGCAATTTATCGAGGCAGAGGCTTACTAATGGTTCGTTAAAATAAATGATCATCACCATAAGTTTTTATTATTAAATTACGTCTGTATCACGTGTTATCACATGCGTCATGTGATATTTTGAGCGCGCTATCTATTCAACTATCAGCTCACTGGCTATATAGTTATAAAAGAGCGTGAAATTTTTTTTATTTATAATATTATTATCCTCATCAATATAAATGACATATACTATGCAGCAATATTTATTTTTCTGAGAATTAAATAAGAATAATCATAGATGAAGGTGATGACGGATAATAACCAAAGAATAACAATATTCTCAGTTTGAAGAACCTGAGTGGATGCGAAGTTTTCATAATATGATAAAAATACTATATCAGCTAGAATATTAGCATTAATTGATTAGTTTTTTCTTGTACATCTTATTGATACGGTGTTTTAAAATGGATATTTTATTAGACGTGCAGGGTTCTGAGGTGCTGAAAATAACTTTATTATAAAAGAACTCGCTTCTATAACGCTGAAAAATACAATGAATGTTGAAGAAACATCACATGTATTGTTTAAACCACCTTACGCTCGGGAATTATTGTCGCTATATCATCGGCGGCTAAATGACTGGCTCAAACATTACCATTATGGAATAACTTGGAATGCTGGTGATTTACCCTATAATAATATGGAAGCTGTAATGAAGTATATAACTAAGCATAGCGAATATATTTATGTAAAAGGCGAAGAGAAGAAAAAATGGCTACGTCAAATTATTGGACCTAATAAGACCATTATTGATTTAGAAAATTTGGGTTGTCCTGGAATCAAAAATAAAAAATTATCGATATGCGATGATCATAAAAACTTTAAATTAACTAGCAACTGCCGTTGTGCTTTTGAAAACGTTCAAATCCTGAAAAAGTGGTATATAATGAATTATATTGGGGAGCAATCACTGGAAAGGTCTATAAAAATTTTTTATCAGTTGAAAAGAAATATTGAAGAAATGAAAGCAGAAGATATTAATATGCTGCCGAAAAATTTGATTATACATTTTGATTCTGATAAAATTGATAAGGTTTGGGAAAAATTATCGATTGCTATGATAAATGATAGAGACATGATCAGATACAGACTCTGTTATAATCATTATAATCCTACCGCAATAGACTATGATGAACTTAATAATGAAGTTCAGTTGATTAAAAATTGTGAAGAATGTAATAAACAAATGATTTAAGAAATACGTCTCAATAAGCTAACATTAAAGGAACATGCTTTTACTTTTAATCATCACTCTGTATATTTATTGTTTTGATTTTATGGGCTTAGTTGTGATACTATAGCAAATATTTCAGTGGAGTCATTTAGCATCACTTTTTTGTTCTATCTTCAGTTGCAAAGATCGTTGAAAAAACTAAAAGTCATTCCGAGAAAAGAAAAAAGTATTGGAACATTAAGTTAAAAATTATGGGGAATGCGTTAATATATGAAGCCATATTTCCACATGAATGGTTGCAAAATAATAACATTAATACCATAATCAATAATATTATTGAAGAACTAAAATTATTAGATGATGATGATGATAAATTTGATGGTGAAATTATTGTGCAAAATAATTTTCCAACTATTTTAACGATTATAAATGGAAAACTATGATGGGTGTTTAAAATCCCTGGTGACACACAGCCTATTTCAACAAAATATTTTTTTAGTGGTGATCTTTTATCGGAATTTCGGTCCGATATTGAAGTTCAATATCAAGATTCGATATCAACAATACAACGAAATGGTTTTTTTATTAACAGTTTACTCGAATATGATTGTGTCGTACCATATCAATGGATAATGGGATATACCATTGAAGAACTACAACAAAGAATTAGCAGCCAACTTTTCAAAATTATACTCAATGATCTAGGAATTGATCGAGCCACAATCACAATTAATGGGGCGTCTACAAATTTAAAAATAATCCACGAAAATTTCTCATGGTGGTTTCGTCTCGGTTATGATGACACAACCGTACCATCGTTGAAAAGTTATTTTATGGCAAGAGTTTTACGTGAAACATGGCCAGATACGTTGGGAAATCAAGATGTTGAAGTGCGGCAATTAAATAATTTATTGACAATAGATGATCTAGAAGAAAGTGTTGATATTGAGGTTGATGAGAATGAGTTAGATGAAGATGAATTAGATTAATCTGAGCTTAATGTTGATGATAATAGTTTAAATGAATTTGAGCAAAATCTGAATGGATTCGAGCAAGAACTCATTGCATTTGGTGAAGAATTAGACATGGCGGGATATGATATTGAGTGGTCTGATGATGATGATAATAACAGTAACTGAGTGAATCGATATGTTTTTGGAGATTGATAATTTTTTTAGAGTGAACTTTTAAAATGGCTTTAGTAGATATAAGTTAAAAGAAAAAGATTGTATTGAGTATATATATAGATATAGATATATATAATATAAACTATATATCTATATATATATATATATATATATATATATATATATATATATATGTAATATAAATAAGATTGCTTGGAGATGTATAAACAATGTATTATTAGTACTTCAGTGACAATATGCGTTCAAAATATTTTTAGTTGCTTTGGAGACTCAGTGCAGACTAAGCGTTTTTATTTTATAGAGCTTACCGTGGTATATCCAAAAGTTGATTGCTCATAGAACTTTTTAGAGTTTTAGTAAAAAAAAAATTAAGTACTTAATTAACTTATTTAAAGTGCACAATTAAAGTTACAATTCAAAAAAAAATGAATTTTGTGACAGTAAGGGAATATTTTGAGAAGTTGAAGTATGGAGTTGACATCGACGTTAGTATTCTTTTCCTAAATAAATCGGTCTCTAAATCTTTGCAATCTGTTTCGTGTTTAATTTAAGTTTTTGTTTTTTTCTTTATTAGACTCTGGTAACTATAACAATGGACATCGATTCATTGCTCGAGGATCCTGGGGACCCACTAAAACAATTGGAAATTTTGGAGAAAGTTCACCAGGTGCGTCAGTGCCAGCCAGATTTCTTTCAACGGCTGGTGGATGAACTGGAGATAGCGTGGAGCTTTCGCATGAATCGGTATGGAAGATATGGGTTTCCTGATCATGTACTCTATGCTGATAATAAAATAGAAATCCTTCCGGCCTACGATGCATTTTTATACTGCATAGATAATATCATATATAACTTAAGAAATAACATTGCTAATGCGGTATTATAAGTTGTATTAATAATAATAATAATAATAATAATAATAATAATAATAATAATAATAATAATAATAATAATAATAATAATAATAATAATTAAAGTGATAATAATAATAGTAACAAAAATAATAATAAACTATTTTTATATATTATAGTATAATAATAATGATAAAAAAACTATTTTTATATATTTTATGGTATAATAAATATAACAGAAATTGATAATTATTTTTCATGTATTTTCAATGCATTAAAATATATTGTATTCATTAATTTATCTCATCCGTCTTTAGAAGCTGTGATTAAAAATCCTATGATTTTTATTGTAGGTAAGTTATATTATTTTAATTTTTAGTGATAAATTCGCAAGTCATTTATATATATATATATATATATATATATATATATATATATATATTTATAAATACATACATATATATATATACATATATATATTGTAACATGATAGAAAATTCGACGTCGACTCGTAGTTTGAATTTATTTCAAATAAAAAATAGTTACCGGATAAGTAATTTCTAGTGAGACCTAGAGGCAAAAATGTTGACTTCGACCGAGCAAACGATTGAACGCATGGATGGTGACGAGAGATCCGGGAAAGACTTCGAACGGAACGGCCACGTTTTGATGAATTCGATTAACGACGAAAAAAAAAAGAACGAGTTTGATTTACGGGAGATCAATTATATCGCGAGGACTCATTATTACGAGTGTAATAATCCGAATAGTCGGGTGAACAACAATCCGAGTTTTGCGACTGAGTGAACCAGCCGAAGCCTCGGCACGAGAACTAAAGACAGTGTACGACCGACTGATTGTGTTTACCGAGCAAGTGAAACGTGTTGTGTGTAATGAATAAATAATTAATGTAATAATTAATTACGTATAATAATTATCGGATAGTGCAATTCAAACGCGTTGCCGAATAGAATATTAATTTGTATTTTATTTTATTTTATTTCATCGAACAATTCTGAGAATTACGGATGATATGTTTCTCATTCGCATCGGCCGTCTTGTAGCCTCGCCGTGTAAGAATACTCTGACGTCACCGGTCGAGTATTTCGTTAAGAACTACGTCGTGTGTGTGTTTGTAAAATCAAACGAGTTTTTTCTATTTCGACAACTGACGACAATTTTTTTTTGAACAATGAACTGACTGTTTCGATCAACTACGTTTTGTGGTACTTTGGTTTATCTCGAGTCAAGCCGACACCGGCATTTATTGTTTTTGTGTAACCGATAATTTGTGTGAAACCGATCAATGATTTTGTCTATTGAATATACAACTGATTTGTTTAATTCTGATTAATTATTTTATCGTAACCTTAACTGCCTGACCTTTCCCCGATCCGCCACCCTGAGCCGACATTTTTTTTTGATAATTATTTATTTGGTGATTATAAAATCACCTGGCGCCCAACTTGAAAAGTTCTGACCAAGGTTGTCAAATAAAAAGTGTACTCGGACTTCACTCCGGTAGATCCCCGGTGGTGAAAAACCCGTTACAATATATATATATATATATATATATATATATATATATATATATATATATATATAAATATATATATATCTATATATATATATATATATATATATATATATATATATATATATCTATATATATATATATATATATTTATATATATATTCATTAAGCCTACTTCTATATCGATATATCGACTATCGAAAATACTCATGCTTGCATCAGAGTATACTATATATACATATATGTATATACATATAGTTCGAGCAGACTCGTAGATGCATCAAGATATCGATTATCGAAATTACTTATGCTCGCCTTAGAGTATATTATATAAATACAAGAAAAATGAGTGCGCATACATTTATGTTGGAGGTGATGACAGATCATATATTTCGATTTAAAGCGTTAAGTGATATATTCCAGATGCGACGTTGTATGGACTTTCATGAATATCTCCTTATATATATATATATATATATATATATATATATATATATATATATATATATATATATATATATATATATATATGTTGTAACGGGTTTTCACCACCGGGGATCTACCGGAGTGAAGTCCGAGTACACTTATTATTTGGCCACCTTGTCAAAATTTTACAGATGGGCGCCAGGTGATTTCATAATCACCAAATAAATAATTGATAAAAAAAAATGTCGGCTCAGGGTGGCGGATCAGGAAAAGGTCAGGCACTGAAGATTACGATAAATAATTGATCAGAATTAGCACGAAATTGAGTCGTATATTAAATAAACAAAATAATTGATCGGTTTCCGCATATAATCGGTTACGAAAAAATACTAAATGCCGGGTTCGGCTTGACTCGATATAAACAAAATTAAAAAAAAAAAAACGAAGTTGATTGAAACCAGTCAGTTCATTGCTCAAAAAAAAAAATAACAGTCAGTTGTCGAAATAGAAATACACTTATTTGATTTCACAAACACACACACGACGTAGTCCTTAACGAAATACTCGTCCGGTGACGTCAGAGTATTCTTACACGGCGAGGCTACAAGACAGCCGATGCGAATGAGAAACAGATAATCCGTAATTCTCAGAATTGTTCGATGAAATAAAATAAAATATAAAGAAATATTCTATTTCGGTAACGCGTTTAAATTGCACTACTATATAATTATTATAAGTAAATAATTATTAAATTAATTATTAATTACACACAACGCGCTCCGCTTGTCCATTAAACACAATCAGTCGGTCGTACACTGTATTTAGTTCTCGTGCCGAGGCTTCGGCTTGTTCACTTGTTCGCAAAAACTCGGATTTTTGTTCACAAAATAGTTGGATTATTACACTCGTAATAATTATTCCTCGCGATCTAATTGTTCTCCCGTAAATCAAAATTGTTCTTTTCCGTCGTAAATCGAATTGATCAAAAACGTGGCCGTTCAGTTCGAAGTCTCTCCCGGATCCCTCCTCAGCATCCATACGTTGGATCGTTTTCTCGGTCGAAGTCGACATTTTTGATTCTAGGTGTCACTCATTATTACTTATCCGTAGTTATTGATGATTTTGAATAAATTCAAACCACGAGTCAATGCCAAATTTTTCATCATGTTACAATATATATATATATATATATATATATATATATATATATATATATATATATATATATATATATATATTGTAACGAATGTGAAACTGATGTTTTAAAATATCCGAATAGCTAGAAAACAAATATCTTCTTCTCTTGTTTTTTATAGATGCGCGATTAAGTCAGTCAGTCATATATTGACAGCATAACAGCATACATCTGTATATCAATAAACTATATCTTTTTTTGTTTCCTTTTACTGCTGTTAATTGTGATGTTATTATTTCTAATATAAGTGTGTTATCATTGTAGTGTATAAGTGATATTAATTTAAGATACCAGTCACTACAATGTATATGTATAAGTGTTAGAAAAATAACATTTTTTTTTACTTTTTATACAATAAATTTTTCACTGCTTACCTTTTTGTTGAAGTTTTGTCAAAATTTATATTTCTTAATTACTAAATATTTATATTTACTATTATTAATTTTCTTTTATTACTACTTTAAGTATTTTATATTTAATTATAATAATTACTAAAATAAGTATATACTTAACTTTAAAAGTTGAAATTTCATACTCACCTACAGATTAGTTTATTATCTTCGAAAAATCAATGTTTTGCGAAAAAAATATTATTTTAAGTAAAAATTAATATCGATAATTTTCTTGTTATTGACCCTATAGATTTTATATTTTTTTTATTTATGTTTCTTCATAGATTTATAAAAATGTATTATGTATATATATGCGTACATATAATATTTATGATTGAATGATGAACTTATTGTAACGAGTTCCATAATATAGAAGCTGGAGCTTCTGATTTTTAGCCAATTCATTTAGCTTATCAAGCTTATCTTTATGTTTATTGCGATGGATCACCGATCGATTTGCTAGATAAATGTTGATTTCATCACCGATGTTAATAACGATCTTTGGTCCATACTTCGTTGCAACATTTTTCAACTCCATAATTTGATATTTCTTCTCTAACTCTAATTCACACATCTTCTTTACAAGTAACAGTCCTTCCAGACTACCGATCTCGATCAATTTTTTTAGATCCATTTTGACTATAAACAGCTATATTTTTGAGTTTATGAAATGACTGATAGAAAAGAAATTAATAAATTCTGAGCTTCTACAACCTACTTGAAATGATCTTTTTTTACAGTTGCTAATTTGAGTTTCTTAAAAATGTTTAAAGATCGTTATAAACCGTTGAAGAACTAAACTGCGAATGAAACTTCAAATTCACACGTACTCTCCACCACCATCAACCCCCACCCATTCTACTGTACCTTCAGCAATATTAGTACATGCCATCTATGAGGACAGCAAATTTTGATGATGAGAAACGAAATTTGTCTCGGAGGCATCGGATGATAATGATTACAAGTTGGTAATTTACCAACCTGCAGTCATACTTAATTACAATCACATCGACACTTGAAAATCGATCTCAAATGTTGGTAATAACAGTCGTTAGATAAAGACGTAAAAACTAGATGTCGTTTTTTCTCGCATATACTCGTACTACTAGTAGTTTGATTATATAGATTTTCATTCAGTGTACATATGCATTTCGGTTACTCCCTATTTATTCTGGCCCGTATTTTGGTATCTTGACCAGAGTAGAGAGAGTGAGCAGCTGACTGCATGTATTTTTTTTCCATTTTACTGACTGATGGTTAAAGATAAATCCTACCGTTGGCGGTAACTTGTAGCCAAAAAATGCAGAAGCTGAAGTTGTCGATAACTTGTCGTCAAGTTGGTCGGAAACTAATGAATGAACAACTTTTTCCCGATCAACTCGTGTTATCAGGGTACCGTCGACATTTGACATTCAGTCGCCCGGTAACACCATCTGTCGGCACACGCACGGCAACGGTTGTCGGTAAAGGCGCGCGCGTAGGTCACTCACTGACGGTTGGTAGAGCAGAATGCGATGTTATCGGGGGGGGGGGGGGGGGTAACTCCTTAAAAATAACTACTAATGATCATTAGCAATAGTCCAGGTGAGAAGGTTTGGTTTATGATAACGTCGCCGACCTCCTCACTAAAAATTGAAACTGATATAGATGTCTCCATACTAACAGACGAAGGGAATTATTCAAGTTTCAGAGAATGTACTTATGTTAACATCAACATCAATTTTAAACAGTTTTTGGAGCTGAATAACCCGAATCACAATAAATATATTTCTAATGGTGATGTGAGGTTGAGAGTTATGTAAGAGAATGACGAGAACAAAACAAGTATTTTTAAAATTTTTGACAATTTAAACAAATTTATTTATAATTAATAATAAATATAAATCGAATGCTAAAATATACAATTCATAAAGATAAAATTGAAATTTAAAACTATAAAGAAGACAAAATAAACACTTAAAAAGGCCATTCGGCAGCCAAAATGGAACTAGATTTCTTATTAACTGATTGTTTCAACTTTTCAAATAAACATTAATAACAAAATAAATTTTTTTTGACGTTCTTGAAAGTTCTCAAGGTTATAGAACAAAAAAAAAATCGTTCAAAAATTCAAAGTTAAAAGAAAAGAATTTAGGAATTAAGATCAGAAAATTAAAATAATCATCGGAATGGTAACTGTACTTACGAAAGTTTAAATTGAAGAAAATTAAATTATATACCAAATAGTATTCTGTGTTTTTCACCATAGGATTAATAGTTAATACAAAATGAAATATAATAATTTGAGTTGAAATTTCAATTATGATAGATCTCAATTCAGACTTGGAATGTTAAACATCAATGTCTTAATGTAATTTAGTATATACTATATTACGATCAAAAATGATTCTTGTCACTCTGTCGAATAAGAGAGAAGTATTCATGTCAAAATGGTTCTTAAGCTTGGAATATAATACCTCTGAAATAAGTTTCTTACCAGGAACACTATACAAAAGGTGGGCGCGATCTAGTGGCGAGTATCTAACTACTTCCGCTGCTGTTGCTTTGTTCTGGTGACTTTTATGTCTTAGTTTAAGCAACTTTTTTGTTTTGGTTGGAGCATAAAAAGTTCTTGCGTTAAATTATAGTACTTATTCTGGTAAGTTTTATATTCTTCAAACAAAAAGTTCAGATTGCTACAAAAACTCATATATCTTGCTTCAAAACAATATCATATTAAGAAATGAAAACTTTTGTAAAAAAGTAAAAATTCTTCGCTTTAAGCATGAGAATATGTTAAAGGGACCCGGTGGTCTAGAAATTTTGAAAAATCGATTTATTTTTTTTTGCATATTTCGAAAGCATAGTATTTCAAAAATATACTGTGAAAATATGGTGATGATATTCCCAGTATATCATGTTCTAAAAGCTATTTAACAGGCTGGCCGAGTAAGTAATTTTTATTCTATTGTGCGGCGGAAAACATCTGCTTTGGTTTCTATACCTAAGTTGTAATAATGATAAACAAGTCAACATATAATGAAAAACAAGAAAAACCGAAGAACTGCACATGAAAAAAATATGGTGCTGGAATAGCTGATTAATCGTAAGTGTAAGAAGGACACTTCAATATATTTTACTTGCTAGTGGATAAAACCAAATATTCATTCAACAATCAAACATTATTAAACCCGACAACCAATCGTATAATGTGGACAATTGATAATTAGTAATATTATAAGGGTATAACGTATACCTTGCTGAAATTTTGCGACGGAGACGCGGAACAGCCTAATATAGCGTATGCGGTCGCCCACGCGTGATCTCAAAATAATAATAAACAATAATTTACGATATTAAATGATGATAAATACCGAGATCAATTTAAAATAAAATAATAGAGTTAAAATATAAATAATAATTAAATGTTGTCGTGCCTGGACCAGCTCCTCAGGCTGGGTTAGTGCACGCAGGCGCCAGACCGTTTATTCAAACGGACAAAAGTTGTTCAAGGGGAAAACTTACGAGGGAAAAGATCCGAGCAAGTGACTCACGACGAAGCGGATAAACATTCAAAAGAAATAAAATAAATAATGAAAACAAATTAGTAAATATACGATAAATAATTACATTCAAGTAATAAATAAGATCAGAAAAAATGAAATTAAGCGGTAGAAAAAGATCCAGAGAAATAAATATTAAACTTTCCCCGACAGCTGTTGGTTTCCGAGTTTTAATTTTTATAAACAATATAAAAATAATAATATTTTACAATATTTAACTTGGTTGAATTAATAACAATAATACCTGGTGATTGCCACAAAATATGATCGCAATATTACAAGAAATTATATGAGCTTAATAGACCAAGAAAAGGAATAAATATATTCCCAAAATAAGAATGATAAATAATAACAGTGTTTCTATTTCTTATGCTATCTCTCAACACTTATGAGAAAGAGAAAGACACGGGATTTATCCTCACTCACACTCAAAATAATAAATTCCTCTGCATTAAATAATTTATAATTTTGAAATAAAAATCTCAATGATAATTTTTGACCGCTGGGTTATACAAATAAATCAAAAGTAAAGAAAGTAAAGTTACTCAATTATTTTAAATAATAGTAAATATAAATAATAATAAATATATATAATAATGCTTAATCTTTTTCTACCAATATCTTGAGTGAGAACAAAAAAAAATAATTCTAAATACTTTGGAAATTTTCACCCAAGCGCTGACGTCAGTACTTGAGGAATTCACTCAAGTACCGTACGCGCTCTATAGATATATATATATATATATATATATATATATATATATATATATATATATATATATATGTATATATCTATAGATATATCTATGTCTACCGGCAACGTTTAACTACGTTGTACGTAACTTATATAAATATATGTGTAGAAATATCAGGATATTTCTAACAATAATAAAAGAAACATCTAACAATAATTATAAATAATATAAATCAGGTTTCATTCAGTAATCAATCATTAATAAATCAATTTCCCTTGCCGCGGCGACCAACAACTACCGGGGGAGGTTATCAAGTGAAAAATATATGCCTCAAAAGGAATCCAAAGTACTTACTCAAAATAAACAATCTCTAATAACCAAAATAATATAGGTTGAAACAAATAAATTAACTAATTCACATGGTGAACTTTAATAATTATCCTTTTTTTTCTTCAGAATACAAAATATAAATGGACTGTTGTATAAATGTTGTACAAAAGAAACCTTATTTAGTATAGGGCACAATTCCTATAGTAATTATTTTTATCATATTTTTGTATATAGATAATACACAGTAATAACAAATCATAATTTGTTTAAATCTTGACGTGAGTTTACGTTTCCAAAAAGTTATAGTGGGACTCCAATTTTCTTTCGTTTCATAAGAATACATCTAGTCTATAAACTAATCCTCAAATCAACAATTTTCTAAAAATATTTCTGTAAATTTCTGTCGATACGTTATGGATTCGTTTTACTAACAACCAAGTCGAAGATCAATAATTTTGTTTCTAACCCACGTTAATGAGTTTGTAATGAGACACAGATATTGTAATGAGCAAGGCCCAAGACTTCGTGCTATAAGGTTAGAGCTTTAAATTCTTCTCGGTAAAATAACCAATAATTGTTAGAGATGTGAGCAGGTTCACTGTACTGACTAAACTATACTATGTGTGTTAGAATCCGGAATGCAGAATAAAAATACGGAACGCGGAATTGAAATTTCGATTCCTGAATTTAGCCTGCTAACCATTCCGTGGTTTATGGATTCGAAGTGTTGTTTACATATATTAGGGGTAGAGTTTACCAATATTAAGATAGAAGATAGTAGATATGCATTTAAGGCCAGTTTTTCAAACTAGGTAGATTTTCAATCTGGGTTTATATTATTATTGCTGTTATATCTATTTTATTAATGTACAGAAGTATGCTAGCAATGTTAATTAAATCCTGGATCAAAATAAACCCGGTAAGAAAAATCAGCCCTTATTATAAGACTGAATTTTACTAAGTTTACTTAGGACTTAGTTCGGCCAAACATCCCTATAGATTGTAAAAAATGTTGATTTATATTTTCACGTGGATGAATTTTTAGCTGGATGAGAGTTGTTTAAAACATAATTTCCGAAACATATTGTCACGATATTTTTAATATCGCGGCAGTCTCGCATCAGGTCGGTGAGCAACAGAGGGCAGCACACGCTGCTCACACGTCTCATCCAACATTGTATTATGATTATTGTTTGTTCATTTATAAGATTTTATTTAATTATTGTATTAATAATACTACATTGATTTCTTAGGTGTGAATTGTGTTTAAATCGGGAGATTTTACTGAGTAAGTTAAGCATATATTTGGATTTTGTAGCGCTGGGGAGAATAGTTGCGCATTTCATTTGTGTGTTTACGATTATTTTGAATTGGTTGGCGCATGCGCGTCAACGCAACAGTTGGCATCCGTAGATTTATTTATTATAAATAAATCTACTAGTTTTATGAATAAATCATTGGTTGGTTTAGCAGTAAATAATATTAAGAATTTATTAGGGAAAGTACAATTGGTCATTTAGCGTCGGGAACTTGATAAATTACACGGCCACAGTTATGTAGTACGTTGGTGGTACTGTAAAGAAATAACATGCGACGGTTATATATCTCTATTGGTCAAAGTGAGATATACGACAAAATGGCGTCGGCCTAGGTGCCGGCGTGAGATTCACGTGCTGCCATGGTCAGACGTGGGATAGTCTCTGTAAGAGTAGCGTGTGTGCTCTGTTACACTAAATTAATTATACATTTGTCGCCATTTGGTATTTCGTGTAAATAACATACACCCATTGGCATTAGTTGAGCATTTGTTAAATTGCATAAAGGAAAATACATTTACCGTATTAGCTTGCAACCAAGGGAGTTGAATAATACGTAAACTGTAAGTACTTTTTGGCTAATACATTGGCGTGTAATTTTGGTTCCCGAGTTGGTGATCATTTGTATATAGCATAAGAGTAAGAGAGACAGAGAATTCTGAGTATCAGTAACTGGTCATAAGCATATAGTGGAATGCGTGAATATTATGCCCAGTGAACACAAATACAGTCAGTGAAATTATTGAATATTTGAGTATTATTTATGAATTATTATTGATTTGATTTATTAATTATTATTCAACGGAATATTGCTTACGAATTAGTATTATTTAGCGTATTGATTATTCCTAACTTAAATTATTAATTATTATTTATTTGAATATTGATTATGAATTATTATTACTTTGCGTATTAAGTATTATTAAATTGAGTTATTAATTATTGTTAATTTGAAGTATTATCATATTTATTTGTGAGTTGATTCATCAAATAATTATTTTATTATTTGCGTTCAAAACAGAATTATTTTGAAATACCGTAAATTCACCATTGGAATGTACTGGGAAGTGGTATTGGGAAATACTTCAAATTCTTATCCAAGATTATTTATCTATTATTTCCTAATTTACATTTGTTTATGTTCACGTGTGAGTGAGACTATTAATTATTAATAGCTATATGTTTTACAATACATTTATTGTTTATGCAATAGTATTATTATTTGAATTAAGTTTATATGCGCATACTATTACAATTATTTTTTTTGTAAGTGATTTATTATTGTTTTTTGGACATTATTTATGTGAGTATGCGTTATATATTGACTGATTATTTTAAGTAATTGATGGATAATTAAAGCAAATGGTCATCAACCCGGTATTTATTTAATTTTATTATTTTAATTACTGCTATCTTTCTTGCTATCCTTTTTCCTAAATCTGAAATCGCTATCCTGTCATTTTATTTTATTTTCATTTTCATTTTCTCCGTTGTGTTATTTCGAGTTAATTTCGTGCGTGGGGCACACGAACTGGCGCCCAACTAGGTTTTCTAACCCAGCCTGAGCAGAGCAGCCAGTCCAGGGAGGTTCAAGACATCTCCAGGTGGGATATTTGGTTCTGGGTTTATTTTATTTTCAGTTCTCGACCAACGGACAGCCATAACGGCTATTGAGCGCCAACTACACTCCGCCGTGGGACGCGCGAAATAGAGGAGAACGTTATAATATTTTCCTACATTTTTTCCTTATTGTAAAAAAATTAAGAAATCACTAATTGCGTAGCTTTAAAATAGAAGGTGAAAATTGGAGTAAGTATAGGTTTTCAGAGTAAGGTTTTAAAAATGATCTCACCTCGCATGAAAATTTTTTCACATCAAGTGCTAAATCCACTCTATTTGTTACTCTTAAAATCTTAAACGTTTTGATAAAGTTTAACTTAAGGTCAGTTTTTCAAACCGAGTTTATTTCTAATCCGGGTTTAAATTGATATTGTTGGTATATCTATATGCTATTAATGTACAGATATGCTACCAACAATGAATTTTATTTACGTGGGAACGCACTGAGCTTCCATTTTTTGAGATTTAAAATGAAAACTAATCATTAAATTAATTCTATTTTTAATTAAAATTTTTTTTTTTTCAATTAAATTCATTTTATTTGTTCATATTACTAGAATTGATTTATTAAATTGATGTGAATTATCAATTGAAAATAGAAACATCTAATGAAAATTATAGCTTTAGTTAAATGTACACCTATTATCAATTTGTATTTGACAATCAATTTGTAGAAAAACATGTTTAATAATTACTGTGTTCATAACTTCTATTTCAGATCATTTTTTAAAAATTTAAACTCGGATTATTAATAATATGAATTAAATACGAATAATAAATTTTCATCGTGTGAAGAATTAAGTGATTTTATAATTTCCAGTTTGATTTTTGAGAGCTTACATTATAATAAAACCGTGGCAAAAATGGTTGGATTTACAAAAATTGTTGTTCAAACCTTTTTTTGAAAACATTTCATTTGTTACCAACATATAAACTAACTATTTCGAAATTCTTCGTAGTCGAAATATTATAAAATTCAGAAGAAAAAAATGTCTTTTTGTAATGTATCAAATTTTGACTTAGAATATCTTTCAAGTGCTTTTGTTTATGAGTAAATCGTAAGAAATTTTCCGTTAAGAACAACCAATTTGCTACGAAAATAATCACGTTTAATATTACTGTTTTTCTGTTCGTTGAAAAATGATGAATTTTTTTTCCATTCCAGTAATTGAAGAATCCAAAATTAATGATAACTTAAGACACACTCTAACACATGCTTGAGCAAGATTCTGATGCCAGTGCCTTCATCAAAACCCCATGTCACTTGTGTCGTTTTCTACGTATGAGTCTTGGGCAAGATCATGTATCAAGAAATCATCATCAATACTTGTGCATAACTTACTCAAGACATTGTACTCAAGAATATTGGAAACATCTTAGATATGGTGCTGATAAAAAGATTTCTGGCACATTTCTTGCACCAATAACTTACCGCACGTACTTACGCATGGCTCATGCAAGGCCCAAAATTAACCTTCAGCCTTGAGCCGATCATGAGCAAGCCATGCGCAACTGTTTTCATCTATAGTCTTTCTCCAGAATCGATTTATATTCTGGGACGAATTTCTTGTGCAAGGCTTGCACTAGACTTACTATTAAAATCTTGACACAAGTATCTACAGCAAGATACACGTAGAAAAAGACACTAGCACCTATCGATCATGAGACCAGATTTATTCAAGCCTTGAACAAGATTGTTACATTGCTAAGTACATACGTACACTTGCAATTATAATTAATTCCTGAGTTTGGAAAAAAAAGGAATGACAACTGGCATTAAGGTTTTCTTTCATCTATTAAGATTGCAGAGTTGGAAATCAAGATTTGTAATATTTATGATTGAATGAAAATTTTAAGTCCATATTATTACACACATATATACATTCTCCTTATTAAAAGAAACAATTTTAAAAAATTGAAAAAATAAATTTTTGCAGCTCATGATAAAAAAGCACGTCTCTGACTGATTAAAAATGACACTACAGAGATTAAATATCGCGAAGAATATCCACATTGTTCGTAAAAAATATGACAAATTTACACTTTATATATACATATACTATTTATTAGTTATAACAGAGGTACTGTTACCTTGGTCGTCCTTAAATTACCTTTTTAAGGGCGCCACTGGAAGGATTAAACGGTCTTCCAGAACCGGTTCTAAATACTCAGGGTCGGTGTAAATTTTAATTGTAAGAGAAGGAAAAGGAAGGATAATTTTATATATACTTTAGATTTATTTATTATAACAACATTCACTTTTATTTATTTTATAAACCTTGTAAATTAACCTAATAAATTTTCCATAAACCTTGAACATTAACCTAATAAATTTTCCATAAACCTTATAACCTTTGACTTCTATACCTTATGACCTTATAACTTTATACCTTATAACTATTAGACCTTATAACTTTTGTAATTTTTGACCTTATAACCTTTAGACCTTATAACAATAGACCATAAAAAATTTACCAATTACCTTTGGTGACTTAGAATTAATTAGCCACTACCTTGGCATCGCACACACACTCACACTCGATTAAAATCATTGCCAACTACCTTTGGACTTACAAATTAAAATATCGGTTACCTCCCAAATTAATTATTAATCATAATATTAATTTTTAAAATCGTTCCTACACACACACGCACACTCGAGTCCCCTGGACTTTTATTCACATACACACATTTTAAAATGGCTGTTCCCGCCACGCACTTTAATGAATAAATTAATTAATTTTGAAGAATAATTATTATTATTAATTAATTATTTTTTATTTAACTCCTTTCCGACGGCTAACATTTGTCACGATATTTTAATATCTCGGCAGTCTCGCATCAGGTCGGTGAGCAACAGAGGGCAGCACACGCTGCTCACACGTCTCACCCGACATTGGATTATAATTATTGTTTGTTTACATGTAAGATTTTATTTAATTTTTGTGTTAATATTACGTTATTGATTCCTTAGGTATAAAGTGTATTTGAATCAGGAGCTTTCACTGATTAATTAGAGTATATATATATATATATATATATATATATATATATATATATATATATTAATTAGAGTATATATTTGGATTTTTGTAGCGCTGGGAGAAATAGTTGCGCATTTCATTTATGTGCTTATGATTATTTTGGATTGGTTGGCGCATGCGCGTCAACGCAACAGTTGGCATCGGTAAATTTAGTCATTATAAATAAATTTACTAGTTTTATGAATGAATCATTGATTGATTTATCGGTAAATAATATTAAGAATTAATTGGTCATTTAGCGTCGGGAACTTGATAAATTACACGGCCACAGTTATGTAGTACGTTGGTGGTACTGTAAAAAGAAATAACATGCGACAGTTGTATATCTCCATTGGTCTAAGTGAGATATACGACAAAATGGCGTCGGCCTAGGTGCGAGCGTGAGATTCACGTGCTGCCATGGTCAGACGTGGGATAGTCTCTGTAAGAGTAGCGTGTGTGCTCTGTTACATTAAACTAATTATAAATTTCTCGCCATTTGGTATTTGAGTAGATAATATAAACCCATTGGCATTATTTGAGCATTTCGATAAATCGCATGAAGGAAAATACATTTACCGTATTAGCGTGCAACCAAGGGAGTTGAATAATACGTAAACTGTAAGTATTTTTTGGCTAATACATTGGCGTGTAATTTTGGTTCCCGAGTTGGTGATCATTTGTAGATAGCCTAAGCGTAAGAGCGATAGTGAATTTTGAGTATCAATAATTGGTCATAAGCATATGATGGAATGCGTGAATATTATTCTCAGTGAATACAAATACAGTCAGTGGAATCATTTAGTATTATTTTACCAAATGTTGAGCGGGATAAATGTTTGGTTAATTTTCATTATCATTTATTATTAATTTGAGTTATTATTTTTATAATTAAATTTTGGTGCGTATTATTATTTTATTATTTTACTTATCACGTAAGAGTGATACAAAGATATAAATATTACTCATAATTATTGTATCCATAAGTGCTTTTTATCTGTTTTATTTGAGTATAGGATAATATTATTTTGTGAATACCGTAAAATTCACCATTGGAAATTATTGGGAATTTTTACTGAAATACTTCAAATTCTTATACGAGATTATTTTATTTAATATTTCTATTCGCTTGCGAGTGATATAATACGTTACAATTATTGAAGTATTATTCTGAGATTGTTCTCCGTGAATTATATTTAGTTTTTTTATGTTCACGTGTGAGTGAGGCTATTAATTATTAATAGTTATATGTTTATTTCACAATACATTTATTGTTTATGCATTATAATTATTGTTTGAATTAATTTTATACGCGCATACTATTATTATTATTTTTTGTAAGTGATTTACTATTTTTTTCGATATTATTTATGTGAGTATGCGATATATATTTGACTGATGATTTATTAATTAACTGATAATTAAAAGCAAATGGTCATCAACCCGGTGGTATTTACTATTATTATTTCATTACTGCTATCTTTTCTTGCTATCCTAATTGCTAAAATCTGAAATCGCTAGTCTGTTATTCATTTTATTTTCATTTTCATTTTTCTCCGTTGTGTTATTTGCGAGTTAATTTGTTCGTGGGGCACACGAACTGGCGCCCAACTAGGTTGTCTAACCCAGCCTGAGCAGAGCAGCTAGTTCAGGGAGATTCAGGACATCTCCAGGTGGGACATTTGTTTTGGTTTTATTTTATTTTTTCAGTTTTTCAACCAACGGAGAGCCATAACGGCTATTGAGCGCCAACCACACTCCGCCGCGGGACGCGTAAAATAGTAGAGAACATTATACATTAATTCTTTAATATAAAACTGATTCAAATTGACGAGACTCAATATTCTAAGTTTTAGTCAGTGAAATCTGATCTCCGTTTTCTTTACCCGATACTCGCCTCACTCGACTTCTTACTTTATAATCTTTATGTTTACTGAGTCTAATTTTATTTTGTTCTCGAAATTTTTTTTTAACTAATTCTAATTTTAAATTATTAATTTTTGTGAATTTAATTAATTCAATTAATACTTAAATTATCACCACGCGGACTAGAAAATGAAAATTTCTGGCTTGTGTTGTCCACAATCGGCCTAGAAATTTCTACGACGTATATGATTCCGGCAATGGCCTGGAATTATAAGACGACGCCCTAGACCCGGCAATTGGGCCTGGATCCGGTTAGACAACCGTCTGGCTTAATTTTTATTAATAGACTTTATTACTAATTATTAACTACGGGCCTAGACGCGGATTGCCCCGACGAACGACTAAGTATTTATTAAATTAAATTAATATTCTGGCTTCGGCCTAAAATAATTAATTTAATTAATACCCGATTCTTTTCTGATGCGGCTCCTCTTTGTTTTCACCGTCTTCTCAGGTTCCTTGTATGTCGTCACGTTCATCGCGTCCGGTTCTCCTTGTCTCGTCTCGTCTTATCTTATGCTCTCTTCTAGTACCCTCTCGTTTACCTCGTATCTCTCGTTCACCTGCTTTTCCTATTAATTAATGAATGTGATCAAAGGTACCGGCTAATGGCCTGGTATCTATAATAGTTAACAGAAATATCGCTTGGTTCCACAAAAGAATCCAAGTCTACAAATCATTAATTACGTGTATTGCTGGAAAGCGTCTTAACCTTCGGGCGTCTCGTCTGGTTGTGTGTCTCGGCCTGGGTTCTCTCTGCACTTATCATTGTGTACCCACTCGACCGAATTTGGCAACTTCCGGAAACTTAGACACCCCCACTTATCACTAAGTGGGACTGACAGACAAGCCCCTACGATTTCCGCTCGGGACGACAGTCGCACTCCACCCCGGATAGCCCTGGGGCAGTAATAGATCATATCGACCGTGCACTTGATAGAAAATCATGGCAACTGAGCGCGGAAAATTCAGAATTCCCTGTTACATAGTCATTAAACGATGCAATAGAAAACCCAATGAACAGTTAGGACAACGGAAAGCCCCATACTATATAAAATCATCTTACTGTATTTAATTATAGTGTAAAATTCACTATATGAACCTTAATGAAACTCTAGTTATTTTTGCTGAGTATCAATACATTGAAAACAATAAAAATAGTTTTAAATTATTATAAAAATCAATGAAATCATATTTAATTGTTACTAATATTATTTAACGATCTTTTGCATACAAAATAGTACAGGAATTAACTGTATATTAATAAGATTGAATATTATTTTAGGTTAGTTAAAAGATTAAATTTACTGTAGTGTCTTTTTTTACGAATCAGAAACATTCTTTCTTACCATTCGATGCAAAAACTGTCGTAACGGATTGAGCAGGGAAGGCCTTCGACACTCGTGTGTTGGCAACACTAGCCTAACGTTTCGTGAACCAATCACACTCGTTGTCGAAAGCACCTATCATTCAATGCGTTAATATACTATTTTCATACTTTTTAATGTTTCTGAATACTTTGAATACTTTTCAATCGCTCTTCTTATGGGCATTTAACATTGCAAATTATTTTGAATCGTTTTTCTTAATTTTGGGGCGTACTTGACTCTAGGATTAGTTTCTCAATCCGAGATTTTTTAAACTTTTTTTTCTGCCGAGTAGGTAGAATGTTTATATAATATGCAAAAAAGTTAAATTTGAAGATCATCCGGCTAATCTCGACACGGTGGTATTATCTCAAATAAGCCATAAATGAAAATAGCACTGGCTTGTCAAGTTTATCCGGATTAATTATACCTAATAGGCAGATTCACAGATGATAAATTAAACAATAATTGTCTGTGTTTATGTGCCGCTCAGGTACTAGGTGATTATTTTGATTTGCATACTTGGTGTCCTTTTTCACTGATAAAATCTGCTTATCGACTAATTCAACGAAAAATAAACAAATGTAGCATCTCATAAAATTTTTTCGAAAAACTGCATTATTATTTTAGAGAAAACTACCCGTTTAAAATTTATTTCTGTTTATTGCTATATAAATTAAAATAATCCCATCTAAATGAAATGTAAAAGACAGATTTTGATTTTAATACAGTTATTTTATTTAAAAATATGCTTATTATTTTTAAAATTGATTTGTTTAATTTGTTAATTTAATTATTAAGTTTTACAAATTATAATTTTTTGTATCGTTACCTATAAATTTCGTTTAAATATAGAATGTCTTGTATCATGAGATTTTCTTTTTTCATTTTACAAAATTTTACTCACTTCTAACTCACTTCATTATCTGTCAAGATAGGTTGAGAAAAAATCGATTTAATAATTGAGAATTTATTTATTGGTAAGTAAATTTAATAATATTTTCTTAATTGTTACATTCTGGCTTATCTATTAATTCGACAGAATAATTTTAAATTGACGAGGTTGACGTCGTTAGGGTGTCAATAGACCCCAGGTGCGTCAGCTGTTGACCTGCCTTTATTTTATGCGAAAATGTTTTGATGACTTACCATGGTAGACATTATGGGTCCCATAAGTCGGCCCAAATAATCCCTTTCTTACGTAGTTTCTTCTCCTCCGCCGGTGCGTACTCGTCCTTGCCGGTGGCCTTGAAATAGGCCTCAGAATAATACCCGTAACGAGGGTCGTGGAAAGGGATGCTCCCACTAGGCGGACGGACGGATGGAACGTCCACTGGAATCAACTACCAGCTCTCACTGATACCAGTTCAGAAGACTGTGTTCTCCCTTGATGCTTCCTCTGGACAAGACGAGCCTGGAGGGCCCGGTTCCTCCTTAAGGGCGAGTGATTCCAGCTGCTGAATAATACCACCAGAACCCGACGGGTCACGAACTTCACTCGACGCGATACCAGAACTTGGTAACTTATTAACCGGTTTTGGAAGGACCAACGTTACCGGATCGAGGAGGACTTCCTCGGCAACGATCTCTAGGCGGGAACGTTGGTGAACTGAACAACCGAGATCCTCGTGGATCGTTCGAATGATCCGGCGGAACTGGGCCTTTTTGCCTGACCTTCGGCTTCTCGGCATGAATTTTTGGGATGCGGAAGGGAAGTGCTTAGGCTGCCGGTGACAGCGCCCAAAGTTTAAAATAAGGAGTGCGTATTTGGTAAAGTGCGGATATATATTTTTGCCTTAAAGTCCAAGTGACAGGATCAAGCCAGCAGTTTTATGTAGAGTTCTTAGCTCTACTAGATCTTGTGATCGACTGCCTTGATTCTGTCCCTCCTTGGTATTATACATTATCAAAAGTGTTAACGTTGCATCTCAGGTTTCCTATGAGAGAATTTAATTATAATTCTAAGAAGTGTCGAACCGTTTATTTGCCCACCGTGACGAATAAATAATTCGAGATTTCAAAAAAAAATTTCCAAAAAAAATTTTAGTTAAATTTAATTAGAGCCAGAACGTAACATAATGTTTTTTATTCACGGTTCATTAATTTTTATTTACATTTTCTCGTTGATTATAATATTTTCAAATTAAATATCTTTTTGCTTAACATAACGATTATCATTCTTTGCACTGTAATGTTTATTACATTATCTCTGACTCTAACGATGATTTGTCTTGAATAATTAGTGTCGAGGGCCCGAAAAGTAGAAAATCCATTAAGGACTAAACAAGTGGATAATCGCTTGTTCGAAACTTGAAAGGTAACAAATGTCAGAAACTCTTCTCTTAGGGTATAGGGAGAAGTTACGTCCCACCACTTATCCATGAGTAATCTGTTGACCAGTGTAGGAAGACTGGTACTACGGGGGGTCTTATCGAGCCCAATTCAACAAGAGTCTCATTATTTCCTGAGATGGTAGTAGTGTTTATTCCAAAAGAGTTATGGATGCGTGGTGGCTGTGGTTAGATACCACGCGCATTGACGATTTTTGATTATACCTCCAATTAATGTGTACCTAAGTTATCACTCGATTATATTTTTCGGCTAAGAGTATCGTCGGAAATAGCCTCCGATAAAACAAAGGTGGACTTCAATCCCATTACATCTATCAATTTTGTTAGTTGAGAAGTTTTGAAAAATGTCATAGGTTTAAAAACTAAAGTACATGTAAGAAATCTATGATTTTTGTGAACTCTGAATTACTTATTTCAACCACACAAATGATTATTCTTTTTACATCGGAAGAATAATTCTCTCAACCTAATAATTTGTACTTTAAAGTTTATTTTATGATTTTTTTTAATTTCATAATGCTCAGCTACAACTGATATATATGACTGTATGATTTTCAATGTACAGTTGTATACTCCAGTAATTTAAGAATGAAAAATATATACCTTCGTTCTGGTATTTTGTAACTTCCAGCTAAAACAATTGTAAATTTTTAAAAATTAGGAAAGTTTTTATTTTTATCCCGATTTTCGAAAATCGAGTTTTCATCAGATGTCAAAGTTTTGAGGTTCACGCAAATTATTCTGATTATTTCCAGAAGTATGTGTGTGTGTGTGTGTGTCAACTCTCCATATCTTTTGAATGAATTAACCTTCAACATTCCTGGAAGTTTCAAATCGATAGATCAAATAAAAGATATAAGAAAAATATTTTTTTTTGAGTTTTTCTGATAATTTTTTAAAAACAGCTTTATTAATCTATTTTGAAAACTAATCGGCTCTGGAACCTAATAAAACACGCTGATCACCACATTCAACTTCAAAACCGGTTTGTTAGTTCAATAGATGTCGAAAAATTATACAAATTATTTAATTCGTTTTTTCCGAATAGCTCAGAATGGAATTCACCAAATTGTTAAAAGTCATACCAACGCTTTATCTTTATCGTCTCTTTCAATCACTATGCAATGCAATGCAATTGTTTTGATAGTTTAGATAATATTATCAACCGGAGAAGGAGAAATCACTTTTTCCACTTTTTTTTAACTTTCCGCTAAGAAAATTGCAAATTTTTAAACGTTCAGGAAGTTATTGGTTTTACTCCGATTTTCGAAAATCAAATTTCTAAGAAAGCTTGACATTTTGAAGTTCTAGGAAGCTATTCTGACTAATTTTAAGATAATGTCCGAGTGTATGTATGTATTTATGTACGTACGTACATACGTATGTATGTAAATATCTATTTTTGAACGGATTAACTGATTTTGGTCGGTAAGGTGTCATTCGACGCGGCTTGTCAATATCTAAAAGCTGAAGTTAAATTGAGCTTGATCGGTACGATTTTTTCAGAGATATTCCAACAATAAACTTTTTGAATAACTTGTAATGTGCTTGATGGATTGATTCCAAAATCAACTGGGCTCTGAAGCTTCATAAGCCGCGTCGAATGCCACCTCAACCATCAAAATCGGTTAATTCGTTTAAGAGAAACCATTGTCAAAAGAATTAAAAAACATTTTTTTTTTTTTTTTTTTTTTTTTTTTTTGGGAAATTTCACAAGAACAACTTATTAAATCCATATCAAAATTCAATCAGCTATAGAACTCAATAAAACGCGTCGATTGCCATCCCAACCGTCTCAATCGGTCAATTCATTCGAAAGATATCGTTTGAGAAAAAATGGTAAAAAGCGTTATTTTTCGAAAACAAAGGCATACAAAAGTATTTTCGAGCTCGAAGAGCTCGAAATGTATGCGCAACAGTGTTTTTAAGCTCAAGGAGCTCGAAAACAGTGGGAAATTTTGGACCTAGCCCGCAGGGTCATCCGATAGACAGATTTTTATGTCACTTCGATCCTATTTTTTAGTTTCTGACCTTTTCTTGGTCCATCACACTTAGTAGCATCAAATGAGGTTTGTTTTAGCAGTGCTTATTAAATGCCTAGTGCCTAACTTAAAAGTAAGTTAGCAGACAAGTTAATCTCAAAAGTATTTTTGTGCTATGTTTGATCAGCTACTTACTCTCAGGTGACTCTAAATTCGGTTGCAATATGCATACGTACTTCCACTCGGACTTCGTTCTGAGAATAGTGAGGATCGTTTTAAATCGTTGACATTTTATGAAATCTGGATTATCGTTAATAAAATGAGAAACAATAATTACATTCTTTAAAAAGTTTTAAATTCTGTAATCATTAAGTTACAGATATTTCAGTTGAATTACTCTTAAACTATTTTGCTGTTCAATATCAAAACCTTCTGAATTTACAGATTTGTAAGCTACGTGATTTTAGCTAATCTCGTCTCGATCAAGTCGTTTCTTCCACATATGTCCAGTGATACTTTTTCTTTTTTAATATTCGATGGCGTTAAAATGCTGTTTGAAGCACCATATAATTTATTCCATTTTGTTTAATAAGGCTTTATCACAACTCATTGAATTCTAAGGCTTATTTCAGTCAAAAATTTGAAAGAAATCCGTTGTAGTTTTTGCTAATGACTTTAGATGCTTGCTGATGGCTTTTAATCGATATCAAATAAAATATATTTATTTATTATTTAGATTTCATTTAGTTATGGACGGCGAACAAATACGGAATCGAGATGCATTTGTGGGTCGAAGATATCATTTTGAAAGAATAATGAATGATTTACGCATTCTTGATGGTACTTTTCGCTTAAGAAATAATTGTGTACGATGCTTGAAATGATGCACATCGCTCTTGACTTTAACTTCATTCAGTATCCGCCGGCATATTCAAAGTCTAAAACACCAGGAAGTACTGCGAATCCAAAACCTTCCTTTATTCCCAACCGAAAATGATTATAGAGGTTGGCCAAGTCGCCTATCAGCATATTTTAAATATTTAACAGAAGTTTTCGTCCAGACCGACATTCCATTAGAAAAAGTAAACTCACCGATTCTCAGAAGATTTATGAAAAGACTTGCGAAATTTTCAATGCCTGCTGCTACCACTCTACGGGAGGAGTATGTTCCCTTGGTTTTTCATGATACAATCCGTTGAACTAGAGAAGAAATGGGAAACAATTCTATTTACATTTCAGTCGCTGAAACTGTCGATGCAAGTGGTCACTGCGTTACACACGCTATCATCGGAGCATTATTAGTTGACAGACCATCAGTCCCAAGATTAATTAATTGCGGAGAAATTCCTTCTAGTCCTAATGAAAACATAATTCAACAGTTTCTTAATCAATCTTTGAACATATTACGGCCCGGAGGAACACAGTATAGTCGAGTGCTATTGTATGTAACTGATGCAGTAGCATACATGAAGTCATCTGGTCGGTTATGTCAGGCAGATACTTGTCATAACGTTGCAGAAAAAGTAAGAGAGACGTACGGGAACGCTAATGACATCATTTCAGATATGAAAGATATTTTCGCTAGATCTCGGCAACGGATTAATCAATTTCAAACTGCTCTTCTTCACCTTTCACTACCTCCAAAACCCGCTATAACTCGGTGGGGGACATGGTTGAAAGCTGCGTAGTACTACTGATTACATTATGACGATGTACAAGATTTTGTATTGGGTCTCGAAGTGGATAGTCAAGCTGTTGAGAGACTCCAGGAAAATTTCACCGACGAAACCCACGCTGAATTTCAGTTTGTCACTCAAAAATTTTCGTGCATTATTGAAGTTATTAAAGTATTACAAACGCCGGGTATTTTAATAGTGGAATTATGCGATATCATCGATCAATTAGTAACGGAAATTACCGAAGATCCTGAAATACCAGATGAAATATCTGAAAAAAAAAAACAAGTGATTCAGAATAACACTGGGTTCACACAAACTATAAGATCTATTAAGTATTGTTTAGAAAATGATGAATTTATCAATTTACCTCCACATTGGACCCTTAATGATGCTAGAAAAATGATATTTGCTCCACTACAAAGCGCTGAGGTCAAAAGGTCATACAGTCATTGCAAAGCTCAATACAGATCAAACAGACGTGGATTTGTTTTTTCACACTTCGCTCAATATGTAGCAATCTATTATAATCAGTTTCAAGAATAGTGCAAACTAACAGTACTACGTACATTTATTTCCATTTACTTTTACTTCATTTGTTACAAATACATTTCTTTAGAATTTCTTGGTAATTATTATTCATTTTAAAATACTACTAACAACATTATTAAATACTACCACATTAGTAATTTTAGCGCTTAGAGTGTTTATTTCATGGTTTTGCAGTTGAATTTAAATCGACTATCCTGTCTTCTAGATATATTATTTTTTTACACTCCTGAGGTTTGCGGTAAATGCAACAGGCCAGTGAATATTAACTGGATCCAGTAAGTTACTAAGTCGATGTAATATGTTGACAATATGCTTGATTTTTGTGGAATACATAACGACATGGAAGCGAGAAGTTCTTGACTAAACAGCAACAATCATAGGAAGTGCTTTACAATATAGAGTAATTAAAATAAAATCATTTCAGATATTTGTGTTAAGTGAAAATCATATTTTGTACACATAACTTTGAAACAAGTTCCTTTAACAAATATGGAGAAGGAAATTGAATACTGATATGCTGATTTACGTTCTAATGAGCAATAATGTTATCTAGATAAATTTGAAATTTAACTCCAACAAGAACAATTTGCTGTTACATTTAAATATTCTAATATATTTATCCTTGAGCAGACCCCTATAATTTGATTAATATTCATAACAACCGACGTCTCGTAAAAGTTCATTCTACTAACGAAACCTACTATTTAATTGCAAAAATTGTAGGTTATAATATTCTATTTAGTCATTGCAGTTAAGGATTACTTGTGCAACACAACTAAGTTTCTACTTCTGCAGCAAGACAAACTTTTAATCACTTTTTTAATCACTTGCAATATGACCTACTGTTTAGTAACGACACTTGTTCGATACGACTACAGACAACTAAGTATGCAGTCACGGCACTACTTTGACATCTGTGCGATACTTACGCAGAACTTGTGCGTAATCAAAAGGTTACTTGCATGACACCAATGCAATGACTCCTACTATTCAGTACATTCGAGTGACATAACCTACTGTTTGGTCACAACGCTTATGCGACGTACGACATGAACAGCTATTCAGTCCCAAAACTTCCGTAATGTCTGTGCAACAATTGTGAAACATGAGCACAGCACTTGTACGATACTTATGCGAAACTACTTACCATAGAGTTGCGAAATTTGTGCAACAATTGTGTGACATTTTTAGGACACTTGGGGGACATTTGCACAAGACTTGTGCGACATTCGTACGACACTCATGCGACACTTCCTTGACACTGATGTGACACGTGAGCGAAACTTGTGTGTTACATGTGCAACATCTCTGTGACCCTTAAGCGGCCCTTGCGCGACATTTTTGCGACACTTGGGAGACATTTCTTCGATACTCTTGCAACACTTATGCAACTATTGCGCGACATGTGTACTACATCTCTGCGACACTTGCGCGACATTTCACGACACATGTAAGACAGTCGTGCAACACTTCTGTAGCATTTATCTGACAACTCTGAAACACTTGTACGACACTTGTGCGACATTTGAGCGACACCTGTGCGACACTTCTCCGACATTTGTGCCACACTTGTGCGATATTCGTACAAAACTCATGCGACATATCTGTGATACCTGTGTGACACTTGTAAGACAGTCGTACGACAATCATGCGACAATTGTGCGACACTTGTAAGACGCTAGTGCGACATCTCTGTGATACTTGTGGGACACTTGTGCGACATTTGAGCGACACCTATGCGATACTTGTGCAACATCTCTGTGACACTTGTGGACACTTGTGCGACATCTCTGTGACATGTAACAGGGTAAATTAGATTCCGATGACGATTCATTTAATCCCAATTTGAATTTGTCCACGGTCGATAACGGGTCCTAAATACTATTCGGTCTATTAAATTAAGTTATACGACGTGTCACCGGGTGTCGCTAATCAGTGAGACCTGAACATCTGTCCCTCTCCTTGGCTAATCAATTAGTGGAGATGAGTTTTCCGGGGGTGAATCGAAGAGACCCGAATCGAAGAAGATATAAGTGTGTGCGGAACCAAAGAATAGAGTTGGGTTGTCCCGACGGTGATAGCGGCAAGACGCAAAAATCATCAAGATTTCAATAAGACAATTTCACGGGAAGCTAAGGATAAGAGAGAGAACGGGACTCGAAAGATTGCGGAAACTAAGGAGAGATAGCCGAATATCAGTTGAACAGGGAGCATACTGCAGCCACTGTACAGCGAGTGCTGTGAAAATTAACTGGAGGTAAAATTATAATTAATTAAGACCTCTAATTTTATTAGAGGTCCGAATTAATTATATTTATATTTCCGCCGAATCTTTTGCCACGAATAACCGCCATCTTGTCGTAAATCTAAATTTATTCTATTCGAGGCCTCTCGGCTGGAATGAAATAAATTTCCGCGTGAATCGTTCAGCAGTCAAATTAAATTTAGATTCAATATTAATTACAGAATTATCCCAGGCCTGTCGGCCGCTTTAGATAATTTGTCCGTGTCTTAAAATCGTCTTTCAGGCCTCGTGACACCATTTCACTGGTCGAATATTCTAGTCAATTTTAAACATAATTCTAGTCGTAAATTTAGTCATAAAATATTTTTAAAGTAATTTTAAAATAATTATAAATAAAATTATAAAATCGAAAAATCAGAATTTAGGGCGCTAAAAAATTTACGGTAAAATTGTTGTCGAGTAAAAATTAAGAACGGATTACTTTGTCAGTAAATTTAGTTGAATATTGAAATATGTGATAATGATATTTATTAGAAAAGTGAATAAATTAAAATTATAAAATTGGAAGCACAGGTTAATGAGTTGTAATTGAAAATTAATTAATTAATAATTAAATTAAAACCACACTTAATTAATAAGTATAAACTGAATCAAGTAAATCAGTGGAAATTAATAAGAATTAAATAATTAGGGAAAATTTATGTCAGTGAAAGTTTTACACTAGAAATATGGAGTTCTAATAATTGGATAAAGATTAGTGTTGTCACTGAGTACAAAATTAAATAAAGTAAAGTAGAGTCGATTAGTGTAAGGGAAAATTGTGTCTGTGATAAGTCCGGTGGACATATTAGTTAAAATAAGTATACATCCAGGGGATGGTTCTATAAGAAATTGTTGGTTAACGTCCAGGGGCCGATTTGTTAATTAAATTTGGTTAAGGTTAATGTCCAGGGGACAAAATAGTAAGGGTCAACGTCCGGTGGACGGTTTTTTAACGTGTGTGTGAGTGTGTAACGTCCGCTTTTCTAGAGTGTGTGTGAGTTTGTATCGTTCTCTTATCTAGAGTGCGTATGAGTGTGTAACGTCCGGAAAGACGTTTAATCTAGAGTGTGTGGGTGTGGAACCGTTCGGGAGACGAGATAAAATTTAGTTTGTCATAAGGATATTAGTTTATCATAAGGAAATTAGTTTGTCATAAGTATTAGTTTGTCATAAATAGTAGTTTGTCGTAAGAATAATTATTGTCATAAAGGTTAAATAAAATAAAAGCAAGGTGCTTGAATTAAATAAAATTAAAACAAAATTTGATCAACATTATTTCAGCCTATTTTACAATTCCTCTCCTCTCTCACAAAATAATGCAAACGACCCTGAGAAATTAAATTAATTAATTTATTAAAAATAAAATTCTACACCATCCCGTTCTGGAAGGCTGAGTCCATCTTCCAGTGGCACCCTATTATTCGACGATAATACTAGGTGCGACCAGACTTGACAAGAATAATCTCTCTGTCATAGACACTTGTGCGACACTTGTGCAACACTCGTAAAACAGTCTTTTAGCACTTGTGCAACACTTGCGTGACACTTGAACGACACTTGTGCGACATCTCTGTGACACTTTTGCGACACTTGTAAGACATTTGTACGAAACTAGTGCGACATCTCTGTGACACTTGTGTGACACTTGTAAGACAGTCGTTCAGCACTTGTGCGACATTTGAGCGACACCTGTGCGACACTTGTACGACATCTCTGTGATATTCGTTCGACACTCAAGCGACACGTGTGCGACACTTGTGTGTCACATGTGCAACATCTCTGTAACCTTTAAGCGACACTTGTGCGAGACTCATTCGACACTTGCCCGTTACTGATGCTAGTAGCTAGCGATTATTATTTTCAGTATACCTTTCATAATCTACCTGAAGACATTCAACATGTTACCTATTTTATGATTTTCCCGAAAATATTAGGGGTTACCAACATTAGGTTATTCAAATTTTATTTTTAGTTCTGAAAATTAAGTCACAATAACCAATTTGTTTGTTTACATATTGCCTACTTCAAGAATGGGCTAGATAATGTTTTATAATTTTTTAATTTGTACAATCGAGTGATAAATCCGTATGGGATTTTCTGGAATGTTCGCACAATAAAGTAGAAATCATAATAATGAACGGATAACAAAGCTTAGTTCATTTGATTGATCAGTATCAATCACCGTTCAAATCGCCAGTAGTAACACCTGAAATTCTTCTAGACAAAATAAGATATGTAAATGAGGCTATCAAAGATTACACAGTTACTGGAATATATATGAATCCCAATAAAACTCATTAAAAGTAGACAGTGGCTACTGTTTTTTGCTCTCCATTGTTTACTTTTTTTGTATTTAGATTTTTAAGATATCTCCCAGTCATCTAGATATGTTTCTATCATCTAGCGAATTAGTATATAATATCTTCAACACATAACGGTTGTCCAAATTCTGTCTTATATCACCTTACATTGGTATCCTTGACTTTATCTTTGATCAGTAATGACAATCAAAAAATGCTGTGAAAAGTGAATAAAAAAAATTGCAGAAATTAATAATTATTTAGAATCTTTTCTTCAAATAGTTTACACATTTAGATTGTACGTTCAGGTTGTGGCCAATTTTGTTCATTAAGCTTTCTCTTTCTCTCTCTCTCTCTCTCTTTCTCTTTTAATAATCGCATGCTTAGAATTATAATTTTATTATTTTTACTTAAATAATACTTTTTTCAATAACCCAGGAAAATTAAATTTTTTCACTTTGAAACTTTATTCCACAGCGCTAATTGTTATTTGCATGTGTGATATTGACAGTCATTTGATGAAACTTCAAGTCATCCCTGATTGAAAATACTCATTGAAAAGGATTGAAAAAGATGAAAATTGAATACTTTTGAATTGAATACTTTCTATACCACCAGATTTTCATCTGGGCCTAAAATTAATACTTTTCAATTCTATTGAATCCAAAAATAATATGAGAATTTCTAAACTTCCGAGGAATTGAAAAAGATTCAAGTGAATTGACATTTTTTAATCTTTCTGAATCCTTCTCAATAACAAAATAATTTTACATTTCGGGTCACGTGTGGGATTGAAAAAGATTCAAGTGAATTGACATTTTTTAAACTATTTAAATCCTTCCCAATACCAAAGTAGCTCGATATTTCGGATCGAGTGTAGGATTGAGAAAAATTCTAATGAATTGGCATTTTTTAATCTTTCTGAATCCTTTTCAATACCTAAATAGTTCGATATTTCGGATCGAGTGTAGGATTGAAAAAGATTCAAATGAATTAAAATTTTCAATCTCTCTGAATCGTTTTCAATATCTAAATAGTTCGATATTTTGGATCGAGTGTTGAATTGAAAAGAATTGAAATGAATTGAAATTTTTGAATCTTACTGAATCCTTCTCGATACCAAAATAATTCCATATTGGAAGGTATTGAAATGATGAAAGATTGAATTCCTTTCAATACTTTTGAATTCCATTTTAAGAATTACAAAGTATTCAAATGATCAAAATTTCAATTTCATTCAATAATTTCCAAAACCTCCGTATGGATTGAAAAGAATTGAAATAATTTTCAATCCTTTTCAATGAGTATTTTTAATCAGGGATATTTTAAGAAAAACAATTTGTTACTTTTTTCTTATTGACAGTTCATCAGGAATTAATTATTTTTATCAGTTTTTCCACTCGGAGAACTATAAAGTTATACTGGTAAATCTAAAATTTCTTTTTACAACATACATAGTGGAATATATTGTGTAAAATCAGAATTACGTTTGTAACATATACAATCTACACAAAATTTGAAAACACAAAATTATCCTTAAATCTATGTATACAAAACTCGAATTAATATCAAGCTATCCTATAATAAAATTTTGATGAAATATATGTGCTTGGGGACGAAATATGTACGCAAGTCATCATAAAATTGAGTGCATAATTTACCTTTGCCTGAGCGCTAAAGTATGTAAATGTTTGTAACTAAGTCCTCAGATATTCAAATTATCCATCTTTTTTTTATGGTTATCATAATAATTATCATTTTTATTATTGTCCTTTCAAATATTTTGAATTTTTAATGTCATATTAACAATGTTTGTAATCATCATTGTTTAATCACAATAAATATTTTTACTGCAAGCAATTATATGGTAATTGATGATGTATAGTGAGAATAATTGAAAATTTTAATCTGTGGTATTGAGGATTATTGTTTAAACTTGTAGTGAATCAAGATGAATACTTGCTCATTTCTCGTATTAATTCATGACATATGTTATTCATCATTTATGAGTGCTGATTACATATAAATACTTAGTGTCTGAATCCGAAGACTCTGCAGGCTTGCGCTAAGTACACGTTCAACATATGTAAATATGTAAGTAGGCGCAAGGTTACTAGAATACTCGGTTACTAGGGAGATTGAGTCAACCATTATCCCAATGTTAAATTTTGTTGCTGGTCCCTTTCTAGGGATGAATGCTGGTTTACTAGTCAGCTTTCCCGAAGCATTTAGGTGAGTTTTCAATGCTCTACAGAGATTGGTTCTGTACTCTATACATAATTGAAAGTAAAAACCAAGCGCAATAGATAAGAAGCAGCAAATGGTTGTCACGTAACGATTCAAATTATTTGATTTTATTTAGTTTTAAGCTAATTATTTTAATTATAAATTTGAATTTGAATCGTTGCGTGGGCATTCCGCCATTTCGCCGATGAGACGGCAGTCCGTACACGGTGCTCGCGCATGCGCGAAGGGTATGAGAGAGCACATGTGTGATTTAATTTATTTTTATTTTTATAATTTATGATTTAAGCACAAACGCGTGACTTTTGTTTGTTTTAATTATGTATTTATAATTTTGAATTAATTGGGATGCATAATCCAGCATTATATTATGCCCCAAAAATTGACAACACATTACTTTGTTTAAACTTGTCATCCCACTGATGACGTGAATTGATGTTTATTATTTGGGTTACTATTATTTAATTCATTATCCGATATGAAGGATATAGAGTAATAGTTCATATATTTAATTAATTAATTATGTACCATTCAGTTGTCTGTGGATTTATGGTTTATATTTTATATTTATAATTTTAATTTGAGTAAGGCCCAGGGCTGACAAATGTAATTATAATAAAAATTAAGGGGACAGTAGTGTCATGTGTGCGACGACCAACAGGTGGAGGTTGAGACAATTAAGTTAGAAAGATACGGACAAGCATTGTGGACGGACGTGCTTATTTGGTTGATTAGAAAAGTTGTGTTTTTTATTGTTAAAAATAAATAATTTCACTGGGTGAATTAATTGATAGTAGTATTTCATTATTAAAAAGTTTATTGTTATTTTGCTGATTTGCTGTTTTGAGTAAGTACTTTGTATTTATTTCGCTGGATAAAATAGTTTCACGTGCTAGCCTCCCCCGGTAGTTGTTGGTCGCCGCGGTGAATTATTTATCTATCTTTATTGATTATTCATCGAATGATACAGGATAGAATTATTATTAATTATCATTAAATATTATTTGATAGGTTGGTGAAAATTTTTGGTAATTAAATATATATTCATATTAAAAGCGTACGCAACGTCGTGAAACGTTGCCGGTATATATATATATATATATATACCCATACCCATTGGTAGTGTATATAGCTATACGATACACGCTGTACTTATAAATTCCTCAGACACTGATGTCAGCACTCGGATGAAAAATTCCCGAGTTAATATAATTATTATTTTTCTATTTTATTTAGAATATTTGTATAAGATCATTAATTATTATTTACGTCTATTATTATTTAACATAATTGCAAAGCATTGTATTATTTTATTTTGATTATATGGTACCCCAGCGGTCTTAAAATTATTATCGATATTTTTTTTATTTTAAAATTTATAAATTTGTTTCATATAGAGGAATTTATTTCTTTTTGAGTGTGAGTGAGGAAAAATTCCGTGTCTTTCTCTCTCTCAAGCGTGTTGAGAGATAAAATAAAGTAAGATTATTATTATTATTTTTATTGTTGTCTGGAAAAATTTGAGTGAAAATAATTGGTTTCTTTTTATTTAATATTAAAATTACTAGTGTTAATTAAATTAAATTATATATCTTGGGTTGAATTTATATAACGTTATTATTTTTTATAACCACCGAGTGTTAGTGTCGTGGTTAATTTAACAAAAATTATTTATTGTAAAGTATTATTAATTATATTGAGTACTGTTTCAATTAAAATACGGAAACCAACAGCTGTCGGGGAAAATTTAATATTTATTTTCCTGGATCTCTTCCCTATTGCTTTATTTAATTTTTCTGATTTATTTATTATTTGGTAATATAATTATTTATTATATATTTACTATTTTTCTTTTTCTTATTATTATTCATTTTATTTTATTTTCCTCAATTGTTTGTCCGCTTTGTCGTGTGTCACTTGCTCGGATTTTCCTTGCAGATTTTCCCCCTGAATTAAATTTTGTCCGTTTTGGGATAAACGGTCTGGCGCCTGCGTGCACTAACCCAGCCTGAGGAGCTGGTTCAGGCACTCCAAGAGTTCATTGTTTATAACTTATTATTTATTTTAATTTGGAGGAAACATTTAAAATTATTTATTTATTATTTTTATTTTCACACGTGGGTGACCGCATACGGGTTACCGGTTAATCCGCGTCTCCGTCGTGGAAATTAATTACGGTATACGTTATATGGTAATAAAATAAATTTAAAAGCTAAATGCCGCTGATTGATATTAAGGCTGGGCCGCACCTAACGAAAACCTGAATTTAAGAAGTCTAATTATTTATTAAATGATTATCATTACAGCAATTTTCTTAGCTTCCGACTAAAAGCAGAAGACGAACTTCCTCAGAAGATTTTCATCATCCGAGTCCTATAAATATTCGAAAAGTAATTAGAATTCTTAAATTCAGGTTTTCGTTAGGTACGGCAGAGCCTTAAGAGTGTAGGGAAAATATTTCAATAGAAAATAACCATTTTTAAATTTAATTTTGTCAAACTTTGCAATTAACTAATCTAAATTCGTAAAGGAACATGGAGCTAGTATATGATCGTCCAAAAATTTTTAGCAAAAGAAATTTTTTTTTTAATGGGTTTTTTTTTTAACTGAAAATAAGTTACTAACTAAAAATTATCATGAAAAAAAAATTTGATAAAACTCCTTAGACAACGATTATTTCATAATAAAATGAAATTAAAATTAAAAAATTCAATTATCATTATATTAATTCTTTAAATTAAAATGAAGTAAATTAAATTATATTAAGTAAATTATATTAAGTCTTTTATACAAAGTGGAAAGACTGCGTTAATTAATTTTATATGAATTTACAAAATTAAAAAAATAAAATCTGCCCTGATTAAACAAAACGATTTGTGACGATTGAAACTGTTTACATCGTTTTGAATCTTCATAAATCGTCAATTGATGATTAAAAACGATTAAATTTTTTGAATGAAGATCTTAAATTTTAATCGTCATTAATCGTTTTTAATCGTAAAGTAATAAATCGTCTTTTGATGATTTGGGACGATTAAATCTGAAAATCTATGACGATTATGACAGTTAAAGACGATTAATGATAATTTAATTTTTGATCGTTTTTAATCGTCACAAATCGTTTTGTTTAATCAGGGTGAGTAAGAAAAAAAATTGTTTTTTCAGCATAAGCCAGTGAGTCCTGATTTTCTATAGATTTTCTTAGGCGTTGATCGTAGCTAATACTAATGCCTTGATCGAATTTTTGAGTCTTGGGAGAAATGATAAGTCGTTTGGAAGAATGCTAGCATATGAACGTAAGAGAAAAAAATTTTTAACTTAAAAAATTAGCGAAATTTAAATATCTTAAAAAAAAAGGGAAGTCATTGGTTTCAGTCTGTTTTTCAAAAACCTAGTTTTCAACAGATCTCAACTTATTGAGGTCCTACCCAATAAACACATTGACGTAAATTTAACGTCAAAGTGATTTTACGCTGTCATAATTTACTTAAGGTATAAGTCACGAATGAGTCAGGTGTGACTCATTATTTCACACTTTTTTACGTAAGATTATGATGTAAAACTAATGACGTATACATGACATAAATGTGATGTCTGTGTGACATTTCATGACGTCAGTATGACATGTGGGTGATATCGAAATCATCAATCTGGAAAAAATATTTTTGAAAAAAAAAAAAAAAAATTAAATACCGAATTTTTGATTTGATTATTACCACGCGAACGCAACACAAATTCAGAAACACGAATTGATAACAGTAAATGATGAAAAAATCCTGGGCGTCTGCTGGGTTCGAACACGGCTCCTCTTGGCTGGTAGTCCTGAATGTTGATCACTGGTCCACGTCACGAGAGTTCAAGTCTTGTGCTCAATTGATGTATTTAGAGTGAAATGCCGGTAAAGAAAGAGTTCATAAGTTTTCGTCATGGATTTTTACAAAATTTAAAAAAACTCCATGAGCTTATATGAAATTTTATGAAAACATAATTTGTCGGCCTCGATGATAATTATAAAAAATTATATAAAAATTTACTAAGTTTCTTCAAATTTTTTAATTTCCTGTTGTGATGTGAAATTTAAAAAAACTTGTATAAAATTTTGTGAAACATTAAATAATTTCACAAAAATTTTATGAAATTTAATCGATTGAAAAATTGCAATATTACACTTTACAATCTTAAGATCAAAAAAGTTCAAACTGTCGTCACATTTTCTTTTTTATCCTCAATGATATTTTCGGTATATCATCTAAAAAAATAAAGTTACTTTTTTTATGCTCACGCTAATGTTTTATCTAAAAACGTCCGAAATTTATTATCGAGTTTATCGATTACTTTGGCCGCAAAAATATTCGATATTTAGTTATTTTTACACATTTACACATTTTTGAAAATTCATTCTATGATTGTTTTATTTTAATAAATAGGTGATGAAAAGATGATGACTCAGAAATTACATCAGCATTGCATCCAATACTGACTTGTCGCTAATGTAAAGATATGATTTAAGAGTGACATCCATATTACGTATAACCGTGACTTTGCTGACAAGAGTCATGCTTACATCAATATGATGTCAAGTTTTTACATCATATTAAAGTCATATAGAACGTAATGATTCACATCAAATTTACGTAAGATGCCGTGACATTTCTATGACCTACGTATGACGTCAAAATAAGGTCATGTGTCCACTGGGTAGGACGCTACCCAAATAGCATTCAAGTCGGAATGACAGCTTTACGACGTCTGTTTGAAGGCGTCCTCAAGAAGTCTTATAATAACTTCTCAAAGGTGTCATTTTTAAGAACTCTTAATTAAGAGTTTTTGAAAACTCCATAAATAAGACGTCAGTTTTGTGATGTCTAAATGTATTCTTTTTTTAACTTCTTTATAAAGTCAAAATTAGGAGCTCCTTAAAGACGTCATGGTAAATTCATAGTGAAGTCTTATTTGCGAAGTCAGAAAAAAAAACTCTTTTTAAAGACATCTTACTGAGCTCACTAGGTGGCTCATTCGACATCTTGAGAACTTCTTTAAGATGTTGATGAGACGTCCAAATCATAAATAGGAACTCATTCAGGATTCATCAAGACGTCATTTTGCTATCTGGGTTTTCGAACTATTTTCAAGAGTATGTCCGAGTGTATGTATGTGTGAAAATATTCTATAATCTGTAATAGTACTTGGCATGTGGCCCAAATGGGATCATAGAAAAAAAAAAAATATTCTATAATTTTTGAATGGATTAACCGATCGAGATCGTTGAGGTGGCTTTCAAAGCGGATTATTGATTCCTACTATCTGTAAAGAATTAAGCTTAATCAGTACAGTATGTTCGGAATCATTTGAAAAACAAAATTTTTTTCAAATAACTTCGTACTTACTTCATGGATTGGTTCCAAAACCTAAGAAGCTCAAAAACTCTATAAGCTACGTCAATAATGTCACTACCATAATTAAAATTAAATCATTTGTTCAGGAGATATCGTTAACTAAAACATTTTAAGAAAGTGGTTTTTTCAAATAAGATCAAAAACATTTAATTGATTATTTTAAAAAAACTTTTAAGCGTAAGACATTAAAAAACTACGTCGAATGCCACATCTAACGTCAAAATCAGTCTATTAGTGCAATAGATATCAGCGATGAAATATATTGAAAAGACAACAATTGTCCTCATTTTTCCAGGATACTTTACTATGTAATTCATCAAATGTATCTAAAGTTGAATCGAGTTTACCATTTTAAAGCGCCTTTCGATCACTACATATTTTATTGCATCGTTTCGTTAGCTTGTGTCTTCATTCTCCGATCAGATGTCAACATAATCTTGCGAAATTTTCAACTTCCCATTTTCAATTATTAATTAAACGTCAACACTTTTTACAGTCATGTATCATTTTTTTTATTAATTGTTTTCGTATAACACTAAAAATTATTTTGATCTTTCAATTATTAAATTTTTTTTAACATTTAAAATTTTTTCTGAATTCTTCGATACAAAGAAGTTAATATTTGGCCAGTTGGAATTGGGATACTTAGCACAAATCAAACAGCTAGGTCACATATAGTTATGTGAAGCTGACCGTCAGGTTATTTTTTGACCGTCATGTCATGGTCACAAGATCATCAGCGGACCATTTATAAAATAACGGACCATTATAATTGTGGCGACATGTTACAAACGCCTTCCTAACTTTTATACAATTCCAAATTTTGAAACCGCCGTTTTCTTAAAAATACCACGAGATAAGAATACGGAAGAAAAATTAAATTTTTCAATCATTTGCAAAAAAGATTGCGTCTAATCATCTAGCTGGTTGTAACTGACAAAATTCATGACCAAGCCCAAATTTGTGACCGAAAATTTAATGACAGTCACAAATCATCTATCTAGATGCGACTGACCAAATTTGTGACAAAATAATTTTGGACAGTCCGAAAGATATCATTGATGAAATTCATAGAATTGAAAGTTAATTTATGTTAGTGTTCATATAAGAATTGATGTTATAATGAACATGTATCAAAATTTTATATGATGACAACTTGTGATTGTCAGCATTATAACTCTTTTAAACACAACCAGTTCACCTAATTCATTTGTTATTTAATTGAAGTAATGAGAATATTTCGTAACGAGCACTACAGCGAGTTAAAAAAAATCAATTTTTCTTTTTATTTATTTTTTTAAAGATATTTTGAAAATATTATTCAACATAAAAAAGTTGTCAACTAGTTATCTTTTTGGTACCATAAATCTAATTGCTATTTGTCAATAAGACGTTGCAAAGTGATATCAAAAGGTTACCAAAATGTTTACAAAAAGTTGACAAATTGTTACCATAAAGTTATCTTTCTTGAAATATGGAAAAGTTAACTTTTTGTTGGATATTAGTGGTAATATTTGTTGCAAATAATCTGCCGTTTCATATCGCAAAATAAACAGTAAAATTTTCTCTTACACCGTTTTTTAATTCTACGAAAGAGTTTACTAATTTCCGTCAACTTCGGACTTTTCAGTTTTTTACGATAATTCGTATGCGACTAGCTATTCAATTTGGGGTAAATTTATTATCCGAATTAGAATGCAAATTCACTTCAAAAGTTGACTAGGAAAAAGTTGTCGGCAATTTTCAGGCAAATTTAATGACAATTTATGGTTAATTTGATTTGGAAAATTGTAAATTATTTTTTTACCATCTAATTGTAAATATATGACAGAGAGATTATTCTTGCCAAGTCTGGTCACACCTAGTATTATAGTCGAATAATAGGGCGCCACTGGAAGATGGACTCGGCCTTCTAGAACCGGATGTTGTATGATTTTTATTTTAATTAAATTAGATTAATTCATTACTCAGGGTCGTTTGTAATATTTTGTGAGAGAGGAGAGGAATCGTAGAATAGGCTGAAATAATGTTAATCCAAATTAAATTAAATTAAGCACCTTGCTTTATTTTGTCAGCCTTATGACAATAATGATTTCTTATGACAAACTAAATTTCCTTATGACAAACTAATATTTTCCTTATGACAAACTAATAATTATCTCGTCTCCCGGACGGTTACTTATGACAAACTAAATTGCGTCCCCTGGACGTTTTTCTTATGGCAAACTAATATGCGTCCCCTGGACGTTTTCCACACCCACACACCCACGTTAAAATATATCTCGTCCCCTGGACGGTGAACCTTATTATTAATTTAAAAATCATTCCCTTGATGTATAGTTATTTAAAAGAAACTTAACCTGTCCACCGGACCTAAATCACAGACATAGTTTTCCCTTACTCTAATTGACTCTACTTTACTTTAATTAATTTAATGACATCACTTTCTTATACTTAATTAATAGACTTTATATTTCCAATATAAAAATTTCACTAACATAAATTCCAATATAAATTTTCACCAATAATTTAATTCTTATCAATTTTCACTGATTTATTTAATTCACTTTATATTTATTGATTAATTAATTTTGGTTTTAATTTAATTATTAATTAATGAATTTTTCTGATAACTATCCTCACCACGTATTTCAATACTCAACTCAGTTTACTGACAAAATAATCCGTTCTTAATTTTTACTCGACACAATTTTACCGTAAATTTTCTAGCGTCTTAAAATTCTAAATTGTCGATTTTATAATTTTAATTAGAATTATTTTAACATTATTTTAAAATATTTTATGACTAAATTTACGACTAGAATTACGTTTAAAATTGACTAGAACATTCGGCCAGCGAGTTGGCATCACGAGGCCTGAAATTAAGATTTTACAACACGGAAAAATTTGTCTGGAGCGGCTGACAGGCCTGGGATACTTTTATTAATAATATTGAATTTAAAGTTTAATTTATTTATTAAACGATTCACGCGGAAATTTATTTTATTCCAGTCGAGAGGCCTCGAATAGAATAAATTTAGAGTTACGACAAGATGGCGAATACGCGGCAAATGACTTGACGGAAATTTCGAGACGCGTGGTTAAACCGGCCGACGGGCCTTGGGCTACCAATCTAATTTTTCGGAACCAGCGGAAAAATGTTAAGTAAATTAATTATAATTAATTCGGCCATCTAATAATTAATTTAGAGGCCTTAATTAAAATATAATTTTTACCTTTATCAAATTATACAGCAGCAACTGAATGAGGAACGTATCTGGTGGCCTGCTTCGTTTCGTGCCGGCTGGTTGTCGCTCGAAAATTTTCCTCGTCTCGTTTGCTCCCAGTGAATTAGTATGCTTGAATATCTGATAATAGCTAATTTCGTCCGGTGGTTATCGTCGTCTAGACAACTCTCTCTATTTCACGTTCCGCAGTCCCTTATATTGTTTTACTTTCAGTTCACTTCCCCGGAAACCTATTCCCACTTTCTTAACCTAAGGAAATGACGAACGGACGGGACTTAGTGATCCATGCGGCACCCGGTGATTAGTCTCATCACTAACTCGCAACTTACGAGGTCGTTGGCCGGTTATTGGCGGGAACGAAATTCAAATTCAAATTAACTAATTATATATGTTCATTAGTTTTACCCTGTTACAAATATTTTTATGTATAAATTTGCTTAATTTCTGAAATGATAAAAACAACATTACCGACTTTTTTTTATCGTAAAAATGACCTCTAAATTAAAAAAAAAAATTAACCGCCAGTTTTTATTTTCAACTTTTAATGTGAAATTTTAGACAAATTCAGGTAGAAGAACTCAGGTAATTTCAACATCAAATTACAGTCAATTTCAAGCTAAAGTGGCTATTAGGGTAATTTGGGTTGAATTGTTCATTTCGAAGTTGTTCTATTTGAAATATTCTAATATTGACATGTGACTATTGATGCGGAATGACCGTTATTTTGAGTTGTGGTCACAAGACGATCCGCTGACGGTCTTGTGACTGACGGACCTAATTGACGAGTCTGTTCTATTGCAAACTGACCGTCACAAATTTTCCGATCAGAGTCCGTCTTATCTTAATTTCGGTATGCATATTCAAATACACCCTTTAATCCTATATAATTAATTAACTAAGAAAAAAATAATTTAAACAATGGAATCAATAATCATTTGTCACTTCGTCATTTACTTCTAAAATTTTCCTTTTTCTGTTTCCGTATTCATTTCCATTTATGTCAACCAATACCAACTTAAATTTAAATATAGTATTAACAGTGCCACCTATCAGGTGATTTTTTAAATACTTTTGGAGTAGAAACGTTCATATAAACTACTATAAGGTTAAGTTATTTGCAATTTGTAATTGTTTTTTTCTTGAAATGAACTATTTACATTAAAAAAAAAAACAATATATACAAATTACTGCTTTATAGAAAATTATATAATTTATAATTTAAATTATCAAACTATTCAAAGTATTAAGTAAGTAAAAATATTATTCTGCATTTTTATGACACAAATAAGTAAACATCTGACAACTTTTAATTTTTTTAACAATAAATTAGTATATAAAGAAAATGAAAAAACATTCTACGCAGATATTAAAAAAATTATAAACGTAATTTTGTAAAAATATTTTTTTTTTGTAGTTTGTTAACTAAAAAAAAAAATGATGAGATATTTGCTGATTTAGATACTTGGAACATTTAATTTGATTAATAAATTTCACGCCAACAAAAACCGATTGTTTTCATATGATTTTATAGCAATAATAAATCGCGAATGATAATTTTAACATGCCATTTTTTTGTTGTTGTAGATTTTATATATTAATCATTCATCAATTAAATAGTTAACCATCATACATTGTCACGTAGCGATTCAAACGTAAATCCTGCGCGCGCTTTTCCATCTCGCCGTGAATTTAACAACACCTCCTAACTCAAATCAAGTGCATTTATTTATTATAATTTATTATGATTTAAATGTTTATATTATTTTGATACATTATTTTAGTATGATTTAATTATGAATTTATTGATATTATTCTTTATCATGTTTATATATATGTTTTGATAATTATTTTGAATTTATATACTTAATCGATATTTTCATTTCAGTCAGTACTACGCGTGTGTGTAGAGCATACATAAAAATATCGACCGAAGTGAGAGTAAGTCGATATAGTGGGGATAAAATTCAATATTTTTCTCCAGCCACGTGGTGCACTGAAATAATTATTATGTTATCGTTTAAAGGGTTAATAATTATTATGTTTATGTTGATAAATAGGAAATATTATTTAATTTATTATTATAACATAACTCAGGTCGTTTTATAATTTTAAATATTTTATTTTAATTGAAAATTTCGGGTCCGAGGTCATGAGAGCGGATAACACGGGAGTGATACCCCTCCCTCGGAAAAGTCAACGAAAAATAATCAGAGAGGACCGGGATTCTGTAAAGATAGGACGTGTTGTTGTCCGTGATTATTTTTCAGTAAATAGTTCTGGCCCAGTAGCCTTAATGAAATAATTACAGAGTTGAAGTTTGTTTAATTTGAATAATTAGTATCTTATTATATTAAGTCAAAAGTATAGTTTGAGTATTGTTATGGTTGAATAGTTCCAGAAGTAAATTATTATCAACGCCGGTAAGTCAATTGTATCATCATTTGTTGCATCGGCTATTGCTGGTCCTTCAGTAAAGTTGATCACGGTATTTGTTTCATAAATAATTGAACCTGAGTTATTGTTATAATAAGTTGATTATATTCGGCGTCCGTCACGGCATTCGGGTGCATATGTGCGAAGACGCGTCGAGTAAATTCCTTAGGAGATTAGACAAGGATAGCGTATGTAGCTCCTTGTCTTACAACAGTACTTAATATATTATTTCTCGGGATAAAATTTATTTTATAATTTAATGATATGCAACCCAGTGTTGCCAAATATGTATTGAGTACCCGCGTCTTTCTCTCCCCAGAGTAAATAATATAAAATAAAGAAAAAAATTAGTATTATTTTATTGTTTACAATCTATATTAATCATATTGGGTAAAACTTTGTAGCGTGTAATTTGGTTTCCCCCAGTGGATAATTTAATAATATTATTTAAATTGAATTGATTATTATTATTATTTGGCTTCTATGAGCATATTATTATTTAATCAAATCTTACTATAAAGAATTAATTATATTAATTATTTGGGTATTGTAATCATTTGTTGAGTTTATTTAAATATATTTTGAATTAAATAATTTCGTAAAAGGAACCCAGTGATAGCCAATATTTATTTGTTTGTTTCCTGGATACATTTAGTAGAAATTATTCCTTATTATTATTTTTATTCATTATATATTTGTTTAGTTGTCAGTCCGCTTGCTGCATACATTCTCGCTCGAGATTTTGTCCCGTGATCTCTCCCCTGATTGCTTATAATTTTCGTCCATTTTTTTAAAACGGGCTGGCGCCCTCGTGCACTAAACCAGCCTGAGGAGCTGGTCCAGACACACCAATATTTTGTTTATAATTATTTATTATTTCTAGTTATAATTATTATCGTTATTTATAATTTTTTTTAATACACTTGGGTGACCACATACGACTCCGGGTTTGTTTCACGTCTCCGTCGTGAAAATAAAAACGGTTTACGTTATAACATTTCGTTGAGATATTCTCCATTAATACTACACATAAAGCAATGATGTTCGTTCTTGTTCTTTGGACTGGAAAGAAACCAGAATCTACCAGTGTCATTCCCGAGTCTGACTTAAAATGTGATAATGGGGAAAACTTTAAAGCAAAATTCCAAAATCGGTGGTATAAAGTCAAAATATTGCACAAATCGGGTTTGTACATTTTTGTTCGTAATTTAATATGTCCATTACTAATATATACTATAGATAATCATTGTTGAATATTTCTTTTTTTATGTAGTTGAAAGTATCCAGATATTTATATATATATATATATATATATATATATATATATATATATATATAGATAGATATATATTAGACTATTTCAAATTAGAGGACTATTTTTTTTTCTTGATGAACATTTAAAAATCGAAAGAGTATCTTAAAATATGGTGCAAGTTAAATTTTGAGCTCTTAATATTAATATTTAGAGGTGGTTATTGATAATTTTCGGTTTTTTTAACACGGTAAAAAGTACATAACTTCAGAAGAAATCAAGATACAAAAAATCTCTGTTCAATCATTTTGTAGCAAATTTACTGATCTACAAAAAAAGTCTCCTATAAATTTTGCATAAATTCAACCACTCACAAGATATCCAACGTCAAAGTTTGATAAAATTCGAAGAACTTGTTTTTGCTCGTTCTGAATTTTATACCATGTCAACTAATGAGAATTTAGAAATTCTCAATAGAGTGTAGAAAATTGAATGCTCTACAAATAAAGTCTCTTATCATTTTTTGATAAATCCATCTGTTCAAAAGTTATTAGAGCTCGAAGTAAAGTTGGAGATCTTTTTGCTTTACCGGCGAAACATCACAAAATGTCAAAGGGTCTTTTTAGTTGAGAATTATATTTTCTATAAATTATTTTCCGTCAAGTTTTTTCAAATTCCGCATTGTTTTCTAATTATTTTCATTTTAATTTCAAGCTCTTGAAAAAATGATTCTGATCGATTTCAAGAGCTTGACATTGAAATGGAAATAACTAGAAAACAATGCGGAATTTGAGAAAACTTTACTGATAAAAATTTGTAGACAATAAAATTTTTAACAAAAAAAACCGAACAACATTTTGTGATAAGTCTGATAGTTTCGCCGGAAAAGCAAAAAGATCTTCAACCGTACTTCGAGCTCTAATAACTTTTGGCCAAATGGATTTATCAAAAAATTATACGAGACCTTTCTTGTAGAACGTTTAATTTCCTACAAAAATATATATTAGTCTATTCGATTGATTGATTTGTTAAAAATATTTGGAACTAAAAAAAAAATTTTTCCCGTGTTATTTAAATGGAAAAATCGAATTTTTCAATCAGCTGTGTCTGTAATCGCCATAGAATTTTTTTTCTTGTGCGAAATTTTCGTTTTTTTTTTAGTTGAACTATGATTCTTTCTACATGTACTCGAAAAGAAAATATTACTCCGAAATGATGCACCCTAATGTATATATGGGGCATTCCACTCTAGATCAACTACTTTTGAACCCAACCTCTTTAGATTTGACTAAAAATTTATTCTCTTCGTCTACCAGAATAAAAACATTTCTCATAATTTTTTGAAATTTTTTCACCCAACGAAAAAAAAGTTATAAATATTTGAAATAAATTGTGACGGGTGGGCTGACGCCCATCCGTCTAATAATAATAAACAAGTAATAGATAGATAAATCCAAAATTCAGAAGTAATATATATTATTTGTATTTGATGAAGATTGGGCGCTATACAGCTGCACATCAGTATCACATTACTTTAGCCGCACTAAGTCTTACTTTTTATAATATAACACGACGAGCAGATGTTTTGCGTGGTCAGCAGTTTTGACTGTGGGAAGAAAAGAGTTCCCGTTGGAGATTGCAGAGGGATATTTCCTTATGCAGCAAGAAAAGAGCTCTCATGGGAAACGGCGGAGTGATATTTTCGAGGTAGAGGATGCAATCTCAGGAAAGAGTTAGTTACCAGAGTTAAGCTGATTCGAATAGTCGTCTGCTCGCGCATAAATATTGTAGCTCCCTTATTTTACCACTATAACTACAGATCACTATAAAAACACAATTAACTTCGCTATCGCTAAATAAAAATACTGTATTTGTATCCATACGATTTATGCTATTTTAGATTTGTAAAAGAGACTCTCAGGGCCTTTTCTGGGTACCTCCATATTGGAGGACGCCCAATAAACAAATATTCATACAATTCACATATAGTCATTTCTTCACTGAGCGACCCATACCCTTTATAACATCCTATTAAATTTCTAGAGACGCTGAGCTAGGCACGGTAAGTTCGGTTACGTAGTAAGAACATTAAGGTGTAAGCTCACTCGTAACAGAAATTTTGGCGCCCAACGTGGTTTTCGCCCAGCGAAGTGAGATGAGTGAAGTGAATTTTTGGGAATTTTAGTGGTGAGTGCATAGTCAACGCGACAGGGAACTGTGAGACTGAGATTCTAAATCTTTTCCCCGATAAATAATTAGTAACCGGTATTGTGAGATAGCAAAGAAAGTGCACATATTGGAAACAACACATGGAAGACTATGGAAAAATATTGAATTGAAATGATAAAATAAAAAATAAATAAATTAAATTGTAAAGTATTGAGGAAAAAGTGAATTATTGAAGATTATTGTGAATTATAGAAGGAATATTGGAAATTATTTAAGATTATCGAATTGAAGTATGAATTATTGAACAAATATTGAAGATTATTGGAGATTATTGAATTGAAGTGTGAATTATTGAAGAAATATTGAAGATTATTGAATTAAACTGTGAATTGCTGAATGAATATGGAAGATAACTGAATTGAATTGTGAAATACTGAAGAATATTGAATTGAATTGTGAATATTGAAGAAATACTGAGGAATATTGAATTGTGTTGTGAATTACTGAAGGAATATTGAAGATTATTAAATTGAATTGTGAAATTCTGAGAAATATTAAAAATTTATAAGGAGTTGTTTGAGTAAGTGCTAAAAATCAGAGATTACTGGGAAACTGCCAAATAAACTGTAAAATCCTCTGAATTAGTACAACAGATTCGAGTGTGGAAATTATACGTCAAAGCCGCCCCGCTAGTGATAAGTGAGAATAAATACAAAAAAGAGTGAGAAAAAAAATAAAAAGAAGGAAGAAATAAAAAGCGGAATAAGGAATAAAAGGCAAGTGAACGAACAAAAAAAAAGGGGGGGGGGAAGAAGGAAAGAAAATAGTGATCTGTAGTGCCGCTGAGGGGAGAAGCCGTTCCCAGGAGTTGGATACAACAGCAGTCTGAGAGGAAATGAAGACCAACAGACGGGAATGCTGATAGCAGTAGTATTATTCATCGTGGTATCTGTGTAAGTAGTAAAAATTGAGTCCTTTAACGGTGATAACAGACTGGACCAGCGGGAGTACTGGATTAACTGGCGGTTAGATAATCCGAGTGACTCCCCGTCTGGCTCCGTAAGCTCGAAAGAATCGGTTGAAGACTATTCGTACGAAACTGACATAAAAAATATCGGGGAATTGGTAGACATTTTTGAAAAAAGTCGGGAAGAAACTCATAGGAATTCATTAACTAATAGGAATACGAATTGCCCTGGTACGTCCTCAGGCGCAATAACGGTAAGAACAATGGCGGAGATTGAAGAGGCCCAGTTAAAAAGGATAATATCGTTAATGCAGCACATACCGATTTTTACAGGGGAGGATGATGTGGAATCATTCATTGATGCTATCGAGTACAGTGCGATGCGGTTGAAGCCTGATGATGATCCAGTATTTATTTTCGAATTGTCGACGCGATTCGAGGGATTGGCCTTAAGCATTATGCGTACATTTTTAAGGAAGGCGACGAACGTCCATCAAGTAATTGAGAAACTGCGTCAAAATTTCGGCAGGACGGAAACATTTCATGCGGTAATACATCGACTAGCGGGAATGATTCAAGAGGATAACGAAAGTGTAAAAAAATTTGTTGCGCGACTTGAGGGTATAAAAGGGAAGACAGAGAATAAAATAAACAGAAGTGGATTAACAGTAGAGCAGAAAGATTATCGGACTAAGGATTTGAATGCAACGGTGCTGGAAACTTTCATTAAAGGACTAAACGAGAAATTATCATTTGCGGTCTCAAATAAGGAACCCAAAAATTTGGCAGACGCAATAAAGATTGCCATGGAAGCGGAGATACGGTACGAAAGGATGAAGGCGGCGGAAAGGATGAGGGAAGGATAACTTAAGTACAGGGAGCGAGAACATGCGAGAAAAAGGCAGGTGACGCTCGAGGAAGGGGTGAGAGGGGAAGGTAACCAAAGAGACACAAAAAATGTTGATAAATTGAGACCTAGTGCGGAATTGACGTACACGATTACTAATGAAAAGATTGCGGACAGTGGAGACAAGCGAAGTTGTTTCAGATGCGGGGAAGTTGAGCATTTTGCACGGAATTGCCCAATTCCAATACAAGGCAAAAAAAATACTTGGGCACCAACGAATCAGCAGGAATTCCGAGGAAGAGTTCCACAGCAGCAAGAGCGGTATTATGTACAAAATGATAGATACAGAGGAAGTGGAAGATATAATTATAGAGGAAACAGTAATAATTGGCAGAATAACGGTAATTATGAATATGAACAAAATGGCAACAATTATAATGGGTATCGAAATGGAAATAATTATGGAAATTAATGGGGAAATTATGGAAATAATGGTTACTACGGCAGAGGCAGAGGTCAAGAAGTTCAAGGCAATTTTAACAGGCGGTACAGTAATTATGGTAACTCAGATGTAATAGTGACAAATGCATTCGAAACACAGCGGCTTTGAAGCAGTTTGCCTGGTAATCATGACAATAGATGGGATGGATCACGAGGAGCTAATCAGCAGAACCGGGGAAATCTGATGTTCAACAGGGGCCCGAACGCACGGCCTTTAAACTAGGAAGGGCCGGTGCGATGACACGCTCCGTCGAAACGGCCAATTTAGAAGAAACGAGTAAGGAGCGGATAAGTGAAGAGAAAGAAGAAAAATCTGTTAAATTAGTGGGTGCTGCACACATATATGTAAAATTAAGAGCTGATAAAGTACTTGGAGAATCAGGTATCTTCCTCATTGACACAGGCGCAGAGATACATTTGGTACGACGAGACTCACTAGGATATATTCCTCGGTGTGATATTGCTTCAGGGATATATTTGGGTGAAGCTATAGTGTCAATCCATCAAGGAGCAGCGCGGATGTATGCATTTAACACCACGGAGAAAGAACATGATTTCGCGATACCGTACGTCGAAGCTGAATTTTTTGAAGAAATAACGGCTGAGACAGAAGTGAAGTTCATTCAAAATACGGAACAGAAGCAAGAAGATACAGCGGAGCGAGCAGAGCAGGTACTAAATTTAATATCGGTAACACATCTGGATGAAGAAGAGCTAAATACGGTGCGACGGAACATTGAATATGAGCCAAGAGTTTACATATTACCAGGCGAACGACTGGAGGCAGCAAATGTTCCACCTCATCGGATAAGAACAAAGGACGATAACCCGATTAATATATAGCAGTATCACATGCCACATCATTTAAAGGACGTATTAAAAGATCGGATACAAGGAATGATTGATGCTGATATAATTGAACCATCGGATTCTGCGTACAGTTCGCCAGTATGGATCGTCCCTAAGAAACCAAAAGCCGACGGAACTAAAGATTGGAGGTTGGTATTCGATTTTCGAAGGTTAAACGACAAAACAGTACCAAACTCGTATCCGTTGCCGGACATCCGAGATATTTTTGACCAAATTGGTGATGCTGTATATTTTTCCGTATTTGATCTCGACTCAGGATTTTATCAGATACCGTTGGCGGAGGAAGATCGACATAAAACGGCATTTTCAGTTCCGATGGGACATTATCAGTTTAAAAGGATGGCGATGGGTTTGAAAGGTGGTCCACCGACGTTTCAAAGTACGATGGAAAATGTATTGTCCGGATTGCAGGGTGTAATATTATTTATTTATGTCGACGACGCAGTAATATATGCAAGAACATTAGAGGAGCATTGCCAAAAATATTTTCAATTTGTTGATAGACTTCAAAAAGTGGGATGAAGATTAAAGCCAGCAAAGTGTGAATTTTTACGGCGGGAAGTTGCGTATTTGGGACACATAATCAGTGCAGAAGGCGTAAAACCGAATCCAGCTAAAGTGGAAGCGGTTGAAAAATTTAAGAGACCAACGGACGAGAAGAAACTACGGGAATTTCTTGGCCTTGCGGGATATTATAGAAGATTCATCCGGAATTTTGCAAGCAAGGCAAAACCTTTAACCGATTTATTGAAAAAAGGCGCTATTTTTACATGGGGTGAATCTTAAGCAAAATCATTTAAGATATTGAAAGAAGAATTATGTGGGGATGTAATGTTGCAGTATCCAAACTTCGAATTACCGTTCATCGTTGCAACAGATGCGTCAGACTTTGCCTTGGGTGTGGTATTAAGCCAAGGGAAACTTGGAGAAGATAGAGCGATAAGTTATGCTTCTCGAGCTTTGTCAAAAACAGAAAGAAATTACACGGTGACCAAGAAAGAACTATTGGCTATTATGTATGCTGTCTACACGTTCAGACCGTATATTTTTGGTAAGAAATTTACGTTAGTTAACGACCATCAACCTTTACAGTGGCTCAAGTCTACTAAAAGCCCTGGGGAGCACATTCGGCGATGGGTAAGTCGAAGAATATGAGTATGAAGTTATCCACTGACCAGGCAAGAGTAACACAAACGCAGATGCTTTATCGCGAAATCCGGTGAGAAACGAAAACGGTGAACTATTGGCGATGGTGGAAGTAAATGTTGGCAAAAGAGAGAGAGAGAGGACACGTCAGTAACGCACTCATCAGCTGATGGAAGAGGGCAGAGAGGAAAAATCAAGAATTTAAAGAAGAAATTAAGAAGAGTAGACGACAATCAAGATAATGCATCATCGGGAGAATCTGATATCGCAATGATGACTGACAAGGGTACGAAGGGATATGATAAGATGAGTCCAGTCGTGATTACTCAGAATCCGGGCCCGTCAGGTATGCAACAGAAAAAAGAAGTGCGACGAAGGGGACGTCCAAGGGGAAGTAAGTCGCGGCCCAAGAAGGTAGTACGAGTTCCCCTCAGTGACAGCGAGTCACCACGGGGAATGGCAAGTGATGGAAGTGGGGAGTATTACGTGCCGTCCGGATCAGCGTCAGAATCTGGAGCGGAGTCACAGATTGCCAACAGTCGTCCGCAACGAAACAAGGGTGTTACGTCAAAATAACACATATTAAGAGTAGCGCTCCTGTTTAGCCTTCGCCTAGCGAAATAACTGGGACGGAGCTATAAGGATGACTGTTTATTTAAAATTAAAAGAAAATAAAAATAAAAATATTTTGTTGTCTAAGAGATAAATTAAAATAATAAAAATTAAGTAAAATAAAATTCAATTAATTAAATAAAATAATAAAAGCAAAATTAAAACAACTTCCAAATTTATTTAAATCAAACAATTATTTAAAAATTATTACAAAACAAAATTTAGTTTAAATTAGACAATTAAATGCAATTTACAATTTTATACTTTTATAAAATGGTTTAACTCTCGATTTCACTTGTTATTTAATTTATTTAAAATTAATCAATTATTATTAAAATATTTATTTAATTAAATTGTTACCTTGATTTATTTGATAATTATTATTGTTATCAATAATTATTTATTTGATTTTTTTTTTTATTTGTTATTCTTCCTTCTTAACTCTTGATAATTGATGAAATTTTATCAATATCGAATTTTATTTATTGAATGAATTATATTTAAATAATTCAACTTGAACTTAATAATTGATGGAATATTTATCAAATTTATTTTTTTATTAAAATAAATTATTACTTTTAATAATTTAATAATTAATTAAAAATATTCTGAATTATATTTTTATAATTCGGTTTATAAATATTTAAATCATATTACAATGATTTAATAAAATTAAGGACCTTGCCTTTAAATAATTAAAATTTCGTCAATGATGAATGAGCTCACTTAGGAAACTGAAATCTTTTTCGATTTCCAGAAGAGCTGTTACCAAGTAGTAACATCCCTTCCAATAATTATTTAATTATACCAATTATTTTATTGGCTATAATTAAATCAATATTTTTTTATAATAATTATTTATGTATATATATTTTTCATGACTTCCAATGCAGTTAGCAACAACGCATAAAGCATTGGAGTCGAATTCATAAATCAATATTTATTGATTCTTATTTTTTTCTTTATTGCAATAAATTCATTTTATTATTTAAACATTTTATATTTTATTTCGTTTTAATTATTAATAACGTTGTTTATTAATAATTATTATTCTTTTTTTATTTATAATTTTTCTATCAATATTTTATTATTTTTGAATTTTATTTCATACTTTACAATAATATTCTTTTCATATTTCATAATTCATTTCATTATTTCTTTTATCATTTATTTCATATTTCATATTTATATAAATTAAATCATTTCATTATTTCTCATTATTATTTCTTTTTTTATTATTTCAATATTTCTTTTATTCAACATTAGTTTAATTATTAATAAATTTCATTATTTATTAATATAAAAATTTGAATTTATATTCAAATTTATAAACAACATTTATTTTTCTATTTTTTTACTTTTTCATTTATTCATAATCATTCAATAATAACTTTACATAAATAAAAATAATTTGAATTTAAATTCAAATTTGAAAATCATCAGCCGAAATAATGGCTGGAAGTCATTTGCAAATTAATTTATTCATGCATAGCCAGATGGCATAACATGTATGATTTTTAATAAGTTGATTGACAGTAAGAATACGACGTCGTGACGTCACACCCCCACTGTTAGTCATTTGTCATATATTTCAATATATGACAAATTTTAAAAAAAATTGTATGTATGTATGTATATGTATATTTTTTAATTATTGTTATTTCATAATTAAAATATACGCATATTATTTTATTATTATTGCTATTATTTTTGAATATTTATTTATTATTTTTGAATAAAAATTGTATATCTCATAGTTCACGTCTATTATTTATTATTTTTTTATTTTTTTTTTTTTATTTAGCGTGTCTCTCTTTTTTTTTTTTTTTTTTTATTTTTATAATAAAGGATATATATATTTTTCTTTAATTTAATTAAATTTATACTTACTTTTTCGTAATTTTATAATTTTTCTTATTATATTTTTTAATTTGATTTTTATCAGTTACTTATCAATTTTTTTATAAAAACAAAATTATTATTGTTATTTTTTTTTTTTTTAAATTGTATTATACTTACTCTCTCTTACATAAATAATCAGAACTGAAACAGATTTAATTGTTGTTGTTTTTTTTTTTTCTTTTTTAAATATTGTTTTCTTTTCTTTTTTTTTTTTGAAAGAGAATAGGTTTCTTTTTTTTTTTTAAAAAAAAAATTTTTTTATCTGTCGATATTTTATCATTTCTACATAGAATTATTGTATTGTTTAACATATTTTCCTCTTTTTTTTTTTTTTTTTTTTTTTTTTTTTTACATAAAATATATTTTTGTCATACATTTTTTTTTTTTTTTTGATATAAGAAAGATTAATGTAAATACTTAAATTAAAATATTTATAATGAAGTAGTATATAAGATATTAAAATAATAATAAAACAAATTTTACGAAATGATTAATTCATTTCTTCATTTTAAAAAAAAAAAAGTAATTTAAAAAAATTTTTTTAATTATTTTCACACCAGGGTTCATCAACATACAAAAATACTTTAGCAAATAATTCTTCCTCTTTCCACAAAAACAATTGCTTGCGAAGATCGCAATTTTTTGCTGGCTGGGCTTCAAGCAAAACTTCCCCACAGTGGTTACAATTTAGTTTCTCATCTAAACTTATTTTATGGAATTTCACGATTCCTTCATATTGATTATATTCATGATCTTCGTCATTAACCACCAAATCCACAAAACACGCGACGCAAATGTTTTCCTCATTAATTTCCCCCTTATTTTTAACCAAAACACGGTTCACATTATTTTCCCTCTTGACACACACAAATCTTCCAATTTCATTAAAAATCATCGGAACTTCATCGGGATCAATGCTTCTGATCTTGTCCAATTTGACGTAATTAGGTCCATTTCTTCGATTTGCTGCCATTATTCCTTGATTTTTAAAAAAAAACAAAAAAAAAATAAACGAATATAAAATTACTCGTTAGAGACAACAATGAAACCCCCCTCTTTTTTTTTATTATTTTATTATACTTAAATATAATTATTATTACCTTTTTTTTTTTTTTTGTTTTCCTTTTTATAGACTTATCTATTTGTTAAAAAAAAAATTATGTGCGTTTATTTATCATTATTGTTATTTTTATTATTTTTTATTTATTATTATTATTATTATTTTTTGTAATTTTTGTGTATATTTGTTTTTTTTTTTTTTTTTTTTCTTTAAATATATATTTTAATAATAACTATGCGCGTATTTGCTCTGACTGTTAGATATTTAATGACGTATCTTTTGCAATTAACTTAGGCTGTTACCACTTGGTAACATCCCTACTCAAATTTTTTAAAAAGAATTCACATGCGGAAGGGGTGTCATATGAGTCCCTTTCGCGATAACGCGACTTATGCATTGGTTTTAGCATGCATTCCAATGAAATAAAATTTTACATGCATAAAATATTAAAATATTATTTAATAAAATATTTTTAATAACAATAATATATTTTTATATGTGTATATTGATATAAATATTTTTTTTTTTTTTGTTTGTTTCCCCTTTTTTTCTTATATTCTATTTCTATTCTTATTATTTATAATTATTGATTATTCATGTACACTTTTTCGTGAGTTTTTAATTGATTTAATATATTGAATATATATGTATGTATATATTGCATATGATTTGTATAAAGAATATGTATGAATATATATATATATATGGATATATGTAAAGATTTAAATTTCGCGACGACTGCGCGCGTCGCTACCCTCCCGCGCAAAGAACATTACCAGCGCAAAGATGGTAATGTATCGATTATTTATCATATTACAGGAAGCTACCTTGAAAGTAATCGATAAATAAATATATATATATTTTTTATTAAGAATTACTTTTAAAATTTATTATATTTAATTTCATATGTATTTTTATATTTTTTTTAATTAATTTTTTTTTATTTAATTAAAATATTAATAAAAGTTTACCATTATATATTTTTATATCAAAAATCAATTATTATTTTTCCTATTATTATTATTTTTTTTTTATTCTTTTTTTTTTTATACTTTTCTCTCTCTTTTTTTTTTATTTCTGTTATATATATATATATATATATATATATATATATATATATATATATACTTATTTATTAACAATATTAATAACAATGATATTTATTTTTTTTTTTTTAACAGGTTAAATTACACATAAATATCAATAAAATATTTATTTTCTAAAACGTCACGATAGTTTACCCAATTATTTGCACAATCTTCACAAATATATCCCGGTTTTTGATTTATTAACACTTCACCACACTTAATACAATCTCCCAAAATTTTATATGGATATAAACGATGCCAGTTTTGATTGCAATATTTAAATCTTTTCATAAAAAATCATTGGACAGTTTTTTAAACAGTTTTCGCACATAGATGCGTTATCAAAGTCATTATGATAAAATTCTTTTACTATTTCCCTTGGCATGGTACAATGTGATGTTATCAAACTTGCAAAAAATTTTAAATTTCTTCCAGGATTTCTTGTATGTCGAATTCCATATAATGCATCTAATTCTTCATCTTCTTTCATCTGTTTAAGTACTCCGGCAGGAATTTTCATCTGTAATAATACTTTTAATTTAAGTATCATTACTAAAATTATATAAAAAAAAAATATTAAAATTTTGAAATTTGTTAGTTGTAAGTTGTTAGTAATTTTATAATTGAAATTAGGATAAACGGAACATGCTGGTTGTTTTTTGAATAATTCTTGCTCCATTATTTTCTTCTTGACTTGCTGGTAAAATTGGATAAATTTTTTCATCTGCTGATGGGGCTGATGGTTCAGTATTTTCATTCATTGTTTGAATTTCTTGATTTTGTGTTAGTTGTTGAAGTATAACCAATTCAACATTTTCGTCGTTGCTTGAATTTGTATTATTATTATTCTTATTAATACTTTTATGAATATTATTTATGTTATTTTCTTGTGCTCTTATTAAAATAAAATTAGTACAAGCATCCCAGAATGATAGACACATATAAAAAGAGCATCCATAAGATTTTCGAATTTGAAAAGCATGAAGTAATGTGTCAAATGAAAATTTTACTAGTCTTATAATCATAATTATACTAAATATTTCTGCACTTGCAGATCCAAAAACTACAAATTTTCCCCATGTTTTTTCCCATGCTGAATCAGCTAATTTTTGTAAAGCATTAGTATCAAATGAATTTAATATTGATTCACCTTGATTTGCAAAATGCAAGCCATTCATTCCTCTAGCAATATTACTTAAAATTGCTGGTTTTTCCACTGGAGACATAATTCTATGTCTTAATTTGTCGAGATCTTGTTCAGAATAAATTCCGCTTGTAGCTAAGAATTTTGGAGAAGTATATTTCCATGTTGGTTGAGTTAATGGTTGAATTTTATTTGGTGGTAAAACTTCAACTGGATTAGGTGTAAATTTATACCATGATCCATCTATTAAAAATAAAGGTGGAAAAAGTGGATTGCAATCAATCTGAGTTCCTTTTCTTACTAAAATTCTTGTCTTTGGAGTTAAAAAGTAACTGTCATTTGCTCTTTTCACTGGTAATTCGTTATAACACTCACTTCTTGGGTAAACTGATACTTCAACAGGTATGCACTTAACAACATTTATCGATTCACCTGACATTATAGCTATATAACCTGGTCCTTTCATATAATTGTAAGCAAACTCGTCTGGTTTACTTGACGCAATTGATAACAAATTTTTTAAAGTATTACGTTCTAACATACAACGATGAATTAATACATCATAATATAATTGTTTAATTTGTTTTTGTATAAATTTTTCTACGTATACAAACTTCGAATTAATATATGCAAATAAATCTAAATTTTCTATTGATATTTTATTTCTTAACATTAAATCATTCTTTGATGTTTCAAAGATAAATAATTTTGGATGTTCAGTTCTGATTATTTTATATCCACAAATAATTTCAATATTTGTGGTGGTTAATGCAAATGTTATTCCATTTGATTCTAAAGAATAAACAATTTCATGCTTATCTGAATTTTTTTCAGATGTTTTATTTACTTTACCCGTATATAAAACCCCAAAATTTTGAAAATCACATTTATGTGATGGAATATAGTCCCAAAAGGTATAACCTCCCTCTAAATCTAAACAAGATAAATCAGATAAAGTACACGTTAAACCTGATTTTAAATACACTTTATCATTTTCATATTTAACTTCCGCGAAATATTCTTGTATTGTTATTTTTAAAACCCCTTGAGCGACAATACTACTCCAACTTCCATAAAAATCTGAATAACTTCCCCCTTTACACGTCCCATCATTACCGATTGATCCTGCGAGTGTTGCACCACGCGTAGTTGTACTATTAATTTTTAAACCAGTTATAAATAACGTACCGAATCTATATGAACCCGATTTATGAATATCTAAACATCTTTCTTTTGAAATTTCTTCAATATATTCCATATGTCCACTATGTATGACTGACATATGAGAATAAGCCCCGCAATAATAAATATTTCGGTCTACTTCGATTTTACATTGAATAACTTTTGTCAAAGAATATTCTTTTCATTGTAATAATTGAATAAATGGTTCTGTTGTATTTATTTCTTTACGATGAATATCACAATCTCCCACCTCTGTAATTGAAATTGTAGTTGAATTTGATGAAAATCTTCCGCAATCATACCCAATTATTCCATTTACTGATGATGATCATAATAAAATAAAATAAATCGCAAAAGTGATATTGATAATCACCTGTAAACATAAATTAATTAGAATTTTCTTCATCCTGATTTTTCTTTTGTTTTCGTGTTTTTTTAATTGGTGTAATTTCTGGATTTATGAATGAATATCTCAATCGATTCATGTGAACTATTTGAATTCTTTTTTCTATTTGAATTTTAACATTTCCTTTACCCAAAATTTCAAGAATTTTGTGTGGTCCAGAGTATTGATCTTTTGTTTTACCTGGATTTGGTCCACTTTGTAAAAATACATATTGACCTACTTTTAAATTTTGTGGATTACAATGTTTATCGTAATATTTTTTTGATTTGTATTTAGCGTCAACTAAATTTTGATTAGCTAATAATCTTATCCCATGTAATCTTGTGATTAAATCAATTAAATAACCTTGCATTGTAGGTAATTGTTCACATTCTCTTATTGGTTCGCTTGAAGGTAATCTAGACTGTTGTCCAAAGACAATAGCATAAGGAGTATTTTTTATTGCTTCATGATAACTTGTATTATATGAAAATGTTGCTAACTCAATCCATTCGTCCCACTCTTCATCAATGGATGAGTAATGTTTAAGGTATTCGTTTAATGTGTGATGCGATCTTTCTAATGAACCGTTAGATTGAGGATGATAAGCTGTAGTTTTAAGTTTTTTAATACCGAATCGTTTTGCTACGCATTTTAAAATAGCACTTAAAAAATTACGACCTTGGTCTGTTAGAATAATTTTTGGAGGACCAAAATAACAAATAAATCTTTTAACAAAAGCAGTTGAAATTGTTGTAGCTAAAGTGTTAGGTAATGCTTCTGCAATAGAAAATTTAGAAAACAAATCTTGAATAGTTAAAATATACTCATTTCCTCTTTTTGTTTTTTGTTTTGCCCCGACAATATCCATAGAAATTTTCCAGAAACAGGATTTAAATAGAAAAATAAGTCCGTGGTGTACTGCTTAAAAATAAAGTAATGAATATATGATGACATTTATGATTGATATATTACATACTCTAGGAAAATATAATTTTAAAAATAATACAAAATTGAGATGAAAAATCTTTAGTGATAGGTGAAGGAACGGAGAGGTTCTGTGGGGGACCATATAAATTTTTAGAGACTGCGTGTCTATGATGACATTTATTATCAATATTTTAGGTGATTCCGAGAAATGTAATTAAAATTCAAAATAGAAGAGCTTCCTATGGTGGAAAAGGGAAAAGTAAGAATCCGCGGGAGACCGTGAGATTCTGTAAAAACGATGTTTCTCCAAAATATATAGTGACATTTATTACCGATATTTTGGACACTTCTGAGAAATGCAATTAAAAATTAAAAATAAAATAAAATTAGAGATAGATTTCTACATTGGAAAAGAAATAGTAAGGATCCGCGGGAGACGTGAGGCCCATTGGTAACAGATGGTTAAAATAGAAAGGTCGTAAAAATTTGAGTTGAACTAGAACAGAGAAATGTTTTGACAAATTTATTGAGCCCTTTTCGTTGACTTTTATGATGACAAGGGACTCGCGGCCGCGGAAGATTCAGAGAAATCTTTTCGTGGGACATCTGGAAGACATTGAGTCGGTGGATTCTTCATAAGGGATCGGCCGTAGTGGTGCATAGAGAAAGAAAGACGTACTATTTTCTAGTTGCTTGTTCTTATCCACGTCTCTCTCTCTTGTAACTTGACCGCTCATACTCGCATACCTTTCTGTGGGAATTCAGAGCAAGCCCAAAATACGTCATAGAAATCTATATATGGTCAACGTACGCACACATAACACACACATATGTACAAAACTCGTGCACATATACGTATGTACGGATACCCCTGTATTATTGTATCTTTGGTGAGTGTGCTCCGAATTCTCCAGGTTAATCCTTATAATATATATATGTAAAAAGAAAAATTAACGAAAAAAGTTACTGATCTTAAGATTCAGTTGAGTGGTGACTCAGGTGTACCGATTGTTACAACAATAAATTGAATAACAGTTCCTATCTATAAACATAAACATAATCATTACTATCTCTTTCAAATAATAAAATAATAATTAATTTAGTGCACCACGTGGCTGGATAAAAATATTGATTTTTATCCCCACTATATCGACTTACTCTCCCTTCGGTCGATATTTTTATCTATAACATACGCGCACGTGTGCTACTAACTGAAATGAAAATATCGATTAAGTACATAAATTCAAAATAATTATCAAAACATATATATAAACATAATAAACAATAATATCAATAAATCCATAATTAAATCATACTAAAATAATCTATTTAAATAATATAAATATTTGAATAATAATAAATTATAATAAATAAATGCGCTTGACTTGAGCTAGGAGGTGTTGTCAAATTCACGGCGATATGGAAAAGCGCGCGCAGCGATTCACGTTTGAATCGCTACGTGACAAGGTATAAAACATACTAAAAAAAAAATTTATGGTCTGGATTCGAATCCCAGTTTGGCTATCTATATTTTTCTTGATTTATCGATTAATTGTCTTGTCGAGAAGGTTAGCTGCAAGTTAAGGTTTCACTATATTTTCAAAATCTTATCAGCTTTAGAACTCAACAAACTGCGTTGATTGCCTTCTTAACTATTAAAATCGATTAATTCGTTCAAGAGTTATCGTGGGAGAAAGAAATACTAAAAACCGATTTTTTCCAAATATCTTTGAAACAGCTTAAGTGATCACTTTTAAATTTTAATCAGTACTAGAATGCAATAAAATCTGCCGATTGTCGCCTAAACTTGTTATAACTTGCCCGGATTATAAGCTATCGTTTTGAAACCAGCTTCTATTTGTAGAGTATTTGCACTTTTTTAAAGTCTATCCAACGATATTGCTCTAACTCGATCTATGTTGATTATATCAGCTCCGAAAGTAAATTTTTCACTCTTTTTAGATACTTCTGTTGATAGTGAAAAACCGGCTTATCTTACAAAAAATATGTACAACTCTAATCGTTTAGAAAATTTTGTCCTCTATAAAATTGTTTATAAGACTTACGCCGCTAAAGTGCATTGTTTATAAGATGCGAGCAGTTGAACTTTTACATTAAAAAAAAAATTCGTACTATATGAAGCTTAGAAATCTCTTTTACCGTAAATGTTCAACTGCTTGTATTTTATCAACAATGCACTTTAGTAATATAAGTGTAATAAACAATTTTGTGAAGGAAAAAATTTTCTGAAAAATTTGTACTATACATATTTTCCGTAAGTTGAACCGTTTTTTCCCTATTAACAAAAATATATGAAAAATGAGCGAAAAAATGACTTTCGGAGTTGATACAATCAACATGAATCGAGCTAGAGCAAAATCGTTTTTTACACTTTAAAAAAGCACCAAATACTCTATAAATAAAAACTGGTTTCATGACGATAGCTTATAATCTGGCCAAGTTATAGCAATTTAACATAAAATTTATTTGATTTGCATGCTTCTTAAATGAAAAAATTTGATGCTCTAGTGGAAGTACTTCAAATCCGAATTAAGAGCTGAAATTTTAAAGAAATTTTTTTCTTATTATAAACAACAGAATTTTCTTGTGTCAGCAAAAAAAAAATGTTCGTTTCAGACGAAGCGACCTAATATATGTATATGGGTTATTCTTGGTTAAAACGTAAATTCGACGTCCACGGTGAAAAATCATCTTTTTTTAAAAAATTCATTTAAAAATATGTAATTATCTTTTAAAACTCGAGCTCATGAAAGTGGTCACTAAAATTCATTTCTTAATTTTATTTAATTTAGTCACAATTTCATCTTAAAGTCAGAAAACATCTCTCCTCTGGCTTGTCCCCGGGCTGACTCTGTTTATGTATTAGTAATTTAAGGGGGGAGGGTAAGGGCTAAATCATGAAAAAAACGCTTTTTTTATGATTTCGCCCCTACCCCCTTCCCCCTTAAAGTGCTTAGAAATCAAATAGATTATTTAAATTATATGTTTCAACAAAATAAATTAAATAAGTTCTCGTAATTAAGCGAGTAAAATTGCATGGTATTTTTTTTTTCTTAAAAAAAATTACGTTTAAGTTTGTCCCCCACATTTTGTGTCTCGTGCCCTGACATGTTTATTTTCCTATAAAATTAGCATTCGTTTACCGACTCGCGGGAATTAAAGACCTTGAATGATCGTCATTGAGTTTATACTTTGTAGTCAGCACCACTGGAGCTAGGTGCGCAGTCATTTTGTTATTTATTACATTACTGACACTTTGTGGATACAGTTGAGATTGAGTGAATGGAGTCTGTCCCATGGTAAGTTTTATTTTAAGAATATGTATCTAAAAATTTTAATTCATCTGTATATCTACTTCTTGTTGTGTATAGATTCTTAGTTTTCTTGGTTGATTGCGTACAATAAATACATTTGTCATTACTTCTGTTCTTGTTACTAAAAAGTATCTCCCCTGTTTGTATCTCCCCTGTTTGTATCTCCCCTGTCTTGTACATGACAGGGGAAAGACACGATAGCCAGGCAAGATATGAAAACTTCAAACTAGAATTTTTTTACTATTTTTTTATTGTTTAAAGGTTACATATTGTTATTTAATTTAACGTATAAATCGACCGAGATCACACTGAGTAATTATCTGGAAGGTTTGTTATGAAATGAAAGATGTTGAATATACGAATTAAAGTACTATATATTATACAACTGAAAATTTCGATGATGTGAATACAATAAACTTGATATTAAAAGTATTAGGTGGCTAGTCCACCGACTCTAATTTACAATAAAATGGTTATGATTAAATTGATTTCAAATACTAGAGAGGACTACAGAATTTTGAATACAATACGTTCTTTTATAATATTTCCGTGTGTTGGAAATGTTTCTATATTTTGGCATACATAAACTTAAAGATTACAGTACCTGAAGTTGTGGAGATTGGGGTATTTTTCTAGTTTACACTGAGTTTACTGCACTGTACTATTCGTGGTTACAATTTGTTTTGACGTAAATGTGATATTTCTAATTTAATTATTCACTATCTGAAACAATATTTATCAAACGTTAGCGATATAATTAATAAAATAAAGTGTGAGAACACTTGTACAATTAAGTAAAACAACAAAGTGTAAGAACACTTGTGAGATTAAATAGAAAATAAAGTGTGAGAACACTTGCAAATAAAATAACTAGTACGGAACTAGTGTAGAAATGTGAGAACACTTGTAAATGAAAAACTAGTACGGAACTAGTGTATAAGTGTGAGAACACTTGAACTTAAATTTTCTCATGCTTACTGACCCAGGACTGAGAACTGAGACTGAAGCTCTGTGACTCAAAAAAAAACTGCTACTGCAAAAAAAACTCACTATTTTAGATTTTGCAGCCTTTTTTATTTTTTTTTTTTGTCCTATTTCGTCTATTGTTTGGGGGAAAACTGTATCCAATCAGAGTACAGTTCCTTTGCGTCTTTCCCTTCCCCTATGAATTTTCTTCGGGAAAGTGGTAAGGGCACGCTTGAATGTGGGCCTATGTGCGTGCGCGACCACACATACACCCACATGTACAATATTTCATTTATGACAATAATTTTTAATTTATTTATAATATTGAAAAATGACTAATATAATATTTACTATTTCAAAATTAAAAATTTTAGTACGTGATTATTATTTGAGTTGTATAAATTTTACTTATAACATTTACATGAAATTTTATATCTAATCACATGAATTTTATTTATTTAAATTTTATAAATTTATTTGTAATGATTACTTATTCATTTAATAAATTTCATCATTGATTGGCGTCCCGCCGATTAATGTACTTATTCTTATAAATTTACTAATGTAATATTATTAGCTTATTTGTTTAATTAATAGGAATTATTTATTTTAATATTATTCATTCAGATACTCTTTTTAGTTAAATTTCCTCATTTAAAAATTATTTATTTGAATTTTCTTTAGGTAAAATTCATTTTCGTATTAATTATGTGAATATTTTCGCTAAAAAGTCTTTTATTTAAAATTTATTTCATTTAATATTATTCTTTTTAATATTCTGGACAACGTGTCATTAAAATCATCTCTTTGGGTATCTATTTTACGTTTACGTGGACTCCGAAATATTATCTACAAAAGTGCACTTCTTATATTTCTCATACTTCTTATTATCACTCGGAATTATTTTGGAGCAATCGACAATGAAATTTATTTATTTCATAATTATAGATTATTTTACTTATATTTATACTTATATTAATTATATCTCTAATTATAATAATGTTAGTATTGTCACGATATTTAAATATCGCGGCAGTCTCACATCAGGTCGGTGAGCAACAGATGGCAGCACACGCTGCTCACACGTCTCTACACTTATAAATTTTATGATTATTTTGTTTATGTTTGACATTTTATTTTTATTGTTGTATTGCTGGTACTCAATTAATTTGTTAGGTGAAAACTGCGCTGAAATCAGCAAAAATTACTGATTAGGTTGAGTTTACAGGTATAATTTATGAGTCTGGGAGATAATTATTCATTTTATTTATATGCTTGGAATTATTGTGGTTGGTCGGCGCATGCGCGGCGACGCAACAGTTGTCAGCAACAAATTTATTATGCTATAAATGAAATTTATAATTATGTTGCATATATCATTAACTGGTTTGGCAATTTAAATTACTGTTAACTAGTAATATAAAAAGTAATTGGGCAGTTGACGTCGGGAATTGGCAATGTTACACAATTGACATCGGGTACGTTGTTGTTGGTAGTATTTGGAAGTAACATGCGACGGAGATAGTTCTCCAGTGGGTTAAAATGAGATGCAAATATACAATATGGCCGGCCGAGGTGCCGGCATGAAATTCACGTGCTGCCATGGTCAGACGTGGATAAACAATTGTACGAGCAGGGTGTGTGCCTGTTTGCTATTCTCATTTTTTTTGTTGCGCCATTTGAGTTTTTGACTAAAAAATATATATTAATTAGTTTTGGGCTAGTAGTGCCAATTTTGCTCAGATAATTGCGGAGGAGTAATTATCACGTACTGTAATATTGACGTGATCTTGTCCATTCAGTTGCGTGCATCAACGATTTGTAAGTACCTTGGAGTTAATTCATTGGCGTGTAACGTTGCATTCCCGCGTTGGTGGCCATTTGCAAGCGTGTGAATATCATGTAGTTGATGAAGTATTATTGTTTGTATTATTAGGCTGTGATTACAAGCATACGAATAAAGTTAGTACTAATCGAGTCCAGGGGATGATAAAAAATTTAATCACGATTATTTATTATTATTTAAATAGCGAATATTTATTGTGAAGAAATATTGTTGTTATTATTATTATTTTATGCCACGTGATTACTATCATATGCGACTGGGCCTCGATAGTCTGATACATGTATATATGTATACTTTACACAGTGCTGAGTATTAATGTTTTGAGTTACAAATTTTTAGTATTTGATTATTATTTATGAATGATTTATTGATAAAATGTATGAAATGTTACTAATCTGAATTAAGAAACATTAGTAATTTGCGAATCGATTACTTATAATTTGAGTTAGAAATTATTAGTATCTGAGTATTATTTATAAAATTATCATTGATTTGGTTTGAATTATTAATTATTATTCAGCGGAATATTGGTTAAGAAGTATTATTAATTTACGTATTAATTATTATTAATTTGAGGTATTAATTATTAGTTAACTTGATCTTGATTGTGAATTATTATTAATTTTGCGTATTGAGCATTATCAAGTTGAGTTATTACTTATTATTAACTTGAATCATCAGTCTAGTTGTTTTGAGTTGATTAATTAAATAATTATTTTACTATTTGCGTTCGAAACCAAACTTATTTTGGAAATACCGTAAATTCACCATTGGAATTTACTGGGAAATTGGTACCAGAAAGTATTTAATTATTTTTGTTATGTTCATGTGCGAGTGAATTATTAACTATTCACAGATATATATATTTTGTTTTGTTCAACGCATTGAGTGCTTACGCAGTACTATTATTAGCTGAAGTATAATTTATATGCGCATACTATTATTATTGTTTTCTTTGTAAGTGATTTATTATTATTTTTTTTGAACATTATTTATGTGAGTATGCGTTATATAATGACTGATTATTTTAATTAATTAATGGATAATTAAAGCAAATGGTCATCAACCCGGTATTTATTTAATTTTATTATTTTAATTACTGCTATCTTTCTTGCTATCCTAATTCCTAAAATCTGAAATCGCTGTCCTGTTATTTATTTTATTTTTCATTTTCATTTTCTCCGTTGTGTTATTTTCGAGTTAATTTTGTTCGTGGGACACACGAACTGGCGCCCAACTAGGTTTTCTAACCCAGCCTGAGCAGAGCAGCCAGTCCAGGGAGATTCAGGATATCTCCAGGTGGGACATTTGGTTCTTGGTTTATCTTATTTTCAGTTTCCGACCAACGGAGAGCCATAACGGCTATTGAGCGCCAACCACACTCCGCCGTGGGACGCGTGAAATAGAAGAGAACGTTATAGTATATGCATAATAAAAAATATATCCTAATTATAAATGAGAATATATATATTCAGTTTTTATAATTTAACTTTTAACTAAGAAAACTTAAGTATAAGCAAAGGAAATAGAAAATTAATGAAAAAAAAAAAAAAAATAATAATAAAACAATATTTATTACATTTGTAATTTGTAAAAATATTTATCAAATATTATTTTATTTATTTATTTTTTTTTTTTTTTCATCAATTTTTTATTTCCTTCGCTTATACTTAAGTTTTCTTAGTTAAAAGTTAAATTATAAAAACTGAATATATATATTCTCATTTGTAATTAGGATATATTTCTTATTATGCATATACTAACATTATTATAATTAGTGATATAATTAATGTAATTATTAGTAAAATAATCTATAATTATAAAATAAATAAAATTTTATTGTCGATTGCTCCAAAATAATTCCGAGTAACAATAAGAAGTATGAGACAGAACATGCGCAGTAGCCTACATCTCGGGAATATAGCGCGCACAACTGTCATGTTATGTCTTCTTCCAACGCACGGACTTTTGTCGCTCGACTTTCTCTCTCGCGCACCACTGTTTGCTCCGATTTTTAAACTTCAAAGCCTGACAATGGATATTAATGACTGGGTTTTCGTAGGCAATCCTATACCATCGTGATTGTTATAAAATTAACTACATTTTGGTAAAAATTCAAGCGGTTCATAGATCGGTGGAGTTTTTTTATATTGACTTACCTGTTTATTCCCGCTTGCCAGGTAGTTTGGTCAAAAAATGTATAGGCAATGCTACCGCGGCATATTCTATGCATTATTTGCTGTCGGTTAGAGTATAATTTGGCAGGTTGCAAGTACGGTAAAAAATTTAAAAAAATTTAATTTTTATTAATTTATTTAAAAATAGCTTGGTCAGGATTTTGATAGGAAGCTATTATAGGCGTATTTGTCTATTATCTAATCGTTTTAAAAAATATATCTCATTAGGTTGCAGGATCGGTGAAGGTCGAAGTAGGTCCGACTCTTAGACTATGAGTCGCTGTCAACATTCCTTCTAAATATTTTACGTACGTTTCTGTAGATAAGCCGTTAATTGTTTTCTAAAAAGTATTTGCAGCTGGCCTTTGGGCCTTTTCTCTATTGTGACCCGAGGGGTCATTAAAAATGCGTTTGGTTGTTTGTTCTCATATTTTTACGTGCGTCAGAGCAAACGAATTTACTAATTCTAAAACTCTTTTTAATGAGGTCCAATTAAAATAATATAATAAATTCAAATATTTATCAGAATATAAATAATAATTAAATGTTGTGCCTGGACCAGCTCCTCAGGCTGGGTTAGTGCACGCAGGTGCCAGACCGTTTGTCCTAAAACGGACAAAATTTAATTCAGGGAAAAATCTGCGAGGAAAAATCCGAGCAAGTGACTCACGACAAAGCGGACAAACAATTGAGAAAAATAAAATGAATAATAATAAAAAAAGAAAAATAGTAAATATATAATAAATAATTATATTACAAATAATAAATAAGATCAGAAAAATGAAATAAAGCAGTAGGAAAAGATCCAGGGAAAATAAATATTAAATTTTCCCAGACAGCTGTTGGTTCATATTAACAATATAAATTTTTATAATATTTGACACAATATTTAATTCCAGGTAAACTTAGAACAATAATAACACTCGGTGATTATGAAAAAAAATAACATTACATAAACTCAATACTCAAAGTAAATACAACTTAATTTAATTAACAATATTGATTTTAATATTGAATAAAAGAAACAGTAATCTCGCTTAATATGTCCAATATAATAAATAATAATAATCCCTTTACTTTATTTTACTCTCTCAGCACTGGTGAGAGGGAGAAAGACACGGAAGTTATCCTCACTCATACTCAAAAAGATAAATTCCTCAGTATTAAACTAATTTATAATTTATAAAATATAAAGTTGAATTATGATTTTAGTATAAAAATATCAATAATAATTTTAGACCGCTGGGGTACGCATAACTAAATAAATCACAGAAAATAAAGTTACTTAATTATTTTAAATAATAATAAATATAAATAATAATTGATAATATCGGACAGGTATTTTAAATGAAAATAATAATCATAATAATTCGGGAATCTTTCACCCGAGTGCTGACATCAGTATTTGAGGAATTTACTCAAGTACTGTATGCGCTCTATAGCTATATATACTATACGTGTATGTATAGGTATACCGGCAAAGCTTTCCAAACGCTGCACTCAACTCATATATATATATGTATATATATATATATATATATATATATATATATATATATATATATATATATATATATATATATATGCAAAAATCTCAGAATAAATCCACCAATAATAAATGATAATAATAATAAATGATAATAATAATTAATGATAATTATAAACAACGCAAATCATAGATTATCCAATATCAATTATTAATTAATTAATTTCCCTCACCGCGGCGACCAACAACTACCGGGGGGAGGTTATCACGTGAAAAATAAATGCCGTGAAAGGAATTCAAAGCACTTACTCAAAATTCACGGTTTCCACTGACAAAAAAATAATATATACTGAAGTAAATTTCAATTAAATTCACCCGGTGAACTTTATTAATTATCCACTTATTTGAACAAAAAAAACTTTATTGCCAAAATATAACGTAATAACTGCGTTGTACCAAACAGCGTCTACACACAGTGCTAGTCCGTATCTTTCTAAATTAATTATCTAAACCTCCACCTGTTGGTCGTCGCACACGTGGCACCACCGTCGCCCTTAATTTCTATTATAATTACTTTTGTCAGCCCTGGGCCTTACTTAAATTAAAGATATAAATTATAAAAATAAATTCTCAACGCCTGAATGATACATGAAAAATTACTTAAGTATATGAACCATTTATTCATATCATACTCCTGTTTTTCTTTTTCTTTAGTATCAGATAATAAGTTAAATAATAATCGACCAAATAATAAACATCACTTGACATCCTCAGTCGGATGACAAGTTTAAATGAAATAATATGATAACAATCGTTGGGGCATAATGTTACGCTAAATTGCGCATCCCAACTATTACAAAATTATAAATAATTAATTAAAATTAACAAACATCAACCGTTTGTATTTTTAAATTATAAAAATTAATAAATTCACACACGTGCTCTCTCATACTCTATGCGCATGCGCTAGCACTGTGTACGGACTGCCGTCTCATCGGCGAAATGGCGGAATGCCCGCGTAACGATTCAAATTCAAATATAGAATTAAAATTTTTAACTTAAAACTAATTAAAATTAAATAATTTGAATCGTTACGTGACAAAATGGAAGTGGGAAACGCTGCACGCATTCATTCCCGTATGTGTGTATGCATGAACACATAATTTCCTGCTTAACAGCATTATTTAATTAACATATCCTTTTTTATCATTTCATTGGTTGAGAACAGTTAAGTATTTGTAACTTGCACGATAATATGCATGAATATAGTACGTAGAACACATGCTCCCAGCGAGCGAAACTCAAAAAACTTATAATATTACAATGATAAATGTCCCGCGCCTGTGTCAAAATACGAAATTCAAATTAATATATTAATGATACGTTCGGATTAACCGGACCATCGCCCCAGGGCGCTATTACCATTTTAATTTTTTAGTGTGGCGCAAGTTTTGCATACAATATTTCCAAAAAAAAAATTAATGTTGACAGAATTTTGTAGCCTTCGTTTTTCATATGTTCTGTGAAAGTTCAATGGTATAAGCTTCAACAACCTTATAAATAGTATTTAAGTTATTTATTAATCTTTTGTTGTAATTAACTACTTTACATTCATTGAATTAATTATAAATATTGAGAAATTACGGAATTTCGTTTTTAAAATGAAAAGTACGGAAGTAAAGACCATTTAGGTAAAAAGTGTTTGTTTGCATGAAAATAATGAAGTTATTCGGGTCGGGTCATCCGTCTTATATTGTGTCATTGACGAAGACGGTAAGTAACTATATTCATAACACTCATATGCAAATTTACATTTATGTAATTATTTTATATTAACATTGATATTTATTTTCCAGGCCGAGGAAATGTAGAATTTATTGATAAAAATTTATTAATTACAATTGACTGTTCTTAATCTCAAGATGATGATCCCGAGAAAACTTTTAACCATGAACAACGATCTGAAGTACGATCTACTAATTTTGTCAGTTTTTCAGAATCATTGATAGTTGCGGCTAAATCTCTATTTAATCTAACAACTTCTAATAGAAAGTCAGCACTAACTACTGTACGTCCAGTCGCAGATACTTCAGAAATTCAGAAATCTTGTAAAGCGGATATTGACAGTAACAACAATTTAAATCAACGAGAAATATTTAGATGACACAAAAAAAAGAAGAACGCGAAAGCGATCTTCAAAAAAATCTATGGCTGACGTAATAAAAGGAACAATAGAGCTGAAAGAAAAAAATGAAATGAAGCGACATGAACATAAAATGCAGCTATGGAAGTAATATTTTGATGACATGGTTTCAACGAAAAATAACTAATTTCTGATTTCTTAAGAATTATTATTCTTGTTTTTTTTCTTCATTAATGAGAAATAGAATGGAATAGTTAATTTCCAATTGAAAGTAATTTTATTATTTTTGCACGGCTCTTAATGCAAAGCATTAGAGTGAGCTTTACGATCGAAAAATTTTCACTGATCTACGTTTCATGTTTCTGCAAGATAAAAGCAATACTAAAATTAATGAACTTGTAAAAATAAATTCATTAAGTAATAGAATTTATAACTTTACAAAAAATTATACTATAATATGAACATAAATACTTTATAAATTCTGGGCAATCAACTCGAGTTTTAGCTCTCCCTCTTCTGGTCTAGCAATATCTCTTATTTTATTGTTATCATTATTATTTTCGTAAACAGTTTCTCTTTCCGGCAATGAATCATTCAATAAATCTTCATTATCAATACAAAGGTTATGAAGTTAACAGCAAGAAAGAATTAAATTGGACATTCTTACAGCGGTAGACAATTCTAGGTATATCAATTGATGCAACCACGCTTTTAATGAGAAGAAACTGTTTTCTATTTTGACGCGAGTTGCACTAAATTTTTCTTTAAATCGTTGTTGTACAATAGTTAAATTTTCATTATTTTTGCCAGGTGTCATAACGTTTTTTGAAATTTGATACGCAGCATCACCGATAATGTGATATTCATCGCCCAATTGATGAATTATAGGATAAATGAAAGATAACCTGAATACTCGAAAATCATGACACTTTCCAAAAATACTAGTAAAACCATCGATAAATTTTTTTCGAGCATTACAAATCGCTTGTAGAGTTAGCGAAATTTAGCGATGACAATTAACATATGCTGAAGACATGTTATGAACAGGACATCTCATTTTTATGAATGTTCCATCGATACAACCAACGATACCAGGACTACCTTTTATCTAGGAAACAATGATATTCATTATTCATATTGTTATTATTATAATTATCGATAAAAATTTGTTAGCAATGATATTTTTTTCTTTGCCAGTGGAAGCAAAGTAAATTACTGATGGAGCTATGCTTAACACAAACTCCATGACTCTATCATGTCACTTGTGTAAAGTGGATTTTGACATATCAAAACAATTAGCAACACTACGAAATATACTTTTATTCCCAACATACCGAGACATATTAATTTATGTATCAAAATACAAAAATTAATTTAAGAAAGGATATCTGTGTTATAAATGAGTTTTTATACTACAAAAGTATGAGAATGTGAACAGTAGCAGACTTGATTGGGACTCCAGTCATCCTATTACTCCGATGAAACTCATTTTTTTACAAACATAGAAATCAACTTATCACAAGTATCTCTACGCAGACGAAAACGCTCTTGAAACTATAAAAATTTAATATTTTTTATAAATAAAAACTCAAAAGTAGTCAATCGAAATAGGTTTTAATATAACCTCATTGTTTGTGTATTCATCAACAACATCTTCGATAAAATTTTTTATTTTAGGTGTTTTTCTTTTTTTCAGGGTTAAAAGAATATCAAATAATTCTTCATCTGAACTTTCTGATGATGAAATTGAATCCACTAATACTCGTAGCTGTTCAGACATTTATTTATTTAATTCAAGGATAAAAAATTCGTCCTGCAATTTATTTTTAAGCGTTTATTCAAATATTCTCTTAAAATTCCTTTATTTTTAAATGTTAGTGTTTAAAACTCACGCTATACTAAAAAAAGTCCATTCGGCATCCGAAATGGAAGTAGATTTCTTACGATAATTGTTCCACTTTCAATCAATATTTAAAATTGCATAATCACCCACCAAAAATTTTCCAAGATATAAACAATAGCATTATCACAATAATACATAAGTCAATTATGTGACTTTAAACTCTTATTAAAAGTCAAACAATTATCGTAAAACGAAAAATAAAAAAAGGATAATATAGCTTTTTCTATTGGCTAACAAGTTCTTTTTACATAAGAAGGATAGATATACCCGTTAAAAAGTTATTTATGAAAAAAACCAAGAAAGTAGGATTTTTCATTTTTTTGTTAGAATTTCAAACGTCTACCATTTCTAAACTAGTTGACCTATTTTACTCATCTTCCAACTAAACCAAGCTAATTGTTCATAGAATAAGTGTGCTAAGTTTCATTAAGATCTGTTAAAAATTGTGGCCGCTATCGTCGCAACATGGCGCGTTATATTACATATATACCCAATGAACACATGACCGTATTTTGACGTCATACGTAGGTCATAGAAATGTCACGGCTTCTTATGTAAATTTGATGTCGATCTGACGTTCTACATGACTTTAATATGATGTAAAAACTTGACATCATATTGACGTACGCATGACTCTTGTATGACGTGGCAGTTATGACTTATGTGTTACGTACGCTTGACATAAAATCTACATCACATTGTTACGTAGTAATAAAGTCATTATTGTATATCATAATGACGAAATTTCAAAATCATGCATTTATGTCAGTAGCAAAGTCACGGTTATACTGAGACAAATCGCTTTTTCTCTTTGCGATTTTAACCAGCAGCCACCAGAATTCGCGGGTTGAACCCTAGCTTAGGCTGGCTTCTAACAATATTTGATTTTACTTGGATAGAGCAGTGGGCTGGGGTTCTTGCAAAGCAAAGACCCGCACTTATTCAAACACGGCAACGTATGTAAAACTCACCAACTTACCTCACGGCTTATGACTTATCAATAGATTTCTTATTGTTGATGAACTTATCAATTCTTACTTAATTAAAAATACTTTTATTAAACTATTGAAGGATCTTACCAGTAAAATAGGATATGAATAGGATGAACAAATAGTAGGTAAAATGAATGATTAACAATATGTGCAAGTTTATTGCCAATTATAATAATAAAAATTACTTACAAGAAAATGCAAGCGCTGGATGTAATGTAGAGAGATATGTAGTACAGTATAACTTTATATTACGAGTATCTCGCCAGTACGTACAGTGATAGTTATTTAAACTAACTTTATTTATAATGATTAATAACAAAACATTAAAATATAATTGCAAGATAATTGCCAATAATGTACAGAATATCGCAAGTTAATTGCCCGAATTACAATTAGGTTTTTGCAAGTAAATTGCCGGAATTGATACTGAATAATTAATATAAGAACGTCTGTACTCTAATTGATCCAGGATCCAAGTGATTGACCGATAATTGAGGGCCTGGGACTCGCCTCTGAACTCTGTCCCCACTTCACCCTTACGGTCATGCGTCAACTTAAAAATTAGTCATGTGACCACGGCACATGACTTGTGTAGTTTCAGACGGCAACGAGACGGGGAAAAATGGAAACCGCAAGGCTGAGGACGACGAAGACAATTCACATTGTCTCAATACGTGATATGAATGTCACTCTTAAATCATATCTTTACATCAGTGACAAGTCAGTATTTTACGCAATGCAATCAAGGTAGAGAATTTGAATCTTTAAGTTTTAAATAATTGAAGGAATACTTAGGAATAAAGAACACTCGAACTACTCCTTTGCACCCTCAATCAAATGGCTTGGTTGAAAGATTGAATAGGACGATTCTTCAATACCTCTCAAAATTTATCTCAAAAAATCAAAAAGACTGGGATAAATGGTAACCACTTTTCCTGTTAGCTTATCGCTCATCTAAACATGAAAGTACAGAATTTTCTCCTGCAATGCTCATGATGGGACGTGAACTCAGGATTCCTTTGGATCTTCTTCGAGATTCTCCAATAGACCTGGAAAATTCGGGGGAATCTGAGACACTGTCAGACTTCGTGAGTTAATTGAGAGAGAAAATGAATTCTATTCACGATATTACAAGAAATATATTTGAAATCAAATCAAATAAAGCTAAATAAAATTTCGATCAAAAATGAATATGTTAATTTTCAAAGACAAAAAATTAGTTTGGCTCTATTTCCCCCATAGAGTCAAAGGAAAATCTCCAAAACTTCAATGCGATTGGGAGGGTCCTTATGAAATTGAAAATAGACTGAATAATGTAGTTTATAGAATTAGAAAAATTCTCAATGGAAAATATAAAATCGTACATGAAAATCGTCTTGCACCATATTGCGATCAATAAAAAAAAAATAACAAAGAAGTCCGACTGGGGCCCTGAACGTTCTCAGTATAGACGTTGTAAAAGGTTCCCGGGATTCTGTAGTCAATTGATAAGACTAGGATATCCCTTTCAAACTGATAGAATTGAAAGATTTGTCTGGACGACTTACTAAAGACTGGTATAGTCCTTAGGAGAAGTCTGGCAGTGGACCCTGATAGCCCCACTGTAGACGTTGTTGATGAGTTCCCGAGATTCTGAGAGAAGTCTGGCAGACGGCTCTGAACGATCTCAGTGGTAACGTTGTTCGAGGGATTCTCGGGATTCTATAGGGACTGGAAATGTTCTGGGTTTGAGTATATTAGCTGAAGGAAAGTCTGGCCGTGGGCCCTGAACGATTAATCATTGAAAAGGTTTCCCGAGATTCCTCAGTCATTGATGAGGGACTGGATATTTCTTGTGGTCTAAGTGAGCTCAACAAGGATCAAAAGTTTGATTCTGAGGACTTATCAATGGCTAAGAGCAACCTGACTGGAACTTTGGGATCCATCCGGAGTTGACATAGTCGACATTTTCCTTAAGTAGTGCACGATTTCTGGAAGAGAGGTGGGTGCTCTGGAGAGTTTCCGAGGAGCTTTTAGGGAGAAAAATGAAATTCGTTGCAACGTGTGTTATTCAGAATCATTGGTATGTTAGTTCGAGATGACATATCGGAGCGTGATCTCAATGGATCGAACGGCAGAACATGAGCATTTAAGATCGAAGTTATTTAATTGATCACGATAATGAAAGTTTATAAATTAACAACTAACAAATAATAAGATGTAACGATGAAATATGGTTAAGTATCAAATCTAATACAATTTTGGAGATACTAGTTTTGTTTTCTTTATTATGTGCAGATAATATTTCCAATTTCATTGAAGAAGGAGAGAAGGAGTCCATTCCTAGTCCTTCAAGGAGGAGAGGAAGGAGTTTCTGTTCCCATCCCGAACCTGTTCCCATTCCTATTAAAGATCGATTATTCAAGAGGAGGGTTACATTTTTAATTTTATTATTTTAGATCGTTAATTACGAAAATAGAGTCACACGTATCGATTAACTTCTTAGCAGAATATTTTATTTTGTTATCAGTTCTTAGCTTAATTAAATTATAGACTATTTTTTTATTTTTAACTTCCCACTAAGAAAATCGACGATTTTCAAAAATTTCGGGAAGTTATTGTTTTCACCCCGATTTTCGAAAATCGAGTTTTCATCAGATGTCGACGTTTTGAGGTCCTAGGAAGCTATTCTGACTATTTTCAGAATGATGTCCGAGTGTGTGTATGTGTGTGTGTGTGTGTGTGTGTGTGTGTGTGTGTGTGTGTGTGTGTGTGTGTGTGTGTGTGTGTGTGTGTGTGTGTGTGTGTAAACTCTTTGTAACTTTTGAACTAATAAATCGATTTCGATGGTTGAGGTGGCAATCGAAAGAGCTTGTTGGCCTTCAACTTTTCTGAAAATTTCAGATTATTTGATCGAATAGACTCGAAAATATTGGCGAATTACGAAAAAAAAAAAATTTTTTTTTTTAGTTTTTTATTGATTTCTCAAAAACGACTTATACGATCGACTTCAAAATCTAATCAGCTCTAGTACTCAATAAAACGCGTCGATTGCCACCTCAAACATTAAAATCAGATAATTCGTTCGAGAGTTATCGCGGGAGAAAGAAATGGTGAAAAGCGGTTTTTTCTAAATATTTTAGAAACGACTGACGCGATCGATTTCAAATTTTTATCAGCTCTAGAATTCAATAAAACGCGCTGATTGCCACGCCAACTATCAAAATCGATTGATTAGCTCAAAAGATATCGGCGTTGAAAAGTTAAAAAAATAACATTTTATGTTATTTTTTCCGGATAAATCATAATATAACGTGCTAAAATGTGCCTGATATCATACCAACTCATCTTTTGTATGATTTCTTTTGATCATATAATGTCACCGAACTTGGTTTTTAGTTTAAATCATATTATCAACAAAAGAATCGATAAAACGTAGTTTTTAATATTTTTATCGGATATTTCATATTTTATTGTTTCTTACATGAGTCAAAACTTATTTAAATCTTGATTTTGATCCCTGACATTGATTTCTGCCTCAATACACTTATTTTACTGAACATAATCAGGAACTAAATTTTAAAAACCGCTTCATTGATGATTTTCGATTCTTAAATTTTCAAACTTCAGCATAACAGGTAACTTGTTAGAGCTTGAAAAGATCGTAAAAAAACAATTGCATGTAATAGCATTTTCGAGCTCGAAGAGCTCGAAAATATATCTACACTTATGTTTTCGAGCTCTTTGAGGTCGAAAACAGCCGGAAGTTTTGGGGCTGGCCCGCAGGGTCAACCGACGCCCAGATTTTTTTTTATTATCTTTGCGTTAGCCTACAGGGTTGTTTTTTCTGCTACGGTGTTTTTTTCCCTGTAGGGTGATAGATAGGGTGTGCTGGAGCCATAGCGGAATCGAACCAAAATTGCAAATAATTTTAATTCCAATTAGGTTCGATTCGCTTAACACAATTTTTATCGGGACAATAATTTATTGAGAAGGGGGTAGTGTAACGAATGTGAAACTGAAGTTTTAAAATATTTGAATAGCTAGAAAACAAATGTCTTCTTCTCTTGTTTTTATAGATGCGCGACTAAGTCAGTCAGTCTTATATTGACATCTTAACAGCAAACATCTGTATATCAATAAACAATATATCTCTTTGCTTTCTGTTAATGCTGTTAATTGTGGTATTATTATTTCTGATATAAGTGCGTTATCATTGTAGTGCATAAGCAATATTAATTTAAGATACCAGTCACTACAATATATATATATTGTAACGGGTTAGGTAGCTCGACCGGAACCCGTCAGTCGAACTCTTCCCGCACAATCTCCTTGGCTTACCTGGTTCGGCTTCTGCAGTTGTTGGGCGTCAGGTGATGTAGCAATCACCGCGGTCGATGCTCGGAAGAAGTCGGCTTAGGGTGGCGGATCGGGAATAGGGTAGGCACTTACAATTAACGTCAAATAATTACTAGTCAACTAGGCAAATTTAGTAGTATATTGAAAAACCAGTAAATACCGCAACAAATCGATGACAATTAAATTTGAGAAATCTTACTCTAACAACTAGATCGATTAGACAATCCGGATACTTCACTAGCCGAATTCGGCAATTGACTCGATATAATGTAATATTGCAATATAAATTATAATACCGCAACGGACTAAATTATAATTTTAATTATCATGACTCGAGGTAATTATCGTAACAACAATTTAACTCCGGATATCCCTTGATTTGCAACTTAGCGGCAAAGTGATGTCGATTCACTTGACTTTGACACCCGTCGGTAACTCTGTTGCCAATAATATGCTTCAATTAGCATCCCAATGTTTACTTAACTAACTATACTAATAATGATCATGACACTAATATAATACGAATAATAGCCGGGATTCGAAAAATTCAAAAAGATGAACGCTAATACCGAGACTCGACATGCGCGGTATTAAATCAGTTAAACAATAATCAAATAGTATCAAAAAAAATCATAAAACAAAACCAAAAAAAAATAATAAAGATATCAACTCCAAGATAACAATTAAAACGTAACTACAACTCAAACAGAAGTTTTAATTTTTGTACCAGCGGAATAAGTCGAGTTAGGACACGCCATACCCAAATAAGAGTTATCTGGTCTGATTGCCGTGACTCACAAATTCGGCGTCAACTCGAGTTATTCCTCGAAATAAATTTATCGGACTCGCTCACCGGTCGATGTTCTCGAAGTACTTCGTCTCCACGTGGCCGAAGAGCACTCGAATCGCAGGCCGGGAACGGCGTCACTCCTTCCAGAACCTGGCTTTATGGTAAATGTCTCACTATAGACAACTATCCACAGGCAGAAAATTGAGTCACCGGTATCGAGGTCGTCGTGAACGAATGCCGGGCAAGAGCGTATTTGTTTTTTTTTATTCTTACTTTGATTTAATAATAATCGAGATAGCCGGTTACACAAACCACGCGTCAGCTTGCAACGAGGTACGATCGAGAATGGCGTCGTCTGTTTTTTTTTAGGCTCCCGCCTTTAGTTTCGGGCTTCCTCACTTGGCGGCGCTTCCATCGGGCCTCAACCAGGCAATCATCCCCATTGTGACGGTCAGTTTCACGTCGAAGTCACTCCGGTTTTCCGGATAATTACTTGATCCACGCTACTATCTACTGTGAATTACTTTGCTCTAGCTGTTCGTGTTCATTAACTAGGCTGTTCGAAGATGTTAGTCGTCCGGCAGGCGAAATCACGATCCGCTGTCAACTTCGGACATTTCCGCTAGCGATCGGCGTCGAATTATGTAATGCAATTTAAAATGTCACAATATATATATATATATATATATATATATATATATATATATATATATATGTATATATATATATATATATATATATATATATATATATATATATATGTATATATATATATATATATATATATATATATATATATATATTGAGACAAATCGTTTTTTGTCTTGGCGATTTCAACCAGCAGCCACCAGAATTCGCGGGTTGAACCCTGGCTTAGGCTGGCCTCTAACAAATTTAATTTACTTGGATAGAACAGTGGGCTGGGGTTCTTGCAAAGCAAAGACCCACACTTATTCAAACTCGGCAACGTATGTAAAACTTACTAACTTACCTCACGGCTTATTACTTATCAATAAATTTCTTATTGTTGATGAACTTCTCAATTCTTACTTCATTAATAATACTCTTATTTAACTATTTAAGAATCTTACCAGTAAAATAGGATATGAATAGGATGAATATTGATAGATAAAGTGAAAGGAATAATTCAGAAAAGTACAGGTTTATTGCCAATTACAATAAGGTTCAAGTACTTACAATAAACGCTTCGCAATTAATAATATCAGGAGTGTCCTGGAATACCCTGGATGTACAATGACCCTCCACGTGGGATAAGGCAATTATTACACTGAATTTATTATTTAATTTGAACAATTCTTTAGTATTGCAAGTATATCGCCGGTAACGTACAGTAATAATAATTTTATTTAAACTCGACTTATAATAATCAATAAGAAGTAATGAAATAATATTATAAGTAAAATTCCCGTAGTATTAATAGAAAATATCGTAACTCAATTAATACACAATACTCATTGCAATTTGATAATAATAGGAAAATACGTCGAAACGCTAATTGATCCAGGATCGAAGTCATTGACCGATAAATTTGGGTGTAGGACTAGCCACGGGACTCTGTCCCCACTTCACCCTTACGGTCATGCGTCAACGTGAAAATTAGTCATGTGACCCACGGTGCTATGACTTGTGTAGTTTCAGATGGCAACAGGACGGGGAAAAAGCGGAACTGCAAGGCTGAAGACGACGAAGACAATTCACATTGGCTCAATATAGATTACGTCATTGAAGAAATTGGGGCCTAAACCTGGAGTAATAAATTTTTTTATTTTATGAGGATTTTGAGGCCCACGCTGAATTTTTTTAATACCAATTTAGTCCTTAATTATGTAAAGCCCGTAAGAACAACATTGAGGCCTAAACTGGAATTACTTTCTACACAGTTCTCAATCTTTAAAGTCCAATTTGTCCCTCAAAAACCTCACGTAGTATTTTGAGGTCCGAACTGGAATTTGTTTTTTGACTCGGGTTGTCTTTTTACGTTCTGTCAATATTCCAAGTTCCATTTTAATATTTATTTCTTAATAATTTCTTGTAGAAAAATTATTCTCGTGTTTACAGCATACATTTACTGTGTATTTCCTCGACTTTTGTAACACATCATTAGTTTGCTTTTTTACCACCAGATTGCGTGACCCTGTTTGTCAGTTCCCAATTGTAATTTTTACTACACTTTTCTCTCCGTGTAGTTATTGTCGTAACTAGTAGAGTAAGTTATTCATAATGTGTCAGCGCGATGTAGTTAACACAAGTAAACGGCCATCTAGGGTTCGGATTTGAGGCATGATAAAACGTGAATAGCGCGCGTGAGTTGAATAAAAATTTTTTTTAGTGAAAATTTTAGAGGCGCCGCAGTGGTGTTGAAAATGTACTCATTATTACTCCGTCAGTTGTTAAAATGAAATTACACCGGTGTAGAAGGCGTAATGAGGCGGTGTTAAACCGGTGTAAAAGCGGCGTAAACTGCATCCGCTTAGAGTATTAACTTCGGGCGCGTACAAAACGCAAAGAATATCTTGATACACACACATACACGATCACACACTCACACACACGAGCGCACATATGCGTACACAACGTTCTTTTTCAGTGTAATAAATACTAGTAAGTAAATTTGAAGATTAAAATGTATAGTATGTATACTTACTTCAGTATTGAAATAAAAAATAAATTGAAACCGGAAGTGAAAAATTCTGAATTCATAAAATCTAAAAGCTTAAATAAATAATGTCAAAAAGTTTGTGCTATTTCACATGATAACTGCCATGAATTACGAATGACGTTATTTATACAACAAATTTATTATTTAATGTCTCCGACGCTGAAATCGTGCAATCACAAATTCAATAGCGAATATAAGAATTGCTAAAAACTGAATGAATGCAAAAAATACTTAGAAATATTCTAGATCTATAGCGTCTACTTCATTATAATTTAAAATTTTTTTGATTCGATCAATTTTTTTTTTTTTTTTAGTGGATTCTTAAGCATATTTCTATGAATTTTCTGCTTGAAACCAGATTCGATCGCATGTAATAATGTTTTATGGATCTGATTTTTCAGAGGCCAATCTCTGCGGGTCAAATAAACACTATTTGTTTTAAACATATGAGTTTTTCATATGTACAAATTCGTTTCATGCATCGCACGTTTGATTATCAAATCGTTGGGATAAATACACGCAACTCTATTATCTTGGGTAGCTAATTTTAGACACTTTAAAGGACGTACGTCTGTACCTGGATGTAGAAAGCTCATTTCCTCAACCGTTGTCCATAATTCTTTATTTATTATCTGTCGGTGTAAACCTTCATGATAATGTAAATGGTATTTATGGTCGTATAGATCTTTTAATGTTTCTACGTTATAGGATGGTGGTCGTGATAAGATCGCGGATAGTTGCCCTGGGAGAGCTGGGTCAAATATAAAAACGAATAAGAATACGGTAGAGAAAAGAATTTTCATCGCAAATCGGTCGAGAGGTGAATCCATCCCCATACTCGATAACCGTTTAAGGACGTCTAGCAACGCCAAGTGAATCTAATAGCCATTAGTCAGTAGTATCATTACGGTAATAATCAATTGAATAATAATAACTGCGATACTTGAATAAAGATAAAAAATACCAACAATTTTACGAACAAGCGATATAAAAGTTCTTTTTTGTGTTACAATAACAAAATTGACCTCGGAAATTACCGGAATCATGTCGTGGTACTTATTTTCCAATTTGTTGAAATCATATTGCGCCTGACTGATATCGCATTTACCATCAATTAATGATTCAATAACTGGGTCGAAATCTTCTTTATCTTAAAATATAGTTTTGATCTCAGTTACGTTCAAGCGAGAAAATACAGTCCGCTCTATGAAATCATAATATTTTCTGAATGCTGCAAGTTTAATAGGATAACGATCCAAAACCTTGGTCTTATCGAAGTTAAGATTGTCACAGATTTTAATATCTAAAAAAAAGGGAAAAAAAATGTTGAAGTAAAGTTTAACTTTATTACAGTAAAAAATTAAATAGATTCTGTTCACCATTAACGAAGGGTCGTTTGTAAACCGTAAACCGTGAAATTTGCTTGTTAATTAACATAATTCCAGTCCACGGATCTGGCGCTCGTTTCGTGAATGGGTTAAAAGTGTACAGTGAAATTTCATTGCCAACCTCATAACATATCACAAACAAGGATAATAGATTGAAGTCCCATAACATCCAGAGTAGAAGAAATGCCGATTTATAACATTTTTCTAACTTTAACACTAATAAGAATGTTGACGCAATGTTCCAGGAAGGTGACCTCATTAATTTGTTAAGAAGTTGCTCCAATTCTTTAATCGCTCGTACAAACAACACATACGTTGGATAAGAAAGCAAATATAGTTGAATGTCTTTGGGCTCAAAATTATGATTGATAATCATGATAGGTCTTTTCAGTAATTCGGGAGTAGATAGACGAAATCTATTGAGTACGTTTTCACTCATAGCAATCGAATTCATTATATTAGTGAAACACAAATCGAGTAGTTGACTATGTCAAATGTAAAAAAAGTAGTAATTGAGAACAAGCAGTACAAATCTAACATGCCGAATTTATTATGGAAATCATCAAAGATATTTATATTTCTGACTTCGAAAATTTTTTATTTAAGCAACACGTGACATATTATTCAGAAAATCGGTTTACAGAAACATAGGGAAAGGAGGGGGGCAAAGGGGGTTAGGGTAGGTAAAACGGGGTATCCCCAAAATTTCATTAAAAAAAACTTTATTTTTTAAATGTTTCTTAAACATTTCACAATCACTTTTGTAAACATAATTAAGTATTACTTTGAATATATTTTGTTAAACTTTTTCAGAAATCCAGTTTCAGTCAAAAACTGTCGATGGCTTTTGATTTATGATAAAAACCAGTAAAATTTTTTTTTCTTCTTTTGCATTCAATAATTGTGTAAAATATAATGTTCCATTATGTAAATTGCTCACAAAAAAATTTAATTTGATCAATTTGATTTAATATGCAGAATTTTTTTTTTCGCCTTTTTTATGGGATAATATCCCATTTTGCCCAACAAAGCGAAAATTTTTTTGTTTCAACGGCAATTGAAATTTTTGTTTATTGATTTCGCATATCATTAAAAACAAAAAGATTTAGCGTATTTGAGTCCTCGGAAACATAGTATTTCCCGTATTTCCTTAAGTACCCCGCTTTGCCGCCCACCCCCTTTCCCTATATTACTTTCATTCTACTGATTACACTATTTACTTGAAATAATATTATAAAGCTTTGATGCTTGATAATGAAAGTAAATCAAGAATGATTCTGATATGAAAACAATAAAATTTTCAATTAAGTTGAATAATATCTCCTTGAATCTGTAAATTTATTATATTACTCTTTTTCGGTTTAAATAGACTGGTTTTTTCGTGAATCTCGAAATTTGTCTTTGGACTACTATGATTCTGATGACGCTGGCTCGGTAGAAATAAATAAAAAAAAATATCAGTAGAGTTGATCATTTACCGTTAGCAATATACTCTAATATTAAGAATATTTAAAGCAGAATCTCTAATTAAAATCTTCAATTAACTACAACTCAAACCAATTGAAATCCGAAATAAATATTATGCTCCAATTAATCCCGATAAAAAATTTTCAATAGAATCTTTGATTGAGTATTCCGAAAAAATACGGCTGTTTCGTTTTGTTTTGCAGACTCAAAGCTTTTGCTCTTTAGGTGTGAAATTAATAGTATTAATGACATTCATAGATAACGACATAAATAAAAATCCATTAATTATGAAAGTAATTCTAATTACTTACCATGTGTTTGAAAACAATAAGGTCATTTAGTATGGCAGATATTTTTTTGTATTCGATGTCATTGCATGAGATATTCACAAAAAAAAAAACATAAAATTATCATCTTCATCCACATGAATGACGTTCTATATAATAATTTTTATTATAATGATTTTCTAGTTATTAACTAACTTATTTCAAGTACCTGATCTGATCAAACTTTTATTTTAACTTGATACTGTCGTTATCAAGAGAAAAAAAAATTTGAATTTTGTATGACAAACTTCTGTTTACTTCAACTGAACAATATGATCTGACTTATTTCAACATCAATAGTAATATTGTAAGGTCCCTTCAATTGTACATTTCTTCCCAAAGTAAAGACGCATGCTCGTACCGTTTCCGCACAGGTTAAAAGTACAATAGACGCATGCGTTGTTGTCATCATGCAGAGAATCTTCATTTAGATCAGCCGTGGAGCGTAACCATTGGCTAATTGTTATTTAAATAGTGGTAAATAAATATATATTTCCACCAATTCTGATGTGTTTTAACATTAAGTTTCCACCACTACCGTTTCTTTATAACATCAGTTGTATTGATTTATTAAGAAGACGGTTTTGCAAGCGATGCATTTATTGTATTTAATTATTTTTCTTACTGAAAAATGATGATAATTTCATTGTCAAACTGATTGTTACGTGAAAGAAATCCACAATATTAACTCTATTGCATACAAATTAGTCGACAAGATCTAGGAATTTATAAGAAATATAGTATGTGACTAGGGAAAAAAAATTGTCTTTTGCTCAAAAATAAATTTGAACCTGCCCTACTCTCCTTATGTCAGATTCATAATTTTCAAAAAATAATAATTATGTTTTAACAAATGGTAAATTTATTATCTATGTAAAATATTTTTAAGATAATATATGATCTATGAAATATTTTTCTTTTGTAGTTTATATTTTTGGGATATGTTTGAGTTCATCTATCTTCTAGTTGAAATGTGACAAAGATTTACTTATTCACGTGTGTATACTAAAAGCTTTATAATCGCACTACAGTATTGATTTGTAAAAAAACTTATCGTGCGAATTCCATATTTATGAGCAAAGATAAATTTTATTCGGTTTATGGTAAAAGATATTTGGGACCACATTATGTTTATACTAAATCAATTTTGGTTTCGTGTACAGTACATTCAATTTTTATTATTAAACGACAATAAAAGATATTTTCAAACATCAAAATGGCAACATCGAGGATAAATTTAGTCATTCAGAGTTTAAACACTCCTTCTTCTTTTTCTTTTATTACATAAGCTTACTTTTTTGCTCGCTTTGAAATAAATCAATGAGTAGTTATAACGGTGAGCCCTGGCTACTTCGTGTCCAGTAGCCACGGACCACAGTTAAATTATTTTCCCGAATAAATTAATTAATTAGTAATAAATTATTAAATATAAATATTAATTATAATTATTTTGTTGCTGGTTCTTAACGGGAAATAGTTCTCAGGTTGCAGGTCGACTCGTTCTTACCGGACACGTGGCTGAAGTAACTTATTCTAGAGGACGCTGGTGATAAAAGAAATTTATTTTAGAGACTCAATTACCGTATATATATATATTATAAATTTATTTAACCAAGTCCCCAAATACGTACAAAGATTTTCCCCCTTTTTTTTTAATAAATAAATTACATTTAAGATAAGTGTGCGCCCAGCGACCACGAATAAATTCACTGGAAGCGCACAGAGATCATTGGACGGGGGAAACAAATTTAATATTAGATTATACCGCGTTAAAGAGAAAGAATATTGTCGTACATGAAATATACATACATATATATATATATATATATATATATATATATATATATATGTATATATATATATATATATGTGTGTGTGAATATAAATTGGCAAAATCTTATCTGGTTTAATTAAGACGCCATACTGGTGGAATAAGCCTTCGGTTCATCCTCGTACCCTGGGCTCGATGCTGGATTGCCTCCCGTAGGTTTGTCCAGGTTCCTTGGGCTGCGACTCGAAGAACACTTCTCCCAGAACGCACTTAATTATTTAACTAATGATTTTTCGTACCAAATTTTAAAAGAACCAGAATATTCACAAAGTAATTTATCACAAAAGAAAGTACTTCAATTCAATTTAACGTATATAATAAGTAGGCAAGATACAGTTAATTAGCTCAGCGCGTGGATATTCGATCGATCGCTTGAACTTAAGTGTCGATAGCTTGAGCTTGAATGTCGTCTTTCTAGTCGTCTTAGGCCCCAACTTCAGTTAACCCCTACCTGATTTTGCGCACATGACCGATTTACGGTCACCTGCTGCGTGAAATCATCCCTTGTGGTCTAACGCCTAGGTCAGCCAAACTCGGCAATCAGGCTGCGATGCGAGAGATAGAGAAAGACCAAGTCAAGACAGAGACAGCGAGAAAGCCGCATTCTCACGTCGTAAACCAACGCTGCCCGTTTACATAGTTTTATCATTAAATAAATTTTTGTTCCGTAGCGTCAAAACTGTCAACAGAATAATACTTTATAATAAATGAATGTACGTAAGATATGCGATCAATAGCGTTACATATTTATGCTTTTAGTTCAAGCCATGTCTATTTTTTTGTGTCTAAGCGTGATCATGAAACCAAAATTACGTCAATCAATATAGATCGAATCATAAAAAAAATGTTTGCTACCATCCCCGCATGAAAAAACTTTATATGGAAAGAAATATATTTTAAAATATATGAATATTATAATGTAATATATTGTACAATAAATAAAATAATATTTATATTTTTACGGTATTCATATATGATAATATATTGCTGCAATATATTAAATATATACTTATCAATATAACTTTTTTTATGTATGTTTAACATATATATCTGGGTATATTGTTTTTTATATTGATAAATTATATTGAAAGAAGTATATTAATTAATATATAGTATGATGTATATTTTTTATATATGTTTGTCAGTACATTGCAAAATATATGGTACTCCATAAATTTTACAGTATATAACGTCCAATATATTGAAAATTATATGATACTATACATATTTTACGTCATATAATGTGTTACATAATAACAACGATAAATTTTAGCTTATAATTTTTATTATTATTCTATCGCACAGTTGAAAAATTTGTGTTAAATTTAACACAAATCACATGTCCCAAACGGTCCACGCAATTTTTTGTGTCAATTTAACACATTATACTTATGTCAAATAATAACACAAGCTTAGTGTTGAATAGGTTAACACAAAAATTTTGTAAATTTTTCCCACACGGATGTCAAGTCACGATGGCTCAACATCAGTATTTGCTGGTGGATTTTTTTTATCTGAAATTAAGTTATCAAACAATTAATTTACTATTTGTGACAGACACTTGAAATCCACGATATTTAGTGCCTATAGCCGGCAGCTAAAAATATTAGATAAGATACAGCTGGTAAAAAAGATACCTGATCGTTCTGATAGTGACGTCATCATTGGATTAAAATATATTTTTTGGTTACATGTGCAATAGCAAACGACCAAAAAATATCGAAGTAACTTAACGAGCCATATTGTGACAAAACTTATCATCATTTTAAGTCGTCCACTTACCGACTTCTCTCTATTTTCCAACGAATACTGAAAACAATCTTACCAAATAAATAAACGCGGATTTATAACCTGCCACTTATAGGCACTAAATGTAGTAAATTTCAAATATCTGTCAAAAAAATTAATGTATTTATCTAGTACAATCGAGTCTAAGACGCTAGTGTGTTGGTACCCTCGCCTTCGGCTCGGGCATCAATCTTCACACTCGCGTTTTAATCACGATCGCACTCGATAAATAAACTACTATATTGGTACGCAGTGTAAAATCATGACTGGATGTTAATTTATTTAATTAAGTAAGAGTTAAGTATTGCCCAGGTGAATATCAATGGAAAGTCGATTGACCTCTAATGATGTCACTGTTCAACTTTAATAAATTTTTATGCCTTTTTGGTATTAAGGACGCGATTTAAAACATCTAGGAGTCCGACCGATGAGTTATCTTCAAATCTTAAAAGTGTTTAGATAATTACATTTCTTATAAGTACTTAAGCTTGCAGTCCGTTCTTCAATAATGTCTACATAGTAGGATAGCTATACCTTGAACATAAGATGAATTTTATTCTAGGTAATACAATACGTAGACAGTCTCTAATGACAGATAGATATCAATCTACTTTATGAATTTGAATAGGAGGAGCATGATGCCGAAAAATTTTACAAGGCTCCGATCATTAGCACAGTTGACTTCAATCCCTGATCGAAGCTAGACCATCACTAGCAGTTCAAAAGTTTAAATTTAAATTACACAAAAATACAGTGAGTTCAAAAAAATTATTATTTCGTTAATTTCTTTTCAAATCAAGAATGGCGAACTTACAGAAGAACAAATTATCCAGTGAATGCTTAGAAGATCGATTGATCTATGAAGATTATCGTAATAAAGTGAAACGCGGGATTATGGAAATTAACGAACAAATACCTCTAAAAAGTGATGACATGTGTATAACGATGTTGCAATGGGCAGTATTGATGTCTGACGAAGGATTCCTCGATTGTCTTCTAGTGAACAAAGTGGACATCGACGCTCAGATAAATTTTCTTAAGGGTACAGCTCTTATGGTAGCTGTCCGTGAAAAAAAAATTCGATATAGTTAAAAAATTAATAAATGGTAGTGCAGACGTAAATGCTTTGGGAATGCCAGTAATAAATCGTTACAACCTTCACAGAATGACTCTATTAGCTATTGCTGTTGACAATGAGGATTTTCGTACAGATAAACTATTGATTGATTTCGGAGCAAAATTTTATATGGTGCCTAAAACAAAGACTACATTGACGGCATTAACTGTTGCCATATTTCGTCAAAATGAACGCATGTTTAAGTTGTTGCTAAAAAATTAAGTTGAGATTGAGTCCAAAGAAGAAAAGGAATTTTTGACTTCATATATTTATCAAGCAATAAGGAATGGAAGTGATGAAATTGGGGAGATTATCTGGTCATATTACCCTCGTGGATCGGCCCTCTGGATTGATTATGTGAGCCAAATCCCAAGAATAGTAGACGCCAGAGTAGGAATACAACTAATTTTTATAATCACTCTATGTTCCATACTGCGGTAGTGGAAAATAGTGAGACCATAGTGAAATATCTTCTGGATGCTGGCATTGATGTCAATATACGACCTGAAACACCAGCAGTTAAATTTAATTGGATGAGTTATTCTCCGAACAACCCGTTTGAATTGATCCCGAATAGAGTTATCCCGATAATAAAAGAACATCTTGTTAAAATGATTGCTTGCAATTATGTTGTTTCCGAAATAAAGTCAAAAAGTATAAGTGGTAGTGAATTTAATGAACTGCGTAAAACGTGTGATAAAGAAATAGAACTTTTGAAAAATTCAAATTTTGCTGATACGAACTTTAGTTATTACAGCATCTTGCATAAATCCAAACGCAAGTTAGGAACAAAAATAATGAGGGTTGAAGATAGTGAAATTTCTATAGTTTAATTCCATGTCAATTATCCGTTATACAGAGGAATGGTATTTTATCGCTTGGAAAAAGCATTAAGAATGAAAAATTTAATAATCAATGCTGAAAATATTCTTTTAAATATTTTCAGATATAAACTTGGTTATGATTTTATAAGAGATATTGTTGCCTTATATTTAAGTAATAAAGATTTATTGAAATTAAGTGAAAAATAAACTTTATATTATTAAGTTTTTAAAATAAATTATTTGGATTGTGAGTTTTGTTATTTTCTATAAAATAAATTTTAGTTTGAAAAAATACTTTTTCAAAGATTTAGAAAATATTAAATAATTAGTGTTACGTTTGTTTTATTTTAAAGATATTCCTTTATAATGACCCAAACTTTTTCTTTTAAATAATTCCCACTTGGAAATGCATTAAGCCATTAAAAAAAATATCACAAATCTTATTGTATATAATGCATGAAAAAACTTTAAGTAATTAAACAAAATTTTATAATGATAAATTCACAACCGAACTTACAAAAGAAACGTTATTTATATAGGAGACAATTTCTATAGGAATAATATTCACCCTATTTTTGTATATATATAATACATCAATAATTAATCATGAGTTCATCATCTCAGAAGTTTTTTCAAAGTATCAAAAAAATTATCACCAAAGGCCAGCTTGATATTCCAATTCTACGAGGCACGCAATCATTTTTTTTTTCATATAAATATAGCATGTGAAAAAAGGTATTTTTCGTTTTCTTTAGTTAAAACTACAAAAAAAGATTTTTTTTCTATTCTGGTGTACATAATCATACAGGAAATTTAATTCTCTCTAAATAAGCTCTAAAATAGTTCTATCTTTATCCTATATGGTCACTACAAAACTTTAGTCTTTTTAAATCAAGGCTTAGTAGTGAACACAATATTATCTTTATCATTGGCTAGATTAACGTAAAATAGATACAGTAACTATGTTAGCTTAGTGACTGTGTGATAGTTAGTAGAAATAATTTTAATAATTGACTTAACTGAGAGTATAAAGTTTTAAAAGTCTGTTAAATCAATATTTTCTGAACTTTACCAAATGATTTTATTATCTTAGAGAGAAAAATATTAATGTCAACCAAATAGAAAAAATTCAAGTGTAAGCGAGAAATTGAAAAAAACGAATAAAAGTTGCATGTTATTTGACTGCTATTAAAAAAAAAATTAATCATCAAGTAAAAAAAAAAATGCTTATTTAAATTTATATGATACTCTATAACATTTTTTTTTAATTAATTTACTTTTTAAAAAATTTCGTGGCAAACATGTTGTTATTTATTAAACCCAACGAAATGTTAAATTAGACCTAACTGGATTGAGTACTCGTGGAACTTGATCGATGTAAACAGTTACTTCCAACCAAACAGTTAACGGACCATTGGGTAATTCCAATTTCATATAAGGTTCGTATTTGAGTAACAATGAACGAAGGTAACGGAACGATTTGTGTCTTTTGGTAGGGTCACGAAAATGAAAGTTGTATCTTCCAATAAAAAGGCGCCCCTTGTTGCGATCTTCTATATAAATTGTTACCGTAGTCGTTATATCCGAATGTTCTGAGCTCATACAAGTGAGTTCTAGTTCTAACCAGGTAACATTATCAAGATGATAGATCTTTATTCTGAAGCACCAAGTATCATCGATTCCGGGTGCTGATGAAAACAGAAAGTCCTTTTTATCTTCATCTATAGATTCGTCGACGTACAAATTGGAACTGAAGTTTTCAAGAGAAAACTTGTGGGCATATGTATACTTCTCACGTCTTTGCGTCATTTCAACACTTGCACTTATATTTATTTTAATAGTTATTATTCACTGATTGCAACGTAAGTAAACTAATGATTTTTTCACAATACGGATACGTAAATATCCAAACCGTGATGGATATCTTAAGGCCTAATGAATCTTAGTAACCCCTACTACTGTTTTTCAACCGATTGAAAATCAAGTTCTGTTCATTTCTTACTTCTGAAATTATCAATCCATCCGATCTCAATGGTCAACGCTCCTTAAAATCGAGACTCATTACCAAGGCCCGAGACTTCGTGCTATAAGGTTAGAGCTTCAAATTCTTCTCGGTAAAATGACCAATAATTGTTAAACATGTGAGCAAGTTCACTGTATTGACTAAACTATACTATATGTGTTGGAATCCGGAACGCGGAATTGGAATACGGAATGCGGAATTGGAAATTCAATTCCTGAATTTAGCCTGCTAACCATTCCGTAGTTTGTGGAATCGCAATGTTGTTGAGTAATACTGAGGGTAGAGATAAAAGATAGTAGATATACTTCTCGGGCCAGTTTTTCGAACTGGAATAATTTTCAAGCTGAGTTTATATTATTATTGTGGATATATCTATATTATTGATATAAAAATATTAATAAATAATATAAATATAAATATTATAGAAGTATACTAGCAATATTAGTTGGAACCCGGATTAAAATAAACCTGGTTTGAAAAACTAGTCCGTACTATATTCAATGGTACTAAGTTTACTCAGGACATAGTTCCGTCAAACACGCCATAGATTGTGACAAATATGATTGATTTATATTTTTACGTAGATGAATTTTGTGCTAAATGAGCATTTTTTTAAAACGTAATTCTCAAAACGTATTTTCCTACAATTTTTCTTTATTGTAAAAAAGTTAAAAAATCTCTTATCTGACAGCTTTATAATAGAAAGAAAAAATAGAGTATGTATAGGTTTTCAGAATTAGGTTTTTGAAATATTCTTACCTCACATAAATTGGTCCACATAAGATGTTAAATCTACTGTATTTCTCCCTATTAAAATCATCTACGCTCGAATAATGTTCAACTTAAGGCTAGTTTTCCAAACCGCATTTATTTTGAATCTGGGTTTAAATTTATACTGCTCGTATATCTAAATGTATAAATATGAGGGCAATTTGCTTAAAACGACTATTTTTTATGTGCCACTACAACTTGAAAATATTGTTGTAAGTTGTATTATTGTCTATAGATATTCTGATTTACTTCTTTATACGTCATTCACATTTTAGGTTATCGGCTCGCCGTTTGCAACACTTTGTAGATGATTTAATACTCTTTAAAAGTTTCCTTGGTTATTTTACTTAGACTTTAATTGTTTTTCGTGTTGTTACGTCCGAAGTATTTTTCATTTTTTCAATTTTTGCGATCGTTTCATATTATTATGTCATTTCATTATATATTATTTTATTCTATTTTATCTTTATCTTAGTAGTTGAAAAATTTGTCTAGACACGTAAATTATGTCCAAATATTTTCCCAAATCACAAAGATTTCTAATCCTCACCAAGGTCAGAGTGGCAGCTGACGCACTTCTTCATCGCTACTGTACTCTAAATAAGTAAAGCAAATAGTACTATTGTAATGAGTTTTTAATGTCTCCAAATTGAAAAATACTTAAAAGTAATTTATGGTGTCTAGACAAAGGAATGTTTAAATAAATAAAAGCAACAGACCTTCTTTTCTGTTTTTTTCTTTTACAATGGAATATAACATTTTTTTTTTAAAAAAACGTCCGGAATAAAGATACTGAAGTAAAGATACGATAGAATAAACTTTATACCTAGAAAAACAGAGAAAAGAAAGGAAAGAAACAAATAATTTTTACTACCAATATTTAAACATAATTTTAGTTAGTACACTATTTAAAAGTAATAAAATAATAAAATATGATGGTCTAAATAAAATATTCGAAACGTAAAATCAAATTTCATATTCAGCTTGAAAACAATAAAATGATAAAAATAATAAGTTTAAACAGAATATTTAAACTTAAAAATCAAGTTAATATTCAACTTAAAATAATGAAATATAATAATTTAAATAAAAATATTTAAACTTAAAATAAATTAATAACATAATAAAAGATAATAGTTTGAATAAAATATTAGTAATCAAATAAAAACTAAACAAAAAGAATATTAAAATATGATAACTTAAATAAAATAAATAGTAAAATATTAGAAATTGAATAAATAAAATATTAGAATAAATAAAAAGGGATGACAATTTCATTCAACCGTAATTTAACGGAAATTTAGTCGAATTACTTTTATTATTATTAGTATTATTATTATTATTATTATTATTATTATTATTAAAATTATTTTGATTACATTTATTATTAAATAAAAAGCGTGAGGTGAGTTGCAAAAACCGGAAGAGAGGGACAGTAAAATCAACGTGGAAGGGATAGTGCGGCCCCGAAACGGCGGTTTTCCGTAAGGAAGTGGAAAACTTCGGGTGGAAGTGGAAGAATGTGGGAAGAGATTTTCCCCAAATACCAAACCTGGAGTATCCACCCATTTTTCCGCAGGCCTAACCAGCGGCCCCAAAAACAGTCAGTTGTGTTGTGAGTCCCGAACCACCCGTTGTTCCCAATATCCAAGTTATCCATTTTCTTACAATATAGGCTGTTTATTAAGATTTTCAACAGTTCATAAAACAAAATAGGCTGGTAGCCATTATTTAAACAAATTAATATTCAAGCAAGTAATCACACAGAGTGGGCTGGTAGCCACCTGATTTGGAAAATAAGGACCTCAATCAACTCACCCCGAACAAAACAATAGAAATTTAAGAACATCGAATAATCATAATTACTGAGTAAGTCAATATAAATTTTTTTTTATGTTCAAAATAATGATTTAACAAAAATACTAGTGTTACGTTATTAAGCGTCAGTTGTTGAGAATTAACGATTTAAAAATTCCGAGTAATCTAGTAAAACAACCTTGACTTCTATATTTTCATTTTCCATTATTTATATCATTGAAATTTTTGTAACAAGATACCTATTTCTTTACAATTTAAATTCATGTTTTTAGTTTTCATATTCCCTCATTGAAATTTCTTGTCCCCGGTCTATTGGTCGAAAGACTAGGACCGAATATATTTTATAAAAGTCCGATTTTAAAGTAGGTTGAGTTTCCCGCTCATAATTTGGCATCCTTAACCCCGTTGCCATATTATAGTCAAGACTCAAAGCCTGCATTTATTTTGAAAATCCGACATAACAGTGTATTGGTTCTGAAAAGCATGTCACGTAACGATTCAAATTATTTAATTTTAATTAGTTCTAAGTTAAAAATGTTAATTTTATATTTAAATTTGAGTCGTTACGCGGGCATTCCGCCGTTTCGCCGATGGAGACAGCAGTCCGTGCACGGTGCTAGCGCATGCGCATAGAGTATGAGAGAGCACGTGTGTGGATTTATTTATTTTTATAATTTAAAAATACAAACGGTTGATGTTTGTAAATTTTAATTAATTATTTATAATTTTGTCATAGTTGGGATGCGCAATTTGGCGCAACATTATGCCCCAACAATGGTTATCATATCATTGAAAATTGACCGCCGGGTAACGTTAAATCGATACCTCGGCTATAATCCCGACGTCAATTTAATAATTTTGAATAATTATTATTTCAGTACCGGGTAAAATAAAAATAGTAATAAGTTGTAAATAAATAGGTCATATATTTAATTAATTAAGTATGTATCATTCAGATGGCCAGGAATTGTTTTTATAATTTATATTTTTAATTTAAGTAAGGCCCAGGGCTGACAAAAGTAATCATTATAAAAATTAAGGGCGACGGTGGTGCCACATGTGCGACGACCAACAGGTGGAGGTTGAGATAATTAATTTAGAAAGATACGGGATAGCCTTGTGCACGGACGTAATTTGTTCGACATTGTTGTTCGGTTACTAAAAATAAAAAGATAATTTTGAAAAGAGAGATATAGTGATCGTTTTTCATATTTTATTATTTTTGCTGATTTGAGTAAGTACTTTGTATTTCTGTTCGCTGGATAATATTTTTCACGTGATAACCTCCCCCGGTAGTTGTTGGTCGCCGCGGTGGTGAAAATTAATTATTAAATAAATTGATACTGGATGATACATGATTCCTATTGTTTATAATTATAGTTAATTATTGTCAGTTATCATTGGTGGTTGTAGTGTTGCGCATATATATAGGTATATTTGAGTTGAGTGCAGCGCGGTGAAGCGTTGCCGGTATACCTATATCTACAACTTTAGTATATATAGCTATAGAGCGCATACAGTGCTTGAGAAAAATTCCTCAAGTACTGACATCACCACTTGGGTGAGAATTCCAGAGGCTTTATAATTATTGTTCTTTGTATTATTTAAAATATCTGTACGATATTATTAATTATTATTTATGTTTGTTATTATTTAAAATAATTGCGTGACATTATTTTCTTTTATTTTTGATTATCTGTTTACCCCAGCGGTCTAAAAATTATTATTGATAGTTTTATTTAAAAATTTATAAATTAAATTTATACTAAGGAATTTATTATTTTTGAGTGAGAGTGAGAATAAATTCCGTGTCTTTCTCCCTCTCACCAGTGCTGAGAGAGTAAAATGAAATAAGAGAATTATTATTATTTATTAGATTGAATGAAACTGAGTGAAATAATTATTTCTTTTATTTGGTATTAAAATTAATATTGTTAATTAATTTAAATTATATTTAAATATTATTTATTTGGGTTACTGAATTTATGTAATTGTATTTTTTTTGTTGATAAGCACCGAGTGTTATTATTGTTCCAAATTTACCAGAAATTGAATATTGTGTAACATTATAATTTTATATTGTTTATATAAAATAGAACTCGGAAACCAACAGCTATCGGGGAAAATTTAATATTTCTTTTCCCTGGATCTTTTCCTACTACTAAATTTCATTTTTCTGATCTTATTTATTATTTGGATATAATCATTTGTAATATATATTTACTATTTTTCTTTTTCTTATTATTTATTTTAATTTTCTCGATTGTTTGTCCGCTTTGTCGCAAATCACTTGCTCGGATTTTCCCTCGTATATTTACCCCTGAATTAAATTTTGTCCGTTTTAGGATAAACGGTCTGGCGCCTGCGTGCACTAACCCAGCCTGAGGAGCTGGTCCAGACACACCAAGAAGTTACTATTTATAACTCTAGTATTGTTTAATATTTAAGATCATTTACTATTATTTATTGTTATCTATTATTATTTATTTATTACGCGTGGGCGACCTCATACGATACATTGAGCTGTTCCGCGTCTCCGTCGCGGATTTACAGGATAAATATACGTTATAAGCATTTTCTCAACAATCATTCGTGTTTTGAGTTAATATTGACTCATTAACGGAACGTACAGTAAAAATGCAAATAACAATTTTTTAGAAAATTTTATTCTCCACAAAAAAGGATTTCTTATAGTTAAGTTCTTCATTCATGTAATGCAGGGATTGTAAATAAAATTTTTATCAAAAATTATTTCGAAGCTTATCAAATTTAATCCTTTGTGTCTTCATTAATGGATTTAATAATAAAAAGAATATTTTTACTAATTATTTACTCATCTGATATTAAAATTGAAAGCCATTTGGTTGAATTTTTAAAAGAATATTTTATTTACAAAATTAATAAAATCCCTATATCACGTGAATCAAGAAGTTGAGCCACATAACTAACAGAGCCTTTTTTTAGAGAATTCAATTTTCGATCAAATTGTTATCTGTATTTTTACTGTTAATTTCATTATTCAGTCAATATCAACTAAAAACCCACATTATCATTAAAAAAATGCTTTTCAGAACTAATACAGAAAAAACACTGTAACGGGTAAAACTGGGGTTACTTTCGATGGCCAATTAAAAGTTATTAATTAATTGATAATTCAAAAATGAACCACACAGAACCAGAAAGATGAACCAGTAAATTGATAAGAATCTGAATTTAATAATTAGCCAGTATTAATCAATAAATATTACTTCAAATCAATGCAAAATAACATTGGTTCACTGAAATATCGTAGTAACCTTTAATAAGCAAGTTAGAATACCAACTACCCCTTTTGGCTCGGGTACTGCTCGCCGGAGTCCAGGGTGGAAAACAAAAGGGGTCTTCAAAGAGACAGGCAGTATTAAATATGACAATTTAAATTTTTATTCAAATCAGAGCTTTTACATGGACTTCGAGCCCTTGTTCTACTACCTCTACAATAAATTATTACGGATTTAAATTATTTAAATCACGGTTACGCGGTCAACTCACACACCCAAAAGTTACACAGCCTAGTGACGCGGTTTTACCCTCTCCCGGGTGCTTTAGGGGTGTCTGGTCGACTTCCCCGTCGGTCCTGTACGAATTCCCCTTCCCCGAGAGTAAGCGGATGGTCTCCGTCTAACCCCCACCTAATCGGCTAATTTCACCTACCACCCCTTGGCAGAAGGCCTCGGAGTGGGGACCCTCAAATCTCCTCGAGAATCAAATTTCGCTTACCTTGGTCCGGTCGGACTCGGGGTAGTCGAAGTTCCAGATGTTGTCCAGGGAATGGTCTTCCTCCAGAAAACGTCTCGGGAGACTAAGTTGCCAATACGGCCTCTCCGAGCGCTTTTATTACCTGATCCATCCGCCACACATACGAAAAGGGATAAATTTCGTCGCCCTCTAGCGTCGCTTGCTTAAGCGTGGCGATCGAGAAATTATTCCCTGGGCGACTAAATCAAAAGGAAACAGAAAATTACAAAATAATATGTCAAGAGATTGAATTTCTTCTAAGTTTTGTGCGGTAATATCAACGAGAATTGAAAAATATAATTTAAACGAAATATAAAAATGGTTTGTAAAGAAAAAGAATGTATTTAAGAGTTTGAGCAAATATTGAATATGGAGGAATTAGCCGTACGGCTTACGTTCTCGCGAGGGAACGGAAAGAGAATGGAAGAATACACGATTAAAATACTAAGTTAATTTCGACTCTCGCACATTATTTCTCATAATTTTACTTTATTTTATATTTCTTTCGATCTCTTGAATCTTTCAAAAGATTCACATGGTATTATTTTTCACGTTTTTTCTTTCCCTTTGATTCCGTCGGCTCGGGACTTAGAATAATTTCCACTCGACGCGTATCCCTGTACTCATACTTATAAATTCGTACCAATGTAATATCACACAATATCTCAGCCATAATAAATAATAAATCACATAGTGTAAAGTAATAGTTTTAGTATAATAAACACAGTAGTCGCAATTAAGTTATAGTAGTAATAGTTATAATCATAGTTAATATAAAAAATAGTTCTTAAGTACAAATAGTAATTAAAGTAAGCACCATAGTTTTAAGTTTAGTCATAAGTAAACAAATGTAGTCAAAGAATTAGAAATATTAATATAAAATAGTAATTAATACTTGTAGTAGTAGTCAATAGAATAATAATAGTAATAATGATAGTAATAAGAAAATCACAATAGCAATTAAGTCAATAGTAATAAGAAATTATAAACAATCGTAATAATTAAAAATTGTCCGTAGCCTAATAATAGTAGTAGTAGTAATAATAATGATAAATCACCATCGTTAATAATAAAACTGTTCCGTACACCGATCCCATCACAACACCTAGAATTTGAGTAAAATTATTAAGGAGACTTTTGAAAAGTTTTAAATTACCTACAACATGCCGTAAATGACGACCTAGTACCTTTAAAAGCGGTTGAGTCATTGAAAATCAAAAAAACATCCTCTTCTATGTATTTAAAATGAGAAAACTTCAAAATGAAATAAAAAGTACTTATAATTATAATTGAGGGCTAAAACTTGCAGGAAATTTTTTTTAATGTCTATAACAATATTTTTAAGTGTAAGTGAAAAAAAAATAGTCGTTCCACACGAATTACCTTAATAGATATACTACTAATCTCAATTTAAATCTGGATTAAAATAAACTTGGTTCGAAAAACTGGCGTTTAAAGATCTAGTCTAATTTAAATTTGGAGCTCCGACATGTTAAACTTATCCTAAATCTCTTTACAATGAATCAGAAGACACGGTTCCAAAAGTTTCCTTGAATTTTTCTTCAAATATCTGTCAACTTCGGACTTTTCTTTTTTGCGACGAGAATTAGCATACAACTTGCTATACAATTTTACGAAAATTAACTATCCGAATTAAAACGCAAATTCACTTCAAAAGTTAACTAGGAACAATTTTTCGTCAATTTTCAAGTAAATTTTTACATCAATTTGTAACGGGGTAAAATTTAATTTATCATAAAGGAAAATCCTGGTTTTCCACGGCTGGTCAGTTACCCGAGCTGAAACCCCAAATGAGTACCCGTTAGAGTTTTTCGACTTGTCGCCGGGTGCTCTAATTGAAGAAGCTCGGACTTCTGTCCCAAAATTAATTAAGTGGGGAGGCCATTTTCCGGAAGTTGCCGAAATGGCCGAGCTGAAAATGTCTAAGCACAGGACAGCAGCAAAATCGGGAAGAGTCGGTCGAGCCGCCAAGCCTAACGGACATCCATCTGCCGTGAGCCTTATCCAGAAGACCGGAAACCAAGGAAAGATCAAGGGAAGCTAGATAGACGCCAAGGGTATCATCCGGTGAATAAGTAAACAGTTGCGTGTTAATATCGGAGTGCTGTGCGTAAATTAATTCTCGGCAGGTAGGCCAGAATAATTAAATTTATGAACATCGAGAATAAAATTATCTGAAGTGTTAACAACTTTGCGTCTTCAATAGAGCGAATTCTCGGCGGGGGAAGCCAGAATTTCTTGTAAAGAAATAAAATAATAATTAACCACGTGTTGGTCAAATAATTCTTGGCAGCGAGGCCAGAATTTATTAATCATTAATTGTAAATTAAGGAGTAAAATTTCTCGGCAGGAGGACAGAAAATATAATAGTTATTAAGTCATTGTTATATAATAAATTAATTGGTAATTTAATAAGATAAAATTTACAAGACTAAAAATCAAGTGCTGTGAAAAGCGGGATAAAAATTGATATTTTAATAAATTAATTTTGAGCAGAATAAATTGATGTTAGTAAATTTATAAATTGTTAAAGGAAATTAAAATTGAATGCGAAGAGAGAAAGACAAAAAATAGAGAAAGATAGACTAAGACGTGCGAAGTAGAGAGAGATAGCGTCAGTCGCTCGAGTCAGTAAAGTCTATTACTTGATGGAAACTTAATACTGGAAAATTTTTGTGAATTAAAGTAAATGGCTATACAAAAGAGAAAATTTAAAAATAAGTAAAATAAAATTTTAGGAAGAAATTATGAAGAAAATTTAAATTGTGTGTGTGTGAGTTAAGTCCAGTGGACAGTAAATTGATTAAATACAAGTGTGTGTGTGTGTGTGTGTGTGTGTGTGTGTGTGTGTGTGTGTGTGTGTGTGTGTGTGTGTGTGTGTGTGCGATATAAAATGATTCCAGTGGAATTTTTAATTAATTATTTTGAAATAATTAGATCCAGGGGATATGACAAGTTGCCGATTTTGTTTTAATATTGATCCAGGGATCAGGCCGGTGGCCACAATTATATTAATAAGTCCAGAGGACTCAAGCAGATAGACAAGGAAGGTTCTGGGCCACCTGGGGCGAGATGGGCATGATCTGTTGTACCGATGAATCGTAAGTTATCGATTGATGATAGCGTGTCGACTGTTGGTCTGGTTGTCTGGGGCGTTTTTGACATCATTTCGAGGCTAAGTGACATCATTTTAACGCTAATTGACATCATTTTGTGTTTATCTCGGGCCATTTTATCGTCTGAGCTCATTTTTGAGCTCATGTTATTATAGGTGGCGCCTCATATATATTTTAAGCGGGAATTTTCGAAAAAATCAATGCTCAGTCCGCCATTTTGACATCTTCTTAACGTTAATTGATGCCATTTAAAGTTTTTATCCGCCATTTTGAGCTCTGATTCGCCATTTTGAATTAAATATCATGACCATGTCCGTCATTTTGAATTCTTATCCGTCATTTTGAGATCATGTTATTATAGGTGGCGTTTCGTATATATTTTGAGCGGGAATTTTCGAAAAAATCAATGCTTGCGTCGGCCTTACAGTTGGTAGTTTTGAGCTCAGTCTGCTATTTTGCCTTCTTGACCGCCATTTTATGTCTACTTCCACCATTTTTAATGAAATATTATGCTTGTGCCCACCATTATGAATTAAATATTATGCACATGTCCGCCATTTTGAGCTCTGATCCGCCATTTTGAATCGAATATTATGACCATGTTAGCCATTTTGAATGAAATATTACACCCATTCCTGTCATTTTTATTCAAATATTATCCTCATTCCTGCTATTTTGAATCTAATATTATGTCCATTCCAGCCATCTTGAATTAATTTTAAAACTTTCGCGCTTGTGTTTTCCTAAAGTTACAGAATGAATATGTGGTACATTCTCAAAAAAATTATCATGCATTACTTAGAAATTGCAAGATTTTACAACATTATTTTTAACAACAGCGAATATTCTTCATTAGCTATGGCTTAATTGGTTCTATTTTTAGATGATAACTCATCCAGTTCCGAGAAAAAAACTTTCCAATGTTATTTTAACTGTGCAGTAGAATGTTTATTTTTAGATGATGACTCACTCGATTCTATTTTTAAGATGATGACTCATCCATTTCCGAGAAAAAAACTTTCCAATGTTATTTTAACTGCGCAGTAGGATGTTTATTTTTAGATGATGACTCACTCGATTCGATTTTTAGATCATGACTCATCTAGTTAAATTTTTAACTGCGTAATAGATGACGTCAAACTTTCCGTTGCGTCATCTAGACCTTAGGTTATGTCGATGCAATCTAGGGAATTCTGTTCGTTTCTAGGGAATAATTGTCATTTTCTAGGGGATTTTTTCAAGTTTCTGGTAATTTTATTTTATAAGATTGGTACTTTTGAGAACTAGAAACTTTCTACTGCGCAATTGATGAGTCATCCTCCACCTATAAAAACACCATGCGAGAGCATACTTCACAAAAAAGGAGTACAAGTTCACTCAATGAAGTACGAATCTCTGCTCAAAATATCTCCAACGATTTGAAGTTCTTTGTGTGTGCGTTTTAAAATTTTTTTTTTAAAAAAATTTTTTTATAACAAAAAAAATTTTTAATAAACAATTTTTCAAGTGATTATTTGAACAATATATATAAACAATTTTCCAAGTGATTATTTAAATAATATATAAATAATTTTAGTGACAAATTTTTAAATGAACAATCGTAGTGATTTTCTAGAAATTTATTAATATATATAATCCCAGTGTAGTGATAAATAATTTCTAAGTATTTATTTGAACAATATATAAATAGTTTTAGTGTTTTAGTGATAATTTTTTAATGAACAATCTTAGTGATTTTTCAAAATTTTTTTTCACTAAACTAATTAATTTATATATAAACAATACTAGTGATAAACAATTTCAAGTGTAAATATAAACAGTGACTTTAGTGATGAACTTTTGAAAAATAATTTTAAGTGAACTTTTGAAAAATGACACAAAACGATTTTATTGCGGCGCTTCAGCGTCCAGTAGATTCAATAATTGAATCATTTAATGATTTATATGATCAGCCATTAGCTAAAAAACATTGTCAAAAGTGTCATCAAGTGTGCGCTGATACAATTAATTACTTCAACGAGATCTTGCTAGATCTGCAAATAAATGTTCAAGTCAGAAGAAGTGTACGAGCAAATATTGTACTTTTGTACTGGTATGTAGATCAATTTGCACAATTGAGTGGAGAAGTAACTGGTGGTGACTTGCGTGCAAACCGACGTCTCATCAAACGGCAAGATCTTGAAAACGCATTCTCAAATAATATTAGATCAGGATACGTGATAAATCAAGCTCATACTGATCTTCGTGCTTTTCTTGATGATGCTGGAGACGTTATCATTGAAAAAGTTGAAAATATACTAAGAGATGTTGCTGGGCTTAAACTAAATGTTGAATTGATTTGCAAATTTCAAAATGTAAAAGCTGATAATGTCATCGAAGAAACAAAGTCATTCAACACAAAGAGCCGAGACATTTTACCCGAAACATCTCTTGCTTCTTGGTATCAGGATCATGTCAACGATAAATTATTGAAGAAAGTCGAAGAATTCAATCAAAAGGATTCTGGGTGGAGTTTAACTGAAATCCACAGTTCAATCATTACAATGTCGAAATATGCGCCTCTTCAAGCTGGATATTCAACGTTTGTGGAACTACCCAAGGACATCCAGGCAAAAAAAGCAGTATTAAATATTCAAAATTTTGATGAACACTGTTTTTTATGGAGCGTTGTTGCAGCATTACATCCTGCTACTAATAGTCATCCTGTAAGAAAAACATCTTATTCTCACTTTAGCTCAATATTAAAATATTAAGGTATAAAATTTCCAATCACTTTAAATGATATCCCCAAATTTGAAAAATTAAATAATTTACCAATTAATGTCTACGGTATCAAGTCAGAATTTTGCAATAAAAAATCCAATAAAAGTACAATAATTCCTTTATATCTAAGTAAACTCATAAAGTCTGATAAAAAAGTTATTTATCTCTTAATGGTACAGCAGAATATTAAATTTAATAAATCAGATTTTAATATTACAAATTTTCAACCTAAATTTCACTTTGCTTTGATCAAAGATCTTTCAAGACTAGTCAAATCACAAGTTTCCAAGGCAAACAGAAAATTATTTTTTTGTGATAGATGCTTGAATCATTTAAGATATGATGATTCGTATGAAAATCACAAAGCTGATTGTTTTAAGATGAATAAAGTCCATATGACATTTCCAAAAGATTAAATTTTAAAATTCAAAAACTACCGATATAAAGACACGGTAGCGTTTGTTGTACATGCAGACTTGGAATGTACACGACTCAAGGAGATGATAAAACTCAAAAGCATATTCCACACAGTGTAGCATTTTATCAGCATTGCAGTTATGATAAGAAATTATCTAAATTTGAATTAAATCGTTCAAAATTTTGAACAGTATACAATTCTTCGGGTCCTTGGGTATGGCCTTTAGCCTTACTTGCTATTCCTTCGTACAATATACCAAAACGGTGTGAGTTACAGTAATCCTCAGGTAGTAATTCCAAAAGGTATTCCCTCCGTCAATATCCATTCATTTACCTGACTGGTATTTACATCTTACTCCAGATCGCAAGATAGTTTGATTTTTGTCGAGGCTAACTGAAGTTTGATAATCTTGAATTGTAAACTTGATGTAACCAGTGACAGTAACCTTGCTCCATGATCCCCATGCATCTGAATACCATCCTCTTTGGCAAACTCCATTTGTGGAATATGAATTTTTAAACGTAATTGGCCGTATGACGGATGAATTACTTTTTAGTTCCGAGTGTGTGCCATGAAAATGAAAAATTCCTGATTCATGGATCATTTTGCAATGTTCGTGAGTGATCTCATGAATGTATTCTACGTCCCCGTTCGATACTTCAAACATGAAGTTGAGGTCCCTGCAATATCGGACAATTCTTCGTACTTCGAGTTTGCAATGAATGACTTTAATAGATGAAAACTCGGTAGTTTGTAATAATTGAACTCTGATTTTTCGAATTTCAGGTTTGGGTGGAGGTAGTCGGTAGTCTTTTATGTCTAAGAGAGATAGTGTCGTGATGTTGGTAAAAGGTGTTCCACAGTCGTAAGCTACAAACCCAACGGTCGTAGGTATAGTGAGACTGACCCAAATGAATAGAGTTTTGGGTTCCATGATTACCTGTATAAAGATTTTATGCTACTGAAACAGTCTTAAACAAATTCAGTAAACAAGGTGGTTAATTAGTCAGAATCAGTGTCGCTGTCATAATCACGTGTCTTGCAAATTTTTAGTTTGTCGACATGCTTAAGCGAACGCTTTCCATTTTTATTTTCGATAATAGCAGTGTTATTATCTAACACTTCTGTTATTAAAAATGGTCCCTTATAATGAGAGTCAAATTTCCCTTTTCTAGGTTCTTTGATAGCATACACTCTATCACCAGGTTTAAATGTACAAGGGTTCAAATAAGAATCATAGTATTTCTTTGATCGATGTTTCGATTTAATAAGAGATTCTGTAGCGAAGTTTTTCATATCACTCATGCGTATGATTAAGTCATGCAAGTATCCACCATAAGTTTCAGTTTTCTCGGCAGGAAAAGAGCTTGGTATCCGGGCCTTTTTCCCGTAGATTAATTCAAAAGGAGTGAAGTTAGTAGATTCATGCACAGAAGTATTATGAGAAAACATAGCAAAAGGTACAAGTTTATCCCAATCTTGGTACTCATCAACATAATGCTTGATAAACTCAGTCAATACAATATGGCTTCGTTCAAGTGACCCATTGGTCTGCGGGTGGTATCCCGAAGTAGTAACGTATTTAATTTTAAAGGTTTTTGCTAAGTGATGGAAAACTTTCCCTACCAAAGATCGACCTTGGTCGCTTAGAATTATACGAGGTGCTCCGAACTGTAATATAAATCCCCGAGTGAGAGCGTCAGCTATAGTATCGGCTTTAATATCTGGAATTTGTACAGCTGCACAAAATTTTGTGAGGTTATCTTGAATAGTTAATATATGCTGATTTCCACTAGGAGTCATAGCTAGAGGACCTACAGTATCAATGGAAATCTTATCGAAAGATTCCGCGGGTGTATCGGTTATGATCATCGGCTCGCGAGTTTTGATACGAGTCAATTTTTGTTCTTGACAACTAGTACATGTTTTAACAAAGTCAGTTACGTCGTCTTTAAGATTAGACCAGTAGAACCTTTCTCTTATGCGTCTGTATGTCTTGGTAATACCTTTATGACCTCCGTTGAGGCTTTCATGGTATTCTGAAATAATTTCGGGCCGAATTTCTTCGTCAGGTATAACTACGTTACCCCTACACAGAGTAATAACACAATCACATTTACCTAAGCTTTCCTCAAGTAATTCACTTATAGTGAAGTGGCTTAGAATATCTAACATATCTCCGGTTTTAGAAATTCTGAGAGTTTTTAAATCGTATCTTTCTATTATAAATTTAGCAGTTTTTGAGACTTCTTTACGATCTGAAATTGAAAATGATTCGAAATGTTTATTTTTAATTACAGCACTGAGTATTTTATGAGATCACTTTGGCGTGACTAAAATTTGATAAAGTTTAGGCTTTTTAATTTTTATGTCTTGTGAGTCAATATGATCAGTATCAATTAATAGTCGAGAAATAGGTGTTGTGAATTCGCAATCGGCGGAAATAAAATGTAAGTAATTATCTTTGTGGTAAGTAAGATTTTCATTAGTTGTGTGAATTTTAATTTTATTCGGTTCTCTTAAATGTATGTCAGGATAAAATAGTTCGTTAGTCAAACCAGAAGTAAGTGGTTTGTTATTTTGTCTCAAGTTTATCTGTTCTGGTGCATCATCGGAATCGTCTGAGTCGTTTAAGTCGTTTACCTGCTCTTCAGGTATTCTCGGCATTTGTAGATTTCTTTGTCTAGTTGTATGTGTGTGTTCGTCTGTACTTGAGTTTGAGTCGAGATCTGTATTAGGTGTTGACTTTCCGACGGGGTGTTGAAAAGTTATCCTAAATGATTTTCGGCGTTTAGATGTATCGTTTCTTGGCTCATCGATTTGTTGTGATTCTTCATCGGTACCTGCACTTGGATTATCCCACCAGTATTGGTCATTATCTGATGAGGGTCCAGGAGATACTTCAATGATTCTCTTATTTTTAGTTGGTTTATTTTGAGTTATAGGCGTCGGTGACTCGTCTGCAGATGAAGCGTTCTCCACGTCAAATGCAAATCGTAATGCATTTGTACGATTTTTAGGAGGTAAAGGAGGTGGTTTCGGATCCTGATTCCGAGGTGATACGCGTTTACGTACTAAACTAGGAAATGCGCTATTTCTGGCTTGCGCTGCAGGCGGTGGTTCCGGTTGGGGTTCTTTAAGTTTAGGTGGTCGTCCCAGCTTACGTTTTTCAGTAGTGGGTGGAAGTGGTCGTGATATCGAAGGTCTAGGAATCGGTGGTTTAAGGACTGGTTGATTTACCTCAGTTCTCTTTAAATGGCGTGCTTTTACAGCTTCGGTAATTGAAGATGGAGGAGGAAGAGGTTTTCTCGCTCTAGCTACTCTTTCGTATGCTGCAGCTGATGTGGCTTGCCTGCCTTGATTTTCGGTAGTTACTTTTCTGGCCTATGAAGATGTAGGTAGTAGTAAAGGACATACTTTTACCTCAGGTACGATGGGGTTTCGAGATAGCGCGTCGGCGTTCCCATTGAGTCTACCTGGCTTGTAATAAAAAGTATATTCATATTCTCGAAGTCTTGCTCTCCACCTTAATAAACGTTGAACAGATGGTTTTACAGAGTCAATCCATTTAAGAGGTTCATGATCGCAAACTAGTGTGAACTGACGACCATATAAATACGGTCTAAAATGCAGAATTCCCATGATAACAGCGAGACATTCTTTTTCCGTAGTACTATAGTTTAGTTCGGCTTTCTTTAGTAATTTGGATAAGTACGCTATGGGTCTATCTTCTCCGATTTTCCCTTGGCTCAGTACACTACCGATAGCGTAATCGGAGGCGTCTGTTGTTAAAATAAATGGTTTATTAAAATCAGGGTATTGTAAGACGGGTGAGGTACACAGTGCGTTTTTTAAAACATCAAAGCTATATTGTTGTTCTTCTGTCCAATTGAATGGGACATCCTTTTTTAATAACTCAGAGAGGGGTTTGGCTCTACCTGAAAAGTCTTCAATGAAGCGTCTATAGTATCCGGTGAGACCGAGAAATTGGCAAATGTTTGTTGGGTTTTGAGGTACAGGAAATTTTTCTACTGCTTCGGTTTTCTTCGGATCTGGTCGGACGCCATCGTCGCTTATAATGTGTCCGAGGTATGCAACTTCCGTACTCAAAAACTCACATTTATCGGTTTGTAATTTAAAATTTGCGTTAGTCAGTCTATTAAAAACTCTGCGTACTTTTACATCATGTTCGTCTAATGTGGCTGCGTATATAATAATGTCGTCCATGTAAACGATTGCCACTGGTCCAATTAACCCTACCAGTGTTCTATCCATGGCACGTTGAAATGTAGCTGGTCATTTTTAAGTCTGAAAGGCATGCTGTTGAAGTGATAATGCCCTCGAGGAGTTGAGAAAGCTGTTTTTTCACAATCCTTTGGGTCCATTTTGATTTAATGAAACCCGTTCGCTAAGTCAATTACTGTAAAGTATTTCGCTCCACCTAATGTATCCAGAATTTCTGTTATATTAGGTAAAGGGTAAGCATCACTAATGGTTTTGGCGTTTAATGCTCGATAATCTATAACAAGTCTCCATCGTTTGTTTCCTTTGGAGTCCGGCTTCTTCGGTACAATCCAAAGAGGAGAACTATACGGTGAGTTTGACTCACTCGGGTGACGGTGTACACTGTCTGTTTGCCGATGGTGTGTTTGGCGTGACTATTGGGCCCAGTCGACTAAATACCGTCTGTCTGGTCACCACGTCACCAGAATTCAACGGCCATTCCAATATACTGGGTTGTGTCGCCACAGACCGATACGGCCTGAGGAACCCCGGCCACGAGCTGCCTGGTAAAGCGTAAGTCGAGTCATTTGACCTCGGATAGCATCCGCCCTCTTCCAACCCCTTGGTTGATACCGGTTCATCTGAAATAAGATTTCATTAACATCTTTCCACATTATATTTTATTATAATTAATAATTAGGTTTTATTATTAGTCTTAGCAATTAATCGTTCGCTTCTGCGAGGAAGTTTCAAATCGGGAGTGTAATGGGTACCGAGTATTTTACCGTTATCATTTTTCAACTCGACTACCAACGGACTGACAATTTTTGATACGATAGCTGGACCGAGATATTTATTGCCTAAAGTCGCGCTATAACCTTGGCCTTTATTACTAAGTTTACGATTTGGGTAGAAAACTTTGTCACCCAAATTAACTGTAGGAATTTGTGGATTTTTATTATGATATGTTTCTTGTCTTTCACTTTCCTTCCGCATCACACCTATGATTTTATGACGCAACTCTTCGAGACGTTGTACACGATTTTTCCATTCTTCATTATCAAAATCCAAGTCATCTAATTCAGTTTCAGTGATCTTGCCCGATAATCGTGGTTCTTATCCATGAACTAAGTAGTAAGGTGACAGTTTTAGAGCAGCATGATATGAACTATTATATGCAAGTTGGAAATCACCCAGATGTTCATCCCATTTAGTCTGATCTTTATCAATGTACGCTCGGAGCATCGGTTTCAAAGTTCTGTTGATACGTTCAACTGGATTGGCCTGCGGATAGGCGACTGCTAACGAAGTGAACTTAACTGCAGTACTCTCCAAAAATTCCTTGAGGGTTTCGTTGATAAACTCTCGACCATTATCAGTTACCAAGAATAATGAATATCCTCTTAAGGAAAATGTACGTCTAAGTGAGTCGACACTGCAGCCCCAGTATGACGACGAAGTGGATACAGCTCAATGAACCTCGTGTAAAGATCTTGTATCACTAACACGTATTGATGACCTCTTTTAGACCTCGTAAATGGACCTGTAGTGTCAGCAGCGACCACTGCCCACGGCCGAATAGGTTATCTAGTTTGCATAGGCGCCTTGGATGATGTTTGCTTTTATTTTATCTTCTTACAGGTTTCGCAGGCATCTACGTAGTTATCAACACCTTTGGACATTCCAGGCCAACATTAATGTGTTTTTATTCTCTCGTACATTCGATCTCGTCCTTGATGAGCCGCATCAGGATCTTCATGATTCTTTTTAAGTATTTCCAACACTTCTGAGTCCTTGAGTACTTGTTTCCATGCAGTATCATCACCAACTATTGACTTAAACGGGTCTGGACGATAATATTCTAGTCGATCGTCCACGATTCTCCACTCTGAATGACTACTAGGATTTCTACGTACATTATTAAATTTCAATTCATACCAAGTTGCGACTTGCAAGTGAAGACAATCAACGTCTTTCAGGTTATCTTCAATGTCTAGCCAGTCTTCCGAATCTTGATCTTCATACATTCGACTTAAAGCGTCTGGACCCTCGTTCTCAGTGCCTTTACGATGCTCCACAGTAATTTGTTGAGATAGCAATTCCATTGCCTAACGGGCAAGTCTTCCATTGGGATCACGTAAAGAATGTAACCATCTTAAAGCTGCGTGATCTGTAATTACTGTAAACGGTGTACCTTCTAAATAGCATCGAAGCTTCCGCACTGCCCAAACGACTGCCAAACATTCCTTTTTTGTGGTCGTATATCTTGTTTCTGCACCACGAAGCCGACGACTAAGCCAAATAATCAAATATTATTTTCCAGTGTCCAGATCTTTTTGTACTAAGAACGCACCAAGTCCAGTGTCACACGCATCAGTGTACAAATAGTATGGGAGATCCAGTCGAGAGATAGCCAACGGCAGGGCTTCCATCAAGGCCTGCTTGAGCTGTTGAAATGACTGTTCTTCTTTTTCACCCCATTTCCATTCGGTATTAATTCCAGTTAATTTATTAAGTGGAACTTGAGCTTTGGCAACATCTTGTAAATGACGATGGTACCAGTTAACAAGTCCCAAGAAACTGCGAAGTTGTTTTTTATTTGTAGGTCATGGATAATTGACGATTGGCGCGATCTTTTCAGGATCAGGATGAAGTCCATCTCGATTCACCATAAATCCCAGAAATTTAACTTCCGGACGACAGAATTTACATTTTTCAGGGTTGATTAATAATCCAGCTTCTCGAAATACCTCGAAGACTAAACTCAGTATAGCTTTGTGTTCATCTAGCGTGGTACTGATGACTATCCAGTCATCCAAATATGCGAACACCTTCTCTGACCAATACAGAGGCAAAGACCGATCAATTAATTTCCTATGAAGTTTATCCTTAAGTTCATCCATTGCTTTTTGAAACGTACTTGGAGCCCCAACAAGTCCATAGGGCATTTGCAGCCACTCAAACTTCCCTCGTTCTTCTACGGAAAAAGCGGTAAGAGGAATCGACGCAGGAGACATACGAATTTGATGAAAGGCTTCTTTCAAGTCCATAGTACTAATCCAAATAGCCTGATATAACGCACTTAAAATTCGCAGCATATTAGGTAATGGATGCGCAGGTGGTATAGTAACTTTATTAATCGGTTAATAATCTACGCAGAATCTCCAGGTTTTATTTGGTTTCGAAACTATGACTGGTGAAAATGACCACACACTATAACTGGGTCTGATGAAATTCTTCTTTAGTAGTTCATCTCTTTGTTTATTTAGTTCTTCGTTTATCGCTGGACTTCGACGATATGATTTTATTCTCACTGGAGTAGCTTCTGGCTTCAAAACGATCTCATGTTCAATTAAATTGGTTAAACCCTGATTAGAAAGACCTTCGAATTTCTTCATTTCTTGATCAATAAATTTTTTGAAGTCTTGTTCTTGTTCTTAAGTCAAAATGGCGCAGGCAATTGCCGAAGGTAATGGTTTCTTCTGAAGTAATTCTGGAACGAATGCTTCTCTGGATGACGTCGTTGGTATAAGTGTAGAGGCCTTAGGCTCCAAGGATTGGCCGGGAGAGCCTAATTCTTGAGGTAACGGCCGAGACTGGACTGAATGAGCGGCCTGGGATTCTGAAAGTTGGCCGAGAGGACCTAATTCCAAAGAAGATGGCCGGATCGTGTCGTGTACCTTCTCAACTGGTTCAAAACCTGGATCAAATTCTTCCTCATAGGGAATCTCAAGCTCTTCGTCTTCTAAATTCATAGCTGATGTTAATAAATTACAACTGGAGTTCATTTCAATATCCCTTATATCTTCTGGGATACAACTTGGATCTTCAAGTATCCGTACTGATTGAATGACAACTTCCTGAATATTTCTAGACTGGTCAGCTTTGCTCCAAGAAATTACTTTATTTATGTCTATGGTGTCAGTTGACATTTCCGATGTTGATGTTAAAATTGAAGTTGAAATTGAAACTGGAGGGCTTGAAATAGAGTGGGACGGCCGGGACGAGGCCTTACCCGACTCCAAACAGCCGAAATCATTTATTTGCCCCTTATTTTCTTGTTGGATAACCTGTACCGACGGGGAATTCGGGACAGGTTTTACTGGTTTTTTCGTTCATCTTCAGTATTAATTATATTGTCTTGACGACCCGTATCCCGATTGTCTTGTTGTACATTTTGTGGAGAATTATTATTATTACCTCGAACCAACAAACTACAATTATTTCTAAGATGACCAATTTCAAAAGAGTAGTTGCAAACATCTTGTCTCGGGTTCTCACATACTTCAAACATGTGTCCATGAATCCCACAATTGAAGCATGGACGACTATTTCTCGGTGGTGATGAAGCATATCGATTATAATTGCTTGAAAATCCCGCAGGTTGGTTTATACGTGGCCGATAGTAATTTTGTTGTCTTTGGGTGTATGGTGATGAATAATTATTGTTAGTTGGTCTAGTCTAAACGCCATATTTGTTGTTATAAGTTGATGGACTAGACGACTCCATTACGTTACAATTTGTTAGCTCATATTCATTCTCTTCATGGCTGAGATTCTCTGGTGTAGATTGTAATAAACCAAATCGTGATTTATCCTGAAATTTCACTGTTTTTACTGTTGGAGCTGGTTGTTGAGCTTCGTAAATACATCTGGTTGCTTCGTGTAAGGCGTTAATCAGATTCTCATAGGTGAATACTGGCCTTGCAAACACAAGTAATCTCAATTCATCAGTAAGATGATTTCTTATACATGCCACTTGATCATCAACAGGAGGTCGAATCTGCATGCTCTGATATTTCTGTTGTATTTTAAGTACAAATTCTGTTGGGCTTTCCCCAGGTTTCATACGGAGCTTACTAATTTCCATTGTGATTTGATGGTCTGTTGTTGATGTTCCACAAGCTTTAATGAACTCAGACTTGAAGTGTTCAAAATCCGTCCAACCTTTGTAATTTGCATCATACCATCTTGCTGCAGTGCCATGTAAAATGTGACTTATAGCTTTCAGTAATTTATCTTGTGTCCAACCCTCTCTACGTGCTCTGGACTCTACTGCGAACAAGAACTCGTTGACAGACATTCCTTCTTGTAGATAAAATAAATTACCCATTTCAAGACTTTGCATGATTCCTTCCCACCTTCTGTCATCTGTGTACAACCCAGATGGACTTTGTTGTAAATTTTGGGTCGAAGCGGCCGACCTCGGCCTTATGTTAGAAAAGGCCTGGGGTACCGGGCCTTAACTCGATCCCAAATTATTTTGAGGACCACTCGACTGACGTTGTTGTGTTGACCGTAGCTGTTGTAATTGATTTTGAAGAAAATTTATTCTTTCAGCCATTGAAATATCTTGACTTGGTTCGGCTCTTTCTTGATGATTATCAGGTTGAGGTCTTAATGCAGCTGGATGGTCTCTCCCTCCTGCCAAACCTTGACCCATCGGGGCAAAGGTTGAACCTCCTAGTTGGAATTTAGCTGCCTGCCAATTCACAGGGGAACTTCCTCGTAAAGAATTGTCACGAGAGGTTATCCGGTCCAATAGCTCTCTCTGTGTATTCATCATGTCACCCAGCATGCGTGTCAGTTGATTAATCGACCGCGAATTATCCTCATTAATTGCACGTTGTTCCAATGACATCTGTCGAACCTGATGAGATGCTAGATCCATTCTATTAAAGATTACTAGAAACTCTTGTGGTATATCACCTCCCGCAACTTTATCCACATCCTCAAAACGATCATCAACCATGTGTACTGGCACTGTGTTTTGTCTATCCAATGGATTTGGATTGTTCAAGTTTTGTAGTTGAGATGGATGACTTATTCTGGTACTCATAGTGGTTGTTACTGATGACGTAGTAGATGTTGTTGACGAAACATTTGGTATTTGTGGTAAACCCGGATTGATAATTGGTAATTGTTGTTGTACACGACCACGACCATTTGACGATCTTCTTGTTTCTTCATCGATAAGTCCGTGTTGTTGTAGTAGATTATCCATTTTGTATCGTATATTATTGATTGAAATATATTGAGTGATAAAGTTTTCTTTTGTATAGGGATTATCAAACTTCTAAATGTATTCTGAACTATTGTTTCTCTATTGTAAACGGATTATTCTGTTGTTGTAAATTAAATTTAATTTTGTAAAGTTTTAATTTATATTTTACTTTAAGTTGTCACGTAACGATTCAAATTATTTGATTTTATTTAGTTTTAAGTTAATTATTTTAATCATATATTTGAATTTGAGTCGTTACGCGGGCATTCCGCCATTTCGCCGATGAGACGGCAGTCTGTGCACGGTGCTCGCGCATGCGCGAAGGGTATGAGAGAGCACATGTGTGATTTAATTTTATTTTTATAATTTATGATTTGAAACACAAACGCTTGACTTTTATTTATTTTAACTATTTATTTATAATTTTGAATTAGTTGGGATGCATAATCCAGCGTTATATTATTCCCCAACAATTGTTATCATATTGTTTCATTTAAGCTTGTCATCCGACTGAGGATGTCAAGTGATGTTTATTATTTGGGCTATTATTATTTAATTTATTATCCGATACTAAAGATATAGATAAACAGTTCATATATTTAATTAATTAATTATGTATCATTCATATGTCCGAGAATTTATTTGTATATTTTATATTTTTAATTTAAGTAAGGCCCAGGCCTGACAAAAGTAATTAAAATAAAAATTAAGGGCGACGGTGGTGCCACGTGTGAGACGACCAACAGGTGGAGGTTTTAGATAATTAATTTTAGAAAGATACGGACGAGCATCGTGTATAGACGCTAAACTTATTGTGCAGTCATTATTTAATTATTAATACCGTTAAAGTTATTTCGTTGACGTAATTCACCGGGTGAATTAAATTAACATTCATTGGAATTCATATTTTTTTTGGGTCATTGGAGAGTTTTTGAGTAAGTACTTTGTATTTCTTTTTGCTGGAGAACATTTTTCATGTGATAACCTCCCCCGGTAGTTGTTGGTCGCCGCGGCGGGGAAAATTAATTAATAAATAAATAGATACTGGTAATACATGATTCCTATTGTTTATAAGTATCGTTAATCATTATTATTATTTATCATTGGTGATTATATCCTGATATTCTTGTGCATATATAGGTATATTTGAGTTGAGTGCAGCGTGGTGAAGCGTTGCCGGTATACCTATATATACATCTATAGCATATATAGCTATAGAGCGCATACAGTGCTTGGATAAATTCCTCAAGCACTGATGTCAGCACTCGGATGAAAAATTCCCGAGTTAATATAATTATTATTTTTCTATTTTATTTAAAATATCTGTACGATATTGTCAATTATCATTTACGTTTATTATTATTTAACATAATTGCATAACATTATATTATTTTATTTTGATTATCTGTTACTCCAGCGGTCATAAAATTATTATCGATACTTTCATTTTAAAATTTACAACGAAGGTTTCTATTCAGGAATTTATTTTTGAGTATGAGTGAGAATTAAAAACACCGTATCTTTCTCTCTCTCACGAGAGGTGGGAGATATATATAAAAAGGAAATATTATATGAATATTATTTATTCTTGGGGAGATTCAAATAGAATTTTTATATACTTAATATTAATAATTAAAATGATTAATTACTTTAAATTAAATTCTATTTATTTTGAGTTATTGAGTTTACATAGTTGTATTTCTTTTTTTTTTTTTTTAATAACCTCCGAGTGTCATGATTGTGGTTAATTTGACAAAAACTATTTATTGTAAAATATTATTAATTATATTGATTATTGTTTAAAATTAAAATACGGAAACCAACAGCCATCGGGAAAAATTTTATATTTATTTTCCTGGATCTTTTCCCTACTGTCTCATTCTACTTTTCTGATTTATTTATTACTTGAATATAATTATTTATATTATATATTTACTATTTCCTTTTTTTATTATTATTCATTTTATTTTTCTCAATTGTTTGTCCGCTTTGTCGTGAGTCACTTGCTCAGATTTTCCCTCGCAGATTTTCCCCTGAATTATTTTTGTTCGTTTTGTGTAAAAACGGTCTGGCGCCTGCGTGCACTAACCCAGCCTGAAGAGCTGGTTCAGGCACACCAAAAATTTATTATTTATAATTTTATTATTGTTTAAAATTAATAATTTATTTTAATCTGAGGGAAATATTTAAAATCATTTAGTAGTATTTATTATTATTTATTTCCTTTTTTTTTACACGTGGGTGACCGAATACGATATATCGAGGGAGTTCGCGTCTCCGTCGCGAAAATCGAGTAGATATACGTTATAAAGCTACTAATATAAATTATGATAAACCTCTTAATGACTCATCGATAATTTATTTTATCTATTTCCAGTTAATTTTGATCTAATTAAATAAATGAATTAAATAATTAAGTAATTATAATGTAAAATCAACTGTTGTCCATTTGAAATATTTCTGACGCTAAATTTTTACTTGATATTTCGATAGTTTTATTTTGAGTTTTAATCCCTTGAATTCTTTTATTAGTGAGAATTGAGTATGAGTAATTTTATTTAATTTTAATCCCCAAATAATATTTCAGTAATTCTATTACTCTAATTTATTTTATATTAGTCACAATAATATTTCAAAATTTCTGTCTATTAATATGTTTAATCCCACACTTTACTTCAAATTCAAAATTTTACTTTCCTCCATAATTAATTTTCTTTATTTTAAAATATTATGTCCCACAATTTTCAAAACTTTCCACAATACCTCAGCAAATCTCAACTCCTCAACACTTTCACAAAATTTTACGAGGGGTTTTTATACTTATAAGTTGGGCGCCAAATATGACAGAGAGACTAATCTTGCCAAGTCTGGTTGCACCTAGTATTATAGTCGAATATTAGGGCACCACTGGAAGATGGACGCGGCCTTCCAGAACCGGATGTTATATGATTTTATTTTAATTAAATTAATTTAATTTATTACTCAGGGTCGTTTGTAATATTTTGTGAGTGAGAAGAGGAATCGTAGAGTAGGCTAAAATAATGTTAATTCAAATTTCAATTAATTTGAGCACCTTGCTTTATTACATTAACCTGTGACAATAATTATTTCTTATGGCAAACTAATTTCCTTATGACAAACTAATTTCTTATGACAAACTAAATTCCTTATGACAAACTGAATTTCCTTATGACAAACTAAATTTCGTTATGACAAACTAATTTCCTTATGACAAACTAATTTTCCTTATGAAAAACTAAATTTCTCTATGACAAACTAATTTCCTTATGACAAACTAAATTTCCTTATGACAAACTAAATTTCCTTATGACAAACTAAATTTTCTCGTCCCCTGGACGGTTTTTTATGGCAAACTAATTTTTCTCGTCCCCTGGACTATTTCCACACCCACACACCCACATTAAAATATTTCTCGTCCCCTGGACAGTAAACCTTATTATTTAATATCTCGTCCCCTAGACGGTAAGCCTTAACATTAGTTTAAAAACCATCCCCTGGATGTATAATTATTTAAAATAAACTTAACATGTCCACCGGACCTAAATCACAGACACAGTTTTCCCTTACTTAAAATTACTGACTCTACTTTGGACTCTAATTATTTCATGACATCATTTTCTTTTACTCAATTACTAAACTTGATTTTTCAATATCAAAATTTCACTAGTAAAAGTTCCCCTATAAACATTTCACCAATTATTTAATTCTTATCTATTTTTACTGATTTATTTAATTCATTTTATATTTATTAATTAATTAATTTTGGTTTTATTTTAATTATTAATTAATTAATTTTCCACTAATAAATTTCCCATTAATGTTTGCTTTCAAGATCTATATAATTAATTTACTCAATATTTCTGATAATTATTCTTGCTCAACTTAATTTACTGACAAAATAATCCGTTCTTAACTTTTTCTCGACACAATTTTATCGTAAATTTTCTAGCGTCTTCAAATTCGGATTTTCGATTTTATAATTTTAATTGGAATTATTTTAACATTATTTTACAATTATTTTACGACTAAATTTTACGACTAGGATTACGGCTAAAATTGACTAGAACATTCGGCCGGTGAATTGGCGTCGCAAGGCCTTAATTTACAATCTTACAATGCGGACAACTTTTGTCTAAAGCTGCCGATAGGCCTGAATACTTTTATTAAATTATTGAATTTAATTATGGAATAATTTACGCGGGAAAATTTATTTTATTTCAGCCGAGAGGCCTCGAATATAATAAATTTGAGTTACGACAGAACGACGAGTACACGGCAAAGACTATACGGAAATTACGAGAAGCGTGGTTAACTAGCCGACGGTCCTTGAGATACCAATCTAATTTCACGAAACTAGCCGAAAGATGTTAAGTAATTTATTTATAATTAATTCGGCCCTCTAATAATTAAATCAAAGGCCTTAATTAATTATAAATTTTACCTCGAGAAACCTCCAAAGATGAGTTGTGGTTGTAATCCGATCGTCTATTTCTCGAGCTTTTTCTCACTGCTTACAAATCTCCCCGTACTCTCTCGTCTCTCAGCTCGTAAATCTTTGGTTATTTTGTATCTGTCAATAATCAGTACGCATTAGTATTTTATTAAATTATTGGTTATTGTAATTATCGGCCTAAAGGCCTTATAATTTTATGGACAATTAAATATAATATAGTAATCGCCTCGTTCCACGTGAAGCGTGAACAGACATATATAATTACCTGGTGATGTTTTCCCGTCTGGTGTTCTCGCCGTCTTGGCAAATATATCACACATCAATACTAGTGATCGATAATGGCGGTAAAATTTTTTAATTTGAATAAATTAAACTTATGATAGTAATGATTTTGAATTCAAATATTTTTTTTTCTTCACATTAATCGATTTTCTTTTCAAACTTCATGATATTTAAAAATTAATAAAGAACTATTCTTATGGCGGTAAAAATTTTAAATTCATTAATTTTATGTACCTCACAAATATTTTTTTTTCTCTTCAAATCAATTGATTTTCTTTTAATCTTAAAGATATATTAATAATTAAATTAATTATTTCTTATGGATAACTTAATTTTTTATAAATTATTAGGTGTACAAAAAAGTTCTACCCGTTTTTCAAAGATGGAGTTATCTAACAGCTATTTATAGGTTAGCTATGAATACGTATATGTACATGCACAGCTGTTTGTACTCTTTGAATTCATCAAACTTTTAATATATTAATCTTCGATATATATATTTTTTTATTAAGTTAAAAATGGAAGTAAGTAATGAGCATATCCGCCATTGTCTTTTATATGAATTTCATCAAGGAAAAAGTGCTGCTGAAGCTCAAAGAATAATCTGTGCAACTTATGGTGACAGTGTTATTGATGACAGTACTTGTCGAAGATGGTTTCGGAAATTCACAAACGGAGATTTTAATTTAAATGATAAACCACGCTCTGGAAGACCTTCAACAATCAGTGACGAGAAATTGGAAGAATTACTGAATCAAGATTCTGCACAAACACAACAAGAACTTGCGAAAAAGTTAAACGTTACTCAACAAGCTATTTCTGAAAGATTACATGCTTTAGGTAAGATTAAAAAAGAAGAAAAATGGGTACCTCATGGATTAACTCCAGAACAACGAGAGAGACGAGTTGACACCTGCCTGTCGTTGCTTTCACGACATAAAAAAAAAAGTTTTTTGTGGAAACTTGTAACAGGGGACGAAAAGTGGGTTTGCTATGAGAATCCTAAACGTCGAAATCATTGGGTAGACCCAGGACAACCAACGACATCAACACCAAAACGTAATGTTTTTAGGAAAAAAATATTGCTTTGTATTTGGTGGGATGAGTGGGGCGTGCTATATTATGAGTTACTCAAACCAGGAGAAACCGTTACTGGAGAACGCTACAGTTGTCAATTAAAAAAATTAGCAGATGAAATCAACAGTAAAAGACGATTTGCGCGACAAAAACCTCGACCAGTGATACTGCAGCATGATAACGCCAGGCCTCATAGAAGTTCAATCGTCCACCACACTATAAATGATTTACAGTGGGAAGTTTTACCGCACCTGGCGTATTCACCAGACCTTGCACCGTGTGATTTTCACCTATTCCGTTCATTGCAAAATTACTTGGCTGACAAACACTTACAAAATGAAAACGAAATGCAAAAAACAATAGATGATTTCATTTCGACAAAAGATCAAGCTTTTTATCGCCGTGGGATCCATCAGTTACCTGAGCGTTGGCAAAGGGTAGTAGATGCTGATGGTGGTTATTTTGATTAAAATTTGTATTTTATTTAAAATTTTTAAATATATTTTTTTTTGACAAAAAACGGGTAGAACTTTTTTGTAATCCTAATATAATTAACTTAATCTTTTATAGGTTGAAAATAAAAAATTATAATTGTAAATTCAAAAAATTTTTTTGTTGAATGTTTATAAACCGATCTTTTAACATTTTTTTACATTGTCAAGTGCACATGAATAATTATTATTATTATTGTTCAATTGTTGATGATATTTACAGAAAGTCATCTAAATCTTTTACTCATAACTTTTTTTTCCCTACCTTAAAACTAATTTTACAATCATACATTTATTTACAACTATTTACGTAAGTTTTCATTTTTAATTATTATCTCATCATAATCATCTACAATAATTTTCTTATTTTTATAGCCCCATGGTAGGGTGTCGTGGCTGCCATCAATGAGCTGGCGCTTATTATCAGCCTAACTCAATGCAATTTTATTTTGCGCAATTGTCTTTACATTATGTTTGTTCGATTTTATCAAATATTGTTTTTTAGTTAACGTAACATGATTATCTGAAAATTGCATAAAATCATCAAACGTAATTGTCCTCAAAGTAGGACCCTTGACTCCCTTTGCTCGTTGTTTAGCTTTTTTGTTTTCATATGTTTTAAATGCATATAATATAGCCCTGAGTCCAGTGAATTCAGTCATGATTTCACCATTATTTTCATCCTTCATTAGACCCAGGACTTTTTTATTAGCTGATGGCATATTATATATATTATCTTTAGGGTAGTCAGATGTGTCGAATTTTGAGATATCGCGTTTGATGATTTTATAGATATCTGACACAGTGAAATGATAGATGAGACTGTCTGTATCTGCGTACATTAATTTGGACTCATCGTTTTTAAAATTCTTTTTTACATAATTATAATGAAAATCGTAAATTAATGTTTTGGATAAATCTAAAATACAAAAGCCCACATAGATAGGTTTATTGAAACAAACTTTAACTTTTTTCATCTCAAGAATTTCCATGTCTTTATCAAACATGGTAAGACTGTGACAGGGTAAATAAATGAACATAATTAATTAAAGTAATTTGAATTTGAATTTCGTTCCCGCCAATGACCGGCCGATGACCTCGTAAGTTACGAGTAGTGTTGCGACTAGTCACCGGGTGTCGCATGGATCACTAAGGCCCGTCCGTTCGTCATTTCCTTAGTCTAAAAAAGTGGAAATAGGTTTCCGGAGAAGTGAACGGGAGTGAAATGATATAATGGACTGCGGAACGAAAATGAGTCAGAATTGCCAAGACGGCGAGAACACTAGACGGGAAAACATCACCAGTTAATTATATATGTCTGTTCACGCTTCATGTTGAACGAGGCGATTATTATATTATATTTAATTGTCTATAAAATTATTAGGCCTTTAGACCGATAATTACAATAACCAATAATTTAATAAAATACTAATGCGTACTGATTATTGACAGATACAAAATAACCAAAGATTTACGAGCTGAGAGACGAGAGAGTACGGGGAGATTTGTAAGCAGTGAGAAAAAGCTCGAGAAATAGACGATCGGATTACAACCACAACTCATCTTTGGAGGTTTCTCGAGGTAATATTTATAATTAATTATCGTAATTTCCGTATAGTCTTTGCCGTGTACTCGTCGTTCTGTCGTAACTCAAATTTATTATATTCGAGGCCTCTCGGCTGAAATAAAATAAATTTTCCCGCGTAAATTATTCCATAATTAAATTCAATAATTTAATAAAAGTATTCAGGCCTATCGGCAGCTTTAGACAAAAGTTGTCCGCATTGTAAGATCGTAAATTAAGGCCTTGCGACGCCAATTCACCGGCCGAATGTTCTAGTCAATTTTAGCCGTAATCCTAGTCGTAAAATTTAGTCGTAAAATAATTGTAAAATAATGTTAAAATAATTCCAATTAAAATTATAAAATCGAAAATCCGAATTTGAAGACGCTAGAAAATTTACGATAAAATTGTGTCGAGAAAAAGTTAAGAACGGATTATTTTGTCAGTAAATTAAGTTGAGCAAGAATAATTATCAGAAATATTGAGTAAATTAATTATATAGATCTTGAAAGCAAACATTAATGGGAAATTTATTAGTGGAAAATTAATTAATTAATAATTAAAATAAAACCAAAATTAATTAATTAATAAATATAAAATGAATTAAATAAATCAGTAAAAATAGATAAGAATTAAATAATTGGTGAAATGTTTATAGGGGAACTTTTACTAGTGAAATTTTGATATTGAAAAATCAAGTTTAGTAATTGAGTAAAAGAAAATGATGTCATGAAATAATTAGAGTCCAAAGTAGAGTCAGTAATTTTAAGTAAGGGAAAACTGTGTCTGTGATTTAGGTCCGGTGGACATGTTAAGTTTATTTTAAATAATTATACATCCAGGGGATGGTTTTTAAACTAATGTTAAGGCTTACCGTCTAGGGGACGAGATATTAAATAATAAGGTTTACTGTCCAGGGGACGAGAAATATTTTAATGTGGGTGTGTGGGTGTGGAAATAGTCCAGGGGACGAGAAAAATTAGTTTGCCATAAAAAACCGTCCAGGGGACGAGAAAATTTAGTTTGTCATAAGGAAATTTAGTTTGTCATAAGGAAATTTAGTTTGTCATAAGGAAATTAGTTTGTCATAGAGAAATTTAGTTTTTCATAAGGAAAATTAGTTTGTCATAAGGAAATTAGTTTGTCATAACGAAATTTAGTTTGTCATAAGGAAATTCAGTTTGTCATAAGGAATTTAGTTTGTCATAAGAAATTAGTTTGTCATAAGGAAATTAGATTGTCATAAGAAATAATTATTGTCACAGGTTAATGAAATAAAGCAAGGTGCTCAAATTAAATGAAATTTGAATTAACATTATTTTAGCCTACTCTACGATTCCTCTTCTCACTCACAAAATATTACAAATGACCCTGAGTAATAAATTAAATTAATTTAATTAAAATAAAATCATATAACATCCGGTTCTGGAAGGCCGAGTCCATCTTCCAGTGGTGCCCTAATATTCGACTATAATACTAGGTGCAACCAGACTTGGCAAGATTAGTCCCTCTGTCATAAGACTATCGAAATTTGGCTTATATATCAATTTTTTGACACCATATCTACCCTCCCATTCGGCTTTTAATTGCACATCTTTATGATTTCTTACATTTTCCATTGTCATACCAAATACAGCGTTGTTCATAAGTTTGAATATAAGTTTTGGGCCAAGGCGACTGTTTGAACTGCAGTACTCTGTGGACTTTTGTTAATTTTAATCCTAAATCTAGACATTGTTTTAAATTTTTATAATGTATTATATAATTTTTTTTTATCATACAAAGTTGTTGATAATTTCGAGTGTTTGGATCCTGACAGTACAAAGTGCTCAGGACACAAGGGCAAGTCCTTGTGATGTTCATGTAACTCCTCAGGATAACTTAAGTCTACTTCTAATATATATCCTACATTATCATAATCATTTAAAAATTTATTTACATCATCATCAACATTTTCAACCCACTCAAATGAACCCGTCGGCAGTGGCATGCTCATAGCTGCACCATACAAATTATTTACATCATAATACATCAAGTAAGATTCAACTTTGCTTGGATCAAAGTCTGTACCCATGTACCGATTGTTAGCAGCAGTATATCGGTTTGTACACTGAGATACTCCACCTCTGATTTCTTTCTCAATAAAAAGTACCATTTCAGGATCAGTAAGAAGCTGAAGTTCCACACCAGTGTATTTTAACATTGCATCATTGGACTGACTGGGAGCAGTATAGTAATGTAATGGATCTAGATTATAAGTTTTGAAGCAGCTACGTCTAAAATTTTCAAACACATCTGCTAGAAGAACTACATCAGTTATAAGATATAAATCTGAGTACTCTCCTAGTGTGTTGATGTTAAATTTGTTCCAGACTAGCTGAGAAAAAAAATAATTCTCATTAGAGACACTTTCATTTGTTAATTTTGAGAAGAATGATACTTGATCAGGCAATTGTTTGTCATTAAGTTTGTCAATGCTTGAAATTGTCACGGCAGATACGTTCAACTCGTATCCTTACAAGTCGTAAAAATATAAAAGAATTTATATATATATATACATATATATGTATATATATATATATATATATATATATATATATATATATATATATATATTATTTTTCTCTCTTGAGAAGAAAAAGTTCATGAGAAAACTATTTTTCTCAAGAACTATGGCGACATAGTCAGAAACAGTGAGACACAGGCGGCAACACAAAACGATGCGTTCCGAATAGACCTTCAGTCCTGTTTTTTTTTTTATATATAATAATTAACAGAGTGAACATCAGTAGTGTAGATCGCACAACGGTCCACCCAATACGTGAGAACCCAAAAACCTCATGCACTTAGACCTTTTTTTTTTATGACGCCGACTTACTGACGCCAGAAGTCGTACCGGATAAATATACCTACTTGAGCGTTGTGAATGCTTTACAATTAAGTCGTATTGTACTAATGGACCACGCGTATTAGATATTTCTCTTTCTGGAAATTTCATCATTTTTACTTAACGTACTTTTGAAATTTATGTATCCGTTCCCATTTAACTAATCTAAGCATAGAAGCGATAGTCTTCTTTGATTTTTCATCTTAAAATTATAGACCACTCAACTCATGCGCACCTGCATGTGATTCTTGCAAATTAGAGAAAGCTAATGGAAACCTCCAAATTTATGGTTTCCTACACGAGCATGCTCAGCGACAGAGTGGCGCCAGGTCATCAGCCTACTTTAATAGTCAAAATCTGTTTCCCAGGGATCACACGTGTGCATGGGCCTAGAACTTTTGGGCGATCCCGCGTCCTCTCATATGGGAAACTGGTTACCACCATTTTTCATATGTGAGGATCATATAAAAAGACCATGGACTTTAGCTCATCAGTTCTTTTGGGAATCAAACTCTGAACCTTACTGAACTCCGGACACTTGACGGTGTTCGTGGCTAGAGGATTGATATCTCGACTGAGTATTCGGTTAACGGTAGCTGGGCGTACGAACCGGACCTTGATCGTCGTAAGCACTCGAATGATCGGTATTTCATTTGCTACTAGTCGCAGAGAATAATTGACGTGATATTAATTTCACCATTCGGTCAACGGTAGCTGGGAATACGAACCGGACCTTGATCGTTGTATGTCGTGAACTAATATCAATCGGAAGCACCGGTAGCGTTGATTATCTTCATCTTTTTTTAACTCATTTAATTTCATTCATTTTTACTATTTTTATATTGAAATATACCACAAGAAACGTGAAAAATCAAAGATTATTTTACCGCGATAAATGCGAAGATTTTGATGAACATTTTGCCGCGAAAAAGCGAAGAATTTGAATAACATTTTGAAATATTTTTACTGCGAAAATACGCAAAGATTTTATAAATTTATATTTTATATAACCATGAAGACGCGAAAAATTTGAATACATTGAAATTATTCTACCGCGAGAAGCGCGAATACCTTCATTTTTAATTTATCCTACAGAGATTTAAAACGCATAAACATTGAAATTGATATAAATAAATAAATAATTCGATAAATTAGAATTACATTAATTGACCGCGAGAACGCGTTGTGAATAAGTGTCCTGTGTAACTGCTGACAGTCCTGACACCACACCAAAACATGTTTAGGGTAAGTTTTTAAACATTATAACCATTGTTTGGTATTTTTATTCTTTACATACTCCGAAATATTCGTAACCCATATGTATGAAACATTTACTTCTATATTTACTATTCTAAATATTGCCATTTGTAACCCTTTTGTATTTTGAGAATATTGAGTCATTTAATAAATAAATACTCGTTAACATAAAACATTTGAAAAACATCATTTATCAGACAATTTTACTTTAACCATGAGATACTAGCTTCACGAGGCTTTTCGGCAACCCACCTTCCTTTATCCCTTATTTTTCTACCTATCTAGCCGCTCAGACCGATAGTTCACAGTAGGGCGTACACAATCTTACGTTTGCCGCTCGACGTTTAATTGTGAAATTAGATCAGTCACATACTAAATTGAAAATCGTTTTGGGTTTTATCAATATTGTCTTCAACAATATTGTGTGGGCGCGAATTAAATATAAAATAGAATAAATTGAGCATTTGGTCACGTGAGCCCAGGTCATAGGATCGGTCCTTGATCAATGTATGTACCCTTTTATTCGCTACATTTTATACGAATATAATACCTACGCCCATCACGATCTGCAATCGTGACAATTTTGGTGTCAGAAGTGGGATTACGCTGATCATTTTATTGTTAAATTCAAAATTGTTTTATATTTGGAAAAAAAAATATAAATATTTTAAAAACAAAAAAACTTTTCATACAAGATAATTATCTTTTGAAAAATATTTATACAATTATAACCTCGAAATTTCATAAAACTCGACTTGTCTTATTTTGATAAAAACACCATTTAGGAAAAAGAAAAGGATATATATTTCTATAATTTATTTAATTCAGTTCATTCCTCTTTGATAAATACTTTAATAAATTCTTAAATATGGTGGACGAAGCTCTCCGCAACCTCACCACACATCAGAATATTACTAATGCTATATTAACTACCATGGGAGAGACAATGATGCTACAGCAAGCATTGTTACGAATTCCCCAGTTTGACGGTAAAAATGTGCCGTTAAAAACATTTTTAGAAGATGTCCAAAACGGTGCGGACGTTATACCTGCGGACCTTCTAGCTCCCTTTATTAAAGGAGTAATTTTAAAACTTAAAGATTTAGCTCGAGATGCCGTTGCCGGGAAAGAGTTTGACAACTTAGATCAATTAAAAGCCGCATTGAAAGAATATTTTTCTAGTAAGAAAAGTTATTCCCAATATTGCGCGGATATTCAAGCTGTTGAATTACGTCTGGGCGAATCAGTCCTTAGTTATTACAATAGAATCAAAGTTCTTGTTACTAACGCTTTAGCAATTTTAAAAGATAATTTCAATATTGACGCTGAAGTTACTGGTATGGGAAAGTTATTAAACGGGTTAGCTCTAGAAGCATTTAAACGCGGGCTACTGGACGATCTAATCTACGGGGTTTCCGTCCAAAACCCTCAAAATTTAGAAGATGCGTATAAAATTGCGGTACGCATAGAAGAAGATTTAAAAGGCAGCATTGCCTGAAATTCTAACTACCTGAGGCTCGCTCAAGCCGAAGAAAATGAGACAAACATAATCCCTCGTACTCCTCGCATTGTTAGTTTTTAAGACGAAGGAAGAAGAGGTACTATACCTTTTAAAATAAATAGAGACGACGTATCGCGTCCCATTAACAATGATAAAAATAGATTCAATCCTAATCGAGAATTCTCTAGACCTCGTGAAAGACAAAATTCACTTAACAGAAATAATTACGACAACAGAAACAATTATGACAGAAATAATTATGATAAAAATAATTATGACAGATCTAATTACGATAGAAACAATTACGACAGAAAATGATCTCCGAGGAGATATTATCCACAATGTCTTCCACCACCGATGCCATATGCACCACCTTATCAATATCCCCCATATATGCCGGCATATTATCCTCAACCTATGTCATATCAGAGTCATTACCACCCTGATATGTACTTTAAGAATAACTCGTACTCAAACGCACAGAGAGACAGGTCAATGTCCCCTGTCCCTTCTACTAGCCGTAACGAGCCTTTAAACTACCAGAGGCCCTATCATCGCGTCAATCTTCAGGGGTCAAATTCATGACCGCAACAAAAGCGTATACTGGGCAGGAGGAAATGGACGATGCCCAGTAGTTGTTTTACGCGCACCGGAATTAAAAAAACGGCCAAGCACGCTTTTTGGTCGATACGGGTGCCGATATTAATGTTGAAAAATTATCTGTCTTGAAACCACGCAGCATCATAGCAGCTCATGAATCATTAACTGTAACTGGTATAACTTTTGATAAAGTAGACACTGTGGGCTCTACTGAGCTTACCTTCTTTGGAAAATCACAAGAATTTCAAGTACTTCGAGACCCATTACCCATTCCAACTGACGGAATCTTGTGAGTAGACTTTTTTGAAGACGAAAGAGTGCAAATTTCATTTCATTATAATACAATTGTCACTATGTCTAAACCCATAACACCTATACCTTTCGAGAAGCCTGCATTGCCCAAGCCTCGAAAACGAGAAAAATTTATACCTGGAGATATTCCACAATGGGACGACGAGCCGGCTACATTTACTATACAAGCCCGCACTCAAGCCGTCGTACCCCTGAAATTAAAGAAAACAGATCTGATTACCGCGTATTAAAACCAATAATGAACACATATACATAGGTGAAAATCTAGTTACTAATTATAACGGAACTTGCTATGTATATGTAATAAACGCTTATGAAGATGATATGAAAGTTACTATACCGCCACAATAAATATTTCCATATGAAAGTGAAGAAAATTCAGAAGATTCCTTCAGCTCAAATCCTAAGAGCGACGTACCCGTAGACACAAGAGATAGAGTAGAAAGAATCATCGAGAGTCTACGAATAAATCATTTGAACGGAGAAGAAAGAGATCAAATTGTAAAACTAGTAAAAGATTATCCCAATCTCTTTCAATTACCTGGAGACCTACTTTCAACCACATCCATTATCACTCATACTATTTACACCACAGATGACGTACCTGTATCTGTACAACAGTATCGGTACCCTCCAGTACACAAGGAAGAGATGATCAGGCAGGTAGAAAAACTGTGTAATGACGGAGTTGCCAGTGAGTCAAACTCACCGTATAGTTCTCCTCTTTTGATTGTACCGAAGAAGCCGGACTCCAAAGGAAACAAACGATGGAGACTTGTTATAGATTATCGAGCATTAAACGCCAAAACCATTAGTGATGCTTACCCTTTACCTAATATAACAGAAATTCTGGATACATTAGGTGGAGCGAAATACTTTACAGTAATTGACTTAGCGAACGGGTTTCATTAAATCAAAATGGACCCAAAGGATTGTGAAAAAACAGCTTTCTCAACTCCTCGAGGGCATTATCACTTCAACAGCATGCCTTTCAGACTTAAAAATGACCAGCTACATTTCAACGTGCCATGGATAGAACACTGGTAGGGTTAATTGGACCAGTGGCAATCGTTTACATGGACGACATTATTATATACGCAGCCACATTAGACGAACATGATGTAAAAGTACGCAGAGTTTTTAATAGACTGACTAACGCAAATTTTAAATTACAAACCGATAAATGTGAGTTTTTGAGTACGGAAGTTGCATACCTCGGACACATTATAAGCGACGATGGCGTCCGACCAGATCCGAAGAAAACCGAAGCAGTAGAAAAATTTCCTGTACCTCAAAACCCAACAAACATTTGCCAATTTCTCGGTCTCACCGGATACTATAGACGCTTCATTGAAGACTTTTCAGGTAGAGCCAAACCCCTCTCTGAGTTATTAAAAAAGGATGTCCCATTCAATTGGACAGAAGAACAACAATATAGCTTTGATGTTTTAAAAAACGCACTGTGTACCTCACCCGTCTTACAATACCCTGATTTTAATAAACCATTTATTTTAACAACAGACGCCTCCGATTACGCTATCGGTAGTGTACTGAGCCAAGGGAAAATCGGAGAAGATAGACCCATAGCGTACTTATCCAAATTACTAAAGAAAGCCGAACTAAACTATAGTACTACGGAAAAAGAATGTCTCGCTGTTATCATGGGAATTCTGCATTTTAGACCGTATTTATATGGTCGTCAGTTCACACTAGTTTGCGATCATGAACCTCTTAAATGGATTGACTCTGTAAAACCATCTGTTCAACGTTTATTAAGGTGGAGAGCAAGACTTCGAGAATATGAATATACTTTTTATTACAAGCCAGGTAGACTCAATGGGAACGCCGACGCGCTATCTCGAAACCCCATCGTACCTGAGGTAAAAGTATGTCCTTTACTACTACCTACATCTTCATAGGCCAGAAAAGTAACTACCGAAAATCAAGGCAGGCAAGCCACATCAGCTGCAGCATACGAAAGAGTAGCTAGAGCGAGAAAACCTCTTCCTCCTCCATCTTCAATTACCGAAGCTGTAAAAGCACGCCATTTAAAGAGAACTGAGGTAAATCAACCAGTCCTTAAACCACCGATTCCTAGACCTTCGATATCACGACCACTTCCACCCACTACTGAAAAACGTAAGCTGGGACGACCACCTAAACTTAAAGAACCCCAACCGGAACCACCGCCTGCAGCGCAAGCCAGAAATAGCGCATTTCCTAGTTTAGTACGTAAACGCGTATCACCTCGGAATCAGGATCCGAAACCACCTCCTTTACCTCCTAAAAATCGTACAAATGCATTACGATTTGCATTTGACGTTGAGAACGCTTCATCTGCAGACGAGTCACCGACGCCTATAACTCAAAATAAACCAACTAAAAATAAGAGAATCATTGAAGTATCTCCTGGACCCTCATCAGATAATGACCAATACTGGTGGGATAATCCAAGTGCAGGTACCGATGAAGAATCACAACAAATCGATGAGCCAAGAAACGATACATCTAAACGCCGAAAATCATTTAGGATAACTTTTCAACACCCCGTCGGAAAGTCAACACCTAATACAGATCTCGACTCAAACTCAAGTACAGACGAACACACACATACAACTAGACAAAGAAATCTACAAATGCCGAGAATACCTGAAGAGCAGGTAAACGACTTAAACGACTCAGACGATTCCGATGATGCACCAGAACAGATAAACTTGAGACAAAATAACAAACCACTTACTTCTGGTTTGACTAACGAACTATTTTATCCTGACATACATTTAAGAGAACCGAATAAAATTAAAATTCACACAACTAATGAAAATCTTACTTACCACAAAGATAATTACTTACATTTTATTTCCGCCGATTGCGAATTCACAACACCTATTTCTCGACTATTAATTGATACTGATCATATTGACTCACAAGACATAAAAATTAAAAAGCCTAAACTTTATCAAATTTTAGTCACGCCAAAGTGATCTCATAAAATACTCAGTGCTGTAATTAAAAATAAACATTTCGAATCATTTTCAATTTCAGATCGTAAAGAAGTCTCAAAAACTGCTAAATTTATAATAGAAAGATACGATTTAAAAACTCTCAGAATTTCTAAAACCGGAGATATGTTAGATATTCTAAGCCACTTCACTATAAGTGAATTACTTGAGGAAAGCTTAGGTAAATGTGATTGTGTTATTACTCTGTGTAGGGGTAACGTAGTTATACCTGACGAAGAAATTCGGCCCGAAATTATTTCAGAATACCATGAAAGCCTCAACGGAGGTCATAAAGGTATTACCAAGACATACAGACGCATAAGAGAAAGGTTCTACTGGTCTAATCTTAAAGACGACGTAACTGACTTTGTTAAAACATGTACTAGTTGTCAAGAACAAAAATTGACTCGTATCAAAACTCGCGAGCCGATGATCATAACCGATACACCCGCGGAATCTTTCGATAAGATTTCCATTGATACTGTAGGTCCTCTAGCTATGACTCCTAGTGGAAATCAGCATATATTAACTATTCAAGATAACCTCACAAAATTTTGTGCAGCTGTACAAATTCCAGATATTAAAGCCGATACTATAGCTGACGCTCTCACTCGGGGATTTATATTACAGTTCGGAGCACCTCGTATAATTCTAAGCGACCAAGGTCGATCTTTGGTAGGGAAAGTTTTCCATCACTTAGCAAAAACCTTTAAAATTAAATACGTTACTACTTCGGGATACCACCCGCAGACCAATGGGTCACTTGAACGAAGCCATATTGTATTGACTGAGTTTATCAAGCATTATGTTGATGAGTACCAAGATTGGGATAAACTTGTACCTTTTGCTATGTTTTCTCATAATACTTCTGTGCATGAATCTACTAACTTCACTCCTTTTGAATTAATCTACGGGAAAAAGGCCCGGATACCAAGCTCTTTTCCTGCCGAGAAAACTGAAACTTATGGTGGATACTTGCATGACTTAATCATACGCATGAGTGATATGAAAAACTTCGCTACAGAATCTCTTATTAAATCGAAACATCGATCAAAGAAATACTATGATTCTTATTTGAACCCTTGTACATTTAAACCTGGTGATAGAGTGTATGCTATCAAAGAACCTAGAAAAGGGAAATTTGACTCTCATTATAAGGGACCATTTTTAATAACAGAAGTGTTAGATAATAACACTGCTATTATCGAAAATAAAAATGGAAAGCGTTCGCTTAAGCATGTCGACAAACTAAAAATTTGCAAGACACGTGATTATGACAGCGACACTGATTCTGACTAATTAACCACCTTGTTTACTGAATTTGTTTAAGACTGTTTCAGTAGCATAAAATCTTTATACAGGTAATCATGGAACCCAAAACTCTATTCATTTGGGTCAGTCTCACTATACCTACGACCCTTGGGTTTGTAGCTTACGACTGTGGAACACCTTTTACCAACATCACGACACTATCTCTCTTAGACATAAAAGACTACCGACTACCTCCACCCAAACCTGAAATTCGAAAAATCAGAGTTCAATTATTACAAACTACCGAGTTTTCATCTATTAAAGTCATTCATTGCAAACTCGAAGTACGAAGAATTGTCCGATATTGCAGGGACCTCAACTTCATGTTTGAAGTATCGAACGGGGACGTAGAATACATTCATGAGATCACTCACGAACATTGCAAAATGATCCATGAATCAGGAATTTTTCATTTTCATGGCACACACTCGGAACTAAAAAGTAATTCATCCGTCATACGGCCAATTACGTTTAAAAATTCATATTCCACAAATGGAGTTTGCCAAAGAGGATGGTATTCAGATGCATGGGGATCATGGAGCAAGGTTACTGTCACTGGTTACATCAAGTTTACAATTCAAGATTATCAAACTTCAGTTAGCCTCGACAAAAATCAAACTATCTTGCGATCTGGAGTAAGATGTAAATACCAGTCAGGTAAATGAATGGATATTGACGGAGGGAATACCTTTTGGAATTACTACCTGAGGATTACTGTAACTCACACCGTTTTGGTATATTGTACGAAGGAATAGCAAGTAAGGCTAAAGGCCATACCCAAGGACCCGAAGAATTGTATACTGTTCAAAATTTTGAACGATTTAATTCAAATTTAGATAATTTCTTATCATAACTGCAATGCTGATAAAATGCTACACTGTGTGGAATATGCTTTTGAGTTTTATCATCTCCTTGAGTCGTGTACATTCCAAGTCTGCATGTACAACAAACGCTACCGTGTCTTTATATCGGTAGTTTTTGAATTTTAAAATTTAATCTTTTGGAAATGTCATATGGACTTTATTCATCTTAAAACAATCAGCTTTGTGATTTTCATACGAATCATCATATCTTAAATGATTCAAGCATCTATCACAAAAAAATAATTTTCTGTTTGCCTTGGAAACTTGTGATTTGACTAGTCTTGAAAGATCTTTGATCAAAGCAAAGTGAAATTTAGGTTGAAAATTTGTAATATTAAAATCTGATTTATTAAATTTAATATTCTGCTGTACCATTAAGAGATAAATAACTTTTTTATCAGACTTTATGAGTTTACTTAGATATAAAGGAATTATTGTACTTTTATTGGATTTTTTATTGCAAAATTCTGACTTGATACCGTAGACATTAATTGGTAAATTATTTAATTTTTCAAATTTGGGGATATCATTTAAAGTGATTGGAAATTTTATACCTTAATATTTTAATATTGAGCTAAAGTGAGAATAAGATGTTTTTCTTACAGGATGACTATTAGTAGCAGGATGTAATGCTGCAACAACGCTCCATAAAAAACAGTGTTCATCAAAATTTTGAATATTTAATACTGCTTTTTTTGCCTGGATGTCCTTGGGTAGTTCCACAAACGTTGAATATCCAGCTTGAAGAGGCGCATATTTCGACATTGTAATGATTGAACTGTGGATTTCAGTTAAACTCCACCCAGAATCCTTTTGATTGAATTCTTCGACTTTCTTCAATAATTTATCGTTGACATGATCCTGATACCAAGAAGCAAGAGATGTTTCGGGTAAAATGTCTCGGCTCTTTGTGTTGAATGACTTTGTTTCTTCGATGACATTATCAGCTTTTACATTTTGAAATTTGCAAATCAATTCAACATTTAGTTTAAGCCCAGCAACATCTCTTAGTATATTTTCAACTTTTTCAATGATAACGTCTCCAGCATCATCAAGAAAAGCACGAAGATCAGTATGAGCTTGATTTATCACGTATCCTGATCTAATATTATTTGAGAATGCGTTTTCAAGATCTTGCCGTTTGATGAGACGTCGGTTTGCACGCAAGTCACCACCAGTTACTTCTCCACTCAATTGTGCAAATTGATCTACATACCAGTACAAAAGTACAATATTTGCTCGTACACTTCTTCTGACTTGAACATTTATTTGCAGATCTAGCAAGATCTCGTTGAAGTAATTAATTGTATCAGCGCACACTTGATGACACTTTTGACAATGTTTTTTAGCTAATGGCTGATCATATAAATCATTAAATGATTCAATTATTGAATCTACTGGACGCTGAAGCGCCGCAATAAAATCGTTTTGTGTCATTTTTCAAAAGTTCACTTAAAATTATTTTTCAAAAGTTCATCACTAAAGTCACTGTTTATATTTACACTTGAAATTGTTTATCACTAGTATTGTTTATATATAAATTAATTAGTTTAGTGAAAAAAAATTTTGAAAAATCACTAAGATTGTTCATTAAAAAATTATCACTAAAACACTAAAACTATTTATATATTGTTCAAATAAATACTTAGAAATTATTTATCACTACACTGGGATTATATATATTAATAAATTTCTAGAAAATCACTACGATTGTTCATTTAAAAATTTGTCACTAAAATTATTTATATATTATTTAAATAATCACTTGGAAAATTGTTTATATATATTGTTCAAATAATCACTTGAAAAATTGTTTATTAAAAATTTTTTTTGTTATAAAAAATTTTTTTTAAAAAAAAAATTTTAAAACGCACACACAAAGAACTTCAAATCGTTGGAGATATTTTGAGCAGAGATTCGTACTTCATTGAGTGAACTTGTACTCCTTTTTTGTGAAGTATGCTCTCGCATGGTGTTTTTATAGGTGGAGGATGACTCATCAATTGCGCAGTAGAAAGTTTCTAGTTCTCAAAAGTACCAATCTTATAAAATAAAATTACCAGAAACTTGAAAAAATCCCCTAGAAAATGACAATTATTCCCTAGAAACGAACAGAATTCCCTAGATTGCATCGACATAACCTAAGATCTAGATGACGCAACGGAAAGTTTGACGTCATCTATTACGCAGTTAAAAATTTAACTAGATGAGTCATGATCTAAAAATCGAATCGAGTGAGTCATCATCTAAAAATAAACATCCTACTGCGCAGTTAAAATAACATTGGAAAGTTTTTTTCTCGGAAATGGATGAGTCATCATCTTAAAAATAGAATCGAGTGAGTCATCATCTAAAAATAAACATTCTACTGCACAGTTAAAATAACATTGGAAAGTTTTTTTCTCGGAACTGGATGAGTTATCATCTAAAAATAGAACCAATTAAGCCATAGCTAATGAAGAATATTCGCTGTTGTTAAAAATAATGTTGTAAAATCTTGCAATTTCTAAGTAATGCATGATAATTTTTTTGAGAATGTACCACATATTCATTCTGTAACTTTAGGAAAACACAAGCGCGAAAGTTTTAAAATTAATTCAAGATGGCTGGAATGGACATAATATTAGATTCAAAATGGCAGGAATGAGGATAATATTTGAATAAAAATGACAGGAATGGGTGTAATATTTCATTCAAAATGGCTAACATGGTCATAATATTCGATTCAAAATGGCGGATCAGAGCTCAAAATGGCGAACATGTGCATAATATTTAATTCATAATGGTGGGCACAAGCATAATATTTCATTAAAAATGGTGGAAGTAGACATAAAATGGCGGTCAAGAAGGCAAAATAGCAGACTGAGCTCAAAACTACCAACTGTAAGGCCGACGCAAGCATTGATTTTTTCGAAAATTCCCGCTCAAAATATATACGAAACGCCACCTATAATAACATGATCTCAAAATGACGGATAAGAATTCAAAATGACGGACATGGTCATGATATTTAATTCAAAATGGCGAATCAGAGCTCAAAATGGCGGATAAAAACTTTAAATGGCATCAATTAACGTTAAGAAGATGTCAAAATGGCGGACTGAGCATTGATTTTTTCGAAAATTCCCGCTTAAAATATATATGAGGCGCCACCTATAATAACATGAGCTCAAAAATGAGCTCAGACGATAAAATGGCCCGAGATAAACACAAAATGATGTCAATTAGCGTTAAAATGATGTCACTTAGCCTCGAAATGATGTCAAAAACGCCCCAGATAACCAGACCAACAGTCGACACGCTATCATCAATCGATAACTTACGATTCATCGGTACAACAGAGCATGCCCATCTCGCCCCAGGTTGCCCAAAACCTTCCTTGTATATCTACTGACTCAGTTTCAAATAGATCCAGGGGATCAGGCCAGGGGCCAATCAAATCTATAAATTCATAAGTCCAGGGGACTAAGTCCAGGGGACTAACATTGTAAATTATATTGATTAAAATTATGTGTAATAAATTTAATTCCTCATCCTTTCTAACGCTCATGAAATTCAACGACCCTGAAATTTTCTAAATTTAACATCTCCGGTTCTGGAAAGCCGAGTCGTATCTTCCAGTGACGCCCTTATTGAAATCAATTAATAAAGGGGCCAAATTTGACAAGGTTGAAAATCTCCCTGTTACAAATTTATTGTTCATTTGATTTGAAAATTGCAGAGTATTTTGTTATCATAAAATTGTTAGTAATTTTTTTATAAATTTGTGTACCTTCTGAAATGGTACGAATGAACATTAGCGAATTCTTTTTATAGTAAAAATTTACCTTTAAATTGAGAAAAAATTAACCGTAAATATTTATTTTTAACTTTTGCTGTCCAATTGCTGACAAATTCGGGCAGCAAATTTTACGCAACTCCAATGTCAGTTACGGTTAAGCTGACAGTAAGTTGTCTGTAACTTGGATTCAATTTGACTATAAGTGTTACTGTCAGACAATGACATTAACATCATTCTTCCACCTTTTGGTTTCAAATTATCAGCGAATTTGCGCAGCAAATTTCGGTAATTTAAATTATCACATTTCTGTCAGTTCCAAGCTTAAGTGGCTACTAGAATATTGATTAGACTGCTTTTTTGTTAGCGACTACTTTTTTTTTCGCTTCTATCCCAAAATGTTGTTGAACATACCCCCAAAAAAATTCTCTGAGAGTTTGAGCTCTTAATATTAATATTGAGTACTTTCCCATAGCAGTTGAACATTTCCCATTTAAAATACACGTAAACTTGCGTTCTTATTTTTTAAACTTCTATAATTCCGCGGCATTTTATGATATCATCTCGCCTAAAGTCGGGATTTTTTCAGAATTAAATGCTCTACAAAAGTGCTTATTGTCGCGAAGTCATAACTCATACGGGTAGGGTGAAAGGACCTCTAAACCGAATTTTTTCATAGAATTCTTTTTTTTTCTCTCATTATCTCATAAACAACAAGGCCTACAGAAAAGAATGTAAATGACAATTCTATAGAAAATTCAATTTCCTACAAAAAAGGTCCTTAGCACCAAACCACTAAGATTGACATTTTCTGAGCTATGAATTATTGAAGTTTACGTAGCATTGAATTCCCATAAAATGTCAAATCAAATCTTAGAAAACATTGATTTTTTATTTGGTTAATATCTCGGAAAATATCATTCTGAGTGATTTGGTGCTTAAGACCTTTTCTGTAGGGATTTATATTTTCTATAAAAATTTCAATTACATTTTTTCTGTAGGTCTTGTAGTTTATGAGATAATGAGAGAAAGAAAAAAAAAGAATTCTATGAAAAAATTCGGTTTAGCGGTACTACCCCACCCGCATGAGTTACGACTTCGCGACAATGGGCACTTTTGTAGAGCATTTAATTTTGAGAAACTCCCGACTTTGTGCGAGATGATATCATAAAATGCCGCGGAGTTATAAAAGTTTAAAAAATAAAAACCCAAGTTTACTTATATTTTAAATGGGAAATCGTCACCTGCTCTAGGAAAGTTCTTAATATTAATATTATGGGCTCAAGCTCTCAATAAATTTTTTTGGAGGTATTTCCAACAAAAATTCGGGATGGTAGCGAGAAAAAAAAAAAGGTCGCAAAAAAAAGCAGTCTTATATATATATATATATATATATATATATATATATATATATATATATATATATATATATATATATATATTAAACTGTTTCAAATTCGGGAACTATTTTTATTTTTTTGATGAACATTGAAAAATTGAAAGGGTGTCTTAAAATATGGTGAAAGTTAAAATTTGAGCTCTTAAGACGCGTTTTCATTTGTTTCTCTATTCGCACTCAACTGGATAAACAGTACTATCTCTATTGCACTTGTACATTAAATGGGGGCTTTGTCCAAGTTTTTCTCGTAAACAAATGAAAGTTCTCAAAAAATTGAAGTGCACTTCGCTAGTTCATAGAGTAAAGCATCGAGTCTGTGTCTTTTTTTTGCGTTTAGAGCTTTTATTTCAGAGAAAAGCTGAGACAAAGTTATCTGAAAACCGTTCTTAATATTGATATTTAGAGGTGGCTATTGATAATTTTCGATTTTTCATTTAGTAACATGGTAAAACATACATAATATCCGAAAAAATCAAGTTTCAAAAAATCTCTTATCTAAGATTTTGTAGCAAATTTACTGATCTACAAAAAAGGTTATGATTTATGCATGAATTCAAGCATTCACAAGATATCCGACGTCAAAGTTTGATAAAATTCAAAAAACTTGTTTTTGCTCGTTCTGAATTTTATACCATGTCAACTAATGAGAATTCAGCATTACTCAATACAGTTAATTGTGGAAAATTGAATGCTCTACAAAAAAAGTCTCATAATTTTTTGATAAATCCGTTTGTTAAAAAGTTATTGGAGCTTAAAGTCGAGTTAGAATAAATTTTGAGATCTTTTAAATTTTTCGGCTAAACTATCGAACTAATCATAAAATGTCACGAGATCTTTTTTATAGACAATTTCATTTCCTACAAATTATCTCAAATAAATTTTTTCGAAATTCTGCATTTTCTTTCAGTTATTACCATTTTTATACCGAGCTCCTAAAAAAATAATGTTCTGATCGATTTTAAGAGCTCGGCATCAAAACGGAAATAACTAAAAGAGAATTCAAAATTTCAAAAAAATTTATCGAAGATAATTTGTAGAAAATAAAATTGTCTATAAAAGAGATTCTATGACATTTTATAATTAGTCCGATTGTTTTGCCGGAAAATTAAAAAGATCTCAAAATTTACTCTAACTTGACTTCAAGCTCTAATAACTTTTTAACGGATGGATTTATCGGAAAATGATAGGAGACTTTTCTTGTAGAGCATTTAATTTCCTATAGAAAACTGTATTGAGAATTGCTAAATTCACATTAGTTGACATGGTATCAAATTCAGAACGAGCAAAAACAAGTTCTTTGAATTTTATCAAACTTTGACGTCGGATATCTTGTAAATACTTGAATTTATGCAAAAATCATAAAGGACCTTTTTTGTAGATCAGTAACAATAAATTTGCTACAAAACTGTAGAGAGATTTCTTGTATTTTGATTTTTTCCGAAGTTATGTATGTTTTACCATGTAACTAAATGAATAATCGAAAATTATGAATAGCCACCTCTACATATCAATATTAACAGCTCAAATTTGAACTGTCACCATATTTCAAGACACCCTTTCGATTTTTCAAAGTTCATCAAAAAAATAAAATTAGTCCCCTAATGTGAAACAGTCTAATATATATAAATATATATATATATATATATATATATATATATATATATATATATATATATATATATATTTGTATATAAATGTATGTATATATATTAGGGTGATTCAAAAAATAACAAATTTTTTTTTCTTCTCTCAAACGGGTTTAAAAGTTTCATTTAGACATAACAAGACGCCTGTTAAAATCAGAGCTCTTAATTTTAACATTAAGAGGTTCCGCATTGCACTTTTCAATTTTCCATAAGAATCACATGGACAAATTTTTTTTTGCATGTTCTGATTTGTATAACTAGCTAACGATACGTCATAGAAAGAATCAACAGGCATAGTTTTGTAGGAAATTGAATGCTCTACAAAAAACGTCGCCTATAATTTTTTGATAAATCAATTAGTTCAAAAGTTATTCGAGGTTGAAGTTAAATTGATATTTAATTTTGAGATCTTTTTACTTTTCCGCCAAAACTATCAGACTTATCAGAAAATATTGTAGGACCTTTTTTAGAGACATTTTTATTTTCTACAAATCATTACTTACAAAGTTTTTTCGAATTCCGCATTGTGTTCTAGTTATTTCCATTTTAATCTCAAGCTCATAAAAAAAATAATCTTTTCATCGATTTTAAGAACTTGAGATTAAAATGAAAATAACTAGAAAACAATCAGGAATTCAAAAAAACTTTATGAGTAATAATTTGTAGGAAATTAAAATGTCTAAAAAATATTTTTTATGATATTTTGTAATAAGTCTGATAGTTTTGCCGGAAAACTAAAAAGATCTCAAAATTTAATATGAATTCAACTTCAACCTCAAATAACTTTCGAACAAAGGGATTTATCAAAAAATGATAAGAGACTTTTTTTGTAGAGCATTCGATTTCCTACAAAAACACGCTTGTCGATTTTTTCTATGATGCATTAGCTAGTTATACAAATCAGAACATGCAAAAAACAATTTTTTCCATGTTATTTTTATGGAAAATAGAAAAGTGCAATGCGGAACCTCTTTATGTTAATACCAGCAGCCACCCGCCCGCTTCGCTGGGCACACTATTAATTTTAATCTTTATTTCTTATATTAAATACAAAATGTATATTTTCTTATCGATAAATGAAGTGAATTTTTAAAATTTTTAGTCAGGAAAAATAGTACCAGTCAATGCATTTGTCATTCACAGATTTCCACATCACCCATAAGGTACTGTGTATTGGAATGCGTCCCCGTTATTTAACGTTGCGGGATCCCCAGGAGGCATACACAACAAAAAAAAATTAAGTTTTAACTTTTTACAAAAATTTTTTTCTCATAATGAACAAAAATATAACAATCACTCAATACTTATCAATGAATAAAATTAACAGTTTTATACAGTTACAAACTTAAAACTTCCTTGTAAACAATGTTTTTCGTCTTTTTTTCTGGTTGAAGAATAATCAAGTTGTCCGGTGAACTGACTCTTGAGCATGCCACGTAAAACTGACCATGAGAAAAACAATCATGTCTCAAATCTACACCAGCTAATTTTAAACTCTGCCCCGCGCTTTATTGATAGTCATAGCATAGCAAACCCTAACAGGAAATTGTAGACGTTTGAAGTTGAAATGGTAGTCAGATGGAACCAAAAGAATTCTTGGAATAAATACGATTTCTCCTTCATGTTTACCCGTTAAAATTGTAGCTTCAATAATATTTTTATGTAAATTTTTCACTTGTAGTCTGGTACCGTTACATAGTTTTGGAGGATTCAAATTGCGCAGTAACATTATTGGTGCTCCAATTTTAAGATTGAGAATACGAGATGGTATTCCGGGTGGATTGAGTGTATGTAAGAACTCGACAGGATAATGGACAGCATCATCAACTTCTACGACTGTATCAATAGATTTATACTTCATTTGATTAGTTGATAGCTTTTCTATAAGATAGTTGTTAATGCTATTCGCTGAATCATTCGTTGGAGTCAGAATAGCTCTTTCTTTTAGCCATGAAGAGCAATTAACTCCAATTTTATTGATATCTGGGTATATTTTATCAGTTAATGTAGTTAAATCATCACCAATATCACCTAGGTTATCCGGAATACTTATTCGTCCGTCAACTTCTGAAATTTGTCCATTCCCTATATCAATGAGTACCTTTGAAAATTCTTCTGCTCTCAAATCATGTTGTATATGAACGCGCATATTAATTTTCAAAGACAGTACGTTAACATGAGGCCATAAAACTGAGGATTTGAGACAGGCTTTGACTTCATCTGCACGTGTACCTCGTGGTACAACAGGTAAAGTTTGTCTGAAGTCACCAGCTAAAACAACAGTTATTCCACCCATTATTCGGTCACTATTTCTTATATCCTTAAGAGTTCTGTTGAGAGCTTCAATAGCATTTTTGTGAGCCATAGTGCATTCATCCCATACTATCAGTTTTGCTTCTCTGATAACGTGAGCCATATAACTCTGCTTAGAAATATTGCATAGAATATTATCAGAATGATTCATTTCAAGAGGTAATTTAAATGTCGAGTGAGCTGTTTTGCCTCCGTCAATTAAAGTAGCCGCAATTCCTGAAGAAGCAACAGCAATAGCAATACTTTTTTCACTTCTAATTTTCGCAAGCAACAAATTAATCAAGAATGTTTTTCCCGTTCCACCAGGAGCATCAAGGAAAAACAATCGTCCAGAATCAGAAACGACACTATTCAATATAGATTCATATGCTTCTTTCTGTTCTTTATTCAGTATCGGAACACTTTTTATCACTTCTTCGGTTAACTTATCAGTGTCATAAGCTAATTCATTTAAATATTGTTGATTAATAATACCATATTCTTGTTCTCGAGATGGTGAAGTGAGACCAAATTGTAAAAGAGTCTTACCTGACATAGCAATGACCATATCTTCAAGATTAATCAAACATTGATTGTAAACAATATCAACATCTAAGTCAGAGTTTTCGCGATTCCTACTCATTCGTCTTTTAATATCGTCCGTGAAATTATCTCGATATTTATCCCATAATTTAATCGGATCTCCAACTTGGCAAAAAACTAACATAACAGCAAACAATTCACGTATTTTGTAAGATGAATCAGAAATTGAGACTTCTGCTAAAGTTTGATCCCCATGAGCATCGTCTTCGAGCAATCCCATTACTCTGCAAGCTTCTTGAAATGTAGGATAGATTACATCTTTTATAGTTCTTAAAGCCGTAAATGACTCTGGACCGCGAACTTCATGCAAAAGAAGACGGAGGTAATAACATTCAGTATTGGTAGGATGGACAGTATACACTCTGCCTAAAACATGATCTTTTTTTATACCTAAATAACCTGGCACAATTTTTCCTTGTTTTCTTCTGTGAAACTGGTGTTTTCTCCAGACATAATAAGCTGGAACTTCACAGTATAATAATTTTTTCGCAAAATTGTCCACTTTACAGAGTTCAAAAAAAGCCGTAAGTGTTGTTTTGGAATTGTTGATCTGATTGAGTATATGATTTTCATTAAAAAAAACTCGTTGACCATTTTTTAAATGTACAGCAAGATGCATAACTGGAGGGAATCTCTCGTAGATAGGAAAACTCAGTATTCGCCAAACTGCCTCAGAAGTGCTAATGTATCGTCCTGCTTCATACTTTGTCACTTCATCAAGATCTCCAACAGTGAATGCTGCTTGATCAGATCCCTTATTTATATACTCACAAATATATTTAATTGATTTCACTGAGTTGCAAACTTCAACATTTATATGAGCTTTGAATGTACGACACAGGACAGGGTTATACGGTACCACCCATCGATTGTCTATATTAATTTCATTTATTATTGTTGTTACTCCACCATCTTCAGGAGATCGCCGACGATATTTAGGATATCCATCTTCTCCTGTTTGGGTTTCCTTCATAAAATGTTTTGGATATTTTTTCGTGCATGAACCATCCACCATACAGGGAGAATTTCTATTAAAAGAACCACATGGACCGTGAATCATATTTGTTTTTATTATTTCATATAGTTCTTGATCTTGATCTTGATTAGGCAGTTCAGCACTAATTACCTTATCAATAGATTCTGGTCTCAGCTTTTCTTCTAACCACAGAAGGATATGAATGTGAGGAAGTCCACGTTTCTGCCATTCCACAGTATACATATGACACTTCGTTTTGCCAAAAATGCAACCTTTTGTCAGAAGATTCATCATATGCTTAATTTTCACGTGAAAAATTCTTACTATTAAGTCATGTCTATCGTGAGATTTTTGGCCTTGAACTAAAAGCTCTTCAATTTCTTTCCATTTTGGATTGCAAGTGAACGTAATAAATAAGTCTGGACGTCCGAAATGACGTACATAAGTCATATCATCTTGAGTTCGTTCATGCATGTATCGTGGCCCACCAGTAAAAGAAGATGGCAGCATAACCATTTTACCTATTTCTGTTATCTGACGTCGGTTTTCGTTAAAGCGTCTTTAAGGTGAACGTATTCTTCACTTCGTAAGTTTGTTTGATGGTTACGAATCCAATTAAATCGTTCAGTTTCAATTTTCGCATACATATCAACCAAAAATTGATTTAATAGAGTGCGAAATAAAAGTAAATGATTTTCTTCTCCATTACGCTCCATTACTCTATAACTGTAAAACTCAGAAGCTGACACGGTCTTATTTAGAGGACGCTTAGTTTTTTCATCACGCTTAGGAATATTAATGTGATAGCCATCTTCTCCACGACAGAACATCAGAGGATATTGTAAAGTATCATACGCGCGATGGATTTCACTGATTCGCTTTAACTTATCGTCTCTGCTGTTCAGGATGCTATCTCTCTTTTCAAAATTTTGTCCAACGACGATAACTGCTACTTCTTTAGCCATTTGAGCATTGAAACGACCTCGATGTTCACCCGGAGGCTTTTTATCAGCATTAATTATAACCTGAAACTCTTTCTGATTCTTAGGAACTGATTCAATAGCAACCTTAAAATCTTTAATGTATTGATGGTGTTCATGAAGCAAATTTTGAAGTTGGTGAATTAACTCTGGCTTAATACTACGACAGATCCCACAACGAATTTCTCTTTCACGATTATCATCACCAACAAAGTATATTTGGAGAAATGATGGTTGTTGATTATTTTCTACCATAAGGCTTCCTATCCTATGGTAGACTTGTCCCTGCACTTTAAATGTTGGCATAAAACTACCCTCCTTTACCTCTTTTGATCCAAAAGACGTCATTTGATAGCACCCACTATACTTTCGAAGAGAAGAAAGAAAATGTTCTGAGATTGGGTGCTGATGAGTTAAAAGACAATGTAAAGGCTCTGGGTAGCGTTGAAGAGTAGGGAGCTGAACTTTACCACCACTACAGCACATTCCTTCAGCCTCATCCTTCCATTTCAAAGCACGACACCAAGAACAGGGTAATCGATGCCCAAGATTTACAATTTTATCATTTTGATAGTCAATACTCGGTTCGTAACTAAGGCCAGATAAAGCTTTCAAAGTCCAAGACATTAATTTAATTTGTAATCGTTTCTCGTTGTACTTAGTTGTAGCTGCACGATTAACATGAGGGTTATTAGAAGCGTATTTTTTTGTCGCCTTTCTATGTACATCAGGATTACGATGAGTGTAATTTAAAGTGGCTTGTCGCAATTGTCTCTTTCTAATTGTATAGTTGACTCTTTTCCTCCTTTTTTTTCTCCCATTTGATTGAAGGGGATTCACATCATTAATAACTGATTCACTTGAACTTTGTAATTCAACGTTAGGAATTAATTGAGGTAGTAAAACTTCCGCTAATATATTTTCTTGAGTTTGAGGCACTAAAAATGATACATTTTCATCACTTTGTTTATCATAATTATCACTATTTAAATTTAAACACGATGAAGCAACGTTAGGAATTAATTTATACTATAAAAAACTCATTGACACATTTTCTTGATTTTTAGGCACCGAAAATGACACATTTTCTCCATTTTGTTTTACACTGCCCCCACTTATATAGTTATTACGTGTAATTTTTGATGCAAGCACCGAAAGATAAACATCGTAGTGACCATTATTATCATGCCCCGTAGAACGTAACCTTTTTACACCTCGAATTGCTTCACCAACGGAAGCTATAATGCAATCACCTTGATACACTTCAAACCGATATGAAAATATCTCTGCGGCTGCCATAATTTCACAAATAGATCCATATGTGTTTCGTTTAGACATTTCGGTAAAGTATAAACCTACTGAATCATAATTCTCGCCAGATGACATAACAGTATAAGATTCAAATCTATCCCAGTTGTTAATGACATGAGAAACAATAATATTTCTCATTTTATTAGCCATTAATACATTACCCTAAACCAGTAAAGATAAAGAAGAAAATAAACATGCTCCATCACCATTAATTTTTATAACATTAAAAGGAGTAAGTATTCCATCTATCAAAATATATTCTACATCCATTATGATGAATATATATTAAATAATTTTTTCAATTATACTTTAAATATTTATCGATAATAAAATACTATGTTTATTTCAAAATATACTTTAAAAAAAATTAAATTTACTGAACTGAAAATTAACAGAAGTTCGTAATTAAAAACTATTATCGCATTAAATGTAAAATTTAAATTTTCATCTAAATTGATAAAATCAGAATTAGTAAAGTAATGAAAAATTTTTTGATAAATTTAAATAAACACTTACCAACTGGAAACTTTAGAAAAAATGATAAAAAAATTTTCATGAAGACTTACTTGAATTAAGAACAATAAATAAAATATAATTGACATATACTCAATTGAAGTAACCATAATAAAGAATGGATATCTTAATTATTTAAATTAGCGTCGAATACGTATAAATACCAAAATTTTTTTAATTTTTAAAATTTTTCTTTGTAAATATCGTGACAGCGATTTATTTTTGACATTTATTCATTTATTCTCTCAAGCATATCATGATATAATTCATTTATCTAAAGCCAACTTCAATATCATTATAGTTATAATTCATTTTCGATTACTAATGATTATTAGTAATCACAAATGAATTATTTACAATAAATTGCGTCAAAAATCATTTTATGATTATTAATAATTTAAGATTCATTAACTTATAGAAAGTGTGTTTGAAATAAATAAAATTGAATAATTATTATTATTTGATATACTCTTTCCGATCTCTAATAGTTTTATTATCGTTTTATGTTCAAGTCTTCAATTCAAAGTTAATCGCGTACTTCACACAACATTTATAACATCCCGCTGAAAAATCGGGAAGTTATTAATTTTACTCCTTTTTTAGAAAATCGAGTTTTAAACGGATGTTGATGTTTTGAGGTCCTAGGAAGTCTCCCCGAATGTTTCCGCAGTGATGTCCGTATAACTTTATGTATGTGTGTATGTATGTGTGTGTGTGTGTGTGTGTGTGTGTGTGTGTGTGTGTGTGTGTGTGTGTGTGTGTGTATGTGTGTGTGTGTATGTGTGTGTGTGTGTGTGTGTGTGTGTGTGTGTGTGTGTGTGTGTGTGTGTGTGTGTGTGTGTGTGTGTGTGTGTGTGTGTGGCCGTATGTAAACCTCTTATAACTTTTGAACGGCTCGACTGATTTGATCTCGGTTGGTGCCATCCGAAAGGGCTCGACCAAACTTAGATTTTAAATACAATTTATACCGATTCGAACCGGTATATTTTGAGAAATCTCAAAAATACTACAAAAAAAAAAATTTTTTAAATGTGGTTTTTATAGAATTACTTTTAAACGACTACTGATCAATTCCAAAAACTAATCAGCTCTCAACATCAAGAAACCACGTCAATCGCCGCTAGCCCGGTCACAATCGATTCATTCTTTTATGAGTGATCGTTGTCGAAAAAAAAAACAGAAAAAAACGTTTTTTCTGAATTATATCGAAATTCATACTTCGATCGATTAAAACTCAAAGACTCTTTATGAGGCCTGAAAAACTGCGTCGAATGCCACCAATCGCGTAAAAATCGGTTAATTCATTCAAAGGTATTTTGGTTTTAGAATTTAAGAAATAATGTTATATTAAACTTTTACCAGATTTTTGAGCTCGGAGTAAGTACAATTTTGAGCGCTTGAATATAAAATTAACGGGAAGTTGCAGGGATGACCTTTAAGGCCAACCGTTTTTATATTTTTTTTTTATAATATTAATTTTTTAAACCATTTTAGAATCTTACAATTATGGGTTAATTTTGACCTATAACTTTCAGAAGAAAAATGATTGACTAACCAATAGTGTAGACTGAATCGACCTAGTAGAAAATTTGAAATCAAAATATATTTGCCTAACATTATATAAAATAATACTGTAGATGATTTATAGAATATTAGTATTTAATATCTTTCTACTTTTATTCTAATGATTCCTCTGAATTTAATTGACAACTAAATTTGTTATTACAATTTATTCTTTTTGACAGTTATTATAACAACGGTTACCATGGTAACCACCTTGATAACCATAGTAACAGTAACCATGGCAATGGTAACCATGGCAACGGTAACCATGGCAACGGTTACCATGGCAACGTTGGGGGGAGGGGGTAGCATACGTGATGGTTATTGAAAAATCCATTTTGGCTAGGAATTGCGCAAAATCCCTTCTTATCTCTCATCTACAGTGAAAAAGGAGTACCTATGCCAAATTTTAAATGAATCGGTCAAATAGTTTCGAAGATCTGGTGATGAGTCAGTGGTATTTCGCTCATGTGTATGTAGATATATATATATATACATATATAAATCAAAAATATTCTTATCGGGGTTGATTTTCACCTCTATTAATTCACTTATATTATAAATTTGTCACGATTTCAAGACTATTCCTATGATTGCAACAGGACTGGCCCTATGGCTGCCCTATAAACTGTAATGCCATTACTGAACACGTCTGTTAGCTTCAATCGACTAGAGCCGAACGCCAACGTCCGTACTCTTCGAAGGACTCCCTTCAACTTCTCTCATCCAAAATCCAAAACCCAGAACTCCTTCTCATCATAATCAATAACTGACCTCTATATTCTAAACTCATAATCAACTTCAATTACTACTTTATCGGCAACTGGAGGCTAAAGTCCTCGCCATACGTACTCACTAAACCGGATTCAGAGTATGGATATCTTCGGTAGTCGCTCGCCTGGAACAGACTTCAACTGGGATCGTAAAACTTAAAACTAAGGGACCTATGACTTTCTCAGCGGTACAAGTGGTTACAGCTTGTCCTCTGAGGCCTGTTAGACTAAAACAATTAAAAATGACCAGACAGCTTCCACAATAGCAACGGTCACAAAATTACTGTTGAAGCCTGCCAAACCGAAACTCCAGAACTGATCCCAATCTGCATCCATCAGATTCCTTACATACTGAAGCGCTAGAATTTCAGCTAGACCTCTGCAATCTACCAAGAAGTCCCATAGGGATAGCACTAGGTTCTATCATCAGATGATACCGGGTGACTAATTCAAGTCCCGCTCCACGGTAACAGTGACTTCTCCACATACTCAAAATTCCAAAACTGTAAACCAAAACTCAAACTTTATTATTATCCCAAACTTTGATCTCAACCATATTCCATAAACAATTACCATTGCAATAATTTTTCTTAACAAAACCCGTAACTGTAGCTAGACGTTACTCCATATTTAATTCTCAAATTATAACTTAAATCAAAAATCTGTATGTAAAGTCGTTAAGTACTGTAAGCTAAATTATAAGTCTTAAGTTACCATGCTCGTAAATACAATAAAATCAGTTGGTGTTTGTGACTTTCACTTTGATTTGACCCCAATACGAAAAGTAACGTCACAATATATTTATATATTACATAATATGACGCTTTTAATATTAATGTTATAAAATTTTTATATTGTCAACTATCAAACAAGCTTAAATTCTCATTACTTAAAAATTATTTAACGATTTTAGCAGTAATTTGAAAGTACAGATCAATATCGATTTATATATGGATATTCGGAAGTTTATAGATAGAAAGATTTGATTAAATTTATCTAATGAATTCTATTATAATTTATGTACAAAACCAAGCTCATCATCAGATGCATTATTTACGTAGGCTGTATTAATTTGATTATTTGAGTTAAGCAAAGTCATGAATTTATCTCAATTACAAGTGTATAGCATAGAGGATCAGACTCTAATTCAACGATAACCAGAGTTAAGTAGCATCGACGTGGATCAATAATTGGACCGGTGACCCTTTAGCGTAAGAATAGTTAACGGATAATCATTTTTTGTTTTCTTTTTCCAATTTAAATTTAAACGACATTGATACACTAATCCAAAAATTAAAAGAACAAAAATATTTTATAAATTTTTTAGTGATTTTCGCAAGGCTGTGTTTTCCTGAAAAATGGTCGTATCAGAAAAATAAAAAAAGAAGATTGAAGCTTAAAATCTCTAGCTTGAAGATCTTCCAGCCAAATGATTTTCAGAGCCACAGCTTTTGCGAAATCATAAGAAAAATGTTGAGACAAAATTTTTCAAAATTTTTTAGTTTTGTTTTTCAGGTCTACGGGGCCGGGAAACTTTTTTTCGAAAAAATAAATTCATGACTCGTTTAGGAAATTTATTCAGCTACAATTCACTTTTTTTGATTCTCTGTACGACAATTTGCTGCTGCGATATCAGCCTTCAAAATGAAAAGGATCCTTTTGTCTTTGATTATCGATATCTCAGCAACTAATGGTCGCACAGTAATTTAAAGGGCATTTTCGAAAACTCGAATAAACTCCCTACAAGTTCCATTTTCGATTAAAAAAAAAAAATTTTTTTCTTATTCTTAATATCCATTTGTAAAACCAACAAAGAATGACCATTTTCTGTTTTTTTAATCAACTCATCGCTACTTTGCAAATATTGATGAAAAGGTTAATATTGCCAGGTAATTTTACAGCTTAATGTACCCCCGAAAACCTTAGAAATATTCAGATTGATCGATTCAACCGTTTGTCCGGGCCGATTGCTGAAAATTTTACGAAACAATTAAAGGAACAAGTTTTGTTCCTTAATTTGTGTAATCAATACCAAACTGAAAAAATTAACTTTTTTTAGATTTTTTTTTTTATTTTCGCATTAGTTATTCAGTAAATGTCAGGTAGAGAGAAAAAAAAATTTTTCCGAAAAACAAAAAAAAAAAAAAAGTAAAAAAATTCTTCATTTATATCGTTTTTTGGAAAGAAAATTTTTTTTCTCTCTACCTCACATTTACTGAATGACTAACGCAACAATGTAAAAAAATTAATTTTTTCAGTTTGGTAGTGATTACACAAATTAAGGAACAAAACTTGTTCCTTTGATTGTTTTGTAAAATTTCGAGCGATCGGCCCAGACAAACGGTTCAATGGATCAATCTGAATATCTCTAGAGCTTTTGGGGGTACATTGATGTAAAATCACCTGGCTGAATTAACCTTTTCATCAATATTTGCCAATGTCACGATCGGAGAGAGTGAAGGCGACAGGCAAAGGGTTATTATTAATTATTTATTTAGTAAAACTACCTACAATATTTATTCTATTACTCAACCAAGGAGCCTAATAGGACCGTCACGTGGCTAGTGTGAGAATGTTTAATATTTGGCAAGTTTTGATTACTAAATAAGTCTATTTCGTATCGAGCGGTAGTATGATAGACAATCCCGATCGTTGACCTGCGTGGCTTTAGGGTAGATCAGGGATTTTAAAGCGAGAGGAAAGCAAGTAGGTGAATATAGGCCCTCGAGAAGTCCCTGTTCTTTTACGTCTGTCTCTTTCTGTACCCGTTAACTTAGCAATGTTAGAGTAAGAGGTATAAATAAGAGAAAGATGATTTTAAAAAAAGAAAATGAATCTGTATATTCTTATAAAATTATAATGTTGTTTACATGTGTGTACTAAAATTAACAATTATGATTAACTTACCACTCAACTTGAGGTGGTTTACAATCTCTCTGATCACACTCTCTCAGAATTCACCACTTTGAATTTATAATCGCGGAATTGTTTTTGTTTGATTCGCTGGGACCCTGCCCGTGGCTAAGGGATTTTACTCAGCGGAATTTGATGCACCTTTCGGACTTGGAGCTACTGTGGAGCCGAGCGGATACACTTCCTTATCTGTCGAGTACGAGTATGAATATTTAATTTTATTTAGGATTTCGATCTAGTAGTCTAGATTCCTAGGCTATAGACCGTCACGAGACCAATGATCCTGGTGAGTCGAATCGACCGCGATTTTTGCAAGATTAAAATCTAGGTATTTGGCCAAGGAGCCTGATTGCCTAGGCGGTGGACCGTCACGTGGACAACGATTAAGATTTTACCTCTGATTCGCGGTACAAGTCGGACTTGGGCCGATAGAACTAATCGGAGATTTTAAGCTTATAGAACTTCGGAGCGAGTGACTCGAGATCCGACAGAGGTTAGTTCAGATTAGCGATTGACTGCTTTCGTTAGGTTTTCGGCAGTTTATATACTCTAGTTTTGATGGGAAAGTCATGTGTTTTCTGATGCAATCGTTGGGTCCAGCTCATCATTTTCGACAAACAAATGACTAAGTACGCGGTTCCGGGTATAGCTTTCTAAAAATTTAGAATAGTCCATACATGGAAATTGGATGATATCGTTTTTGTAAATAACAAAGAATGTGTAAGTGCCCTAATACAGAACGAATGATCACGTACATAGGTCCGAGTTTAGTCATATCATTAGAACATACGCGGCGATTTTGAAATATGGAAATTAGATGGTCGTAAAAATTTTATGACCGTTGAGTTAATTAGAAGTCCGGTGCACACGTGCAGGTGTCCCGCTGAGTCGCAGCTATACATATTTTTGGCTACTACGCCCGTACACACGCTTACATTTTGCGTCTTGTCCCTTGGCATATTGATTTTCCTGTAAAATCGGCATTTGTTTATCAACTTGCGGTAATTGAAGACCTTGAACGAACGTCATTGAGTTTATACTTTGTAGTCAGCACCACTCAAACTAGGTGCACAGTCATTCTATTATTTATTTCATTACTGAAACTCTGTGGATACAGTTGAGAACGAATGAATGGAGTCTCTCCCCTGGTGAGTGTAATTTTAAAAATGTTAGCGGGAAATAAATCCCCTTTTTTGTTTAATTTAGTTATTAGATATCTAAATGATCTGGAAATAAAATTGGATTAGTATTTTTAGCTTAAATTAATTGAGGAGGAAGGTGAATGGGTGAAATAGGTAGTAGTGAATAAAAGTAGTGATTTGGGTATCAAAACGAAGAATATATTCTGACCCAAAAAAGTTAGGAAAAGCACTACGGTATAAAACCCTTTGAAGATGTTACAATGAGAAACACTAGAATATTGATATAAGAAGAATGATGATAACTCGTTGAACAATTGGTACAAGAACGATGTAGATATATGTATGTATGTGTGGGTGTATGTAATGCGTATGTATGAGCGTGTGCAGTTATAGATTACGCGATGCGGAATCGTCGTATTTAGTTTGTAAGAATTAGATACAAGATATACACGTCTGTATATAGGCAAAGGGCGATCCAATTGTTCGCTGCGGGACAATTAGATAGTACTTGGTACTAGAGATCGAGTAATTGATGAAAGCTTTCGAGTGTATATGCGCAGAGGCGAAATTACCAACAGATCAGATCGGTCTTACGATTTAAATCGCGCAGAATGTTGATGTATTGAAATTCGCTTGAAAGAGTTTGGAAGTTCAATTATATTGCCGATGGACAATATGATGCGACTAAACGTCAATCTGAGTGATGTTTAGATTATATTTATTGAATTAGATTACTCGGTTATGTAGTGTGACAGAGACGAATATTTACTGCAGTTATTTGAATCAATTGGAATTGATCGATGATTAATTGGCGACGAGGCCGTTACTTGAATGTATGTTGAATTTAGGTAGTTGTTCACGATATGACAATTTAAGTATAATGATAATGAACGAACACGAGCTATGATAATTAAGATACACTAAATGCTTAATAGGAATAAACGGTATATGATTATCATACGTTCAATGTCAAATTGTGTTGTTATTATTTAATATTAATACTAACACTTATAAGAACAAAAAATATTTATCTAAAAATTTTAATTCATCTGTATATTTACTTCTTGTTGTGTATAGATTCTCAGCTTTCTTGTTTAATTGCGTACAATTAATACATTTGTCATTACTCCTGTTTTTGTTACTAAAAATTATCTCCCCTGTCTTGTAAATGCCAGGAAAAGGACACGATATCCAGGGGAAATATGAAAACTTCAAACTAGAATTTTTATTACTGGTTTTTTATTGTTTAAAGGTTGCATATTGTTATTTAATTTGACGTATAAATATATTCACAATATAGTTCATTGAAAAAACTCAATTATTATAATTTTTTTACAGAACACAGCACTCTGTTCATCAAGTCGCTCCCCTGGATTAAGTATCTCCCCTGGTTTCTTAAAAAACAAGATAAAATTAATAAATTAACTGACCATGTTACTGAAACATTATAAAATTTAATTAAATCTTCAAATTTTTTATCCTGCCGCGTTTTATCAATAAGCGATTGACGTTTTAACTGAGAATGATCCATATAGTAAATTTCGAAAGTTTGACGATAAAAAAAGGAGATACATGACAAAAAGATCTTGAATATTGAGGTATACTACTAGTTACAAAAAATGTTTTAAATTTGTATTTTATTTTTCATTTGTATTTATTTAATACAAAATTAATAAGGTCAGATAAATAAAAAAGATCGGTCCGTCAATTGATCCTGCGGACCAACCCCAAAACTTTCTGCTGCTTTCAAGCGTCTTGAGCTTGAAATCATTGTTGAGAATACATTTTCGAGCTCTTCGAGCTTGAAAATACGTTTGTATGAGAGCTGATCAGATTTTGGAATTGATTTATCTAGTTGTTTTTGAGAAATCTCAAAAAAACTAATAAAAATTTTTTTCTTTTAATTCTTTCGTCAACGGTTTTTCTCAAACAAATGAACCGACTTTGATGGTTTAGGTGGCATTCGACGCGTCTTACAAAGTTTTAGAGCTGATTAGATTTTGGAATCGATCCATCGAGCGAATTAAATGTTATTCAAAAAAAATATTTTTGAAAAAATTTTATTTTTGAAATATCTTCGAACGTAACCTACCGATTAAGCTCAAATTAACAATGCTTTTAGGAAGTAACAAGCCGCGTCGAATGACACGTTACAAATGGAAATCGGTCCATCCGTTCAAGAGTTATAGATATTTACACACGTTGCTATATACGTACATGCATACATACACTCGGACATCATCGTGAAATTAGTCAGAACAGCTTCCTGAAACTGTCACGTAACGATTCAAATTATTTGACTTTATTTAGTTTTAAGTTAATTATTGTAATTATATATTCGAATTTGAATCGTTACGCGGGCATTCCGCCATTTCGCCGATGAGACGGCAGTCCGTGCACGGTGCTCGCGCATGCGCGAAGGGTATGAGAGAGCACGTGTGTGATTTAATTTAATTTTTTTATAATTTATGATTTGAAACACAAACGCGTGACTTTTGTTTATTTTAAGTATTTATTTATAATTTTGAATTAGTTGGGATGCATAATCCAGCGTTATATTATGCCCCAACAATTGTCAACATATTACTCTGTTTAAACTTGTCATCCAACTGATGACGTTAATTGATGTTTAATATTTGGAAAGAATGTTAATTTAATTTATTGTTGACTATTAAAAATCCAGATTATATGGCGAAATGGGTCATATAATTAGATGATTTCCCATGTATCATTCAGATTTCAGAGGATTTATGTTTTATATTTTATATTTTTAATTTAAGTAAGGCCCAGGGCTGACAAAAGTAATTAAAATAAAACTTAAGGGCGACGGTGGTGCCATGTGTGCGACGACCAACAGGTGGAGGCTTAGATAATTAATTCAGAAAGATACGGAGAAGCATTGTGTACGGACGTGAGTTTTGTCACTAAGCACTAAAGTTTTCTTTTGAAAATAAATAAAGTTCATCGGGTGAATTAATTCGAGTGATTGATATCATTATTTCGTTATTGGAAAGTTTATTGTTTTTTTTTTTTTCGCTGATTTGCTGCTTTTGAGTAAGTACTTTGTATTTCTGTTCGCTGGATAATATTTTTCATTTGGTAACCTCCCCCGGTAGTTGTTGGTCGCCGCGGAGAAAATTATTTATTTGTATTTATTATTTATTTATTGAATGATACGTGAGAGAATTGTTATTAATTATCATTGAATACTATTTCGTATGTTGGCGAAAATATTTGGTAATTAAGTAAATATATATATATTGATAAAGCGTACGCAACGTCGTAAAACGTTGCCGGTACACACTTATATATATATATAAATATATATATATATATATTAGTAGTATATATAGCTATACAACTCACGCAGTACTTAAAAATTCCTCAAGCACTGATGTCAGCACTCGGATGAAAAATTCCCGAGTTAATATAATTATTATTTTTCTATTTTATTTAGAATATCTGTATAATATTATCAATTATTATTTACGTTTATTATTATTTAACACAATTGCATAGTATTATATTATTTTATTTTTGATTATGTGTACCCCAGTGGTAAAAATTATTAACGAGATTGTTATGCTAAAATTATTATTTAACTTATATGTTATACATTAATAAATTGGTAATACGGAGGAATTTATCTTTTTGAGTGTGAGTGAGGAAAAATTCCGTGTCTTTCTCTCTCTCAAGCGTGTTGAGAGATAAAATAAAGTAAGATTATTATTATTATTCCTTTTTATTTTCTGGAAAAATTTAAGTAAAATAATTGGTTTCTTTCATTTAATAATAAAATTAACAGTGTTAATTAAATTAAATTATATTTATTTTGGGTTGAATTTATATAACGTTATTATTTTTTTTATAACCACCGAGTGTCACTATTGTGGTTAAATTAACAAAAACTATTTACTGTACAATATTATTAATTATATTGATTATTGTTTAAAATTAAAATACGGAAACCAACAGCTGTCGGGGAAAATTTAATATTTATTTTCCCTGGATCTTTTCCTACTGCTTTATTTCATCTTTCCGATTTATTTATTATTTGTAATATCATTATTTATTATATATCTACTATTTTTCTTTTCTTATTATTATTCATTTTATTTTATTTTTCTTAATCGTTTGTCCGCGTTGTCGTGAATCACTTGCTCGGATTTTCCCTCGCAGATTTCCCCCTGAATTGAATTTTGTCCGTTTTAGAATAAACGGTCTGGCGCCTGCGTGCACTAACCCAGCCTGAGGAGCTGGTTCAGGCACTCCAAGAGTTTATTATTAATAATTTTATCATTATTTATAACTTATCATTTATTTCAATTCGAAGGAAACATTTAAAATCATTTATTAGCAATATTTATTATTATTATTATTATTATTATTATTTTAACACGTTGGTGACCGCATACGGTTTAATTATGGTTTACGTTATAAAACCTCAAAACCTGAAAATCTGGTAGAAATTAGATTACAACGTAAATTGTTTTTATCGTCGCGACAGAGACGCAAGTTAAATCCGGAATTTGCATGTAGTCACCCAAGTGTAATGAAATTTATAAATAATAATAATAAAGTAACTTAAAATAATAAATAATTATAAGCAAAATAAAATTGTGCCTGAACCAGCTCCTCAGGCTGGGTTAGTGCAAGAGGGCGCCAGCTCGTTTTTATAAAACGGACAAAAGTAATAATAAATCAGGGGAGAGATCACGGATTAAAATTGTGAGCGAGAATGTATGCATCAAGCGGAAAGACAATCAAATAAATAAAAATAATAAGAAATAATATTGTTAAATATACCCAGGAAATAAATAAATAAATACTGGCTATCCCTGGATTTTTATTACTAAAATATTCAATTCAAATATATTTAAAAAAAAATTCAACAGATTATTACAATACCCAAATATTGTTTGCTGTTAATAATGCTTTATAATAAATTTTTATTAACTAATAATATGCTCAATTCAACCAAATTATAATGATAAAGTTCAATTTAAATTATATTATCCACTGGGGAACTCAAATACAAATCACAAATTGATCTTCAAAAATTAATATAAATTGTAAACAAATAAAATATTGCTAATCTTTTTCTGTATTTTTCTATTATTTACTCTGGGGAGTGAAAGACACGGGTAGTCAAAACATATTTAGCAACACTAGGTTGCATACCATTGAAACGAATTTTACCCAGAGAAATAATATTTTAAGTACTCAAATATAATTTGAAAATAATACTAATGTAAGACAAGGAGTCACACTTTATATCCTTGTCTAATCCCCCAAGGAATTTGTTCGAAGCGTCTACGTACATGGGACGTATGCCAAACAAATTCAACTTATTATTACGGTATAACACAGTTTCAATTATTTATCGATTCTTTATTGCGATCTACTCTAGCAAGGGTCTAGTGATAGCCAAGGCAAACAAATGATAATATAATTGACTTACCGGCGATGACAACAATTGTTCAAAAGTAAGTCATCAACTTTACGCAGACCATGGAGAGATACCGTGCGTCATTGACTTCGCGCGGACCATGAGAGAGACTGCTCGCACTCAGTACGCCAACGACTTCTAGGAGTTACCTCGACCCCCTCCAGCCTCAACTAAGACTCCTCATTGACCAGCTCTAACTTTTTCCCTTCTCTTCGAAAGCCAGCCATCTCATTGGAGTGCAGATACCAACTTCTCCCACTCAATCGAAAACATTCTAGAACCCGATGCCACGGGTATAAAAGAAGAGGATCTGAGAGCGGTAGCGCATTCGACAGATTATTGACAGGTATTAGAGAAGACGAGTTTCAGCTCTTGATCGAAACAGACGTGTGTAGTGCCCTCAGTAGTGTCATCTAGTTGGACACCCAAGGTTTATGAGCCTTGATCAAATTTGCTATACCAATAGCAATATATCCCAAGCAGATGCCAGTAGGCAGCCTCCAATATTAAACAAAACAATCGAACAATCATTAACTGATGCAATTAATACAAAAAAGATACACCAGAAAAGAAAATTTAAAGACGCAGAAATGAAGAACTCAAATAAGACACAAAAGGTTGACATACCACTCCAGAACCGATTTAGTGCTCTATCAAATCACGAACATTCATCAAGTGAGGATCTCGATGATGACAATGCAATGGATACGCAGACTACTAAACTAAAAAAAAAAACAACAATCCCAATAATCGTGGACATCAGCGCTATAGATATCAATTACACAAAGTTACTCATGAAAAAAGTCAGAGAAAAGCTGCCAGAAGTAAACATGAAGTACACGCCAAAAACGTTAACTTTTTTTACTACGGCTGAAGTGGATCATAAGACTATATCAGAATTCCTGGATAAATATAAAATTCAGAATCACACTTTCTCTCGTAAAAATGAAGGTGATCAAAAATTTGTTATCAAAGGTCTTCCACTTGATATCAAGGACATTGTTGAAGATCTAAACAGCCATGGTATTACCCCCAAAAAAATAGCATTAATGAAAAGATCAAAAGACACTAGGGCTAAAAATGAAAAAGATGAAGAAGAGGCTACATATGATATGGCTGCCCCACACGACACAGACACATCAACTATCTTTAAAATAAGATTCATCTGCGGAGTAAAGATCAAATGGGAAAAATATAAAAATCCTAAGCGTGTGACGCAATGTTATAACTGCCAAACGTTCGGGCACGGAACAACTAATTGCCATAACAAGCCGAGGTGCATCAAATATGCCGGCAAGCACGCAGCAAAAGACTGCAAACTCGATAAAGATGACAAACTGAAATGCACCAATTGCAAGGGTGAACATCCTGCCAACTTCTCTAAATGCCCATCATATCTTTCACACCTGGAAACTATCGACCAGAGGAGACAGATATCGACGATTTCTCCGAAGCCAAAGAAACCACCAGCGCCAGCCTACTCGATCCAGAACTTTCCTTCACTATCTACGGAACAACAAAAGCACCAACATGCGGAGACTTCAAAAAACAACAATAACCATCAACGAAAAACGGTAATTTTATTCCTGCCTACAATAATATTGTAAAGACTCATAATTTAAAAGAAAAACTTAGTGATATTAACGAACTAATGTCAGAATTCAATACTTTAAATCAACTATGTAACATCAAGTCTTTGTTATTAATGGTTAAACAAATAAACAATAAAATGAGATTATATAAAGACAACACAGCAAAATGCCTAACTTTTTTCAAATTTATCGAAGAACTGAATGATGGCGAATAAAAATAGTATAACTAGTAACTTAGAAATATCCCATTGGAATGCCAATTGGCTGATGCACGAATGGACTGAGTTAAAAAGGTTTATTAACCATAATAACATAGACGTGATGCTCGTTAACGGAATTCGTACACCACAAAAGTACTCTTACACCTTAAGAGCTAAAAGTCTTGCTAGCATTTCTTTTAAAGTGACAGCTGATAAAACTCCAATTGTTACTCCTACTTTGAACATTGATCAAGATCAACAAATTAATGAGAATCAAATTGATGATCGTGATTTAAGTTTGATGAATTACATGATAATTTATGTTATTACTGAACCGCAATCATCAAATGATCCTAATGAATTAGCAGTAGCTACTGCGCGAAATGTTGATCAAATGGTAGCAAATTATAGTACTGCTTTGACTGCTATTGATGGACTTGGTTGATGAAAGCTCTACTGTAAGCCAAAACGTTGAGAGTATTAGTGGTTCAAGCCAGAAAATTCATGACAAATTTTGGACGATGATCCCGACCCTAAGTTAATGGAAAAAGATTTGCGAGATTTGGTAAATAACAAAAATGAATCAACGACAGTGGATGATGAACAGTCCAAACAGATTGATTTACTTAAAGATGGTGCTAGACGATCTCAATCTCCAAGTACGATCGGCCCTGTAATTCAACTACTAATGCTCACAACATTAATCAAAATATAATTGATAGTCATGAATCAGCTATAAAGCCAATAAAAGTATCCGATCTTACTGACAATACAAGTGAGCTTAGTATAAACGAAATAATATTACCAACTGTTAGTAAAAAGCGTAGTCTTTCAGTTGGCAAAAGTCTGTCTGCCATAGGAATTTCTCTAGAGAAGCCTGCAGTTATAAAGCATAACAATCCGACTCCAAGACCATTTCAAACTAAGTCCATTGCTGATAAAAGAAAAATAATGCTTTCTTGGGTTTTGAACGAACAAGTCATGACTCAAACAATCGCTAAAAAGCAAAAAAAAAATTTATTAATGACGTATGTACATTAACCGAACAATTAAACGAGAGCATTGCTGACAAAAATGAAAACTTGAATCTCATTAAGCAGTATTTCGATACTGATGCTCTTAAAAAATTGAGGATCTAATTAAAGTCAAGCAAACAAAACAGACTTTTAAATGTCCAATATGCAAAAGGCAAGACGGTGAATTACCCCTTCAAAGCGATTCTTACTTGCAATGGGTACATTATAAATGCGCTGAAATAAACAAGGCCTCAGTTGAAAAAAAATTGGTTTTGTAGCATCTATAAACAATAATTAAACATTAGGGTGTCCATTATTTACCAAATTAGATTTTTTTACTTGGCCTTGATAAAAATCATTTATTTGTGATCCAAAAATAATAAAAAAAATCTGGGCGTCGGTTGACCCTGCGGGCCAGCCCTAAAACTTCCCGCTGTTTTCGACCTCAAAGAGCTCGAAAACATTAGTGTAGATATATTGTCGAGCTCTTCGAGCTCGAAAATGCTACCACATGCTATTGTTTTTTTACGATCTTTTCAAGCTCTAACAAGTTACCTGTTATGCTGAAGTTTGAAAATTTAAGAATCGAAAATCATCAATGAAGCGGTTTTTAAAATTTAGTTCCTGATTATGTTCAGTAAAATAAGTGTATTGAGGCAGAAATCAATGTCAGGGATCAAAATCAAGATTTAAGTAAGTTTTGACTCATGTAAGAAACAATAAAATATGAAATATCCGATAAAAATATTAAAAACTACGTTTTATCGATTTTTTTGTTGATAATATGATTCAAACTAAAAACCAAGTTCGATGACATTATATGATCAAAAGAAACCATAAAAAAGATGAGTTGGTATGATATCAGGCACATTTTAGTACGTTATATTATGATTTATCCGGAAAAAATAACATAAAATGTTATTTTTTTAACTTTTCAACGTCGATATCTTTTGAACTAATCAATCGATGTTGATAGTTGACGTGGCAATTGGCGCGTTTTACTGAATTCTAGAGCTGATTAAAATTTAAAATCGATCGCGTCAGTCGTTTCGAAAATATCTAGAAAAAACCGTTTTTCACCATTTCTTTCTCCCGCGATAACTCTCGAACCAATTGTCCGATTTTGATGTTTGAGGTGGCAATCGACGCGTTTTATTGAGTACTAGAGCTGATTAGATTTTGAAGTCGATCGTATAAGTCGTTTTTGATAAATCAATAAAAAACTAAAAAAAAAATTTTTTTTGTTTTCGTAATTCGCAAATATTTTCGAGTCTATTCGATTAAATAATCTGAAATTTTTAGGAAAGTTGATGGCCAACAAGCTATTTCGATTGCCACCTCAACCATCCAAATCGATTCATTAGTTAAAAAGTTACAAAGAGTTTACACACACACACACACACACACACACACACACACACACACACACACACACACACACACACACACACACACACACACACATATACACACTCGGACATCATTCTGAAAATAGTCAGAATAGCTTCCTAGAACCTCAAAACGTCGACATCTGATGAAAACTCGATTTTCGAAAATCGGGGTGAAAACAATGACTTCCCGAAATTTTTGAAAATCGTCGATTTTCTTAGTGGGAAGTTAAAAAAAAATAAGAAAGTTTATTGTAACACCGTTTAACCCTGCCTAAGTAATGATACATTCTCGTTTTAGTACAATGAAAAAGATCTTATTACTTCCTTAAAAATAAGTGCACAGTAATGACTAATACATATTTTTTTAGGAAATTTCCCGCTCTTCAAAAAAGTTTTTTACACTTTTTTTGTAAATTCAACCATTTATGTGATATCGAAGCTTAAAGTTGATAGATGTGAAAAATAATGTTTTTCGATTAAAATTCTATAACTCTTCAGCAAATAGATATTTACTCAAGCTATTAACAATTTTTCGTGGAAAATTTACCGCTTTCCAAAAATGGTTTCTTTGATTTTTTTGATAAACTCAATTGTTTAAGAGATATTTAAGCTATAAGTTGAAAGAAGAGTTTCACAAACTGTTTGAGCAAGAACAAGAATTAATAGTTTAACGATTTTATTTATCTTTAGACCAGGTATAATGTAGATGAATTATTGTAATTGATTAGACTCAGGAAGATCTTAAATAGTGGACTGTAGTTGTTGATTCTGGTGCTGGTGAATTCTCAGCAGATTGGACTGCTCGTAGCTGAGCTGGTGGCAACAGAGTTAATGTGCTCTGACTCGGTCAGTGTTGAGTGGAGGCGAACAGGAGTCGGGCTTGACAAGCGGCCCGCTGACTGGTAGATGTGGCTGGTTATGTGCGGTGTTGACTCTAGCTTGGCAGGACCAAGCAGCTGCAGGCGTGATCTGGAGGTCTCGAAATGGTACAGTATCGCGAGTTTTGGATTAAAGACTCTCGGTGCTCGTTCAAACTCGTATCTTGCTCGTTCAGCACTCTATATTGCTCATACGCATTGACTAGGCAGCAACTGTTGAAAATATTACGGTGTTGGTTTCTTACGTGGGTGTTATAAAACTGCAGCAGATCAGCTTAGAAAATAGAGCTTGATAGCAGAGTTCTCGCAAGCCACGAATTGGCGTTGCGAGATGCTCAAGTCGAGTATTGGCAGGTTGGAGACCGAGTAGACAGACACGTGATTGTAAGAGTAACTCAAGACGCATGTCTCGATTAGACGGATTATAATGTGATTGAGCAAGAGCAGGAGTTGATGGTGTCTGCTAGGGTATCTGACGGATCACAGGGTGGTGTCCCGGATACAGATGAACCGGGACCAGACTCAGGTAGACCCTGTGACGCACTGAAAGATGTCAAACGCGGACTAGCCAGACGAGAATCCAGTAGGTACCTCTCGAAACTCTTATCTAGCTGATCCACCACAACAACTGACGGGTCACCAAGGCGGTGTCCCGGTGACAAGTGAACCGGGACCGTTCTGGGTAAGGCATTGGTAAAGACTGGGGGCAGCTCAGCCATCGTGGTACACTCGGTAAGGAGAGAAGACTCAAAAGGATTCCCCAGAGCAGAGATGGTCCGCTATTACCATGGTATACGTAAAGTAAAACTTTTAATTCAATATAGCAAAATATTGATTATCACTGAATTGACTTTCTTTAATATTTAATTACTTTGTAACGGCAACGGGGCCAGGATAATTTTACTTAAAATCACAGACAACAACACGTTCTACCGTTACAATAACCCGGTCTTCTCTGACTATTTTGCGCATCGGTTTTCCAAGGGATACCTGTTTTTGAAGATCACTATTCTCTACAACTTTTGTTTGAAACTTTTTTTTCTAAAAAACGGCAGAGGCAGCCGGTCGGTTTTTGTGAGGCTTGGGCGATCACCCAAATTAAGCAGCATCGAGCAGGACTGCTACTTAGCTGAGTGACCGTTTAGCCATGCGTTGAGCTCGAACGGAGGTCTCTGACCGTTAGGCGCGAAATGAAGCTCTAATGGTCGGTAAAATAGGAATTTTATCGATCACTAGAGCTTCACCCAAACCGAACTGTACTGGCAATGGTTTTCTCTGTAGTTTCCCTTGCCCCTATACTCCCCCAGCCCAGATGGGAGGTAGGGTATCACCGTAATGGTACAGTACAGTATAAGCACAATTCGGACCACAGCCGCACAATGAAAGCAGAAAAAAGGCCGTACATGCGGCTTTACACTGGAACAATTAAAAAAAAAAACGTTTTTTTCTAATCTCCATACTTTTTTACCTATAGGACGTTCAATGTTGGACCACCAAGCGTAAGGTCGAAAATTTCAAAGCATGCATGTGTGATGGTAAAAATTTAACAAATGAATTAAAGAAAATATCCCAATCGTTTATTTACTCAACAATCAAAAGCTCATTTTGTTACCGATTAACAACCGATATCCTGTATTTTCTGAATTCCCAAGTAACATGCCTCAAAAATAGTTATTTTTGCCAAATGAAACCAGTCAGTCGAACCGAAATAGTCGATTGCAGCTTTCGATTATTTCAGTATCAGGTACTGAAATTTAATCGATAGCTGCTAATGAATAGTTTTAGATAACAGCAACCGACTCGTAATTTGTAGCTGATCCCTGTTGCGAATTAGTACACTGTTAAAAGTAATTTGAAAATTACAATACAAAAGGAATTGAATTTTCATAACTAAATATTTCAATTGTATTATCAATAAGAAAAGCTTCAAAATTAATATACGCAATTTAATAATCAAGCTGGCATTTGAAATTAAGAAAAAAAATATGAATTTTAATAAACGTACTTCAAATTTATACTTGTTCCTTAAATTTCCAGAGCAAGTATTGAAAATTCTAAAATATATTGAATTTTAATAATTCCATTGGAAATTTAACAATACTTATTTGGAAATTCAAATGCTTGTACATGAAATTTCTGCATGTGACGTGTTGTGCGTTCAGTAATCAAGGATTGTGTAGTGGAATATATAACATAAGAGTAGTGTGAGCGGCGGACGTCAGACTTTATTATTGGTAAGTTTTTTTTTTTGCTCAATAATATAAAGTAAATAAAACTTGTGACTGAACTGAACGTCATTGACAGTATAATAAATGATAAATGATGAAATAATACAGTATTAATGTGATATAGCATAATGTAAATAAACATAATGGTTTTATAGTGATTCAAATATTAAAATGTGATTCAGCTTTCAAATGTTTATTTAATTTCTAGTTTTTTAAACGGTCAAGAAAAAGATTATAACTACCCCCTATATTATATTATATTATAACAATAGTTATTAAATAAAAAAATTTATAATGTTGTTACGTCCAGCTCAAATGCTGAACATTATTATTTCTCTCGCTTTAAAATTTATTTTACTCAAACTTACTCATTGCTAAAAAAATACGTAGCGAACAGATTTTATTTTTTTTTTCAATAACTCTAGAGTGATAAGAAATAATATAGTTGTAAAAATGTTTAGAGTTAGTAAATTTGTTTGCTGTGCACACGTACAAATGCTAGAGCGAACAACCAAATTCATTTTAATGACCCCTCACAATAGAATGAAGGCCCAAAGAACATCTGGAAACACTTTCCTTAGAAATTACAAAAAATATTTTATCAACAAAAGTGTACTTAAAATATTTTAAAAGAAAAATTTAAAGTTTAACAATGACTCATCGTTGAATAAATGAAATAAACAAACTATATAATCTTATAAGCCCTTACATTTTCAAGTGCACTTGTGTAGATAATATTTTTGTGTCCACGTAAACGTAAAATAGATACCCAAAGAAATGAATTTAATGACATGTTGGCCAGAATATTCAAATAAATAATATTAAATGCAATAAATTTCAAATAAAATACTTTTAACAAAGAATATTCACATAAATAATATGGAAAATAAATTTTACCTAAAGGAAATTCAAATAAATAATTCTAAACGAAGAAATTTAACATAAATAATATTAAAATAAATGATTACTATCAATTTAACAAACAAAGTAATAATATTATATTAGTAAATTTATGAGAAAGAGTGTAGGAATTGGCGGGACGCCATTCCATGATAAACTTCATTAAATAAATAAGCAATATTGGCATAAAACTAAATTAGTACAAAGAAATTAATAATTGTTAAATAAATAAATGAATTGGCGGGACGCCATTCAATTACAAATTTTATATAAATCGAATGATTAAAAAAATTATAAAGATAGATATAATATTTTATAGAAATGAATTAATAAAACTTGAGTAAATAAAAATTATAAGAATAGAGATAGAATTTTATATTAATAAATGAGTAAATTATTAAAATTTCAATAAGTAAAAATTCATGCAAATGAATATAAAATTTTATACAAATTAAATGAATAAACTAAAAAAATTGAAAATTATGAGAACAAATATAAAAATTTATATAAATAAAATAAAAGTATATTTATAATAAGAAAAATTTATAAAAATAAATATAAATTTCTATTAAATAAAATTATAAATAAATTAAAATATTGTTAAACATAGAATATTGTGTATGTAGGTGGATGTATGGATGCTCCAAACAAAACACCAACTAGGAACCGATAGGAAGATATAAAAAGGGTGGTTGCAAATCAATCACGCTCAGTTGTCAGTTCTGGGTCAGTAACGACAGGAAAATATACACGAGTTCCGTACTAGTATTTCATTTACAAGTGTTCTCACACTTTTACATGAGTTCCGGATTAGTTTTTATTTACAAGTGTTTTTGTACTTCTACCCTAGTTCCGTACTAGTTTTTGTTTTTATTTGCAAGCGTTCTTACACTTTACTTTCTATTTAATCGTACAAGTGTCTTCACACTTTATTTTGTCAATTATATTGATAGTGTCCAGTTAAATATTATTTCAGTTAGTGAATAATTAGTTCATAAAAACCAAGTTAAAGTCGAAACAAATTGTAACCGCGAGTAGCACAGTAAAATCAGTCAAAAACAGAAAAATAATAATCCATTTTCCAAAACTTCAGGTACTACAGTAAGCTTATGTTATATTTTTGTATTTAAACAAATTTCTAACCAACGAAATCTCATAAAGAACTATTTTATGTTATTGAAAACAATCTTAGAGTGAATATTTAATTGTAAGAATTCCAAATATAGAAGTTAGTGCAGGCACGTGGCCACTTTATATCTCTGTTATAATTTTGAATTAATAGTAATTTTTATTTGCGTAATTAGCGTTGGTGGGTCGCCACCTTAGACATTTATCAAATAATTTTAAATTTCAAGGTCTATTGTAATCATAGCACTAGAAATTTTGTTTGTAGAATATGTTATAGTTAAATTCATACTTTCAACATCTTTTATTTCAAAAACCCTTCCAGATATTTACTCAGTGTGATCCCGGTCTATTGGTCGAAAGACTAGGGCCAAAAATAATAATAATAATAATCTGTCCAAAAATTACGGTACAAGCTACCATTGTAGACATAACAATGTTGTTTGTAAGGAATTGATGACAGCTTACAAAATGTTTAAGTTTTATCAATAAACATTTTATTATTTTATATGCCTAATGATCTTTAATTTCCATGCAACCATATACTGTTAAAATATCTGTTTGAATTTTCAAAACATTGTATACAACGCAATAAACAAATACAACTCGTCCCCTTTCTACGTAAACCTCATACCTGCAAAATCGTATTTTTTGGGAAATCAATAAAAAAATTTATTATTACTTAACTTTTGTAATTAGTTAAAATAAATTAGAAATTTATACTCTTTATTTATCACTTTGATGGAATTGAACATAAATTATACCAGCCGCATCGATATGCGCGATTTATTTATAAGTTTGTGTAGATATGCGTTTTCGTCTCAAATATCCCGGTAACTTTTTAGTAGTTACGAGTTTATAAATAAAAAAAAAAAATTTTTCCCATACGATCATAGAAAAAAAAATTTGTTGCGTGGGATTCTCAATTTGTTGTTATTTTATAAAACAGAGGAGGGGAGAAAAATGGGCCCCTAAAAGTTTTGGATGCCTCTAAATATTTGGGGAGCAAAATGCGCTCCCAAAATTTTGGAGGCCTCAAAATATTTGGGGGCAAAATAGTTCCTGTAAATTTTGAGTGCCTCGAAATATTTGGGGGCGAAATAGGCCCCTAAAAATTTTTAACATGAAAAGTGTGTTACGTCGGGATTATTGGACTTAATTTAATGTTTATTCTAGTCCAAGCCAATGGCTTATAGACTGGAAATCTGTGAGGATATTTGTCTGGTTGATCAATAATAAATCTTAAGTTACAATTAAATATTTCTATATTGAGACCAAAAAAAAAATAGTTTTACAATTCAAAAGTTTTACAAATTAAAATTTTAATACTACTGTTACGTCAAAATAACACATATTAAGAGTAGCGCTCCTGTTTAGCCTTCGCCTAGCGAAATAACTGGGACGGAGCTATAAGGATGACTGTTTATTTAAAATTAAAAGAAAATAAAAATAAAAATATTTGGTTGTCTAAGAGATAAATTAAAATAATAAAAATTAAGTAAAATAAAATTCAATTAATTAAATAAAATAATAAAAGCAAAATTAAAACAACTTCCGAATTTATTTAAATCAAACAATTATTTAAAAATTATTACAAAACAAAATTTAGTTTAAATTAGACAATTAAATGCAATTTACAATTTTATACTTTTATAAAATGGTTTAACTCTCGATTTCACTTGTTATTTAATTTATTTAAAATTAATCAATTATTATTTAAATATTTATTCAATTAAATTGTTACCTTGATTTATTTGATAATTATTATTGTTATCAATAATTATTTATTTGATTTTTTTTTATTTGTTATTCTTCCTTCTTAACTCTTGATAATTGATGAAATTTTATCAATATCGAATTTTATTTATTGAATGAATTATATTTAAATAATTCAACTTGAACTTAATAATTGATGGAATATTTATCAAATTTATTTTTTTATTAAAATAAATTATTACTTTTAATAATTCAATAATTAATTAAAAATATTCTGAATTATATTTTTATAATTCGGTTTATAAATATTTAAATCATATTACAATGATTTAATAAAATTAAGGACCTTGCCTTTAAATAATTAAAATTTCGTCAATGACGAATGAGCTCACTTAGGACACTGAAAACTTTTTCGATTTCCAGAAGAGCTGTTACCAGGTAGTAACATCCCTTCCAATAATTATTTAATTATACCAATTATTTTATTGGCTATAATTAAATCAATATTTTTTATAATAATTATTTATGTATATATATTTTTTTCATGACTTCCAATGCAGTTAGCAACAACGCATAAAGCATTGGAGTCGAATTCATAAATCAATATTTATTGATTCTTATTTTTTTTTTATTGTAATAAATTCATTTTATTATTTAAACATTTTATATTTTATTTCGTTTTAATTATTAATAACGTTCTTTATTTATAATTTTTGTATCAATATTTTACCATTTTTGAATTTTATTTCATACTTTACAATAATATTCTTTTCATATTACATAATTCATTTCATTTTTAATTATTTATTATCATTATTTATTCATTCATTATGACAGAGAGACTAATCTTGCCAAGTCTGGTCGCACCTAGTATTATGGTCGAATATTAGGGCGCCACTGGAAGATGGACTCGGCCTTCCAGAACCGGATGTTGGAGGATTTTATTTTTATTAATTTAAATTAATTTGTTACTCAGGGTCGTTCGTAATATTTTGTGAGTGAGAAGAGGAATCGTAGAGTAGGCTGAAATAATGTTAATTCAAATTTTATTTAGTTTAAGCACCTTGCTTTATTCATTACCTTTTGACAATAATTATTTCCTTATACTTATGACAAACTAATATTTTCCTATGACAAACTAATTTCCTTATGACAAACTAAATTCCTTATGACAAACTAAAATTCTTATGACAAACTAATTTTTCCTCGTCCCCTGGACGGATTCTTATGACAAACTAAATTTCCTCGTCCCCTGGACGGATTCTTATGACAAACTAAATTTTCCTCGTCCCCTGGACGGATTTCCACACCCACACACCCACTGAATTTATCTCGTCCCCTAAACGGTAAGCTTTAACTTTAATTTAAAAACATCCCCTGGATGTGTAATTATTTAAAATAACCTTATCATGTCCACCGGACCTAAATCACAGACACAGTTTTCTTTACTTAAAATTATTGACTCTACTTTGAACTCTATTTTATTTATGACTTCATTTCCTTTTACTCAATTAATAAACTTGATTTTTCAATACAAAATTTCACCAATAAAATCTCCAATATAAAAATTTCACAACTATTAATTCTTACTTATTTTCCTTGATTTATTTAATTCATTTATTAATTTTCACTGTCTTATTTAATTCAATTATATTTATTAATTAATTAATTTAGGTTTTAATTTAATTATTAATTAATTAATTTCCCACTGAAAATTTTCCCATTAATATTTGTTTTCAAAATCAGTATCATTAATTTACTCACTATTTCTGATAATTATTTTTACTCAATTTAATTTACTGACAAAATAATCCTTCTTAACTTTTACACGACACAAATTTACCGTAATTGTCTAGCGTTTTACTTTTGATTTTATAATTTTAATTAGAATTATTTCAACATTATTTTATAAATTTTTCATAACTAATTTAACGACTAGAATTACGTCTTAAACTTACTAGAATATTCGGCCGGTCAATTGGTGTCGCAAGGCCTTAATTTATGATCTTACATGCGGACAAATTTTGTCTAGAGCGGCCGACAGGCCTGAATACTTTTATTAGAATATTGAATTTATTTTAATTTATTTATTGGATAATTTACGCGGAAAATTTATTTTATTCCAGCCGAGAGGCCTCGAATGAAATAAATTTAGAGTTACAACAGAAAGACAAGTACACGGCAAAGAATCTACGGAAATTTCGAGAACGCGAGACGCGTGATTAAACTAGCCGACGGCCTTGAGTTACCAATCTAATTCACGCAACCAGTAGAAAGATGCTAAGTAATTAATTTATAATTAATTCGGCCCTCAAAATTAGAGGCCTTAATCAATTATAAATTTTACCTTATGAAATTTAGACGCGCTGCGTATTTTCCAAAAGCTGCTGCCTTTGTTCTGCTGGCTATTCTGGGCCTCTCAAATTTAGCGCCTCTCTCTCTCTCTCCACTCAAAAATTTACTTTATAACCTGTCAATGAACAGTACGTATTAGTGATGTATTAAATAATTAGTTATGATAATTATCGGCCTAAAGGCCTAATAATTTAAAGTAGGAAAAATTATGAATTAAAAAATCGCCTCGTTCCACGTGAAGCGTGGACGGACTTCACTATTTACCTGACGTTTTCTATCGATGTACTTGTCGTCCCGACAACTCTCTTTCTTTTTGTTCCGCAGTCCATTATATCTTTTCACTCCCGTCCACTTCTCCGGAAACCTATTCCCACTTTCTTAAACTAAAGGAAATGACGAACGGACGGGCCTTAGTGATCTATGCGACAACCGGTGACTAGTCGCAACACTACTCGTAACTTACGAGGTCATCGGCCGGTTATGGCGGGAACGAAATTCAAATTCAAATTTATTTATTTATTTATGTTCATTAAAATTACCCTGTCACATCATGTAATTTCATTAATTCATTTCATTATTTCTTTTATCATTTATTTCATATTTCATATTAATAAAAATTAAATCATTTCATTATTTCTCTTTATTATTTCATTTTTTATAATTTCAATATTTCTTTTATTCAACATTAATTTAATTATCAATAAATTTCATTATTTATTAATAATTAACAAATATAAAAATTTGAATTTATATTCAAATTTATAAACAACATTTATTTTTTCATTTTTTTACTTTTTCATTTATTCATAATCATTCAATAATAACTTTACATAAATAAAAATAATTTGAATTTAAATTCAAATTTAAAAATCATCAGCCGAAATAATGGCTGGAAGTCATTTGCAAATTAATTTATTCATGCATAGCCAGATGGCATAACATGTATGATTTTTAATAAGTTGATTGACAGTAAAAATACGACGTCGTGACGTCACACCCCCACTGTTAGTCATTTGTCATATATTTCAATATATGACAAATTTAAAAAAAATTGTATGTATGTATGTATATGTATATTTTTTAATTATTGTTATTTCATAATTAAAATATACGCATATTATTTTATTATTATTGCTATTATTTTTGAATATTTATTTATTATTTTTGAATAAAAATTGTATATCTCATAGTTTACGTCTATTATCTATTTTTTTTATTTAGCATGTCTCTTCTTCTTTTTTTTTTTTTTTAATTATAAAAAAAAAATATTTTTATAATAACGGATATAAATATTTTTCTTTAATTTAATTAAATTTATACTTACTTTTTCGTAATTTTATAATTTTTCTTATTATTATTCTTGTAATTTGATTTTTATCAGTGACTTATCAATTTTTTTTATAAAAACAAAATTATTATTATTAAATTTTTTTTTTTAAATTGTATTATACTTACTCTCTCTTACATAAATAATCAGAACTGAAATAGATTTAATTGTTGTTGTGTTATTTTTTTTTTTATATTGTTTTCTCTTCCTTTTTTTTTTTTTTTTTTTTTTGAATGAGAATAGGTTTTCCTTTTTTATTTTTCTGTCGTTATTTTATTATTTCTACATAAAATTATTGTATTGTTTAACATATTCCCTTTTTTTTTTTACATAAAATATATTTTTGTTATTACATTTTTTTTGAATACAAGAAAGATTAATGTAAATACTTAAATTAAAATATTTATAATGAAGTAGTATATAAGATATTAGAATAATAATAAAACAAATTTTACAAAATGATTGATTCATCTCTTTAATTTTTAAAAAAAAAGTAACTTAAAAAAAAATTTATTTAATTATTTTCACCCCATGGTTCATCAACATGCAAAAATACTTTATTAAACAATTCTTCTTCTTTCCATAAGAACAATTGCTTGCAAAGATCGCAATTTTTTGCTGGCTGAGCTTCAAGCAAAACTTCCCCACAGTGGTCACAATTTAGTTTTTCATTTAAACTTATTTTATGGAATTTTACGATTCCTTCATATTGATTATATTCATGATCTTCGTCATTAACCACCAAATCCACAAAACACGCGACGCAAATTTTTTCCTCATTAATTTCCCCCTTATTTTTAACCAAAACACGGTTCACATTATTTTCCCTCTTGACACACACAAATCTTCCAATTTCATTAAAAATCATCGGAACTTCATCGGGATCAATGCTTCTGATCTTGTCCAATTTGACGTAATTAGGTCCATTTCTTCGATTTGCTGCCATTATTCCTTGATTTTTAAAAAAAACAAAAAAAAATAAACGAATATAAAATTACTCGTTAGAGACAACAATGAAACCCCCCTCTTTTTTTTTTATTATTTTATTATACTTAAATATAATTATTATTACCTTTTTTTTTTTGTTTTCCTTTTTATAGACTTATCTATTTGTTAAAAAAAATTATGTGCGTTTATTTATTATTATAGTTATTTTTATTATTTTTTATTTATTATTATTATTATTATTTTTTGTAATTTTTGTGTATATTTGTTGTTTTTTTTTTTTAATATATATTTTAATAATAACTATGCGCGTATTTGCTCTGACTGTTAGATATTTAATGACGTATCTTTTGCAATTAACTTAGGCTGTTACCACTTGGTAACATCCCTACTCAAATTTTTTAAAAAGAATTCATATGCGGAAGGGGTGTCATATGAGTCCCTTTCGCGATAACGCGACTTATGCATTGGTTTTAGCATGCATTCCAATGAAATAAAATTTTACATGCATAAAATATTAAAATATTATTTAATAAAATATTTTTAATAATAATAATATATTTTTATATGTGTATATTGATATAAATATTTTTTTTTTGTTTGTTTCCCCTTTTTTTCTTATATTCTATTTCTATTCTTATTATTTATAATTATTGATTATTCATATACACTTTTTCGTGAGTTTTTAATTGATTTAATATATTGAATATATATATATATGTATATATTGCATATGATTTGTATAAAGAATATGTATGAATATATATATATATGGATATATGTAAAGATTTAAATTTCGCGACGACTGCGCGCGTCGCTACCCTCCCGCGCAAAGAACATTACCAGCGCAAAGATGGTAATGTATCGATTATTTATCATATTACAGAAAGCTACCTTGAAAGTAATCGATAAATAAATATATATATATTTTTATATATATATATTAAAATATTAATAAAAGTTTACCATTATATATTTTTATATCAATAATTAATTACTATTTTTCCTATTATTATTTTTTTTTATTCTTTTTTTTTTTTATACTTTTCTCTCTCTTTTTTTTGTTTCTGTTATATATATATATATATATATATATATATATATATATATATATATATATATATATATATACTTATTTATTAACAATATTAATAACAATGATATTTATTCATTTTTTTTTAACAGGTTAAATTACACATAAATATCAATAAAATATTTATTTTCTAAAATTTCACGATAGTTTACCCAATTATTTGCACAATCTTCACAAATATATCCCGGTTTTTGATTTATTAACACTTCACCACACTTAATACAATCTCCCAAAATTTTATATGGATATAAACGATGCCAGTTTTGATTGCAATATTTAAATCTTTTCATAAAAATCATTGGACAGTTTTTTAAACAGTTTTCGCAAATAGATGCGTTATCAAAGTCATTATGATAAAATTCTTTTACTATTTCCCTTGGCATGGTACAATGTGATGTTATCAAACTTGCATAAAATTTTAAATTTCTTTCAGGAATTCTTGTATGTGGAATTCCATATAATGCATCTAATTCTTCATCTTCTTTCATCTGTTTAAGTACTCCGGCAGGAATTTTCATCTGTAATAATACTTTTAATTTAAGTATCATTACTAAAATTATATAAAAAAAAAATATTAAAATTTTGAAATTTGTTAGTTGTAAGTTGTTAGTAATTTTATAATTGAAATTAGGATAAACGGAACATGCTGGTTGTTTTTTGAATAATTCTTGCTCCATTATTTTCTTCTTGACTTGCTGGTAAAATTGGATAAATTTTTTCATCTGCTGATGGGGCTGATGGTTCAGTATTTTCATTCATTGTTTGAATTTCTTGATTTTGTGTTAGTTGTTGAATTATAACCAATTCAACATTTTCGTCGTTGCTTGAATTTGTATTATTATTATTCTTATTAATACTTTTATGAATATTATTTATGTTATTTTCTTGTGCTCTTATCAAAATAAAATTAGTACAAGCATCCCAGAATGATAGACACATATAAAAAGAGCATCCATAAGATTTTCGAATTTGAAAAGCATGAAGTAATGTGTCAAATGAAAACTTTACTAGTCTTATAATCATAATTATACTAAATATTCCTGCACTTGCAGATCCAAAAACTACAAATTTTCCCCATGTTTTTTCCCATGCTGAATCAGCTAATTTTTGTAAAGCATTAGTATCAAATAAATTTAATATTGATTCACCTTGATTTGCAAAATGCAAGCCATTCATTCCTCTAGCAATATTACTTAAAATTGCTGGTTTTTCCACTGGAGACATAATTCTATGTCTTAATTTGTCGAGATCTTGTTCAGAATAAATTCCGCTTGTAGCTAAGAATTTTGGAGAAGTATATTTCCATGTTGGTTTAGTTAATGGTTGAATTTTATTTGGTGGTAAAACTTCAACTGGATTAGGTGTAAATTTATACCATGATCCATCTATTAAAAATAAAGGTGGAAAAAGTGGATTGCAATCAATCTGAGTTCCTTTTCTTACTAAAATTCTTGTCTTTGGAGTTAAAAAGTAACTGTCATTTGCTCTTTTCACTGGTAATTCGTTATAACACTCACTTCTTGGGTAAACTGATACTTCAACAGGTATGCACTTAACAACATTTATCGATTCACCTGACATTATAGCTATATAACCTGGTCCTTTCATATAATTGTAAGCAAACTCGTCTGGTTTACTTGACGCAATTGATAACAAATTTTTTAAAGTATTACGTTCTAACATACAACGATGAATTAATACATCATAATATAATTGTTTAATTTGTTTTTGTATAAATTTTTCTACGTATACAAACTTCGAATTAATATATGCAAATAAATCTAAATTTTCTATTGATATTTTATTTCTTAACATTAAATCATTCTTTGATGTTTCAAAGATAAATAATTTTGGATGTTCAGTTCTGATTATTTTATATCCACAAATAATTTCAATATTTGTGGTGGTTAATGCAAATGTTATTCCATTTGATTCTAAAGAATAAACAATTTCATGCTTATCTGAATTTTTTTCAGATGTTTTATTTACTTTACCCGTATATAAAACCCCAAAATTTTGAAAATCACATTTATGTGATGGAATATAGTCCCAAAAGGTATAACCTCCCTCTAAATCTAAACAAGATAAATCAGATAAAGTACACGTTAAACCTGATTTTAAATACACTTTATCATTTTCATATTTAACTTCCGCGAAATATTCTTGTATTGTCATTTTTAAAACCCCTTGAGCGACAATACTACTCCAACTTCCATAAAAATCTGAATAACTTCCCCCTTTACACGTCCCATCATTACCGATTGATCTTGCGAGTGTTGCACCACGCGTAGTTGTACTATTAATTTTTAAACCAGTTATAAATAACGTACCGAATCTATATGAACCCGATTTATGAATATCTAAACATCTTTCTTTTGAAATTTCTTCAATATATTCCATATGTCCACTATGTACGACTGACATATGAGAATAAGCCCCGCAATAATAAATATTTCGGTCTACTTCGATTTTACATTGAATAACTTTTGTCAAAGAATATTCTTTTCATTGTAATAATTGAATAAATGGTTCTGTTGTATTTATTTCTTTACGATGAATATCACAATCTCCCACCTCTGTAATTGAAATTGTAGTTGAATTTGATGAGAATCTTCCGCAATCATACCCAATTATTCCATTTACTGATGATGATCATAATAAAATAAAATAAATCGCAAAAGTGATATTGATAATCGTCTGTAAACATAAAGTAATTAGAATTTTCTTCATCGCGATTTTTCTTTTGTTTTCGTGTTTTTTTAATTGGTGTAATTTCTGGATTTATGAATGAATATCTCAATCGATTCATGTGATCTATTTGAATTCTTTTTTCTGTTTGCATTTTAACATTTCCTTTACCCAAAATTTCAAGAATTTTGTGTGGTCCAGAGTATTGATCTTTTGTTTTACCTGGATTTGGTCCACTTTGTAAAAATACATATTGACCTACTTTTAAATTTTGTGGATTACAATGTTTATCGTAATATTTTTTTGATTTGTATTTAGCGTCAACTAAATTTTGATAAGCTAATAATCTTATCCCATGTAATCTTGTGATTAAATCAATTAAATAACCTTGCATTGTAGGTAATTGTTCACATTCTCTTATTGGTTCGCTTGAAGGTAATCTAGACTGTTGTCCAAAGACAATAGCATAAGGAGTATTTTTTATTGCTTCATGATAACTTGTATTATATGAAAATGTTGCTAACTCAATCCATTCGTCCCACTCTTCATCAATGGATGAGTAATGTTTAAGGTATTCGTTTAATATGTGATGCGATCTTTCTAACGAACCGTTAGATTGAGGATGATAAGCTGTTGTTTTAAGTTTTTTAATACCGAATCGTTTTGCTACGCATTTTAAAATAGCACTTAAAAAATTACGACCTTGGTCTGTTAGAATAATTTTTCGAGGACCAAAATAACAAATAAATCTTTTAACAAAAGCAGTTGAAATTGTTGTAGCTAAAGTGTTAGGTAATGCTTCTGCAATACAAAATTTAGAAAACAAATCTTGAATAGTTAAAATATACTCATTTCCTCTTTTAGTTTTTTGTTTTGCCCCGAAAATATCCATAGAAATTTTCCAGAAACACGTGGCTGGAGTATCGGTAATAATCATAGGTTCTCTATGTTTTACACGAACTAATTTTTTTAATTGACAATCTAAACATTGTTGAATTCTACGTTGATTATCATTTTTTAAATTTTCCCAATAATAGTCTTTTTTAATTCTTTGATAAGTTTTAGTAACCCCTTTATGACCTCCAATTGGTGATTTATGCATTTTATAAAAAATTTCATCTCTTTTTTCATTAGGAACATAAATAATTGTACCCAAACAAATCATAATTTTAATATCAGTTCCGTCAAAAACATTTTTTAATTCTGTTATGATATTATTCCACGGTAAATTTTCTATATTTTCACTTTTTGCGAAACTTACTGTTTTTAATTTAAATTTTTCTAAAGTTTCTTTTAAATTTTCAAAGATAACTTTTAAATTTTCAATTAATATTGCAATTGATTCTTTTTCTTTTTCACGAATAGGTAAAGCAAAATAATATTTATTTTTAATTTTCTTTTCAACTACTTTTCCTAGCTCTAAATTTTTTAATGTTGGTAATTTATTTAATTCTTTTAATTTAATTGCGTTATTATCTCATGGTTCACCATTGGTGCAGATAAAATATGCTAAATTATCTTTTCTGAAATAAAAATAATCTTTAATATCAACTATATTACGAATATTTCCCATTTCTAAATTTTTTTTTATATCTGAATCGCTATGATCAGATGAATCTTTTTTATTATTATTTTGTTCGTTTATTATATTTTCAATATTTTCGTCTGAACTTAAAGAACTACTCACATTTTCTTGATTTAAATCTTGATTTTTTGTTTCTTTTGTTTTTTGAATTTGTTTCACTTTTTTCCTGCGTTTAATAGCTTTTGGTTGATTTTCAATTTCTTCGTCGGTTGAATCGTTGGTTTTATCACTTACTTTCTTTGGTATTTCTTGTTTGTTCTTTATTAAATTTTTATTTTTATTAATTTCGTCAGTTGTTTTGGTTGTTGATTGTGAGCTTGTATTTAATTCTTGTTTCTTTGCTGCAGCTCTTGTTGTTACTTTGATTTGTTCAAATTCTTCTGTTTTGATTGGATTTCTTGATAAACCATCCGCAACATAATTTGTTTTACCTGGTTTGTAAATAACTTTAAAATTGTATTCTCCTAATTTTAATCTCCATTTTAAAACTCTCGTATTCACATCTTTTGCTTTTTGAAACCAAACTAATGGTTTATGATCTGTAACTAGAATAAATTCTTTACCATAAACATATGGTCTAAATGTTTTTACACCAAAAACAATAGCTAATGCTTCTTTTTCATATGTTTCATATCTTATTTCAGCGTCCCTCAATACTCTTGAAGCGTATGCACATGCAGTGTCTTCCCCGATTTGTCCTTGTGATAAAACTGCTCCAATTGCATAACCTGATGCATCAGTAGTAATAATAAATGGCATTGTAAAGTCAGGTGTATTTAATACAGGTGGTTCACATAATTTATTTCTTAATATTTCAAAAGCTTCTTGAGTTTCTTGATTCCATAAAAACTTGACATCTTTTTGAAGTAATTTTGTCAATGGCTTAGCTATTTTTGCAAAATCTTTAATAAATCTTCTATAATAATTGGTAAAACCCAAAAATTGACGAACTTTTTTCTGAGTAGTAGGAACTGGATATTTCTTTGCAGCTTCAATTTTACTTGGATCAGGTCTGATAGAATTTTTGCTAATTAAATGACCTAAATAACAAACTTCTCGTTTGAGAAACTTGCATTTATCTGGTTTTAATTTTAAATTTGCTTCTTTTAATCTCTGGAAAACAATTTTTAATCTTTCAATGTGTTCCTGTAAAGTTCTTGAAAATAAAATTATATCATCCATAAAAACATATAGTATAACACCGATTAATCCAGAAAAAATATCCTCCATTAATGCTTGAAATGTTGCTGGACCGTTTGCTAGGCCGAAAACCAATCTTAAAAATTCAAAATGACCTAAAATAGTCGAAAAAGCAGTTTTATGTCGATCTTTTTCCGTCATCTTAATTTGATGAAAACCCGATGATAAATCTAGTACAGAATAATATTCAACTCCACCCAAACTATCAATAATATCAGTTATATTTGGTAGTGGATATGCATTTTTAATCGTCTTCTCATTTAACGCTCGATAATCGATTACCATTCTCCATTGTTTCCTTCCTTCAGAGTCCGGTTTCTTTGGAACTATCCAGACTGGGCTGTTGTATGGTGACCTTGATTCCATAATAATATTATTTTCCAATAACTCTTTAATTTGTCGATTGATTTCCTCCTTTAAAGCATAAGGAATTCTATAATTCTTAATATTAACAGGTCTTTCATCTGTAGTTAAAATTTCGTGTTCAACTCTATCTGTTGCAGGTAAATATTCACCTGGAAGGTGAAACCTTTCAGTATTATTTTTTATTAAATGGTAAAGAGATTCTTTCTCAATTTTATTTAAATGTTTAATATTTAACACCTCTTTTATTTTTTCAAAACGTGATGTACTTTTATTTATTGCATCAATATCATGTGAAAAGTGTCCTGTGACATCCTCTTGATTCTTTTCTTAGTTCTCATGGGCATTGTTGATAACTAATACTCGCTGGGCACATATAATTTCTTTATTGGATTTATTGATTGACTCATGTAAATTGTAATCTTTATTCTCAATATTGTAATTGGAATTTTCCTTTGAATTATTTTCTTGTTTTTTTGTTTGATTGTGTTGATATTTTCAGATTTTTCTTTTAAATTTTTCTCATTTTCAGGTTGATTATTATCTTTTTTATTTTTGTTAAAAATTTTAGTAGTTTCTCCATTTATTTTTATCTTTGTTTTATTATCTTCTTTGGTTTCGTCTTCCGCTTCATCGTCTGAATCGTAGTCGGTATCACTTCCATAAATATTAAAATTTTGAAATCCCATAGCCATTATTTGATGCATATTTTCAACAAAATCAGATTCATCTTCTTTTTCGGTTTTCATTATTATTTCTTCATCTGTTTCTTCATCAGTTTCTATTTTTCCTTTGTTCATTTCTTTTTCTTCTTTCTTTATTTCATTTCCTTCCTTTTTCATTTCTTCTTTCTTCATTTTATTTTCTTCTTTCTTCGTTTCATTTTTGTCTTCTTTTATTTCTTCCTTCTTTATTTCATTTTCTTCTTTTAGATTTTTTTCAGTAGTGACAGGATAAATTTTATCTTGAAAATTTATTTTATTATTTTGCACTAATTTTTCACAGTTAAATGATAGATTTATTGATTCATCAGTATCATAGAAAAAATATTGTTTTTTATTTATTTTTATAACGCGATCTTTATAGCAAATTTGTACTTTCGCTTCGTCAAAAAAATTCGAACCCAATATTCCCGATTGCTCGATTGGAAAATCGTCAGGAACTATTAAAAATTTAATTTCTAAATCAAGAAAATCTAATTCAACTTCTCCTAATGCTTCGACTGGAATTTCGTTAATTCCAAGTAATTTAATAGTTTTAGTTTTATCTAAAATTGCTTCTTTTGGACAAAAACTTTCTTTTAAAATATTAGGACCACTACCTGTGTCTAACATTACAGAAATTTGTCCAACATTAGGATTTACGCTATATCCTAATGAAATTGTTGGACTTTTATTATTTTTATTTAAATTAATTCGTTCAACGCGAGTTTTTTTTTTTATCAGAAATAGTTTTGATTGGAATTCTATTAAAAATACCAAAATGTGAATTAGAGGTTGAAGGATGATTTTCTTTTATTTGTTTTTCTTCATCATTTATTTTCTTCCAACAATCTCTAATTCTGTGACCCATTTTTTTACAATAATCACAACTAATAATTTGTTCAGGACAATTATTACTTGAATGTTCATGATTACCACAAGTTAAACATTTATTAAAATTTTTAGAATTGTCGTTTAAAAATTCATGTTTGAATCTACAAACTTTAGCATTGTGGCCAGATCTATTACAAATTTGACATCTTTCTCTAGAATTTAATAATATAAAACATTTATCAGCAGTATGACCTGGTTTATCGCAAAATTGACAAATAACAGTTTGTCTTAAATTTAATTGTTGATTAAAATTTTTATTATTGTCTAATTGTTTATTTTGAGTGTGAAAATCTTGTTTTTGTTGGTAATTAGATTCATGTGATTTTTGAGAATTATTATGTTCGGGTTTAACTTCATCGCAAAAGAACACGGATTTTTCGTTGCCTTTTCGTTTTATATTTTCAAATTCACTCAATTCCTTTCTTAATTTAATTTTTTGCTCGATTTTAATAGCTTCATCGAGTGTCCCTTGAAAATTATTATTTAAATTTCGAATTTTACTTTCAATTTCAGGATTAAGACCATTTAAAAAACTTTCTACTACTCTTTGTTCTACTTGTATTGCATAAGCATTATTTTCTGCTTGTGTATGTGTTCTTTTGTGTACTTCAACTAATCGTGTTGCAATATCACAAATTCGATTAGAATATTTTAAAACAGATTTCCTGTCTTTTTGAAAAACGCGACCTAATTCACCCAATAATTGCATTTCTGTTTTATTTGGGGCTGCTTTTCCCCTTAAGAAGTCATAAAATTCTTGTTTTGTATTTATTGTTGCACAGTTTATAGATTTTCTTAAATCACCTCTTAATTTTTTTCGCAATAATTTAACCAAATTAGGTTGAGCATCTCTTGGTAAAGAACCAAAAGCTTCATTACAAGCGCAAATAAATTCTGTAAGTGTCATATTTTCACCGTCATATTCGGGTACAAATTCTAACGCATCACGTAAAGAAATAAATTGATTTTCTGAAAGAGCCATTCTTACTGGTTGTTCGTTATTGATTTGATTATTATTGTTATTATTGTTATTGTTAATATTATTGTTGTTATTATCGTTATTATTATCGTTATTTAAAACTTGTTCATCAGTTAACGGTGCATTGTGTCGATTATTATTTGTAGAATCAGCTGTAGAATGTTGTGCCGAATTATTTGTTATGTTATTATGTATATTTACTTCGTCATTTTCCATTGGATTTAAGGTTGATTTTTCAAGTGGTTCAGTAACATTTTCAATATTAGAATAATGATTAGATTCAGAATTATTTTGATTAGAATTTTCTTCAATACTTTCATTAGTTAGTTGGTTAGTACTATGTAAATTATTATTTTGAACAAAATTTGAATAACTAAGTGGAATCGAAGTATCTTTCAGAGAACGTCTTCCACTAGGTCGATAAGGATTTCTTTGCTTTTCAGTGGATGAACCTGGATTTTCTTCCGGAGGATCCAGATTGATATCTATATTATTTTCTTTTGCAAATTTCCGAGTAACTATTCTATCAGACATCGAGAATCATTTTTCTTTGAATGAAGTTATTTCAATTATTTATTTAATTCAAATAGATTTTAAATTTAATTTATTTTTTTTTTTTTAAATATTTTCTTTTCCTTTTTATAAACTAATTACTTTGATCATTGTTGATGTTGAATGTATTATTTTAATTAAAAATGAACAGCATCCTTATGTATCCCGGACGAGCCCCCAAAAATTTTTAATATATGTTACGTCAAAATAACACATATTAAGAGTAGCGCTCCTGTTTAGCCTTCGCCTAGCGAAATAACTGGGACGGAGCTATAAGGATGACTGTTTATTTAAAATTAAAAGAAAATAAAAATAAAAATATTTGGTTGTCTAAGAGATAAATTAAAATAATAAAAATTAAGTAAAATAAAATTCAATTAATTAAATAAAATAATAAAAGCAAAATTAAAACAACTTCCGAATTTATTTAAATCAAACAATTATTTAAAAATTATTACAAAACAAAATTTAGTTTAAATTAGACAATTAAATGCAATTTACAATTTTATACTTTTATAAAATGGTTTAACTCTCGATTTCACTTGTTATTTAATTTATTTAAAATTAATCAATTATTATTTAAATATTTATTCAATTAAATTGTTACCTTGATTTATTTGATAATTATTATTGTTATCAATAATTATTTATTTGATTTTTTTTTATTTGTTATTCTTCCTTCTTAACTCTTGATAATTGATGAAATTTTATCAATATCGAATTTTATTTATTGAATGAATTATATTTAAATAATTCAACTTGAACTTAATAATTGATGGAATATTTATCAAATTTATTTTTTTATTAAAATAAATTATTACTTTTAATAATTCAATAATTAATTAAAAATATTCTGAATTATATTTTTATAATTCGGTTTATAAATATTTAAATCATATTACAATGATTTAATAAAATTAAGGACCTTGCCTTTAAATAATTAAAATTTCGTCAATGACGAATGAGCTCACTTAGGACACTGAAAACTTTTTCGATTTCCAGAAGAGCTGTTACCAGGTAGTAACATCCCTTCCAATAATTATTTAATTATACCAATTATTTTATTGGCTATAATTAAATCAATATTTTTTATAATAATTATTTATGTATATATATTTTTTTCATGACTTCCAATGCAGTTAGCAACAACGCATAAAGCATTGGAGTCGAATTCATAAATCAATATTTATTGATTCTTATTTTTTTTTTATTGTAATAAATTCATTTTATTATTTAAATATTTTATATTTTATTTCGTTTTAATTATTAATAACGTTGTTTATTTATAATTTTTCTATCAATATTTTATCATTTGTCACGATCGGAGAGAGTGAAGGCGACGGGCGAAGGGTTATTATTAATTAATTATTTAGTAAAATTACCCACAATATTTATTCTATTACTCAACCAAGGAGCCTAATAGGATCGTCACGTGGCTAGTGTGAGAATGTTTAATATTTGGCAAGTTTTGATTACTAAATAAGTCTATTTCGCACCGAGCGGAAGTACGATAGACAATCCTGATCGTTGACCTGCGTGGCTTTAGGGTAGGTCAGGGATTTTAAAGCGAGAGGGAAGCAGGTAGGTGAATATGGGCCCTCGAGAAGTCCCTGTTCTTTTACGTCTGTCTCTTTCTGTACCCGTTAACTTAGCAATGTTAGAGTAAGAGGTATAAATAAGAGAAAGATGATTTTAAAAAAAGAAAATGAATCTGTATATTCTTATAAAATTATAATGTTGTTTACATGTGTGTACTAAAATTAACAATTATGATTAACTTACCACTCAGCTTGAGGTGGTTTACAATCTCGCTGATCACACTCTCTCACAATTCACCACTTTGAATTTATGATCGCGGAATTGTTTTGTTTAATTCGCTGGGACCCTGCCCGTGGCTTAGGGATTTTATTCAGCGGAATTTGATGCACTTTTCGGACTCGGAGCTACTGGGGTGCCAAGCGGATACACTCCCCTATCTGTCGAGTACGAGTATGAGTATTTAATTTTTATTTAGGAGTTCGATCTAGGAGTCTGGTTTCCTAGGCTATAGACCGTCACGAGACCGATGATCCTGATGAGTCGAATCGACCGCGATTTTTGCAAGATTAAAATCTAGGTATTTGGCTAAGGAGCCCGATTGCCTAGGCGGTGGACCGTCACGTGGACAACGATTAAGATTTTATCTCTGATTTGCGGTACTAATCGGACTTGGGCCGATAGAACTAATCGGAGATTTTAATTCATAGAACTTCGGAGCGAGTGACTCGAGATCCGACAGAGGTTCGTTCAGATTAGCGATTGACTGCCTTCGTTAGATTTTCGGCAGTTTATATACTCTAATTTTGATGGGAAAGTCATAGGGTTTCTTATGCAACCAACCGGTCCATCTCATCATTTCGGACAACAACATGATGAGTAAGTACATGGATCCGGTTTAGGTACCTTTCTAAAAATTAGAAAAGTCCATATATGGAAATTGAATCATATTATTTTTGTGTAAACAACAGCGGATGAGTAAATGCTCTATTGGAAGTACATAGATCCGGGTGACTTTCGAAATGTCATAGGTGACTCGGAATATGGAAATGAGATGGTCATAGAATCTTTGTATATATTGGAATTTTAATTAGAAGTCCGGTGCACACGTGCAGGTGTCCCGCTGAGTCACAGCTAAACTTGTTTTTGGGTACTACGCCCGTACACACACACATACACATTCTCTTATAACTGTATTGTAAATAGATGTACGCAGGTAAGCGTGGATGCAAGATGAGTATACAGCTAAAATACGTAGTTGGGTTTGAGCATAGACTCTGTCCCTTTTGATGAAGAAAGAGAGAGGGAGACAGGTATATTATCATATCTGTTGATCTTCGTCTATCCTTACTCATCGTGCACGCACTTACATAGGTTCCTGCGAAAAGTGAAAGGATCTCGATGAGAAGAGCTGGGGTGCAGTTTGATAAACCCTTCTTGAAAGAAAATGAAAAATTTATATATATATATATATATATATATATATATATATATATGTATGGTTAAATCGCGATACGTATATATCGATTGTTACACCTCTACCCTTAGATTCCTCGTCGTCCTCGATGACTTCAATTTATGCAATTGGCGTAAATAAAAATGCAGAGAGCTGATTAATACGGATTGCGCTTTAACCTTACATTTGTACATTATATTGAATAAAAATTTTAAAAAATTATATACTGGTGGTCCTCGTTGATTGCTTAGATTACGGGTCCCGTTTCTTCCGCTATGGCCCGTCGTTGTCTTTTGGTGGTACTTAAAATTTTATGACTTTTCTCAGTATTCGGATGCGTTTTCTCTTGAGGGGACACTATGGTTGTTGTTTTTTTTTTATATTTATGGCTAATATTCCCGTTTTGTTTTAAATTAGAAAAATTTCTCTTCTAGTTTTATTAAAATTTTATAGCTTTTGGTATCGGATTGCTCTTTGTGGATGGTGTTCCGTCAATCCTTATCGTTATGAGATCGATCGGTTATGATTTCTCTTCTTTCTTTTTTTTTTTTTTTATAGCTTTTCGGAGAAATCGCGGCGCGGTGTCGTTGCATTAGATCGAGATGCACCACTTCCAAAATTTAGATTTTAGTCGACGTCTTCGTTGTTGATTGGTCCTTGATCCCACTTTTCTCAAATATTTTGGTCTTCGGTAGTTTCCTTCGGTGGCTAAAAATCTCTAGTCGTCACTCAAAATTTTCTTTACACCGGGTGTTGAAGCAAAGTTTATTTTTTTACAATGTACCAACTCAAGATTGAGGAGATAGTGTCTGGTGACGATATTGTCGTTACTGAGGATGTGGTTACCTTCCGTGTAAGTGAAGAAAATGGTGCTCCGGGAAGTCATTTGGTGGGTGGCTTCCTTGGTGAAGATCCACGAGTGCAGGTGGTAATCCACGAGAGGGTTGAATCGGCCTTTGATGAGGGGATTGAAGCTCAGGCGGAGCCTTTGGACTTGTCCATGGGGACAAGTTCGGTGATGAAAGGTTTTGTTGATTCGTATCCGTCAACTTCCAGTGGATCCCAGGAGATTGTGGTAAGTTTCACTAAAGATTAAGAAGAGCCAATAATTTTATTTATTTTTCTTAATATAAAAATTATTTTTTTTTCTTTTTTTTTTTTTTTTTTTTTTTTATTGTTTTAAAATGTTTCTCTGCTCCTTTTTCCTTTAGTTGTCCCAAATTGAAGGGGGTTATGGATCCGGGGAGGCGAGACTTCGGCACCCTGGAGTGCCAACGACTCCGGAGCTATTGGAGTGGGCGAATAGTGCCCCTCCAATGGAATCCCATTGGATGGATACTATGGAGTACATTGTAAGTATTCGTTTTTTTTTTCCTTTTCTTTGTTTTTCGTATGAATTTTATTTTATTATATACCGCTTTTTTATAGCGACACCGTCCAACGTCGGCAGTGATTGTGCTTAATTCACCCAGGCAAAGTCCAGCACTGGTGATTGACGAGGTCGAGGGGTCTGATATGGTGAGCCCTGGTGGTCCTGAGCTCCAGGTGCTCGGGTCAACTGTTGGTGGTTCCAACGAGGTTCGGGAGGATCCGATCGAGCAGGGAGAACCATCTGCAGCTCCTCCTCGGAAGCGGAGGGCACCTCGCTCGGACAAAGGTCAGCCGAGGAAGAAAAAGGCTGCCATTCCTGCGGTGAGTCCCAATCCCTTGTTGAAGGGGTTGCTGGCTCAACCGCCAGTGGGTCCTGTGCTGTTGCCATTGTCGGGGGCACATGGTTTTTTGGGAAGCCGGCCCATGACGACCCAGGATGCCCAGTGGTTGACTGAGTGCACCCCATGGCACGTCATGGAGTATTTGGTACATGATTCTATGTTGTCGGTAAGTACTCTATTTGAATTATTATATATACATACATACATATATATATATATATATATATATATATATATACATATATACATACATATACACACATATATACACATATATATATATATATATATATATATAATTTCCCTTTAAAATTTTAATGATATTTTATTGTTTTCTTCAGGTAATGGTCAGCTTGTGTCTCGTGCACTTTCATGGTGGAACCGTGGGTGCTCCTCCCAGGATAATCGCCATCCTGGAGGAATTGTGAAGAGTAGGTCACGTGCCGGGGGCACTTTGCATCTATTGTGCCCAGGGTGTTCGCTCGGCGTAGTGGAGCAAGTCCATATAATTTGACCATGTCATCCATATACGTAGATGAACCTCGGCTTATTATGCTGGAAGTAGCGTATGGGTGATATAAACTCACACTGGGTTGGTAATTGCATGGGTACAGGCCGGATGGTAAGTCTGGTTCCTCATAGAATCTTGATATATCGTCCATGAGGTCGAGGTAGCAGTAGGTTGAAGGTCGTTGATGAAAGTGTCTGACTGTAATCAGGTTGGATAACCGGATTATAGTTTCTTCGAGGTAAAGACTGGTGCGAACGTCCGCCCATGGTATCTCTCCAAATAGACGAAGCAAGTCTACCTTGGAGATTATTTCTGGAAAGTATTCATGTTGGGCTTTACGTATTTTGCGTTGTTCTCTGAGGTGGCTCTTGCTTTTCCAGTAATTCCTCATGACTTGTATCCTTAGGTGTTTGTCTTGGGCAATAATCCAAGCGGCGTGTATTTCTAAGGGGCTCGTTTTGATGTCTTCATTGATTCTCACAGGTTTGGGTAATACTCGTAGATCTTTTTCTAGGTCCAGTGGGTCGGAGTGTTGTTGATATATGCTACTGCGTCGAAGTCGTCGCAGCGCTCTTATGTGTTTTCGTCTGTACCAGTGGTCTTGGAGGATTATGGACGAGACGATGTAAGCAAATTGCATGTCTAGACCAACTGAGAGATTCCGGGGGAAATGTTTGGTTACTTTATGCGACATTGTAGTTTTCATAAAGGAAATGTTTTCAATTGTTGATCACGTAGCCACTGCCTCAGGCAGATTGCGTTGGTTAAGGCGCAGTAATGGTGCTTTTTGAGTCCGTGGTTGGTACACGTGGTTGATGATTTCCGAATGACGTCGAACATAGGACAGTTGTATTTTCTGTTTTCTAAATTTACTATGTCACGTTTTAATACTTGTTGTAAATAGGTAGCTTTAATTTCTCCTCTGGTGTAAACTGCGAGTGCGTTCCTAGCGTATCTCTTTAAGATTTTTAATACTTGATGGAGTTGCGTGTCACCTTCTGACCAGTGAATACCGTGATGCTTTGAAGTGACCCAGTCGTTTCTTTCGCGTACCTTAGGTGATAATTTGTGGTATGGGAATGGTTGTTCGACTATCCAGTGGCCCAAGATGTCTTCGGTGGTCACAACTAATGCAATTTCTTTTGGAATGAATTCTTCTTTATTGTCCCAAAATCCTTGGATGTCAATCACTATGTCCATAATACCCTGAAAGGTATTGTTCACAAGTGGAAAAAGAAGGTGTTTCTTAAGTTTTCGAACCGATTGCTTAGCGAACTGATTCTATAACTGTGTCGAATGCAACGATGTAGTGAATTCTCTATCCAATATTCTCGTAAAAAGATTTTCCGGAAGTGTTCGCGGTGACTGGCTTGGATAGCTCGGTCCAGGTCAGTTATATTCAATGATGATGGTAGAAATAACTGAAATGTTCCCAGAGCCTTTTGGTAAGCTCGGTGTTCCTTGATGGGGTCTATGTTGTATGCCTCCTCGTTAAAGGAGTCGTCACAAAGGAGATTATTTCGTATTCTTAATCTTGTCCGTAATTTTCTTGTAGCTTGTGCTGTCTTCCAGTGGTTTCGATGGATTAGGAATGACGTGAGTTCACAAAAATCCTCGAAACTTTGGCTCAAGTTTTTATGTTGTTGGATCGTTATTATACTAGCGTCTCTTTCTTCGTCAGTGGTAAGTCTATTGTTGGGGAGACCTTTGCACATAACTTTCTTTCGTCAGAGTCTGAAAATTCCAGATCTTCGTGGATGTTGGTGCACTGCTGATAAGTTATTCCGGTCTCTAAGGTTGGCAATTTATTCCTAGTATAACAAAAAATTAATTTTCTAAATAAGAGTGTTAAGCATCCCGCTAAAATTAGTGAATTAAGTACTATTCCATGCAAGAGATAAGGGGGTAAACAGGTTTGATTTTTGGGCAAATTAGTTGTTTGTAGTTCTCTTTTTACTTAATCCAAAGTAAAATCGTAGGATAAAAATCCGTATGAGTCGATGAGAGGTAGATTTGTAGAGTTGTTGTTCGTATAGTTGGTGAAGCTGAGAGGTTCGTAATTGTCTATTTCTGGGAATAGTTGTGTTACGTTTAGTCCAATGGTAGGTTGTGATTGAAGCGGAATCTCGAGGTTTGAATCTGCAGATCCGAATAAATTTACATAGCCAATCCGTATGGAAGCCTCAGGGCTTAGACTTAAGGTTCCGGTGCCGGATATCTTTACATATTCTGTAGGTTTTCCTGGATTTAGGACCTGAAGTAAGCTCAGATGTGGTATAGAGTAGATCCAGCCCTTAATTTCTTCTAAGGATTTCCAGTAAAAATAGTGGGTCTTGCTGAGTCTTATGTCACATCTCTGGAATGATTCGAAATCTGAGTTGGTGAGTAGGTCAGCTTCACATGCAGGATGAACGGCAGTTTCATATATTACAAAATTTGGTTTGCAAATATATGATCCTTCCGATCTTAGACATTGTTTGAGTTCGTTCTCTTGAATCAGTGAGTAGCTCGCGTGGTTTGTAGATATCACAAAGTAATCAGATCGACGTTGGATATAAGCTGAACTCTTGGTGTTATTCCCAAAGATTTGTTGGACGGGATAAGCGTGAAGTCTATACAAGTTGTATTTTGATGGCTGTATTAGTGGTATTTGAAGTGTCAAAATTGATTTATCATTGAGTGATTCATATCCAAGTTTCATTATCTGAGAAGCTTTTTTATTGTAGAGGTCCTTGACAGTTATAGGAAATTAATGTTGTGGATTATTTTTAATGAATTTTTTTATGGTTTCTGAAATTCTTTTTGGACTGAGAATTCTCGGAGGGATCTTTCCGGCTAGAACAAAATTAACTGCTTCCAAAACGTCTTCCATATGATTGCGGTAGTCTTCGAAACAGCTTCGAGCCTGGGCACTCCAAGAACTCAGTCGCATAACGTAGTGCGAGTAAGTTACATTATTTTTGGCGATTGAACCACTTGTTTCCTTTAAAGGAGTCGTGTATCTATAGTAGTTACCACGGCGTAGTATTAATTGATTTAAGTCATCGTGTAGGTCTGAATAAATTATTTGTCTATTCTTTTCCAGTAGTACTGAATCTTCGGGAGAGGAAGCAAAAACAATCTTGTTGAAATTGTCGAGATAGTGTTGAAGAATGGCTAACTTGTTCAGCTCAATCAATGATGATCGATTATTTACTTGTCCAGAACTGACCAGTCGTCTTATTAACTTCATTCGCTCAGTTGATTCTCGAAGAATGCGCTTGTAGTCGTCAAGTTTTACATAGTGTCTGCAGTCGTCTTCTTCAATTGTCGATCGGCCGTTTTGGTCCAGGAGATTTATTTCCAAATCTACTATGTTAGGGAGTTGTTGCTCTAGAAAACCTAGATCTATCATAGTGGTTAGTTTCCAGTCGTCTTGAGTAAGGTGGATATCAGCGAGGTGTTCATAGTAGAGCCCCGAACTGGGTTCCAGTGGTTTTAGATGGACAGCAGTTCCTTTCGTGGTGCTTATGACGGCGGTGAAAATTATGATTATCTTGTTTAGAGTTGCCATGTCGATGATGGTTGCACTAAAATTATTCATTTTAATTTTGCTGAGTACTTGAGATTTGGTAAACTTAATTTACTCTTAAAGTTAGGTTGTACGGACGTAAGGAGCATGCATGGGGTTAGTTTGGCGGCTGTTGTGTATTTTCGGGTTCAGTCCTAGGTTCGCGAGGATCCAGGTCTTGAGGAAAGTTATACTGAGTACCAACTGTTCTAGGAGCGGCATAAATTACTTCTCTAGTATGATTGGGTGGTGCGTACGGCAAGTACGGGTAAATGTTTTGAGTAGTAATAACTTTAGATTTTTCTTTCTCACTTAGCTCCACGTCATCTGTCGTAATATCTTTGCCGATCTTGGGTAGATGTAGTAGAAGATTTGTGACGGAGTCCCAAAATGCTCCTATTAACCATACACTCCATCCATATATAGTACGTAGCGCATAGCCGTGGATTAAGGTGTCTATTGCGAATTTAATTGCCTTTAACGTGAGATATACTCCAAAAAGTGTTACACTAAAGGTACCCACGGTATTAAAGAAGTTATATACCTTTCCCCAAGCTTTGGCTAGTGATAGCCTTATAGCCTCTTCATCAATAAAATTGTTGATCTTGATTGTATTATCAGCTACAGGTTGTCCTGTTGCTCCTCTGGCAATAGTGTTTAATACAGCAGTTCTTTCCAAAGGAAACATCATATAGTCTTTTAATTTCACGATGTCGTTGTCAGAGTAGATTCCTCCTGTCGCTAGTCCTTGAGCTGGTACATACTTCCAAGAATGGTTTGTTGAAGATGTAAGTTGTTCTGGATTTGGTACAGAGGAAAGTTTAGGATTTAATTCGTACCATGAATCTTCTAGTCGATACATCGGTGCTAGTAAAGGGTTGCAATCTATCTGTGTTCCAGTTTTAATTAATATGTGAGTTCGTGGCAACATGTAATATGTGTCGTTACCTCTTAGTACAGGTTACTTTTGGTAACATTCTTTTGTATCTCGCCTTTTTACATCTATTGCTATACACTTGGCAAATCTTATTACTTCACCTGAAACATGGGCAATATATCCTGGTTTCTTCATGAATTGAAAAGCAAATTTATCGGGTGCTAGCGTGGCTATAATAAGTGCATTTTGTAGAGCCTTCTTTTCTAGCTCACATTCTTGTCTGATCATATCGTTGTATAGCATCGTGATCTGGTTGTGAAGGTGGCGTTCTAGATATACAAATTTAGTGTTTACGTATGTGAAAAGGTCCATGGATTGAGTATCTATTCTATTGGCGTCATGGAAAAATTCACTATTCTCGGAGTCAAGTATGAAGAGTCTAGGATGTTCAGTCTTAATTAGTTTGGTGGCGCAGTTCGCGATATGACCCTTAGTTGTTAGTGCGAACGTTACGCCTCCAGTAGTCACTGAATATACTTCTTCTCCGAATTTCCTATTGACATGATCTTGTATCTTGCTAGCTGTTCCTTCATAAAGTATGGAGAACTTGCGAGAATTGCACTGATCCGGTGGTAATAAATCCCAGAAGGTGTTTCCTTCTTCGATGTCCATACACTTCCCTTGCTGGTATTTGCATCGGACCCCGGATCGTAATATTATTTCGTTTTGATCCAGATTAATAGGAGTGTAATAGTCTTGTAGGGTGAAGGTGGCATGCCCGGTTACAGTGACTGCATCCCATTTACCGTAAGGATCGGAGTATGATGCCCTTTTGCAACTACCACCGGAGGTGAATGAACCTGCCAGGGTGATTGGGAATCTAGTCGTAGAGTTTTTCTGAACACCTGCAAGTGTGGTGTCCTGATACATAAAGAGTCCGCTATCGTGGACGGATTTGCAAGCTTCATGACTTAACTCTTGCATAAACTCCATATTATTACTCGTTTCTCCGAATAGGTGGTCAAGTATGCCACAATGGAAAATCGTACGTTGGATGGAGAGTTTGCACTGAATAATCTTTATAAGTGAGAAATTACTGGATTGTAATAGTTGGACCTTGGTGTTTTAAATTACTGGTTTTGCGGTAGGCATGTTGCAGTCTTTAATGTCTAGTAAGGATAATGAAGTAACGTTTTTTGATGGGGTTCCACAGTCGTATGCCACGAATCCATACGTCAATTGGACGGCTGACATCATCCAGAGGATAAATTTTATCCACCCCATGGTGTTTGGATTTTTACTTGTTTCACCTGGAGTAATTTTATATAACTATAACATAACGATTAGTAGGACATACGGGAAATAGTAATATGTTAGTCGGATTGAGTGTCAATGTTAGAATTAGTAGAATCTCGTGTGTTACAGATTTTTAACTTATCTATGTGCTTAAGGGAACGTTTGCCCTTTTCATCCTCTATTATAGCCGTATTATTATCTAATAACTCGGCTATAACATATGGACCTTTATATTGCGAATCGAATTTACCCTTTCGTGGTTCTTTTATAGCATAAACCTGATCTCCAACATTCAAAGTACTGGGGTTCAGGCGAGCGTCATAGTAACGTTTAGAGCGGTGTTTAGATTTAATTAAATTAGATGCCGCGAAATGTCTCATGTCATCCATGCGGTTGACCAAGTCGTTTAGGTAGGTTCCGTAAGTTTCAATTTTGTCTGGGGTTGGAAAAGAACTGGGTATGCGCGCTCTTTTACCGTATATAAGTTCGAAAGGAGTGAAATTAGTAGATTCATGCACAGCAATATTATATGAAAATATTGCAAAGGGAACAAGTTTATCCCAGTCTTCATATTTATTTACATAATGTTTGATAACTTCTGCCAATACTATGTGACTACGCTCTAGGGATCCATTGGTTTGTGGATGGTATCCTGAGGTAGTTACTTGTTTAATTTTGAAAATTTTTGCTAGGTGGTGAAATATTTTACCAACAAATGATCTGCCTTGATCACTTAATATTACGCGAGGTGACCCAAACTAAATAATAACGTGGCGAGCAAGTGCGTCTGCAATAGTCTCAGCCTTAATGTTTGGTATTGGTACCGCTACACAATATTCCGTGAGATTGTTTTGCACAGTAAGGATATGCATATTACCTGATGGTGTTTGAGGTAATGGGCCCACTGTGTCGATTGAGATTTTGTCAAAGGGTTCTGCAGGAGTATCCGTGATGATCATTGGTTCTTTAGTCTTGATCCGGACTAGTTTTTGTTCTTGACAACTTCTGCATGTACGAATAAATTCTGTGATGTCATCTCTCATATTTGGCCAGTAAAAACGTTCACGAATTCGTCGGTATGTTTTAGTTATACCTTTATGACCACCTGTTAGGCTTTCATGATACTCTGCGATGATATCCTTGCGGACATTCTCGTCTGGTATGGTTACACTTCCATGACAAATGGTGAGTGAACATTCGCAGTCATCTAAGCATTCCTTAAGAACGTCAGTGACAAGTGATTGGCTCAAACCTTCGAGCATATCTCCTGGTTTTGAGATTCGCAAAGTTTTTATGTTGTAGTGGTTTAGTACATTTTTGACGGTTTTTAGTACATCTTTTAATTCTTGTATGGAAAATGAGTCAAAGTGGTTCCTTTTTAGCACTGCACTGAGGATTTTATGTTTTCCGTGTGGTGTTACTAGTACTTGATTAATTTTTGGTTTCTTCAACTTCAGATCCTGTGGATCTATTTTGTCTGTTTCTATCAGTAGTCGTGATGTGATGGTTGTAAGTTCACAATCAGCAGAGATAAAGTGCAAATAATTATCTCTGAAATACGTCAAGTTTTCATTCGTCGTGTGTAAGGATATCTTACTTTCATGATTCTTTATACCAGGGTAAAATAATTCACAAGGAACAGTATCGGTTATGGATTGTCTTCTTATCTGTTGTGGTTGTTGGACTTCTTCGTCTTCATGAACTTCTTCATCCGTGTCTGTACTCGAATGGATTTCATCGATCGGTGGTAAATTAGCCCATCGTCTGCTTGCTGCTCCTCGTGGTATTGCTTCATCTACCTCTGATTCTGTGGTTGATCCTTCTGAAGCAACTGCAGGGGTTGATCGTCCTACAGGATGTCGAAATGTTACGCCAGATGGTCTGTGGGGTTGTGCTTCGGGTTTCCTAGTTGGAGGTTCTGTTCGTGGAGATTCGTAAGTTGGATCTTCAGCGCGTCGATCCCAGTAATAATTATCATTTTCTGACGATGGTCCAGGTGATGCTTCGATAACATTTTTAGGCGGTGGTACTGGTATCGGTTCAGTTAGTGAAGGAGTTTCTTCGCCTGATTGATTATTTACGTATGTGAGTTGATAGTCAGTTGTTTGAGTTTTGGTAGATAACGGTCCTGGTTTTTCAGAAGCTTTAGAGAGTGGTACACGATTACTAGCGAGACTCGGAAAAGCACTGCTTCTTGCATGCGGTACTGGTGGTGTTGGATCACTTGGTTGAACAGTATCTGATTGTTTTCGAGGTCGACCAACTTTACGATTCTCTGTTGGAGGCATTGGGATTTCGGCAATAGTCTTTGTACGCCTGATGAGAGGTGGTTGCGCTAGCGAGGGGCTACGCGCTAATCTTCTCAATCTTACTCTCTAACCTATAGTGCTGGCGTTTGTCTGCTGCTTTTACGGTGGATGATCGCAGCCGTTCTAGGTGTTTGGCAATTGAACTAGACTACCTCGCAGCTGTTTCAGATTTTCCCGTGGGGACTATTGGCAAAACAACAGGATTCCTTGATAATGCATCTGCATTTACGTTTAATCTTCCTGGTTTGTAATAGAAAACATATTCATACTCTCTTAATCTCGTTCTCCATCGAACTAACCGTTGTACTGGCGGCTTGACGGAGTCGATCCATTTTAGTGGTTCGTGGTCACAGACGAGAGTGAATCTTCGACCATATAAGTACGGTCGAAAATGCAAAATACCGTAAATAACTGCTAAACATTCTTTTTCGGTTGTTGTGTAATTTCGCTCTGCATTTTTGAGAAGTCTTGATAAATAAGCAATTGGTCTGTCTTCACCAATTTTTCCTTGGCTTAATACCGCGCCAATAGCGAGATCTGAAGCGTCAGTAGTTAAGATAAATGGTTGAGAAAAGTCAGGATATTGCAAAACTGGAGATGTACATAGTGCCTTGCGTAAGTCGTCAAAACTTTCTTGTTGAGCTGAAGTCCAGTTGAATGGATTATCCTTTTTTAATAGTTCTGTTAATGGTTTCGCACGGGCTGAGAAGTTTTCAATGAAGCGACGATAATAGCCAGCTAGTCCAAGAAACTGTCTGATGTTCGTAACTGTCTTTGGTCTTGGAAATTTTTCGATAGCTTCAGTCTTCTTTGGGTCTGGACGTACACCACCATTGCCAATAATATGACCAAGATATGCAACTTATAGATTTAGAAATTCACATTTATCTGATTGTAAGACTAAATTGGCTTGTTCTAGTCGATTGAAGAGTCTTCGGACACGTATGCCGTGTTCTTCGAGTGATGATGCGGAAATAACGACGTCATCGAGATAGACAAATAGCTCAACGTCTTGTAGACCTAGAAGAACTCGGTCCATAAGTCGTTGAAAAGTTGCTGGTGCATTTTTCAGTCCAAATGGCATTCTGTTATACTCATAGTGACCATTTGGTGTACTGAATGCGGTTTTCTGTTGGTCCTTTGGATTCATTTTGATTTGATGAAATCCACTAGCCAAGTCGAAAACTGAAAAATACTTTGCTCCTCCTAGTCTATCGAGAATCTCAACTATATTCGGGAGAGGATAAGCATCGCCTATGGTTTTCTCGTTTAATTGTCTAAAGTCAATTACCATACGCCAGCGCTTATTACCTTTCGAATCTGGCTTCTTTGGGACTATCCAAAGGGATGAATTATATGGAGATACAGATTCAGATATTACACCATCATTCAGTAATTTATTTACTTGTCGAGCGATTTCTTCCTTATGTACAGGTCGAAAACGGTACTGACGGACTGATATAGGAATTTTATCGGTCGTTGGAATCGAGTGTGTCATCATTGTTGTAGCTGGATGATCATCTCCAGGGAGATGAAAGAGCATCGGAAATTCTCTGATAAGCTCATGCACGTGCTCTTTTTCCAAAATATTTAAATGATCAAGTCGGAGACTAGCACAAATGCGCTCGAATCTATCCTGACCATCTTCCGGTATATCGCTATCTTCAGAATCGTCAAAGAAATCCTCTGAACTCACATCGCATTCGAAGGGAATAATTTCTTGTGGTGGAACGACTAATTCGATATCATCCTCGTATGCGTTTATCGCGTAGACGTAGCAAGTACTGTCATTGTTCGTAACCAAAGCATTACCAATGAAAATTTTTTCGCGAGTTTCAATGCGAGGTAAAAACCCAGTTTTCAGATCTGTCTTATGAAGATTAATTGGTATTACTGTTCTAGTTCTAGCTTTTAAAAAGAATACTGAGGGTTCGTCTTCACTTCGAAACATATTTATCGGGGGTGTATAAAATGGTTCACCTTTGGTGTTTTCGAGCGGGATTGGGTTTACGGGTTCGGAATCTGCGACTCTGGTATTGTGATGTAAAGATATTTCAACCTTTTCTTTCGTTAGAAAGTCTATGCCGATAATTCCATCGGTTGGAATGGGCAATGGGTTCTCGAGAACGTGAAATTTCTCGGGATTTGAGAAGAATGTAATTTCTGTGGTTCCTAAAGTATCGAGTCGTTCAGTAGTGATGCCTTTTATGGATACTGAATCCCAGGTATCAATTACTGTACGAGGGGCCAGTGCGTCCTTTCTGATAACATTTATGTCAGCTCCTGTGTTGACTAGAAAACGAGCTCTGCCGTTTCGCAACTCAGGGGCTGTTAGAGTAACGACTGGTCCTCTACCCTGGACTTCAGACCACATTACGAATTTTCGACGGTCAGGAATCTGATTGATGATGGACGCGTTTCCGTGGGGTTCGCGCTGTTCGACGTCGCGTCGTTCCGTCGAACCGCGTTGGAGTTTAAAGGTTCCTTAGGTGGTGCAGGAGAGGTTGGTCTTGAATTATTTTGTTGGTTTTGTGGGTTACTATTATTACAGTAATTTCTATAATTATTTCTATTATAGCTATTATAACGATTGTTACCGTATCTTTGATTGTTATTGTCATAATTGTTACGATTATTGTAATTATTGGAGTTATTGTTGCTATAATTGTTATTAGGGCTATGCTGATTGTTATCTTGAGGAGGATAACTTTGATAATATGGCGGATTATATGGTGCTGGAGGTGGATATGCTCCAGGAGGTAGGTATTGATATGGCATAGGAGGTATATATGGAATTGGAGGGAAATAACCCGGTGGAGGATAATATGGATAGTAGTTTCCGGGTGATCGGCTTCGCGAACAATAGGGTGAATTGCCACGCTCAGGATAGTTGCGTTTAGCGCGTGGTGGTGTCGTATCCCGCACCGGAGATCTACTGTATGAATTAGAAGGTCTGTTATTGTCTTCGCGAGTAAATCTGAACGGTATGGTATTTCGACGTTCTTCGTCTTGAAAGCTAACCGTTCGAGTTCTACGCGGTAAATCAAGATTTGCTGATTCGGACTGCGCGTAGGCTAAATAATTGGAATTACGGTGAGAACTACCTTTCAGGTCTTCTTCGAGCCGAAGTGCGATTTTATATGCCTCGTCGAGAGTATCAGGATTTTGTACACTTACTCCGTATATTAGATCGTCTGGTAGTCCGCGTTTGAATGACTCGAGTGCTAATCCGTCTAGCATTTTCTTCATCGCATTTACTTCGGCTACATTATTAAAGCTTTCGTTTAATGCCGCTATTGCATTAGCGCGAATTTTCTTTATTCGAGTATAGTAACTCAGGATTGATTCATTTTGTTTAAGCCGAATGGCTTGGATATCCGCGCAATATTGTGGGTAATTCTTCTTAGTGGCGAAATATTCTTTAAGCGCGTCTCTAAGAGTATTAATTGTATTAATTGTCTTATCCGCGATCGCGTCTCTAGCCGTGTCCTTAAGCTTAGATTTTACTCCGTTAAAATAAGTGTTCCTGAGATTATCTGGTACGATTGTAAGACCGTTTTCTACATCTAGTAAGAATGCTTGTAAAGGCATGTTTTTACCGTCAAAACTCGGGACTTGCATTAACGCCTGATGCAATGTCATACTTTCCCCAAGGGACGTGATCATTTGATCCGTAATATTCGCATGTCGGGTAATATTATGGAGTTGTTGATCTAAGTCATTATTATTAGCCGGTGGGTTCAACCCGCCATTGCCTCGTGGTCCCAAATTTTCGCCGTTCTCTTCGTGGTCCGACATTTTAATTGATTATAGGAGAAAGTTATAGAAGTAATATAGAGATAGTAAGAGTGTGAATTTTGGGTAAATAGCATGAAGTTAGCAAGAAAACTATATTTGCGGTAGTCAGACGCAAGTAAAATTGCGTTGGTTAGAACAAAATTTATTCACTGATTAATTGTTGCGAAACTTAAATAGCTTGTATTGAGTTTATAATTAATTTTGTAAAGTGAGTAGTGTTTAAGATTTATTAATTACTCGAATGAGATGTTTTGTCTGTCTGCGTTTGTTGATCTTTAGTTTTAGGATTCTTATCGACACTACTGGTGGGTGAATTATCTGTTTCCTGAATGTTTACAGTATTTGTTAAATTTTTCTTTTTTACAGGATATGGACCCAGTGATCCTTTATCTAGTATCGCTATTAACTTTCGTATCTGAAATTTTCTCGCGGCGCGTTTTCTGGTTCTCATTGAATAGTGTTTAAACTTGTGTGTAAAATGAAAGTGAAATAGGTTTATTTTATGGAATTACAGTTATTTTTCTCCTCCGAATCTGGATGATTTATTTCCTGATTTTGTAAAGTGTTCGTTGGATTTTGTAAAGATAACGGTATTGTTACGGGAGTGTATGATAACTCTCCCCTATGGTATATTGCAACTAGTTTTCGTAATTGGTATTTTCTTCCAGCGCGTTTACCGCGTTTCATTAGATATTTCTGAGCTGTATGCACAAGATACTCTTTACGATTGCTCCACTGACCAATTGAAGAGTAAGAGTACTTCAGTAACTGATCTAACGAAATATTACAAATTCCTATGTCTCCTTGAAAATGAGAAGGTGAATGAATAATGAATGAATCGCCTGAAATTCGACAAAAAGTCTGCGCAATTCCAATTGATTGAATGAAAGATTGAATAGAATTCGACAAAAAGTCCGCGCAATTCTAAGCAATCGATGAAAGGTTAAAAAGAATTCGACAAAAAGTCTGCGCAATTCTAAGCAACCCCAATTAATGAGATGAGTAATGAGTGAGTAATAAATGATTCAAGGTTTAACGAAAGGAATTGCGATTTCGGTTGCAAAAGACAGCAAGTTGCTTGTACGTAAAACTCAGTAGTACTATAAAATGAAGAATCACTTTAGAAAATCACAATTTATTTTCACTGAAATTGATTCTAATTTTAATAATTAAATTTATCGATAATAAATTGATTTTTTTTGTCTAGTACTTGCGTTCGAGGATCTAGACTTGAAAATTTATAATTAAATTTAAAAAAAAAAAATCGATTGGGTATATCCACTGGTGTAAGTGTATAATTGATAAAATCTTGCGATCTATTAGCGTGTAAATATTTTTGTATAAAAGGGCACGATGGCGCGTCTTCTATGATTGCAACCAATCTTTCAATGTGAAATTTAATTTTTGTTTGTTTAGTACGTTTTAGTGTAACTGAGTTAGGCATAAACGTGTAGTGCGAAAAAAATATTGTAGGCAACAATAAATTGTAAGAGCCTTTGAAATGTTGAAACTAAAAGTGTAAAACTTCCTCGGATAAGAATTTATTTTAGATTATGATAAGAGTTAGAGAAGACTTTCGAAAATAAAAATTGCAAATAGTATTAAGAAAGGAAAGTTAAGATTTTAATTACAGAGAATTCAGAGAAAGTTTTGGAATTTTATTCCCGAATTTTATTTTAGTAAGAGAAAAATAAAGATAAGTATAGAAAAAGTTCTCAGAGGTTTAGGTCTTTAGTTGTTTTTAGAAGGTTTTGAATTGATTTTTGCGCGTTGAGTATTTCCGAATTTCTCAAAATGGAAAGAATTTAGCAAAATGATTTTTTGAATTTGAAACAATAGTTATGATTTCGAGAAAAATAGTTTAAATAGTCGAGTTAAGAAAATTAACTCAGTTCTATTTTAAGATGTCAAAAAAAAAATTTTTTCGCTTTATGAGTTTTTATAATTTGTAAAAGAATTTATTTTGAAGAATAGAAAATATTTTTGATTTGATTTAAAATTTTCAGGATATAGAATTTCAAATTTAAGAATTTATCGAATGTATAAAATTTGTAAAATTTGTAATTAAAATTTTTTTTTTTTTTTTTTTGAAGATTGAATACTTAAAAAAAACAAGTTGAAATTCAACTCGGAAATTTCAACAAGGCGGGACGTTTATTTTTGTTAAAATTACAAGAATCGAATAATATTATGAATTTTTAGTGAAAAGAACAATTCACCAGCGTATCCCACCGCTGTCACCAAATTTTTCGACTGTCACGATCGGAGAGAGTGAAGGCGACGGGCGAAGAGTTATTATTAATTAATTATTTAGTAAAATTACCCACAATATTTATTCTATTACTAAACCAAGGAGCCTAATAGGACCGTCACGTGGCTAATGTGAGAATGTTTAATATTTGGCAAGTTTTGATTACTAAATAAGTCTATTTCGTACTGAGCGGAAGTACGATAGACAATCCCGATCGTTGACCTGCGTGGCTTTAGGGTAGGTCAGGGATTTTAAAGCGAGAGGGAAGCAGGTAGGTGAATTTGGGCCCTCGAGAAGTCCCTGTTCTTTTACGTCTGTCTCTTTCTGTACCCGTTAACTTAGCAATGTTAGAGTAAGAGGTATAAATAAGAGAAAGATGATTTTAAAAAAAGAAAAAGAATCTGTGTATTCTTATTGTAAGGGTCTGCCCTTGCTTCCCCGTACCAGGAGGTTCGAACAGCCCTTCTGAAAAACGCTCGTGTGAAGGTCGAGCACCGGGTTCGTAAATGCCTGATGTAGCCGAGTACGCGGCTCGATTCAGGATAGTGAAAAATAGGTTGAAATAATTAAAGACTAAATAAATATGAATAGAGTAAATTTATTGCACTTGATTGTTCCTTAATTAATAATCACTAGTTGGAATTTTAGTTTTAGAAAATAAATTTATAAATTTAATTAATGCAGGGACCAGCCAGAGTCCCACTGCGCATGGGCCACACTCTTTCGTTGGGCTTGTTGATTTACTTGGGTATTAAAATCTTACTTTATTTTATTTTAATATTTTAAATTTATATTTGTAAATTAATATTAGCATAACTTAATTGATTTTTATTCGCATAATGACGAGAAATATACGAACGATAAATAAGAGTTGGCATGCACAGCAATTGGATAAATTAATTAAAATATGTAAATCAATTTAATAAATATAATAAATAAATTAAATTAAATTGGTAAATTAAATTTATAAAAGACGATAATTAACTTAGGAAAATTCCCTCACGTGTTTGACAAATTTTGTTGATGTAAAAAATTTAACCTCTACTCTGAGGAACTTACGTCGACTTGTCCCAGGTGTTGAGCCATCTCGTGAATCCTCTCTTGGAACAAATAAAACCAGACCAAAAACTTTGGTGAAACCAACTTAGTAAAAGCGTCTGACTGACAACGATAAAACTTTTTGCACCAAAAGAAAATGCTTAGACCAGTATGTTGAACGACCGTTCAGCTCAGCTGCTAAGTGATAAAATTTTTTTTTTCGCGTCTGGCGACGAGGTGTGCCTGATCGACCCCTCTGTCGTCACTCTGCGGGACTACACACCTCCCGCGCGAGGGCGGATGCGCAAAATAAAAACGGCGCGAAATTTAATTTTTGCTGACCTGGCAGTCGAACACCAGGTCACCCCGTCACATTATAAAATTATAATGTTGTTTACATGTGTGTACTAAAATTAAAAATTATGATTAACTTACCACTCAGCTTAAGGTGGTTTACAATCTCGCTGATCACACTCTCTCACAATTCACCACTTTGAATTTATGATCGCGGAATTGTTTTGTTTAATTCGCTGGGACCCTGCCGATCAAGGTGTCTGGTTTCCTAGGCTATAGACCGTCACGAGACCGATGATCCTGATGAGTCGAATCGACCGCGATTTTTGCAAGATTAAAATCTAGGTATTTGGCCAAGGAGCACGATTAACTAGGCGGTGGACCGTCACGTGGACAACGATTAAGATTTTATCTCTGATTTGCGGTACTAATCGGACTTGGGCCGATAGAACTAATCGGAGATTTTAATTCATAGAACTTCGGAGCGAGTGACTCGAGATCCGACAGAGGTTCGTTCAGATTAGCGATTGACTGCCTTCGTTAGATTTTCGGCAGTTTATATACTCTAATTTTGATGGGAAAGTCATAGGGTTTCTTATGCAACCAACCGGTCCATCTCATCATTTCGGACAACAACATGATGAGTAAGTACATGGATCCGGTTTAGGTACCTTTCTAAAAATTAGAAAAGTCCATATATGGAAATTGAATCATATTATTTTTGTGTAAACAACAGCGGATGAGTAAATGCTCTATTGGAAGTACATAGATCCGGGTGACTTTCGAAATGTCATAGGTGACTCGGAATATGGAAATGAGATGGTCATAGAATCTTTGTATATATTGGAATATTAATTAGAAGTCCGGTGCACACGTGCAGGTGTCCCGCTGAGTCACAGCTAAACTTGTTTTTGGGTACTACGCCCGTACACATACACATACACATTCTCTTACAACTGTATTGTAAATAGATGTACGCAGGTAAGCGTGGATGCAAGATGAGTATACAGCTAAAATACGTAGTTGGGTTTGAGCATAGACTCTGTCCCTTTTGATGAAGAAAGAGAGAGGGAGACAGGTATATTATCATATCTGTTGATCTTCGTCTATCCTAACTCATCGTGCACGCACTTACATAGGTTCCTGCGAAAAGTGAAAGGATCTCGATGAGAAGAGCTGGGGTGCAGTTTGATAAACCCTTCTTGAAAGAAAATGAAAAATTTATATATATATATATATATATATATATATATATATATATATATATATATATATATATATATGTATGGTTAAATCGCGATACGTATATATCGATTGTTACACATTTTTGAATTTTATTTCATACTTTACAATAATATTCTTTTTATATTTTATAATTCATTTCATTTTTAATTATTTATTATCATTATTTATTCATTCATGTAATTTCATTAATTCATTTCATTATTTCTTTTATCATTTATTTTATATTTCATATTTATAAAAATTAAATCATTTCATTATTTCTCTTTATTATTTCATTTTTTATAATTTCAATATTTCTTTTATTCAACATTAATTTAATTATCAGTAAATTTCATCATTTATTAATAATTAACAAATATAAAAATTTGAATTTATATTCAAATTTATAAACATTATTTATTTTTTTATTCTTTTACTTTTCCATTTATTCATAATCATTCAATAATAACTTTACATAAATAAAAATAATTTGAATTTAAATTCAAATTTAAAAATCATCAGCCGAAATAATGGCTGGAAGTCATTTGCAAATTAATTTATTCATGCATAGCCAGATGGCATAACATGTATGATTTTCAATAAGTTGATTGACAGTAAAAATACGACGTCGTGACGTCACACTACGGATATGATAATTTGAGATTATTCTATAAAAATATTAGGTGGCTACCTGCCGGTGCTAGTTACTACGAGTTCTAGTTCTATTATGTGGCTACCAGCCGACACTAGTTACCTCGAATTTGGAATTTATACGGAGAGTTTAGGTGGCTACCAGCCGACACTATATCGTATTTTTCGAATTTTATTATACAAATCATACGATTGATTTCAATAACTCAAAGACTCGTTAAATTAATTTGTTTCGTAATAAAAAAAAATTTACTTAAGAATAAAAAAAATTTTACCTGGAGTTACAGCAACTGAATAGATTTCTAGTTAATTACACTGATTCGAATTTGCTGTTTATAGTATATAATTTTATTTTATTGCTAACACTACTTTTTTGAACAGTTACTAATTAAATTGAAATTAATGAAAAAAAAAAATATTACTCGTGAAATATTGAATAAATTTAAATGTAAAGACACTTGTAAAATAACTCGATAACGAAGGTGTGAAGACACTTATAAAATTGATTGGTTGAACTAACGTGTGAGGACACGTGTATAAAACAAAAACTAGTGCTGAGCTAGTGTGTAAGCTAAGTGTGTGGACACTTAAGTTTTTCTGTTCTTACTGAACCGGAACTAAACTAAACTGAGCCGAACTGCCTCGATTTCCAGTTCAACGACACTTTTTATAATTTCTTATCTGGTCTATTCGATGTATTGTTTTGGGGGAAGACTGTGTCCAATCGGAAGCACAGTTCCTATTGGTCCTTTCCCTTTCCCTAGGATTTTCCGCTAGGGAAGTGGTAAAAGGGCACACACCCATGTGGGCCCATGTGCGTAAGCACCCACACATACACCCACATGCACAATACATTATTTTAATATTTTAAATTTGTTTATAATAATAATTTTTTTAATTAATAAAATCGTTCATTAATAATAGTCTAATTTTATTTATTATAGAAATTTTTTTATTAATAAAATCTTCTATTAATTATTTATCATAATGATAATTTAAATTTGTTCATTGTAATTATAATAGTAATTCAAAGTTTATTTATTATTGTTAATAGTTATATTTATTTAGTTTAAGGTCATTTATTATTATAAGTTTAATTTTTTTTTTGATTTTCAATATTTCTTTACTTATTCGAAATTATTTATTGAATTTTTCGATATTCTTTTATTTAAATGCTTCTTTGTCTAAAAAAAAAAAATTATTGCTTTTAGAAATTATTTATGGAATTTTATTTCCTTAATGACCCTTTCGTCATAAAAATCTATTTTTTTCTATTTGCTTATTGATACCGAGATGTCTCGACAAAAGTGCACTCCAAGTGAAAGTAAGGGATTAAGATTGTGTATAGATTATTTATTTATTTATAACTAAAATTTATTTACGGCTTACTTATTCCACGTACACTTTTGTTGATAATTATTTCGGTTTTTCTATGGGAAGTGTTTCCAGATAGCCTCTGGGCCTTTACAATTACCTGAAGGGTTATTAGAATTACATTTAGTTGTTTGCTCTAGCATTTCAACAAATGTCAAAGCAAACAAGTCTAAATCTTTTAAAAGCGTTGTATGTCTTATCGCTCAGAATTTTATAAATAGAAAAGTAAAGTCTGGTCGTCGGCTAAATTTGAATTTAGGAAATAAACGTTAATAAAATATTAGGATCAACATTTAGCTGGACGTAACAAGTGTTAGGGGGGGGGGGGTAAAATGGCCTGCCAAGACTTCGAAAACCTAAGAATATCTTTTAACCGAACGGGTTCCTAAAATTTTCAAAATGTTTCAAAATATAGTACAAGCAAGAAACATACATTAAGTTTTGTTGGGGGCCCATTTTAGCCAACTACTAATGACCGCGGTAAACATAAATTATCGTTATTATTAATAGGTATTATAGATTTTATGTAAGTGAACTGATGCGTTAAAATTTTTCGACCTGTGCCTTCAACACCACAACAGTAGAAACTGTAACGACTAACTGGTCGTCTGTTGGGATAGTACCGACGCTTTGTGCTACGTTGCTTAGCAGTAAACCTAGATCGTCAGGCGTATATGTATGAGCTTGTTTAAAACGAGGCCATAAGGATCCTGACGTGAATTTATCACAATTGATTGTAAATCCCACATAATCATGACCTCTACATTTTGAGGTAATGTGCGTTATAATGTATCTCAAACCACCTTCAAACCATTGAATATTATTGGTATTTGCAGGTGGTTGTAAGATACGAATAACGCTCTCCACCCCTTTTATACCGAATTTTTTAAAGTGTTTAGACTGTTCTTTTTCAAAAATAAAACGGCTTGGTGGTTCTATACTCCGAAAATTGTTGTCTTCAGAATGATTTAAGACCTCGTGGTGATTAGTTGCTTGGATTTTCAAATGGGTACTTCTTGTTAAAACACCACCGCGTTGACCAACTGTAAAAATATTATAAATATAGCTTTAACTATACTAGTCAAAATACTAACTTAAGTTACTTGTTCTAAAATGTATTCTTCTAAATGATCAGCACTAAGGTAGGTGTTAACAAAACCTACGGAAATAATAGATAGTGATCTAACGAAATATGATACTTGTTTAAAATTTAAATTTACATATTAATTAGCGCGATGACCACGCGGGCAAAGTATGCGAAGCAAAGTAATTCATATATTTTTTTTAAATTTTTATGGCATCGTCAACTGACACAAGTGATGGTCGAGGCATAATTAAGTTAACTGTTGATAAGACCCGAAAAAAAAAAAATTCATTTATGAATATCAATAATAAATGTATCAATACAAATAAAAATTTTTGAATTTCTTTACTTGAATTTAATAGAATTCTGATTTGAATCTGTGTTTATTAACAATCTAGATTTATTTCTTACTTGATATAATTTAGGTGTAGATATTTTCCCAAATAATAATTTTATAATTAATAAAATAAAGAATATGTCGAAAAAACTTAATAATTGTTTAAATAAAAAAAAATTAAATCATCACTGGTAATATAAAGGAGGTTACTATTATATTCGATCCATCAAAATATACGTTCTAAGCACTTTTTAATGAACAATGGTGATTCTACTGTCATTTGTTTTAGGGATGATTAAAAAAAAAGGCTTGCACTGTATAAGTACATAAATCACTATTTGGATATAAAGTAATAAAGAAAAAAGAGCTATTTAAAATAAGAACTGAATAGTGAAAATTATAAATTATTTCAATTTTAACAACTATGGAGATCAATTATTTATTACATATATTGTTTTTATATCTATTAAAATTTTTATCCATGGTTCCATTTATTATCTACATTATCGACGGATAATTCCTGTTTTGATCGTAAATACCCGCTCTGACAGTCGAGTTGGCGGCAACCTGGCGACAATCGACTGCCGCAACCTGTCGCCAAGTTGGCCGCTCAAATTGGCATTTTCATAAGTTGACGGCAACTTTCCGAGAAACTTGTCGACAACTTTCAGCTCGTGTAACTGTTGACTACAAGTTGCTCAGAAACTTGTAGCCTACTTGTAGTCAACAGTTACACAAGCTGAAAGTTGTTAACAACTTGTCGTCAAGTTAGTCACAACTGATGTACACCAACTTTCTGATCAGAAACTCTGGCTAGCTGGGAAAGATCGAAAAATTATTTTTATTCTAAATAACAAATCAAATATTAGTAAAAGAAAGTTGACAAAAAATATGAGCGAAGAAGTTTGAAAAATTTTTCTGTGCAAATTTTTAAATAATTTTTTTAACAATATCAATTTTGGATATAAAGTAACCCCCATAGCCGAGTTTGTGGAAAAAGTTGCTGCTAAATTTTGTCAGTCAGATTAACGTCATGTTTCATCTGTTCAAGTTTTAACAATATCGCGTGCCAGAAGGTAAAAGGGCGCATCGCTACAGGTTAGTAGGGAATTATACTAAAAGAGGGTATAAAAAAATTTTTTTTGTGCCATTAGCTTTGAATTTTTTCGAAACGCAAAGATCTGCAAAAAAAAAATTTAGGCATCCTTGAGTTAAAAAGGCGTATCTCAAGACATACGCCTTTTTACCTTTTAAAAAATAGTGCCTAAAGGTAAAAGGACGCATAAAAAAAAATCAAGTTTTAATACAAAATACTGATAAATAGTTTCACAAGAAGGGTTAGATAAAAAAAACAGTCTCCTACCCTTCTTTTCTCAAAATTTATTAAGAATAAAATAGTTAAAAAAAAAATTAAAACATTAAATTTTTAATTAAATAAAAAACTTTCATAAAGATTATAAAAAATAAAAATTTACTGACTTTCTTTAATTAGTGTTTTGGAATATGGAGCCGTCATAAATCCGAATAATATGAAAAGAAATTAAAAAAAAAATCCAAGGTACCGGTTATTTCTGCTTTCTTTTTTCAATTTAGTATAAGAATTTTAAAACAATATTATAAACTCTAATAATTAACTGTGAAATAAAATAACATTAATACAATCACGTGTATTTTGTGATTGTTCTGGATATATTTTTAACTTTAATATTGAAAGAACGTATCAGTTAGAATACACCTTTTTGACTGCAGCATTTTTTTTCTTTTTTTTTTTTTTTTTGATTTTTAAACTTCGGCTAAGCTTTTTAATCAATTTTTCAGAAAAAAAATTTACACGCTCTTTTAGCTTTTGGTCACAAAATTTTTAGATTTCTAAAGCTAAAAAGGCGCATAATTGAAGACATACGCCCTTTTACCTTTGGGAAAAAAATGTTTGATTTTCAAGCGTAGAAAATGTTTACTAATCGATTGGCGATGAAAAAAAAATTTATGCGCCCTTTTCCCTTTAGGCACGCGATATAAATACACTATGAACGACAAGTCAATGACAATCTGCAGCTGAAATCTGAAGACTAACCCAGAAAGTTATCTTTAAGTTGCAGAAAAAAAAATTGAATGAGTGAAAAATTACTTTCGCATTAATTACAAGTTTAAGTTAGCTATTTGCACTATCAAGTTTTTTCAGTCAACTTGACGTCAAATTACTGCTATAGATTTTCGTCGACTTGGGCTCAAAATAAAACAAACTTACCGATAGACTCCAAAACATTACATCGATGTACATCAAATCACTGTTATTTGTAAATTTCATCCTTAATGAACTGCGAATTATGCAATATAATCTGTAAGAAACCAAGATAATTAAAACATTAAATATATTTCGACTTACACAAAAATAACTTTATAATCAATTATTACACAAAAAAAACTCCTTTTTTGTATGAACCTGTAGCTTATTATTTTTCTTTAGATACTCTACGCTCAATATCAGCTAATATTTGACCATCACGTACTACAGATCTCACAAGCGTTGTTACACGATTTGATAGCGTTTGACTATATAGACTCAGTTCACTAAGACTCTCTTCTAATGCGCTCACTTTGGTTCTCAATTCGATACTGAGGTCTGGATCTTTACTCGTCATTTTATTCTCTAGCTTAACTATTTCAACCGTTACTTTATCTTCAAGATCAGTTATACGATATTTATTGTAATCACTAATTGCTTTTACATTGTCTAATTCTTGTTTGATTGCAATTTTCATAGTATTATATGTGTCTGCATCAATTTCATTCTTAGGTTCGGCAACATTACATAACCTTTTTCCGTCTAAGTCAAACTATCCATCATCTGTCAACTTGAAACCTTTTCCAGGTGGTCCAACACTACTGCTACAGCCGTTGAATTGTGTCTGATTCAATTGGGAAGACACACGTCTAAATATATCGATACTCATTTTGATGATCCTTCCTTCCCGAATGATATTTTATAAATGATGAATTATTGTTAATGTATGTCTTAATAAATAATTTTAGCTTCACGTAGCTCTTCAATGATTGAAATTATTTCATTAGAATGACTAGTGTTGCCAGCTGCTTGAGATGCTATTAACAGGCGAAGGCGATCTATGAGTTCATTAGGATTATTCCAATAAATATAATCCACATATTTTCGTTTCTTTGAAACAGTCATAAAGTCAGGTAGCCCTTTACCTCTTTTTAGTGGTGATTGAAAAAAGTCAGCAATACATTGAGTATATTTAGCAGTCCTCTCAACATAAAGACTTCTTTCAGATTCATAATTTTTCCTGTGAGTATTCGTTGAAACAATGAGTTTATGGTACACATCTAAATCACTTGTAGTAATTGAATTTTCATTTGGATCACTTTTAAATAACAATTCTATAAGCCCCGGAGATAGAACATGATTTTGATTATTTACTGATATTATATTATCCGTAAATTGAACAGGTGAATTATCAAAAAATAATTGATTATTTTTTTTACGAATACCAAATCTTGTATCCAAGCTTTTAGGATTTTTTTTATTCAACAGATCAATATATTTAGATATAGAGTTATGATATTTCAGTGGTGTGCTTGTAGAGGTTGGAGGATAAGATAAAATGGTTTCATCCAAGTTGCTGCTACTAGTACTGTTCACATTTAAGTCACCACAAGTATTCTGACCGCGATGTGTGTCACTATTATCATAAATAGTTTGATAGTCACTATGTTCACGTTTCTTCAGAGAAAAATTTTGCACTGATTCTTATTCTTTTTTAATTTCATGTTTTAAAGCTTTAGAATTCTCAACTAATATTCTCAACGGTGTCACAATAAGTTTAAACATTTCATTTGCAGACTGTTCAGAAGTGTCTTTATCAACTTTTAATATTTTATGCTTTTGTCATATCGCATCACTAATTTTAGTTATTTGGAGTAGCATATCTTTCTGCTGAGACATATTTTTACACGCCATGTTTGCACACTTGAATATCCTTTAAGACTGTGTCAATTTATATAGAGATGATTAATTTATACTTATAAAACAGTCAAAACCTTTTCTAGAACGTCCATTATTCAATTCACTCTTCTTGTCAATAACAACAAATTCGTGTTTATTATCACTTTTCTTATCATTCCAGCACGCTGAATATAAATCTTTCAATTCACTGTACGGCATATCTGTATTCACATGATCATCATATATGTGCTTTAAATTCATTTCATCTTGACGGAAAAGTACAAGAAAATTGGCATTGTCGCGTATCAGGTGTTTTGGTATACGCGTATAGATTTGACAGAGATAAAAGCTATCAACATTTTTGTGTCGCCCCATACAAAAATATGCTCTAATATGATCTTGCTTCTCACAAGCGACGTCATCGAATATCATAAGAGAATTCGGTTGTGCATCATCTGGATTTACAACCGATTCATGATCATTAAATGGGAAGTATCCGACTCCTTCTATAGGCTGTAATGCTGATTCTTATAATTTATATTTAGGCTGATTTAGTGATTTAGAGTATACATCAATGTTCTCAAATCTCAAGCTATTAGGATGAGTAATCAATGCAAGAAGCGCATTCGTTTTCCCACAATTTGATGGTCCGCAAAGGACTGCTCGAACAGTATTCGGTAGCAGCGCGCCATGACGTTTTTGGATTTTTTTCTCATCACCTTGAATTATGTGATCAAAATTGATCACAGGTAATTTAGCTGTCTGTTTTTCAAACTTCATTTTAAATTATCTTTTTAAGAACACTAATTACTATGTTAATCCGCTGATGACTCAATTCTAACTCAACAATATACTTATAAGTATCGAGTATTTATATGATCGAGATTAGTCATAGATCGACAATGGCTAAGAGCAGACCTATCAGTAAAGTTGCAACTAAGCGTGGTAAAGGTTTTGTCAACAGTGTTATAAATAAACTACCAATAGGATTACATGTACCGGGATATCAGTACTGTGGATCTGGTACAAAATTAGCAAAAAAACTAGCTTGAGGTGATCCGGAAGTAAATCCTCTAGACCGAGCATGTAAAGCGCATGACATTGCTTATTCTAAAAATCCTGACAATATGGCAGCACGTCATGCGGCTGATAAAGATCTTGCTGAAAAAGCTTTACAACGTCTTCATGCAAAAGATGCCAGCCTTGGTGAAAAAGCCGTGGCTTGGGGAGTTAATAAAACCATGAGAGTGAAGAGAAGTTTAGGTATGGGCATGAAAAAGATGGATGCGGTTAAAAAGAAGTTGAAAATAAAGAGGAAGAAGTCTAGAAGAAATGGTAAAAAGAAAAAGAAGACATTAAAGAAAACAAAAAAACTTGTTCCTATCAGGCAAATTACAAAATCAGCTAAAAAAACTATGAATGAGGGTGTACTCATTTCACCGTTTAAGTCGGCATTACGGGATGCTCGTGAAGCTGTAAAAATGGTTGGTGGGAAAAAAAATATACGATCATCACGTATATTACCAATACCACCACTAAAAGTGGGTGGATTGTTACCATTTTTAATACCAATTCTTGCTGGCTTAAGCGCTACTGGTGCGTTAGCTGGGGGCGCTGCTGGTATCGCTAAAGCTGTTAATGCTGCTAAGACTGCTAAACGTGAATTGGAGGAGACTAAACGGCATATTTCAACAATGGAAGCTATAGCCCTGGGTAAAGGGTTATACTTGTCACCGTACAAGACTGGAATGGGATTATATTCGAGCCCCCTACCGCAAAACATGTAATGTTACCTCATCAAGCTCTCACCAATTTCGAGGTGTTTTCATGAGAAATAATTTACCAAAGTCTGGTCCGTGGAAATAAGAGTCAGCAATCATAAATCTCGATGATAAAAATGGTCGTGGAACTCATTGGGTTGCATACAAGAAGAATGGCAATGATGCCATGTATTTTGACAGCTTTGGTAACCTCCAACCACCAAATGATCTCATGAAATATCTCGATGTTGGTAGCGTTAAATATAATCATCAGAAGTATCAAGATTATGATACCGTTATATGTGGACATTTGTGTTTAAAATTCCTCAATAATGAACTATAAATGTTGTGGTTTGATTGATATGTGTTAGTCATGGCTGATTTGTTGACGCTATCTGGAGCTACCTCCACATTGGAAGCTCAATATTTTCCACCAATTGAATTACCACCAGGAAAAATTTATGTATTGGGACTTGTGGAATTGTTAACATTCAATTCTATACCTAATATTGATATAGGTTGTAATAAGTTCTATTTATCCAGCGTAAATAGAAAGGCAGCAGATAAAGTTGTAACAATACCAACCGGAAGTTATGAACTACGTGACATTGAAAAGTATTTAATAAAGGAATTACCTGAGGATGTAGAATTGAGTATCAAAGCAAATAACAATGAATTACATAGTGAAATTAAATGTAATCGAATTGGAAATTTTGAACCGAAAGATTCAATCGCATCATTATTGGGATTTGGAAATCGTCGACTTGAACCAAACCTTATACACAAATCTTATTTACCAATAAAGATCCTCAAAATCAATGCACTGCGAGTTGAGTGCAATATTACTAATGGTGCATATATTAATAACCATAAAGTTCACACAGTTCATGAGGTTTTCCCAAGTGTTGCACCCGGATATAAGATCATTGAAGTCCTATCTCACATCATTTACTTACTAGTCGCAGTACAGTCAATACACAATCTTCAGCTGCGCATTGTTGATCGAGATGGGAATTTAGTGAATTTTCGTGGTGAAACGATTACAATAAGATTGCATATAAAATCAGTGAAATAATGGGGATTGTATTTGATAAAAAGATTGGTAGCAGCTATAAAAGTGGATCATCATGTCTCAAGCCCATCAATCATCGTGCTCCTGTCAGAGTGCTAACACCTCAGAACGTGGGATTCCTTGAAAGTCTAGGATTAAAATTACGTGGAAGATTGGAAAAATAAGAAAAGTTAATTTGTGCTGCATTATATTACCATGGCGGAAATCTTAGACATTCGGAAACCAATCATCTTTGATGAATCAATTTCTCACTATGAGATTCATTCACATCAACCTTATGCATCATCAACATTTAACAATAGTGATGAAATTAGAATCAGTATTCAACATCAAGACTTATGCATCTTACCAAGCAAAAGTTCTCTGCACATTTGTGGAAGATTTGTAAAAGAAGATGGTACCGGCGCAGGTGCAACTATGAACTTAGTCAATATGGCTATTTGTCATATGTTTGAAGAAATACGCTATGAATTAAATGCTGTTGAAATTGATAGATGTAAAAATGTGGGTCTTACAAGTATCATGAAAAACTATATATCTTTGAGTCCCGGGCAACTCAATTTAATGGAGAATGCTGGATGGTTGATCAGTAATGACAGTAAATTAACTAATGACAATGGATATTTCAACATTTCTATACCACTAAGTTACATACTTGAATTTGCCTAAGATTATTATCGTATTGTCATAAATGCTAAACATGAATTGATTCTTATAAGATCAAATTCTGATGTTAATACATATATACATACACCTGCTGCCGCTGGTGGTAACGCTGAAATAGTGAAAGTTCTTTTCAATAAGGTAGAACGGAATGTCCAATATGTCACAACGTCGGACAAGCAAAAAATTCAAGTACTCAACTTTATTGCTAATGATCCAGCTATATCAATAAGCTTTCGCACATGGCAATTGTATGAATACCCACTACTCCCTCGAACAACGAAACATGTTTGGCCAATCAAGACTTCGACACAATTGGAAAAGCCACGATATGTGATCCTAGGACTTCAAACTGCTAGAAAAAATGTTATAACGAAAAACGCCAGTCAATTCGATTATTGCAATATTAGAGATGTAAAGCTATTTCTCAATTCTCAAAGTTATCCATATGGAAATTTAAATCTAAACATTAGTCGTAATCAGTATGCTTTAATGTATGATATGTATACTAATTTTCAAATGTCATACTATAATAAAGAATCGAAACCATTATTGACAAAAACTGAATATTTACAACAAGCGCCGCTCTATGTTATCGACTGTTCGAAACAAAATGAATCGATTAAATCTGGACCAGCTGATATTCGTCTTGAGTTTGAATCTGATGAACAGTTTCCGGATCAAACATCTGCATATTATCTTATTTTACATGGTCGTATAAATAAATATAATCCATTAAGTAGTACTGTAAGAGAATTAACTTAAAACATGTATTGTATTGAGGAGAAGGAGGAGGAAGATTAAAGAAAGAAAACTCACTTTAAATATAGTTATTGTGTTTTTATTTATATCATACCATCTTAATCTACATTATTTTTAATTAGTATAAGTAGTTTTAAAATCTACATACATGTAGAGTTTACATATTAATTGATTTTCAATAATTATCTTTTATGTTTTTGCATGTAGTACAATATGTTTTTAATGGATAAAGCCATATTCCGGGAATATCATGGCTCGAAGCTGATAGTGAGTTATGTTTTATGCAAAATGAATAGTCCATTAATTTTTCATTATATTTTAAATGCCCTGGAAGTGTATCCCATACAAATTTAATTTGTGATTTTGCAAAACGTAAAATGAACAAATCATTAAGACATGCTATGTCGGTGACATCCATTTTCCTCAAATCATTTAGTTGGTAAAATAGTTGAACAGACTTTTCATAGGATTTCCCAACACCCCAATACTTTAAAAACCAGTGCTTGAGTTGTTGTGTTGTACCAAATGCACATGCGAAGTGACCTGTTTTTGTGTGTTTGATACGATGCAAACATCGCGGTTTGTTGAGTTCTTCTAAGCAATCGAATGAAAAATGTCGCACTGTTATGTCCAATTAATTATTTTTTATTCTAATAATTATTTAAAATAATTATTACAGAGCTCTTCTTTTCAAAAGCGCGCGAAAACGCAGCGTCAGCTTTGTCCACCTTTTTATGCGACAAAGAATAGTGGGAGGATAACTGCATTAAGTTTAACGAACAATTAATAAACTGTCGTCACCTTCCACCAATGACAATAATTAAAAATTCCCCATCAATCACCAAATCAATGTTTATAAAAAGCCTGAGCACCCATAGCTCTTGGCTAGTCGGTTCTTCTAACTTACGGTCCGCGAATATTCGAACGTCGAACTTTCGTGCACTCTTATTGCAGGATTCCGCCCCAGGCGTTGAAAAGTCAATAAGAGGATCTTTAATAATTTCTATTTAAACCTTATTGCAGGAATCCGCTTCGGCGTTGAATAATCAATAAGGCATTCTAAAATTGACATCTTTTTGCAGTCAATTATTGCAGGATTCTGCTTAGGCGTTGAAAAAGCAATAATCGACCTCTTTATCTATTAAAAATCCTCACAGATTAATAGAAACTTCCGGTCCGATTGAAATAGTGACGCAAATCACGTGTATTTGCGATTCCATCTCGGTCTGAGTTATTTTGCGCATAAAATCACCTCTCGGGTGTGTAAAAAGGACGCATTAAATATAAAACAAAGATCTCAAAAATTTCCGAGAATAATTAATATTCTTAAAATATCAATTGTTGAAAATTTGTGTATAGGATTCAGTGTACAAGTGAATTGTAGCTAAGTCAGAAATAAAAAGCGAAAAACCATAAGTTCAGCCTTCCGAGTTTCATTCGAGAGTAGCACATAAGTTTAGATCCTGCAACCCCAGCCGCGCCCATCCAACCAAATCCTACAGGAGGAAGCTGAGTGAGCTGCAACGTTCTGGAGGGATCTGACCTGCCGTGACTAGAAAGAAAGAAACATCGAAAGGTAGGTGAAAGATTTACATTCTATTCTTTCATAAGATAACTGGTTCAACACAAGATCACCAGTCTCTTCAGAGACGTTTGGGTTCTTACTTCGAAGTAAAAGATCCACCATAAATAATAAATTATAGAAAGATACCTCTTCCTCGTATTCTTTAATGTTGTCCGCAACCTCCAAATCGCTCTTCTAAATTTTTCTATCGCTACCAAAGGGAGAAATCCCGGATAATTAATTTAAAATTAAGCGGCGGACATAACAGCATCAATTGTAGATCGATGATTGGAACAGCAAAATCGATTATTCTTTCAAGTCTCTCCCTCACCTGTGCTCCTTGGACATTAAAGTAGCGCACTTTTTTTATTAATTCGATCATTATTAGATTAAATGAGTCATATGGTGTATTGCCTGTATCCCACATAATTCCGTGTCGATCACCGTTTTCGTCTTTACTTTCACGAATAACCGTAGCATTTGTATATTCCATGGGTGGTTGAAATAGCCAATACTGACTATGATACAATCCATTGGTATATTTGGTATTGTTTATATCAATAATACACAGCTTCTTCACAACAAATGTGCAATCCGGCATTTCAAACCCAACAAAGTCGATTTTCAGCTCCATTGTTTATTTATTTATTGTTCATGCGATTTTCCAACTGTTCCAATTTTCTTATGAGATTTACTAATTCTATTAAGCAATCAATTTTATGAATTGCATCTGGGCATGTAGTTCGAGCTCGAATCCAATCCAAAATGTATGGATGTCGAACAAATAACTCAAAAATCACATCACTGAGCTTAGCCATAAGCACAGATAGAAAACGATTCAGTTAAACACATTTAACCACTAACTTTACGCACACACTAAGACGTATACTGTACAAACCTGTTGGATGAATAGAGGTTTTATAATACAAATCCCACTACGATTTTGGTGGAAAAATGGGAGAAAAATAGATAAATATTAGATAAAAGTGTAAATTTTAGAGAAAACAAATGATTCATTTGTTATAAACAAAAAAGTGAAAGTTGCCAAAGATAAGATAAGGTAAAACATACGTTAATAAGTGAAAAACACGTCATTTGTTATAAAAATACCCCCCCCCCCTCATCTTTCCACGTATCTTAAAGTTTAATCTTGAAACATTTAAACAATATGATAATAGCATACATCATTTTCCCACCTAAATTTGAAAAATACCCCCACTCCAACGTCCTCTACATCCTTATTAATTAACCATATAAATCCCATACCCCACCCCATATTCCAAGCCCCAAACCTGCAGTATCAATCTCATACCCCCCTTCCCAATCCCACATCCCCCTTCCCTCAGGTCCACTCCCCACCAAATCGACTAAAAAAAGATACTAGCGCCCTCTCTCGGGTGCCGGTATAGAAGATCAACAGAAAGCGCTACTTGCGCCCCCTACCTCGACTGTCGGTATGGAAGATTACCCCAGCCCTCACTTATTCACGATGGTATTGCAGATCCCTGTTGTTAGAGGGGAAACATCGCTGTTTATCTACTGGAATGAATTTTAAAAATGACTAAAAAAAAAAAATTTGAAACTTTCCAATCACGATTTCTCTTGAAGAAATCAACTAATTTTGATGTCACTTACAGCTATGGACTGTATTTTTTAAGCTAAAAACTCATTAGATTTTGGAAATGATTAGTACAGTAATTTGAAAGTTATCTCAAAAAAACCATTTTTGGACGATTTGAATTTTTAGATTTACTAAAATCTATCGCCCCAAAATGTTTCACATTGTCACGGAATGTAAGGACAGTAGAACCCTCTAAAATTATAACTCATTTTTAGAGGAAGACTATTGATGAAAATAGTATAACAGGGCTATGCTGTTACTCTGGTCGTCCTTAAATTACCTTTTTAAGGGCGCCACTGGAAGTGATAACGACCTCCTAGAACCGGATTTTAAATCGTCAGGGTCGGTGTAAATTTTATTATTGTAAGAGAAGGATGAGGAAGGATAACTTATAAATGATTTATTTCTCCGATCAACACTTTAAACCTTTTCATTTTCCAATAACCTTTCTAACCTTTTTTGACCTTTATAACTTATTCACTTATGACCTTTTATAACCTTATTTCATACCTTCTATAAACCTTATAATCTTATATGAACCTTATAACATTAAACCTTATAACCTTTTATTTATTTACCCGCAATAATATCCTTAATCTACTAATTTATTTATTACCCGCAATAATATCTTTAATAAAATCAGCCAACTATCTTTGGCGGTTCCACACACTCACACACACAATGATTAAAAATCAGTTAACCTTCGCGATACTTATTTACTAGATTCTCCACTAAATTTGGCCAACTACCTTTGGCATTTCCACACACTCTCAGACACAAAATGATTAAAAATCGCTTAAACTTCGCGACACTTAACTACTAATATTTTCCATTAAAATTCTTATTTATTTCACTCACACACTCACTCTGTCCCCTGGACTTATTTTACACACACTGAAATTACAATAATATGAATTTTCCATGAATTTTTAAATAAATTAATTAATTTAGAAATTATATCATTATTAATTAATTTATTATTTACTTTTAATTTCCCTTTATTCTGTTTATTTCTTTTCCATTAGTTTCTTATCACTTAATTTTACTTCAACAATATCATGACTTTTACTCACTAATTTAGTGACACGTTTCTTAATTTCCCTTAGACTCGAAGTCCCACCATCACAATTGTTTCATTTCCTACACGCGTTCTTTCAGGTACTTTTATCCTCACGATAATTATTCTTATTTTATTTATGCTTTTTTTTCAACTATTTCCTGGGTTTAATAAATTATTTATCGTTCATTAATTAATTTAATTTTTTTCTTATTTAATTATTTTGTCGGCGACAACGGACCCTTTTATAATCTTTCCACAGATAATTTCTTATTCAATTTATTTACATTTATTTATTTTATAAATTTTCTTACTTATAATTAATTAATTTTCGACTAGCGATTATGACTAGATTCGACAGTTCCGGTACGTGAGTTACTCGACCTACTTGGAAACTTCTAGAATGATTCCGGCTACCTGCCTGGAAATATTCGACTATATAATCGCTCCGGCTACCAGCCTGGAGTTAATTAATTACTTAAATTCAATAATTACGTCCGAGTTTAAATTATTAATTTTTATTTACGCAATTGATTATTTAATTCGCGAGAATTTGGTTAAGACGCGATGATTTTAAACGTATGCTAAGTATTTAATAAAATTTTCCGGCTTACCGCCTGGAATAAATTTTATAAATACCTCTACAGTCAAAACTCTCCAGATCTTTTCCTCGTCGTGTCTTTGTCCGGGTGTCGTCTGATTAATTGTCCTTGTAAAAGTTAAGGTTTTGTTCTGGTTCCGTCTCTCTCTCTCCTTCAACTCTCTCCTTTAACCTGTTATGATCAGACGTAATCGGTAATGTTTACAAGAAAATACCGGCTACCTGCCTGGTATTTGTTAATAAAAATTAAGAATATCATCGCTTGGTTCCACAGTAAACTCAAGCTATCAATTAATAATTTACCTGGTATATTGAAATTAACGGCGTCTGTCTTGTTGTCTGATGTCGCGTCACTTTGTTACTCTCTCCTCACGTCTCCACTATTCGGACGTCACGATGGTTAATGCCCGATTCTCGTTCCGGTCCCCGTTTATAATTGCTCGCGCACTCTTGACTTTGGTTGTCCTTTTCTCTCCTACTTAACTTTAAGTGGGGTCGACGGTCGAGCAAGTGAAATTTCCATTTCCGGACGACTAGTCGCTACCTACCCGGAGTACCCTGGGTGGTAATGTCACATGACCGACAGTACGCATAATAGATTTTATTTTGAATTTAATTGAACACGGTAAATATGAATTTACCCAGTTACAATAGTTGCGCATGTCTTGCTCAAGATCTACTCAAGGCTCAAGGTCAATTTCGGGCCTTGCGTAATTCATGCATAAGTACATGCCGTAAGTCACTGGTGCAAAAAATGCGCCAGAAACGTTTTAACTGCACCATGTCTAAAATATTTCGATATTTTTGTGTGCAATATCTTAAGCAAGTCATACACAAGTTTTAATGACGATTTTGTGCTATATGATCTTGCGCCAGACCCATACGTAGAAAAAGACGCAAGTGACTAGGGGTTTTGATCAAATCACTGGCATTAAAATTTTGATCAAGCATGTGATAGATAGGTACATGTAGAGTGTGTCTTAAGCTGCAGTACTCGCAGAAATTAAGGGATAAAAAAAAATTTGTGAATTTTTAAGCGATTTTCGACATGCTGTATCTTGAAGAAAAATTGTCGTACAGCAAACGTATACAAAAACTAATGGGAACTTCAAGTTTTTACTCTTTAGATTTGGACTTCAAAATTTTTTATCATGCACAGTTCCGAAGTAATCCTAAGAAAACCACCGCAAAAAAAATTATCTAAATTCTTTCTCATCTTGAAAAAAGTCTATAGGCTTCAATGAATTTGTGTTGATAAACTTACTTGAATGGTCATTTTGGTAATTAAATATCCTTTAATTTGCCGACCTTAAAAGTCTCTACGACGATTTGGCGCTACGTTATCATTGATCAAAGCGAAAAAGGACATTTTGACTTTGACAATCAATTGCTTGGACCATATTGATTGTACAATGAATTCAAGCAGGGTTTTAAAATCTTCAAAACATTCTCTAAGACACTAATATTGGTTTTTATTGAAAAAAAATTTTTTGTAGTGACAATGTTGATTTAAAATCAGGTAAAAATTTGCATATCTAGGGATACTCGGAAATTCTAGTATAACTGTGGATATAATGGATGAACGAAGAATACCGTCAGTTTTTTTTTTCAACTTTAAAGTATCCTGAAAAAAACCTTAAAAATTTCAAAATACTGCGACTTTTTTTTCTTAATGCTTTAAATTTTTAAATTGATCGTTTTCACGAAAAATCGCATAATTAGCAATTCTTCGATTGTAAATGATTTTCAGACAAATGCTGGGAATTAAAAAGATATTCTTTAAATCATAAAACAATGAGTATAAAAGGAATTTTTTTTGAATTGCCGCATCTGTCCAAAAATGGACCAAACAAAAACTTTTTTTTAATTTTTTCGTTCTTTAATGTAGTTTTTAGAAAAAAATACAAAAAAATTATTCAGAAGGTCCTCCTATTTTTTGACTTGACTTTTCAACAAAATTCAAATTATATCAATGTTTACCATTTAAATTTATTATTTTTATTTTATTTTTTCAAATTAAAAAGCTCTTTAAGCACTCAAAAGTTTTAAGCATGGTCTTATGATAAATAAAGTTAATTACAACATTTTTTTTTTTTCAATTGGAAAAAAGAAAAATATAAATCGAAAAAATATCACTCTGAAAAAATTTAAGAATTTGCAGAGAATCCCAACGTTTTATATAAAAAAAAAAAAAAAAACATCAAAAATCAAAAATGGTAAACATCGAAAAGTTTTTGAATTTTTTCAAAAATCTACAAAAGACAATGAAGATAGGTTGCTATAATTTATTTGTAGTTTTTTTACAAAAAGTACCTTTAAAAACAAAAGTTTTGAAAAAAAAAAAAATTTCCCAATAAGTCGGAATTTGAAAAAGTGATAGATATTTAAAATAAAAAAGCCGTTTTTTTTTTTTAATTTATAACTTTTTTTTGATTCGGTAAAAAAAATTGAAAAAATTATGAGAAACGTGATTGATAATATAGAAAAAAAGAAAACAATTTTCAGCCAAATCTAAGGGGGTCAAGTTCAAAAGTGGTCGATTTGACGTGTAATGCCCCATATAAAATATTTTTAAAAAGTTATGAGCAAAAAAACCATGAAAAAATCGGTTTTTTTGAAAATTTCATATCGTTCGAACCAAAGATAAAAAAAAATCAAAATTTAGGAGGATGAGCTTTTTGATGAGTACTAAAAAATATCAAGAAATAACGGAAATTAAAAAGTAAAATTCTTAAAACCGTCCGATTTGGCTTGGAATGCTTCATATATACATTTATAGTATATATTTATTAGGTGTACAAAAAAGTTCTACCCGTTTTTTGTCAAAAAAAAATATATTTAAAAATTTTAAATAAAATACAAATTTTAATCAAAATAACCACCATCAGCATCTACTACCCTTTGCCAACGCTCAGGCAACTGATGGATCCCACGGCGATAAAAGGCTTGATCTTTCGTCGAAATGAAATCATCTATTGTTTTTTGCATTCCGTTTTCATTTTGCAAGTGTTTGTCAGCCAAGTAATTTTGCAATAAACGGAATAGGTGAAAATCACACGGTGCAAGGTCTGGTGAATACGCCAGGTGCGGTAAAACTTCCCACTGTAAATCATTTATAGTGTGGTGGACGATTGAACTTCTATGAGGCCTGGCGTTATCATGCTGCAGTATCACTGGTCGAGGTTTTTGTCCCGCAAATCGTCTTTTACTGTTGATTTCATCTGCTAATTTTTTTAATTGACAACTGTAGCGTTCTCCAGTAACGGTTTCTCCTGGTTTGAGTAACTCATAATAAAGCACGCCCCACTCATCCCACCAAATACAAAGCAATGTTTTTTTCCCAAAAACATTACGTTTTGGTGTTGATTCCGTTGGTTGTCCTGGGTCTACCTAATGTGTCACGTAACGATTCAAATTATTTGATTTTATTTAGTTTTAAGTTAATTACTTTAATTATAAATTTGAATTTGAATCGTTGCGCGGGCATTCCGCCATTTCGCCGATGAGACGGCAGTCCGTACACGGTGCTTGCGCATGCGCAAAGGGTATGAGAGAGCACGTGTGTGATTTAATTTTATTTTTTTCTATAATTTATGATTTGAAACACAAACGCGTGACTTTTGTTTATTTTAAGTATTTGTTAATAATTTTGAATTAGTTGGGATGCATAATCCAGCGCTATATTATGCCCCAACAATTGTTATCATATTGTTTCATTGAAACTTGTCATCCAACTGATGACGTCAAGTAATGTTCATTATTCGGGCTATTATTATTTAATTTATTGCCCGAGGCGAAAGATATAGATGAATAGTTCATATATTCGATTAATTAATTATGTATCATTCAGTTGTCCGAGGATTTATGTTTTATATTTTATATTTTTAATTTAAGTAAGGCCCAGGGCTGACAAATGTAATTATAATAGAAATTAAGGGCGACAGTAGTGCCATGTGTGCGACGACCAACAGGTGGAGGTTTAGACAATTAGGTCAGAAAGATACAGATAAGCATTGTGTACGGACGTGATTTCTGTGACATTAGGTTTTGATTTTTTTGTTGTTGCAATAGTTTTCTTTTGGTTAAAATAAGTAAAGTTTACCGGGTGAATTGACTCAAATAATTAATAATATTATTTTATTTACAATATTTATTATTATTTTGCTGATTTGCTGTTTTTGAGTAAGTACTTTGTATTCATTTTGCTGGATAATATCCTTTCACGTGTTAGCCTTCCCCGGTAGTTGTTGGTCGCCGCGGAGAAAATTATTTATTTGTATTTATTATTTATTTATTGAATGATACGTGAGAGAATTGTTATTAATTATCATTGAATATTATTTCGTATGTTGGCGAAAATATTTGGTAATTAAGTAAATATATATATATTGATAAAGCGTACGCAACGTCGTAAAACGTTGCCGGTACACACTTATATATATATATATATATATATATATATATATATATTAGTAGTATATATAGCTATACAAATCACGCAGTACTTAAAAATTCCTCAAGCACTGATGTCAGCACTCGGATGAAAAATTCCCGAGTTAATATAATTATTATTTTTCTATTTTATTTAGAATATCTGTATAATATTATCAATTATTATTTACGTTTATTATTATTTAACCTAATTGCATAGCATTATATTATATTATTTTGATTATCCGTTACCCCAGCGGTCATAAAATTATTCTTGATATTTTTATTTTTTTTTTTTTTTAAATTAATAAATTTGTTTCATATTGAGGAATTTATTCCTTTTTGGGTGTGAGTGAGAATTAAAACACCGTATCTTTCTCTCTCTCACGAGTGGTGGGAGATATATATATATATATAAAAAGGAAATATTATATTAATATTATTTATTCTTGGGGAGATTCACATGGAATTTTGATATACTTAATATTGATAATTAAAATTATTGATTACTTTGAATTAAATTCTATTTATTTTACGTTATTGAGTTTATATATTTGTATTATTTTTTATAACCACCGAGTGTCATTATTGTGGTTAAATTAACAAAAACTATTTATTGTACAATATTATTAATTATATTGATTATTGTTAAAAATTAAAATACGAAAACCAACAGCTGTCGGGGAAAATTTAATATTTATTTTCCCTGGATCTTTTCCTACTACTTAATTTCATTTTTCTGATTTATTTATTATTTGTAATATCATTATTTATTATATATTTACTATTTTTCTTTTCTTATTTTATTTTTCTCAATCGTTTGTCCGCGTTGTCATGAATCACTTGCTCGGATTTTCCCTCGCAGATTTCCCCCTGAATTGAATTTTGTCCGTTTTAGAATAAACGGTCTGGCGCCTGCGTGCACTAACCCAGCCTGAGGAGCTGGTTCAGGCACTCCAAGAGTTTATTATTTATAATTTTATTATTATTTATAACTTATCATTTATTTCAATTTGAAGGAAACATTCAAAATCATTTATTAGCAATATTTATTATTATTATTATTATTATTATTATTATTATTATTATTATTATTATTATTATTATTATTATTATTTTAACACGTGGGTGACCGCATACGGTTTACCGGTTGATCCGCGTCTCCGTCGCGGAAATTAATGACGGTTTACGTTATAAATGTTTTCGACGTTTAGGATTCTCATAGTAAACCCACTTTTCGTCCCCTGTTACAAGTTTCCACAAAAAACTTTTTTTTTATGTCGTGAAAGCAACGACAGGCAGGTGTCAACTCGTCTCTCTCGTTGTTCTGGAGTTAATTCATGAGGTACCCATTTTCCTTCTTTTTGAATCTTACCTAAAGCATGTAATCTTTCAGAAATAGCTTGTTGAGTAACGTTTAGCTTTTTCGCAAGTACTTGTTGTGTTTGTGCAGAATCTTGATTCAGTAATTCTTCCAATTTCTCGTCACTGATTGTTGAAGGTCTTTCAGAGCGTGGTTTATCATTTAAATTAAAATCTCCGTTTGTGAATTTCCGAAACCATCTTCGACAAGTACTGTCATCAATAACACTGTCACTATAAGTTGCACAGATTATTCTTTGAGCTTCAGCAGCACTTATTCCTTGATGAAATTCATATAAAAGACAATGGCGGATATGCTCATTACTTACTTCCATTTTTAACTTAATAAAAAAAAATATATATCGAAGATTAATATATTAAAAGTTTGATGAATTTAAAGAGTACAAACAGCTGTGCATGTACATATACGTATTCATAGCTAACCTATAAATAGCTGTTAGATAACTCCATCTTTGAAAAACTGGTAGAACTTTTTTGTACACCTAATATATATATTCGGGTGATTCAAAAAATAACAAATTTTTTTTTCTTTGCTCGAATAGGTTTTAAAGTTTCATTTAGACATAAAAAGACGGCTGTGAAAATTATAGCTCTTAATCTATATACACATAAGCGAAATAACACTGACTCATCACCAGATCTCCAAAACTATTTGACCGATTCATTTAAAATTTGGCATGGGTACTCCTTTTTCACTGTAAATGAGAGATAAGAAGGGATTCTGCGCAATTCCTAGCCAAAATGGATTTTTCGATAACTATCACGTATGCTACCCCCTCCCCCCAACGTTGCCATGGTAACCGTTGCCATGGTTACCGTTGCCATGGTTACCGTTGCCATGGTTACCATTGCCATGGTTACCGTTGCCATGGTTACCGTTGCCATGGTTACCGTTGCCATGGTTACCGTTGCCATGGTTACCATTGCCATGGTTACCGTTGCCATGGTTACCGTTGCCATGGTTACCGTTGCCATGGTTACCGTTGCCATGGTTACTGTTACTATGGTTATCAAGGTGGTTACCATGGTAACCGTTGTTATAATAACTGTCAAAATGAATAAATTGTAATAACAAATTCAGTTGTCAATTAAATTCAGAGGAATCATTAGAATAAAAGTAGAAAGATATTAAATACTAATATTCTATAAATCATCTACACTATTATTTTATATAATGTTAGGCAAATATATTTTGATTTTAAATTTTCTACTAGGTCGATTCAGTCTAAACTATTGGTTAGTTAATCATTTTTCTTCTGAAAGTTATAGGTCAAAATTAACCCATAATTGTAAAATTCTAATATGGTTTAAAAAAGTAATATTATAAAAAAAAACAATATAAAAACGGTTGGCCTTAAAGGTCATCCCTGCAACTTTCCGTTAATTTTATATTTAAGCGCTCAAAATTGTACTTACTCCGAGCTCAAAAATCTGGTAAAAGTTTAATATAACATTATTTCTTAAATTCTAAAACCAAAATACTTTTGAATGAATTAACCGATTTTTACGCGATTGGTGGCATACGACGCAGTTTTTCAGGCCTCATAAAGAGTCTTTGAGTTTTAATCGATCGAAGTATGAATTTCGATATAATTTAGAAAAAACATTTTTTTCTGTTTTTTTTTTCGACAACGATAACTCATAAAAGAATGAATCGATTGTGACCGGGTTAGCGGCGATCGACGTGGTTTCTTGATGTTGAGAGCTGATTAGTTTTTGGAATTGTTCAGTAGTCGTTTAAAAGTAATTCTATAAAAACCACATTAAAAAAATTTTTTTTTTTGTAGTATTTTTGAGATTTCTCAAAATATACCGGTTCGAATCGGTATAAATTGTATTTGAAATCTAAGTTTGGTCGAGCCCTTTAGGATGGCACCAACCGAGATCAAATCGGTCGAGCCGTTCAAAAGTTATAAGAGGTTTACATACGGCCACACACACACACACACACACACACACACACACACACACACACACACACACACACACACACACACACGCGCGCGCGCGCGCGCGCGTCGATTTTCTAGAAAAGGAGTAAAATTAATAACTTCCCGATTTTTCAGCGGGATGTTAAAAATGTTGTGTGAAGTACGCGATTAACTTTGAATTGAAGACTTCAACATAAAACGATACTAAAACTATTAGAGATCGGAAAGAGTATATCAAATAATAATAATTATTCAATTTTATTTATTTCAAACACACTTTCTATAAGTTAATGAATCTTAGATTATTAATAATCATAAAATGGTTTTTGACGCAATTTATTGTAAATAATTCATTTGTAATTACTAATAATTATTAGTAATCGAAAGTGAATTATAACTATAATGATATTGAAGTTAACTTTAGATAAATGAATTATATCATGATATGCTTGAGAGCATAAATGAATAAATGTCAAAAATAAATCGCTGTCACGACATTTACAAAGAAAAATTTTAATAATTAAAAAAATTTTTGTATTAATACGTATTCGACGCTAATTTAAATAATTAAGATATCCATACTTATCAATGAATAAAATTAACAGTTTTATACAGTTACAAACTTAAAACTTCCTTGTAAACAATGTTTTTCGTCTTTTTTTCTGGTTGAAGAATAATCAAGTTGTGCGGTGAACTGACTCTTGAGCATGCCACGTAAAACTGACCATGAGAAAAACAATCATGTCTCAAATCTACACCAGCTAATCTTAAGCTCTGCCCCTGCGCTTTATTGATAGTCATAGCATAGCAAACCCTAACAGGAAATTGTAGACGTTTGAAGTTGAAATGGTAGTCAGATGGAACCAAAGGAATTCTTGGAATAAATACGACTTCTCCTTTATGTTTAGCTGTTAAAATTGTAGCTTCAATAATATTTTTATGTAAATTTTTCACTTGTAGTCTGGTACCGTTACATAGTTTTGGATGACTCAAATTGCGCAGTAACATTATTGGTGCTCCAATTTTAAGATTGAGAATATGAGATGGTATTCCGGGTGGATTGAGTGTATGTAAGAACTCGACAGGATAATGGACAGCATCATTAACTTCTACGACTGTATCAATAGATTTATACTTCATTTGATTAGTTGATAGATTTTATATAAGATAGTTGTTAATGCTATTCGCTGAATCATTCGTTGGAGTCAGAATAGCTCTTTCTTTTAGCCATGAAGAGCCATTAACTCCAATTTTATTGATATCTGGGTATATTTTATCAGTTAATGTAGTTAAATCATCAACAATATCACCTAGGTTATCCGGAATACTTATTCGTCCGTCAACTTCTGAAATTTGTCCATTCCCTATATCAATGAGTAACTTTGAAAATTCTTCTGCTCTCAAATCATGTTGTATATGAACGCGCAAATTAATTTTCAAAGACAGTACGTTAACATGAGGCCATAAAACTGAGGATTTGAGACAGGCTTTGACTTCATCTGCACGTGTACCTCGTGGTACAACAGGTAAAGTTTGTCTGAAGTCACCAGCTAAAACAACAGTTATTCCACCCATTATTCGGTCACTATTTCTTATATCCTTAAGAGTTCTATTGAGAGCTTCAATAGCATTTTTGTGAGCCATAGTGCATTCATCCCATACTATCAGTTTTGCTTCTCTGATAACGTGAGCCATATAACTCTGCTTAAAAATATTGCATAGAATATTATCAGAATGATTCATTTCAAGAGGTAATTTAAATGTCGAGTGAGCTGTTTTGCCTCCGTCAATTAAAGTAGCCGCAATTCCTGAAAAAGCAACAGCAATAGCAATACTTTTTTCACTTCTAATTTTCGCAAGCAACAAATTAATCAAGAATGTTTTTCCCGTTCCACCAGGAGCATCAAGGAAGAACAATCGTCCAGAATCAAAAACGACACTATTCAATATAGATTCATATGCTTCTTTCTGTTCTTTATTCAGTATCGGAACACTTTTTATCACTTCTTCGGTTAACTTATCAGTGTCATAAGCTAATTTATTTAAATATTGTTGATTAATAATACCAGATTCGTGTTCTCGAGATGGTGAAGTGAGACCAAATTGTGAAAGAGTCTTACCTGACATAGCAATGAACATATCTTCAAGATTAATCAAACATTGATTGTAAACAATATCAACATCTAACTCAGAGTTTTCACGATTCCTACTCATTCGTCTTTTAATATCGTCCGTGAAATTATCTCGATATTTATCCCATAATTTAATCGGATCTCCAACTTGGCAAAAAACTAACATAACAGCAAACAATTCACGTATTTTGTAAGATGAATCAGAAATTGAGACTTCTGCTAAAGTTTGATCCCCATGAGCATCGTCTTCGAGCAATCCCATTACTCTGCAAGCTTCTTGAAATGTAGGATGGATTACATCTTTTATAGTTCTTAAAGCCGTAAATGAATCTGGACCGCGAACTTCATGCAAAAGAAGACGGAGGTAATAACATTCAGTATTGGTAGGATGGACAGTATACACTCTGCCTAAAACATGATCTTTTTTTATACCTAAATAACCTGGCACAATTTTTCCTTGTTTTCTTCTGTGAAACTGGTGTTTTCTCCAGACATAATAAGCTGGAACTTCACAATATAATAATTTTTTCGCAAAATTGTCCACTTTACAGAGTTCAAAAAAAGCCATAAGTGTTGTTTTAGAATTGTTGATTGAGTATATTATTTTCATTAAAAAAAACTCGTTGACCATTTTCTAAATGTACAGCAAGATGCATAACTGGAGGGAATCTCTCGTGGATAGGAAAACTCAGTATTCGCGAAACTGCCTCAGAAGTGCTAATGTATCGTCCTGCTTCATACTTTGTCACTTCATCAAGATCTCCAACAGTGAATGCTGCTTGATCAGATCCCTCATTTATATACTTACAAATATATTTAATTGATTTCACTGAGTTGCAAACTTCAACATTTATATGAGCTTTGAATGTACGACACAGGACAGGGTTATACGGTACCACCCATCGATTGTCTATATTAATTCCATTTATTATTGTTGTTACTCCACCATCTTCAGGAGATCGCCGACGATATTTAGGATATCCATCTTCTCCTAATTGGGTTTCCTTTATAAAATGTTTTGGATATTTTTTCGTGCATGAACCATCCACCATACGGGGAGAATTTCTATTAAAAGAACCACATGGACCGTGAATCATATTTGTTTTTATTTTTTCATACAGTTCTTGATCTTGATCTTGATTAGGCAGTTCAGCACTAATTACCTTATCAATAGATTCTGGTCTCAGCTTTTCTTCTAACCACAGAAGGATATGAATGTGAGGAAGTCTACGTTTCTGCCATTCCACAGTATACATATGACACTTCATATTGACAAAAATGCAACCTTTTGTCAGAAGATTCATCATATGCTTAATTTTCACGTAAAAAATTCTTACTATTAAGTCATGTCTATCGTGATATTTTTGGCCTTGAACTAAAAGCTCTTCAATTTCTTTCCATTTTGGATTGCAAGTGAACGTAATAAAAAAGTCTGGACGTCCGAAATGACGTACATAAGTCATATCATCTTGAGTTCGTTCATGCATGTATCGTGGCCCACCAGTAAAAGAAGATGGCAGCACAACCATTTTACCTATTTCTGTTATCTGACCGTCGGTTTTCGTTAAAGCGTCTTTAAGGTGAACGTATTCTTCACTTCGTAAGTTTGTTTGATGGTTACGAATCCAATTAAGTCGTTCAGTTTCAATTTTCGCATACATATCAACCAAAAATTGATTTAATAGAGTGCGAAATAAAAGTAAATGATTTTCTTCTCCATTACGCTCCATTATTCTATAACTGTAAAACTCAGAAGCTGACACGGTCTTATTTAGAGGACGCTTAGTTTTTCCATCACGCTTAGGAATATTAATGTGATAGCCATCTTCTCCACGACAGAACATCAGAGGATATTGTAAAGTATCATACGCGCGATGGATTTCACTGATTCGCTTTAACTTATCGTCTCTGCTGTTCAGGATGATATCTTTCTTTTCAAAATTTTGTCCAGCGATGATAACTGCTACTTCTTTAGCCATTTGAGCATTGAAACGACCTCGATGTTCACCCGGAGGCTTTTTATCAGCATTAATTATAACCTGAAACTCTTTCTGATTCTTAGGAACTGATTCAATAGCAACCTTAAAATCTTTAATGTATTGATGGTGTTCATGAAGCAAATTTTGAAGTTGGTGAATTAACTCTGGCTTAATACTAGGACAGATCCCACAACGAATTTCTCTTTCACGATTATCATCACCAACAAAGTATATTTGGAGAAATGATGGTTGTTGATTATTTTCTACCATAAGGCTTCCTATCCTATGGCAGACTTGTCCCTGCACTTTAAATGTTGGCATAAAACTACCCTCCTTTACCTCTTTTGATCGGAAAAAAACGTCATTTGATAGCACCCATTATACTTTCGAAGAGAAGAAAGAAAATGTTCTGAGATTGGGTGCTGATGAGTTAAAAGACTATGTAAAGGCTCTGGGTAGCGTTGAAGAGTAGGGAGCTGAACTTTACCACCACTACAGCACATTCCTTCAGCCTCATCCTTCCATTTCAAAGCACGACACCAAGAACAGGGTAATCGATGCCCAAGATTTACAATTTTATCATTTTGATAGTCAATACTCGGTTCATAACTAAGGCCAGATAAAGCTTTCAAAGTCCAAGACATTAATTTAATTTGTAATCGTTTCTCGTTGTACTTAGTTGTAGCTGCACGACTAACATGAGGGTTATTAGAAGCGTATTTTTTTGTCGCCTTTCTATGTACATCAGGATTACGATGAGTGTAATTTAAAGTGGCTTGTCGCAATTGTCTCTTTCTAATTGTATAGTTGACTCTTTTCCTCCTTTTTTTTCTCCCATTTGATTGAAGGGGATTCACATCATTAATAACTGATTCACTTGAACTTTGTAATTCAACGTTAGGAATTAATTGAGGTAGTAAAACTTCCGCTAATATATTTTCTTGAGTTTGAGGCACTAAAAATGATACATTTTTATCACTTTGTTTATCATAATTATCACTATTTAAATTTAAACACGATGAAGCAACGTTAGGAATTAATTTATACGATAAAAAACTCATTGACACATTTTCTTGATTTTTAGGCACCGAAAATGACACATTTTCTCCATTTTGTTTTACACTACCCCCACTTATACAGTTATTACCTGTAATTTTTGATGCAAGCACCGAAAGATAAACATCGTAGTGACCATTATTATCATGCCCCGTAGAACGTAACCTTTTTACACCTCGAATTGCTTCACCAACGGAAGCTATAATGCAATCACCTTGATACACTTCAAACCGATATGAAAATATCTCTGCGGCTGCCATAATTTCACAAATAGATCCATATGTGTTTCGTTTAGACATTTCGTTAAAGTATAAACCTACTGAATCATAATTCTCGCCAGATGACATAACAGTATAAGATTCAAATCTATCCCAGTTGTTAATGACATGAGAAACAATAATATTTCTCATTTTATTAGCCATTAATACATTACCGTAAACCAGTTAAAATAAAGAAGAAAATAAACATGCTCCATCACCATTAATTTTTATAACATAAAAGGAGTAATTATTCCATCTATCAAAATATATTCTACATCCATTATGATGAATATATATTAAATAATTTTTTCAATTATACTTTAAATATTTATCGATAATAAAATACTATGTTTATTTCAAAATATACTTTAAAAAAAATTAAATTTACTGAACTGAAAATTAACAGAAGTTCGTAAATAAAAACTATTATCGCATTAAATGTAAGATTTAAATTTTCATGTAAATTGATAAAATCAGAATTAGTAAAGTAATAAAAAATTTTTTTAAAAATTTAAATAAACACTTACCAACTGGAAACTTTAGAAAAAATGATAAAAAAATTTTCATGAAGACTTAAGACGAATAAACCGATTAAGACGTTCAAGGCGACAATCGACATGTTTTATTGGGTTCGATAACTGATTAGATTTTTGAATTGATTCATCAAGTCGTTTTTAAAATACTTTTAAAATACTAAAAAAAAAAATTTAGAATTAATCGGGTCAGTCATTTCGAAAATATTTGGAAAAAACCATTATCCACCATTCCTTTCTCCCGCGATATCTCTCGAAAAAATTAACCGATTGAGATGTCTAAGGCGGCAATCGGCGCGTTCTATTGGATTCTAGAGCTGATTAAAATTTGAAATCGATCGCGTCAGTCGTTTCAAAAATATTTAGAAAAAACCGTTTTTCACCATTTCTTTCTCCCGCGATAACTCTCGAACCAATTATCCGATTTTGATGATTGAGGTGGCAATCGACGCGTTTTATTGAGTACTAGAGCTGATTAGATTTGAAAGTTGATCGTATGCGTCGTTTCTGAGAAATCAATAAAAAACTAAAAAAAAAATTTTTTTTTTTTTCGTAATTCGCAAATATTTTCAAGTCTATTCGATCAAATGATCTGAAATTTCCCGGAAAGTTGACGGCCAACAAGCTCTTTCGATTGCCGACTCAACCATCCAAATCGATTCATTAGTTAAAAAGTTACAAAGAGTTTACACACACACACACACACACACACACACACACACACACACACACACACACATACCTACATACACACACTTGGACATCATTCCGAAAATAGTCAGAATAGCTTCCTAGGACCTCAAAACGTCGACATCTGATGAAAACTCGATTTTTAAAAATCGGGGTGAAAACAATAACTTCCCGAAATTTTTGAAAATCGTCGATTTTCTTAGCGGGAAGTTAAAAAAATAGTTTATTATTATTGTTATTATTATTATTATTATTATTATTATTATTATTATTATTATTATTATTGTTATTACTATTATTATTATTATTATTAATCCAACTTATAATACTGCATTAGCGATGTTATTTCTTAAATTATAAATCATATTATCTATACGGTATAAAAATGCGTCGCAGGCCGGAAGGATTTTTATTTTATAATCGGCATAAAGTACATGATCGGGAAAACCATATCTTCCATGACGATTCATACAAAAACTCCACGCTCTCTTCCATTCATCCACCAGCGGTTGAAAAATGTCTAGCAGGCACTGACGCACCTGGTGAACTTTCTCCAATCATTTTTTGTATTTTAACGTTAACTCAGCACTTTAAATAAATTGATTAAGCACCGACTTTTTTTTTTACTAAAAACTCTAAAAAACTTTTATTAACAATTAACTCTCTCAGATCTTTAAAATAAAAACGCTTGGTCCACACTGAGTCTCCAAAGCAACTTAAAAGGTTTTGAACGCATATTGTCACTGAAGTACTAGTGAAACATTGTTTATACATCTCCGAACACTCTTATTTATATTACATATATACATATACATATATAGTTTAATATATATATATATATATATATATATATATATATATATATATGTATATATATATATATATATATATATATATATATATATATATATATATATACTCGATACAATCTTTTCTTTGTAACTTATATCTATTAAAGTCATTTTAAAAGTTCACTTTAAAAAATCCTTAATATCCAAAAAAATATCGATTCACTCAATTACTGTTATCATCATCATCAGACCACTCAATATCATATCCCACTGCGTACAATTCTTCGCCAAATTCAAGTTCTTGCTCAAATTCATCTAAATTATTATTATCATCAACATTAAGCTCAGATTGATCTAATTCATCTTCATCTAACTTATTCTCATCAAGCTCAATATTAACACTTTCTTCTAGATCATCTATTGTTAATAAATTATTTAATTGCTGCACTTCATCTTGATTTCCCAACGTATCTGGTCATGTTTCACGTAAAACTCTTGTCATAAAATCACTTTTCAACGATGGTACAGTTGTATCATCATAAATGAGACGGAACCACCATGAGAATTTTTCGTGGATTATTTTAAAATTTGCAGACACCCCATCAATTGTGATTGTGGCTCGATCAATTCCTAGATCATTAACTATAATTGTGAATAGTTGGCTGCTAATTCATTGTTGTAGTTCTTCAATGGTATATCCCATCATCCATTGATATGTTACCACATGATCATATTCGAGTAATCTGTTAATAAAAAAACCATTTCGTTGTATTGTTGACATCGAATCTTGATATTGAACTTCAAGATCCAACCAAAATTCCGATAAAAGATCACCAGTAAAAAAATATTTTGTTGGAATAGGCTGTGTGTCACCAGGGATTTTAAACCACCATGATAGTTTTTCATTTATAATCGTTAAAATAGTTGGACAATTATTGTACACAATAATTTCACCGTCAATCTTACCATCATCATCTAATAATTTTAGTTCTTCAATAATATTATTGATTATGGCATTAAAGTTATTATTTTGCAACCATTCATGTGGAAATATGGCTTCATATATTAACGCATTCCCCATAATTTTTAATTTATTGTTCCAATAAAAACATTGAAAAAATATATAAAATACTTATAATAAAAATTTTATTATCTTAGAATTGTTTTTTTTGTTTCATATCACTATATATTAGCACACACTAATTACGCACTCTAAATAATTGACCAATTAGATATTTTACAACTTAGAACAAATCTCTTTTCTTCACTCAGAATCACTTTTAGTATTTTTAACGATCTTTTCAATTTAAGATAGAACAGAAAAGTGATGCTTAATGACTCCACTGGAATATTTGCTATAGCGTCACAACTAAGACCATGAAATAAAAACAATAAATATACAGAGTGATGATTAGAACTAAAAGCATGTTCCTTTAAAGTTAGTTTTTAATCAACTGAACTTCATAAAAAAGTTCATCATTGTCTATTGCGGTAGGATTATAATGATTATAACAGAGTCTGTATCCGATCATGTCTCTATCATTTTTTATAGCAATCGGTAATTTTTCCCAAACATTATCAATTTTATCAGAAGCAAATTATATAATAAAATTTTTTGGCAGGATATTGATATCCTCTGCTTTCATTTCTTCAATATTTCTTTTTAATTGATAAAAACTTTTATAGACCTTTCTAGTAATGGCTTCCCAATATAATTCTTTATATACCACTTTTTCAGGATTTTAACGTTTTCCAAAACACAACAGCAGTTGCTAGTTAATTAAAAGTTTTTATGATCATCGCATATCGATAATGTTTTATTTTTGATTCCAGGACAACCTAAATTTTCTAAATTAACAATGGTCTTATTAGGTCCAATAATTTGACGTAGCCATTTTTTCTTCTCTTCACCTTTTACATAAATATATTTGTTATCCTTAGTTATATACTTTATTACAGCTTCCAAATTATTGTAGGGTAAATCACCAGCATTCCAAGTCATTCCATGATGGTAATGTTTGAGCCAGTCATTTAGTCGCCGATAATGTTGAGACAATAATTTCCAAGCGTAAGGTGGTTTAAACAGTACATGTGATGTTTCTTCAACATTGTATTTTTCAGCGTTATAGAAGCGAGTTCTTTTATAATAAAATTATTTTCAGTACCTCTGAAACCCTGCACGTCTATTAAAATTTCCATTTTAAAACAACTAATCAATAAGATATACAAGAAAAAACTAATCAATTAAAGCTAACATTTTAGCTAATATAGTATTTTTATTATATTATGAAAACTTCGCATCCAATCAGGTTCTTCGAATTGAGAATATTGTTATTCTTTGGTAATTATCCGTCATCACCTTCATCAATGATTATTATCCGTCATCACCTTCATCAATGATTATTCTTATTTAATTCTCAGAAAAGTAAATATTGCTGCATAGTATATGTCATTTATATTGATGACGATACTAATATTATAAATAAAAAAAAATTTCACGCTTTTTTTATAACTATATAGCCAGTGAGCTGATAGTTGAATAGATGGTGCGCTCAAAATATCACATGACGCGGATGATAACACGTGATACAGACGTAATTGAACAATAAAAACTTATGGTGTTGATCATTTTTTTAACGAACCATTAGTAAGCCTCTGCCTTAGTAGATGGCGTTAAGAACAGCGAGCATAATTATGAGAATTACATATAGTATTAGAAGATATTTTAATTGATATCAGTTCCATCATGGATTCTTCCAAAGATTTAACAATTACTCGGGCCATAAGAAACTTGATAACAACAGTAGCTGAAGCATATGATGAACTTTGTCAAAGCGGTTCGGTAAATAATGAAGTATCTTTAAGATGGGCAAACATTTGTATCGATAATATTGATTATTTTAATTCAATATTGTCTGGTCCGCGCTCTAGTGTTCACGAGAAACGGTGTGTACAAGCAAACATTTCACTTTTATATTGGTACAACGAAAGGTTTATCCAGTTAAGTGGACAAGTTATTGGTAGTGATTTAAATAACTGAAATTTGATACAATGGCAAGACTTAGAAAATGCCTTCCAAAATCGTATTAAAACTGGTTGCATAGTGAATCTCGGTCACACTGATTTGCGTGAATTTTTAAGTGATGCAAAAAATGTTGTGCTCGGTAAAATTGAAAATATTTTAAATCAAGAAGGAGGCCTCAAAGTGAGTACTACACTATTGAGTAATTTTCAAAATATTAAAAGTGATACGACTGTAGAAGAAACAAAATCATTTCAAACCAAAAATGATGAAGTTCTACCCACAACATCACTTAACGAATGGTTTGATGATAATGTCTACGATAAGCTGTTGAAAAAAGTAGAAGAATTTAATCAAAAAGATTCAGGTTGGAGTTTGAATGAAATAATTAATCTAACTATCAACATTTCAAGGTATGTTTTAATCCCATTTTTTTTTTCACAAGATTTTTTGTCTCTGACTTATAATTAAAATATATTAAGGTATGCGCCTTTGCAAGCTAGTTATTCTACATTCATCAAGCTGCCTAAATATATCCGAGACAAAAAAGCAGTGTTGAATATTGAAAATTATGATGAGTATTGTTTTCTGTGGTCCATCAACGCTGCTATATATCCATATATGCCAGCTCATCCCGAAAGAACATCATCTTAGCCTCATTTCAGCACAGTGTTAAATTATCGAGGTATTCAATTCCCAATTCAACTAAAAGACATAAGTACTTTCGAAAAACTTAACAATTTGTCAATAAATGTTTATGGCTTAGAGTCAGATTTTGTAAAAAGAAAAAAAAATAAGTCTAATGATATTGTACCATTATATTTAAGCAATAACATTAATTCAGCTAAAGCAACGATTCATCTGTTAATGTTGGAAACTAATAATAATAGCAATGAAATTGATGATAATCCTAGCAATTATAGACCTATATTTCATTTTACTTGGATTAAAAATTTTTCACGCTTAGGTAAAAGTCAGTTAAGTCAATCTCATACTAAATTATTTTTTTGTGATCGTTGCATTTGTCATTTTAAGCATGAAACTGCTTATATGAAGCATCAACTAGATTGTTTGAAGTACAATAAGGTTAGAATGAGATTACCAGAAAATGATGAGAAAATTATGCGATTTAAAAATTATTAATTTAAAGATTCAGTGCCCTTTGTTGTTTATGCTGATATTGAATGTACGCTTAAATCTGAATCTGATGAAGTTCAAAAGCACGTCCCGCACAGTGTAGCATTTTATATCCACTGTAGTTATGACAATTCACTATCTAAATTTAAAATAAATCGTTCTGCTGATTGCATAGAATGGTTTGTCCAACACTTGGAAATTTTAGGGCGAAAACTTGATAATATTATAAAAAATGACGTTAAAAAAATGCATTCACTTAGTACCGCCGAAGAAAAGGATCATAAAACATAAAAAAACTGTCACATTTGCGGTAAACCATTTGTAGCTGTCAATGAAATACGATGTTACGATCATTGTCATTTTACTGGAAAATATCGGGGTCCTGCACACAATTCATGTAACTTAAATTATAAGCAATCTCATACTATCTCAGTAATATTTCATAATCTATCTGGTTATGATTCCCATTTCATAATAAAATCTTTAGTATCGGTTTTCAATGGTGCAATGACAATTCTACCGGTAAATAAAGAAAAATATATATCTTTTGCTAAAACTATCGAAAATACAAATGTTGAGTTACGATTTATTGATTCATTTCGTTTCATGGCTTCTAGTATAGAAAAATCGGCAGCATATCTTAGTGATGATGATAAAAATATAACACAACATTTTTATCCTGATCCTGAGAAATTTAAATTAGTAACACGTAAAGGTGTATTTCCATATGACTATATCAACTCAATAGAAAGAATTGATGATGAACAATTACCGGAAAAAAATTATTTTATTCTAAACTTAATGATGAGAGTGTGTCTGATAAGGACTACAACCATGCTCAACAAGTTTGAAATAAATTCGGTATTCAAACACTTGGCGAGTATTCAGACTTATATTTAAAAACAGATGTCTTGTTATTAGCTGACATATTTAAAAATTTCCGTAAAAGTTGCTATGAAACATATGAGTTAGACCCTTTACATTATTATACTGCTCCGGGACTTGCTTTTGATGCTATGTTAAAACATACACGCGTTGAGTTAGAATTATTAGGCGATCCAGAAATGATTCTGTTTATAGAAAAAGGTATCAGAGGTGGTGTATCGCAGTGTGCAAATCGTTATGCTCGAGCTAACAATCGTTTTATGGGAAATGATTTTAATCCAAATTTAGATGAATCGTACTTGATGTATTTCGATGTAAACAATCTGTACGGGGCTGCAATGTGTATGTCTTTACCGCAAGGATCATTTGAATGGGTAGAAAATTTTGAATGCACACAAGATAATATTGAAACTCTTTTTAATTGTAGTGAAACTGAAGGATTTATTTTAGAGGTGGATTTGAATCATCCAATAGAATTACATGATCTTCATAAAGACTTGCCATTGTGTCCCGAACATTTTGTACCTCCTGACAGTAAACAGTCAAAATTAGCGACAACTTTATATCCAAAAGAAAAATATATAATTCATTTTAGAAACTTACAGCAATGTCTTGAGCTAGGTATGGAGCTTGTAAAAGTTCATTGAGTTTTAAAATTTAAACAATCAGCATGGTTGAAACCTTACATTGACAAAAATACTAACTGTAGAAAAAATGCCAGAAATGAATTTGAGAAAAATTTTTATAAATTGATGAATAACGCGGTTTTCGGAAGGACAATGGAAAATGTTAGAAAGCACACAGACGTTAGATTAGTTAATTCATGGGCCGGTAAGCATGGTGCTAAGAGTTTAATTTCAAAACCTAATTTCCATAGTTTCAATATATTTGATGAAAATATGGTAATTGTTGAAATGAAAAATTTAAATGTATACTTTAATAAGCCAATTTATGTTGGTTTCAGTATTATCGATTTATCAAAGACTTTTATTAATGATTTCCATTATAATTATGTTAAAAATAATTTCGAAAATAATAAATCAAAATTATTGTACACTGACACCGATAGTTTAATTTATGAATTTAAGGTTCCAAATATTTATGATATCATCAAACGTGATATCCATAAATTTGATACTTCAGATTACCCGGAGAATAATGTTTACAGTATTCCTTTGAAGAATAAAAAAGTGATAGGTCTGATGAAATATGAAATCAATGGAAAAATAATGTCAGAGTTTACTGGCTTAAGAGCAAAACTATATGCGTTTAAAATTTTTAATGATTATCAAGCTAAAAAAAGAGCAAAGGGTGTTAAGGGTTCAACTAAGGACTATCACGTTTGATGATTTCAAAAATTGTCTTTTCGAACATATCAATGTAACAAAACATCAATTCTTAATAAGAAGCCGTAAACATGAAGTTAAAACTATTAAAGAGATTAAGTTAGCACTAAGCTGGAATGATAATAAGAGAAAATTAATTGATGATTCAACGGATACTCTACCTTTGGGATACAAAGAATCAAAAAATACTAGTGATGATAATGATGATGATAGAATGATTATTGATTAGAAAAAAAATTACAAATTATAAATTTATTATAAATAATTAAGTATTTGGGGTTTATGAATAAATGTGTTGTAAATATTTAAGTTGTTTCATTCATTTTTATTTAATATGTATATGAAAATTTTTACAGGTCTGATTTACTAATCTAGCTGTTGTGATTACTATCAAAACCAAGCCACTTAACATACAATTTGTTTCCACGTGTTTTAATGATTTTTTCAACTAAATACACATCAGGATACTTTACTTTGCTAAGCTCTTCCTCATAAAATCCACCTTCAATTGGTTGATCTTGATAATCCACTAGTTTGTATGTCGTAGGATTAGTTTTCTGCACTGTCTTAATAGTGGAGTACTTCCATTCCTTATACCCCTATTCGCTGGTCTTAGTGCTACAGGAGCATTAGCTGGTGGTGCAGCAGGGATAGCAAAAGCTGTTAATGATGCGAGTGCTGCTAAACAACAGTTAGAAGAGAGCAAACGTCACAATTCTAAAATGGAAGAAATAGCTATGGGTAAAGGATTATACTAGAAACCTTACGGGCGTGGATTAGGTTTATATTTAAGACCATATCGTATTGGTAAGGGAGTTAAAAATGTAAATAAAAAAAACAAGTAAGGCTACCGCACCGGGCACTCACAAATGTCGATTTATTGAGATATGCTAAAGAAATGAAAATTCCGTACTTTCGAGGTGTTTTTATGCGAAATGATTTACCAAAATCAGGTCCTAATAAATACGAAGCAGCTATTGTAAACCTTGATGACAAACATAGTCCTGGAACGCATTGGGTGGTATACAAGAAAAGAGGTAATAGAGTAATTTATTTCGATAGCTTTGGTAATCTGCAACCGCCGAAGGATCTTATGGAATATCTCGGTGTTGGTAGCGTAAAATATAACCACAAAAGATATCAAGAGTTTGATACAATTATCTGCGGTCATCTTTGTCTTAAGTTTCTAAATGATCAACTATAAATTAATGGTATTCAGAGTATAATACATCAGTCATGGCTGAGTCATTCACATTAACGTTGACGGGTACATCCTCGGTGTTGAAGGCCAATTATTTTTCTCCAATTGAGTTGTCACCGAAAAAAAATTATGTTCTAGGATTGATAGAATTATTAACTTTTAATTCAATACCTAACATTGATGAGGGAGCTAACAAATTTTATGTAATCTTACCACCTGTTAAAAAGCAAAGAAAGAGAGATGTGCAGGGTAATAATGTATCAGATGTGGTACCCCGGATAAGGACTGAAAAGGGTTTTGAAATTATTGGTTCAGTTGATGAGAGAGTTGCGGTGATACCAAGAGGGAGTTATGAAATTGGTGATATTGAAAAGTATATACAGAAGACATTACCAAAATTAAGTATCAGCATAAAAGCAAACAACAATGAATTACGAAGTGAAATCAAATGCGATCAGATTGTACATTTCATACCTAACGATTCTATTGGTCGGCTTTTGGGTTTTACAAATTGTATGCTTGAACCAAACAAAACTCACTTATCAAATTTACCGGTAACAATTTTGAAGCTCAACGTTCTCAGAGTCGAGTGCAATATCACGCCTGGAGCCTATATTAATGAACGTAGAGTTCATACTATCCATGAATTTTTCCCGGGTGTGCCACCAGGATTTAAGATCGTTGAGTTACCATCACACATCATTTACCTTCCGGTCTCCGTAGATGCTATACATCATTTAAGACTACGGATAGTAGATCAGGATGGAAATTTAGTAAACTTTAGAGGTGAAACTATAACTATAAGATTACATGTGAAATCTCTTTAATAATAATAATAATGGGTATTGTATTTGAGACAAAAAGCGGTAGTGGCTATAAAAAGTCATCGAGATGGCCAATGAACATCAGTCAACGGAAATCCTACAAACCGCTTACACATCAGAACATTCAATTTCTCCGGAGCCTAGGATTAAAATTACGTGGAAAATTAAAAAAATAAAAATTTACTTTTGTTGTTTCGAGTGTACACGACCATGGCGGCGACGGCGACAATCCTAAACATTCAGAGGCCAATTATATTCGATGAATCAGTTGCACACTTTGAATTACATGCACATCAACCGTATGCATCATCAGCGTTGAATAACAACAATGAAGTTCGAATTACTATACAAAATCAAAATTTATGCATACTTCCAAGTAAAAGTGCATTACATATAATTGGTAAGTTTACGAAGAATGATGGTACTGCAGTTGCTGGAACTACGAGACTAGTTAACATGGGAATCTGTCATATGATTAAAGAATTACGTTTATTTATAAATGGTGTTGAAATTGATCGAAATTAGAATGTTGGCATTACAAGTCTCATGAAAGGATATTTAACATTTAGCCCCAGTGAATTAAGTGCTTTAGAGAATGTAGGTTGGTTGTCTAACGACGATTCGCAATTAACCAACGCAGATGGTTATTTTGATATTTTGATACCACTGAATTTACTGAGCGGATTTGCTGAAGATTATCAAAAAATTCTTATAAATGTTCAGCTAGAGTTAGTTTTAACCATTTCAAATACCGATATCGATGCATACATACAGAATCCAGCAGAAGGAGCCGCACCTGAAAATGATAAAGTTACACTACAAAAAATTGAATGGATAGTTCCATACGTCACCTTATCAGATAAAGAAAGAATTCAAGTGTTAAATTATATTACTGGTGATCCATCTATTCCTATTAGTTTTAGAACTTGGGAGTTGTATGAATATCCACTATTACCTGCAACACCAAGACACATTTGGGCTGTCAAAACATCAACTCAGCTTGAAAAACCACGCCATGTAGTGCTTGGATTCCAATCAGCAAGAAAAAATGCTAGTCAATTTGACCACTGTAGCATTAGAAATATAAAATTATTTTTAAATTCACAGAGCTATCCTTATGAAGATCTTAATCTAATGATTGATCAAAATCAGTATACGTTATTATACAGCATGGATACAAATTTTCAGTCTTCATACTATGATAAACAATCCGAACCACTGCTGGCAAAGAAAAAATTTTTGGATAACGCGCCACTGTGCGTTATTGACTGTTCTAAACAAAACGAAGCGATCAAATCTGGACCGGTCGACATACGTTTAGAATTTGAGTCAGCAGCTCCATTTCCACCTAACACGACTGCTTACTGTCTAGTTATTCACGATCGGATTATTGAGTATAACCCTATAAGCAGTACTGTAAGAAAATTAATCTAGAAAAATGGTGGTGGAATTTAATTTAACGCCAACGATACATTATATGTTCGCATGGAGTTATGCGTACAAAACAGCTAGACGAGGTCCATGGGAACAAGCAGCTCGAGATAGAGAAAGATTTAAACGCAGAATAAATAACTTAAAAGATGTTATTAAACCTGTAATGTTAAATAAATATAACGATATAATGAAAGATAAATAAAAAATGTTTAATAGATGAAAAATGTTTTTTTTTTTATTTAATAACCTTGAATAATACATTTAGTTTATAAGAATATTATATAATTTTAATTAATAATCTTGTACAATACATTTTGTTTATAAGAATATTATATAATTTTTTTGATATTATTTATTCATTTGACATTTAGTGCAATCTTTTCGGTATGGATAAAGCCATATTCCACAGATATCCCAATCACCACCAGTCGCTGGGTAATGATCCATACAGAATGAATAATCTCTTAATATATCATTGTTCTGTAATTCGAACGATAATTTATCCCACACATGACGTATTTGAGTCCTTGCAAAACGTAGAAGAAAGTGATAATCGAGACAGGTGATATCACATTTTTGCATTTTTTTCAGATCAGACAATTGATAATAAATTTGTGCGGATCTTTCGTTCGATGGTTCGTTACCTCAGAAATCCAAAAACCAACGCTTCAGTTGTTGTACATTTTGGTAGGCACATGAATGTGTTCTTCGGCGATGAATGCTTTTATATGGACATTTTTCCTTCTGATAGTTATCCACGTTTTCAAATGAATAATGTCTCATTAGTTGAATATCGATTATTGGTATTGAGTAATCTGTCATAATCTCCAACCATTTATCCTTTTGCTTTCCATCCACAAAAAAATAACTTGCTGTGTTCACCAATTTTTTGATTATTTTTGGAAATTGATCATATGGTATTTTACCAGAGTTTCAACGAATTCCATGGCCACAATCACTCTCATCGTCACTTTCTTTTGTTATTACGCCATCGTACTCCAATGGTGGTTGAAAGAGGAAAAGTTTACACTCATAAATATCTTTTGTGGTTTTAGTATTAGCTATATCTACTACGCACAATTCTCTTACAACGAACGTTTAATCAGGCATCTCAAACCCAACGAAATCAATGATATATTCCATTGTCTCTTATTTTTTATCGATGCATTCTGCTAATTTTTCCAAATTTTCAAGTTTTTTATATAATTTTTTCACAGAGTCTTCTAACGCGCAACAGTGTGGACAGACTTTCATGTCACGTCAAGTTCTAATAATATCCAAATTATTTTGAAGATGAAGGTCACGTAAAAAATTCTTAACACAGTCCTGAATAGGTTCGTCGAAATAACGTGGTAATAACTCAGTATAAAACACAGCGTATGGTGGATGATTTACTAAATACTCTAGTTCGTCTTCACTTAATTGATCCATATATAAAAAAGAGAATACAAATGATTCGAAAGAATGAGAATGAACGACTGACGATAAAGAACTAAGCGTCAACGGAAAAGCTTCTTTATCCCCACCATATTTAACGAACAAAAATGTCAAAACAGGTTAAGATAACGTAATATGAGATTTTTAACACAAAAATGAACGTACAACTAATGCTTCAAAGTAGCTTACATTTTTTCCACTAGCAAGAGATAAATTAATAGCTACACCATTTACCAATCATAAAACATGCATTTTGCAGAGGCTCAGCACCTGGTATTATCTAGTTCTCTACTTTATCAGCGGATGATAAATATCAAATCCTCCCTTCCCAGTCGCTGATGAAACAGCTAATTAGTATACCAGCTATTAATCATTATTGTTATTATTGTCGATAGTTGATAACGGAGGGATACGTGAATAGTAGCAAAAAAGTTCACATAAACTAGATGGCACTTTTTTTGAGCAAAAGACACTTCCTCTCGCATGTACTCGTACTACACATAGTTTGAATATATATAAATTTTTGTTTAATATAGCACATGAATTCCTGGATACTCTCCTTAGATTTTAGTTCACTATTCTTCTGTAAATATTAGCTAGAATAAAAAGGGAGTATTCAGGAATGCATATCTTCGATTCTGTTTTACTGACTGATGACAACGCCGAAACCTAACTCACCGACAGTCGCTAAAACAGTTTATCAATACACATATCATCTGCTGATATCATTGATTAATATCCGCCGCTGATATTACATTCTGATATCCACTGCTGATATCTCATATTAACATCCACCCTCGACACCCGGCCGCCCGTCAGCACCATCTGTCGGCACATGCACGACAACAGCTGTCGGTAAAAGAGCGCGAGCCCGGTCACTTACCGACGGTCGGTAGAGCAGAATGCGATGTTATCGGGGGGGGGGGGGGCTCCCCCAAAATATCTACTATTGACTTATAAGGTTTCTCAATAAAATGAAATTTCTGTCACCCCGTTAATTGTTTTTTAAACGCTGATTTGATGCATATTTTTATTAATTTCTGTGGGGGGGGGGCGGGCATCCAGCAATCCTAAAAAAGCAAAAAACCCAATTTCAAAAAAAACACGACTTACGGGGTTTCTCAAATAAACGATTCAGTAATGAAATTAAGTTGAACAATTTTTTTCACACCTTCCGGCTTACAAGGTATTCCGTAATTTTTATAATAACTTTTAGTGCTTTGTTGCAGAATGTATCATGAGAAATCTACTTTTATTTTAGTTGCCGAATGGCCTTTATTTTTTTTTAATTTCAAATTTTCTAGCATACGTAAGCACACTTATACTATTGATTATTGAAGTTTTATTCATACAATAATCAATGTCTAGACTACATCAATCGATCAATGTGGTATTCAGAACACATAACAACAATTGAATTTACTAAAGGCTGAAATAAAAGTGAAAAACATAAAGCTTGCCGAGAAAAATAAGCAAATAGAAAGTCTGCAAAATCTCAATGAAAAACTGCAAATGGAAGTCATTAAACATCAGGCTGAGCTAGCAGGTAAAGTATAATTATTACGCTTCCTACATAGGAAAAAAGGATTTCTTGGGGCAAAAAATTTTTTCTTGTTCTTAGAAAATTTTTACTTGACCCAAGAAATATTTTCGTCTTCAATTCATAATACAAAATGTTTCTTGCGCCAAGAAATTATTCTTTTCTGTGTATGTATCGGAAAGTTATTAGTTTTTTTTTTTTTTTTTTTTTTCAAACGATTCAATCCAAAATATGTAATAAAATTTCTTTTGTACTATAGATATTTTGAAGAATTTTAGGAAGCTTTCAAATGAGGAGAAAAAACAAGATTCAAAATTCAAAATTGGGGATGAAAGTGAAACCAAAGACAAAGTAAATAAATTTATGTTTAATACCCATATAGGGTAAGAGTACCAGCAGCTAGTCCCAAACCAGTAAGCCAGCCACTTCATGTTAAATATCTATATATATTTTGAGCTAATGTTAAACTATAGGACCAGCTGGCTACTGGTTAGGGGCTGGGTACTGGTGCTCTTACCCTATATTTGACACCCAATAATCTTGTAAAAATCTTGCGAAAGCCTTGTCATCAGTACACTAGCCATTGACGTCTTTCTATAACTGTATCTTGTTCCTATGTCTGCAGCAAGATACATAGTTATATAAAGACGTCAGCAACTAGTGTAATGATGATCAGGCTTTCGCAAGATTTTTACAAGTTTGTTATGTGCACGTCATCTTAGGCAAATCCATGTAGTATCTGTTTAAATATTTTTATCACATTTTTGTTACATGTAAAAATACTTACAAAAAATATCGCGAGAAGGTTACTATTGCTACACGATATATAATAGTTATTTATATAGAATAATGATTTCTAATCATATATATATATATATATATATATATATATATATATATATATATATATCGATTTAGATAATAATGGCATTGTCACACTTTCGTATCGAGAACAGATTCGTTATTAATTTTATTTAATTTCTAGATTTACATTGGCAATGATAAATGGATGGACCGAACACTTTTTAATGAAGCAATGAGGTCAAACAGACCCTCCATATTTGTTAACAATATGGCTCGTTACATTTTTGGCAAAGAGACTCTTATCAAAAGTACCGTGAGCGGTGAAAACTCTCGTCGTAAAAAAAATTTCACTGAAGACGAAACAAGTGAAAAGCCGTCGAAGTTGGACAGTGATTCATTGGAACTATTAAGAGGTTTAAAAGTTATTACGTTATATATATCCGTGTGTAAATATCCTCTAACTTTTGAACGGGTTAATTGATTTAGACGGTTATAGCACCATTTGAAGCAGGTTATTAATTCCTATAATCTGATACGAATTTAGATCCATCGGTACAGTAGTTCTTGTAGATATTTTTTTATTACCTTATGGATTGATTCCAAAATTTAATCGGCTGTAAAACTCGATAAGCCGCGTCAAATGCCACCTAAACTATAAAAATCTAATCATTTATTCGAGAGATATTATTGTCGTAAAAATTTTAAAAAAGTGTTTTTTCAAATGAGGTGCAAAATGTTCAATCGAGTGGTTCTCCAATTTTCTTTTACGTTAGATACATAAAAGACTGAATCAAATGCCACCTTCAACATTGAAATTAGTTGATTAATTCAAAAAAATCGATGACGAAAAATTTTGAAAATAACGATTCAGCTTGCTTTTCCTAGATAACTTATAATGTAATTTAACAATAGTTTTAAAAACGACACGAATTCTTTTTGTTAATAATCTTTTTTGATCGTCACATAATTAATTGCGATGCGTACGTTAGTTTAAATATTATTAACAAAAAATTTGAAATATTACCGTTTTCTTAATTTTTCTTCAATATTTTCCGCTGATTTCATATATTACTATTTCATATTAACGCTTCTGTGTATGCAAAACTCATTTATCTCTTCATCTAAATCACTTACATTGCTTTCCATCTGAATACAATGATTTTATTTAGCTTAATCGTTAACGAAAATTGAAGTAATGTAGGAAAATCCAAAAGTGCACAACTCAATCACCCATGATAATTATTAATGTTTTTGTTTTTAATAATTTCTTTGATTATATCATTATTAGAAATATTTTTTTACATCAATTATTATTCAACTTACTAATTTTCTTTCGCATTTTTAGTCTCAGTTTTTTAGTTTTTCTTTCAGTTTAATTTTTATTGTTAAAAATTTTTTTGTAAATAATTCAACTTTTTGTATAGGTGTTATTTTTGATAGTTTTATTTTACTATCACACAAAAGCTGCTGCCAGTAGTTGATGGACGAGAAAAAAAGAAAAAATAATAGTAAAAAAAGTAATAGATGGCAGCAAAATTTTTCATAAATTGCCGGTTTTAAGTTTTTTCATTAATTTCAATTAAACAAAAAGGATTTAGATAGAGATTATCAAAAAGGTTCTTGTGAAAAAAGATATTAAGATAATAAAAAAAAAAATAGGCCAATTTATAACATTTTTAAAAAGTTATTTTGTTTCCGGAGATTTGTACGTAACAACTGACAGCGCAGGTTTTTTGGACTAAAATTATTCATTTTAAATCAATGGAATAATAAATCGATTTAAGATCGGGTCGATATTATTCCTTAACAAATGATCTTTGGACCAGTATACAATTTAACCCATTTTAGTATAATCAAAGAAGTGTAAAGGCGATTTAACGTGAGTGAATCAGTTGAAAAAATAATTTTGATGATAAGGCACACAGCCCCTCTATAAATAATAAAATATTCTCGATTTATTATTTGATGTAAATGAAAATTTTGTTTATACTGGTACCCTTTTCATTCCAACAATATTTTCATCTACAGTTTTAAATAATAAAAATAAAATGCTAAAAATTAAAAAAAAAATCTGGGCATCAGTTGGCCCTGCGGGACAGCCCCAAAACTTCCCTCTGAGAGCTCGAAAACAGTATTAACACATTTTCGAGCTAAGCGAGATCGAAAATATCTTTATTTCCCTCTTTTATGAGCTTTTCAAGCTCAAAAGGGTTATGTTTTATGTTAAATACTTACAATTATGTTCAATAATTAGCTTAAAAATAAGTATCTACGTGATACGTTGTATCTATATCGTGTGAGTATATCGTGATACGAGCAAACATGACGATTTTTAAGCAGTCACTTCTAATGACTTACATAAAGAAGAACACATTAGTTTTGAGTAATGTTGTTCAGTAATTATGATGTTATTTAATGAAAAAAGCAGATATAGATTTTATATCCGGAGACACGGCAGTGTCTCGCGCCAAGTACACGTTCAAACACATATGTGTGCGCGTGTACCTGGACGGTGCGAGACGACCGTGTCTCTATTCTGGAGTCGGAGGCCTGTTTTACCTCCCTCGTATTTAAAATTGAAAATTATTAATAAATTGGCCATATTATTGTATGGTATCTATTTATTTATTAATAATTATCTTATTGCTATCGAATTTTATTGCAATTTGCCTATTTTGATAATTTATTAAAAAAAAATTTTTTTTCCAAATCTCGTGCGCTGATTTAGGGATCTAGAAGACTTTTCTCCGTTTTTATCGTAATTTTCGCCTTTCAGCTATGTTCATATCATAGTAAGACATGAATGTAGTTAGTTTTATAATTCTTTTGAATTATAAATTGCTTCAGGTTGACAACTTAACAAAAATATTTTTATGTAGTAGGTGTATCCATACGAATGTCTGTATAGAAATTATATAAACTTAAGTGTGAGAATTGAAATTAGTATTATACTACTGATTAATATTTTGAGAATGTTAGACGATCCATGTATTTAAAATTTTAACTTACTAATTCAAACCTAATAGTCATCTTGATTGCTAGTTGAAAGAACTTTATGGCCAGGATTGAACGTCAAAATGACTGCAAAAAGTTAATGTTCAATTAGTTGACATCAACTTTTTGTCAAATGGAAAGTAACCATCGTTCCTCGGATTTTTTGGCAATTTCCAATCAACATATTCTATCAACTTATCTTTAAAATGCAGACGTACAGATGTGGCCATTAATGCCTGTTATACTACACTCAGAACTGCCATACTTTAGTATCCCAGGCATTGATGACCACATCTGTATATTAAGGTCAATTTGTAGGTCAAGTTTAATTCGTCTATGCATGTAGTTGCTCGGCAAATCTACCCTGATAGCCAAGTTGGCAGCAAGGTGGCGACGATCTACTGCCGCAACCTGTCGCTAAGTTGGCCGTAAAAATTGGCATTCCATTGGTTGGCAATCTGCTACCAACTTTCTCAGAAAGTTGATAGCAACCTCTCTAACAGCACAGTTTGATTAGCCATAGTTTACAAAAGTTTCCTTAAATTTTTCGTCAAATGTTCGTCAATTTCGGGCTTTTTTGTATTAGATGACAATTTGTTTACAACTTGCTTTACAATTTGATGTCAATTTACTACCCGAATCAGAATGCAAATTCACTTCAAAAGTAGTACACAAATTGTCGTCAAAAATGGAAAAGTCTGAAGTTGACAGACATCTTTCGAAAAATTTAAGAAAACTTTTATTTCTAGTAACAAAAGTTATCTCTAAGTTGAAAAAAAATTTTTAAAATAACCGCAAATTTTTCGTTCCCACTTTTGCTGTCAAATTGTCAGCAAAATTCGGGCAGCAAATTTCGGTAATTTCAGTTGTCAAATTACTGACAATTTTGAGCTAAAGTAGCTATTACGGATGTAGCCAACAGGCGAACAGTAACAAAAGCTAAAAGTTTTCGACGACTTTTCGTCAAGTTGGACGCAACTAATATACATACACCAACTTTCCGATCAGAAAGACAGCCTATCAGGGTAATGATGAATGAGAACCCATACTTTGATAATACGGAGGTTCTCGTGTAGAATTATACGCATAAAATTACTAAAACGATAGCTATGACACCTAGCGGGATAATTCTCATCATACTACCTATAGCAAAAGCAAATGTAAAAATTATATGAGTTCTGAGCTCTGCTAAGACTTATTTATAGCATTAAGTCATACATACTGAGCTTCAGATTATAAATTGAGTTCGGGTGTCTTCGTTTTCCGAGGGCAGTTTAGGACATTACAATAACGAACAAAGCCATCGGCTCGTCATAAAGCCAACGAAGAAGAAAGAGTTCGTATTGATATATTCAGACAAAGAAACTATATTGCTACAGTTAAATTATCAGTACTTCAGATTATACGTTGTTTCATTAGATATCAATTTCTGGACAATTATTGATAAAAAGTAAGTATTATACACAAAAAATTTTTTTAATTTGTGTAAAATTGGCCCAACAAGAGAGTGTCTGTCCAACCTCCACCACTTAACATTAATTTCCTATACCTACACAGTCTGTTAGAAGGACATTCTTTCGTAAGGACAACTTTAATACGCAAGTTAATGATTATCAATTTCTTGTTTAAACTGGTCGATAAATATTCATTTTAATTAATTCTTATAGTTAAATAAAAAAAACAATGATGATGATAGATCAGGACTTGGATGACGATCAGTTTTTACAGCAAATCATAGAAGACGCTGGAATCGTGGAACCTGTTAATGGTCGAAATGCTGGTAACTTAGATGAAGTTCAGGCAGATGCTGGGGAAGCACCCGTTCCACATGTTCCTCCTAATGTGGGTCCAAATCCCGTTGGCAACGTAGCTGCTAATCTTCCTGTCAATCAAGCACGGGCGGCTGATTTTCCGGGGGATCAACAACTTGCAGCTAATCAACGTGATGACGGCCTAGCAATTCCTCAACTAGCTGGCCAAGGTCAAAATGGTCGTTTTAATCGTCGCAACGCAGTTCTTGGACGATTTGACGCATGGAACGGTAGAATACACCAGCTAACCGCTGAAGAAACTACACACGCTCAGCGCTTAAAAAATTTGATCGATGATCTACAACATCGCGAGAACCGGGCTTGTCAGATTTATCGTATATTGTATGGCAATCTACCTGATGGACAGAACCACGATGCTGGGTAGGTGACTCTGTTAATAATTTCTTATTGCCAGTTTTTGTTCGTAGTATAATCGTACGTATTATTATTATTATTATTATTATTATTATTATTATTATTCAATTTAACTATTCTCTCTCTATATAGATACTGGAAGAATTTATTCTTTCAAGAAAAACGTAAGAATAATCCAAGAAAAGACCAAGGGAAAAATTTGTATTTTTTTAATAGAAAAAACGGAAAAAAAAAATCAAGGAGAAAGCCGCTATTATTTTAATAAATAAAGTATCTTAATTACCGCCAGTTGTATGAATATTTTATTCGATATTAAATAGTTATAAACCTCTATTTCATGGCATCAACATTTAACTGTCTACAATTACTTGGTAATCTATATACATATAAGCGAAATACCACTGACTCATCACCAGATCTCCGAAACTATTTGACCGATTCATTTAAAATTTGACATAGGTACTCCTTTTTCACTGTAGATGAGAGATAAGAAGGGATTTTGCGCAATTCCTAGCCAAAATGGATTTTTCGATAACCATCACGTATGCTACCCCCTCCCCCCAACGTTGCCATGGTAACCGTTGCCATGGTTACCGTTGCCATGGTTACTGTTACTATGGTTATCAAGGTGGTTACCATGGTAACCGTTGTTATAATAACTGTCAAAATAAATAAATTGTAATAACAAATTCAGTTGTCAATTAAATTCAGAAGAATCATTAGAATAAAAGTAGAAAGATATTAAATACTAATATTCTATAAATCATCTACAGTATTATTTTATATAATGTTAGGCAAATATATTTTGATTTCAAATTTTCTACTAGGTCGATTCAGTCTAAACTATTGGTTAGTTAATCATTTTTCTTCTGAAAGTTATAGGTCAAAATTAACCCATAATTGTAAGATTCTAAAATGGTTTAAAAAAGTAATATTATAAAAAAAAAATATAAAAACAGTTGGCCTTAAAGGTCATCCCTGCAAATTCCCGTTAATTTTATATTTAAGCGCTCAAAATCCAGAGACACGGTAGTGTCTCGCGCCAAGTACACGGTCAAACACATGTATATGTGTGAGTGTGTAGCGCGAGCCTACCTGTCTCTTTTCTTGAGTCGGAGTGGTGTTTTATGGTTATGAGTTACATTCTTTTTTATTAAAACTAAAACACGGCTCATTTCTGGTTTTTCTGAAATATTTGTGTCTCACTCAAAGTTTACCAACTGAATTTTATCACATTTTATTATTATTTATCTTTCAAAATATAAAAAACGTTAGCATATACTATAGTACCTTAAAAATTGAGATTTCAGAAATTTTTTTCATCTATAATATATGCTTATTTATTACCGTCTTAGAATAAATAGTTTCAAGAAGGAGCATGATTAACTCAACTATGGAGACTATGTAGTCTCCATAGACTCAACATTAAAGTTTTTAAAATCTGTCTTGATTTTTCAACACTAGAGAGCGCTTTCATTACCCTCGTATGCACAAACAAAGAGGCCTAATGCCTAATATTATTTTACCCATGACGAATGAATAAGCAAGTTTGGGTCAACTATTAACTACCCTAATGGCTACTTTAGCTTGAAATTGACAATAATTTGACAATGAAATTACCTGCAATTCGCTGCCTGACTTTGCTGTCAGTTTAACAGCGAAAGTTGAATAGTAAAATTTGCGGTTAATTTTTCCCCAATGTAGAGGTAACTTTTTTTTATTAGAAACAAAACCCAATTAGCACGGTTTGCTTAGCAAAAGTTCAACTTTACGAAAAAATCCTTTAATTTTTCGTCAAATGTCGGTCAACTTCAGGCATTTTTGTTTTTGAAGACAATTTGTATAAAACTTATGAAGTGAATTTGCATTCTAATTCGGGTGGTCATTTAACGTCAAATTGTATGGCAAGTTGTATACCAATTGTCATCAAAAACGAAAAAGTCTGAAACTGACGGTCATTTGACAAAAAATTCAAGGAAACTTTTGTAAGTAAACTTTTGCTAAAGCAAATCGTGCTATTAGGGGGTATGCTCGGCAAATCTGATAATATGGTAAGTTTACCAGGAACTCAGTTTGGCCAACAGAAACAAACTAAAATATTTTTATATTTTTAATGTTGTTAGTCACACGCAAGTGACATTATCCACTACAAAGTGGTAATTTTAAGCTATCCTTATTTACCCGCTCAACTGAACTTGGATTTCAATCCTATTGTATGACTAAATGATGAGTTATAATCACGAAAGTATTTTCAATATTAAAAAATTAATTATAACTGTTTCCATCAACTGAAAATACTAATAAATTATTTACATCACAATTTTTATAACAAACTCGATCTAAATAATTTCGTGTATCTCAACAGTTTTGTTAAACTCGATAATGGTATAATAACTAAAAATTACCATAAAAGTCAAGAATTCGATTGATTAGTTTATTGATGTTTATTTAAGTTGGCATGTGTTATATCTTAAAAAAAGTGGCGCTTAAAAGTAAAACAATAGTGGGGGTCATTGTTCTTAAAAAGAATTTTTCCTAAAAATATTCTCTATTTTCTCACAAGAAAAAAAAATCATTACAATAATACTTTTTTAAAAGTTAATTTCAATTTATGCGGTAAATTATAGTGTACTATTATTGTCTAATAATGATTAAACTGTGAGCCAATAGAATGATTTTAAACTTAAAAATGATTTGACGACTTGACAAAATATTACACTACGTTTGATCGTAGATGGGGCGACGCAGACAAAAATTTTCTGACAACTCTGAATTAAATTTTCCCTCAATCTGCGCTGGATATAGGACGGCAAAATGAAAAAAAAACTCATATTTCTTAGTTGCTAAGATTATTTCATGTAAATGTTTCGTAATATTAAAAAATTTATAATTATTGTATCAAAGAATTTTATTCAGAAATATTAAAAACAATGTAACTTTCAGATAATATTTGAAGTTGCTTTGCTTTACAAAACAAAGAGAAATCCCACCAAAAACAGATTCTCTGTAAAAAATCTCGCCAAGCACACGTTCAACACTATCTATGAATGGAAAAAATGTACTTTGCAAAAAGATATAAAATCTTGAAAACACCAAGTAACTGGTAGCATTGGAAATCATGAGAAAAATCTGAATCAAAATATATAATAAAAAAAATGATCCGAATGTACTTGGTGTGCGTTTAAACAATAAATTTTCTTGTTATCGTCATTTGTTTGCAGTTTACTAAAATTCAGAATCGATCATAGAAATTGACTGTAAAATCAAAAGCGTGTAGTCAAAAATTACACACTTGCCGAAAAACATTGAAATGCGGCAAGCAAGCTATAGAAATTTAACACACCGTTAAACGTGTATCAACCCTGCTTAAAAAATCCGATAGATTCTTATAGCTGTATGTATAAGGCCCTATACTTAACTATAGCGCTTCTCATAGAACTCATTCATTCTTATAAAATCCCTATAGGAATGCATGAGAATCTATTGGATTCTATGAGATTTTCTAAACAGGGAAATGACTACAAAAAAACTATAGTTTGCGTATGACAAACATGGGATACACTCCATGTGTTTAAAAATAATACACTTATAGAGTGGATTTGCAGTGAATTACTTGACTCAATGAAATCGTGACGCACACCAAGTACATTCGGATAATTTTTTTTATTATATATTTTGATTCAGATTTTTCTCATGATTTCCAATGCTACCAGTTACTTGGTGTTTTCAATATTTTATAGCTTTTTGTAAAGTACATTTTTTCCATTCATAGATAGTGTTGAACGTGTACTTGGCGCGATTATTTACAGAGAATCTGTTTTTGGTGGGATTTCAATGTTTTTCGGCAAGTGTGTAAATTTTGACTACACGCTTTTGATTTTACAGTCAATTTCTATAATCGATTCTGAATTTTAGTAAACTGCAAACAAATGACGATAACAAGAAAATTTATTGTTTAAACGCACACCAAGTACATTCGGATCATTTTTTTTTATTATATATTTTGATTCAGATTTTTCTCATGATTTCCAATGCTACCAGTTACTTGGTGTTTTCAAGATTTTATATCTTTTTGCAAAGTACATTTTTTCCATTCATAGATAGTGTTGAACGTGTACATGGCGAGATTTTTTACAGAGAATCTGTTTTTGGTGGGATTGTACTTACTCCGAGCTCAAAAATCTGGTAAAAGTTCAATATAACATTATTTCTTGAATTCTAAAACCAAAATACTTTTGAATGAATTAACCGATTTTTACGCAATTGGTGGCATTCGACGCAGTTTTTCAGGCCTCATAAAGAGTCATTGAGTTTTAATCGATCGAAGTATGAATTTCGATATAATTCAGAAAAAACATTTTTTTCTGTTTTTTTTTTCGACAACGATAACTCATAAAAGAATGAATCGATTGTGACCGGGCTAGCGGCGATCGACGTGGTTTCTTGATGTTGAGAGCTGATTAGTTTTTGGAATTGATCAGTAGTCGTTTAAAAGTAATTCTATAAAAACCACATTGAAAAAATTTTTTTTTTTGTAGTATTTTTGAGATTTCTCAAAATATACCGGTTCGAATCGGTATAAATTGTATTTAAAATCTAAGTTTGGTCGAGCCCTTTCGGATGGCACCAACCGAGATCAAATCGGTCGAGCCGTTCAAAAGTTATAAGAGGTTTACATACGGCCACACACACACACACACACACACACACACACACACATACATAAAGATATACGGACATCACTGCGGAAACATTCGGGGAGAATTCCTAGGACCTCAAAACGTCAACATCCGTTTAAAACTCGATTTTCTAACAAAGGAGTAAAATTAATAACTTCCCGATTTTTCAGCGGGATGTTAAAAATGTTGTGTGAAGTACAAGATTAACTTTGAATTGGAGACTTGAACATAAAACGATAATAAAACTATTAGAGATTGGAAAGAGTATATCAAATAATAATAATTATTCAATTTTATTTATTTCAAACACACTTTCTATTAGTTAATGAATCTTAGATTATTAATAATCATAAAATGGTTTTTGACGCAATTTATTGTAAATAATTCATTTGTGATTACTAATAATTATTAGTAATCGAAAATGAATTATAACTATAATGATATTGAAGTTGGCTTTAGATAAATGAATTATATCATGATATGCTTGAGAAAATAAATGAATAAATGTCAAAAATAAATCGCTGTCACGATATTTACAAAGAAAAATTTTAATAATTAAAAAAATTTTGGTATTTATACGTATTCGACGCTAATTTAAATAATTAAAATATCTATTCTTTATTATGGTGACTTCAATTGAGTATATGTCAATTATATTTTATTCATTGTTTTTAATTCAAGTAAGTCTTCATGAAAATTTTTTTATCATTTTTTCGAAAGTTTCCAGTTGGTAAGTGTTTATTTCAATTTATCAAAAAATTTTTTATTACTTTACTAATTCTGATTTTATCAATTTACGTGAAAATTTAAATTTTACATTTAATGCGATAATAGTTTTTAATTACGAACTTCTGTTAATTTTCAGTTCAGTAAATTTAATTTTTTTTAAAGTATATTTTGAAATAAACATAGTATTTTATTATCGATAAATATTTAAAGTATAATTGAAAAAATTATTTAATATATATTCATCATAATGGATGTAGAATATATTTTGATAGATGGAATATTTTCTTCTTTATCTTTACTGGTTTACGGTAATGTATTAATGGCTAATAAAATGAGAAATATTATTGTTTCTCATGTCATTAACAACTGGGATAGATTTAAATCTTATACTGTTATGTCATCTGGCAAGAATTATGATTCAGTAGGTTTATACTTTACCGAAATGTCTAAACGAAACACATATGGATCTGTTTGTGAAATTATGGCAGCCGCAGAGATATTTCCATATCGGTTTGAAGTGTATCAAGGTGATTGCATTATAGCTTCCGTTGGTGAAGCAATTCGATGTGTAAAAAGGTTACGTTTTACGGGGCATGATAATAATGGTCACTAATAACGTTGCTTCATCGTGTTTAAATTTAAATAGTGATAATTATGATAAACAAAGTGATGAAAATGTATCATTTTTAGTGCCTCAAACTCAAGAAAATATATTAGCGGAAGTTTTACTACCTCAATTAATTCCTAACGTTGAATTACAAAGTTCAAGTGAATCAGTTATTAATGATGTGAATCCCCTTCAATCAAATGGGAGAAAAAAAAGGAGGAAAAGAGTCAACTATACAATTAGAAAGAGACAATTGCGACAAGCCACTTTAAATTACACTCATCGTAATCCTGATGTACATAGAAAGGCGACAAAAAAATACGCTTCTAATAACCCTCATGTTAGTCGTGCAGCTACAACTAAGTACAACGAGAAACGATTACAAATTAAATTAATGTCTTGGACTTTGAAAGCTTTATCTGGCCTTAGTTACGAACCGAGTATTGACTATCAAAATGATAAAATTGTAAATCTTGGGCATCGATTACCCTGTTCTTGGTGTCGTGCTTTGAAATGGAAGGATGAGGCTGAAGGAATGTGCTGTAGTGGTGGTAAAGTTCAGCTCCCTACTCTTCAACGCTACCCAGAGCCTTTACATAGTCTTTTAACTCATCAGCACCCAATCTCAGAACATTTTCTTTCTTCTCTTCGAAAGTATAATGGGTGCTTTCAAATGACGTCTTTTGGATCAAAAGAGGTAAAGGAGGGTAGTTTTATGACAACATTTAAAGTGCAGGGACAAGTCTACCATAGGATAGGAAGCCTTATGGTAGAAAATAATCAACAACCATCATTTCTCCAAATATACTTTGTTGGTGATGATAATCGTGAAAGAGAAATTCGTTGTGGGATCTGTCCTAGTATTAAGCCAGAGTTAATTCACCAACTTCAAAATTTGCTTCATGAACACCATCAATACATTAAAGATTTTAAGGTTGCTATTGAATCAGTTCCTAAGAATCAGAAAGAGTTTCAGGTTATAGTTAATGCTGATAAAAAGCCTCCGGGTGAACATCGAGGTCGTTTCAATGCTCAAATGGCTAAAGAAGTAGCAGTTATCATCGTTGGACAAAATTTTGGAAAGAGAGATATCATCCTGAACAGCAGAGACGATAAGTTCGCGCGTATGTTCTGTCGTGGAGAAGATGGCTATCACATTAATATTCCTAAGCGTGATGGAAAAACTAAGCGTCCTCTAAATAAGACCGTGTCAGCTTCTGAGTTTTACAGTTATAGAATAATGGAGCGTAATGGAGAAGAAAATCATTTACTTTTATTTCGCACTCTATTAAATCAATTTTTGGTTGATATGTATGCGAAAATTGAAACTGAACGACTTAATTGGATTCGTAACCATCAAACAAACTTACGAAGTGAAGAATACGTTCACCTTAAAGACGCTTTAACGAAAACCGACGGTCAGATAACAGAAATAGGTAAAATGGTTGTGCTGCCATCTTCTTTTACTGGTGGGCCACGATACATGCATGAACGAACTCAAGATGATATGACTTATGTACGTCATTTCGGACGTCCAGACTTTTTTATTACGTTCACTTGCAATCCAAAATGGAAAGAAATTGAAGAGCTTTTAGTTCAAGGCCAAAAATATCACGATAGACATGACTTAATAGTAAGAATTTTTTACGTGAAAATTAAGCATATGATGAATCTTCTGACAAAAGGTTGCATTTTTGTCAAAACGAAGTGTCATATGTATACTGTGGAATGGCAGAAACGTAGACTTCCTCACATTCATATCCTTCTGTGGTTAGAAGAAAAGCTGAGACCAGAATCTATTGATAAGGTAATTAGTGCTGAACTGCCTAATCAAGATCAAGATCAAGAACTGTATGAAAAAATAAAAACAAATATGATTCACGGTCCATGTGGTTCTTTTAATAGAAATTCTCCCCGTATGGTGGATGGTTCATGCACGAAAAAATATCCAAAACATTTTATAAAGGAAACCCAATTAGGAGAAGATGGATATCCTAAATATCGTCGGCGATCTCCTGAAGATGGTGGAGTAACAACAATAATAAATGGAATTAATATAGACAATCGATGGGTGGTACCGTATAACCCTGTCCTGTGTCGTACATTCAAAGCTCATATAAATGTTGAAGTTTGCAACTCAGTGAAATCAATTAAATATATTTGTAAGTATATAAATGAGGGATCTGATCAAGCAGCATTCACTGTTGGAGATCTTGATGAAGTGACAAAGTATGAAGCAGGACGATACATTAGCACTTCTGAGGCAGTTTCGCGAATACTGAGTTTTCCTATCCACGAGAGATTCCCTCCAGTTATGCATCTTGCTGTACATTTAGAAAATGGTCAACGAGTTTTTTTTAATGAAAATAATATACTCAATCAACAATTCTAAAACAACACTTATGGCTTTTTTTGAACTCTGTAAAGTGGACAATTTTGCGAAAAAATTATTATATTGTGAAGTTCCAGCTTATTATGTCTGGAGAAAACACCAGTTTCACAGAAGAAAACAAGGAAAAATTGTGCCAGGTTATTTAGGTATAAAAAAAGATCATGTTTTAGGCAGAGTGTATACTGTCCATCCTACCAATACTGAATGTTATTACCTCCGTCTTCTTTTGCATGAAGTTCGCGGTCCAGATTTATTTACGGCTTTAAGAACTATAAAAGATTTAATCTATCCTACATTTCAAGAAGCTTGCAGAGTAATGGGATTGCTCGAAGACGATGCTCATGGGGATCAAACTTTAGCAGAAGTCTCAATTTCTGATTCATCTTACAAAATACGTGAATTGTTTGCTGTTATGTTAGTTTTTTGCCAAGTTGGAGATCCGATTAAATTATGGGATAAATATCAAGATAATTTCACGGACGATATTAAAAGACGAATGAGTAGGAATCGCGAAAACTCTGAGTTAGATGTTGATATTGTTTACAATCAATGTTTGATTAATCTTGAAGATATGTTCTTTGCTATGTCAGGTAAGACTCTTTCACAATTTGGTCTCACTTCACCATCTCGAGAACAAGAATCTGGTATTATTAATCAACAATATTTAAATAAATTAGCTTATGACACTGATAAGTTAAACGAAGAAGTGATAAAAAGTGTTCCGATACTGAATAAAGAACAGAAAGAAGCATATGAATCTATATTGAATAGTGTCGTTTTTGATTCTGGACGATTGTTCTTCCTTGATGCTCCTGGTGGAACGGAAAAAACATTCTTGATTAATTTGTTGCTTGCGAAAATTAGAAGTGAAAAAAGTATTGCTATTGCTGTTGCTTTTTCAGGAATTGCGGCTACTTTAATTGACGGAGGCAAAACAGCTCACTTGACATTTAAATTACCTCTTGAAATGAATCATTCTGATAATATTCTATGCAATATTTTTAAGCAGAGTTATATGGCTCACGTTATCAGAGAAGCAAAACTGATAGTATGGGATGAATGCACTATGGCTCACAAAAATGCTATTGAAGCTCTCAATAGAACTCTTAAGGATATAAGAAATAGTGACCGAATAATGGGTGGAATAACTGTTGTTTTAGCTGGTGACTTCAGACAAACTTTACCTGTTGTACCACGAGGTACACGTGCAGATGAAGTCAAAGTCTGTCTCAAATCCTCAGTTTTATGGCCTCATGTTAACGTACTGTCTTTGAAAATTAATATGCGCGTTCATATACAACATGATTTGAGAGCAGAAGAATTTTCCAAGTTACTCATTGATATAGGGAATGGACAAATTTCAGAAGTTGACGGACGAATAAGTATTCCGAATAACCTAGGTGATATTGTTGATGATTTAACTACATTAACTAATAAAATATACCCAGATATCAATAAAATTGGAGTTAATTGCTCTTCATGGCTAAAAGAAAGAGCTATTCTGACTCCAACGAATGATTCAGCGAATAGCATTAACAACTATCTTATATAAAAGCTATCAACTAATCAAATGAAGTATAAATCTATTGATACAGTCGTAGAAGTTGATGATGCTGTCCATTATCCTGTCGAGTTCTTACATACACTCAATCCACCCGGAATACCATCTCATATTCTCTATAAAATTAAAAATGGCGCACTTTAAGCTTGTATTTGAGAAAATTAATTTTAAAACTTAATTATTAATCACTGGGACTTTGCACTGTGCAAATTCCCAACCAGAATAAAAGATGATGTACTATAATTATTAGACTTAAATCTTTTATATTTGTGTTACGTCCAAACTATTTTGGTTTGTTTATACATTATTTTATCTTATTTTATTTTATTTTCATTTAAATCTTACATTTTATGTTTTACTTAACATTTTATTTAGCATTAGGCAATTTGTCCGAACACCTAATCTATATAGTAATATTATATTGGGTAAAAAGGAATTTTAATCCTCACCCGAGGTCAGAGTGGCCGCTGACGCACTTCCTTATCGTCAGCACACTCTAAATAAGACCTAAAGTAAATATTACAGATAAGTATTATTTACTTTAGGCCTTATCTGTTATGAGTTTTTGAATGTTTTCCAAATTGAAAAACCATCAAAAAACAAATAATGGTGTTTGGACAAGTGAGTAGTTAAAAAAACAAGCAAAAAGGTTTTCATTACGATAGTGAAATTATTTAAAAGAGAAAGCGACACAAACAAAAATTATAATAGAATAAAATTTAAAATCAAAATATTAAATATTCAAATGAAAATTTATCAACAACCAAAATGAGTAAACATAAAAATAGTAAAAATATAGAATGACCATAGGCAATAAGATTAACTAATTAATTAATTAAAAGGAAATTAATTCACAACATGATATATTCTATGAAATGATATAATTTGTAAGTGATATAACTTATATTGTTAATCAAATGATGCAGCTTATGAACAATGCGATTTACAAGATTCCTAAAATGGTTTAATCTATAATTAATACTACTTTTAACAAAATGCAGTTTATAGAATGATATGAATTATAAATGGTAAAATAGTATAGTTTAGAAAACGTAATGCAGGTTCAAGATGATCATTTATAAATAATATAGTTTATAAGATCCACAGAATGATATAGCTTATGAACATTATGTAGTTTATAAAATTATCATTTATAAATAATATAGTTTATAAGATTTACAAAATGATATAGTTTAGCGATGATATAAGAATATAATAATATAATTTATCCAATAAGGCTGAAGGGCGGGTTGTGTTGGACCCATGTAGAGGGCGTCCGACGCAACTACGTCAGTGGGAAAACAATGTGGAAGGGATAGTGCGGCCCCGAAACAATGGGTTTCCGGAAGGAAGTGGAAGAGTTGGATGGAGACGGCAGAGCGTGGGCGTGGAATTCCCCCCAAACTTACGGAATTGGGTCCACCCGAAAAAACCGCTATATCTAGGCAGATTTTTATGTACTCGCTCTCTCATGTCCTTACAAGCCTAGTCTAAAGTTCATCAGTAGACAAAAATAAGTGTCGAGCAATATCAAAACGCGAGTGAGAATAGCAGAGCAAATAAAGTACTACATAAGTAAATCAGCGTACTACATAAGTAACCAGGTACGATTTTTAATTAAATACCATTAACTACCATTTTCTTTGGAATATAAATTAGAGTAGGCTGAGTAGCCACCTAATGATCCATTCTTATAATCATTTTCTTTTATTGTAAATTAGAGTGGGCTAGCTAGCTACCTAACAATTTATTTCTACAAAATTTCATTGTAGATTAGAGTCTGCCAGTAGTCACCTAATATTCTTTATAAAATTGCTCGACAAAAATATTTCATTCACATACAAGTAAGAACTAAATTCAAATCAATTGATAATACGTTAAAGTATAACTATACATTGTCTTCGAAATACTTCAAATTGTTTTTCAAAAGTGTTTCAAATAATTTTGCCATACTAAGTAAATTATTTCAAAAATCATTGCGCGCTAGTTAAATTAAAATTTACTTTGAATTATATAGAATTGCAATTTAGAATCTTGACTTCTTTTTATTGTCTAATTTTTAATCAGTTAGCCATTATTTTTGGATTATAGTAAAAAGATATTTGAATTTTATAATTATTACGGATTAGGATTTATTTCCAACATTGTTATAAGAAACACAATCTCCAAACCTCAAAATTTTGTAATTAAGTTGACAATATAGTTAAGAATTAACATTTTAACAAAGTTTTATTAGTTTAAAATTAAATCTATTCTCTTTCATATAAGATCTCTGGGGTTCCCGGTCTATAGGCTTCGTCTTGAGCCAAATACCCACAAAATATTCATTTATGTCAATTTCTGACATAACATTTGTATTGTAAAATTGAATATCAAATAATTAATATTTTCAATAATTTTATACTTTGCACAATCGAGCAATTGTAAATTAATTAAAGTAATTTGATATGTAGATAAATAAAATGTATAATTCAATATATACAATATTATTTTTAAAAAATGGCGAAGTGTCATTGGGAGTTTGACCTACCTATATTCCCCATTCCATTTCGCGTAAAAACGATTGCCTATCGCTGAATAAAAATTTATAAGAAACAAATGCAAAATTATTTATTTCTTGTCACGCATTAATTAATTAATTAATGTAACGGGACGGTTAAGTCCACCTCCGTTTGACGGGAGGCCGATTCCTCACCCTTTTGGGCATATTCGCGCTGCGCAAATCCCCTGTTTTCCACCATAATATTATCATAAAGCAAAACAATGAGCAAGCTCAATATTGGCGGATGTTATAACCCTTATGATCAGAGATCCTTTGCATGTGGGTGCCAAACCAACAGCCACTACGAGTCCGACCGCAGATGGGCCCATGCACTCCTTCCGTCTCAGGAAATAAAGAGACTCTTGGTCGAAGTGGGGCTTGGAATGGGCCCCCCATAGTTCCATTTTCATGTATTGGTCGACATACCACAGTTGGTCGAGAGAGGACGTGGTTTCTTCCCTTGCCTTCCTGAGAAGACACCCAGTTTGTTCTACATTCATTCATCCATACTTCAACACATTCACACACACACCTAACTTCGGACTGACACCCGGGATGCACAGAGTCCTCACAAATCGTGAGTTCTGTACACCCATGCCCAGAAGCTCCGACAATAACTGAGTGGATGCCAGTTGAACCGCGGTCTAGTAGTCTTCTCCTCCTTCCCCTCGGTGCTGGAACTGGCTGCTGAGCTTGTGGTGAAGACAATCTTTGCTGAAACCATTAAAAATTTTAAAGGAGTCTGGGGATGCGGCCACTACGAGTCCGACCGCAGATGGGCCCATGCACTCCTTCCGTCTCAGGAAATAAAGAGACTCTTGGTCGAAGTGGGGCTTGGAATGGGCCCCCCATAGTTCCATTTTCATGTATTGGTCGACATACCACAGTTGGTCGAGAGAGGACGTGGTTTCTTCCCTTGCCTTCCTGAGAAGACACCCAGTTTGTTCTACATTCATTCATCCATACTTCAACACATTCACACACACACCTAACTTCGGACTGACACCCGGGATGCACAGAGTCCTCACAAATCGTGAGTTCTGTACACCCATGCCCAGAAGCTCCGACAATAACTGAGTGGATGCCAGTTGAACCGCGGTCTAGTAGTCTTCTCCTCCTTCCCCTCGGTGCTGGAACTGGCTGCTGAGCTTGTGGTGAAGACAATCTTTGCTGAAACCATTAAAAATTTTAAAGGAGTCTGGGGATGCGGCCAGAATCCGCCCGATTTGTGGCCACTCCGCGACCCACCCTTCTATACTTTGGAGCACCTCACGCTGAGGCTCGAACTCGGTGCGTTTTAGCAGTAAGTGCTGAACGGTATTCCACCCTTTGTTGCATTGGGGGCATTCGCGATCTTTTGCGAGTCCGTACTTGAAGAGTCTATCCTTAAAACGGCCGTGACCGGTTAAAATCTGGGTAAGCCAGAAATTAGGGCTGATGTGTTTGCTCGCTAGACGTTCAGTAACGTCGGGGAAGAAGTTGAATGTTGTTCATCCTGTTTCCGCTGTGGACCGCTGTTCTTGCCATCTGCGAATGGTTTCTTTCCTGAGGGATACAAGGCCTTCTTCGTCATCTGGCTGCACGGTCGCGTTTCAAGGGTTGCCTGTTTGCCAGTGCGGAGATTATAGCGGGCGCAACGTTCGTTAATCACAAGCTGAATGGGTACTGCCCCCGCAACTACACAAAGTCCCTCATACGATGCCGTCTTGTATGAAGACGTCATCGTAATCAGGGCTCGGTGTTGCAGAGCCCTAAGAGCCTTCCATTCCTCAACCCCACATAGATTACTCCAGCCAGCTGCCGCATAAGTGACAACAGGCGGAAAGTAGCCCTTGTAGATAGCGGACAAAGCCGGAAGGCGCAGTCCCCATTCAGTCCGTGTGAGACGGCGTAGACGACCAAAAGTTTTGTCTAATTTCGCGCGCCTTGTCTTTGTGTGTGTTGTTGGTTTGAGGTCCTGGTCGAAATGTACCCCTAAGTATCTAACGCTCTTTTTGAATGCTATTTTTGTTCTACCTATTACAATTTTCGGTGGCTTTAAATCATACTTGGGCTTTTTCTGTATTTTCGCTTCATAGGGATACGGACCTTTGTCCTTGCGTGGACCGCGTCGGGTGTACTCTCTCTTGAGGAATATTACCGACAATATTTTCTCGACATATACTGTGACATATTTTCTCGATGTCGGCACGTGAGGTACTTGTCACGCATTGACTTGGGTAATATGGGCCTTCCGAACAATAAAAAAAAAACTCACGCTTTCAATAATTTAAATTTTGACGGCTTTACTTATAAACGCCATTCAAAATTAAAATTTGTTGAAAATACGTGGAAAGTCAGACAATCATTATTCTTTATATTAAAAAAAAAACTAACTCAATATGAAAAAAAGAATTATAACGAATGTGACAAACTTTTTGATAAGTAAGTGTGCTTTTCTGTAAATATTTTTTTTGAATAATATTTAAATAATTGATCGAAAAATGGAAAACTTTCGGGCTTCTGTTGATTTAAGTATCATAGTAATTTTATTTTTTAATTTAAATTATGAAAATGGTAATTAAAACATTTTACGACATTCAAGAAATACATTATTGTATAAATGATGATTAATTATGCTGTAAATATCATTGATTATAGTTTAAAAATATTAATTTTGCTTAAAATAAAATAAAAATCTATTGTTGCCTTTCTTGTAAATCTTAAATTCTGGTAATAACGGAAATTGATAACGCTGGTGTTGAATTCTCATGGTTGATTTATTTTTCTTCCATTTATGGAATGGCGTCCTCGAAAAAAAAAATCGGCCTGTCGGTTGACTTGCGGGCCAGCCCCAAAACTTCCCGCATATTTCAAGCTTCTTGAGCTCAAAAAATTGTTGAAGATACATTTTCGAGCTCCTCGAGCTTGAAAATACTTTTGTATCCTTTTGTTTTCAAAAAAAAAAAACGTTTTTTACGATTTTTTCTCAAACGATATCTCTCGAACAAATAAACCGATTAAGACGGTTAAGGTGGCAATCGACGCGTTTCATTGAGTTCTACAACTGATCAGATTTTGAAATTGATTTATTGAGTCGTTTTTGAAAAATTTCGAGAATACTAAAAAACTTTTTTTTTTAATTCTTTCGACAACGGTTTCTCTTCGAACGAATTAACCGATTTCGATATTTGAGGTGGCATTCGACGTGGCTTATTAAGCTTCATAGACTAGTTGATTTTGAAATCAATCCATCAAGCACATAAAAAATTATCCAAAAAAAAAATTTTTGAAAAAAGTTTATTTTTGGAATATCTCTGAACGAGCCTTGCCGATCAAACTCAATTTTTTCAGCTTTTAGATATTGACAAGCCGCGTCGAATGACATGTTGAAAATTAACATCGGTTCATCCGTTCAAAAGTTACAGATATTTACATACATACATACATACATACATACATACATACATACATACATACAAAAGTGGATTTATAGAAAGCTGTTAAAAATATGCCAATTGGAGGGCAATTAAATATTGCGTATCAGCACTTAGTTTTAAAGTAAGAACCCTACCACTTTTCTTGTCTGTGTAATGCCGATTCTTTCACAGTGCGATAGACAGCGTATTATCAATATTTTTACCCTCTTAATTCCTGTATTATTTACTTTTTAAGGAACTTTGTAGGAGCTTTACAAGCTCCATATGTAAAAATACGAAGTCAGTTTGGACGAGATTGTCGTAAGAATATTCCAAAAAACCCAAGAAATTTTATGGCCTACTGTGAGTTTCTTCAAACTCCTCAAGGTCAAAATCTTTTGTACTACACAACGCAAGTAGAACACTCAGGATCAATGATTCAGCATCGAATTCGATTGGTACTGACAAAAATACTTGCATAGGATTTTGGAGCAATGATGTGGTTCATTTTATTGACAAACAGTCAGCAATGTACATCGACGGAAACTTTCTGATTTAAACCAAACTTCCGTAATCGTTATCTGAACCTATATCGAGTCTTGATTATTTCAGAAAAGTTAAAAAACAAGGTATGTTATTTTCAATCCAATTTCTTAATATTGTGAGAATTATCTATAAAATAAAATGTTTATTATTATATTAATGTTCAGTCACGAGTTTGACTAATTTGAATCAAGCTTCGTGCATTTCCGCTAAGTCCGGGTGTGAAATGAGCGAATAAACTAATGGATCTGGTTTAGGCGAGGTTACTTAAACAATTAAAAAATTACACAGATTTTATCACCAATAAATTATAGATTTATTTACACTGATTTACACCTTAAAATTATGAGAATTATATACAATAGCGAATGCGACTAGATAAATTTATACGCGATAGCGAATGCAACTCAGTTATTTTATTCACGTATAAAAATTGACACGTGGTCAGTAGCGGTTAACTCAACAATAATTAATTAACAATTAATTATTAGCGACAGAACAGTTTATTTATTCTCAATAAATAGCAGCCTTGATATACTGTCTAAATATTGAGGATAATTCAGCGTAGCGGTTTTAGTTTAGTATCACACAAGAAATAATAAGCGAAGCGGTTCAAGCACGAGGTTGCAAGTAGCAAAGACACGTTGTAGAATGAATATTGGTAGCGTCGTTGAGTTGTCGAGAAGCTTGGTGTCGACGTGGCAGCCTTGCTGCATATAACGAATTTTCCTATTGGCTTAAAAGCGCGCCAACAGGTATCAGTTGATAGCGAGCTCTCTCATAGGCTGACCAATATAAAACGAATTTTGTGATTGGTCAGCTTGTAGCGGGTTCTCAGGACGTCTTGACACGATCCTGAGTTAGAAATTGTATGTGCCGGGCCCAAATAGCGAGTGACCCGGCACTATTCTGACCTTCAGTCAGTAGCGAGCTCGGCTTCTCCCGAACCGAGCGGAAATGCACGAAGCTTGATTTAAATTAATCAAGCTCGTGACTGAACACCGGGAGTTGCCGAACTCGCTACTGACTGAAGGTCAGAATAGTGCCAGGTCACTAGCTATTTGGGCCCAGTACATACAATTTCTAATTCAGAACCGTGTCAAGACGCCTTGAGAACCCGCTACAAACTGGCCAATCACATAATTCGTTTTATATTGGTCAGCTAATGAGAGAGTTCGCTATCAACTGCTACCTGTTGGCGCGCTTTCAAGCCAATGGGAAAATTCATTATATGCAGCAAGGCTGCCACATCGACACCAAGCTTCTTGACGACTCAACGACGCTACCATCTTTTTTGATTCTACTACGTGCTTTGCTACTTGTTACCTCGTACTCTTTAAATCGCTCCGCTATTCTTTTGTGATATTAAACTAAACCACTACGCTAATTTCTCTCTTTACTTAGTCAGTATACTAAGGCTGCTATTTACTGAAAGAAAATTAATTAATTGTGATTTATAATTATATTATAAAATAATTGCCGCTTAGATAATCGCTCGGACCACGTGTCAATTATATACGTGAATCTTATCACTAAAGTTGCATTCGCAATCTCATGTCTGTTATGTTGCATTCGCTATTAAGCATAATTTCTTACAATTTAAGGTGTGGATAAGTGTAAATAAATCTCTCATTTATTGATTGATAAAAACTGTGTAATTTTTAATTGTTTAATTCCTCACGCCTAAACCAGATCCATTTTAGTTTATTCGCTCACTTTACATTTTGGTCCTTCGAGCCGGATCTGGCGTGTTTTAAACAATTGAAAATTATTTAAAATTAAAAATCTAAAAGAAAAAATTGTGAGAAAAAGTGTGATGATAGTACTTGTGTCGTGAAAATCACTAAGTGCCGTGGGCGTTGCTGAGCACTGCTAGAGTGCTGCCCGGAGTGATCTATTTTATACACCGGTGTAAAAAGACTCTTTAGCAAAAACTGATCGAAAACTTAGCGTCGGTTTCACGTATCGCGTCCATTTTGTGCCACGTATCTTCAAGATGGCTGCCGAAGCTCAAGTTGCTCTTCAAATGAACCGCATTGACACGATGCGTAATATGCCCGCTTGCTTAACTATCGAAGTACTCGCTAACCAAGGTGCCGCCGCTATTGACGCAGAACTCGCTATCCTCAATGATTAGTGGAATCGCTTCAACACAACTCATGAGTGATTATTTGATGATGTACCTGAGATCATCGAAAATGAATACCACACATGTAATGCATATGGTACCTCTAATCTTGTATACACTGAGCCCAGAGTGAGACTCAGCACTGCTAGACCCGCTCCAGAACCTACTCATGAAGCCCAGCCCGCTAATCATGATCAAACCACCTACTTTGGAGGCGCGCATAAGGCTAACCTGCCTCACACTAAACTGCCCACCTTCCAGGGTTCCTATGACAAATGGAATTCGTTTAAGGACCTGTTCACCTCGCTGGTGATAAATGAAGATTCGCTGACCGGGTCTCAAACAATGCATTACCTGAAGACTCAGGTAAAAAGTGAAGCTGCTGCTCTACTCGCTAACCTACAGGTCACGGATGAAGATTTTCAAACTGCTTGGAATTTGCTGAACACTCGCTACACTAATCCACGCAGATTACTCGATATGCATATCGATGATTTGCTGGATCGTCAACCGGTGACGTCACACTCCACTGCTGATCTAGATGCGCTGCTACTCGCTAACAAAAAATCGCTGGACGCTATAGCTGCTTTGGGTATTCCAATTGGTGAGTTGGACCCCTTTTTAATTCGCTTGACTGTTTGTTGTTTACCGTCAGATTTGAGAGTAGACTGGATGGCTTCGCTTGGGTTATCCAATGAGTTTTCCACTTACCAACAGCTGCACGACATGCTCAAGGACAAGGTTGGTGCGTGGAAAAACACAGAGATTGGCGCAAAAATAACCTCTACACAATCTAAGAGTGCTAGTGAAAGACCACCATCACCAAAGTCTTACGCTAAGTCAGCTGCTACAAACAAACAAGTTAAGTTTGTAAACAGTCAATCCGCTCCCTCATCTACGCCAGCTGCATCTACTGGTTCCGCTAGCTATGTCGCTTTCACTCCAAAAGATCGTACGAGTGAACCAGGCATGTGCCCGGTCTGCAAGGAGCAACACTTTGTTCTCTTCTGCCCCGGTTACCAGAAGGCGTCGCCACAAAACAGAAGAACGATTATCCAGCGTTACCGTCTTTGTTTCAATTGTTTGGGGCGCCACCGCTACGCTGACTGCAGAACTAAGCAGAAGTGCCGCCATTGTGATCAGCCACATCACACGTCAACGCACATTGATGATGGTGCTGCCGCTAAACCAGGACAGGACGTTTCTGTAGCTGATCCAGGTAACAAATAGTTCCAATTTTGGTAACTTTTGTTTTGAATTCGCTAACTTAGTCTGCTTTCAGCTCATTCGCTCAATGTTTTACTCGCTACCGCTATTGTTAAGTTGAATTCGCTAACAGGAAGTACATGTACGGCCCGTGTACTTATTGATCAAAGATCGGAGTTATCCTTTGTGACGCATTCGCTAATCAAGAAGCTGGATATTCAACTCAATAAAGTAGCTGTACCATTACATGGGATTGGTAATGTGTCAGCTGGGCATTCGCTTGGGTCATGCAAGATGACGCTGCATTCGCTACACAACAACGCTTCTATTAGTATCCAAGCCCATGTGCTTGCTCTCTTGACGGCAAACTTACCGTCATTTACGCTAACTAAGAAGAAATGGCCGGATATAACTGGGATACAACTCGCTGATCCAGACTTCTTATCATCACGACCTATTGACATCATTCTGGGTGCAGCACCAGCTGCACATATAATCAACGCTAAATTACGAAAAGGGAGTGACAATGACCCAATCGCTCAGTCAACATCGCTTGGCTGGATCATATATGGATCTGTGGACACCGCTACATCAAAATTGACCGCTTATGGTCATCATGTCACTGTTGATGATCAACTACAAGACTTGTTAAGCAAATTTTGGTACCAAGAAGAACCACAGACAGAATTCGCTACACGCTATACTGAAGAAGAAGAAGAGTGTGAACAACACTTTGTCAATACACACTACAGACAGTCTGATAATCGATATGTCGTTCGCTTGCCGCTTAAATCTTCGCCAAGTCAACTGGGTGATTCGCTCAGAGTTGCACAATACGCTTTGCTACGTCTTCGCAAACGATTGGAAGCTGATTTAGTCTACAAGAAGTTGTACCTCGACTTCCTGAAGGAATATGAAGACTTGGGACACATGAAACGCATTAAATTGAAGGATTTATCCCCTAACAGCTACCTGTCGCCCCATTATGGGGTTCTAAAAGTGCAGAGCACTACCACCAAGCTCAGGGTGGTATTAAATGGGTCCTGGAAAACAACATCTGGCGTATCTGTCAACGAGATACTTCATGTGGGCCCAAAGATTCAAGTTGACATCAGTGACGTACTTATTCGCTCCGCTGCCATCGCTATTTATTCGCTACTGACGTAACTAACATCTTTCGTCAGATTGCAGTTGACAAGGAAGATCATCATCTACAGTGCATACTCTGGTTTGACGAAGATGACATCCCAATAGTATTTGCACTCGCTACTGTTACATATGGAACAACTTCAGCACCATATCTCGCTGGGAGAGCACTTTTACAACTCGCTGAAGACGAAGAAAATAAATTTCCGAAGGCTGTCAAACCGCTAACTAATACACGCTACGTTGATGTCATCTATGGAAGTGCAGATGAACTCGCTGAGGCAATCCAAGTTGCTCTCGACATAAAAAATATGTGTGCCGCAAGATGTTTCCCGCTTGCCAAGTGGGCAAGTAATTCAACTGAATTACTCTCTTAAGTCGCTCCAGTTGAAACCCAAGAAGATACACCAAGAGAACGGGGATACTACCGTAAAAGTGCTCGGATTAACTTGGAATTCAACACAGGATAAATTCCAGTTCGGCTATTCGCTTCCAGAAGCATCGCCAACTACTAAACGCACAATCTTATTTGAAATTGCTCGCTTGTTTGACCAACTGGGGTTTTTGGCACCGATCATAGTGAGAGCCAAGGTGTTCATGCAGAAGCTCTGGCCGCAGAACTTCGACTGGGATGCTACGCTATCACCGTCGTTTCTTCAAGAATGGAATTTGTTTCGAGATGAACTACATCAGATCTCGAAAATTCAGATACCTCGCTGGAATCACGTAAAAAATGGTTTATCAATCGAATTACATGGATTCTCTGACGCTTCACAACTCGCTATGGCTGCTGTAGTTTATCTAAAAGTTACCGACACTACTGGAAGCTCCAATATTTCGCTAGTGTGTGCCAAAACACAAGTTGCACCACTAAAGCCCATAACTATACCAAGAATGGAGCTCAATGCCGCTGACTTACTCGCTCAACTGGTACTCTGCGTCAAGAAAGTCTTGGAACTGGAAAACATACCGATTTTCTTGTGGACAGACTCCGCTGTATCCTTAACGTCGATACGGAACAACCCAGAAAGATGGAAAGTCTACATTTGCAACAGAGTTACCAAGATTCAAGAATCGCTACCAAGTGTCAACTGAGATTTTGTTCCTGGGAAACTTAACCCAGCTGACTGCGCTTCAAGAGGTTTAACAGCAGCCAAACTAGAACAGTATTCGCTATGGTGGACGGGACCAAAGTGGCTCAGTCAATCAAAAGATAACTAGCCAACCTTTGATATCCCTACGCAGTCGGTATCACATTTTAAAGAACATCCAGGTCTAAGTTTTACCATCTTCAAGGCAGATTCACACCCGCTATACACGCTACTGGATAAATTCTCTACGTTGTCACCGTTACTTTGCGCTCTTGGAATCTGTCTTCGTGCCATCGCTAAATTTAAAAACGTGCCACATTCTACGCTGGCCACACCACTCTCTACAGTTGACCTGGAACTCGCTAAGACTTTGTTGATAAAGTATACTCAAAGTCAGTACTATTCGCAAGAGCTTAAGATTTTAAAGGATGGTGATTTTCTCCATAGAAATCATCGTCTCGCTAAATTGATTCCCTACGTCGACTACAACGGAGTACTCAGTCAGCGGTCGCTTGAAGAATTCGCTGCTGGATGAGGAACAAAAAGATCCAGCTGTTTTATCAAGGTCATCATGCTTAAGTACGCTATTAATAGATCATTCGCATCAGAGAATATTCCACGGGGGAACTCAATTGACTCTTGCTGATCTACGGAGATCTGTCTGGATAGAAAGTGGTCGAGTTCCAGTCAGATCACACATTCTTCACTGCGTCGTGTGCACGAGACATAGAGGTGTTCGCGCACGACAATTAATGGGACAATTACCATCCGCTCGTGTAAGACCATCTAAAGCATTCTTACACACTGGAATAGACTATGCTGGACCAGTAACACTGAAGACTTTCCAAGGTCGAGGTGCCAAAACCTATAAAGGATGGATCGCTGTATTTGTATGTCTCGCTACGTCCGCTGTATATATTGAAATTGTCACTGATTACTCTACTGACGCTGTCGTCGCAGCATTTCGACGATTCACTAGTAGACGAGGCACCTGCAGTACCCTATACTCGGACTGCGGTACAAAGTTTGTAGGAGCAGACGCCACGCTAAAGATAGAATTCTCAGCAGGATCGAGACAGCTAAAGGAACTTCAGTATTTACTCGCTACGGATGGCACAGACTGGAAGTTCAACCCGCCAAGCGCTCCCCACTTTGGTGGCAAGTGGGAAGCAGCCGCAAAGTCAATCAAGTTCCATCTCATACGAATTAATGGTGAATCGCTATTGACTTACGAACAACTCGCTACAGTCTTAACATAGATTGAGGCTGTGTTGAATTCAAGACCGATCGCTCCGCTATCTGAAGATCCTGCAGATTTAACCGCTCTAACTCCTGGACATTTTCTTATCGGTGAACCGCTAATCGCTGTACCTGGGCCCTCGCTACTGGAAAACAATTCAGCTACGTTGTCACGTTGGCAACAACTGCAACAAATGTTCCAGAGATTTTGGAGTAGATGGTCATCGGAATATCTACAAAGGCATCAATCAATATCCAAGTGGCATAATCCTCAAACCAACATTGAAGTTGGTTCATTAGTCTTGTTGACGGATGAAAGATTACCACCATCTAAATGGCCGCTTGCTCGAGTACTCGCATTACATCCAGGCAGAGATGGCCTGACTCGAGTAGTTACGCTGAAGACCGCTACCACGGAACTAGTCCGACCAATCGCTAAGCTATGTGTACTACCAGTTCACTCTCCAGAAGACAATCCAGTCGACACCGTCGCCAGCGCTGGGGAGAATGTTCAGTCACGAGTTTGACTAATTTGAATCAAGCTTCGTGCATTTCCGCTCGGTTCGGAAGAAGCCGAACTCGCTACTGACTGAAGGTCAGAATAGTGCCAGGTCACTAGCTATTTGGGCCCAGTACATACAATTTCTAATTCAGAACCGTGTCAAGACGCCTTGAAAACCCGCTACAAACTGGCCAATCACATAATTCGTTTTATATTGGTCAGCCAATGAAAGAGTTCGCTATCAACTGCTACCTGTTGGCGCGCTTTTAAGCCAATGGGAAAATTCGTTATACGCAGCAAGGCTGCCACATCGACACCAAGCTTCTCGACGACTCAACGACACTACCATCTTTTTTGATTCTACTACGTGCTTTCCTACTTGTTACCTCGTACTCTTGAAATCGCTTCGCTATTCTTTTGTGATATTAAACTAAACCGCTACGCTAATTTCTCTCTTTATTTAGTCAGTATACTAAGGCTGCTATTTACTGAGAGAAAATTAATTAATTGTGATTTATAATTCATATTATAAATAATTGCCGCTTAGATAATCGCTCGGACCACGTGTCAATTATATACGTGAATCTTATCACTAAAGTTGCATTCGCAATCGCGTGTCTGTTATGTCGCATTCGCTATTATGCATAATTTCTTACAATTTAAGGTGTAAATAAGTGTAAATAAATCTCTCATTTATTGATTGATAAAAACTGTGTAATTTTTAATTGTTTAATTCCTTACGCCTAAACCAGATCCATTTTAGATTATTCGCTCACTTTACGATTAACAATAATTAATATAAATAATTCAATTAATTCAATTCTAAAATTAATCATATGATTTTAAATATTAAAAAAATAAATCGCAAAATTTGAAATAATTTTTAACAACAAAGTACGGCGCTCGCATTTTCCCACCACTTTTTCGCACGCGCATAAGCAAGTTGAAGTTTCTTTGCAATTGGATACTTTTTTTTAGAAACGTTTTTGCGCATGCGCAGATTTAAATGCGCACTGGTTCTGCACGCATTTGTTTTACGCGCCAGTATTCAAATAAAAATTTTCTAGAGAAACACTCAGTGATATTTTTTATTTTCTCTTCACTCAATTTTTTCTCATATTTTTCATAAGTAAACGCACATGTTTTCTTAAGCATTGATTAAACTTTTTACATATTTTTATTTTGAGTCAAATGGTTCTTTATTTTTTTCAATTTCAAATTAACTTCTAGCGATTAATTAATTAATTGAACAGCGTTAAAATTTTTCAAATTTTTTTTTTTAAATTGATTTTTACAGACTCTTCCAATTTATTATTTTACAATGCCCAATAAGAAACAGAAAACCTACCGGAGCGTTCTGCAATTTCTAAAAAATGAAAGTTTTCTGGGCTGGGTACCAGAATATATCATTTCTGATTGGGAAAGAGCAATCAGAAATGAAGCCGAGGCTATATATCCTGCTGCTGACCCGATTGGTTGTTTTTTTCATTACACTCAAGTAATTATAATATATTTGACTTTAAGGGAAGGGTTCTTAAAATGGACTCTAAATCTGTTGCAATTTAATGATTCATTTTTTTAATAGGCAATTCAAAATAACTTGAAAAACGGGGACTCGTGACAATTTTAAAAAATTATTTAGAAGCGCAAATTAAAAAAAAATAAATCATGGCATTTCTACTAGCTCCGGCAAATGAGATTGTGATGTTATTTTTAAATATTGTTAATAAAAAACACCTTAATCAGCTATAACTTTCAACGATTTTTTCGGGTACATCTTTGAACAGTGGCTGGTAAAAATTGAGCCCGAAAAATTATCAGTTCGTGGCAAGAGCAACGTTGGAACTAACAATCCATCGGAATCAATTAACCGGGATTTAAATCAAGGATTAAGTACGATAAAGAAGCCAACATCAATGCAATTTACAAGTATACTTTCTGTGATTATCTTTGTTTTATTCCCTGATTCAGAAATCTCATTTGAAATGATTCAATTCATGCTTAAGTGTATAACTATAGATAGTCAATTTTCCCAACTCGAATTGTTTCAGATCGTGTTTGAATCGTTTCAAATTAGTTTTCTCAATGAGAGTCTTTACATTGCTTAAAAAACCAAAAGATTCCCATAGCTGTCTGCTTAAAAAATCCTATAGATTCTTATAATTGTACGGATAAGGCCCTATACTTAACTATAGAACTTTTCATGGAACTCATTCATTCTTATAAAATTTCTATGAAAATTTATGAGAATCTTTTGTATTCTTTGAAATTTTCTAAACGGGCCTGTATGTATAAAGCTTAAACTGTATAGCACTTTCTTACTGACTTAATTCATTCCCATACAATCTATATCATATATATATATATATATATATATATATATATATATATATATATATATATATATATATATATATATATATATTAGGGTGTCCGTTATTTACCAAGTTGGCTATTTTGGCTTGGGCATAGTCAAAATCGTTTCTTTGTGACCTAAAAGCAACTCTAGGGAAGAGAAAAAATTTTTAGGATGCCGTTTAACCCTGCCTGCACAACGATACTTTTCCCATTTAATTAACATGGGGTTTTAAGACTTTCTAGCAAATAATTTTTATATGCCTCATTATACTCTTCAACTGACCAATAAGACTCGATTTTGCTTCTATTATGATCCCTTCAGATGGAGAAATTTTCATATTGGCGTAAAAAAATTATCACATAAGTTTTACTCAAGTTAAAATTCGTCATTATCGATTTTTCGAAGTATTTTGGTTGATCTCCTTATTATTTAATTTTTATTTTGTTTTTCATTCTAAGTTTTTTATTTTAAGCGTTTAATGTGACCTCAACAATGATTTAAAATTATAAATGACTTGAATATCTACGACAAAGTTATCGACTCAAGAACGGTAATTCTGTAATTGCCAACACAAAAAAATTAAAAAACTAGATACTTTGACTTCGTCGCCCTCTGGGGGATGGTCGTTGAAGAAAATTGCAATTAGTCACTTAATTTATTGTGATTGTTATTCTTTCAAAAGTAATTTTTCTATTTTCAGCTAGTGATCTCTACATTTTTTAATTTATTCTGTAATATTTTAATATTACAGAATTTCTCTTAATGACTAAGCTCAAATTAATAAAGTAGTGAATCAAAATTATAAAAAATTAATCGACATATATCAAAAAAATATCTTTCTAACCTCGAAAGCTCCAATCTACTGAAAATTGAAAACTTTAATCATGAGCTCAGAAAAAAATTTGCGAGAACCGATTTTTTTATTGGGTTATCTTATGGATGATATAATTGTTAATAAATTACCTTCTAATGAACAAGTTTTAAAGTTGCTTTTCCATTATACGAAAAATGTGAAAAAAAACAGTGCATGAAGGATGCCAGATGACTATTGAAAAAGTTAAAAAATTTTGGATACTTGCTGGTATTTTTATATTCGATGATAAACGCTGTGTTCAAAAACTACAAAAATTATATGACGAATACAGAAATTTGAATAAAAATGCTGGTATGCCATTCAATCAGAAAAGAGAGCAAGAATTTCCAATCAAATTACAAAGCTTATTTGACATAGCTCATAGTAAAGTTTTTGAAATGGTCAACGATGAAATAAAAAATTTTCTAATCGATCAAAGATCAGCAAGACAATTTCATTTGAATTTAGTTAATCAACAAGAAAATTCAACTAAGTTATCTGGTAATAGCAATAAAGTATTAGTTATTTAATGAATAAAACGTTTACAAAATACCTAATTTACTTCTTTATGTGAATAAATATTTAAAATATATTTTATTTCAGACAATCGACTTGATGGTTCCCCTGTTGAAGTATTAAATCCTGATAATTCGCTTGTTGTTAATTATAATCAGCCCGCCGAAGTGTTAACTTCTGACAACATTGAAACAGCTGGACCTTCTAATATAGAACACCAGTTAAATGATGCTGAACCACTAAGGGAAAATTCAGGTATTAGGTTTAACTTCGATTAGTACTTTGAATTTTTTATTATGCATTGATCTAATAATGATGGATATTATATTTTCGTTAAGATAACTATTTGCCGCCGAGTTTGACTAGCAGAAGTGAAACAATGTCTAGTGCAGAAACTTTAACTTTTTCGACACCACCTAGTCAACAGTCAGAATTCGATCCAGGTGGAAGATATTACAATAAAAAGAATGAAAGAGGAACTGTTAACATTATGACAGAGAACGTGGTTGCTGCATTGGATAATTGTAAAGTCTCTTATAGAAATTCCGTCCGTATAATATCTGCAATCTCTGGAGCTCTAAATGTTGATACCAAGACTTTAATTTTAAACAAAACCTCTTTTAACGAACAGCGAAAAAAAATTCGTGAAAAAACAGCTTCAAAACTCCAACAATTATTTGGTGACGTCCAGTTTACTGCCGCTGTTCTTCATTGGGATGGTAAGCTCATACCAGATACGGTTTCATGTAAGCAAGTTGATCGGGTCCCTGTGTTAATTAGTGATAATGGAGTGGAGAAACTTTTGAGTGTACCTGCTTTACCTGATGGAAAAGGAAAAACTCAAGCTGAAGAAATTTATAGTGTTCTTAATAATTTAAGCTTAACAGAATCGATAAAAGCACTGTGTAGTGATACAACTGCTTCCAATTCAGGTTGCAACAATGGAGCCGCAGTATTATTAGAGCAAATGCTAGAAACGGATTTATTATGGCTACCGTGCCGACACCACATATATGAGTTAACTTTGACCAGTATTTTCACTACCAAACTTCCAGGTACTACAGGACCAAACGTTCCTTTGTTTAAAGAGTTTCAGCGCTGCTGGAGTACAATTGATAAAAATAAATTCAAAGATGGATTAAAAGGAAATAAAATTCACAAAAAATTGATCAATCAAGTTGACGAAATCGATCTAATCATCGGAAACTTATTAGCAACTGTTTTACCCCGCGACGATTACAAAGAGCTTCTTGAACTGTCCAGAATATTTCTTGGTACCGTCGACCATCAAAATGTCAATTTTTATAATCCTGGAGCTTTCCATCACGCTCGGTGGATGTCGAAAGCCATTTACTCATTGAAAATTTACATTTTTTGAGATGTTTTTGATCTTTCAAAAGAGGATGAAAAAAGTTTATTGGACATTTGTTTATTCGTAGTATTTATCTATGTGAGATTTTGGTATACGGCACCTCTTGCTATAGCTGCTCCAAACCAAGATTTACAATTTTTGAAAGCAGTTTTTGCCTATAAAACAATTGATAAATGTTTATCCGAAGCGGTTTTGAAAAAAATTAAAAATCATTTATGGTACTTGAGCCCAGAAGTGGTGGCACTTTCTTTTTTTGATAAAAATATATCAGATCACATCAAACGCAGAATGGTCAAAGCGTTGTCGATAGATATGGCTTATGAATTTGGTTGTCCTAAAAAGTATTTTATAAACAATGATAGTGATTTAAAAAATTTACAAACAAAGGAAATTGATTATTTTGTAAATTGTAATACTTTAGAATTTTTTAAGAGGTTTAATATTAATACGAGCTTTTTCGAATTAGAAGTACAGACGTGGCATGAAAATAATGATTATTTAAAAGGATTAGAGATCGCTAAGAATATTAAAGTTGTTAATGATGTAGCAGAGAGAGCTGTACAATTGACTCAAAAATACATTAATGTATTAGCTAAAGATGAAAATCAAAAACAGTATCTTCTCCAAGTCATAAAAGAGTATAAAAATGAATTTCCAAATGCTACTAAGGAATGCCTGACGAAAAAGTTGAAAGTTCAATAATTTACCTGTGTATCAAATTGAGATTTAATAAAAATTTGTGTTTTGAAATTTGTATTTATAGCTTATTTTATGATCAAGAATTTGCAATAGAGGAAAAATCGATAATGACGTATTTTGACTTGAGTTAAACTTAGGTAAGAATTTTTTTGCGCCAATATGAAAATTTCTCCATCTGAAGGGATCATAATAGAAGCAAAATCGAGTCTTATTGGTCAGTTAAAGAGTATAATGAGCCATATAAAAATTATTTGCTAAAAAGTCTTAAAACCCCATGTTAATTAAATGGGAAAAGTATCGTTGTGCAGGCAGGGTTAAACGGCATCCTAAAAATTTTTTCTCTTCCCTAGAGTTGCTTTTAGGTCACAAAGAAACGATTTTGACTATGCCCAAGCCAAAATAGCCAACTTGGTAAATAACGGACACCCTAATATATATATATATATATATATATATATATATATATATATATAAGGGTGATTCATTTCTGCAAAAGTTTTTTTTTTCTAAGTGCTCAAGCGAAATCTCAATCTACATCGGAAAAAAAAATTCTCATCAAATATGAGCTCTTGATTCCAATACTAAGTACTTATTATTTCAATTTGATTTTTTACCATTAAAAATACACGTAAATTAAATTACTTTTTATTCAACTTTCTAATACTCAGGTGCGTTTCATGATATCAACGTGGTTTTGGTCGCAAATTGTAGGGCATTTGGTGTTCTTCAAAAGTACCTATAGTTACTTAGCTGTTATTCCAGCGGTTTCACTTGTGTCCGTTGCGGAACTCATTTTTCCTATAGATTGACATATATTGGCTTGCAGAATGTAAACCAATGAAAGTACACTGAAAACGCTAATGAAAATTTCATAGGAAATTTTATTCCCTTCAAAAAAAGTCCTATGAGTCAAGCCGCTAAAGTCCATTGTTTCCGAGTTATAATTATTCTAGTAATTTGAAAAATAAAATATCAATTGTAATTTTTTTTTATATTATATTTTTTAAATTACTAAAATGATCAATCGTAATTTATTGTATGTAAATTTATTTTTTGTGTTCTTATGTAAATACATTTATCATTAATTTAAATTTTTTCGATGTTGTAAATATTTAAATTCATTTTCTGTTTTACCAACTTTATTAATAATCTATCCCCACTTCAGAAATGTTCCTAGATCGGAAGCTACAAGTACCAACTTAAAAAAACGTTTAACAAAACACCCACTGGGTAAATGCGCCAGATCCATCTATCGATAGTTTCTAGCTCACTCAAGTAAAAACATTTCTTTATTCCATGAATTTCCGATCATTAAAGGAATTTTTATTGTTTAATACGCCTTTACCGTCATCAGCATTTGTAGAGAGACTTTTCTCGTATGCTACCATGTTTAACTTGTCAAATTTTAACAGATTGACAGACACAAATTTCGAACGGTGAGTTGTAATGAAATGTAATGCTAGTGCTGCAAAACAAAAAGATTAAGATGTTAAATAATAAATAATATTTGGAAAAAAATATTAATATTTTGCCACTTATTACAAATTTTAGAAAATAATTGGAAATATTTCTCCTCTTATTAAAAATTTTTCAAAAAAATTATTAATTTTTTCTGGCTAATTACTAATTTTCCGGAAAAATAAATAATTTTTATCAGCTAATTACAGATTTTCTAAAAAAATTAGTTATCTTTACCGGCCAATTACTGATTTTTTAAAAAAATTAAACATTTTTCCCGGCTAATTACTAATTTTTCGGAAGATTAGGTAATGAAAATAGATAGATTTTTTTTTTTTGCCGATCATTGCGCGGAAAATTGACCACAATAAATCTAATATTGTGCTCTTCGATAAAACCAATCGCACATTTTTGTCATTGAGTTTTCAGCCAAGCTTGTACATATTATTGACGTTCTAGGAGGGATGAAGCAGACTTCTTTGTCTGCCTTGGCTAGAATACCAACTTGTTCATCGCAAGTAGAGTTTCTGGCATCGCGGATGCAGAAGGCTGTAATTCTCAGATCCTTCTGTTTACTTAGGCAGCAAAACTTGGCCTGCTGCGCATACTGAACCTCTTATTAATGAAGCATCGCAGCAGTATCGATTTGGCCCTCCGATGAGGCCCTAGATAAAGTCGGACTACCGAGGATAATTCCCTGAGAATTTACCTGTAAAGAATAATAACATTAATAATAAAAGCTTGGAAAATCTAAATGAGCATACCTTAATCGCAATAAAACAATAAAAATGCGTAAATGAGAGTGCTCACGCCTAAGACATGCAATTATTTTGTTCAATTTGATGATAATAAAAAACTTGCAGTCCTTTATTATTTATTCTATTAATTTAATATTAATAGCGAACGAAGTTTTATCTTTTATCTTATATGATGAAATTAAATCGATAACGGAATTTGACTGTTATTTCGTTTGAGGCTTCACGGTTACGATTTTATTCTTTATTATTCGTTTTTTTGTTTGAATTTTCCCGCGAGTGGTGTTAACTCCTCTGTAGGTCGAGCTAAAAATAATCTTAACAGATGATAAAAAAGTTAGTAATTATACCATCATGTATGCATAGTTTCTGCTTAATCATAGTTATTTCAATTCTATTTTATGAAAAATAATATACATGGCTGCCGAAATCGCAGAAAATTCACTGAACTGACAGTCGAAAAAAATTAACTGCATTGAAACGGAATTATTTTGACACACAATTTTCACAAGGGTCTTAGCAAATTTCCTAAGGAATAAAACGAAAAAAAATATATAGTGTAAATAATTTTTGACAAAGTAGTTGTGTTATCAAACCCAGTGCTTCTGAGCATATCACGCTCTTATTTGTTTAATTCGTCAGAAAAACGAGTTTTTCCTGAGAAATCGTGTTGAATCTATAACAAAATCTATTTAACGTGTTCTGTAGTTATTATTAATTTTAATATGCTATTTATACAAAATTTGATTCGTTTAAATTATGAAAATCACGTTTTAATTGAAATGACGATTTTTAGGCGAAAATAGAGCATACCTACGCGTTTCGCACTGGAAGCATGCAATAATAAATGGCCGATAAACTTTACATGAATTATCGGTTTCACGTTTTTCATATGTTATAATTAAACAAAAAGAATTTAAATAGTGATTATCAAAACAGATCTTACGATAAAATATACGAAGCTATTCTAAAGTTAAAATAAACTAACAATTGTTATACATCAACAAATACATATATTTAGATATATAGTTGCATATGTTATACACATACATTCATTTATTATCTCATTTTATCAATATTTATTTAATATAATATTTAAAAGTTTAGAAAATTAAGTATGTTTGACGAATTTAAAGTGTTTGAGTTTTCGGTAATGTAAATTTACCCCCCCCCCCCCCCCCCAAGTGAAAGCAGCACTACTTTAATGCTAAAGGATGTGACTGTTAATATCTTGAGTGAGCCGTATCAAATATAAAATTAAGCGTATCATAATTTGATTAGTTAAAAGAAAAAAATCAAACATTCATTGAAAAACGAGCAACGTAGTACTAATTCCACCAAGGCATAAATTAAAAAAAATTATTTACAATATTGATGTCACATTTACAATTCTAATAATTTTTAATTGATTAATAAAAGTTCAATACGATTATGATTGTTGAAAGTCATTTCATACTTTCCAAAAGTGGGGGGGGGAACTATCTGAGAGTACCCTTAATAACATAATTATAACAATTATTATGTACAAGAATTGAACCTTACTTCAATTTAACCTAACAAACGAAACCTGAAGTAAAAAATATAGCAGAGAGAGCGCAGTTTTTAAATTGGTTGTTTAATTTAAATTTATAATTATTTACAAAGTACTGTATTACGATGTGTTCTAATATATTTAAATTCATAAATAATTATCGATCAACCATAAATTTTGTATTAAGGTAAAAGACCCATTACCTGATTACTTTTCATTGGAGTTAAATTAAACCGTTCAATATAAACTGGTGAACAAAATGAAAAATCATACTGTTTTTTTCCACGGAATAATGTTTATTTAAAGAGAAATATTGACAATTAATTATTATTGATTCTTTAAATAAGATCGTTGAGGTTACCGTTAGTCGCTTACTAAAAGTTGTGATGTACCGTGACTCGATCGATGCCTTTCCCTATACTCGTTAAAAAGCAATATTAATTTAATAATGATAAGTTTTTAGATTTTCAGAATAATTCACTAAAAATATATCACTTTAGTCATTAATAAAATGAAATTTAACAAATTCTAAAAATATACTTGACATATAGTTTTAACAATTCTTAAAAAATTAAGCGTAACGTAAATTGAACGTAACTTTGAAAACAGTTTCTTGATTTAAATTTATAATGAATTGTAAAACACTTTTATACGCCATATTAAAATATATTTTAATTTAAAAATAATTATTAATTAATGATAATTTTTTTTACTTATAATTTTTTTCTGTAAAAATAATAGAAACTCATTATTTGGTTAAAGTGAGTGACTAATCGTACTGATCGAGTTTATAGACTTGCCTTGATTTAAAATTATTTATACAAATATTATAAAAAAGCGTCAATCAGTTATAGTCAGCGACTAATAAAACTGACAAGATTTGAGATCTTTAATCTTCTATTAAACGATAGTAATTTACGTGAAACGAAATATTCAATTAAACCGTTGACTAAACAAAGTTTTAATTTAACTGAATAAAGAGAGAATACGCGAATTGTACAGTTCAATTGAACGGATAGAAATAAAGATGTCGGGAATCAGCGAATTATAAGCATCGCGTTATTAAATTTAAAAAATCTTTTACCTATCTCTTTAGCTATTAGCTCCAGAGTCCCTAACAGTTTACCCGGCGCTCGATGCTATTAGCCACTCCGAGCACGCCTAAAAGAATTTGATACCAATAGCACTTGAATAGGAGATTTAGAATGCCCGGATAGTTGTTTTCTTCACACTAAATAGATTTAGAATATTAATGTCAGTGCGAACACAATATTTTCTTCCCACTAAACTAATACATAGCATCAGATTAGCGTGAACGAAGACAGGTAAGCACTTACCAGAACCAACGGCATCCTCAACGGATTAAAAGTGTCATCAATAATAATGCTAGAATCGCGTTTAACAATTCTAAAATAATACTCTGCAATTGAAAAAAAACGCACGTCCTTAGACACCTAGCGGTGAACAACGAACTACGGCGTTAAAGCTCGCACCCCGCTGTAACTCACCATTATGCGCTGTAATTACTGTTTTATTTTTTATTTCTTTGCCGTCTCCGATTATAAATTCAAATTGGTGAACTGTGAGACAGTGTGATCAGCGAAAATTGTAAACCACTTCAGGCTGAGTGGCAAGTCTAATTCTATACTGTTGAACTATAATACACCAATGTGAAACAGAATTATTATTCCATATAAGAATATGCAATTCTTTTCATTTTTTTTTTTTTGTAATATCTTTCACTTATTTATACCTCTTACTCTAACATTTTTAAGTCTATGGGTACAGAAAGAGACAGATGTCAAGAACAGGGACTTCTCGAAGGCCCATATTTACCTACCTGTTTTCCTTTTGCATTAATATCCCGGACATACCCTAAAACCACGCAGGTCAATAACCGAGACAGTCTATCATACTTCCACTCGGTACGAAATAGACCTATTTAGTGGTTTCATGCGTTTTGATCCCCGAACAGAATATCCCCAGACAAAATATCCCCAAGACAAAATATCCCTGAGACAAAATATCCCCGGGCAAAATATCTCCGGACAAAATATCTCGATGACAAAATATCATCATGCAAAACTTAATTTTTTTTCAATTCATATTCCGATTATAAAAGATTAAATACTCGAATATTCTCATGTAGTTTACATAAAAAAATCAAATCAACAACTTATTACAAGTATATAATATTCTGATATTTTTATTCTATTACGTAAGTTCAACATTATAAAAATATTTTCTTATTATTATTGTCATGAACATTTATACTTTTGAACCTATTCGAAAATAAACAGACACATATGCTTACTATCGTGCTGTGCCCTTTTTTCATGGATTTTATGTGTGTTTATTCGAAAATAAATTCATACGAATGTATGAAAATATACATTGCAACGGGTTTTTCACCACCGGGGATCTACCGGAGTGAAGTCCGAGTACACTTATTATTTGACAACCTTGGTCAGAACTTTTCAAGTTGGGCGCCAGGTGATTTTATAATCACCAAATAAATAATTATCAAAAAAAAATGTCGGCTCAGGGTGGCGGATCGGGGAAAGGCCAATCAGTTAAGGTTACGATAAAATAATTGATCAGAATTAAACAAATCAGTTGTATATTCAATGGACAAAATCATTGATGGGTTTCACACAAATTATCGGTTACACAAAAACAATAAATGCCGGTGTCGGCTTGACTCGAGATAAACCAAAGTACCACAAAACGTAGTTGATCGAAACAGTCAGTTCATTGCTCACTACTTTCTTCTTTCTTCGTGGGGATTTATCAACATCTGACTCATCACTGCAACTATGCATATTCGTTAATATTTGCTCAACTCACAACGTCACACAATAAAAAAGAATCTAATCAGATAAGGAATGAACTAGATAATGACGTATAAATTATTGTTTCAAATCGACAAAGCAGTTACGGGGATTCCCCAGTAAAAATAAAAAAGCAAACCATAGAGAATGTCGGTAAAATATTGCCGGAACGACCTACCACTAACGCCATCTATTAAAATATCATCTGACCATTACTTTCGGTGCAATAGTAGCAGGTTTTACTGAAGCTGACTTAGTGTACAGACAAATAAAATAGATGACGCTCGCATCTTGCATAAAAACTGTAGAAAACTGTAGATTTCGAGGCTTAAACTAAAAACTGAGAGAATTTCCTAAAAACTGTAGATCTACAGTTAAAACTGTTGGGTTGGCATCACTGACGAGACGGCCGATGCGAATGAGAAACAGATAATCCGTAATTCTCAGAATTGTTCGATGAAATAAAATAAAATAAAATACAAATTAATATTCTATTCGGCAACGCGTTTAAATTGCACTATCCGATAATTATTATACGTAATTAATTATTAAATTCATTATTTATTCATTACACACAACACGTTTCACTAGTTCGGTAAACACAATCAGTCGGTCGTACACTGTCTTTAGTTCTCGTGCCGAGGCTTCGGCTTCTTCACTCGGTCGCAAAACTCGGATTGTTGTTCACCCGAATATTCGGATTATTACACTCGTAATAATGAGTCCTCGCGATATAATTGATCTCCCGTAAATCAAACTCGTTCTTTTTTTTTTCGTCGTCAATCGAATTCATCAAAACGTGGCCGTTCCGTTCGAAGTCTCTCCCGGATCTCTCGTAACCATCCATGCGTTCAATCGTTTGCTCGGTCGAAGTCAACATTTTTGCCTCTAGGTGTCACTAGAAATTACTTATCCGGTAACTATTTCTTATTTGAAATAAATTCAAACCACGAGTCGATGTCGAATTTTCCATCATGTTACAACATATATATATTTATGAGTTCTTTCAAAATATACACTCATGCTATAAATTAAAGAAACGGAAAAATTTCAGAAATTTCTTATTTCTTTATTATTAATAAGACTGTAACTTCGTAAAAAACAATCATATCGGGATTTAAAAAAAGGGTTTTTTCTACTTTTATTTGATTTTTGCGTCGGTTATTCAGTAAATGTGAGGGAAAGAGAAGAAAAGACGAAAAATTTCCAAAGAACTCAAAGAAAAGAAAAATTGAAACTTGTTTTTTGTGGTCGAAAATTTTTTTTTGACATTTTTTGGAAATTTTTCGTTTTTTTCTCTCTTCCCCTCACATTCACTGAGTAACCGACGCAAAAATGAAAAAATAGTAGAAAAAAAATTATTTTTTTCATTGTGATAATCATTACACAATTAAAGGAACAAAGCTTTTTCCTCTACTTGCTTACCAAAACTTTGATCGATCACCCCAAAAAACAGTTCGATACATCAAAATGAAAACTTACAGGGTTATTGGAGGTACACTAAGCTAAAAAAAGTCCCTTGCAACATTCGTCTTTTCATCAATATTTACAGAGTAGCGGTTGATTAACTAAGAAACCAAAGAAAGTCTTTTTTTTTTGTATTGACTTCTAATGGATGTTGAAAACAAAAAAAATTTTTTTTTTTTTTCAAAAAATGATGATAATTTTCTAGTGAATTTATTCAAGTCTTTAACGCCGCCCTCAAATTCACTCTGCGATCATTGGTACAAGAAATATCGATAATCAAAGCCAAAAGAATGATTTTTTTTTTTGAAGGCTGATATCTGCAACAAATCGTTCCACGAGGTTAAAAAGAGGCCAAACTAAAGCGGAATAAATTTGTTAAACGACCTATGCATTGCTTCAGTTAAAAAAATTTTTTCGCAGCCCGTGGACTCTCAAAGAAAAGAAAAAATTGAAAAAATTTTTGTCTCACTGTATTTTTCATGTTTGTGCAATAGCTAAAGCTCCAAAAGAATTTTGATGACAATGCGCCAAAACTAGAAATTTCAAGCTATAAAACGCTTTTTTTAAATCCCGATACGATTATTTTCATGAAGTTACAGTCTTACAAAAATCAATAAGAAATTTCTAAAATTTTTCTGTTCCTTTAATTTATGGCATGAGTGTATATATGCAAATTACTCGCTGCGTAAAAAATTAATCAATAATCAAGAGAATATTTCATCAAAAGTTCATTTTGACTTAATGATATTTTGTCCGGAGATACTTTGTCCGGGGATATTTTGTCTGGGGATATTTTGTCGGGGATATTTTGTCCGGGGGTCAAAACGCCTGCTACCCTATTTAGTATCCAGATCTTCAACATTCTGACACTAGCTACGTGACGGTCCTATTAAGCTCCTTACTTGAGTTATAGAATAAATATTTTGGGTAGTTTTCTACTAAATGATTAATTAATAATATCCATTCACCCGTCGCCATCACTCACTCCGATCGTGACTATTTAAATAATTTAAAACTCGCAGTAAACAGCAAATTATAAATTGATAAAAAATTGCATTCAGTGCAATCCTATCGGTATTTCAATCTAATAATTTTTAATTTTGAATTATCGACATTCGAAAATCTCACCCCAAATTGAATTGTTAATTTTTCAAATTAAAACTAAACATTTTACATTAAATTACTAAAAAGAAATAAAATTTATAGCCCGTGGCTTTATCTAGTTCACTGAGTAATAATTCGAAATTGCATTACTTTTACATGGTTCTATTTAACGAACAAAATAAGTTCGAATTCAAATAAATTATTTAAAATTTGCAGCAAACAATAGATTATTAAGAAATATATAATTCAATTCAGTATGATATTATCAGGATTACAATGGTATAATTTTTTATTATTAGTTTTCAATATTCGAATATCTCCTCTAAAATTAAATTTTTCAACTTAAAACTAAACGTTTCACATTAAATTAATGAAAAAAAAATCTGTCTATCGGTTGACCCTGCGGGCCAGCCCCAAAACTTCCCGCTATTTTCGAGCTTCTTGAGCTCGAAAACATTGTTGTGAAAACATTTTCAAGCTCTTCGAGCTCGAACATACTTTTGTATGCCGTTGTTTTCGAGAAAAATCATTTTTACCATTTCTTTCTCCCACGATATCTCTTAGACAAATCACCGGATTTTGATGTTTGAGGTGGCAATCGACGCGTTTTAATTAATTTCAAAGCTGAGTAGATTTTAAAATAGTTTGGTTGAGTTGTTTCAAAAATATTCGCAAAAAACTGTTTTTTACCATTTCTTTTTCCCACGATAACTCTCGAACAAATTATCTGATTGAGATGGCTAAGGCAGCAATCGACGCGTTTTATTGAGTACTAGAGCTGATTAGATTTTAAAATCGATCATATAAGTCGTTTCTGAGAAATCAATAAAAAACTAAAGAAAAAAAAATGTTTTTTTTGCGTAATTGGCCAATATCTTCGAGTCTACTCGATCAAATGATCTCAAATTTTCAGAAAACTTGATGGCCAAAAAGGTCTTTCGATTGCTGCCTTAAACATCCAAATCGGTTAATTAGTTAAAAAGTTATAATGAGTGTAATTACTAACACACACACACACACACCCACACACACACACACACTCATTAAGACACTCGGACATCATTCTGAAAATAGTTAGAATAGCTTCTTAGGACCTCAAAACGTCAACATCTGATGAAATTTCGATTTTTGAAAATCGGGGTAAAAGCAATAACTTCCTGAATTTTTCAAAAATCGTCGATTTTCTTAGAAGCAAGTTAAAAATAAAATTTATATGGAGTTTCACAGGTATAATAAGACAATTTTTGTACGCTCATTTATGAAATTACGGTGTTATTAAAAATATGTAAATACTAAGGACATTGTCAGATAACACTCTCACTTGTTAAAAATATTCATAATCTTCAACAGTCATAACGATATTAAAATTAAAAGTTTATAGATTATTTTAAAAAAATGAATATGGTAGTTGAAAAGAAAACAGTGTAGTTGCGACTTCAACAAAGTACAGATTTATAGGGAAAATTAGTTGCTATCAATTAAGGGTCAAAGAAAATTTTGTAAATAAATTTTATCCCACAAAATTTTAAGCTGCGGGTTATAATATTGGGATAAAGATTGAGCTGTTATCACCGTAATTTTTTGGATAAAATCGCAGGCCTTTACTTCCGTTTAGGTCACCCCGCTGATTGGTTTAAAAATGCCGCAAACATTTTCCTCATAACTCATAAAACTCGAGAAAATACATGCAATTTACCCGCGAGATCGTTTAAGCCAAAAATAATCGTGATACGTGCACATAGGTAACGTTCGCTACGTTCGTGTATTGATGAATTACCATATATCAATATCTTAGTAAAATTAAAATTATCTAATAATTAATTTTATTAAATATCGTAAGATGGACGGTTGCGTATAGGTACAACTAATTTATAATTTTATGGCTCCTTCAGTGTTAGGTATGAGACAGGATGTGATGGAGGTGCCTCACTGACGATTCCACCATCGCATCGGGGATGAAACCTATCATTGTTTCCGGGAACTTAGTTCGTTAAAGATTGTTATTTGGTATATTGATTGTATTATTACACTTAAAAATTCGCGCGTTAATCTATTGTTAAGTAACCAATCAATTATCGATAAATTAAAATGTGTACACGCGTAGTGTGGTTTATACTATAACATCAAAAATAACGGCTTATACGGCTTTTCCGGTGAAAATCATTATTAAACATCTTATTTATATATAAAAATATGAGTTCTGCTAAATGTTCGGGAGATTATAAGGGATGACCTAATTAGAAGTTAGACCCAATTGAGAATTAAACGCAAGTTGTAAAATACATTTTAGCTTACAAACTTTGGAAGTTCGATTTAAAAAAATTGATATGAAGATAGTAGTTACTAGGGTATTCTCCCCGCCGCTATTGTTCTCGAACAATGGTGTCTGGGGCCCTCGCCCCTCTCGGGGGGAGGGGGACTGGGCCAGACGCCATCGATCGGAAAAGCGCGCGTGGGAGAATACCCCAGTGTCTTTTTATTTTTTTATTACAAATTTTTCATAAATATTTCTTATGTCTAATGGTTACATTTTTTTATAATATTTTTATAATTTTTTTATAAAAGTTTTACAATTATTTCTTACGTCTATTGGTTACAATTTTTTCATAATATTTTTTTACATTTTTTATAAAATTTTTTACTTTTTTATATTTTTTTTTTATAAAACATATGTTTTTATGAGTCACCAGCTTTTGTGTTCGTTAAAAAATGATGCAAACAAATATCAGGGGACTAGAAAATATTTGGAAGCTGAATGGTAGTGTGACTCTCAATAGTATGTTCGTCTAATACTTGTAGCCCCTACGAAGGACGCTGCGCGTGTCATATAACGTTTTTTATGTATCAATAAGGGTGACTCATTAAAATAAAACTTGGTTTTAAAGAATGAAAATGAAGATTGTAGTCGTGGCTGCGAGCCAATGGACACAGTTTAAACATCAATTTAAAACGTTTACACTGTATTCCATGGGACTCGTAGCTTCGCCTACAATCTTTTTTGAAGAAAAAAAAAATGTTTTTCAAATATGATTAGGTATTATATATATATATATATATATATATATATACGTGTGTGTGTGTGTGTGTTAAAGGCACATAAAAAATTTAGAAATTATATATAGTTAATGCTGATGAAAGAAAAAACAAAAAAATAGATATTTAATATTACTGGAATATAAAAACAAAAGAAAAAAAATAGTTAAAAAAATATATTTATATTAAGTGCATTTTTTTAAAAAAAAAACCAAAATTACATAAGTAATGAGTGCTTATAGTTAAAAAAAAAAAAAAGTTACATTTGCTTACGTACTAAAAATACTTCTTACGTATTTTTTCTTTACAATTTAGAATACTTGAACTCGATGACAATGAACACTTTTCATTATACTTATTTTTAATAATAGCACGGAACATTTTCACAACAATTTGATCATTTATTGTTGTATTTCTTCCAAACTTTTTAAGTAACGACTCGTAACAGCGACCATCACTAAGCCAATGCAACAAAACAATGCAGTAGTGCCCACGAACATTTCTTGATAGATCTTGAAGTTGGACGCGGTTCCACGTATATGTTCGGCAATTTCTCGTAAAGCGATGTGTGATTTGCTCATCAAACGGTGGTAATCCATAGCTGTCGAAGTAGAATCCTCGCCCATCCTGACTAAGATGTATTGCAACCCAGTGGGTTCTGGGTCTTGTATGATCGTCTGTGTTGCAAATGAGTGCACATGGTCTTGTCCACACCCATGGTACTTCGTCTGCGGCGAAAACACCGCCGACCGTGACATTTGTATTCGGTAAGACTTCAAGTAACTCTGACGTATTCATTAAACGTTGCTGCTTCTACAGCACACGTCTTCCCTTTTCTGAGAAGATGGCGGCGATGATGTCGCTACTAGTGACCCAACGTTTTTACGAATTACAGTGCTGCCCCTAACACACACGTCACTGTTTCTACCACACAAGTCCTTCCCTTCTTGGTAAGATGGTGGTGGCGACGAATACGTTGGTGGTTCGCTACTAGCACAATTATTAGATGGTTGTACTGTATTACCAGACATCGGTATTACGGTTGATTTAGGCCTAGAATTTTTTGATGCTGTCCTCGGCGGCGATGCTGGCTTATTTTCTTGAATATTTTTTTTTATTCTTACCTGCAGTAAAATAGTTTATCCAGTATTCGTCTTCGTCATTTTTTATATCATCAAATTCGTCTGTTAATGTTAACTCTCCAGTTAAAATATTATTTTCAATCCATGCTTTTAATTTAAAGGCATTATGAAGTGCACATGAATACTTATGCTTTGTACTCTTTTTTATTTCATCGTGATAAAAGCACAAATAATTGTTTAAAGGTAGCATGTAAAATTGCGGGCAATATTTTTCCAAGTCAATAACAGGTCTTGAAATAATTGTTTGTAAGAATTTTTTTTTTCTTCACCACGGACGTATATCAATATTGTATTCGTTATAGCTTCAAATAACAAATACTTGAGAGATTCAAAGGGCGTTATCCCTTGGCATCAGTCTAAGCGATGATAAAATGTCTTTAGCCAGAAATTACGCCTACAAACTTTTGTACTTGAAGCACTTTTTGGTAACGGTGGTTCTATTATCCAATGTCCTATATGTCTGCCTATAACAGGTAGTATAGCTATTTCTTTTGGTATAAATAAACCATCGGGACCAGCCAAACCTTGTATATCTATAATCAGCTCGTTTAAATGATGAGTCATTTTTATAATTTTTTTTATTCACTCAAGCAGCAACTAAAAAAGGATAGATAGATAATACACTCACAAAATTTCCAAGCTGACTGCTCTGCATTTAACCATATTCTTTTTATCCATTGTAGTCGACTATCACTTGGCGGGAAGAATCAATTTCCAGTATATTATCGTGCACAGCATAGAGTATGCAGTTTGAACTCGTAGTAGTTGCTGGCTGTCTTAAGTTGACGGAGGCATATCAATTTTTGAAAATTTTCATATAAACAAATCGTTTGTTCGTCAAATGTTCTTGATTGTTCGCCAAAAATTATTGTTTGTTTGTTGTTTGTTTTTTCATAAAAAAAATTATAAACAGTGTGTCTCAAGATAGCGGAGGCTATAGTTTTTTCCACTCGTTTTTTTTTTTTTTTTTTTTTTATTCAGAGCAAATCATTGTTTGTTCGATCAAAAATGATGTTTGTTCGGCCTTCCTTATATTTATAATTAATTATCAAAATTTTATAACCTCATTAATTAAATAATTATGACACGATTGCGCATGCGTCAATTATTCACCTAAAAGTGGTGGTGGGGGTACATATGTCAGATATCTCAACGTAACGGGAAAATGATAATAAAACTCAATAATAACTATCCCAAAGTAATAATATGATACTTAATGTTTCAGAGCTTTTTGATTATGACTCAAGTGTGTCACAATTTATAGTGATAAATCATTTTTATTTTAGAAAGAGTATAACGAACTATTATAATAAATTCAATAAACCTCAATTTATTGTAATCTGTAAACAAATAGACCTAATAACTAACAACTTTTCAACATGTAACGAGACAAGTGTTCATTTTATTCTTTATTATGTTATAAATAAAAATTTAATTGATCATCAATTAATATATACAAAACGTATTGATAGAAGTCTCACACACATAGTATGAAGATTAATTGACATTTATAGTGGAGTCCTGTAAAAAAAAATTCTTATATTTTGAATTGGGTCTCTTGTATTTATTGACTGTAAAATTTATTTATCTCTAATAGTTTCACTTTCTATTCATGTCAAGTGCACTAAGTTCGAGTTAATTCATGTGTTTGGATTGATTAATTAATATTCGTTATGAAATATCAAGTAATTAAGGTTGAACAGACTAATTAAAATGGATTATCTATTGAATGTTTATTTTTCTAAAAAAAAAGAAAAAATTCTACTATAATTTATAATTAGTTTTTTTATTCGGTTTTATAATTAAAATTATAACAGTTGTTACTAATACATTATATAAAAAAAAAAAATATTAGAATTTCAAGTTGCAGATCAACATAACCAAATTGTTGAGCTTATTTTGAACAAACTTATCACAATTGATGATTGATGATTTTTTATTTGACTTGGCAGATCAACATAATCTAAATCATAAGATGTATCTATTTATAGAACTGAATCAATTTTTTTACATAAAATCCAGTTATGAAATCTAATAATAATAATAATAATATATCTGTTTTTTTTTCTTTTTTTAGTATTTACTTATTCATCTGTAAATAATTTCATTGTCTACTTATACAACGTAAACTATTTAAATTTAATTCGTGTGTTGGAAATTAATCAATGTTTTTAATAAAATATTAATTAGTTTGGACAGACGTATTGTAATGAATTGACTTATAATGACTTTTTTTTCGTGGAGAAGTTGAAGTACTATCATTACTTGTAATTCTTCATTTCATTTGCGTTTTTTTTTATAGAAAATAGGATAATTTCAAATAATACATTGCAAAAAAAACAAGTTTTCTTTATATAGAATCGCAATTGAAAGATCAACATAACCTAAATCATGATATGTCCTTTATAAGTACATGATTGAAAGAAATTTTGTTGAAAACATTAAAATATAAATTATGAAAGTAATTTATAAGGTTGTTCGAATATTTTCTTTTTCTTTTCACATTATTTAGATTCATTTTCTTCAAACACGTGTGAAAATTAATAAATTTTTGTACTCAATCCTTGTGAGAAAAAAAATTTCTTATTGTAAATAGGGTTTATTTTTTACAAATAAATATATTTATTTACTTATTTATCTGTAAACAATTTCGTTGCCTACTTATTTGAAGTGCATTTAGCTTCAAGTCGTCAATTCGTGTATTATATAACCGGGCAGCATTGGTACGACGTGAGAGTGTGGCTCTCTCGCTGTCCTTGTTGGTTTTTGGTCTTTCTCTCTCTCTCTCGTTACAGCCTGATTGCCGAGTTTGGCTGAGCTAGGCGTTAGACCACAGGGGATGATTCCACGCAGCAGGTGACCGTAAATTGGTCATGTGCGCATAATTAGGTAGGGGTCATCGGAGGTTGGGGCCTAAGACGACTAGATAAAAGAGGCGATTCAAGGGCAGGCAATCAATTTAAGTTCAAGATTTCAAGAGACACTCAAGTCGAAGCGCTGACACCCACAGCCTCGTCACTAGTTACTCGATTTTCTCGTTGTAGTAAAATTTCAACTAAAATTCTAAAATACATTTGTTCTTTTGTTATAAACTGGTTTATAAAACCAAATTTGCGTTAAGTTCAGTATCTAAGTGATTAGTGAGAGTGACCAGCATCAAGTTCCGGTCAGCCAGCAGCCCAAGAACTACCAGGATCAACGGCGGCAAAATCAAGGATGAACCGACGCCCGATTCCACTTGAACGTCGTGTACAACAAAATCCAGATAAGATTTAAAAATAAATTTACATTATATTTATATCTCTCTCTTCAACGAAAATTTAAAGTAGATGATTATTATTAAAATTTTCTCGTCTTCACATTTACTTATTTAATTATTTATTTAAAAGAATTTATTTTATATAAAGGGGAAATTTTGTACATATCTTGGGATTTGGTTAAATAAAATTATTTGTATATAATAATTAAATTAAGTCTCAAGGAAATTATTTTTCATCACCAGTGTCTTTAGAATAAGTTAATTTCAGCCGCGTGTCCGGTCAAAGCGAGTCGACCCATCTCTGAGATTTATTTCCCGCGTTCAGAACCAGCAACATCGTAATTAAAATTTATATTTATTATTAATAATTAATTATTTAGTCGGGAAATTATTTAACTGTGGTTCGTGGCTACTGGACACGAAGTAGCCAGGGCCCACCGTTATAATTAAGGACCACTGTTTCAATCAGAGTTTTTTTAAACGCGGTTTAATATTGCTAGCTTACCGATTTATTAATAATATATATACCAGCAATAGTTTTAAGACCCGAATGAAAAAAATCTCGGCTTGAAGAACTGGCTCTAAAAATTGCTTAATTCATATTTGTTATCAGATATCGTTTAGTTTAGGTTGGACAGACTCATTACGATATTGATAATGGATTTTTTTTTTCTGTAAAAAAGTAAAACTACTATTCATATTTCTAAGTATTTATTTCATCTGTGCTTGTAATTAAAATTATTATATATAATTACTATTAACACATTAGAAAAAATAAATAAAACACTTAAATTAGAATCTCAATTTGCAGATCAACATAACCTAAATAATGATGTGTACTTCCTACATGATTGTAAATAAATATATTTCATATCTTTGAATAATTTTATTGCCTACTTAAATGAAGTGCAGTCAGCTCAAGTTATTTTATGTGTTGGAAATCAATAAATTAATATTCGTTGTGAGAAAATAATTAAATAGTTTGGGTTAGACAGACACATTATAATGGATGATCAATGTTCATTCATTTTTTTTTCTGTAAAAAAGTTAAACAACTAGTATTATTTATAATTATTAATTTCATTCGTGGTTATTATTTAAATTATACTAATTGCTCATAATAAAAAATAATATAGGATTTAGAATTCGAATTTGCAAATCGACATAACCTTAATCATGATGTATATTGTTTATATGACTGTAAATAAATTTTGTTTACAAGATCCATTTATAAATTAATTATTAAATTGAAGTTAGCCGACATCTAATAATTTTTGGATTTTCTTCTAGACGGTAAATTTGAAAGAAAAAAAAAAAATTGAAAAAATTGCACCTGTAGTTTTTAAAATTTTCTGAATATTCACGTTTTTAGTTTTCATTTCTTTGTAATTATTTTGTTGAAAAAAAAATCCGAAAATTTTTAGTTGTCTGCTAATTTCAGGATCATAAATTGATAATCATCAAACGCAATGTGAAAAATAATTAATTTTTTATAATAAACCTCTCTATGAAAAAAATGTTCTCATTGGAATTAGATCTATTTTTTTTATAAATATATTTAATCATCTAAATATAATTTCATTGTACACTTCTGTAAAGTGCTTAAAAAATAATTTGTGTTGAAAATGAATTATTTAATGTTTTCCAAGTAGCGCAGAAATAGCTTTAAGATGATGTAAAGATGACTTTTAATAAGACAAGAAAAATTTTCTTTTGTCTCAAAGAAAAATTTTTTTTATATAAATAAGACATTTAGACGTTGATCCTAGGAGTCATGGGAAATTTGCGTTCTTTTCTTTTGTTTTAAAAAAGTCATTTTAATTTAAAAATCTTTTAGATGTCAATTATTTGTAATTTTCTTTTCGTCACCACTTGTGTCAAGATTTTAGGTAGATATTAGTTTTTTTCCGCGTGTCATTTTTGAATCTTTTGTCAACATTTTTGTGCCTTAATGACAGATCAAAAAACAGCCTCAATAATCAACTTGTGAAATTTTTATTCAGTGACAAAATAAAAAACAATTCATCAGTTATTGCAATAATATTTTATTCATAACAATTTCATAAAAATAAATTTTCGTAAAAATGTATGAAAACAAAACTATAAACATAATAAAGATATATTTTGTCGTAAATTTATTCTTAATTGTAATGTTAGGATTACTTTGAAATTGTTTTTTTTTTCCTTATCTGCATTAACAGTTATTTTTTAAAATATTTCTTATTTTAAGCACATAACAAATATTATATTTTCAAATTAAAGAATGGCAACATTCTATTTTTTTCGTTAAAAAAAAAAATCCATAGAAAATTTAATTTTCTCATTAGTTTTGACGCTCAAGTTAATGATGATAAAACTTTTTAATTATTTTCAATTTTATGTGAGACAAAAAGCTATCCTCGACAGTATATTATTAAATATCTTTTTTGTTTTACGTTAAAGCCATACTTAGACAGTGCCCCCCACTTTTAAAAAATTTTTAATGACTTTCAATTGTCATAACCATAAGCGTATCAAAATTTAATTAATTAATTACAAGAAATTCGAAACTTTAATTGAAAAAAGGGCAACATAGAAGAAATTTCGACGAGATATAGAATTTGAAATGTCACGGCTGCTACATTCAAAAATTTTTAATTTTTTTTCTCTCTCTTCCAAAATAAGTACACACTAAAACCTTCTGTACGTAAACCTTTTTATGTATAACGCCAACTTACTGACGCCAGAAGTCGTACCGGACAAATATACCTACCTGAGCGTTGTCAACGCTTTAGAATTAAGTCGTATTGTACTAATGGACCACGCGTATTTTATATCTTCTCTTTCTGGAAATTTCATCATTTTTACTTAATGTACTTTTGAAATTTATGTATCCGTTCCCATTTAACTAATCTAAGCATAGAAGCGGTGATATTCTTTGATTTTTCATCTTAAAATTATAGACCACCCAACTCATGCGCACCTGCATGTGATTCTTGGAAATTAGAGAAAGCTAATAGAAACCTCCAAATTTATGGTTTCCTACACGGGCATGCTCAGCGACAGAGTGGCGCCAGCCTACTTAATAGTCAAAATCTGTTTCCCAGGGATCACACGTGTGCATGGGCCTAGAACTTTCGAGCGAGTCCGCGTCCTCTCATGTAGGAAACTGGTTACCACCACTTTTCATATGCGAGGATCATATAAAAAGACCATGGACTTTAGCTCATCAGTTCTTTTGGGAATCAAACTCTGAACCTTACCGAACTCCGGACACTTGACGGTGTTCGTGGCTAGAGGATTGATATCCCGATTGAGCATTCGGTCACGTGAGCCCAGATCATTGGATCGGTCCTTGATCGTCGTAAGCACTCGTATAATCGGTATATTATTTTCTACTAGCTTCAGAAGCATAATCAACGCGATATTAGCGTATAGCATCCGATCACGTGAGCCCAGATCGTACGATTGGTCCTTGATCGTTGTAAGTCGTGAACTAATATCAACCGTTTAGCACCGGTACAGCATTGATTATCTTCATCTTATTATAATCCATTTAATTTCATTCATTTTATTATTTTTATATTGAAATATACCACGAGAAACGTGGAGAATCAAAGAATATTTTACCGCGATAAATGCGAAGATTTTAAAGAATATTTTACCGCGAAAAGGCGAAGAATTTGAATAATATTTAGAAATATTTTTTCCGCGAAAAATACGCGAAGATTTTATAAATTTATATTACCGCGAAGACGCGAAGAATTTGAATACATTGAAATTATTTTACCGCGAAAAGCGCGAAGACCTTCATTTTAATTTAACCTACAGAGATTTAAAAACGCATAAACATTGAAATTGATATAAATAAATAAATAATTCGATAAATTTAAAATCACATTAATTGACCGCAAGAACGCGTCGTGAATAAGTGTCCTGTGTAACTGCTGACAGTCTTGACACCTCACCAAAACCTGTTTAGGGTAAGTTTTTGAATATTGTAACCATTGTTTGGTATTTTTATTTTTATATACTCTGAAATAATTGTAACCCATATGCATGAAACATTTGCTTTTATATTTACTATTCTTAATATTGCCATTTGTAACCCCTTTTGTATTTTGAGAATATTGAGTCATTTAATAAATAAATACTCGTTAACATAAAACATTTGAAAAACATTATTTATCAGACAATTTTACTTTAACAACGAGATAATAGCTTCACGAGGCTTTTCGGCAACCCACCTTCCTTTATCCCTTATTTTACTACCTGTCTAGCCGCTCAGACCCATAGTTCACAGTAGGGGGTACACAATCTTACGTTTACCGCTCGACGTTTGATTGTGAAATTAGATCAGTCACATAATAAATTGGAAATCGTTTTGGGTTTTATCAATATTGTCTTCAACAATATTGTGTGGGCGCGAATTAAATATAAAATAGAATAAACTGAGCATTTGGTCACGTGAGCCCAGATCATAGGATCGGTCCTTGATCAATGTAAGTACCTTTTTATTCACTATACTTTATACGAATATCGTACCTACGCCCATCACGATCTCCAATCGTGACAGAAAAAAATTAATTACAGTTGATATCAATTGGAAGTTAAACGCAATTTGTTGAATAAATTTTAGTCTAAAAAATTCAAAAATTCGAATTATAAAATTGAAATGAAGATTTTACTGAATTTTATTTAACAAATTTTGATTAACATTCAATTGATATTAACTGTAAGTAATTTTTTGTGAATTCTATACTTCAGTGGAATTACTTCTTCGTTGTTCTTTTTTCATTAAAAGTTTTAATTTTTTTTTTTAATTAATTAATTAAATTTTAATACGATTATGACAGTTGAAAGTTATTACATGTTTTTAAAAAGTGGGGGATACTGTCTGAGAATATCCTTAAAGTCAAACGCTATTAAATAAACCTATTGAGATCATAAAAATTAATTTTAGGTTTTAACAAATACACAAAATTTAAGGACTTCTTGGAGCAAAAAATTTTTACTCATCCCAAGAAAATTTTTGTGTCATGAATTAAAGACAAAAATTTTCTTGAAGCGAGAAAAAAAGTATTTTGAGTCAAGAAAAAATTTTTTAGGGTGAGAAAATATTTCTTGCACCAAGAAATTTTTGCTTTCATTAAGTAATGCGAAATTTTTTATACCCCAGTAAATCCTTTTTTTTTTCTGTGCATATCTGCTTTTAGAAACTACTCTAATATGTACAGAACCCTATGGGGTATGATTTTTGAACCCCGAAAAATTGGCTTAATAACTTTTCTCATGTCATTATAAAATCGCCATGTACCGGATACACTTCGACAATACGCTATATAATGAAATTTGCAGTATCCAATCGCTCCAGCCAAACTAAAAATTAATAAAAAAATCAGTGTAAAAAATTCGTCAAATATATACATTAAATAGTGAAAATGTACGAATCGATAGCATAATTTCCTCTCTTCACCTAATAGTTTTTTTTCATTTAAATTCAAACAACCTGGCAGTTCTTGTAATTGACAAAGTCTACCTTCTTTTTCCGATACCAGTTTTACATCCAGCTCGATATAAATATACTTATTCAGCGTTCTTATACAGGTCTGTTTTTTACAATTACAATTTTTATAAAACACATTGTAAGTTATACTATTAAAATTCAAAGCTTCTTGTAATAGTTTGTATCCATTATTAATTATAATGTTAAAATCGACAGTTAAAACAGGTACGGCAGTTTGATAATCTTCGCAATCCGGTGATGGGCACGAGAAATTTAGGAACGCACTTGGTTCATCAAGAAATAATTTTTGGAATAAATTGTTGACATTATCTTCACACGAAATAACGCGAGATATAATCGTTGTTGTATTATCTTCCATATTATTTTTTGTTTGTTTCACTTCATTTTTTTGATAAATGGGATATAATATAGAGAACCGTTTTTGATATATTTCTTTGTTTGCCCCCGAAGATATAAACTCAGCTACAAATTTAAAAGTTGAGTTTTGGGAAGTATTTACAAAGTTATGAAATTGACTATTGTCTAAAGTTCCGTTGAAAATTAGTTGAATAATGCTATCAAACGGACATGTATTATAGGCAAACCATTGGTTCTTCTCAAAGTAAACAGGGCCACTGTCATTACCATTTCTTAATAAATATTTTTCATCATCTTTTTTCGATTTTTTATTACCCTTTATCACAGAATTTTCTTCAGAATTCTTAGGTTTTACCAGTTTATTAGCCAATTTTATTTCAGAATAATTTTTAAAATATTTACCTTCATTTACAATTTTTCTCGATTGTTTTTCAATTGCAGCATCTAAATTTATGTTACTCAATGGCGAACTAGTTTTTATGCAATAGCTGTGATCATTATTGCTGGAATCATTAAGATTAAATGAAATTTCATTTTCTTTATTTTCATCATTTAAATCTAATTCCGTTTCTGAAATTTTAATAATATTGTCGTCATTAAAATTATTTAAATCAATCTCATCGTGTTGATTCTTATTAATATCAGTTGGATGGGAGTCAAAATATGGCCAATCAAAGATATCGTGCTTTGGGTCATTTCCTTGTCCCATCCAATTTTCATTACATGTCTTTTCTGTAGCTTCAGCATCATTGTTGATCAAAGTATCAACTGACTTGTCAATATTGTCATCAACAAATTTAAGTAATTTGCTCTTAAAAATATTGACGCCACCGAGAATAATGTTCAGATGTGATTTAACAAAGATGTCAATTCTTGCAGGAAGAGAAATTACTTTACCTAATATGGTCTTTAGATCTTTAAAATGTTCTTCTATATATGAAGATGTGGCTCGTAAATTTGTGTATTTAATACACACTTTGGACCATAGAGGAAACTCCTTTACTTTATCAATCAACGAGTTTTTAAATTTCGGTAGATAAAAACTATTTAGATTTTTACCTGTGTATTTAATATTCAAAGGATAGGACGCAAGGTTATTTAGCCATGTTGTAATGGTGTTTGTCTCATTATTTAATTTATTATTTATCTCATCATCGAAATTTATACTTATTTTCGCATCAAAGTTGATTGTTTCAATTTTTTCTTCAATAGTAGTCAAAAAATCTTTGGTTTTTTTATTAGTAATTAATTCTTCCAACTCAAATCGAGCTTCTAGTGGAGTTATCATTTCACCATTAAAATCAATCATTGAATCTTCATAATCGACATTACAGATAATTAAAATCAATACGAGAATTCGTTCAAAGCTCTGAAGATCATTGGATTCTATCAGTAAGGCAATACAATATAAGTAAAATGATTTTACATTTTTGTGTATAACAGATTTCCAGCACTCCCAACGACTCACCGAGTGAACGAAATGAGCCGTATCTAGTCGTATGTATGTTAGCGAATCAGTTCTAGTATTATTTTTAGCGTTATCGAAACATAAGTTGATATATTCCGACAGCGAGCGATTGTTGAAAGCTAAAGAGATGCCATTCAAAAGAGAGCGTGCTCCATCACAGACGACTTCTTTAGGATTATTAGCTTTTAGACGACGCCATTTTTGTAACCATAATGTAATTATATCAGTGTCATGCACCTCCGAAAGCATCTGATAAACTGACTGAGATGTATGATTGAAATTAATCACTATTTGATATAAAAAAATGGCGCTAGTTTTTTCATTTTTGCTATCGATAAATTTTCGAACAACTCCACCAGTCGCATCAATACAGATCGATGAGTAATGCCTGTGGAGACGACGATATTCATGATAGCAATGTAACTGTGACGGTGTAACGTAAAATAAAGAAAAGGGTATATCGGCTATAAATGTAATTGAATTCAAATAAACAGGATTTTGATTGATACGGATAATCGCTTTAATTAAATCTCGTCGATCTTCTGGTTTTACATTTAGATTTTCTTCAACTGATTCTTTCTTCAATTGGTATAAAGTGTTAGGATTAGGTAAAACAGGACACTGCGTATTACCAGGCTTTAATAGTTCTCTTGCTGCTTGGTTAATGAATCCCTTTACACCTTTTTCTTTGACATCTTTTTGAATGACTTTTCGTCGTGGACCTTGAATCGGACGTTTACATTCCTCATGTTTTCCGAATCTGGTATCACGGCATTGAATGCGAATGATAACGGGATCATCTTTACCAGGATCTTTCTCTATGAATCCAAAAAGAGGATTTTTACATTGCTTACTCTTGCAGCGGCCTATTACTGTAGCATAGTAATTACCGTGCTCGTGAATTGCGCCTTTTTTGAATACAAACGCACACTTTAGCCGATATTGATTCCAGAATTCAAAAGCAATGGTTTCTGTCCAAACTTATGGTTGTAGGCCAGGACATTTGTTATCTGTTTTTAGCATGGTATTCCACAAAGTTCTTGTTATCTCAAGGTCAAAGCAATCAAGGTCATTGCGTTCGTTAGCGTATAGCCTATTGAAATAATCGTCATCATCTTCATCATCACCATCACCATCACCATCATCATCATCATCATCATTATAATTGTCGTTATAATCATCGAAAACGTCATTAGCATTGCATTTTTTTGTTATAAAGTACCCACATTCTTCTCGAGCTTGAGTGAGAATATTTCGCCTATTTTCTTTAATGTTCGTTCGAACGGCAGCAGCGTTCCATTTTTTTAAAAATTCAGGTTCATTAGCCATAAGTTCCCATACTGGCGATGACCACGCGGGCAAAGTATCCGAAGCAAAGTAATTCATATATTTTTTTAAAATTTTTATGGCATCGTCAACTGACATAAGGGATGGTCGAGGCATAATTAAGTTAACTGTTGATAAGACCTGAAAAAAAAATTCATTTATGAATATCAATAATAAATATATCAATACAAATAAAAATTTTTGAATTTCTTTACTTAAATTTAATAGAATTCTGATTTGAATCTGTGTTTAATAACAAGCTAGATTTATTTCTTACTTGATATAATTTAGGTGTAGATATTTTCCCAAATAATAATTTTATAATTAATGAAATAAAGAATATGCCGAAAAAACTTAATAATTGTTTAAAAAAAAAAAACAATTAAATCATTAGTGATAATATAAAGGAAGTTACTATTATATTCGATCCATCAAAATACATGTTCTAAGCACTTTTTAATGAACTATGGTGATTCTACTGTCATTTGTTTTAGGGATGATTAAAAAAAAAAAAGCATGCACTGTATAAGTACATAAATCACTATTTGGATATAAAGTAATAAAGAAAAAAGAGCTATTTAAAATAAGAACTGAATAGTGAAAATTATAAATTATTTCAATTTTAACAACTATGGAGATCAATTATTTATTACATATATTGTTTTTACATCTATTATAATTTTGATCCATGGTTTCATTCATTGTTTACATTATCGACTGATAATTCCTGTTTTGATTGTAAATACCCGCTCTGACAGTCAAGTTGGCGGCAACTTGGCGACAATCGACTGCCGCAACCTGTCGCCAAGTTGGCCGCTAAAATTGATATTTTCATAAGTTGACGGCAACTTTCCGAGAAACTTGTCGACAACTTTCAGCTCGTGTAACTCTTGACTACAAGTTGCTCAGAAACTTGTAGCCTACTTGTAGTCAACAGTTACACAAGCTGAAAGTTGTTAACAACTTGTCGTCAAGTTAGTCACAACTGATGTACACCAACTTTCTGATCAGAAACTCTGGCTAGCAGGGAAAGATCGAAAAATTATTTTTATTTTAAATAAAAAATCAAATATTAGTAAAAGAAAGTTGACAAAAAATGTGAGCGAAGAAGTTTGAAAAATTTTTCTGTGCAAATTTTTAAATAATTTTTTTTTACAATATCAATTTTGGATATAAAGAAACCCCCATAGCCAAGTTTGTGGAAAAAGTTGCTGCTAAATGTTGTCAGGCAGATTAACGTCAAGTTTCATCTGTTCAAGTTTTGACAATATCGCGTGCTAAAAGGTAAAAGGGCGCATTGCTACAGGTTAGTAGGGATTTATACTAAAAGAGCGTATAAAAATTTTTTTTTTTCTGCCATTAGCTTTGAAATTTTTCGAAACGCAAAGATCTGCAAAAAAAAAATTTAGGCATCCTTGAGTTAAAAGGGCGTATCTCAAGACATACGCCTTTTTACCTTTTAAAAAATAGTACCTAAAGGTAAAAGGGCGCATAAAAAAAAAATCAAGTTTTAATACAAAATACTGATAAATAGTTTCACAAGAAGGGTTAGATGAAAAAAACAGTCTCCTACCCTTCTTTTTTCAAAATTTTTTAAAAATAAAATAGTTAAAAAAAAAAAAAAAAAAAAAAATGAAAACATCAAATTTTTAATTAAATAAAAAATTTTCATAAAGATTATAAAAAATAAAAATTTGCTGACTTTCTTTAATTAGTGTATTGGAATATGGAGCCGTCATAAATCCGAATAATATGAAAAAAAATAAAAAAAAAATCCAAGGTACCGGTTATTTCTGCTTTCTTTTTTCAATTTAGTATAAGAATTTTAAAACAATATTATAAACTCTAATAATTAACTGTGAAATAAAATAACATTAATACAATCACGTATATTTTGTGATTGTTCTGGATATATTTTTAACTTTAATATTCAAAGAACGTATCAGTTAAAATACACCTTTTTGACTGCAGCATTTTTTTTCTTTTTTTTTTTTTTTTCATTTTTAAACTTCAGCTAAGCTTTTTAATCAATTTTTCAGAAAAAAAATTTATACGCTCTTTTAGCTTTTGGTCACAAAATTTTTGGATTCCTAAAGCTAAAAAGGCGCATAATTAAAGACATACGCCCTTTTATCTTTGGGAAAAAAATGTTTGATTTTCAAGCGTAGAAAATGTTTACTAATCAATTGGCGATGAAAAAAAAATTTATGCACCCTTTTCCTTTTTGGCACGTGATATAAATACACCATGAACGACAAGTCAATGGCAATCTGCAGCTGAAATCTGAGGACTAACAGACAGTTATCTTTAAGTTGCGGAAAAAAAAATTGAATGAGTGAAAAATTACTTCCGCATTAATTACAAGTTTAAGTTAGCTATTTGCACTATCAAGTTTTTTCAGTCAACTTGTCGTCAAATTACTGCTATATATTTTCGTCGACATGGGGTCAAAATAAAACAAACTTACCGATAGACTCCAAAACATTACATTGATGTATATCAAATCACTGTTATTTGTAAATTTCATCCTTAATGAACTGCGAATTATGCAATATAATCTGTAAGAAACCAAGATTATTAAAACATTAAATATATTTCGACTTACACAAAAATAACTTTATAACCAATTATTACACAAAAAAAAAACTCCTGTTTTGTATGAACCTGTAGCTTATTATTTTTCAATTAATATATTCATGAAAATTTTCGAGTTTGTTATTAATTTACTAATTACATTCATGTTTAAGGTTGATGAAAACATTGCTAGTTCGATATCGATAATACTCAAAGGTATTGATTATATTAATTTAAATCTCGTGAAAACAATAAGATATTACTTTATTCATAACATTGTACGTTATTAGTTACTGTTGTTCATCATAAATTGAAACTTGCCATTTGTTTATTTATTCTTTATTTATTTGTTATTATCAAATTAATTTATCATTAAATTTCGATCATTTTATTTTCTCTTAGGTATATTTTTCACATATTTTTAAGAAAATTGCAAATCGTAATACAACAATAAATGATTGGTAAATAAATTTCAGCCAATTAATATCTTAAAATGATTGAAATTGTTCATTCATTCTATTATCTTAAATATCAACACAAACATTAATCGATGTATAATTTGTTAGACATTTCATATCATAAGTTTACTTAACTACTTTAACGAATGCCAAATTATTATTTATATACATAACTAAATTTATAATTAATTTTAACCAAATAGGAATCACAGATTAAAACCACGACCGATACGTAAAAATCAGTTTTAATATACTTACGCATGAATAAAAAATAAATATCGTAGGATATTAGACAAGGAAGTCGTGCTGAGTAATTGACACGTCTTTGTTATATGCTCCATTATAATGACGTAGCTTATGTATATTGAAAAATTGTATTGAATGATGAAATACTTATCACTTCAGTCTTTAACGTAAAATTTTATAATCTGCGAAATTAAAGAAAATGATTACATTAAATTTTCTTACTTGTAAATATAAAAATTATCAATTGTCTGCTGCTTTCACTATTACAGAAAAATGAGGTTAAAATAGTATTTTATATTATTACCAGAACTAATCTGAATCACAAACTGATTATCAATTTACTATTTAACCCCAAACTAATGACAATTGAAAAATGAGGAAGTAAAAACAGATTATAATGCAGAAACATTAAATTTCAATTTATGAAGTAAAAAAAAATAACGGAGCATTAATTCCAAAAACACGAAACTTGGTAATAAACACTTTATAAATTGCAATAACTGAATTTAACGTCAGATGGTGTATAGTCAATGTTATTTTTACCAAATCTAGCGGTAAATTCCAATCAGTTATTGACTTAAAATTAAATTATACAAAGCGTATGTGAACCTTATATTAATTAGTAATTTAATCACTAAATTATACTTAAGACAACTTTTTCTCCAATTTTAATTCACTCTAGAGCGGATATAAATTTTATAAAGTCACGCAGTATTATTAAATAGAATTTTGTTCAGCGAAAATTATCACATACTTTTATTAATCCCTAATTAATATTTATTTCATTATGACCAATATAGTAATATGAGATGCAATTTTGATTAATTAAAATTTGAGAAACCGTTTACACTTTTTATTTACTTTCTCACACATATGTAAGCAAATGAAACTTCTGTTTGCATTTGCACGCACATAATAATGAGCAATTAAAATGACCCATTTTTAGGAATAAAAAGTTGAAAAAAATTTAATTTGATGAATAACTCTACTTTTCAATAAAAAATCAATGAAGTATTTGGTTTAATGATTTAGGACTTAGTGAAAATGTAAATTAATAACTTAAATCAATCCATTTGCCGAACTCGTTAAAGTTTAAATGATAAAACATTTATACAAGTCATTTGGATTAGAATTCTTATTTTTAATTTCCATAATCCATATTATTGCTACGATGAGCTATATGATATATGTACCCCCCACCACCACTTTTAGGTGAATAATTGACGCATGCGCAATCGTGTCATAATTATTTAATTAATGAGGTTATAAAATTTTGATAATTAATTATAAATATAAGGAAGGCCGAACAAACATCATTTTTGATCGAACAAACAATGATTTGTTCTGAATAAAAAAAAAAAAAAAAAAAAAACCAGTGGAAAAAACTATAGCCTCCGCTATCTTGAGACACATTGTTTATAATTTTTTTATAAAAAAACGAACAACAAACAAACAATAATTTTTGGCGAACAATCAAGAACATTCGACGAACAAACGATTTGTTTATATGAAAATTTTCAAAAATTGATATGCCTCCGCCAACTTAAGACAGCCAGAAAAGAGACAGGTAGGCTCGCGCTACATACTCACACATATACATGTGTTTGACCGTGTACTTGGCGCGAGACACTACCGTGTCTCTGGATTTTATTAGGGTTTCTTTAATCGGCTTAAGTGCCCAAACATTTTTACATATTTTACTTAAATTAAGAGATTATAACAATTTCAGCTATTGCCAGCTTTAAAGTATATTACCTTAATAATATACTAATACTTAACAATAAAATACTTCTCGTAGGCTCGGGTTTTTTAAATCTTACATTTAACTTAAATATTTACATTCTTTTACAAAACCTTTCTCGAGTGACCAGATGTTAAAATTATTTGGGTCTCTATTGTTAGCGGGGTTTTTCCCAACAAGTATTAAACTAAATAATTTAATTTTGAATTCAAATTCCGCGGTATTTAATTATTATAATTTAGTTCCGCGTGGTGGCGCCTACAGCACGCAGCTGCGCCGTGATAGGACATCACATCACTTTAGCTTGAAATTGACGGTAATTTGATGTTGAAATTACCCTAAATTTGCTGCCCGAATTTGCCGTCAATTTGACAGCAAAAGTTGAAAATAAAAACGTGCGGTTAATTTTTGCTCTTTTGTAATCTTTTCTTTTTCCGTATGCAGCTTACTCACAATTTTTAATTTTGATTCTAATGAAACATCTTCATCAAAAACTGCCATGATCGATAACTCTGGTGATAAGTACCATAGATGATTCATGAATTTAGTTTGAATTTAAAATTAGAGTTTATCAAAATTTTTACTAATTAAAATCAAAATCTTTCAACAGTATGACCAAAATATCTTGCATACCCCAAAATTAAAAAAATACTTGAAACTTACAATTCAAGAATCACAAAAAATTTGGTGTTACTAACTTTTTCGGGTCACGGTTACCCTGGAATTTTTCTGAAAAATAGAGTCATCTAGAATATAAATTATAACACTTTTTATATTTTTGAATCATTAAACCACGATAAAAATGAAACAACCATGAAATTGACTAGAACTTCGATTTTGACCTCGAATAACTTTTGAACCAGTAAAGTTAGCAAAAAATCACAAAATACCTTTCTTGTAGAGCATTAAATTTGCTACAAGAATATTTATGTCTCGATATAATCCGTTCATTAGTTCATGACTTGAATAATTCCAAAGTAATAACAGAAATTTTCCCATGTTATTTCTATTTAAAACTTTGGCTGTCGTGGGGGCCGGGTTAATTTTAAAATTAAGAGCTGCAATTCAGCACGACTTTTTTTTTGATATATTTGGATCCGATTCAAGACTATCCCCAAAAAAAATTCGATCATACCCGGGAAAAAATAATCAGACCTGAACCGACATGAACAGACATGAGTCTTCAGGCCTGATCAGACTTGAAAAATGAACATGCCTGATCAGACCTGATCAGGCATGTTCAGGTCTGATCAGGTATGTTCATGTCTGTTCATGCCCATCCGGGTAAAAATTCTATATAAAAATAGCACTATATAATTATATATAATTATGTATAACTATATTCAATTATATATAATTATTTCTATAAAAATAAAAAAAAAAAATAAAAAATTCAGGCGTGTGCGGGAATTGAACCGTAGACCTTGCACTCGAAAGTCTAACTCGCTACCCACTGACCTATGAAATTTAGTTGAAAAGTAAGTTTCGTATGAACTTCAAGTAATAAAAATCTTATACGTGATAGATTCTTGGTCAACAAAATTTTATATCTATGAACAGACAAGGCCAGGCATGAACACTGTCCATTGAACAGGCATGGGCGTATTTTCTGGTAAAGTTTGATTTCTTAATATTAATATTAAGAGGTGGCACTTCGCGATTTTTGATTTCCCATTCAAATCACATGGAAACAAAAAATTTTTAAGTTTGGAATTTTATATCTCGGCAATGGCTCAGTGTACAGATAAGGTCGAGACGTATATTTGTAGGGAATTAAATGTTCTACAAAAAACGTCTCTTATCATTTTTTGATAAATCCATCTGTTCAAAAGTTATTGGAGCTCGAAGTCAAGTTAGCTAATACCCTTATCAAAAGAAACGATTTAAAACGATTAGAAAAAAAAACTTTTAAATACTTTTTAATGCTTTTGAATACTTTGAATGCTTTTGAATCGCTTTTCTTATGTGCATTTAACATTGCAAATCGTTTCGAATCGTTTCTTTTATTTAGGTCAACCGATGCCTAGTTTTGTTTTATACTTTAAGAAAAATTTCAGTAAATTTTTTTTTTTACTTCAGGCTATCAATATAAAAGATTTTGAAATTATTTCTACTTTGCCAGAAGGTAATTGCTTATATGAAAGCTTCGCTTATTTTTTATATGGCAATATACTACAACATGAGACGCTAAGAAAAGACTTAGTTAACGAAATTTCCCTGCAATGGGATGTGCTGAAGGATACTTGTTTAGCTGAGCTCTCGCCAGACATCCCACCATATACATCAGCAGCTGATTACGTCATGCGGATGGGAAAATTAGGCGAATATGGTACCGCCTTTGAATTAGCTCAACTCACTCGTCGTTATTCTTTGAATGTGAATTTAGTCACATATAACCGAAGCTTGTCTTCATATCAAGTAGCAAAGGTTTATGAAAATGTTGCTAGTTCTGATATCCATTGGCTGCTTTTTACTGGGCCTGAGAGTTCGGGTCACTTTGCCCCACTAAAAAAAATACAAGAAAAAGAGCATCTAAAACCATACTCTGACAGAAGAAGTAAGTATAACTTGATATATATTTCTTGAAAGTAAGCCAGCTTTCTGAATTTTAAATTACATTCTTAAAACTCAGAAAAATAGTCCCTAGTAGCAATTTGGTAAAAGCTTTGTGCCAGCATGGGTCAAGATACTTTAGAAAGATTTCAGATCACGAATTGTACAATAATTGGTCCAGATTCTCGATCAAGATTATTGGTCAAGACTTGAGCCAAACTGTGGTCAGAATTTGTCAAAAATTTGACTAGAAATCTGGAGCCACCTATTGCTATACTTTAGGGATATCCTATAGAGTAGAGGTTCTCATTCTACATTAGTTTCGTTTACAATACTGTAGTCAAGAAGTAAGTTCTCTGTAGAAAATGAATCTAGTTTTTCTAAAAATACGAGTGACAGCTTATTGAATTCGTCATTAAATTTGTCAAGACATTTTTTTTACAAATAAAAATAGCAATTTTTATAAGTCAAAATCAAATAGGAAAAACGAGAGACTCTGTTTATTGGCAATAGCTCAAAAATTAATAGAGGAATCGTAAAATTAAAAAACGATTATTAAAAAAGAAGCAATTTTCTATAAAATTTTTTTGACGCACCTAATTAGTACCTAATTACCAATGCTTGTTTGATCTCGATTTTGTGCTGGAATTATTATTAACGATACCTGATTTTTGCAATATTGTTTTTGTAAATAGTAACTTTAATTTATATTTGTCAAAAATTGAACTATCTTCAGTATTTAGCACTTAATTAGCACCTAATTGTCCAGCTGTTTTTTTTTTTTATTCACTGTTTATTTCCATTGCGTTGCTAGCATAACGTTACGCTAGCAACGCAACATAACTAGATCGATTGCAGTGCAAATTAAAGAGCACCTAATTTATAAATTTTACACCTAAAAAGCACCTAATTTTGGCATTTTCTAAATGCAATTTCCAAACTTTGCGTTGCTAGCGTCACAGAGCTTTGAATTTCCAGAAATTTTTAACAGTGCAATTGTTATTTTACAGTTTTTAAGCAGTATTGGTATTCACCTAGTAATATTGGTGTTGACCAAACAAAATTTGAATACATAAAAAGCGCTGAACAATTTTTAAATTCAGTTACCCGTAATACCACCCAAAATGTCATTGGCGAAAGTAAGTCACTATACTCAGTGGCAATAATTGGCCGAAGTGGTGTGGGAAAGACGACTTTCACGAAACAATTGGTTAAAAAACTGTCTGAAAATTATGTCAACAATAACATCGTCTTTGGGTAAGAATAAAAATTTACAAAGGCCTTTTTTTCTGTAACATAGTTTTATCAGTAATATGCATAGTTGAAAAGTTTATGCTTGAATGTATATATAAATATATATATTAGACTGGGCCTAAAAAATCGACTATTTTTTTTTTTAACGATACTGTGAAAATATTATTTGGGATGACAAAAAAAATTATTGTGAAAATTTGAGCCTTTAATATTGATATTAAGAGGTGTATCATTGCAATTTTTGATTTTTTTTAATGAACGGGTTTTTGTCTCATAATTCTCAATTAATCGAGATAAACGAAATAGACTTGAATACACTTCTTGTAGAAAATCAAATGTTCTACAAAAAAGGTCTGAATGAAATTGTCTGTCAGATGAATCGTTTCCTTATAATCATACCTTGAACATTGGTATGATTTTACCCTTTGATTGTTCAACTTTGAAATTTTGTAATTAATGTAAAAATCAGTTTTCGAAAAAAAGCCAATAAACATTTTTAAAGGAAATTAAATGCTCTGCAAAAAAAGTCTCTTAACAATTTTTGCTAAATTCACTCCTACGAAAGTTATTCATGGTTGAAGTTGAGTCGAATAACTTCAATAACCTTGAATAACTTTTAAAGGAGTGAATTTAGCAAAAATTGTCAGGCGACTTTTTTTGTAGAGCATTTAATTTCCTTTAAAAATATTTATGGCTTTTTTTCGGAAACTGATTTTTACATTAATTACAAAATTTCAAAGTTGAACAATCAAAGTGTAAAATCATACCAATGTTCAAGGTATGATTATAAGGAAACGGTTCATCTGACGAAAAATTTCATTCATACCTTTTTTGTAGAACATTCGATTTTCTATAAGAAATGTATTCAAGTCTATTTCGTTTATCTCGATTGTTTGAGACTTATGAGTCAAAAACCCGCTCATTAAAAAAAAAATCAAAAATTGCGATGATACACCTCTTAATATCAATATTAAAAGCTCGAATTTTCACAATAATTTTTTTTTGTCATCCTAAATAATATTTTCACAGTATCGCTAAGAAATAAAAAAAAGGAAATCGTAGCTCTAAGTGTCTACTTTTTGGATTAGAACTTTGAAATTTTGTAGCGTCAGCGGTTTTTGATTAATCTTAGAAAAACCAGCGACAAAAAAATTTTCAAATTAAAAAAATTTTTTTTTTTGGTCTACGGGCGTGGAAAAATTTTTTTTTGCTTAACAACTATTAGAATCGGATACCTTCATTATTCAGGTTTAATTTCGTTTTTTATGGACCTTGATACGTCCACTTCTCGCCGAGATATCGGTCTTCAAATGGAAAAGGATCCGTTTGTCTTTGATTATCGATATTTCAGAAACCAATGACCGCACAGAAAGTAAATGGTGGGTTTCAGAAACTTGAATAAATTCCCTTCAACGATTAGCCATTGCTTTTTCGAAAAAAAAAAATTTCCTATCGTCACATGAATTTAAAAATGCAACAAAAAAAGGGTTTTAGGTGGTTTTTTGGAAAATATTGTAGAAATCGATAATGTTAAGTGTACATTTTACAGTTCAATATGTCCACAAAATCCCTATAAAAAGCCAGATTAATCCAACCAGCCGTTTTTTTTGTTTCACTCGATCAAATTTAAAAAAAAAATTAAAGGATTACGTTTCTTGCTCTAAAGAGCTCATAATCTTTAACAAAATGAAAAAAAATTTTTTTTCTGAGCTTTGTCCACATTTTTATTGCAGCAGTTATACCGGTGACCTTTGGCTACTTCGTGTCCAGTAGCCACGAACCACAGTTACCAAATTTCCCGATTAAATAATTAATTATTAATTATAAATATGAATTTTAATTATTATATTGCTGGTTCTGGAACGCGGGAAATAGATCTCAGAGATGGGTCGACTCGTTTTGACCGGACACGCGGCTGAAATTTAACTTATTCTAAAGACACTGGTGATGAAAAGTAATTTCTTTGAGACTTAATTTTACAATTAATTTTATTTAACCAAATTCCCAAATATTTACAAAATTTCCCCTTTACTTATAAAATAATAAATGTCCAGCGACAACAAAATAAATTTATTTATACGTAATTATTTAATGGACGCGGGGTAATAAATTAAATAATTATTTAAAGTAAAATGTTACGTTGAAGAGAGAGATATAAAATAATAATTTTATCATAAATCTTATCTGGATTTTATTGTGTTCGACGTACTGGTGGTATTGGACGCCCCTGCATGTTGGACCTTCTCTTCCGGATCCTGGCTGTTGATGTTGAACTTGGGCTGCTGTCTGACCGGAACTTGGCACCTGGTAGATCACTCCACAAAAACTTAACGAATTTTGGTTTCGTAAACCACTTTTAAAATTTAATCGCTATGACGAGTTAAATAATTTTATATAATCAATAGATCGACTTCAGCTTGACTGACTAGCCGAACACTTGAACTTGAGTCTATCGCTTGAGCTTGAATCGCTTGCCTGCACTTGAATGTCGGACTAAATGACTAGATATGACAAACAAATAGACTAGATATCGTTAGGCCGACTCAAATAAGTTGTCATGAGTCCTGGTGCTAGAGTGGGACCTCGCTAACCGTCCTCAGTCCACTCTAGCTGATGGCCAGGGCCTAAGTCCTCGAGCAAGTGTTTGCTGGCCGTTTTATATCTTAATTTTTGGAGGGGTGGAACTACCCCACTGTCGTCTAAGTTCGAATTCGATCTAGGTGGCCTCTAACATGGCCCCCAAGTGACTAAGGAAGTGTTAATTAATATACAATTTATTCTAATAGATGGCCGTAGAATCAGTTAGACTTTGCGCTCGATTTTTAAATCGTAAAATCAAAACGCACGTTTACACAGTGCTAAAATTTTAAAAAACGAAAAAAGTTTTTTTTCAAAAAAAAAATTTCAGAAAAAAATTTTTTTTTTTGAATTTAATGAAAGAGAGATCAGTAAAATCACGTAATACAGTAGCGAAAACGTGTTAAAAATGATTCGGTGTTGGTTTTTCAAATTTCCTCAAGTTATCCAAAAAAAAACTTATTTTTGAAATTTTTTTTTTTCATTTTGTTAAAGATTATGAGCTTTTCAGAGCAAAAATCGTGATCCTTTAATTTTTAACTTTCCGCTAAGAAAATTGTAAATTTTCAAAAATTCGGGAAGTTATTGTTTTCACCCCGATTTTCGAAAATCGAGTTTTCATCAGATGTCGACGTTTTGAGGTCCTAGGAAGCTATTCTGACTATTTTCAGAATGATGTCCGTGTGTCTGTATGTATGTGTGTGTGTGTGTGTGTGTGTGTGTGTGTGTGTGTGTGTGTGTGCGTGTGCGTGTGTGTAAACTCTTTATATCTTTTTAACTAATGAACCGATTTGGATGGTTAAGGTAGCAATCGAAAGAGCTTGTTGGCCGTCAACTTTCCTGAAAATTTCAGATCATTTGATCAAGTAGACTTGGAAATATCGGCGAATTACGAAAAAAAAAAAAATTTTTTCTTAAGTTTTTTAGTGATTTCTCAGAAACGACTTGAACGATCATCTTTAAAATCTAATGACTTCTAGAACTCAATAAAACGCGTCGATTGCCACCTCAACCATCAAAATCGGTTAACTCGTTCGCGAGATATCGTGGGATAAATAAATGCTCAAAAACGGTTTTTTTCGAAAACAATGGCATACGAAAGTATTTTCGAGCTCGAAGAGCTCGAAAATGTATTTACAACAATATTTTCGAGTTCAAGGAGCTCGAAAACAGCGGGAAGTTTTGGGGCTGGCCCGCACGGTCAACTGATAGACCGATTTTTTTTAAATTTGATCAAGTGAAACAAAAAAATGGCCGGTTGGATTAATCTGGCTCTTTGTAGGGTTTTTGTGGACATATTGAACTGTAAAATGTACACTTAACATTATCGATTTCCACAATATTTTCGTTTCAGCGCTTGATTTTCCAAAAACCACCAAAAGCCCTGTTTTTGTTGCATTTTTAAATTCATGTAACGATAGGAAAAATTTTTTTTTTTCGAAAAAGCAATGGCTAATCGTTGAAGGGAATTTATTCAAGTTTCTGAAACCCACCATTAACTTTTTGTGCGGTCATTGGTTTCTGAGATATCGATAATCAAAGACAAAAGGATCCTTTTTCATTTGAAGACCGATATCTCGGCGAGAAGTGGACGTATCAAGACCCATAAAAAACGAAATTAAACCTGCATAATGAAGGTATCCGATTCTTATAGTGGTTAAGCAAAAAACAATTTTCCCACTCCCGTAGCCCAAAAAAAAAAAATTTTTTTTAATTTGAAAATTTTATTGTCGCTGATTTTTTAAAGATTACTCAATAACTGCTGACGCTACAAAATTTCAAAGTTCTAATCCAAAAAGGAGACACTTGGAGCTACAATTTCCTTTTTTTTTATTTCTTGTACGACCATTTCTCTCGAAGTTACGGCGTGTTGAAAATCGCCCAAAAATTTGGAATTTTCTTTTGATCCTTTAATTTTTTCCAGTAGTTTATGTAAATTCGATAAATTGTTCAATATAAATCTACTTCCATTCTGAATGCCAATTGGCCTTTTTCTGATTATTTGTTTTAGATTGGTTGTCTCACGCAAAAAAGTGATTCACGACTTAGTCGCAAAGAAACAGTTCAGAAGCTCTGATCATTTACAACTAATCAGTTGTTTAGAATATACAGCCATTGACTCTATTCTTCTCGTGATGGATGAAATAGAAACTTTAGTCACAAAAAATAACATAAAATCAACTCGAGAACAGTATCTGATTATTTGTCGAGTAAATCAGTCGTACATTATTCTTTACGACCATGTGGGATTCGAAGGGATCAATTCTCTGCGAGAATTCAATTCGAAAACAGCAGGAATCGGAAGGTCACTCTTAAGTATTCAATACTCTTTAGGGATCGGAACTTCTTCGGATCAATTTATCAAGATCTGGCTTGGATTATACAAATCCTCAGTTCTGAGGACAATAATTTTATGCGCCAACCATGTTAGTGACAAAGCAAGCGTGTCCGGATTATTGGACGCCTATATTAAGTTTCACCGTAATCACCGACAGAATACGAGCGTCAAGAAACATGGGCAAAAGAATAAGGTAAGAAAAAACATTAGTAAGACGATTGATTCAATAGCCCATCCCTGTAACTTTGTAACAGGGTAAATTGAGTTATATTATCGACCAACATCGTGATTTTTCGGTCCACTGCGTGTTGGGCCCAAGACGAAAAATCCCCGACAAAATATCCCCAAGACAAAATATCCCCAAGACAAAATATCTCGATGACAAAATATCACCATGCAATAATCAAAATTTTTTTAATTCATATTCTGATAATAAAATATTAAATTCTTAAATATTCTCATGTAGCTTACATAATTAAAATCGAATCAACAACTTATTACAAGTATATAATATCATGATATTTTTATTATATTATGTAAGTTCAACATTATAAAAATACTTTTTTATTATTATTGTCATCAACGTTTATACTTTGTTATATCAATGTTTATATATTCTGGCAGCTTTTTTTGTAAGTATACGATTACAAAAATGTACCCATACAAAAAACGTATAAAAAATAGCGCCCTTTTTTCACGAATTTTGTGTGTGTACGATTACAAAAATATACCCATATATACAAAAAACGTGTGGAAAATAGTGCCCTTTTTTCACGAATTTTGTATGTTTACAATTATAAAAAAGTACTCATACAAAGAACGTGTGAGAAATATATTCTAGCAGCGTAAAAAATTAATTAATAATCAAGACCTTAAGGCCATTCTCCAAGGGTGCCCCCCACTTTTTTCCAAAAGATGTGGCGCCGCCTGGTGGCCGGCAGCCGCACTAAAAAAGTACTAGAGCTGAAAAACTGTATAATTAAATTAAAATTATTTAGAATAAGCAGATGCAAAAAATATAAATTTTATAATGAATAAAAAAATTAAGATTATTTTTTAAAATCATTAGTTAGTTTAAGAAAAATTTAAAACCTGAGATTGAAAAATAATATTTTCATTGACCTTGAACTGTCAATATCATATTTATTTTATATGAGCAATTAAAAAATAATTTTAATATTTATCCAAAAAAGGCCAACGTACAAGTAATTTTAAAGACACGTAGAATATTCAAAAAATTACTCACGGTAATTATAAATACCCAGTTGAGCGTAGTTTCTTTAATAAATTTAAGCATTATATTTGCCATTTAGTAACTTGTTATTTTGACAGATGCAAACATCAGATCTGTACTATTTTGTAGGCGCGTGCAGGGCGCTCAAATATAGTAGCGGGAAAAATTAAATTTTTTAAAAATTCATTTCTTTCAGAATTAGTAACCCTGGAGAGAATGAATTCGCCTAACTTATATATATATATATATATATATATATATATATATATATATATATATATATTATAACACAAAAAAAAATTGATCTATTCAAGCATACGTTAATATGCCAAGATTTTTGCGCTACAAACTTCGTTCTCTATCCTTAGCCTCCAGTCTCAATACTATCGGGGCGCCAGGTAATTTTTTATCACTGGAATCACCAAACCAGTAAATCTTAAGAATTAGATAAATTTTTGATCTGTGGAATTAACACCAAAACCACGCAACTAAATAAAATCTAAAACTTAACAAAATGCTCAGAACTTATAAGCAAAAACAAAAACAGAGACTGGAAAACTAAAAACAGAGTTACGGTATGCCATGGTGTCGCTCAGTGTGTAGGTTTATGGAGAGAGAGAGAGTGGTCCGGGTTACATCATTCCAAATTCATGTAGATTATTGGTGAATTTGCAATTTTTATTAAACAACAAATAATCTAAAATTTCCATTTAACAATTAACAAAATACTGTAGCTTCGTACAAACAATTCAAAATAATGAATCTAACAACGATGAAATTAATCTTAACAAAAAGGTGAATTGACATCTAAATAAATTAATTAATTACTAAAGCTAATTAACAATTAACTAGTATTCAGTAACCTGGAACAATAAATTATAAAACCGATATTCTAGAACATTCTCTTTGACAAAACTAATAAAACTAACATACATGTGTTTAGTATTGACGTCAATTAGACGACAATTGGTTTAATAATTAAACATATTTCTTATAATTATTTTATAAAATAATATTAACAATAAATCGTGAACATGACTCTAAACTGTACCAATATTCTCATAATTCTCTCAGTTCTTAAATATTTTCTTTAATTAAAACAGTAGCATCGTATCTCAAGACTCTGACTCGAACTCAATTAATTATTGATAATTATAATAATTATTTCATACCTGATTACTGATGAATAAAATATCGAGTAACGTCTTACACTGTTTTAAATAATACTTCTGTAACAATACTCAATCTGTAGCTTTCCGCAATGCCATGAACTGTAACGCCATTCCTGGACACGTCTGCTCGCTTCGAGCGACCAGAGCTGAATGCTCACGTCCGTACTCTTCGAAGGTCTCCCTTCGACTCTCTTTTTCCTCAATCATCAAAATCCAAAACTAAATCTTATCATTATCTATAACTGACCTCTATATTCTAAATCCATAAATCAATTCCCAAACTCTACCATATCGATAACTGGAGGCTTATACCTCACCAAACGTAGTCACTAAACCTAACTTTGAGTATGGATATCTTTGGTAGTTGCTCTCCTGGAACAGACTTCAGCTGGAATCGTAAAACTTAAAACTAAGTGACCTATGACTTCTTCAGCGGTACAAGTGGTCATGACTTGTCCTCTGAGGCCTGTCAGACAAAAACAATTAAAAATGACCAAACGGCTTCCACAACAGCAACGGTCACAATATTACTGTTGAGGCCTGCCAAACCAAAACTCAAAAACTGATCCCAATCTGCATCCATCAGATTCCTTTTATACTGGAGCGCTAGCATTTAAGCTAGACCTCTGCAATCTACCAAGAAGTCTCATAGGGATAGAACTAAGTTCTATCATCAAATGATACCGGGTGACTAATTCAAGTCCCGCTCCACGGTAACACTGACTTCTCCACATATTAAAAATTCCAAACTGTAAACCAAAACTCAAACTTTATCTCAAACATTAATCTCAAACAATATTCCATACTAAATTCCTATAATTCTGATTCTAAATCTTTACTATAATTTTTCTTAACAAAACCCATAACTGTAGCTAAACGTTACTCCATATTTAATTCTTAAACTATAACTTAAATCAAAGATCCGTATCAAAATCGTTAATACCTGTACGCTAAATTCTAAGTCTTGAGTTACCATGCTCTTAAATACAGTAAAAATCCGTTGGTGCTTGTGACGTTTACTTTGATTTGACCCCCATACGAAAAATAACGTCACAATATATATACAATAACGTATGATTACATATGAGGTACATAGAATTATTTATAATTATGTATGTGTATAATATTATCATATCAACATTTATATATACAATGTAAAAATCAAAATTGTAGATTTTTTTTTTACTTAAACTCTTTAATCTATGATTATGAAATCATTGAAAAAAATGTATGTACTTATTTTCAAGAAACGATCAAATATTAATCTTATTCACTTTCGTTGAGACTTATTTGACTGAACTTGTATAAAGATATTTCCGTTATTCAACAAATATTATTTGGCGAAAGTAAATAATTTACATTTGTGATTGTCTCTTGAATAAGTACATGATTTTTTTACAATGATTTCGTAATCATAGATAAGAAAATAACTGAAAAACATCGGAATTTTGAAAAATTTTCACAAGATAGTTTATCGGAGATGAAATAGCCTAAAAAAAAAGTCATACGGTATTTTGTGACAAGTCTCATAGTTTCGCCAAAATAGTCAAAAATATTTCAATTCTTCGTACTTTAAACTTTAACTTGATAATACATATGAACTGGTCGATTTATCAAAAAATGATAAGGGCCTTTTTTTATAGCACATCGAATTTCTATAAAAAATGTATATAAATCTGTTCGACCTATCGATCTGCTCATAAGTTATAACTCTTGAAAAAATAATTTTCTGATCGATTCTAAGGGCTTGACACTGAAATAAAAATAACTAGAAAACAATGCGAAGTTTCGAAAAATTTTATGCGTCATACATTGTCAGGAATAAATTTACTGATTAAAAAAGAGCTATGACTTTTTGTGATAAGTCAGCTAGTTTCGCCGGAAAAGTAATAAGACCTCAAAATTTACTATGAATTTGTCTTCAAGCTTAAATTACTTTCTCGAAGTCAAGTTAGAGTAATTTTTGAAATCTTTTTACTTTTTCGGCGAAACTATCGGACTTACCATAAAATGTCATAGAATCTTTTTTGTAGATAATTTTATTTCCTGCAAATTGTAGTAACAGTTACTATCAGGATGGTAATATTTACTCTCAGGGTGATAATATTTACTTCTGCAATAAATTTCGTAACAGTTACTATCAGGATGGTAACAATTATAATTTCTGATGGTAACTGTTACCATGTGGATTATAAATATAACTATTTAAAATAATATAATAATTAACTCTAGTTAACATATAGGATTGTAACAATTATCATAAATATATGGTGAATATTACAATCTACATGATTTATATACAATTATGTTGATAATATTTACTGCTATCTGATTGATGGTAGAAATTTTTACCATAGCTAGATAGTGACTCCTATTATTTATTTACTGAGTGTAAGTTTTCGAGGTCCCACATACGCTAAATCTTTTTTTTTAATGATTTTCAAAGCAACTAAAGAAAATTTCAGCTACCGTTAAAAAAAAAATTTCATTTTTGCGGGCACAATGAGATACTTTTTAAAAATGGCTAAACAGAAATTTCTGGATACTAAACAAATTTAATGAAATTAAATTTTTTTGTGAGTAACTTACATAAAGAAAAATTATATTTTACACAATTATTGGATACAAAAAAAAAAAAAAGTTTAATAGTTTTTATCATAAAACAAAAGTCTAGCACTTTTTGACTCACACTCGACTTGTGAACAATAAAAAAAAAATTCAAAATAATGCTCAATTATATTTACAAAAGTGATTTTGGAATGTTTAAAAAATTAAAACAAAAATTTCAGGGATATCTTATTTTGCCTCCCGTCTCCTAATTTATATGAATTTATTAATAACAATATTATTATTATAACAGTTATGTCTTATAATTTTTTTTTTGTATTACTATTTTATTATTTACTTATTAATATTTGTATCATCAATATACGTCATCAGCGACTTGTATATAGTAACTGAAATGAAAAATTAATTTTTTTCGTATTTATACTATTTGAATATTTTGGAAAAACCGTATTTATTATCGTTGTCCCATATTTTATTGTTGGTTTATTCGTATTATTGTGCATGGATAACGTTATAAATATATATAATCAAAAATTAAGCTTATATGTAATTTATTCAAGTTTCTATAGCTGCTCTTACACCTATACAAAGTCGCCGAGCTTCGAAATTTTTCAATAGATCGGCTGATGTCTGGTTTGCAATGATTTGCCAATAAATAGCTACACTGTCAAAAATTCCTAATAAATTTTACTGTGGGCGCATAGCAACACCGGGATATAAGAAAACTGGTACAAAATTTACAAGTGTCCCATAGTAAACGTATGAGCATAGGCCACAATCGTGTAGTCTGCGCATACGTTTACTATGGGACACTTGTAAATTTTGTACCAGTTTTCTTATAGTCCGGTGTTACTATGCACCCATTGTAAAATTTGTTGGGAATTTTTCACAGTGTGACTATACTGGTTCCTGCATGGTGAATCATTGGCAGCCGTCTTTTTGCTTATAAAAACGGCGCACAATTAACCGCCATTCGTTGGCCAACGGTTTGATCGAGTGTGTTTGATACCAAGCTTTGGCCGATGATTGATTGCTACGATTGGCCGATGCTTGCGATTGCGATGCTTGGCATATCGTTATCATCCGATCTTCGGCCGATGTTTGAAAATTGGCAGCCATTCACAACCCAATAATGGGCCGATTCTTTTTCTTTGTATGAGCAATTACTATGCGACCATTAATTGCTGCGATATCAATAATCAAAGTCAAAAAGATCCTTTTTTATTCCAAGACCAAAATCTCAGCAACAAATAGCAATACAGAGACAACAAAAAGTGCAAATCGTAGCTTAACAAATTTCATAACCGAACTGTGCATTAGTTTTCTAAAAAAAGATTTTTCCGGGCTCGTAGAGCCAAAAACCAAAACCAAAAAATTAAAAGAATTTTTTTTTTCGAGCTATTTTTTATCACGCAATAACCATGGCTAAAAAAATCGGTAAAAGATCTTCAAACTACAGAATTGAAGCTTCGATTTTTTTTTTTTTATTTTTCGATACGGCCAATTTTTCAAAAATAAAGCATTCCAAAAATCACTAAAAAAATTATAAAATTTGTCACGATATTTTAATATCGCGGCAGTCTCGCATCAGGTCGGTGGGCAACAGAGGGCAGCACACGCTGCTCACACGTCTCATCCGACATTATATTATGATTATTGTTTGTTCATTTATAAGATTTTATTTAATTATTGAATTAATAATACTTCATTGATTTCTCAGGTGTGAATGGTGTTTGAATCAGGAGATTTCACTGATTAAGTTAAGCATATATTTGGATTTTGTGGCGCTGGGGAGAATAGTTGCGCATTTCATTTATGTGTTTACGATTATTTTGAATTGATTGGCGCATGCGCGTCAACGCAACAGTTGGAATCCGTAGATTTATTTATTATAAATAAATCTACTAATTTTATGAATAAATCATTGGTTGGTTTAGCAGTAAATAATATTAAGAATTGATTAGGGAAAATACAATTGGTCATTTAGCGTCGGGAACTTGATAAATTACACGGCCACAGTTATGTAGTACGTTGGTGGTACTGTACAATATAACATGCGACAGTTGTATATCTCCATTGGGTGAAGTGAGATATATGACAAAATGGCGTCGGCCTAGGTACCGGCATGAGATTCACGTGCTGCCATGGTCAGACGTGGGATAGTCTCTGTAAGAGTAGCGTGTGTGCTCTGTTACATTAAATCAATTATACATTTGTCGCCATTCGGTATTTTGCGTAAATAATATACACCCATTGGCATTAGTTGAGCATTTGTTAAATTGCATAAAGGGAAAATACATTTACCGTATTAGAGTGCAACCAAGGGAGTTGAATAATACGTAAACTGTAAGTACTTTTTGGCTAATACATTGGCGTGTAATTTTGGTTCCCGAGTTGGTGATCATTTGTATATAGCATAAGAGTAAGAGAGACAGAGAATTCTGAGTATTAGTAACTGGTCATAAGCATATAGTGGAATGCGTAAATATTATACCCAGTGAATACAAATACAGTCAGTGAAATTATTTAATATTATTTTACCAAATGTTGAGCGGGACAAATGTTTGGTTATTTTTTCAGTATCATTTATTATTAATTTGAATTATTAATTATGAGTAATTTGCGTACTGATTTATGAATTGTTATTAATTTGAGGTATGAATTATTATCAATTTGAATTATGAAACATTAGTAATTTGAGTTATAAATTGTTATTAATTTGAGTGAGGAATTATTATTAACTTGAATTATTAATTATTAGTTAACTGAATATTGATTATGAATTATTGTTAATTTGCGTATTGATTATTATTAATTTGAGTTTGATTTATCAATTATTATTTAATTATCACGTGAGAGTGATCAAGGTATAAATACCAGTCATAAGTATTATACCCAATAGGTGATATTTACTTTATTATTTGTGTCCAAACTCTCTTATTTTGAAATACTGTAAATTCACCAGTGGAATTTACTGGGAAGTTATTACTGGAAATAATTTAGCTATTTCTTTTGTTTATTTTCATGTGCGAGTGAAACTTCAAGTATTACCAGAATTGTATTTCACAACATATTTATTGTTTATGCATTATTATTATTGTTTGAATTAATTGTATATGCGCATACTATTAGTATTATTTTTTGTAAGTGAGTTACTACTATTTTCCGACATTATTTATGTAAGTATGCGATATATATTTGACGGATTATTTTATTAATTAATAGATAATTAAAGCAAATGGTCATCAACCCGGTATTTATATAATCTTATTATTTTAATTACTGCTATCTTTCTTGTTATCCTAATTCCTAGAATCTGAAATCGCTATCCTGTTATTTATTTTATTTTCCTTTTCATTTTCTCCGTTGTGTTATTTTCGAGTTAATTTTGTTCGTGGGGCACACGAACTGGCGCCCAACTAGGTTTTCTAACCCAGCCTGAGCAGAGCAGCCAGTCCAGGGAGATTCAGGATATCTCCAGGTGGGACATTTGGTTCTGGGTTTATTTTATTTTCAGTTTTCGACCAACGGAGAGCCATAACGGCTATTGAGCGCCAACCACACTCCGCCGTGGGACGCGTGAAATAGAAGAGAACGTTATAAATTTTGTTATTCTTTTAATTTTTTCGATAAGAGTATTTGTGCTGTCTAATTTTATTTAATCTATATTTACAGGTATATAATATTATCAATGTCTCAAAACTCAGTTTGCCAAATTTTTTTTTTAAGTTGCGTCATGATAAGTGGAAAATTTATGTGAAAGGTTTTGATCTTCAATAATTTCTTACGATCAGAACTTTTATAAATTAAAATATTTATTTATTTATTTTATTTTCAAATTTTCACATAAGGGTTCGAACGAAATTTAATATTAAAATCAATTATGATTCATCAAATTAATAATCAATTATTAAACAACTACGGTACATATCTTCTTTTAATACTTTTTTAATGATACGAAATTCAATTAATTGATACCAAGAACTAAAAAATCGCGTGACCTTGACAAGTCCGTTGTAAAGCACAACCTCTCCGCTTCGCGTTCGAGGCGTGCAAAATAAAATTTTATTATTGCTATTTTTGAAAGAAATGAATTTTTGAAAAATTTAATTTTTCCCGCTACTATATTTGAGCGCCCTGCACGCGCCCACAAAATAGTACAGACCTGATGTTTGCATCTGTCAAAATAACAAGTTACTAAATGTCAAATATAATGCTGAAATTTATTAAAGAAACTACGCTCAACTGGGTATTTATAATTACTGTAAGTAATTTTTTGAATATTCTACGTGTCTTTAAAATTACTTGTACGTTGGCCTTTTTTGGATAAATATTAAAATTATTTTTTAATTGCTCATATAAAATAAATATGATATTGACAGTTCAAGGTCAATGAAAATATTATTTTTCAATCTCAGGTTTTAAATTTTTCTTAAACTAACTAATGATTTTAAAAAATAATCTTAATTTTTTTATTCATTATAAAATTTATATTTTTTGCATCTGCTTATTCTAAATAATTTTAATTTAATTATAAAGTTTTTCAGCTCTAGTACTTTTTTAGTGCGGCTGCCGGCCACCAGGCGGCGCCACATTTTTTGGAAAAAAGTGGGGGGCACCCTTGGAGATGGCCTTAACAATTTTTGAAAAATAAAACTACATATTAAGTGTTGTTTTTTTTTTTTCACGGATTTTAAGATCCGACAAATATTGTACTAGACGAACGATTACTTCAGTTGCGACAGATCAAATTTGAAATCTATATTTGAGGATTCTTAATGAAAATTTTTGAATTCAATTACTGACAATTAATTTGTTGAAATTTTGTTCGAAATTAGCGGGTTACAGGAATGGCCTTTTGGATAAACATTTGTATGAATTTTTTTATTGATTTATGGGATGGGTGACGAATTAATATAATGACAAATTTTTACAGAGTTCTAAGAGAAGAATTCCTGAGAAAAACTTCGAAAATCCTGCAAGATTGACATTGCCTAATAATCATCTTCGAAAAAAGGTAATTATAAATGAATTGAAAAGGGATGTTCATGTCTAAATATTTGCCCGGAAATACCTTTCATGATCAAGCAAGGTCTACCGACAATAAATCCTTCAAAACGGTTGATGTCAATTGAAATTTATTATTTCTCCTTAGAAGCTGGACCCTTATGTTTTAATCAAAAAAGTATTAAATTGGCCTTCATGTTTTTATTAAGAACGTTACAACGTTCTCCTCTATTTCACGCGTCCCACGGCGGAGTGTGGTTGGCGCTCAATAGTCGTTATGGCTCTCTGTTGGTCGAAAACTGAAAACAAAATAAACCCAGAACCAAATGTCCCACCTGAAGATATCCTGAATCTCCCTGGACTGGCTGCTCTGCTCAGGCTGGGTTAGAAAACCTAGTTGGGCGCCAGTTCGTGTGCCCCACGATCAAAATTAACTCGAAAGTACACAACGGAGAAAATGAAAATGAAAATAAAAATAAATAACAGGATAGCGATTTCAGATTTTAGGAATTAGGATAGCAAGAAAGATATCAGTAATTAAAATAATAAAATTAAATAACTACCGGGTTGATGACCATTTGCTTTAATTATCCATTAATTAATAAAATAATCAGTTCAATATATAACGCATACTCACATAAATAATGTTCAAAATAATAGTAAATTACTTACAAAAGAAAATAATAATAATAGTATGCGCATATAAAATTATAATTCAAATAATAACAATGCCTAAACAATAAATGTATTGTATACTAAAATTTCTGGTAATACTTAATATTTCACTCGCACATGAAAATAAACAAAAGAAATAGATAAATTGTTCTCCACTACAAATTCCCCGTAAATTCCACTGGTGAATTTACGGTATTTCAAAATACTATTGGTTTCGGACGCAAATAATAAAATAAATATCACCTCTTGAGTAATATAATTAAGAAGGTTATTTACCCTGATCACTCTCACGTGATAATTAAATAATAATTTGAGGAATCAACTCAAAGTAAATATAATAATAATTCAAATTAACAATAATTCATAACTCTAATAATAATCAATACGCAAATTAATAATAATTTACACTCAATATCCAGTTAAACAATAAGTAATAACTCAAATTATTAATATTAATACGCAATTTAATAATAATTCATAATCAATATTCAAGTAAATAATAGTTCATGACTCAGCTTAATAATAATTCATAAATCAAATCAATAATAATTCATAAATAATACTCAAATAAATAATGATTTATAACTCAAATTATTAATAAATCATAATGAAAATAACCAAACATTTACCACACTCAACATTTGGTAAAATATTACTGAATAATTTTACTGACTGTACTCGTATTTACTGAGTATAACATTCACGCATTCCATCATATGCTTATGACCAGTTACTAATACTCAGAATTTACTATCTCTCTCTCACGCTTACGCTATATACAAATGATCACCAACTCGGGAACCAAAATTACACGCCAATGTATTAGCCAAAAAGTACTTACAGTTTACGTATTATTCAACTCCCTCGGTTGCACGCTAATACGGTAAATGTATTTTCCCTTTATGCGATTTATCAAATGCTCAACTAATGCCACTGGGTGTATATTAACTACCCAAAATACCAAATGGCGACAAATTTATACTTAAGTTAATGTAACAGAGCACACACGCTACTCTTACAGAGACTATCCCACGTCTGACCATGGCAGCACGTGAATCTCGCGCCGGCAACTAGGCCGACGCCGTTTTGTCGTATATCTCACTTCAACCAATAGAGATATACAACCGTCGCATGTTATTTCTTTGCAGTACCACCAACGTACTACATAACTGTGGCCGTGTAATTTATCAAGTTCCCGACGCTAAATGACCAATTGTATTTTCCATAATTAATTCTTAATATTATTTACCGATAAATCAACCAATGATTTATTCATAAAACTAGTAGATTTATTTATAATAAATAAACCTACGGATGCCAACTGTTGCGTTGACGCGCATGCGCCAACCAATTCAAAATAATCATAAGCACGTAAATGAAATGCGCAACTATTTTCCCCAGCGCTACAAAATCCAAATATATACTCTAATTAGTCAGTGAAATCTTCTGCTTCCAATACAATTTATACCTAAGAAATCAATAACGTATTATTAACACAATAATTAAATAAAATCTTACATGTAAACAAACAACAATTATAATACAGTGTCGGATGAGACGTGTAAGCAGCGTGTGTTGCCCTCTGTTGCCCACCGACCTGATGCGAGACTGCCGCGATATAAAAATATCGTGACAACGTCGAAAAATGAAGTTTCGTTCTTCTGTATGACGTGCCGCGTAATGTATCACGTCCATCTTTCTCTCTCTAACACATACGTAGGCCGAGAAATTCTATTTTGAATAACTCGATAAATAATTAAAATAATGTCTAACTAAAAAACCTTTATTAATCAAATCAATAATAACTTCAGATTATTTAATATTGATCCCGTAATAAATTAAAGTAAGTATACTATTTAAACCACTAGTAGTAGGAAACAATAACTATAATCAATCGAAAGATAATAACAAGAGAATTAATAATCAATAAACATCTATACCTTAAACTTGATTAATAAACCGTAATTAAAAGACTAAAATAAACTCTATCTAATAACATGGGATCAAATCTCCTTGTTCTAGAAGCTTCTTTCTATGACGCGCCGCGTGACGTGTCGTGTGACGTGCCCCGTTAGTTCTACCCGTTTCTATTTCTGCACTAGTATCTTTCGGCTGTTTATCCATTTAATTAATATTATAAATAAACACTTCTTAATTTTCTTAAATTATTACAGGTAGCCGGGAGGTCTATATCAATTAGCCATTTCGATGGCGGTTCTGCTATTTTGGAAGCCAGCCCTGAAGAACCAAGAGATAACAATGAAGGCCAAAACACATTCGACAATGTAAGTATCGTTGAAAAAATTTCGCAAATAAAACAGATGTCTGCGACCAACCTGCCGTTTTTTTTTATTACTTCAATGTTTAAACCCATTTCTGAAGCTCTTGAGGTTGAGGCATGTCTCGTACTGTGCGCTGTATAAATGTCATACCTGATGTAACCGATGCCGATGCAGAGTAACTTTTTAACACTTTTTTAAAGAAACTCTATCAAATCTGTATTCATTTTTGTAGTTCGAATAAAACCTCAGTGACTAAACACTGGATCTGTGACTGCAACCGTACACACGTGTGGCATAACTTAAAACCTATCGCACAAGTTATGCCGGTGTAGGTAAGTCCAGTCGAACTGTACAAAGCGAACTCTCCTGAGTCTCAAACTCGACTACCTCGTGCTCTAGCTTTGCGCGAACTGATCTTTTATACTCCATTAATTTTCATTATTTAAATTCTTACTCAAACAAACTATAACTCTGAGTACGGATATTCCTCGCGTGGATGCTCTCCAGGAATTAACTTCTGCTGGAATCAGAACTAAAACTGAACTTTAAAAATATTAACTGAAACCTAAAAGTGACCACTAATTAAATAAACTCAATATAACCCATAAAAAATTCGACCTCGATTCTACCCAAAACTTGACTTTAAATTTGACTCTATTCTAAAAATCTATCAATTTTAACTCTTTATCTATATTTTTAATTCTTTAATTTGACTCTATAACTGTAGCAGTTAGTTACTCGGCATCAACACTGATTTTACTTAAAAACAACTGTACTCTCTTATCATCAAAATACTTAATATATTATAATTGGCCTTGAAATATCAGATTCTAGCTACCGAATCTCGTTGGCGCTTGTGACGTTCACTTTGAATAGATCCCGGCCGGTAAAATAACAACGCGACATATAAGCTTTTGAGCCATATGTATTTTCTGTATCAGTTTGACGAAATTTGTCGAAATACATGAAAATTTTTGAAAAGTTCTGTCATGAGGACCAATGCAACAGTTAGATTTCTATGGAATCTACTAAAAATGTTTAAAAAAATTATTTCGTGGACGTCCGTGTGTCTGTATGTATGGAAGCTGGCGTGGTCACGATAACGCCCGAAAAACTTAACTAATCGAACCTTTTTTTTCATACGCTTAAGTATTATCCAAAACTAGATCTCTTCGAAAATCACGGTCTAATGCAATGTAGTTTAATTATAATTAACAATAAACTAAAATCCACCTTTCGTTGGTATATCTATATCAATGTAAATAAGGTTCGTTTACAATACGTGCGCAGTACCTTTCTTTTCTGTGTAGGCGATGACGCAAAGATTTAAAAGTAAAGTTTTTATTCTGTAGATAATACGCCGATAAATATACAATATTCAAGTTTTTTTTTTTTTTTTTTTTTCGTAAAAATTGAGTGACTGCTACGAGGCGTGCACTTTTGGATTTTCCAAACTTTTTGTTATTTTTTTCTCTAATATATAAAGTACGGATTGAACGGAGTAAATTTAGCTGATTTTACTGCTAAATTTTGTGACGCGAGCGCTCAAAGCATGCTCATTTGGGTTCCCCAAACTTTTTCACTTTCCTTGTGTCCGTTTTTTGAGGTTTGTCCATGATACAGCCCTAGTGTTGTAGTTGCGGTAGTTTCTGAATAGAGGATGGCTCTTCCGCGTCGCGTTGGTTAACGTCGTCGTTCTTGGCGATGTAAGCTGGTTTTAAACGTTCGATTGGTAGGTTTTTTTCTTTTCCGTTGATGTTCATTTTATACACTTCATTAGTTACGCTTTGGATTATTGTCTAGGGTCCCATGTACGGTACTTCGAGTGGTGCTTTGACGTGGTCGCAACGTACGAAGCCTAGTGAACTGATTTTTTAATACCGATTCAAACTCTTCTCTTTTTGTGGCATCTGATTCCACGCGGAAACGGCCATTAGGCATTACTTCGCGCAGAGAAGATTCAGCAATTGCTCTTCCTTCAAGCTTTTGAGCTCAATTCTTCTCTTCTTCCAGTCTCAGTTGTTTTGCGCTGTTTCCCTTTAGAGGAAATGAACGAGTATTGATGACCTGTATTCTTATTTGTGTTTCAGATTAACATTGTAACCCATGATCTTACTATTTTGAAACGAAACGAGAAGGTAAGATTCTTTCATTTTTTTCAATTTTATATTTGTTTCGTGATATAAATATAAGAAATTTTTGAAATTAATTCATAAAAATTTTAAATCGAGAAAAACAATAGTAAATCGATGTTTTACGAGACAAAGTAAAACCTTTCAAATTACCTGCTGACAGAACTATATGATTCATTATAATTTTTTAAGATGAGAAAGTAATAATATATTTGAAAAATGTTATCATGAAATTTTTAACGCTTAATATTATTATTTAAAAGTACATCGTCAACTTCAGCATTTTGAAAAAAATTTTCACATCATTTTGTTATCTTAATAAAATAATTAAAAAAATTTTTTTTTTCTTAAAATTGTTGTGCATTTACCATAAAAAAATCATATTTGGTTGCTTTCAATGATATAGAAGACCAAATAGTAGAGGATCCGAACTAAAATCGATCTGCACCGGGCTGATAACCGATTCTTACTTATTTTACAATAAATTTAGTATATTAAAAAACATATTAAAAATAGGTTGGCTAAATAAATCCTGTACAGAATATTTTTAATTATTTTGTGAAAAATGATTTTTTATAAAATTTTGCAACATCATGATAACTGGAAAAATTTTATCCTGACTGAAAGTTTGAAACATATAGAATAATTATTTAGCAACCATACCTAAACTCTAATTAATAACTTATAATTAACAATCGAAAATAAGGCCTATCTAATAACATTGAGTCGCATCTCGAAATTTCTTCCTATGACGTGCCGCGTAATGTATCACGTTCATCTTTCTCTCCCTAACATATACGTAGGCCGAGAAATTCTATTTTGAATAACTCGATAAATAATTAAAATAATGTCTAACTAAAAAACCTTTATTTATCAAATCAATAATAACTTCAGATTATTTAATATTGATCCCGTAATAAATTAAAGTAAGTATACTATTTAAACCACTAGTAGTAGGAAACAATGACTATAATCAATCGAAAGATAATAACAAGAGAATTAATAATCAATAAACATCTATACCTTAAACTTGATTAATAAACCGTAATTAACAGACTAAAATAAACTCTATCTAATAACATGGGATCAAATCTCCTTGTTCTAGAAGCTTCTTTCTATGACGCGCCGCGTGACGTGTCGTGTGACGTGCCCCGTTAGTTCTACCCGTTTCTATTTCCGCACTAGTATCTTTCGGCTGTTTATCCATTTAATTAATATTATAAATAAACACTTCTTAATTTTCTTAAATTTATACAGGTAACAGAGAAGTCTCTATCAGATAGCCATTTCGATGGCGGTTCTGCTATTTTGGAAGACAGCCCTGAAAAACCAAGAGATTACAATGAAGGCCAAAACACATACACCATTGTAAGTATCGTTGAAAAAATTTCGCAAATAAAACAGATATTTGCGACCAACCTGCCGTTTTTTGTTATTACTTTAATGTTTAAACCCATTTCTGAAGCTCTTGAGGTTGAGGCATGTCTCGTACTGTGCGCTGTATAAACATTATCAATGCCACATGATCCCAGAAAGGATTTTATCCATTTGCTTAACGTTTGCGATGATATCGCCTTGTGTGGTTTTCTTATACTAATAAAAAGCTTATTTTTGTCACCTCTGATTTCTTTAGTTACCCTGATATATTCTATTATAGTACTTGCCTTACACAGCTCTGGTCTGTTTTCAAAAAAGGGCAGATTCAGCAACGGCTGATAGGCACCTGGCCTAGATGTCTTTATTTTGTCCGGAATTTTTATTTTAAAAATTGTACTATAACTCGATGATATTTTTCACCATAAAATTCTTTCTATGTATAATCCAGATAGTTTTTACAATTATGTAGGTGGTATTAGTAACTATCTAATTGATTGTAAAAAATTCTACCATAATCTGATAGGAATTGTGATTATTCAATTTTCTCCGTGTAGAGTTTTAACTTAGTTTACCTTAAAATATGCAAGTTTCACCAAATTTTCCCTCTTACGTATGAAATATTTTTGAAATTTGTATTTTTATAGGTTGATTTTTTTCCGTCACGATCCATTTTGTCATCAACTAGAATAAGCGCCAACCAATTCTCTGATTCAGCAGAAGTTATGGAACAGGTCTGTCTTGGAAGCTCTAAAAAAAATATTGGAGTGAACAAGAGTAAATTAAGCCAACAAAATCAAACAGAGTCTGGTGAAACAAGGGAAGAAAGTTGTAACGAAAGTTCTGAAGAAGGAGAAACAATGGAAAGAAGCAGTCATGATTTGTCACCCAAAATGCGGTTTATATCTAAATTCAGTACACACGAACAGCGACGATTGAGTGAGACTTATTACCTTCAAGAGACTAGTGGTTCAGACGATGAAAGTGACAGCAGTGATAGCAGCAGTACTTCCATAAATACTGAAGGAGTGTCCGATAAGAGCAATTCTGGATCTTCTGATCTAGATGATTCCGAAATGGAACAATTAATGGAAACCTATGGCAAAATGGCGGAACTCTCCCTTTCAGTATTAAATGACCGTCTCACAAATGCCACTACTCCCATTAGTGGTCTCAATAAAAAATACTCTAACATATATTGTCTCCACCAGACTCCCCCGAGTACAAATAATCACATCTCTCTTTCAATGATAGAAGGAAAAAGAATGTATGTAAGTAAGAAATGTGGACATAAAACCGCAAGTAGAAGAACCACAAAGGAGCATATAGAAGTCAATCATTATAAGTCGTATTTTGTATGTCCCATATGCATGAAGAGCTACAGAAGCTCAGCAAATATGGCATTGCAGCGTCATATAAAATTGTGCATAAGCGTGATTAAGCAATTAATCGAAGAGAAAATAGCTTTATTAAAGAAAAAAAAAAAATTACAATGAATGAATGGATAAATATTACATGAAGCATTTATCAATTATGATTATTGAACATGAATCAAAAAATACTACTCCAATCTAAAGAGTGATAAATAAGATTAGTTTTCCATTGAAGAAGAGAATTAATGGCACTACAAATCATATAGAATCTACATGCAATTTGTAATGCACCATATGATGAAAAAATAAAAGAAAAAGTTAAAATAAATAAATAAAACATAAAATAAATGAATAAACAAAATATAAAAAAATATTATAAAGAGTATTAATAAATTATTATTAATAAATATGAATTAAAAAATACAACTCCAATCTAAAGAGTGATAAATAAGATTAGTTTTCCATTGAAGAAGAGAATTAATGGCACTACAAATCATATAGAATCTACATGCAATTTGTAATGCACCATACGAAGAAAAAATAAAAGAAAAAGTTAAAATAAATAAATAAAACATAAAATAAATGAATAAACAAAATATAAAAAAATATTATAAAGAGTATTAATAAATTATTATCAATAAATATGAATTAAAAAATACAACTCCAATCTAAAGAGTGATAAATAAAAGTTTTCCATTGAAAAAGAGATTTTAATTCCTAAATATCCCAAAATTGTCCAATTCTGTAATCTAATTTGTCTAATTATTGATTCAAAGATTGTCTAATTGTTGGCTCAGCCATTGTCCAATCGTTGGTTTAAAAATTGTCCAATTAATGAATCGAACATTTTCCAATCGTTGACTTAAAAACTATCATTAATAATTGTTGTTCCGCGGATATTGAATACAGAGTATCTTTTGGATATTGTAAAAAGGTCCTGTAGCAAATCTAGTAATTTTTCGAGCATGCTACCGATCAGCAGACAGAAAAACCTTAAGGAATTACGATTTTTTTAGTAACCTGTTCAGGTAAACTATTGTTAATAATTGTTGTTTCGCGGATATTAAATACAGAATATCTGTTTGATTTGCTAGGAAGGTCCTGTAGCAAATTTCCTATTTTTCTTACCATGCTACTAGTCATCACACAGAGAAAACTTAGAAAAAATCAGTTTTTTTGGTAACCTGTTCAGGTAGACTATTGTTAATAATTGTTGTTCTGCGGATATTGAATACAGGATATCTTTTAAAGACGCTAGGAAGGTCCTGTAGTGAATCTAGTAATTTTTCGAGCATGCCAGCGGTCAGCAGACAGAGAAAACTTAGGAAACTACGATTTTATTAGTAGCCTGTTCAGGTAGACTATTGTTAATAATTGTTGTTTCGCGGATATTGAATACAGGATATCTTTTAAATATGCTAGGGAGGTCCCGTAGCGAATCTAGTAATTTTCCGAGCATGCTACCGGTCGGCAGACAGAAAAAACTTAGGAAAAATCAGATTTTTTGGTAACCTGTTCAGGTAAACTATTGTTAATAATTGGTGTTCCGTGGATATTAAATACAGGATATCTTTTTGATATTATAAAAAGGTCCTGTAGCAAATTTCATATTTTGACCATGCTACCGGTCTCACACAGAAAAAACTTAAAACAAATCAGTTTATTTGGTAACCTGTTCAGGTAAACTATTGTTAATAATTGTTATTCCGCGGATATTGGTTACAAGATATCTTTCTGATATTATATGATGGAAAGGTCAGGGTTTTTATTTATATGAAATGAAAAGGCGTATCAATCAATGTTAAATAATAAAGGTTTACTATAAGTTAAGTACACTCTTGGTATGACTACTTTCGAGGAGTCTTTTACACAAAGTGAGCCTCGTGTTCTCTCGAGGCAAGTCGGGAGCTGTCCGCGACAGCCGAGTGCGCGCTACAGCGGCGCTTAGGGAAAGTACATATAGGCGGTATTTTCAACACTCCCTCCCGACTATATCTGGTTTTCCTTACTACATATATATGTCGGATGGGCAGCAGGTAGTTGAGAGGTACTCTTAGTACCATCATTAGTAACACCATTGTTCGTAGACATTTTTATTTAATCAACAAGATATCAGATAAATAACAAAGTAACTATCGTCACACACAAAATTACTCTCGAGGAGATTTCACAATTGATTAAAGTATTACAAATAATTCAAGTATTACAGTATGATTTAAACTAAGATCGAAGTTACACAATAGTAAATATTTACTATAGGCTAAATATTACAATAACTACACTCAAATAATTGTATGGATTATAATACACGCGGTACAGCAGTATTTACTAATTTAATATACAACTCAATTGTAGAGTAAACAAAATATACATGACAGTAAAATTAGACTCGAGAACGAATACACGGTCAGCAGGATACGAGACGCTCTCGACTCAAGCTCAAACAGCAGTGTGACTCTAATTGCACTCTGAACTCCAAAAAAACTACTGTCTTTACCTGAAAGACCCAAAACGAACTCCTCCGTTCTATATTGTACTCTTTTACTATCCTCTGACCGTGGCTACGTTTGGTGAGCAGATGCCACTCCAAGTCTAAGCCTACCGCCATAAAAATATTTTACAACAAGCTTAAAAAAATTCCCAATCCGATTAAGTTGTAAAATATTATTGCTAAATATTGTTGCTTAAATAAAATATAAACTAAAATGTAGTTGGGACTTTCCAAAGTCTCTGGGAAAACCCAGCTATACTTTTATCTCCGACATATATATTACTTTTAATCACATCTTACAACTAGTTTTATAAAATTTAAATCTTTGTACTTCTCAGCTCGGCTATAAATTTATTTATCCCCTCGTTCTGTCCTTGTTTGTCTCCCTTTGCTCAGCTCCACTCGTCTATCTAGGCCACTCGTTTATCTTTTACTGCTCAGATCGGTTACCTGTAAACTTTTAACTTGAATTAATTATCAGTCGTTTCACTCGTCTGGTCTTTATCAGTCGTTCCGTTTGTTATTGTGTCGGTTAATTGTTTGTGTAGTTCAAACGGTAAAGGTTTTGAAAGCAGGTCAGCAACTTGATTTTTGGATGCAATCTATCTAATCTTAACCATACCACGTTCCACACATTCTTTGACATAGTGCTCTCGTACCTCTGTCATGTGTCTCAATTTGTTCCCACCACTCGTTTGTGCACTCGCCTCAGCAGCTTTATTATCACACCATAGCTGCATGGGATAAAATGTTTGGGTCAGGATAGGCTTTAGGGAATTGCTCATTGCCACCAGTTTCTGACTAGCTTCACTCATAGCTACATATTCTGCCTGGCACGTTGATAGAGCAACATAGTTTTGCTTGTGTGACCTCCACGCAATGGTGTCACCAAACAGCTAGATTATAAAACCACTCGTCGTTAGAGAACCTTTACAGTCTGCAAAGCTAGCATCTGAGAAAGCCCGCAAGTTGTCTTGTTTTGCTAAATATGTAAGCCCCAAATTAGCTGTTCTCTTTAGGTATCTAAACACTCGTTTTACCATTTTCCAGTCGTTCTCATTTGGATTGAGCTGATGTCTGCTCAAGACATTTACTGCAAATGAAATATCAGGACGCGTTGCTTCTGCTTAATACAATAAACTTCCTACAGCTTCTCTATACGTCATATTTACACTCGTCTCGGTCTCTCGTATCATTTCATTATTATAGTTTTCCTCTCTAAGTTTTCTCTCTCTGTTAGCAACTTGAGAAGTTACCATGGGAGTTCTTTGGGGATAGGATTCGTTAAACTTAAATTTTTCAAGTATTTTGTCAACATAACGTTTTTGACTAAGATAAAGCATTCTCTTTTCTTTATCTCTTGTAATAGAGATTCCCAAGAATTCCTTTGGTTCGCCTAAATCTGTCATTTTAAATTCACTCATTAAGCTGTCTTTTACATCGTTCAGTTTACACTCGTCGTTACTTGCAATTAGGATGTCGTCTACGTACAGTAGTAGAATTAAAAACTTTTCATCGTTTCGCGAAGTAAATAGACACGGCTCGTTATTACTATTTTCTAAACCGACTTTCCGAGCAACCTCTGTGAATCTTTCGTTCCAACGCTTAGGACTTATTTTTAACCCGTATAACGCTCGTTTAAGTTCACATACTTTATCGTTCTGTTCGTTTTTATTCATTTGAGTTCCTTCCGGGATTTCCATGTAAATCTCTTCGTCAATCGTTCCATTCAGAAAAGCCGTCTTTACGTCTAATTGAGAGATCATCAAGCTATACTTGTTTGCTATTGCTAGAACTGCACGCACTAAAGGTGATCGCGACACCGGTGCATATGTTTCTTTTAGTTCGTAAATATTTCTGTCTTCAAACCCACGAATAACTAACCTTGCTTTGAACTTAGTCACATTGTTACTTTCTATCTTTCGTTTAAACACCCATCGTGAATCAATAATGTTGGCCTTTTGACCGTTACACATCGTTTTGGGTCTTTTGACCACTTCCCACACATCGTTTTCCCTCATTGAATTTAATTCACTTTCGATTGCCTTTCGCCACTGGGTTGCTTCATCGGTTTGCATAGCCTCTTTGTAAGAAGTTGGATCCCGATTTATTTTAGCTAGTAACCCATGATAGATCTTGTCCTCCACATCGTTTATTGTCTGGTCATATTTATCGTTCAGCCTGGTAGTAAATAATATTTTCCCTTCACATTCATTGTCGTTTTCTCGCAATTTAACATTCCTTAAATTTTCACTCGTCATACTGCCACTCGATTCATTCTTTTGTTTATTTATCGGATTTTTACGCGGTCGTCCTCTCTTTCGTTTAATTGGGACTTCTCCCTCCATTTTTAACAATTCATCGCACTCGTTTTTACTATCAGGAAATTCTACGAACCATTTCTCTTTATTAATCTCGTTTTCGTCAACCGGCCAATCTTTTATCTCACACCGTTTCCATTTATCGCCGTAAACCAGTTTCTCGTTAAATCTCACATCGCGACTCTCGTAATATTTGACCTCTTCTGGTTTTATGAATTGATATCCTGTGGGGGTGTAACTCACCATGATAACGCGTCGTCCTTCGAATCGAAATTTGGGTCCCGTTTTACGTTGTAATTTGATATACGCCACGCAGCCAAATCGTCTTAGCTGATTTATATCAAAGTGGTGATTAGGAGCAAATTTGCTCATAGGGGTTATCATTTCGTTTGATTTGTGAGGCGTCGTATTATACGCGTTCACCGCTGCGTTTAGGGCTAAATCCCACATATTTTCTGGCAGTTTTGCATCATACATATATGACCTAACTTTCTTTTGAATCGTTTGATTAAATCTTTCAGACACACCGTTGTGCTCCGGAGTATCTGGACTAGAGCATTGCAGCTCCGCGCCTAGTTTATTTAAAACTTCCCTCGTATATCCTCCCGTAAATTCTGTCCCCTGATCTGACCAGAGATAGCACACCTTCGCGTCTCTCCCTAGCAAGTTCCGTGCACTTTTCACGAATGCTTCAAGGCACAGACCCGTGTCGATTTTATTTTTCATCGGATATGCTATTGCAAGTCTCGAAAAATCGTCTACAAAAACAGAAATGAATCTGTATCCTTTGGGATGTGTAGAAGGACTAATGGGCCCCATCGTATCCGAGTGTATCACTTGCAATGGTTCCGTAGCTCGTTTACGCTTCGTTTTAAACGACAATTTATTGAATTTGGCAATCATACATACCTCGCACTCTAAAATCGAATCATAAAACTCGTGTTCTCTCGTGGCAAGTCGGGAGCTGTCCGCGACAGCCGAGTGCGCGCTACAGCGGCGCACAGGGAAAAATCATACAGACGGTATTTTCAACATTATAAAAAGGTCCTGTAGCAAATCTAGTAATTTTCTGAGCATGCTACCGGTCGGCAGACAGATGAAACGGAGGAAACTTCGATTTTTTTAGTAACCTGTTCAGGTAAACTATTGTTAATAATTGTTGTTCCGCGGATATTAAATAGAGGATATCTTTTTGATATTATAGAAAGGTCCTGTAGCAAATCTAGTTATTTTCCGAGCATGCTACCGGTCGGCAGACAGAGAAAACTTAGGAAACTTCGACTTTCTTAATAACCTCTTCAGGTAAACTATTGTTAATAATTGTTGATTCGCGGATATTGAATACAGGATATCTTTTTAATATTATAGGAAGGTCCTGTAGCGAATTTCCTACTTTTCTTACCATGCTACCAGTCACCACACAGAAAAAAACTTAAAAAAATCAGTCTTTTCGGTAACCTGTTCAAGTAAACTATTGTTAATAATTGTTGATCCGCGGATATTGAATACAGGATATCTTTTTGATATTATAGAAAGGTCCTGTAGCAAATGTCCTATTTTTCTTACCATGCTACCAGTCACCACACAGAAAAAAACTTAGAAATAATCAGTTTTTTTGGTAACCTGTTCAGGTAAACTATTGTTAATAATTGTTGTTCCGCGGATATTAAATAGAGGATATCTTTTTGATATGATAGAAAGATCGTGTAGTAAATCTAGTAATTTTCCGAGCATGCTACCGGTCGGCGGACAGAAAAAACTTAGGAAACTTCGATTTTTTTAGTAACCTGTTCAGGTAAACTATTGTTAATAATTGTTGTTCCGCGGATATTAAATAGAGGATATCTTTTTGATATTGTAGAAAGGTCCGGTAGCAAATCTAGTAATTTTCCAAGCATGCTACCGGTCAGAAGACAGAAAAAACAGTTGCTACTTGCTACTAGCTATTTGCTACTACTAGCATTGTCAAAATTTCGGAAATTTCGGGAAAAAATCATAGAAATGGTCTGGAGTTCTCTGATTATTCTCTTTCATCACAGCATTGTAGCAAATAGTATAAATATTATCGACATAGTTTGAAAATATTAATTTATTTAATGCCGTATGATGGATCGTGGAGATGGATTTGATCTTTGCTACTTGCTACTTGCTACTTGCTACTTGCTACTCGATATTTGCTACTTGCTACTTGCTACTTGCTACTGGCTACTTGTTACCAGTAGCAATTTCAAAATTTCGAAAATATCGGAAAATTATCATAGAAGTGGTCAGGAGTTCTATGATTATTCACTTCCATTATAGCATATTAACAAATAGTATAAATATAATATCCTTAAATTGAAAATATTAATTTATTTAATGCGGTATGATGGGTGGTGGAGATGGATTTGATATTTACTCCTTTCTATTTGCTACTTGCTACTTGATCCTTGTTACTTGCTACTTGCTATTTGCTACTTGCTACTTGCTACTGGCTACTTGCTACTTGCTACCAGTAGCAATTTCAAAATTTCAAAAATATCGGAAAATTATCATAAAAGTGGTCAGGAGTTCTATGATTATTCACTTCCATTATAGCATTTTAGCAAATAGTATAAATATTATCGACATAGTTTGAAAATATTAATTTATTTAATGCCGTATGATGGATGGTGGGGATGGATTTGATATTTGCTCACTGCTACTTGCTACTTGCTACTTTCTACTGGCTACTTGCTACCAGTAGCAATTTCAAAATTTCGAAAATATCGGAAAATTATCATAGAAGTGGTGAGGAGTTCGATGATTATTCACTTTTATTATAGCAGTTTAGCAAATAGTATAAAATATCATCGTCATAATTTGAAATTATTAATTTATTTGATGCGGTATGATAAATGGTGGAGATGGGTTTGATATTTGCTCCTTGCTACTTGCTTCTTGCTACTTGGTACTCGCTACTTGCAACTTGCTACTCGCTACTTGCTAATTCCTACTTGCGAGTTGCTACTTGCTACTTGCTACTTGCTACTTGCTACTCGCTACTTGCTAATTTCTACTTGCTACTTGCTACTTGCTACTTGCTACTTGCTATTAGCTACTACTAGCATTGTCAAAATTTCGGAAATTTCGGGAAAAAATCATAGAAATGGTCTGGAGTTCTCTGATTATTCACTTTCATCACAGCATTGTTGCAAATAGTATAAATATTATCGACATAGTTTGAAAATATTTATTTATTTAATGCCGTATGATGAATTGTGGAGATGGATTTGATCTTTGCTACTTGCTACTTGCTACTTGCTACTCGCTATTTGCCACTTGCTACTTGCTACTTGCTACTGGCTACTTGTTACCAGTAGCAATTTCAAAATTGTGAAAATATCGAAAAATTACCATAGAAGTGATCAGGAGTTCTATGATTATTTACTTCTATTATAGCATATTAACAAATAGTATAAATATAATATCCTTAAATTGAAAATATTAATTTATTTAATGCGGTATGATGGATGGTGAAGATGGATTTGATATTTACTCCTTTCTATTTGCTACTTGTTACTTGCTACTTGCTACATGCTACTTGCTACTTGCTACTGGCTACTTGCTACTTGCTACTGGCTACTTGTTACCAGTAGCAATTTCGAAATTCCGAAAATATCGGAAAATTATCATAGAAGTGATCAGGAGTTCTATGATTATTTACTTCCATTATAGCATATTAACAAATAGTATAAATATAATATCCTTAAATTGAAAATATTAATTTATTTAATGCGGTATGATGGATGGTGGAGATGGATTTGATATTTACTCCTTTCTATTTGCTACTTGCTACTTGCTACTTGCTACTGGCTCCCAGGGGAGAAACCTAACTCCTACTGGGCGCGTCCCCGGGTGGCGGATAGGGGAACGTCCTCACTGGTCGACAGACCAGCGGACAGGGGTGAAATAAAATAGCCCCCGCGGACCAAACGTGGTGCGAGGAGAAGGGAAATCTCCATAATCACCTAGGGGTTGTGACTTGAATAAACACTAATATGAAAAGTCTTGTAGGAGTAAGCCTCGGAAAAACGCCGCTTCCTGGGGACCGCCAGGCGCGTGCACTTGGAGCTGATGCTGAGTGCCGTGAATTGCAAGCCATCAGCGGTGAGTCGCCGAACAGGCGGGCGCTCACCGGGACACCCGAATCAGTTACAGCCGACACGGTAGGGAACCAGGCCGCTAATGCTACTGGAACAGGCATGGAAATGCCCTCAAAAGAGAACGCTACCAAGACTACAGCTGATCTTGTTACGCTTCGCGACGCAGAAATTAGCGGTGAAGATGTTAAGTTAAGCGAGATGCAGGAGTTACTGAAGGATACCCTCTCTACGATACGCTTGAAAAGGACTGTGCCCACGGAAGTCACGCGGGGGGTCAAAGAGGTGGTGGATCTCCTTCATGGGATTCTTACCCACCGTAAGGCGTGGAAAGATGCAAAGCGGAAGCTCTCTTGCGCCGAAACCAAGGAACGCCATTTCTTGGAGACAGAGCTGAAACAACAACAGCTGAAGACTAAAGAGCTCTTAGCTTACCATGAACTGGAGACGCCGACCGTGGGCAGCAGCAAAAAAAGGCCTGCACCTAGCGCTCCCCTGGGGCCTGAAGAGTGTATCGCTACCAAAAAGGATGGATTCGTTAAGGTCTCCGGCAGGAAAAGGAAAAAACCTTCTGCTCTTTCACCGAGAACCCCCCCCCCCCAGTGATTCCTTCGGCCGATGAGAATCAGGTTCCCTCACGAACCGATACTCCACTTCACCGTAAGACTGAGAGGAAAAAGCGTGTACTCGCAAGCAGGACTTGTGCCGTGCTTGGTAAACCCGCTCAGGGTAAAACCTACGCTGAGCTTCTTAAGAGTATAAAAAATAGCGTGGACCCTCATGAACACAAGGTGGAATTCAAAAGCATTCGGAAGACCCGAGACGGCGGCGTCCTACTAGAGCTGGACCGTAACTCAGGCCACTGCCCTAAATTTACCGCCGCTGTTAAGGCTGCTGTTGGTACCAATGGCGCCGTAAAAGATCTCACACCCACGGTCACGGTTGAGATTCGCGACGTGGATGAGACCTCCACGGTGGAAGATGTTCGGACCGCACTGGTTGGCGCCTTAGGAGAAGCTATAAACCTAAGAAGAGTCGGCCTGTCAAAACCATCGGATCGCGGGCAAAGGACAGCCTTCGCCGACATGGATGGGGCAGATGCAGAGAAGCTCCTGACTAGTGGGCGCATCAAGATTGGATGGATGAACTGCAGAATCCGTCTGAGCAAGCAGGTTACTCGCTGCTACCGGTGCCTTAACTTTGGGCACGTATCAAGGTCCTGCAGTGGACCCGACCGAAGTAAGCTCTGCTACAGGTGTGGGACGCCAGGCCACACCGTAGCCTCCTGTAGTGAGCTTCCTCATTGCGTTTTGTGCACTGCTTTAAATGAAGAGGGGTGCAATACCGATCATGTTCTCGGCACTGGAGCATGTGCTGTCTTCCGAAGAGCACTAGCAAGTTTAGCGGACAGCACGAAATGATTCGTTTTGTGCAATGTAACCTGAGAAGAGGGTGGACCGCGCAACACCTCTTACACCAGCATGTCGTTGAGCGTAAGACCGATATATGTGTTATATCGGAGCAGCATAGCAACATTTCGACGACGAGATGGCTTTCAGACCCCTCGGGTACTGCAGCCACCTGGATCGTGAACCCAAGCCTTCGCGTTCTTGACAGTGGGCAGGGTGATGGCTTCGTCTGGGCGAGAATCATGCAGCTTACTCTTGTGAGTTGCTACCTTACTCCTAATGAGCCCATTTCGGAATTCCGCCGTAAATTAGGCAACATTGAGGATATGGCTCGTCAAGTAGCGGGCGAGGTCATTATCGCCGGCGACTTTAACGCCAAGTCGGTGGCCTGGGGCATGTCCTGGGGTGATACTCGTGGATCTGAGGTCATGGATATGATCGCTCGATTAGACCTCACAGTCCTCAACCGTGGCAGCACATCCACATCCAGAAGGTCAGGGTATCGCGAAACCATCATTGACATCACACTTGCTACTGCTGATGTCGCAGCCACTATTACAGGCTGGAAAGTCCTTGAGGACTTCAACGCGAGTGACCATCAGTATATACAGTTTAAGGTTAATAATTTTAGAAAAATTTATTGATATCTGAATTGCTTATAATTTAATTTAATTATTTAGGTACTCTTCGAGAAATAGACAGTATATCGTGAATATATCCTTTGTATCCTGTATGACACCCAAGCGACATCGTTTTTCTAAAGCCGATTTCGAAAACGATGTGGAACTATAATTAACGGTTTTTGAAACATACCGAGTTAATTCAACAGAAATAGATAATCTTACGATTATCATTCAATAAATTGTATCAAATAAACGTTTTTTTTTTTTACTTTAATCAACGCAGCAAACTCACAGACTGAAACTCTATATTGCGCAAAGTCGTTAAACGACATCGCTTTACGTAAAACGATTACAGAAAGCGACGTTTCATTATAACGTTAATAATTTTAGAAAAATTTATTGATATCTGAATTGTTTATATTTTAATTTAATTATTTGGGTACTCTTCGAGAAATAGACAGTATATCGTGAATATATCCTTTATATTCTGTATGACACCCAAGCGACATCGTTTTTCTAAAGACGATTTCGAAAACGATGTCGAACTAAAATTAACGGTTTTTGAAACATACCGAGTTAATTCAACAGAAATAGATAATCTTACGATTATCATTCAATAAATTGTATCAAATAAACGTTTTTTTTTTTTACTTTAATCAACGCAGCAAACTCACAGACTGAAACTCTATATTGCGCAAAGTCGTTAAACGACATCGCTTTACGTAAAACGTTAAAGAATATCTTCATAGATTATTTCCATCATATAATTTTGATATTAACAATAACAATAAACATTTTATTGGGAAAGGGAATTCATCTCCTTATCTAGAAACAGATTTTCTCCAACAATACATGGGATCGAACGCAATATCATTCGACGAAGCTAAAATCAATAATATATTTTATAGAATATCAGGTAAAAATAAAGATACACAGTTTTGTAACAGTTTTCTCTATTGTAAAAACGTATGCTTTGGAAACATTGAAAATATTATAGAATTTGAAGTAAATAATGAAAAACTTAATGGAGTAATAGTAAGAAGATGGAAGCAAACGAAAAACGTTTTGCATACTGAATATTTGAAGCAAATAGAATTAACATCTGATACAATTTTTGTACCAAGCCATGAGATAATCGGACCTTCAATTGTTGTGTATGATTCAGAATATTATAAATACATTGTAAGATTACCTAATGTTTGGGAAAGTGATTAAAATTAGGTCGAATTTTCTAGATTGTATATGAATCTTACATGGAAAAAAAGTAAGCAAAAATTACTATGCGACAAGTCTCCCGAAACCAATGATAAGATCAGATATCTTTTACTTTTAGCATAAGTTAAAAATTAATATTCGATAGGTGATAGATACAAACACAGTAAAAAATACAAACGCTTAGTAATTCTTAATATACGATAGCATATTTTACTCATGGAGTAATACTTTTTTACTTTTGTCAAAAGTAAAAGCAATTGAATCCCAATAAAGGTTTCGGGTTACTTTCCGCATTGTAATTTTTCTACTTAATTTTCCCATGTACTTATTTTCATAATTAAGAATATCAGTGCTAGAAAAAATAGGTATCAAATTACTTAAAACACACGAAAATATATTGTGATAAATTTTTGTGAATGAATAATGAATTATATCGTAATCAAAGTAACTTCTAAATTAATCATTTTGCTGAACATTATTACTTTAATGAAAAAGCTTAGTTGGTAGGATCGTTATTCAAAACAATTCAAAACGATTCAACTTTAATTTTTATATTTATATAAGATACAAATTCATTATTGAGTGAATCGTATTGTTTAATAAGGGAACATTGAGTTAACGTTGTTAAAACTATAAATGTTAATCTGATCTCGCTTTTGGAATAACAACATTGTTTTGAATATATACAACGTGTAAATGTATGCTTTGGTGTCAATTTTGGAAATTCATAAACAAGGAATTTAATTATGTTAAACATAAAAGAAGTTATGTATTAATTAAATTGATAAAAGTTATTATCTGAGCTTTTTGTAATAAATTTATCAATAAATGAAAGTAAAAAAATAAATTTTTGGTATAGTTCATTTTAAGTGTGAAATCAACATGTTACGTTTAATTATCTTCTCCTGTACCCTGATTGAAAAAAATTGATTAAATTCATAATAAGTGTGGATCTATGCATCAGTCGATTTGAATAGTTTGAAAAGTGATAATTTTTAAATGTAATATGAAATATTTTAATATTAAAAATATCGGAAAAATAATAATCATTCATTTGTTCAACAAAAAAAGTGTAATGAATAAAAATCATAAAATTTCAAAAGGCTAAGAAATTAATTTTTTTTTTTTGGATAATCTTTAATAAAAAATTTCGGCATTGCGCTCATAGCGCAGCGGACGAAAATTTTATGATAAGCATAAAATTATGGAGTTATGTTTAATAAACTTAAAAAACTGCAAATACTGTTATTTTTAATCGGACACCGTTTTTGAGAATTTCTTAAGGAAGCAGCATCACTTTGATTTCTTAAAACACGTGTTTACCATTCACAGTCTATTTTTGGTAATTGGAACCCATCTAATTGAACACAAAATTAATAAATTGATATTGGAATTATTTTAGTGAAACTTGTTGACCAGATAACAAAACATTGATTTCTGCGATTGTTTTACGGAAAGCAATGTCATTTAAAGAGTTTGCGCAATAATAGTTTTTAGTCTCTGAACATTTTTTGATTACATTAATATTATAAAAAAAGTGTTATTGTTATTTAATATAATGAATTGTATTATCAGCATGGAATTAATAATTGATATTCAATTAATTTTCTATATTCTGAAAACAGATAATGCTAGTCCAACATCGACTTTGAAATCGTTTCTGAGAAACGGACGTTTCTATGACTTTATAGAATAGATATTTATGATTTGCAGTCAGTTTCAGGCAATCAGTATCCGGAAAATCTGTTTAAAGCTTGACGGATTTATATTTTAATTACTTTATTAAAAAAAATGAACGGCGTAAAAAAAAGTCTACCGTGTATTCTGTACATTTCAACAAAAGTAATGTCGGTTAAACATCGCTTTCGAAATCATTTCTGAAAAAAACGTAGACTTGATTTTATTGAACAGATAGTTGTGATTTGCAGTCAATTTTGACAATCAGTACCCAAATAATTAAAGTAAATGTTGACCAAAAAATATTATTAATATTCAATTAAAAGTTATAAAATGAAACACAAAAAGTCTGTCATGTGATTAATTTGAGAAAAGCGATTTCGTTTTGAGACTTCGGGCAATATAGGTAGAGTCTGGGAATTTACTGCAATGATTTTGTGGATTAAAATAATAAAAACTATTATTCAATATAAATGATTAAATTATAAGCGTAAAATAATCTATTTTTGTTAAATTAACTTGGTATGTTTCAAAAACCGTTATTTTTAGTTCGAAATCATTTCGAAATCGTCTTTTGTAAAACGATGTCACTTGGGTGTCATACAGGATACAAAGGATATATTCACGATGTACTGTCTATTTCTCGAAGAGTACCCGAATAACTAAATTAAATTATAAACAATTCAGATTTCAATAAATTTTTTTAAAATTATTAACTTAATAATGAAACGTCGCTTTCTGTAATCGTTTTACGTAAAGCGATGTCGTTTAACGACTTTGCGCAATATAGAGTTTCAGTCTGTGAGTTTGCTGCGTTGATTAAAGTAAAAAAAAAAAACGTTTATTTGATACAATTTATTGAATGATAATCGTAAGATTATCTATTTCTGTTGAATTAACTCGGTATGTTTCAAAAACCGTTAATTTTGGTTCCACATCGTTTTCGAAATCGGCTTTAGAAAAACGATGTCGCTTGGGTGTCATACAGAATATAAAGGATATATTCACGATATACTGTCTATTTCTCGAAGAGTACCTAAGTAATTAAATTAAAATATAAACAATTCAGATATCAATAAATTTTTCTAAAATTATTAACGTTATAATGAAACGTCGCTTTCTGTAATCGTTTTACGTAAAGCGATGTCGTTTAACGACTTTGCGCAATATAGAGTTTCAGTCTGTGAGTTTGCTGCGTTGATTAAAGTGGAAATTAAAAAAAAAAAACGTTTATTTAAGACAATTTATTGAATGATAATCGTAAGATTATCTATTTCTGTTGAATTAACTCCAGGAATGTTACTGTTCACAATGTTGAAGAATGTTTAATAACTAAAAAATTGCAATATTGCGAAGCAAGCATGATATTACAACCATGTATTTTGACATCCATTGAAACAAAAAGTTATGTTATTTTCATACCACCCGGAAGTTATGGCGATTGATAAAGATTATATTGTTCTTCAAATTAATTAAAAGAAATTATTTTTATGAATACTGCTCGGTTAAAAATTTCTTACAATGAAAAACATCATTTTTCTTCACATCTTATTATATTTACATTCAGATAATTATTAAGTTGTTTGCCTTTTTTACTTACATATCATTTAAAATCTTGCCAGTTAAAAATTTCGAAAGTGTTAGTACAATATTTATATTATAGTAGTAAAATAATAATGTAGTGATATTAACTTTGATGTTCTCTTATAATACAGTTTATGCAAATAATAAGGTTCTGTTATTTTATATTAACAAATTATTGTGATAATTTTTTACCTCATAAATATTTCCATTTATAAATGTAAAATTTTTTTGACACTTATTACGTGAAATGTTTATCAACAAGCTATTTAGTTTAGTATAACTGTATATTTTTACTTTGTACGTGTCAACTCAAATAATTATAGTTTATTTATTATATTATTTCACTTAGTCATAATTGATAATAATTATAAATTATTAAATATTTCATGTTATTATTGTATAGTTTTACTTACTTTTAACTAAAAATAATTATAATATCAGTTATACTTACCGGGTTGTTATAATTTTTTTCTGTCATTTAAATTATTAAATAGTGTGAATTATTCATTAGCTCACCAAAATAAAATATTGATCATTTTGATAATTAAAACTGTTTTTCTTTAATATCCTAACTATCCTTTCAATTTCTTAGTTTATTCAAATGAGTAAATTATTTAGTGTTGATTGCAATATAAAAAAATTTGAATAAATTACCTACTGTTTTTAAATTTTTCCAAACTTTTTCAGAAATTTTTTTTCCAATTATTGTAATGATATTCTTTGTCAGTATATTTCTCTAAATTACTCTGAAAAACATTTTTTATTGCAATATAAAAATTTTTTGCAAAAAGTTTTAAAACGTCTTAATAATTCTTCTCAAAGAATTGCCAAATTTGACTGAAAATTTGACTTTTCAAGACTTGATATGATTTTTTTTGACTTTCTACGAGTTTCTCAGAGTTTTCAAGAGAAAATAAGATTTTCAAAACTTTTATTTTCAATTTGTAAGAATTATTTTCACTTTCTGCAGAGAAAAATTTCCACAAGGGTAGATTTATGCAGTAATAAAACATTTTTTTTTACCATGCAATAATATTTTTATTATTACGACAGGAAACTCCAAAAGTTGAAGTTGAATTAAAGTTCCTGAGAGAGGCAATGTCTGGTTTGATCGAAAACTTCAACAATTTTCAAGAGTTTGCCAAGTCAAAATTAGCTGCAAATGATGAAAATTGGTGACAATTAAAAAGTAAGATATCATTTTTTAATAAATCTCGATTATTTAAAATTGGTTTAAAAATGACATTTATATAATGCGTTTAGTATGTCCAAATGAAAAAGCCAAATATATTTATTTTTTAAATAAAAATTATCATTTAAACATAAAAAAAATTATATAATCATTAGTAAAATTAAAAATCAATATTTCAAGTTGAAATAGGAAGAATAATCTAAATGATGAATAACTTACTAGCAAATAACGTTCAAATAAATTACTCATCGGGGGTTTTTTTAATTTCAACTGTTTATAATCAAATATTAAAGTTTGTTTCAAATTTTCCCGCAAATGTTGTTCATTGTTACGTGGGTCAAACATCCTTCCACGTTCTGACAAACAAATTCACTATTGTGAGTATATTACTTACTATCGGGAAGATGGGAATTTCCATAAAACTGCCAACCAAAATATAAAAATTATAATTCGCAATTTAGGCCGATTCGAATAGGCAGCCGTTCGGCATGCGCGTGGCTTGGATGATCACCAAAGTTGAGTAGCATCGAGCATGATCACCACTCGGCTGGGTGACAGTTTAGCCACACGTCGGGTTCGAACAAAGTCTCTGATGATCGTTAGGTGCGGAATGAAGATGCAGTGATCGGTAAATTAGGAATTTTATCGATAACTGGTGCTTCACCCAAACCGAAACTATACTGACTAGGTTTTTTCTGTGGTTTTCCTACGCCATTACACCTACATTGTACAAGGGAGGTAGTAAGGTATCACCGTAATGATACGGTACAGTATAAGCACAAGTCGGGCCACAGCTGCACATTGATTGATAAAAAAAAAAATATTCTCTTCGCAACAATGTGTTTTTCATATTATTTAAATGTATGTCAAAGATTTTAGCTACGATTTAATGCGACGAGATCGGAAAATTCATTTTTAGGTGACAAGTAGATCAATTTTAGGCGATAATAGAGTATGGCTTTCGTAAATCGAGCTAAAGGCTTACAATATAATGTAATGCGTACTTGGTTCATGCTTTGTAGGTTTTATAATTTTTATCAAAAATTTTTCAGATGTCAAAACTTCTACTCAAACTACTCCACTTGATCTAAACGATATTAGACGGCCACCGCTATCGGGTTCACTCGAATCGATGATAACATGGTAATAAAACTTATTTGCAAACAGCAGTATATTATTTGATACAGTAGGTCCTCGTTATAAGACTACGCGTTATAAGACTCTTCCCCTCAATTTGTTAAAACTCGCTCGGAACACTTCCCCCACTAACTACTCAATAAAAGTTCTGTGCCGAAACCTTGCTATAAGATTAACAACCAGTACGACTAAAATCGAGATTGATAATTAATTTTTAGAGATAAAATGTGCATACATAAATATTATAGATTAAATAATTTATTTTCATAAAGAATACTTAAAATTTTGTGGTATCACATAATTAATTAACAGAAAAGAACGATAAAATTGTGTTTATTTTTGATTATATATGAAATAGATTCACTGTACAATAGAGTAGTGTTGAACCGAATACATAGATAAAACGTAAAACGGCGATAGTCCTATAGCAAGGTTTGGGCGCAAACGCTGTTAAGTGCAATCGTGGGGGCACTTCAATTCTAAGAATTTTTACCCCTACAGCCCCGAGCTAGTTTTATAACGAGGCCCTACTGTATAACTGATAAAATCAAGAGATTTTAAACTAAGATTATTGTTGGCTGCTTGAGTAAAGCGATAGCTGACACTAACAACAGTTTGAAATCGTTTTGTCATTCCATGTTATATACTGGAGTTAATAATTTGTGCCATAACTTTGAGCTTTAATGTCTATATATAATAGGAACAAGACTATTTAAGACCAACAAGAAAGTTATAGTTGGATAAGCGAGACTTTGCGCTTCGGGTTTTTACCCCCACTGTCAAAGCGCAATGTCTTAGGTATTAAATTTAGATAGTGGGGGTAAAAACTGAAAATATCCGAAACACAAAGTGATGTGAAAAAAAAATTTTTATATTGATTATACATCTGCTTCCTCCAACTTATAATTGTAGATACATCTAGGCCGTGGAGTTTGGTTATCACGAGCGACCTACGACAATGATGTCTACACTGCTGGATCGTCAATGGCAATGTTTGTGAAAAATATTGCAGTCTCGGTATTTAGAACCGATTATTTAAAAAAACATAGTGTCAAAGGAAAAGGGTGCAACAAAACTAAAAGTGTAGCAAGGCCGGCTATTGATTCTACGAAAGCTCTTGCTATTCGAGGTAATATTGATGCATTTTTAAATATGAAAGACGGTTGGCACTGCAGACTTCCTCTAATACTTTCAAGCTATTTTCAAATTCAATGCGCTTGAATATATCTCTATGAGTCGGTTATTGTGCTTTACGAGCTTAAAGTATCGCTTTTGATGTTTTTTCAAGCTCTAAGATATACTTTCTATATATTTTCAGAATTTTAATGTCGAAAATCGCGAATGTAATACAAAATATTTTCTGTTGCAGACATTTATGAATATTATTTGAAAACTGAAAAGAATATGCAAGGTTCACAGTTACAAAACTAGCTGGATAATTATAAAGATTACATTCGGCAGAAAATTTCAGATCTAATCCGACCAAAAAGAGTGTCTAAAACGGATGGAACAAGTAAGAACAACTTTTTTTAATGTAAATTTTATCGTTAATATATTCAAAAATGTCGGTATTTTTTCATTAATAAGAAATTGTCAATTTGGATATTATGTAATGTATGCACGTATGAATCAAAACACACGGCTTGTTGATACGATAGCGTCGAAAATTTTTAACAAATAAACGTATGAAACTGAATACACTTATAATTTAGGCAATTACCTTGCATGAGTTTGAAGATAAACAGAATTGTTAGATTTATTTTTTTATTCATTTGGAAATCGTGGTTATTTGAAATGTTTAAAATAATAAAAATTGCGATTTTTGTGACTTATTTATAAACACTATATTGATGAGGAGTAGCTTGTTTCTAAAAAAAAAAAAAAAATCATGATTGAGCTGATGAAATTAACTTCAATTCGCTTCTTGGAACATTCACTTCATAACAATTTTCGCAATTTTATGTAGGTTGGAAACACTCATGTGTATTATAATATTAGGTAATTCTGTAAAATTTAACTCTGTTCATTTGTGGCTGTAAAAATCCAAAAAATGAACGCGAAGAAGTCTTTTTTCGAGTAATTACATCTTTTTGTCTTTCAATCTTATCAAAAATAAAGCAATTCAAAAATAAACCATGCCTAAAAAAATTTTTTTTTTTTCATTTTTAGAAGAAAATTTTGTGGAAGTCACAAATAATCGACAAATTGATATTCATAGATTTTTTTCTTGAAGTTGTATTTCAAATGAAGTTCCGGAACAAAACTATGCTTTTGTCGAAAAAAAATTTAATGGTGGAAAACTTCACCTTTTTTGTTCTTGAAGATTCGAAGATGGATAAAAGTGGTAAAGGGAAAGATGATCCTACGAAAGATGATTCTACCGTTCATAAAATTCCCGCGTCTGCAAATACCTCCACGGTACTCGCTGGTCCAATAAGTCACTCCTCATCTGATCAACTCTCTGAGCACTCGTCAAAAAAACGAAATAAAAAAAAATTGCCGGTCAAGCATGTGACCTCTTCTTCAAGCAGCTCCTCTGGATCTGCTGAAGACTCAGAATCTTCTGAAGATTCAGGAACTTCATCTGATGAAAACGCCTCACCAGATAGATTAGTCATGAAGATCGCAACAGAAGAATAATTTTATTACATATACTTTTCATACCCTATTCTTATTTTTTGCTAATTGTCTTCAAATTCCTACACTACAAAATTATGTTCAACAGTAATCAAGTATTAATTTCAATAAAAAATAAAAAAGCTTTCCGATAGTCATTTTATCCGTTCTTACATTATTTTTATTATACCGAATATTTGTATTAATATATTTAATAAGTATTGACAAATAGGTACCGATAAAAGAATTTTTTATTTGATTGTGGAAATCCTAGTCATGACTAAAAGTGTGAATTGTTAATTTTAAAAGGAACGCCTCCTTGAATTTATTAGGTGATAAGCTAAGTCTGATCTGGAAATCCAATGATAATTCTTGAAACATTCAATTAGTATTGACAAATAAGTACCGATGAATGAATTTTTCATTTGATTGTGGAAATCCTGATCAAGACCAGAAATGTGAAATGTGAATTCTAAAAGGATTGCTCCCTTAAATTCATTTGGTGGTAAGCTAAGTCTGATCTGGAAATCCAATGATATTTCTTGAAGCATTCAATTAGTGTTGACAAATAGGTACCGATAGAAAAAATTTTCATTTGATTGTGGAAATCCTAGTCATGACCAAAAGTGTGAATTGTAAATTATAAAAGGATCGCCGCCTGAAATTCATTAGGTGATAAGCTAAGTCCGATCTGGAAATCCAAAAATAATTCTCGACGATTCAATTAGTGTTGACAAATAGGAACTGATAGAAAAAATTTTCATTTCATTAAGGAAATCCTAATCAAGGCCAGCAGTGTGAATTGTAAATTTTAAAAGGATCATCCTCTTGAAATTCATAAGAGACAGAATAGACTTTATCTGGATAGTCCAATTTATTGCCATAAAATAAACCATTTCCATTGGCATAACTGGATATCCACATAAATAATATTCTTACGTTTACACTCCAATAGAATCTTATCCACCACAATTGGATTATTTTACTTTATAATTGGTATTGGTTTGTAAAAGGAATTACTGCGACAAAAGCACAATAGATTCCAATATGAATTTTTTTTTATTGGAATCTATTGGATATTTTCAACAGGGATGGGCATCAAATAGCTTGTAGTAAAATGAATTAGAAAACAATTTTTTTTATGTTAGTTTGATTTATTTTTCTTCTAAGATTATAGAATATTTTCAGATAGTCTCAAAATACAAAACATTACTTTTTTTTTAAGTATTCTCAGTAGGGAATATAATATTTAACACGAAAATATATAAGTCAAGTACTTTTTTGCAATTTATTGTATCTTTTTAAATTAGAATTGAAATATATCAACCATTACATGGTATTATTGAGATTTATTACTCTCAAATCTACTACGATATTATCGGTGGTACTTATCTGATATTACTTTGAGATAATATTTTGAGACTATTTGGAGAAATTACGTGATTTTAGAAAGAAAATAAATTTAGAATACAGAATAAAAATTTTTTTTACTTGAAGTTATTTGATCCCATCTTGGGTTATGGCTCAAAAATTTTATTTTTCAACATAGAATTTTGTGAATTTTTTTGAAAAAAATCAAATGTGTCTCATTGAACGAAAAACTGATTTTTTGACTAAAAATGGCCGAAAAAGCATTACAAAATTTTTTGTTTCTCATTTCCAAATTTTTTTTCAAAAAGAGCGTTAAAAATAAAAAATATTACCACCCATAACATGAGATTATCATAATTATAGTAAAAGTTACATTTTTTTTTAAGAAAAATTGATAACTCCGGAAGGGGTGAAAATAAAGAGCAAAAAATTTAGCAGATGACGTCTTTATACATGTATGAAAACATATCAAAAAATCGAAAAGTGTTACCGCTGCAATGTCGTTGAATTAATATGGAATGACCAATATACATTTCTTAAAATAGGAATCTGTTTAACTATATTGAATATAACTTCAATTATATGTTTACCCGTGAAAATGAAACATATATGGCCATATATAGCCAATACATGGACATATATGGCTATACATGGGCATAACAACTTTCTAATAAATTTATAACGAATACGTTATAAATTTTACCGTAAATATACCTTATAATAAAAATTTTGGTATACCAATTCGAACTCTTAAGAATAATTTATTGAGTAATTTTTAAATACAGATCATATGGTCAGATGATGTATGAGTTTTGAGGTAATAATACCGAACGGTGTGAAAGATGACACTCACACCGAGTTGAAAATACACCGTGCTAACTGTTAGCGAAAAAGTCGCTTCCTGCTATCGATTTGAAATCGCTAACTTTTAACGATAAAAAATCGCCATTAGCTAGACATTTTTTTTTCAGTGTAATGATGTTGAAATAGAGATCTAATTTTTGTAGCAATGTTTTCAACTTCTTACATTCCATTTAATTTTTTATTTCATAATTATGTAATAGTCATCAAGAGGCTACTGCACTCCTACCTTTCGAAGAAATGAGACGAAAAATGCAGTTATGGCAAGAAAGTCAAAATTTCCCACTTATAATATCGGCCGAAGACTTCAAATTACATCTAGAAATGACAAAATTTAAAAATATTAATCTTCATAACGCAGGAAGAACAGAAATAGAATTTTTGACGGATGACTCTAATCACCATTTTGCTATCATGTTCGTCGATACGCAGCTGCTATCAAAACTTGAAACTTTAAAATTATTCATCCAATCTACAGTAAAAACTCTTCCTAAAGGTGTCAACGCTCTTCCATTAACATCTATTTCTACACACCATGCAGATCATGTAAGGAAAAAAATATACAGATTCTTAAATTTCTCTATCTATTTAATCCAATGATTTAAAAAACTACCAAATTCACATCAGTAATCTACCAGTTTATTTGGCAGTCAAAAATGAAATTTGTTGGAGTTTTATATTTGCACGGTTTGTTCGTGATAGGAATCGTCTATAAATGCATACTTTTTATTCCAAACATGAACATTTTTCAAAATATCAGGATTTCTTGTTCATTCCAGCGAAAAATTTTATGTCTATTGATCTCCATCTACAAATAACAACAGCAAATTGACGAACAACACACGTATTGACGTAAATTTCACAATTTAATAGAATCCGAACAGATTCCAAGAAAAATTATTAAATAGACTCAGTAATCTACCAGTTTATTTGGCGGTCAAAAACTAAATTTGTTGGAGTTTCAAATTTGCACAGTTTGTTCGTGGTAGGAATCGTCTATAAATGCATACTTTTTATTCCAAACATGAACATTTTTCAAAACATCAGGATTTCTTGTTCATTCCAGCGAAAAATTTCATGTTCATTGATCTCTATCGACACATAACAACACCAAATTGACGAACAACACACGTATTGACGTAAATTTCACAATTTACTAGAATCCGAACAGATTCCGAAAAAAAAAACTACCAAATTCACATCAGTAGTCTACCAGTTTATTTAGCGGTCAAAAATGAAATTTGTTGGAGTTTTAAATTTGCACAGTTTGTTTGTGGTAGGAATCGTCTATAAATGCATACTTTTTATTCCAAACATGAACATTTTTCAAAATATCAGGATTTCTTGTTCATTCCAGCAAAAAATTTTATGTTTATTGATCTCTATCGACACATAACAACAGAAAATTGACGAACAACACACGTATTGACGTAAATTTCACAATTTAATAGAATCCGAACAGATTCCGAAAAAAAACTACCAAATTCACATCAGTAATCTACCAGTTTATTTGGCGTTAAAAAATGAAATTTGTTGGAGTTTTATATTTGCACGGTTTGTTCGTGATAGGAATCGTCTATAAATGCATACTTTTTATTCCAAACATGAACATTTTTCAAAATATCAGGATTTCTTGTTCATTCCAGCGAAAAATTTTATGTCTATTGATCTCCATCGACAAATAACAACAGCAAATTGACGAACAACACACGTATTGACGTAAATTTCACAATTTAATAGAATCCGAACAGATTCCGAAAAAAAACTACCAAATTCACATCAGTAATCTACCAGTTTATTTGGCGTTAAAAAATAAAATTCGTTGGAGTTTTATATTTGCACGGTTTGTTCGTGGTAGGAATCGTCTATAAATGCATACTTTTTATTCCAAACATGAACATTTTTCAAAATATCAGGATTTCTTGTTCATTCCAGCAAAAAATTTTATGTCTATTGATCTCTATCGACAAATAACAACAGCAAATTGACGAACAACACACGTATTGACGTAAATTTCACAATTTAATAGAATCCGAACAGATTCCAAGAAAACATTATTAAATAGACTCAGTAATCTACCAGTTTATTTGGCGGTCAAAAATGAAATTTGCTGGAGTTTTATATTTGCACGGTTTGTCCGTGGTTGGAATCGTCTATAAATTCATACTATTTATTCTAAACATGAACATTTTCCAAAATATCAGGATTTCTTGTTCATTCCAGCGAAAAATTTCATGTTTATTGATCTCTATTGCGGGACGTTAAAAAAATTGGTAACTGCTATCGAAAGCATTGGTAGCGGCTACGGATTGTTTAGGTCACTGTTACCGGAATAATGCGTAGCTGCTACCGATTATTTTTTTCTGTGCATTAGTGCAAAGAATATTATAATTTATGAGCTTATACTCTGGTTTCTTGGGTGCTGTGCGGTATGTTTATTATCATATTTCATGAGCATTATAAACTGCTACTTTATCACCATAGTTAATGTTTTTTTATCTTCAACTAATTTTTGCCCACCTCCATCGCGAAAGCTTTGAGGGTGCTTTACTGTTACTCTTTCGCTATCGACTGTTCCATTGATTTCGAATCCTCGTCACCTTCTTTAGAATACACTAAGTTGTTAAAAGCATATACTATTTTAAAGGAATTTTATTATGGAACATTCTTTAATATTAATAGTTTATTCATAATTGGATAAATTGAAGAGAATTTATTTCGTTAAAGGACACTAGTGTGTTATTTGCGGTGTTCGGACTCGTCTAAATATGGTAACTTTTTATAAACACGACTTATTAACTTCATTTTTTTTTATTTTTTTTTTTTTATCTTTACTATCGTTGTATTGTTTATCATAAGAACCGTTTAGAAAATCACCATTTGAATCCTTATTGTTTAATTGTAATTAATAAAAAATCGTAAAAAATCATTTTCGAACAGTTTAATTGCCATTTTTTTTTCCGGTTTTATATTTTTTCTCTTTTATCTTTATATCTATTACAGGTAGCAGTACTACCATAATAGTGCTATTGAATTGTGACGAGGCAAAATCCTAGCCTCGGTTGCTAGTCATATTTTTAAAGATACTTTCATTTAACTAATAGACGTCGCGACAACCGAGAGGCACTGAGATACGTACGACTTTAGTCGCACGGTCTCTCTTCGCAGAACCTCATCACCTGGTGGTGGGCGACACCTGCGAAATACTTCCCTGGAGGCGCAATGCTCCACCTCAGGAGATCGTAAGCCGACCCACTGGAACAGACGTTGGTCCAGTGCCCTGCAGTCCACCTTGCAGGGACATACGCGGCTGGCTCACTCATACAGGTGAGGCCAGTTCAGCTTATGTGGCGCCATCTCTGAGGGGGAAAACTCAGTACTTTGTATTCGATCGTTGATTGAGCGACTGAGTGTGGTATCGCTCCCACTGTTGCAGCCGCGTGGATACGCCAAAACCCTAGCAATTCCCTAGGCGACGTGAGGTTGGTCAACTACACAAAAGGAACGAGGGGACTTCTTTTTGGAGGGAAGTCACTCTTGGTTGATTCGCAACGCTGATTGGTTGGAAAAAGTATTTTCTTTTGTTCGATTATTTATAAAACGCAATAGCTCTGTGTAAAAACTTTATCTATTTACAAAATTAATTATTTAATTTCCGGAACTGGGTGTTAGAAGGTCGTGAAATAATAATAGTCAAGTATAAAAAAGACAATAAATATATTAACAATATCACAGCACAGTAACTTGAACAAAGGTAAATTTGATCCGATTATAAGAATTAAGAATGTACTGAGTTGATCCGAGTAATTGAACATGGATGTGTGTATCACACCACGCCGAGCGTAACAAATGTTATTCACAACTTAATTAGTTATTAATTAATTGAACAGAATTTATTTGTAGGTAATTTAAGTATAGGAACCCGGTGGAAATACCAGTCCGGGCCGAGCGTAGCAGACGTTGATCCGAGCACATGATCACAAAAGCAATTGAACAGTCATGTTTAATTAAAATTAATTGAGCAATATTGATTAAGTTAATTATTAATTTTCAATAACAATTATACACAATTGATCCGAGCAGCACTTAGAAAAACCGACGCCGAGGTCAAGCTACGTGTCGAGAACTGGTTAGAATTAATGATGTTGAGCCGATGGCGTCTGAATCAGAACTATGTAATAAATTATATTGGCAAGATGGTTACCTGGTGAATTAGCACGTTCTGGAAACTTCTTAATCCTTGACAAGGTGCGACTGGGATGATGAGAGTGATGGGCGGGGGGGGGAGGGGAAAGTGTCCTCTGAACATCACACTCTCATCCCAGTATTAGAACAAGTCCAAGTCCTAGGCAGCTCAATCCGCGAACTAGAGGACCTCGGTTCATCGGGCACAATTGAGAAAGGGGAGCCGGTAGAAACCAGATTCTACGTAGCAGCAAACGGCTTCGAACCAGCCCCAGAAACGGCCAAAGTCGCGATCCAGATTACAATTGCGGGGCTTTGCCTCAACGGCATCATCGACACCGGAGCTGGAAGGACCTTCATGTCCTCAGGAGCATTCGAGCGAGTTAAAGACCACGTTGCGAAAACCCCGAAACCTGTTAGATGAACACTTACTACTACTGAAATTGGTCTTCGAAATCTTCCGGGAAGCTAAGCTGTTAGTCAACCGCAAGAAGAGCCACTTCGGACAGACCAGAGTCCGTTTTCTCGGGTACCTAGTTGATGAAGAAGGAGTCCGACCCGACCCAGAAAAAATCGCGCCCATCTTGAACTTCCCAAGACCAACTAACCGTAAAGAGCTGCGCAGGTTCAACGGTTGTGTAAATTGGTACCACCGACATTTGAAAGACGTGGCCAAGGTCCAAGGCCCGCTTAACAAGCTAACCAGCGTCAAAGTCCCCTGGAGATGGACGGAAGTGGAGGAGGCGGCTTTCCAAGACCTTAAACGAGCCCTGACCAACACACCGGTACTGTCCATGCCGGACCCTACGTTGCCGTTTATCCTTTACACTGATGCTTCTGACACCGGTTTAGGAGCCGTATTGACCCAACAAGGACCCGAGAAAGAACACCTGATTGCTCTGGACAGCAGACCCTTACGCGGTGCCGAAGTCAACTACACGACGACCGAGAAGGAGTGCCTCGCGGTAGTGTGGGCCGCTCGTAAGTTCAAGTGTTACCTCAAAGGGGTCCCGTATACCGTAGTGACCGACCACAGCGCCCTCAAGTGGCTGCGAACGTTGAAAGACGCAACAGGGAGAGTCGCTAGATGGGCAGCAGAGCTCTTACCTCAGAACATCACCATAGTACACAGGAAGGGGACCGAAAATGAGGCCCCTGACGCGTTATCCCGTCTTTACGAAGACCACTCTCCCGACATCGTACCCGAACCAATCAGTCTCAGTGGGATGGAGTTCGCCACGTGGTATGATCGTAAGTTCGAAACGGTCCATAAACACCCTGAGTCGCTGCCGGACTGGAAGATTGTTGATGGCGCGCTCTACTATCGTAGGCCAGACCCACTCAAGGCTACGTTGGGAGATCAGAGTGAGTGGAAACTGGTAATCAAGAGCGACCAGGTCCTGGAAATCATTAAAACCCACCATGACGAGGCCTCTGCCGGTCATCTTGGGATAGAAAAAACCTATTACCGAATTTCGACGTCGTATCACTGGCCGGGCATGTTCGCCGACATCAAAGACTATGTACGCTCCTGCCCGACATGTCAGCTGGTAAAGTCTGACCAGTCAAAAGCCATTGGGTCCATGGGAAGACGCCCCCTCATCGGTCCTTGGGAGATTATATCCATTGACACCGTTGGCCCCTTTCCCCGGTCCAAGACGGGCAAAACTACCATCATTGTTGTCGAGGACATGTTCACCCGCTACCTGGAGAGCTTCGCAGTGGCCAGTGGCACCGGTGCCAAAGTAGTCGACTGCCTACGTACAGTCTGTGCTCATTGGGGTACGCCACAAGCCATCGTTTGTGACAATGGAACTGAATTCCTCAATAAAGACGTAAAATCTTTCACCTCTGAGAAGAAAATCACCCTGATTACCACCCCGATTTGCCACCCGCAAGCCAACCCAGTAGAAAGAATAAATAGAAACTTGAAGACCCTCTTAGCCGCGTTTGTCGGCTCAGACCAACGAGACTGGGACGTGAACCTCTGGGAATTGTAATTCGCGTATAATACGTCTGTCCACTCATCGTTGGGAGTTTCCCCCGCGTATTTGAATCATGGGAGGGAGTTATTAGCCGATGGCACTCGACGCCTAGAGACCGGCCCCGAGACAGTATCCGAACAAATTGAACGAGCCGGGAAACTCATGGAGCTGAGGCATCTTGTAGAGAACTACATGGCCCGAGCCACAGACTCGCAAGCGAAACACTGTAATAGAAACCGAGAAACCGCGTGGCGACAATTCGAGGTCGGGGATCTGGTATATTTTCCGAACCGACAATTGAGCAGGAAAGTCGATTCCTACAGCTCAAAATTGGCCCCTCGTTACCGCGGTCCCGTTTCCGTTAAACGCATGTTGTCACCGTTAGTAGTTGAACTCCAAGCCGACAATGGTTCGTCCCTTGGTAAACACTTTATAAACGATTTAAAGCTCGTACGACGTTCGAAGCGAATTAACGCCTTAAAGACCCCTTTTTCAAATTCCAGCATGCTCCACGCGGTCAAGTTGACAGGGCTTGGACAGGCCTACCATCCGGCACCTCGCCAAGACGGTATGTTGGGCCGTGGGATCGTCCACGCCCCCATCTCCTGCCGACCTGGTCAGCCCGGGCCCGGTAATCCACCAGCGCCACGGCCGGCCCAACCTCAAACTCCACTGCCACCGACGCCACCCCCAGCTCAACTGTTTCCTGCGCAGCCACCAGCCCCTGCCGGGCCTTCACAACACGAGCTAATGGTAGCTCAGCGGCGCCAGGCCTACAAGAATCGCCCGCGCCCGCCAGCCGTCCCAGGCTGCTTGAATTGTGGGGTTAGAGGACACCCTTGGAAGCGGTGCCCCCTGCCCCGCCAACGTGACTTCTGCGAAGTTTGCCACGCTCCAGGGTTCACCACCTTGGATTGCCCATGGCCCCACGAGGACTACACCCGACTGGCTAGAGGGTTTTGTGTCTGTGCGACCCCCCTAGGCCAGTACAACAAAGACTGCCCCAAGTGCGTCGAACGTTTCTTGGACTCATAAGAGCCGAAACCGTACCACGTGGTCCATCTGGCCAAGTTTTTATCTTTATTCTCTTTCTTTTATATCCATGTTTTTCATTTATATGCACTTTTATTAGTTAATACGTCTTGCACCCTTTTGTAAGGAACTATGTTCCCCATTGTTAATAGAAGTAAGCTTTGATTTCTGCACCCCTACGCGACGAGTTGTTACTCAGCTAACCCTCAATCAACCCTGGCACGTCCGACGCCGGACCTAGTTCGTAAGCTGTTTGATACGATCCTATCATTACCAAGGCTCCGTTCTTCCTTTTGTGTTTTCCCTTTGTGTTGTTTACCTTTTGTGTTTTCATTATCGATGTATATGTTTGTTGAGCAGTAAATAAGAGGACTACCAGCACCAAAACATTCCAGTTACATGTCGCGAGGTAGTTTAGTTAAGGGAGGGAGGATGTGACGAGGCAAAATCCTAGCCTCGGTTGCTAGTCATATTTTTAAAGATACTTTCATTTAACTAATCGACGTCGCGACAACCGAGAGGCACTGAGATACGTACGACTTTAGTCGCACGGTCTCTCTTCGCAGAACCTCATCACCTGGTGGTGGGCGACACCTGCGAAATACTTCCCTGGAGGCGCAATGCTCCACCTCAGGAGATCGTAAGCCAACCCACTGGAACAGACGTTGGTCCAGTGCCCTGCAATCCACCTTGCAGGGACATACGCGGCTGGCTCACTCATACAGGTGAGGCCAGTTCAGCTTATGTGGCGCCATCTCTGAGGGGGAAAACTCAGTACTTTGTATTCGATCGTTGATTGAGCGACTGAGTGTGGTATCGCTCCCACTGTTGCAGCCGCGTGGATACGCCAAAACCCTAGCAATTCCCTAGGCGACGTGAGGTTGGTCAACTACACAAAAGGAACGAGGGGACTTCTTTTTGGAGGGAAGTCACTCTTGGTTGATTCGCAACGCTGATCGGTTGGAAAAAGTATTTTCTTTTGTTCGATTATTTATAAAACGCAATAGCTCTGCCTTTTTATTGAATAAAGTGCTAAGTAATTTTAAACCTTACTCCGTGTTATCATTGTCGTTTAAAAGTACCTGTCCATTAGTTTAACGATAATAACCAGTACATTCAACGCTCGTAGCACGTGTCAAACTAGTAATTCAGCGAAAGTCAAAAGGTAAGTCCGTATTTATTTATCTGCTCAATACCCATTGTCCATGACTACCCTGGTGAGGCCAACATGGTAGCCTAGTGGAAGCATAAATGAATTGCGTGACCCAGCCCCTGAACGCTGCTTAGGAACCAGCGTAGTAAGTATTAACCGAACGGATACCTGTCTTCGAGGTTAAATTGGCCGAGGAGGAGGCATACCGTTTTAGAATATAAGAGCGTTATTTACGACAAAAAGGCATGATATGTAAAACAAGAATTTATTGAAAGAGAAATTATTATTATAAAATAAAATAAAAGTATATTAAAAATAAAATCTTTGATATTGAGGTGTGCTGTTTTCGATTCTTCAACATTTTTATTTTCGACGAAATCCCTATCAAAAAATTCTCATAGAATCCACTTAAATGCGACAAAATCCTCATAGAATCCTGTCGACTATCGGTTTCTATAAGGTTTTGATATCGCATTTAGCGCACCCTGGGGCACGAAGGCTCCCTTCTAAAATTATGTAAAAAATATTCTTTGGTTTTCCATTAAGTTATGACCTCTATAATGTTTTTATCATATTTTAGGACTATATGTGATATGTGGGGTAAAATAGACCACTCAAAAAAAATCTTTAACGAAATAATTGTTTTTCCGTCACGTTAATTTTTTCGATACAACTTTTTTAATTGAGTGGTTCATTTTTCCCCACTTATCGCATATTGGCCTAAAATATGATAAAAACATTATAAAGATCATAACTTGACTAGAAATGAAAAAAGAAATAATTTTTTCGTTACCATTTTTTAATTGAGTGGTCCATTTTACTTCACATATTACACATTGGCCTAAAATATGATAAAAACATGATAGAGGTTATAATTTGACGGAAAATAAACAAAAATTTTCTTTTTATAAGTTTTTGGGAAGGGGGCCTTCGTGTCCCAGAAAAAAAAATTTTTTTCTCGATTTTTTGCAAAATTTTGACTGATTTTTCTGAAATAGACGAAAAATATACAAATTTGATGGTTAAAAGCCACAAAAAGAAAAAATCGGCTTAAAGGTGCCCCAGACTTCCCTATGTGGATTTTATGGCTATTTTTGGATAGGGAGTATAATTTTTGTTATTGTAATTTTGATCCTTTAATAACAATTTAAATTCCTATATTCTTTTGCACACCTCACACGCGAAAGCGCTGAGGGTACTTTACTGACGGTTTATTTATTTTTGTACCATTGTCATTTTGTTTATTTTTGACGTTACCTTGTTTATCAAAGTAAAATTTTTTTAAAGATTTGTATTTATATTTTTAATATAATATTCTGTAGTTTATGTGGTTGTCCACACCGCATACTCTGCACCCATAGTTTTATGTGTTACATCATTTATAATTTTAGCGTTAAGCAGGGTTGCTATAGATTGGGCTACTTATCGCGAATCGGGCTATTTTTAATGTTTCACCATTGAGAAAACTTTTCAATATTATTTTAATTTTCATTTATTTGCCAATGATTTCAATACAACTTTATTCAAATTCTATGTTTACGTATGTCTTGTGTACACGAAACACCATGTTTCTACCGCGAAAACACTGTCGAAACTCTCTCGAAACACCGAGTTTCTGTAGAGTTGTTTCCGAGTTCTCACGGTGGCACCAAATCCGCTAGGGAACTGTTAAAAGTTATTTGCTATTTTATGATTATCAATCATATAAAAATAAATGTTTGGATATATTTGATATTAAATAAAAAATGTATAAAGGTCTTTTGCTTTCTCCAGTGAAAAATAAATAATAATTTGGAAAAAATTAATAAAAAAATTAATTTAGATTATGTTATTATCAAATTTATTCTAAAAGTATAATATAATTTTTCATTGCAAAAAAAATCGGTTTGTCGGTTGACCCTACGAGCCAGCCCCTCTCTTTAGAAAATTTCATAGAATCCAATAGATTCTCATAAATTCCCATAGAGATTTTATGAGAATGAATGAGTTCTATGAGAAGTTTTATAGTTAAGTATAGGGTCTTATACATACAGCTATAAGAATCTATCGAATTTTTTAAGCAGGGCCAAAACTTCCCGCTGTTTTCGAGCTCCTTGAGCTTGAAACCATCATTGTAAACACATTTTCGAGCTCTTCGTATGCCATTGTTTTTGAGAAAAATCATTTTTTAACATTTCTTTCTCTCACAATATCTCTCGAACAAATTATCCGATTGAGATGGCGAAGTCGACGATCGACGCGTTTTATCAAATTCTAGAGCTGATTTGATTCTGAAGTCGATCGTTCAAGTTGTTTCTGAGAAATTACTAAAAAACTCAGAAACATAATTTTTTTTTCGTAATTCGCCAATATTTTTGCGTCTACTGTTACGTTCTGGCTCTAATTAAATTTAAATAAAATTTTTTTGGAAATTTTTTTTTTGAAGTCTCGAATTATTTATTCACCACGGTGGGCGAATAAACGGTTCGACACTTCTTAGAATTATAATTAAATAATAAATTAATAAATCGTTACTTTGTTGGCAATATTATTTTATTCATCACCAACAATGTAACGGAAATCTCTTGCGATAAGAGAGTCGCCGTGGCTCGCGGATAGTCTAAACAGATGACGACGCATGAGACCCGGGCCACGACGATTCTCTCACAGGGAACCTGAGATGCAGCGTCAACATTTTGTCAACTCTGTAGGCTTTATTATATTTTTATAATGACGAAATAGCCAGTCCTTCGAGAGAGCTCATGGAGCTCGAACCTCTGCTCTCTAGCCTTAATAAATTACAATTAATCTTAAATTAATCCAACCTTATTTTGGGCTGCCATTAGGCAGCCCAATACCCTACGACTCCATGGTTATTTTGGGCGCTGCTACTGGCAGCCCAATAATCCAAAAATCATCAATTAAATATTGGGCGCTGATACCGGCTGCCCAATAATTTATCCAGTCCTGGACACTGCCACCGGCTGTCCAGAATTCCTCAAATCCTGCATCCTCATAAATAATATGGAGACCAGATCGCGAACATATTTTAAAATCGCGAAAATCAAATAAAATTAATAATTAATGAAATAATCGACGCCAACGGCCCACCAGGGGTCTATAGACACTCTAACGAGGCCAAACCTGGATAAAATTAAATAATTAAAAATTATTTTGATTTTTAATTAATTTTGGGCAATTTCCCAAAACGTAACACTACATAATAAATGTGGGGTTTTTAGAAATAGCTGTAAAATTATTTTTACTGTTTAGGTATTTTCGTATCTAAGTTTAACTTTTTATCTGACGACCGAGTTGGGTGTTGTAAATTTAAGGATTAGGATAGGTAATGCCATAAAAGTGCGTTTGGCATACTGTCGCCAGATGTTGGCCAGCAGTTAGTTGTAAAAGTAATTTTAAGGATAGAAAATAAAATTTGTCAAGAGTGAATGTTGCGTGGGAACAGAAAATTGTACGATGGTTGTGTACGAGTGCTTTGGGAATGGGATGACTGTAGTTGTGTAAAGAGTACGTGTCAGTATGACGGAGCGGGGCGTGAGGTCCAGGTAGAAACAAATGGACTTAGAAGGAAGTGTCGAAAGGGACAGCGGAAGAGCAGCGTCGGTGTAAGAAGGACCTTTTTGTCGAGACGACGTATATAATAATAAATACTTATAATTGTCTTCGATCTGTGATTCCTTCAGTAAAGATATAACAACATCACATTTCCTTACCTAGTGTCCAAACCATCCTATCCGATACTACATAAATGATCTGAAATTTTTGGGAAAGTCGATGTCCAACAAGCTCTTTCGATTGCCACCTTAACCACCCAAATCGGTTCATTAGTTAAAAAGTTACAGAGAGTTTACACATACAAACACCCACACACACACACACACACACACACACACTCGCACATCATTCTGAAAATTTCCAGAATAGCTTCCTGGAACTCAAAACGTCGGCATCTGATGAAAACTAGATTTTCGAAATTCGGGGTAAAAACAATAACTTCCCGAATTTTTGAAAATTTCCAATTTTCTTAGCGGGAAGTTAAAAAAATTATCATCATACTTTTTAAAAAGTTAATTTTAACTTATGCGATAAAAAATAGCGTAATCTAATTGGCTTATAAAGAATAAACTGTGAGCCAATAGAATTATTTTAAATTTGAAAATGATTGGGCAACTTGTCAAAATGTTTAGTTACTTTTGATTATCGATGGGGGGCGACTCAGATAAAAATTTTTTTATAGCCCTGCCGTTACGGTGTGTCTTTTATTATTTCGTATCAACGTTGTCTTGAGGGGGTTCGATTTTTCGTTTTCTCTTTGTTCATTGCGTAATTGTTATTATATTGTTGTGTAGTAAACATTGAATCTTGTTTATCTAATTAAAATATTGATTTTAATTTAATAATGAAAGTAAAAAAAGTTGGAAACCAGCTACAATTAAAAAACAAAGATTAAAAAAATCAATAATAAAGGAAAAAATAAGTGGTCTTTTGGTGGTTATAGTTATCATAAGACTAATTTTTATAAAGATCGTATGTAAGTATTTGGTTCAATTATTAATTTTTATAACTTATTGGTCAATTATTTTTTAACAACTAAATATTTTTGTGCCACTAAAAATTGTATATCTCATAGTTTACGTCTATTATTTATTTTTTTTTATTTAGCATGTCTCTTCTTTTTTTTTTTTAATAATAAAAAAAAATTATTTTTATAATAACGGATATATATATTCTTCTTTAATTTAATTAAATTTATACTTACTTTTTCGTAATTTTATAATTTTTCTTATTATTATTTTTGTAATATGATTTTTATCAGTGACTTATCAATTTTTTTTATAAAAACAAAATTATTATTATTAATTTTTTTTTAAATTGTATTATACTTACTCTCTCTTACATAAATAATCAGAACTGAAATAGATTTAATTGTTGTTTTATTTTTTTTTTATATTGTTTTCTCTTCCTTTTTTTTTTTTTTTTGAATGAGAATAGGTTTTCTTTTTTTTTATCTGTCGTTATTTTATTATTTCTACATAAAATTATTGTATTGTTTAACATATTCCCTTTTTTTTTTTTTTTTTTTTTACATAAAATATATTTTTGTTACTACATTTTTTTTTTTTGAATATAAGAACGATTAATGTAAATACTTAAATTAAAATATTTATAATAAAGTAGTATATAAGATATTAAAATAATAATAAAACAAATTTTACAAAATGATTGATTAATTTCTTCATTTTTTAAAAAAAAAGTAACTTAAAAAAAATTTATTTAATTATTTTCACCCCATGGTTCGTCAACATACAAAAATACTTTATTAAACAATTCTTCTTCTTTCCATAAGAACAATTGCTTGCAAAGATCGCAATTTTTTGCTGGCTGAGCTTCAAGCAAAACTTCCCCACAGTGGTCACAATTTAGTTTTTCATTTAAACTTATTTTATGGAATTTTACGATTTCTCCATATTGATTATATTCATGATCTTCGTCATTAACCACCAAATCCACAAAACACGCGACGCAAATTTTTTCCTCATTAATTTCCCCCTTATTTTTAACCAAAACACGGTTCACATTATTTTCCCTCTTGACACACACAAATCTTCCAATTTCATTAAAAATCATCGGAACTTCATCGGGATCAATGCTTCTGATCTTGTCCAATTTGACGTAATTAGGTCCATTTCTTCGATTTGCTGCCATTATTCCTTGATTTTAAAAAAAAAAACAAAAAAAATAAACGAATATAAAATTACTCGTTAGAGACAACAATGAAACCCCCCTCTTTTTTTTTTTTTATTATTTTATTATACTTAAATATAATTATTATTACCTTTTTTTTTTGTTTTCCTTTTTATAGACTTATCTATTTGTTAAAAAAAAAAAGTTATGTGCGTTTATTTGTTATTATTGTTATTGTTATTATTTTTTATTTATTATTATTATTATTTTTTTTGTAATTTTTGTGTATGTTTGTTTTTTTTTTTTTTTTTTTTTAATATATATTTTAATAATAACTATGCGCGTATTTTGCTCTGACTGTTAGAAATTTAATGACGTATCTTTTGCAATTAACTTAAGCTGTTACCACTTGGTAACATCCCTACTCAAATTTTTTAAAAAGAATTCATATGCGGAAAGGGTGTCATATGAGTCCCTTTCGCGATAACGCGACTTATGCATTGGTTTTAGCATGCATTCCAATGACATAAAATTTTACATGCATAAAATATTAAAATAATATTTAATAAAACATTTTTAATAATAATAATATATTTTTATATGTGTATATTGATAAATTTTTTTTTATATTTTTTTTTTTTTCTTTTTTTTTTTTTATATTTTCTATTTCTATTCTTATCATTTATAATGATTGATTATTCATATACACTTTTTCGTGAGTTTTTAATTGATTTAATATATTGAATATGTATATATATATATATTGCATATGATTTGTATAAAGAATATGTATGAATATATATATATATATATATATATGTATATATATACATATATATGTATGTAAAAATTTAAATTTCGCGACGACTGCCCGCGTCGCTACCCTCCCGCGCAAAGAACATTACCAGCGCAAAGATGGTAATGTATCGATTATTTATCATATTACAGAAAGCTACCTTGAAAGTAATCGATGAATAAATATATATATATTTTTTATTAAGAATTACTTATAAAATTTATTATATTTAATTCCTTATGTATTTTTATATTGTTTTAATTTTTTTTTTTAATAATAATTTAAAATATTAATAAAAGTTTAGCAATATATATTTTTATATCAATAATTAATTATTATTTTTCCTATTATTATTATTCTTTTTATTCTTTTTTTTTTTATTTTTATACTCTCTTTCTCTCTTTTTTTTTATTTTTCTTTTTCCTTTTATTTCTTTTATATAAATATATATATACTTATTTATTAACAATATTAATAACAATGATATTTATATTTGTGTTTTTTAACAGGCTAAATTACACAAAAATATCGATAAAATATTTATTTTCTAAAATGTCACGATAGTTTACCCAATTATTTGCACAATCTTCACAAATATATCCCGGTTTTTGATTTGTTCGAAATTAAGTCATCGACGTTACGCGGACCATGGAGAGATTCCATGGCTCATTAACTTCGCACGGACCATGAGAGAGACTGCTCGCTCTCAGTACGCGAACGACCAATAGGAGTTAACTCGACCCCCTCCACACTCAACTAAGACATCTCATTGGCCAGCGCTTAACTCTTCCCCTTCTCCTTGAAAGCCAGGCATCTCATTGGAGCGCAGATACCGATGTCTCCCACTCCGTCGAGAACATTTTAGAAGCCGGACTCTCGGATATAAAAGAAGGTGATCTGAGAGCGGCGGGCATTCCATTCTGATCAGTCCTACTGTGAAGAATACTCTCCAGATAGCGAGCAAGGCTATCAGCGATTTAGAATAAATAGTCAAGCGAGCAAGGCTTGAATATTTTCTCCAGCTTCATCTCTACACCATCAGTCTTTTCAGAACTATCTCTTTAAGTTCTGACTAGCTCGTCTCCGGGCTAGTCTCACAAGAACTTGTTAACTCACAAGACCTCAGGGTCTCCAGCTAGACTTCTCTAGCAAACCAAACGGTTCTTATAAGAACCAGTAGTCAATTTACATCGTCGTCTGCAGCTCCAACGTCTCTTTCTCAAACGGTCTTTCTCAAGACCCCAACGGCCTTTTTCAAGGCCACCAAATATCAACGTGAGAATTCGCTTCAGTACAAAGTTCTACCGGCAGACTACTCGTCGAACATGATTTATTAACACTTCACCACACTTAATGCAATCTCCCGAAATTTTATACGGATATAAACGATGCCAGTTTTGATTGCAATATTTAAATCTTTTCATAAAAATCATTGGACAGTTTTTTAAACAGTTTTCGCACATAGATGCGTTATCAAAGTCATTATGATAAAATTCTTTCACTATTTCCCTTGGCATGGTACAATATGATGTTATCAAACTTGCATAAAATTTTAAATTTCTTCCAGGAATTCTTGTATGTGGAATTCCATATAATGCATCTAATTCTTCATCTTCTTTCATCTGCTTAAGTACTCCGGCAGGAATTTTCATCTGTAATAATACTTCTAATTTAAGTATCATTACTAAAATTATATATAAAAAAATATTAAAATTTTGAAATTTGTTAGTTGTAAGTTGTTAGTAATTTTATAATTGAAATTAGGATAAACGGAACATGCTGGTTGTTTTTTGAATAATTCTTGCTCCATTATTTTCTTCTTGACTTGCTGGTAAAATTGGATGAATTTTTTCATCTGCTGATGGGGCTGATGGTTCAGTATTTTCATTTATTGTTTGAATTTCTTGATTTTGTGTTGGTTGTTGAATTATAACCAATTCAACATTTTCGTCGTTGCTTGAATTTGTATTATTGTTATTATTATTAATACTTTTATGAATATTATTTATGTTACTTTCTTGTGCTCTTATTAAAATAAAATTAGTACAAGCATTCCAAAATGATAGACACATATAAAAAGAGCATCCATAAGATTTTCGAATTTGAAAAGCATGAAGTAATGTGTCAAATGAAAATTTTACTAGTCTTATAATCATAATTATACTAAATATTCCCGCACTTGCAGATCCAAAAACTACAAATTTTCCCCATGTTTTTTCCCATGCTGAATCAGCTAATTTTTGTAAAGCATTAGTATCAAATAAATTTAATATTGATTCACCTTGATTTGCAAAGTGCAAACCATCCATTCCTCTAGCAATATTGCTTAAAATTGCTGGTTTTTCCACTGGAGACATAATTCTATGTCTTAATTTGTCGAGATCTTGTTCAGAATAAATTCCGCTTGTAGCTAAGAATTTTGGAGAAGTACATTTCCATGTTGGTTTAGTTAATGGTTGAATTTTATTTGGTGGTAAAACTTCAACTGGATTAGGTGTAAATTTATACCATGATCCATCTATTAAAAATAAAGGTGGAAAAAGTGGATTGCAATCAATCTGAGTTCCTTTTCTTACTAAAATTCTTGTCTTTGGAGTTAAAAAGTAACTGTCATTTGCTCTTTTCACTGGTAATTCATTATAACACTCACTTCTTGGGTAAACTGATACTTCAACAGGTATGCACTTAACAACATTTATCGATTCACCTGACATTATAGCTATATAACCTGGTCCTTTCATATAATTGTAAGCAAATTCGTCTGGTTTACTTGACGCAATTGATAAAAAATTTTTTAAAGTATTACGTTCTAACATACAACGATGAATTAATACATCATAATATAATTGTTTAATTTGCTTTTGTATAAATTTTTCTACGTATACAAACTTAGAATTAATATATGCAAATAAATCTAAATTTTCTATTGATATTTTATTACTTAACATTAAATCATTCTTTGATGTTTCAAAGATAAATAATTTTGGATGTTCAGTTCTGATTATTTTATAGCCACAAATAATTTCAATATTTGTGGTGGTTAATGCAAATGTTATTCCATTTGATTCTAAGGAATAAACAATTTCATGCTTATCTGAATTTTTCTCAGATGTTTTATTTACTTTACCCGTATATAAAACCCCAAAATTTTGAAAATCACATTTATGTGATGGAATATAGTCCCAAAAAGTATAACCTCCCTCTAAATCTAAACAAGATAAATCAGATAAAGTACACGTTAAACCTGATTTTAAATAAACTTTATCATTTTCATATTTAACTTCCGCGAAATATTCTTGTATTGTTATTTTTAAAACCCCTTGAGCGACAATACTACTCCAACTTCCATAAAAATCTGAATAACTTCCCCCTTTACACGTCCCATCATTACCGATTGATCCTGCGAGTGTTGCACCACGCGTAGTTGTACTGTTAATTTTAAAACCAGTTATAAATAACGTACCGAATCTATATGAACCCGATTTATGAATATCTAAACATCTTTCTTTTGAAATTTCTTCAATATATTCCATATGTCCACTATGTACGACTGACATATGAGAATAAGCCCCGCAATAATAAATATTTCGATCTACTTCGATTTTACATTGAATAACTTTTGTCAAAGAATATTCTTTTAATTGTAATAATTGAATAAATGGTTCTGTTGTATTTATTTCTTTAGGATGAATATCACAATCTCCCACCTCTGTAATTGAAATTGTAGTTGAATTTGATGAAAATCTTCCGCAATCATACCCAATTATTCCATTTACTGATGATGACCATAATAAAATAAAATAAATCGCAAAAGTGATATTGATAATCATCTGTAAACATAAATTAATTAGAATTTTCTTCATCGCTATTTTTCTTTTGTTTTCGTGTTTTTTTAATTGGTGTAATTTCTGGATTTATGAATGAATATCTCAATCGATTCATGTGAACTATTTGAAATCTTTTTTCTAATTGAATTTTAACATTTCCTTTACCCAAAATTTCAAGAATTTTGTGTGGTCCAGAGTATTGATCTTTTGTTTTACCTGGATTTGGTCCACTTTGTAAGAATACATATTGACCTACTTTTAAATTTTGTGGATTACAATGTTTATCGTAATATTTTTTTGATTTGTATTTAGCGTCAACTAAATTTTGATAAGCTAATAATCTTATCCCATGTAATCTTGTGATTAAATCAATTAAATAACCTTGCATTGTAGGTAATTGTTCACATTCTCTTATTGGTTCGCTTGAAGGTAATCTAGACTGTTGTCCAAAGACAATAGCATAAGGTGTATTTTTTATTGCTTCATGATAACTTGTATTATATGAAAATGTTGCTAACTCAATCCATTCGTCCCACTCTTCATCAATGGATGAGTAATGTTTAAGGTATTCGTTTAATGTGTGATGCGATCTTTCTAACGAACCGTTAGATTGAGGATGATAAGCTGTAGTTTTAAGTTTTTTAATACCGAATCGTTTTGCTACGCATTTTAAAATAGCACTTAAAAAATTACGACCTTGGTCTGTTAGAATAATTTTTGGCGGACCAAAATAACAAATAAATCTTTTAACAAAAGCAGTTCAAATTGTTGTAGCTAAAGTGTTAGGTAATGCTTCTGGAATACAAAATTTAGAAAACAAATCTTGAATAGTTAAAATATACTCATTTCCCCTTTTAGTTTTTTGTTTTGCCCCGACAATATCCATAGAAATTTTCCAGAAACACGTGGCTGGAGTATCAGTAATAATCATAGGTTCTCTATGTTTTACACAAACTAATTTTTTTAATTGACAATCTAAACATTGTTGAATTCTACGTTGAATATCATTTTTCAAATTTTCCCAATAATAGTCTTTTTTAATTCTTTGATAAGTTTTAGTAACCCCTTTATGACCTCCAATTGGTGATTTATGCATTTCATAAAAAATTTCATCTCTTTTTTCATTAGGAACATAAATAATTGTACCCAAACAAATCATAATTTTAATATCAGTTCCGTCAAAAACATTTTTTAATTCTGTTATGATATTATTCCACGGTAAATTTTCTATATTTTCACTTTTTGCGAAACTTACTGTTTTTAATTTAAATTTTTCTAAAGTTTCTTTTAAATTTTCAAAGATTACTTTTAAATTTTCAATTAATATTGCAATTGATTCTTTTTCTTTTTTACGAATAGGTAAAGCAAAATAATATTTATTTTTAATTTTCTTTTCAACTACTTTTCCGAGCTCTAAATTTCTAAATGTTGGTAATTTATTTAATTCTTTTAATTTAATTGCGCCATTATCGCATGGTTCACCATTGGTGCTGATAAAATATGCTAAATTATCTTTTCTGAAATGAAAATAATCTTTAATATCAACTATATTACGAATATTTCCCATTTCTAAATTTTCTTTTATATCTGAATCGCTATGATCTGATGAATCTTTTTTATTATTGTTTTGTTCGTTTATTATATTTTCAATATTTTCGTCTGAACTTAAAGAACTACTCACATTTTCTTGATTTAAATCTTGATTTTTTGTTTCTTTTCTTTTTTGAATTTGTTTCACTTTTTTCTTGCGTTTAATAGCTTTTGGTTGATTTTTAATTTCTTCTTCGGTTGAATCGTTGGTTTTATCACTTACTTTCTTTTGTATTTCTTGTTTGTTCTTTATTAAATTTTTATTTTTATTAATTTCGTCAGTTGTTTTGGTTGTTGATTGTGATCTTGTATTTAATTCTTGTTTCTCTGCTGCAGCTCTTGTTGTTACTTTGATTTGTTCAAATTCTTCTGTTTTGATTGGATTTCTTGATAAAGCATCCGCAACATAATTTGTTTTACCTGGTTTGTAAATAACTTTAAAATTGTATTCTCCCAATTTTAATCTCCATTTTAAAACTCTCGTATTCACATCTTTTGCTTTTTGAAACCAAACTAATGGTTTATGATCTGTAACTAGAATAAATTCTTTACCATAAACATATGGTCTAAATGTTTTTACACCAAAAACAATAGCTAATGCTTCTTTTTCATATGTTTCATATCTTATTTCAGCGTCCCTCAATACTCTTGAAGCGTATGCACATGCAGTGTCTTCCCCGATTTGTCCTTACGATAAAACTGCTCCAATTGCATAACCTGATGCATCAGTAGTAATAATAAATGGCATTGTAAAGTCAGGTGTATTTAATATAGGTGGTTCACATAATTTATTTCTTAATATTTCAAAAGCTTCTTGAGTTTCTTGATTCCATAAAAACTTGACATCTTTTTGAAGTAATTTTGTCAATGGCTTAGCTATTTTTGCAAAATCTTTAATAAATCTTCTATAATAATTGGTAAAACCCAAAAATTGACGAACTTTTTTCTGAGTAGTAGGAACTGGATATTTCTTTGCAGCTTCAATTTTACTTGGATCAGGTCTGATAGAATTTTTGCTAATTAAATGACCTAAATAACAAACTTCTCGTTTGAGAAATTTGCATTTATCTGGTTTTAATTTTAAATTTGCTTCTTTTAATCTCTGGAAAACAATTTTTAATCTTTCAATGTGTTCCTGTAAAGTTCTTGAAAATAAAATTATATCATCCATAAAAACATATAGTATAACACCGATTAATCCGGAAAAAATATCCTCCATTAATGCTTGAAATGTTGCTGGACCGTTAGCTAGGCCGAAAACCAATCTTAAAAATTCAAAATGACCTAAAATAGTCGAAAAAGCAGTTTTATGTCAATCTTTTTCCTTCATCTTAATTTGATGAAAACCCGATGATAAATCTAGTACAGAATAATATTCAACTCCACCCAAACTATCGATAATATCAGTTCTATTTGGTAGTGGATATGCATTTTTAATCGTCTTCTCATTTAACGCTCGATAATCGATTACCATTCTCCATTGTTTCCTTCTTTCAGAGTCCGGTTTCTTTGGAACTATCCAGACTGGGCTGTTGTATGGTGACCTTGATTCCATAATAATATTATTTTCCAATAACTCTTCAATTTGTCGATTGATTTCCTCCTTTAAAGCATAAGGAATTCTATAATTCTTAATATTAACAGGTCTTTCATCTGTAGTTAAAATTTCGTGTTCAACTCTATCTGTTGCAGGTAAATATTCACCTGGAAGGTGAAACCTTTCAGTATTATCTTTTATTAAATCGTAAAGAGATTCTTTCTCAATTTTATTTAAATGTTTAATATTTAACACCTCTTTTATTTTTTCAAAACGTGATGTACTATTATTTATTGCATCAATATCATGTGAAAAGTGTCCTGTGACATCCTCTTGATTCTTTTCTTCGTTCTCATGGGCATTTTTGATAACTAATACTCGCTGGGCATATATAATTTCTTTATTGGATTTATTGATTGACTCATGTAAATTGTAATCTTTATTCTCAATATCGTAATTGGAATTTTCCTTTGAATTATTTTCTTGATTGTTTTTTTGATTGATTGTATTGATATTTTCAGATTTTTCTTTTAAATTTTTCTCATTTTCAGGTTGATTATCTTTTTTATTTTTGTTAAAAATTTTAGTTGTTTCTCCATTTATTTTTATCTTTGTTTTATTATCTTCTTTGGTTTCGTCTTCCGCTTCATCATCTGAATCGTAGTCGATATCACTTCCATAAATATTAAAATTTTGAAATCCCATAGCCATTAATTGATGCATATCTTCATCAAAATCAGATTCGTCTTCTTTTTCGATTTTCATTATTATTTCTTCATCTGTTTCTTCATCAGTTTTTATTTTTCCTTTGTTCATTTCTTTTTCTTCTTTCATTATTTCATTTCCTTCTTTTTTCATTTTATTTTCTTCTTTCTTCGTTTCATTTTTGTCTTTTTTTATTTCTTCCTTCTTTATTTCATTTTCTTCTTTTAGATTTTTTTCAGTAGTGACGGGATAAATTTTATCTTGAAAATTTATTTTATTATTATTTTGCACTAATTTTTCACAGTTAAATGATAGATTTATTGATTCATCAGTATCATAGAAAAAATATTGTTTATTATTTATTTTTATAACGCGATCTTTATAGCAAATTTGAACTTTCGCTTCGTCAAAAAAATTCGAACCCAATATTCCCGATTGCTCGATTGGAAAATCGTCAGGAACTATTAAAAATTTAATTTCTAAATCAAGAAAATCTAATTCAACTTCTCCTAATGCTTCGACTGGAATTCCGAGTAATTTAATAGTTTTAGTTTTATCTAAAATTGCTTCTTTTGGACAAAAACTTTCTTTTAAAATATTAGGACCACTACCTGTGTCTAACATTACAGAAATTTGTCCAACATTAGGATTTACGCTATATCCTAATAAAATTGTTGGACTTTTATTATTTTTATTTAAATTAATTTGTTCAACGCGAGTTTCTTTTTTATCAGAAATAGTTTTGATTGGAATTCTATTAAAAATACCAAAATGTGAATTAAAGGTTGAAGGATGATTTTCTTTTATTTGTTTTTCTTCATCATTTATTTTCTTCCAACAATCTCTAATTCTGTGACCCATTTTTTTACAATAATCGCAACTAATAATTTGTTTAGGACAATTATTACTTGAATGTTCATGACTACCACAAGTTAAACATTTATTAAAATTTTTAGAATTGTCATTTAAAAATTCATGTTTGAATCTACAAACTTTAGCATTGTGGCCAGATCTATTACAAATTTGACATCTTTCCCGTTGTTCCTCTCTCTCACGCAAAAGTCGCGCCCGAATTTCCCGTCACAATTGCTCTCGTCGTTCTTGATTCGTTCGTTCCACGGCTGCGCGAGTTTCTCTTTCGGCTTGTTCCCTTTCTTCACGGGCTCGGCGTTCTCGTTCCTCGCGTTCCTCATTCTCAATTCTCTCTCGCTCTTCCCGTTCAATCTGTTCTTGTTCCTCTCGTTCAGCCCGTTCCCGTTCGTGCTGTTCTATTTCCTCTCGTTCTTCTTCTTCTATTCGTTCGCGTTCTTCCCTTTCGATTCTCTCTTGTTCTTCTCTTTCGATCTCAGCCCGCATTCTTTCTTCGCGGGCTCTACGTTGATCGGCCCTTCTTGCCTCAGGTGACTGGTCTCTGTTGTCTTGGTCGTCGGCCAGCACGACCCGCATTAGCTGCTCGCGTTTTGTTTAACTCGGTTCGCAGTAAAAATCTTAGTTCGGCTAGAGTCGCCCGCGGTTCGGGTTTTACGCGGTATTTTTGGAGTTCTTTTATCACGTCCTCTTTACGGAGTGACCATACCCACGTCTGGGTTCCCGTTGCCGGTTTTTTAAGCATTATGAATAAAAAAAATTTTAACGCGGTTTAAATTTTACCCGATACCTCGGAAATTACACACACGGTCCCTGTTCGAGCGCCAAAATTTGTAACGGGTAAAACTTGGGTAAATTTCGCTTGTCAATTAAGAGTTATTAATTACTTAATAATTTGAAAAATGAACCATCAAGAACCAGAAAAGATAAACCAGTAAATAGATAGACAGATAAACCAGTAAGTAGATAGACAATATTTGAATGCTAGGAATTTAATAATTAGCCAATACTATTTTAAGTTAAACATAAAATATCCCAGACAGCAAAATTAGAAAATATACAAACTACCCCTTTTTGCTCGGTTTAGCTCGCCGGAGTCCAGGGTTAAAACAAAAGGGGTTTCAAAAGACAGACGTTATAACACTTTAAATTTTATTCAAATCACCACCTTTACATAGGCTTCGAGCCCTTATTCTACTACCAATTATTTACGCACGGTTTAAATCACGGTTTATTATAAATTTTAAATATGTACACATGGTTACGCGGTCAATTCCCACACACACACACAAACTTACGCGGACTAGTAACGCGGGTCTACCCCCTCCCGGATGCTTCAGGGGTGTCTGGTCGACTTCCCCGTCGGCCCTGCACGAGTTCTCCTTCCCTGAGGGTAAGCGGATGGTCTCCGTCTAACCTCCACCTACACGGCTAGCTTTACCACCCCTTGGCAGAAGGCCTCAGAGTGGGGACCCTTAAATCTCCCCGAGAATAAAAATTTCGCTTACCTTGGTCCGGTCGGACTCGGGGTAGTCGAAGTTCCAGATGTTGTCCAGGGAATGGTCTTCCTCTAGAGAACGTCTCGGGAGACTAAGTTGCCCAATACGGGCTTTATCGAGCGCTTTTATTACTTGAGCCACCCGTCACACATACGGAAAAGGATAAATTTCATCGCCCTCTAGCGTCGCTTTCTAAAGCGTAGCGATCGAGAAAATATTCTAAGTCCAACCGTCAAAAATCAAAGGAAGCAGAAAAACGATGAAATATTATTCAAGAGATTGAATTTCTTCTAAGTTTTGTGTTTCAATATCAGTGAGAATTGACAAAAAATATGATTTAATGAAATATAAAAATGGTTTGAAAGGAAAAAGAATGTGTTTAAGACTTTGAGTAAACATCTAATACGGAGAAGTTAGCCGTACGGCTTACGCACTCGCGAGCGAACGGAGAGAGAATGAAAGAATACGCGATTAAAATACTAAGTTAAATTAAACTCTCTCACATTATTTTTCATATTTTGTCTTATTTTATATTCCTTTCAATCTCTTGAATCTTTTAAAAGATTCATATGGAATTATTTTTCACATTTTTTTCCTTCTCCTTTAAATTTACTGGCTCGGGACTTAGAATATTTTCACTCGGCGCATATTCATATTACCATTCTATACACTCGTACCAATGTAATATCACACAAAATCTTAGTAATAATATAACACAGCTATAGTAAATAAATCCACTATAGTTATAGCAATAGTTTAAGTATATTAATAGAAATAATAGTAAGTAAGTAATAGTTATAATACCAATATTTAAGTAGATTACAATAAACAAGTAGTAATTAAGTAACGTAGTTATCTAGTCATAGTTAATATAAAAAAATAGTTTTTAAGTACAAATAGTAAGTAGAATAAACACCATAGTTTAGGTTTAGTCATAAGTAATAATAATAATAGTAATACTAATTATAAATCATAGTCATAAGTAAAAATCAGTAATTAATAATAGTCAAAAAGAAAATCACAATAGTATAAGTAATTAGTGCTAAGAATAAAACAAAACAAAACTTGGTCCGCACAAATGGGTCCACCATCACAAGTTAGACAAGATTGGAAAACATATGCCATATTCTAATAGACATACCTAATTCAGATAGACAAATCAAATTTCTACACCTACTAATAATACTTATTAATTTACAATAGTTAATAACAACTCGGCTACGACGTAAGAGTTTAATTTTCTTCAAGCATCTAAATTTTATTAATATCCACAATAAATTGAATTATATTTTTAGTTTAAGCGAAATGAATATCAAATGTTTTTGAAGTTCAAAGTAATTAATTTAATTATAACTTCAATGGGATGGTCCTACAAATGAATTATTGACTTGACAATGACAGCCTTATATTTAGTGAAGTTTATACTAAGTTAAATAAATACGTACAAATTATGTGAAATATTTTGAAATCTGCTGTCTGAAATAATCATTGAATTTATAAATCACAAATTTATTTTATCTTGTAAGTTCTTTGAGATCAGAAATCTTATATAAGCTTGTTTTGAGTTTTTTAAGTTTTATTAGACGACTTTTGTGCAAAGCAAAATGACAGTTTTCCCATCTATAAATCGATGATATTCAGAGTTAATTGACAGAGTGGTTTACTAAGTGATCGAAAATAATTAAATATTCGAAATTCTAAAGTCAACGAAATCTTTCGATTTAACTAATTTATTCAAACTAATTTTATCTGGTCAATGAAATTTTTGGATTCTCTTAGCTGATCAGATTTTTACATTAATTAACTTAGCCGTTTTCCAAATTAAACAAGTATTGATTCTTTAAATTTTTCATGCGTATGTAAACTTTCCAGGGGAAAATAATTTTATGAAATCTTCTGAAATTTTTTTACCGGAAAAGGCCGGGTAAAATTTTTGAGGTGAAGTTATTTTTGGGCAAACATTAAATTATCTAAATTATCAATAAAAAGTGCAAATTTTAGTTCTATTTTACGTGTGATCGAATGAATTATTAGCACTACTCAAATGGATCAAATCATGTTCTTTGGAGTAAGAAATTCCTGAAGATTGCGGGGTTCAAACCTAAATCATTTCGATTCATTATTTGCTACTATTACTTGCAGTAACGCAAGTACGTATCGTGTAAGCGCAAATAATACATTTATTACAATTTCGCAGAATAACTAACTAAGATATTAACACTCCGTGATGTAACGATTGCATCTGTAATTCATATTCTTAGTCAAATATATTATTGAATTTGCGAACAATAATAAACTTATATGCTTTTCAATAATTCAACTAAATTAATTCTCAGAATAAAATAATATTTCAATAAAATTTAACGATACTTCACCGAATTTTTTGGAGCTTCAAAAGATTTATAATTAACATTCTACAAGTAGAACCTTAATGACTAAATATATCACAATGGTTATACACAGTTTCACGAATCGTTTCGAATTTTTAATTATGAACTTTTATGAATTTTTAATTATGACTGATGAAATTCTTTACAACTATTATTACGTTCCCGTAATATTTTATTGATTAAATTAAATTAATTATTTTTCATTAAAATAATTTTACGTAATGTAACGGAAATCGGTTACGATAAGAGAGTCGCCGTGGCTCGCGGGTAATCAAAACAGATGACGATGCATGAGACCCGGGCTACGACGATTCTCTCACAGGGAACCTGAGATGCAGCGTCAACATTTTGTCAACTTTGTCGGCTCTATTATATTTTTATAATGACTAAATAGTCAGTCTTACGAGAGAGCTCATAGAGCTCAAACCTCTTTTCTCCAGCCATAATTAATAAATTATAATTAACCCTAAATTAATTTAACCTTATTGTGGGGTGCCAATTGGCACCCCAATATTTTCACCTACACCACACAGAAAAAAAGGATATCTTGGCGTAAGAAATTTTTTCTTGCCACAAGAATATTTTTTGCAATTTTGAATGAAAACAAAAATTTTCTTGGTTCAAGAGAAAAATTTTCTTAAATTTAGTTATCTTGGCATAAGATTTTTTTTTATTCAAACAATATAATATATGTTTCTTGAAGTAAAAAATATTTTCTTAAAGTGAGAAAAATAAATGTTTTTCCCCAATATATAATCAATTGTCCGAAAAGTAAAATATTCTTTCTTGAAGAATAATTTATTTTGAATCGACATGATTTGTGACTCGAGTCAAGAATTAAAAGTACTCGATTCAATGGTAAGAAATATCTTGGCTTAAGTATTTGTTGTGTTGCGGCAAGTAAGCGTAGACGTTTGAACCAACAGCAACTGCGCTCACGGCTCAACGCAAAAAGTCTCTTGGGAAAGCTAACTGTAGTATACTCAAGTGGCGGTAGTTTAGACTCTACATTGTACAATGTGCTAACTAGATATGGGTAAAGTGAACGAATGTTCAAGAAATGGTCGGGTAGCATAACTGGTAAAGCTCTCGCGTGATGCCAAATCGGTCTAGGTTCGATTCCTACCATGTAGTCCATTGTAATGTTACATTTTTTGGGCCTTACCTTGCGTTTTTTAGAGGACGCAATTTTATTTTTTTGATGTGTAGGGGGGGTCAGTGTAAAGCTAAAACCAAGTTTGTGGGGTCGCCACCCTTGTCCCACGGCCGCCATCTTGAAAATAGGGGTTGAAATGGTATTTACGATATATCTCTTAAACTATTTATTTAAAAAAAAAAATTTTATCAACATTTTTTGTTGCAAATTAAATTCTCTACAACTTTGGTCCAGTAACTTTTTGTCGTAGAACTATAAATAAAAAAGTTATAAGCGAAAATCTTCAGAAATTTGCGAAAAAAATTTATATATTTCGATGTAAATTTTTTTTTTATCATTTTACGAAGAAATGATATCTGACCATTTTTGTACATTGTTATTTGAGGAACAACTTTTATCCGCATCATTTTTTCATTAAGTCAATAACTAAGGTTTTACAGCGCTCCGAAGTGAGTACTATTTTTCAGTACTCTTAACTATACCTATATTATACGTGTGTACCTATAATATGTCATCGGTTATTGTTTTTTTTTTTTTTTCTTATTTTTTACTTTATTATTATAACTTTTTTAATTACAAATTTTGCAATATTGTTAATAATTAATTATTGACTCTTTTTCACTCCATAACACGATTTAACAATTATTGATTTTTAAAATAATTTTAAATCTGATGGCCGTTACCGGGAATACTATTCAGGTAGAAAATACCCAAGTGACCATGAGGGAATAAAAGAACAGCTGCCTGCTATTGTTATTATTATTCCAAACCTCTGTTATTGTAAGAATAGCTCATAACATAGCTCATACAAACAATTCGCCAAGGCAGTGACAAAAAGTACATTTAACTTATCTTCACTTCCTCCAACACAAGACACAGCTCGCTTTCATACTTTCCGAGTCTACCATCAGGTCCAGTCGTGGCTTGGTAATTATAACGATCCTGAAGACTGGGGCTGGAAAAAATGTGAAAAATTATTGATGCCGGTGCAGAACTCTAAACCTCCAGCACCACCTGAGCTTCTAAAATTGATCTTTTGCAAATGCAAAGGAAACTGTGGAGCGATGTGTGGATGCCGAAAAGCAGGAATGAAATGTTCTGCAGTATGCTTCCATTGTTCTGGAGAGACTTGCAGCAACGTAATGGAACTCTCAGAATTAATAAATGAAAATGACTTTGATGATGAACCGCCAACATTAACACCCCTTCCTTCTCCAGTTTTCCCACTGGTATTTAATTCAGAAAGCCGATCAGATGCTGAGCCGCAGCCTGGTCCATCGAAACGACTGCGGACGGAGTAATTCTAATTTAGAAAATCACGGTGGATTATGCATATTGGGGATACCACGTAAAAAAAACGCGCCTCTAGACTCTACCTCGTGGGTGGTGGGGAAAAGAGTCAATAATTAATAATTAACAATATTGCAAAATTTGTAATTAAAAAAGTTATAATAATAAAGTAAAAAAAAAGGAAAAAAAAACAATAACTGATGACATATTATAGGTACACACGTATAATATAGGTATAGTTAAGAGTACTGAAAAATAGTACTCACTTCGGAGCGCTGTAAAACCTTAGTTATTGACTTAATGAAAAAAATGATGCGGATAAAAGTTGTTCCTCAAATAACGATGTACAAAAATGGTCAGATATCATTTCTTCGTAAAATGATAAAAAAAAAATTTACATCGAAAAATATAAATTTTTTTCGCAAATTTCTGAAGATTTTCGCTTATAACTTTTTTATTTATAGTTCTACGACAAAAAGTTACTGGACCAAAGTTGTAGAGAATTTAATTTGCAACAAAAAATGTTGATAAAATTTTTTTTTTTAAATAAATAGTTTAAGAGATATATCGTAAATACCATTTCAACCCCTATTTTCAAGATGGCGGCCGTGGGACAAGGGTGGCGACCCCACAAACTTGGTTTTAGCTTTACACTGACCCCCCCTACACATCAAAAAAATAAAATTGCGTCCTCTAAAAAACGCAACCCAAAATGTAACTTTTCAATGGACTAATGAGCAAACAATTTATTTTTCTCAATTCGTTCATAAGCCATTTAATCGAGAGAGTTTATTCCTTATCTTCTCTACTGCTGTATTGTGGTGTTCTAAATATACGCATACACTTTCCTGCTTGACAATATTTAATATTTCTATTAGGTTAGATTCACTGAAAAATATAGGTCGATATATTTTTTTAAGTAGAGTCATTTATTTTCTTGAATCGAGACTAGAATTTTTTTAAGTCAAGAAAAAAAAAATCATCAGTGGGAGAATTTTATGTTTTCCGTTAAGTAAATATTTGCATGATTCAAAAAAAGTTATTTTATTAAGCTAAGATTATAATTTATTTAAATCAAAATTAAAATTTTCTCATTACAAGAGACCATTGTCTTGAGTCGATAATATAGTTTTCTCAAACTGAGAGTAAATGTTATTCTGTTACGAAAAAAAGTTCTTGGTTTGAGATATTGATATATATTGTGACAATTTACTATACTCACCAACCAAGACAGAAAAGTATCTTGTTTTGATAGTTTTTTTTTTACTCGGTTAGAAACAAAATATATTTGACTTGAAATAAATATTCTTAAACCAAGATAATTTAACTTGAATTAAAATTTAATTATTCTTGATACAATACTTCTATAATATAAGTCGAAGAAAATGTTCTCGGATTAAAAAAACCCAATTACTCAGCCCAAGAATAAAAAAATGAAGGCGAAAATTACCTTGGGCCAAGTCAACCTTTTTTTCTGTGCATGGCCTGCCCATAACATTATTATCACCCAGGGGCGAGCGCTTATGAGCTGTTCCACCCTGTCCTATAACCCTGAGCGCTCAACAGCAGTTCGGGTTTCCCTCAAATGTTCTGCCAATTTTCCTACCATTCACCTGTTATTGTAAAAATAATTATATGGAGTTGGAACCGGCATCGAAAATACTTTAAATCGCAAAAAACAATTAAAATTAATAATTAATAAAATAATCGATGACCACGGCCCACCAGGGGTCTATAGACACTCTATCGAGGCCAAACCTGGATAAAATTAAATAATTAAAAATTATTTTTATTTTTAATTAATTTTGGGTAATTTCCCAAAACGTAACACTATAAAAGTTATTTCAAAACTTGATAATCAAGTATCAAACAACATCGTAAGATATCGTAAAATTTTATAAATTTTTTGGAAGTTTTTCATTTTTCATGCTCCGTTCATACTACACATAATTTTATCAAATTTACCGTAAGGAAATGAACTCATAAAATTTTATAAAAACTACTGAAATTGTATAAAATTTTATAGGATTGTGTTAAACTATATAGTTCCATGAAATCACATGGAATTTTGCAACATTTCATGAATGAAATTTTATAAAATTATACACTCAAAAAAAAAGAAGTTGAGGTAGCAGAAAATAAAAAAAATTTTTTTATTTTTTAGTATTTTTTAAAAGGTTATAACTTAAAAAGGATAATCAACCAGAGATTTAAAAAAATAAAATTTCGAAGCTTGAAGTATCTTGTTTAAAAATCATTTGACCGAAAATTGTTTTGAGCCACAATTCTTACCAAACCGTAAGAATAATCACGTAACACAAAGTGCCAAATTATTTCGTTTTTCATGGTCGTATGGGGGGACACAAACAATTTTCTTGACTAAACCTGTATCAGAGTAGTTAATTCTGATTATTCAGCTCCACTTTACTATTTTTTGGAGCTCAGTAGGAGACTCTGTTGTTAAGATATTGGCTATTAAATGAAAAATTAGCATTTTATACAATTTCCTAAGCCGTGCAGCGATTTCCCATAAAATTATCTACTCATAAGATATAAATGATCAAAGACAAATGGCCATTTTTCATGAAGCGATCCTAGTAGAAATGATCTAGAGTTTACTCGATTTCTAACCAGTAACTGACCAGGGATCCCGGCTAAAAACTAGAAATCCCGCCACCTGCAACTAAGGCATACACATTGGTCACACTAATATATTTTCTGTACTAGTGTGTATGTGTATATATATTTTTTTTCTGCTTAACCTATATTTTTTAATGTGTATGTTAATACATAAATGATTTTATGATAAATAATTAATAATATACACATTAAAAAATGGAATCAATAAAAAAAATAAATACAATAAGTGAATTGCAACTATGGGCAATAGAAACAAATATTGCAGATTGTCATTTCATTTCTACTAGGGGACTGATATTTCAGCAAAATACTTTCCCACAGAGCTTCAGAAAAAAAGTAAACTGGAGTTAAATAATCAGACTGAACGACTCTGATAGAGGTTTAGGCAAAAAAAATTTTTACGAGCTCGCAAAAAACCTTAGAGAAACGGAGAAATTTGGAAATTTTCTATGTTTCTTGATTTTTCTTATGACTGTAGCTCTCATAAATTTTTGGTCAAAAGATTTCAAAACTATAAACTTTAAGTTTAAAAATGCTCTTCTATAAATCTCTGTTTGATTATTTTCCATCAATTTACAGTCTGTTAGAAATCACGGGAAACAACTTTAAAATTTTTCTGCTCCCTTAATTTCTTTAATGTCTATTGAAATGTAAAATTTTATAAAATTTCACAAAATTTTATAAGATTTCACATGGAATTATAAAATTTCAAAAATTTGTATAAATATTAAACCTAGGACATGATTAAATTTCAAACCAATTTATAAAATTTAACAAGTCTTCGTAGAATTTTCATTTAACTTCTTAAAATATTACATTGCAACAAAAGCAGCAAGTGATTATATTAAGTTTAATGAAAAACTATAAAATTTAATAAAACCTTTATTTTTCATGCTTAGTTAAAATTTTATGTAAACATAGAATTTTACAAAGCTTTGCAAAATTGTATAAGAGTGTAAAAAAATTTTTGTCATGAGATTTCATGAAATTTTTACTTCTCGTTCTTGGGTCAAATTTCATAGAATTATGTTCCCGGACAGCACTCAAGTCGGAATAAATGTTTGACGACGTGTTTTTGAAGGCGTTCTCAAGAAGTTTTATAAAACCTTTTTAAAGGTGTCATTTTAAGAAACTCTCAATTAAGAGTTCTCGAAGACTCTATACTAGGGTAATTCATTTCCGCAAAAATTTTCTTTTTTCTGAGCGCTCAAGCAAAATTGGGATTCGGTGTTCTTCAAAAGAGCCCATAGTTATTTAGCTGTTATTCTAGCTATTTCACTTGTGTACGTTGCGGAACTCATTTTCCCCATGAAATTGACTTTTATTGGCTTGTAGAACGTAAACCAATAAAAGTACACTAAAATTTTTGATGAGAATTTTATAGGAATTTTTATTTTCTTCAAAAAAAGTCCTATGAGTCAAGTCGCTAAAGTCGTTAGTTTTCGAGTTGTAATTATAGAAAGGTCCTGTAGCAAATTTCCTATTTTTCTTACCACGCTACCAGTCACTACACAGAAAAAACTTAGGAACTTCGATTTTTTTTTGTAACCTGTTCAGGTAAACTATTGTTAATAATTGTTGTTCCGCGAATATTAAATACAGGATCTCTCGTTGATATTATAGAAAGGTCCTGTAGCAAATCTAGTAATTTTCCGAGCATGCTACCGGTCAGCAGACAGAAAAACCTTAAGAAATTTCGATTTTATTATATTTAATATCCGGAAATTGCTACTAGTAGCAAGTAGCCAGTAGCAAGTAGCAAGTAGCAAGTAGCAAATAGGGAGTAGCAAGTAGCAAGTAGCAAGTAGCAAGGACCAAATATCAAATCTATCCCCACCATCCATCTATGATACGGCATTAAATAAATTAATATTTTCAAACTATGTCGATAATATTTATACTATTTGCTAAAATGCTATAATAAAAGTGAATAATCATAGAACTCCTGACCACTTCTATGATAATTTTTCGATCTTTTCGAAATTTTGAAATTGCTTCTGGTAGCAGTAGCCAGTAGCAAGTAGTAAGTAGCAAGTAGCGAGTAGCAAGTAGCAAGAGCAAATATCAAATCCATCTCCACCATCCATTATACGGCATTAAATAAATTAATATTTCCAAACTATGTCAATAATATCTATACTATTTGCATAAATGCTGTGATGAATGTGAATAATCAGAGAACTGCTGACCATTTCTATGATTTTTTCCCTAAATTTTCAAAATTTTGAAAATGCCAGTAGTAGCAAGTAGTAAATATTAAGTCGCAAGTAGCAAGAAGCAAGTAGCAAGTAGCAAGTAGCAAGTAGCAAGAGCGAATATTAAATCCATCTCGACCATCCATCATACGGCATTAAATAAATCAATAATTTCAAACTATGAAGATAATATTTATGCTATTCGCTAAAATGCTATAATAAACGTTAATAATCATAGAACTCCTGAACATTTCTATTATAATTTTCCGATTTTTTTGAAATTTTGAAATTGCTACTGGTAGCAAGTAGCCAGTAGCAAGTAGCAAGTAGCAAGTAGCAAGTAGCAAGTAGCAAGTAGTAAGTAGCAACTAGCAAGTAGCAAGTAGTAAGTAGCAAGTAGCGAATAGCAACTAGCAAGTAGCAAGTAGCATGTAGCAAGTAGCAAGAGGCAAGTAGCAAGTTGCAAATAGCAAGCAGTAAGTAGCAAGTAGCACGTCACAAGTAGCAAGTAGCAATAGCAAGTAGCAAGGAGCAAGTAGCAAGTAGCATGTAGCAAGTAGCAAGAAGCAAGTAGCAAGTTGCAAGTGGCAAGTAGCAAGAGCAAATATCAAATCCATCTCCACCATCCATTATACGGCATTAAATGAATCAATAATTTCAAACTATGAATATCATATTCATACTATTTGTTAAAATGCTATAATGAAAGTGAATAATCATAGAACTCCTGACCACTTCTATGATAATTTTCCGATATTTTCGAAATTTTAAAATTGCTACTGGTAGCAAGTAGCGAGTAGCAAGTAGTAAGTAGCAAGTAGCAAGTAGCATGTAGCAATTAGCAAGTAGCAAGTAGCAAGTAGCAAGTAGCAAGTAGCATGTAGCAAGTAGCAAGTAGCGAGTAGCAAGTAGCGAGTAGCAAGTAGCTAGTAGCAAGTAGCTAGTAGCAAGTCGCAAGTAGCTAATCGCTAGGAGCAAGTAGCAAGTAGCAAGTAGCAAGTAGCAGGTAGCAAGGAGCAAATATCAAATCCATCTTCACCATCCATCATACGGCATTCGATAAATTAATATTTTCAAGTTACGAATATCATATTCATACTATTTGTTATAATGCTGTAATGAAAGTGAATAATCATAGAACTCCTGACCACTTCTATGATTATTTTCCAATGTTTTCAAAATTTTCAAATTGCTACTGGTAACAAGTCGCCAGTAGCAAGTAGCAAGTAGCAAGGAGCAAGTAGCAAGTAGCAAGTAGCAAGGAGCAAATATCAAATCCATCTCCACCATCCATCACACGGCATTAAATAAATTAATATTTTCAAACTTTGTCGATAATATTGATACTATTTGCTAAAATGCTATAATGAAAGTAAATAATCATAGAACTCCTGACCACTTCTATGACTATTTTCCAATATTTTCGAAATTTGCAAATTGCTACTGGTAACAAGTAGCCAGTAGCAAGTAGCATGTAGCAAGGAGCAAATATCGAATCCATCTCCACCATCCATCATACCGCATTAAATAAATTAATATTTTCAAACTATGTCGATAATATTTATACTATTTGCAAAAATGCTGTGATAAAAGTAAATAATCAAAGAACTCCTGACCATTTCTATGATTGTTTTTTAAAATTTTCGAAATTTCGACAATGCTATTAGAAGCTAGTAGCCAGTAGCAAGTTGCAAATAGCAAGTAGCAAGTAGGAAGTATTAAGCATTAAGTAGCAAGGAGCAAATATCAAATCCGTCTTCACCATCCATCATACCGTATTAAATAAATTAATATTTTTAATTTATAAATATCATATTTATACTATTTGTTAAAGTGATGTGATGAAAGTGAATAATCAGAGAAGTCCTGACCATTTGTATGATTTTTTTCCAAAATTTTCGAAAATTTTGCAATGCTAGTAAAAGCTTGTAGCCATTAGCAAGTAGCAAGTAGCAAGTAGCAAGTAGCAAGTAGCAAAGAGGAAATATCAAATCCATCTCCGACATCCATCATTCGGTATTAAATAAATTAATATTTTTAAACTATGTCAATAATATTTATACTATTTGCTAAAATGCTATAATAAAAGTGAATAATCATAGATTTCCGGACCACTTTTATGATTATTTTCCTATATTTTCGGAATTTTGAAATTGCTACTTGCTACCAGTAGCAAGTAGCAAATAGGAATTGGCAAGTAGCAAGTAGCATGTAGCAATTAGCAAGTAGCATGTAGCAATTAGCAAGTAGCGAGTAGCAATTTGACTTCAGGTCGACAAAATTTACTTTTCTCGGGGTTGATGAGTAACCCAGCATCCCTAAAAACTTCAAACATCAAACTTAAGATTTTTTTGTGTTCTTCTAATGTTTCACTGATGACTATCCAGTCATCTAAATATGCAAAGACTTGCTCGGCCCATCTCGTCGGTAATCCTCGATCAACTAGAATTTTATGGAATCTTTCTTTCAATTCATCCATAGCTTTTTGAAAAGTACTTGGAGCACCTACTAGTCCATACGGCATCCGTAACCACTCGAATTGCCCTCGTCCTTCCACAGAAAAAGCGGTGAGAGGAATCGACGCAATTGCCATGCGGATTTGATGGAAAGCTTCTTTTAAATCCATAGTACTTATATAAACTGCACCGTGTAATGCGCTCAATATGCGTAACATATTAGGTAACGGGTGAGCTGGTGGTATTGTCACTCGATTAATAGGCCGATAGTCTACACAAAATCTCTAGGTGTTGTTGCGTTTAGCTACCATGACTGGTGAACACGACCAAACACTGTAACTTGGTTTTATAAATTTCTTCTCAAGTAACTCGTCGATTTGCCGGTTTAATTCCTCGTTGATCACAGGACTGCGTCTATATGGTTTAATCCTGACTGGTCTCGCGTCAGGTTTCAAGACAATTTCGTGCTCGATGATGTTAGTTAGTCCTTGATTCGGCATCGCTTCAAATTTTTCCATTTCAGTTTTAATGAAATTTTTGAAGTCTGATTCTTCATCAGCTGTCATTGATAAGCACCTCGACGAATTTTCTTTACACGATATAAGTTCAAATTGATGTATTTCAGGATGACCACTGAACTGCCAAGTTTTCTCTTTGCTGTTTATGATGACTCCAAATTGTATTGCAAAATCCATTCCTAGGACCACAGAATGTCCAAGATCTTCAAGTACACTTAAGTATTGTTCACCAGCGACCGATCCTATCTGTATAATGAACGGAGCACCGCCAAGGCTTTTACACAAAGTATGATTAGCCAATAAAACATCTCGCTTTTGTGTATCATCAGGTCTTAATTCACCTGACGCGTACTCCTTGATGTCTTCATATACTTTTGCATTGATGTAGGATCTCTCACTGCCAGTGTCCAGGATACCATTGAGTTTTATACCAAAAATCCAAAGTGATACCGGTATTCTTGCTGTATATTCTGGTGGCTTCGGACCTGAACCAGGAATAAAAATTTTTCTTTCAGCTAGACGGTATTTTTGAGCAGCTGACAATGATTTATTTTGAAGAATTCCAGGGATGAAAGCTTCTCGAGATGTAGATGTTGTGACTGTATTCGCTACCTGCGAGTCTGGAGACTGGTTAAAAGAACTACCTAGTTCCAGAGGATGCGGTGACGATACCTTGAAGTCGAGATCAACCGGTTCCAATCCAGGTTGAAATTCATCTTCCCATTGGGATTCAGGTTCATCATCATCTGGTTCTTCTGTAGATGTAATTGAATTAAGATTAATATTTTCGTCTGCTTGCTTGATATCTTCAATGATACAATTTGGATCTTCTAAAAATTGAATTAATTGATTAATAATTTCTGTAGAATTACTTGACAGGTCTGCTTGAGTTAATGGAATTATATCCTCTACGTATATCGTATTCACGGACATAGTAGCAGTTGGTCTATTGTCATTACTATATACCGCTAAGTTACAATTATTGCGGGTATGACCAACTTCAAAACAAATATTACAGACTTCCTGTCTGGGGTTTTGACATACCTTGTAAACGTGACCTGGAACTCCACAGTTGAAACACGTTCTGTTGTATCTTGGAGGAACTACTGGATTCTGATTGAAGCCGGATAACCTTCCTGGCTCCTGAATCAGACGCTGTCTAACTTGTTGTTGTCTATTGTTGTATTGGTAATTTTGAGGTCGATAATAATTAGTATTATTCCTCATTTGCACGCCATATCTATTATTGTAAGTTGTTGGTGGTGGTGCAACCATCAGATTACATCTAGAATGTTCCACTTCATCTTCCTCATAGACTGCCTTATCAGACGGAGATTGTATCAAATTAAATCTGGTTTTATCTTGGAATTTTACAGTTTTATTCACGACAGCAGTCGGTTGTTGAGCCTCCTCTATGCACCTAGTAGCTTCATGTAACGCATTTAATAGGTCTTCATACGTATAGACTGATCTAGCGAATACCAGAGTACGTAACTCATCTGTCAGATGATTACGGATAGAGGCGACTTGTTCCGATACTGGTGGAGGTATCTGCATTGACTGATATTTCTGCTGGATTTTTAATACAAACTCAGTCACGTTATCCCCAGGTTTCATCCGCATCTTACTGATTTCCACAATAATTTGGTGGTCTGTGGCTGAGCTGCCGAAAGCTTTTCTAAATTCCGTCTTAAATTGCATGTAATTTTCCCAGCGAAGATAGTTTGCGTCAAACCACCGTGCTGCAGCTCCTTGGAGTATATAACTCATCACCTTGAGCAAATCCCACTCGGACCATCCTTCACGGTGTGCTCTGGCTTCAGCAGCATACAGAAAATCATTTACGGTCATGTTCTCCTGAGGAAAATGTAAATTTCCCATTTTCAGACTCTGCAAAATATCCCTCCATCTTCTGTCGTCGGAATTCCTGCCTTGGTTTTGTTGGAAGACTGGATTCTGAGCGGGTATTCCCGGTATGTGGTGAAGATGACCGTCTACCTGGGGTTGACTCCCTGCTCGACCTCCCTGGTCGTTATTTGGCACTGGAATCTGGCCTTGTTCTTCCATTTGTAGTTGACGTAATTGATCTTGCAGATAATTGATACGATCTGCCACTGATGGATCACGATGATTATTTTGCTGAACTTGTGGCTGATGCTGGTGTTGTTGGGGACCTAAGCTCTGAGGTCTATGAGCAGCTGGGCACTCCCCCCTCGCCAAACGTTGACCCATCGGGGAAATGTTTGCACCACTAAGCTGGAACTCAGCTGCTCTCCAATCCACTGGTGAATTTGATCGCCATGAATTATCACGTGAATTTAGTCTGTTGTTAATTTTCCGTTGTTGGTCTATAAGCTCTCTTATCATTTGGGACAGTTGATTAATCGTCACAGCATTTTCTTCATTTATATTACGTTGATTATTTGACATTCGACGTATTTGCTGTGTACTGTTGTCCATACGATTAAATATACGTCTCATATCTGAAGGGATATTTTCCTGAAGATGATTAAGACTTCCAGCAAAATCCATTTGATTATCAACTACTCTCTCTTGTTCGAGTACCTGCCTACGGGGATCACCCACCTGCGTTCTGGGTGGAAAATTCCATCCATCTGCAGCTCCGATCGTCCCATGATTTCCTAGCAGTGTGTTTGTAAGTATTGGATATGGCGGTGGTGGATCCAATGTCAGTAAATTTGTAACCGTACTAGTTGTAGTTGTAACTGTTGGCGTTGTTCTGGTACATGTAGTGACTGTTGTGACTGTTGTTAATCTTACTGATGCACCAGGATTTGACGTGATTGTCGAGCGGTTAATTCCCCTACCTGCTGACAACCTGCGTCCTCCAGCCATTTCTGAATCTTCTTCTTGGTTGAACATAATCACCATTTATGATTTCACTTGTACAGATATTTATTTAATATTAATTTATCGCAAACAATATACTGGCGGATTTATTTCAAGTTTTATTCTAAACAGAAATTTAATCGTTTATTTACGGTTTTATTACCAAGTAATTTTAATCTTTCTATTTTCGAGTTTGAGGATTATTCTAAATATAGAATCGTGACACGTCCTCCAGCAGACGAGATCAAGAGGAAGCAGTTCACGTGGCAGGGCAAGCCACGTCTTTGTTGGAACTGCCGTAAAGAAGGGCATCCTTTCAGCGCGTGCCCGGAGGCCCGAAAGACCTTTTGCCAGATGTGCGGCAGGGCGAATTATACAGCCCGTACGTGTCCCAGTTGTGGAGAAAAGTGGAAGGCGATGGGACCGTACAAGAAGGAGTACGGAGGAAATGTTCCTCGGGAGCAGTTGAGGAAGGCTCCCAGACATCGGGAAGACGAGCGGTCACCTAACCGCGGTCGACCGTATTAAGACTCCGTACCCTGGTTACAGAGAAGGCAATGACATTGGCGCTATCGGACTACGATTAAATGATTTAAGATTTACGCTACAGTTAAAAGAAAAAGTATTTTGTACCTCGCTACGGCGTCGTACTTACAGTGGCTTTGGTGAGGTATAAGCCTCCAGTTATCGATATAGTAGAGTTTGGGAATTGATTTATGGATTTAGAATATAGAGGTCAGTTATAGATAATGATAAGATTTAGTTTTTGGATTTTGATTATTGAGAAAAAGAGAGTCGAAGGGAGACCTTCGAAGAGTACGGACGTGAGCATTCAGCTCTGGTCGCTCGAAGCGAGCAGACGTGTCCAGAAATGGCGTTACAGTTCATGGCATTGCGGAAAGCTACAGATTGAGAGTATTGTTACAGAAGTATTATTTAAAACAGTGTAAGATGTTACTCGATATTTTATTCATCAGTAATCAGGTATGAAATAATTATTATAATTATCAATAATTAATTGAGTTCGAGTCAGAGTCTTGAGATACGATGCTACTGTTTTAATTAAAGAAAATATTTAAGAACTGAGAGAATTATGAGAATATTGGTACAGTTTAGAGTCATGTTCACGATTTATTGTTGATATTATTTTACAAATAATTATAAGAACTATGTTTAATTATAAAACAATTGTCGTCTAATTGACGTCAATATTAGACCCATGTACGTTAGTTTTATGAGTTTTGTTAAAAGAGAATGTTCTAGAATATCGGTTTTATAAGTTATTGTTCCAGGTTACTGAATACTAGTTGATTGTTAATTAGCTTTAGTAATTAATTAATTTATTTAGATGTCAATTTACCCTTTTGTTAAGATTAATTTCATTATTATTAGATTCATTATTTTGAATTGTTTGTACGAAGCTACAGTATTTTGTTAATTGTTAAATGGAGATTTTAGATTATTTGTTGTTCAATAAAAATTGCAAATTCACCAATAATCTACATGAATTTGGAATGATGTAACCCGGACCACTCCCTCTCTCCATAAACCTACACACTGAGCGACACCATGGTATACCGTAACTCTGTTTTTAGTTTTCCAGTCTCTGTTTTTGTTTTGCTTATAAGTTCTGAGCATTTTTGTTAAGTTTTAGTTTTATTTAGTTGCGTGGTTTTGGTGATAATTCCACAGATAAAAAATTATCCAGTTTTATTTATGCGTGGTTTTGAGATAGTTCCACAGATCAAAAATTTATCCAATTCTTAAGATTTACTGGTTTGGTGATTCCAGTGATAAAAATTACCTGGCGCCCTGATAGTATTGAGACTGGAGACTAAAGATAGAGAACGAAGTTTGTAGCGCAAAGGAAATCTTGGCATATTAACGTATGCTTGAATGGATAGATTTTGTGTTATAATATATATATATATGTATATATATATGGTTCATTCTGTGTCAAATCGACAAATGATTGGAATCGACCCCCTCGGATTCGGATAAATTTTGATGGAGAGTTTTGTCTCATCATAAAACGAAGTTCTGCTAGAGGAAATAATTAAAAAAAAATTTTTTTAAGAGTTCAATAATAATTTGATACCATAATTATATTCAACAAAAAAGTTGAAACAATTATTTGGTCAAAATTAAAAAATTCATATTTAAAAAAAAAAATAAACACCCTCCTGAAAATTTCAGAATTTCTTAAGATATGTTAGAGGTATAATAATATAAAAAATTTTGAGGCCAAAATTCCACTGCGAACTCAACTTTTTACGATTTTGAAAAATTCATAATTTTCCGATTGTGGTAATTTTCATAATTATTTTTCTTTAAAATTTTTTTCTCATACCTCCAAGTGTCCTCTTCCAACGCATCGGCGGTTTTTTTTTTAATATATACAGTTGGTTATGAAATATTAAATAAATAAACTCAAAAAACCAGAAAAACAGTGCAATTTTCAATTTTGCAAAACTCTTAAGAAAAATTTTTTCAAATCATTTCCTTTGGCAGAACTTTGTTTTATGATGAGACAAAACTCTCCACCAAAATTTATTCGAATCTGAGGGGGTCGATTTCAACAACCATTTGTCGATTTGACATGGAATGACCAATATATAATCTTTTTCTTTTCGGAAACAGGTTCAAAAGTTTCATTTGGGTATAATAATACTCCTGTCAAAATTCGAGCTCTTACTATTAACATTAAGAGAAGGTTCCGCATTGCACTTTTCTATTTTCCGTATGAATAATATGGGAAATAGTATATTACACACCTAGGGAAGTAAAGTAAGAAATGTCTCAGATCATATGTAATTGTTGGCCAAGGCAAAGCCGAGGTCAACAAACATGTCATCTGAGGCTTTCTTATTTACTTCCCGAGGAGTGTATACTATTTTTCTCGTCGACGGAGGCGGAAAGCGGCAACTTCGTTTTGCATAGCGGGACGAAAGTTGACGCTTTCCGCCCGAAGGCGAAGCCGAGGTCAACAAACATGTGATCTGAGACATTTCTTACTTTACTTCCCTAGATGTGTAATATACTATTCCCGTCTTCTGATTTTCATAACTTGATAATAGGGCTGTACATCTAAACCAGCATAAACGGTTAAAAAAGTTAAGTAGCTTACTAAGCTGGCTAGCTCGTCAGCTTAGCTAATTTAACCGGTTAACTTAATTAGCTTGGCTAAGCAGCCAAATGCTTCACCGGTTAATGTATTTCCAATAGATTTTCTAAGATAACTTTTAGCAATAAGCCATGGGAATTTGAGTTAACCGGTGAAGCCTTTGGCTGCTTAACCAAGCTAATGAAGTTAATCTGTTAAATTAGCTAAGCTGACGAACGAGCCAGTTAATTAACCTAGTTAAATTTTTTAACCGGTTATGCTGATTCAGATGTGCAGTCCTACTAGCTAACAATTCGCCGTAGGAAAAATCTGCAGACATAATTTTGTTGATTGCTCTATAAAAATTGAATGCTCTATAAAAAAAGTAATTTATCATTTTTTTTATAAATCCAATTATTCGAAAGTTATTTAAGCGTGAAGTCGAATTTAAATTAAATTTTCAGAATTTTGTCATTTTTTTGGTGAAACTATTAGATTTATCACAAAATATCACGGGACATTTTTGAAACACTTTATTGGAAATAATTTGTAAGGCATAGAATTGTCTACAAAGAAGGTTTTATTATATTTTGTAATAAGTCTGATAGTTTCGCCGGAAAAGTTAAAACATCTAAAAATATAATATAAATTAGAATTCAAGTTTAAATAACTTTTAGAAGAATGGATGTATCAAAAAGTGATAATAGACTTTTTTGGAGAGTGTTCGATTCTAGCGTATTTCACGTTAAATTGAATAATTTAAGAAATTAAAATGTTAGACTTTGTAAAATTTATTTTATGTTTTTGTATCGTTAAAGGAATGATTTAAGTAAATTTTTTTTGATAATGTTGGGCATTTTGTTGCCGAATTTTTTTTTTTCTTTAAATAATTTATTAATTATTTATGGATAAAAAGTGAAGACTAATATTTTATTTGAATAATATTGATATAATTAGTAAATTAATTATTTTATAATTTATAATTTTCTTTTTTTCAATTAACTATTATTTTTTTGTTATATAACTTATGTGTAAATAATTAAATTTTTCAAATAAAGTAAAAATTATATTATGACAATAAAATATATTAAATTATTAAAAAATATGTTAATTAAATTATCTATTTTTAAGAAAATATAAAATACAGTTGTCAGAATAACAATCTTCAATGATAGTCGTAAATTTTAATGTCTTTATTTTTATTAATAAATGTTTTAATAAAAACTTTATATGAATTTAAATTTTCTTATTCCGATCTCTAGCCGCGTATAATGTTAGAGTTACCTTTCGAGATCTACTTTACCTTCAGAGATATAAAAATTAACAAAGTTGGTACCGCTGTATATTCTAGTATAAAGTTGATTTGGTATAATATACTGCTACCACTAAATCGCACGAGCATAAACTTCTACTTGCTACAACTTTCGATGCTACCAAGTATGTTGGCAACATACAATCGCTGACTCGAAATTATTGTAAACTTAAATAAGGCTAGACAAAATTTCAACTGGCATTATAGGCAAACTGCTCTCAATTAATTTGACTCATTTTAAAAAAAGTATAAAATACTAATGCATTTAATTATCGTTGTTTTGATAGATTTGTGACTATCGCTAGGATCTCCCGACATTACCATTGGCCAGGAATGAGGGCCGAAATCACCGGATATGTGCGCCAATGCATCAAATGCCAGGCATACAAGCCGTCGCAACAACCACCATCGGCTCCGATGGGCACGATTCCAGCGACCAGACCGTGGGCCGTAGTATCTGCCGATATTATCGGGCCCAAACCGCGTTCGACCAAAGGAATGTCCTACCTGGTCGTATTCCAGGACAAATTTTCGAATGGATCGAAATCCAACCGCTACGCCACCAGAAGGCGGCTGCCATCGCGCAGGCCTTCAAAGACAGGGTTCTCTTGCGTTTCGGAAGAGTTGAAACGGTCATTACCGATAATGGAACCCCCTTTGTAAGTAAGGAGTTTACCTCGCTGTTGAAAGGGTTCCATATCCAACACGTAAAAACACCACCGTACTCGCCGCAGTGTAACCCCGTCGAAAGGACCAATCGCGTGATTGGGACGATGATCGCACAATTTGTCGGCGCCAACCAGAAAACTTGGGACCAGTTAATACCGGAGCTAATGTTCGCTTACAACACAGCCAAACACGACGCTACCCAGTTTTCACCAGCATACCTAAACCATGGGCGCGAAATACCACCGCCAGTATCCGTTAGAGCCCGAAACGACGACGACAAGAAAACACCCCATGACCCTCACCAAGCAGCCAAAAACTTGAAGGATACCATGGAACTAGTAAACGTAAACTTGGCTCAAGCCTACGAGCGGCAGGCCAAGTATTACAACCGTAAGCGAGGTACGTGGCAACCAGCCCTCGGAGAGCTGGTCTGCAAACGGGAACACCATTTATCGTCCGCGATCGACAATTTCGCGTCAAAACTTGCCGAGAAATTTACCACGGGGTACACTATTATGAAAATCGTAGGACCCTCGGTTTACGAAGTCACAAAGGACGGAAAGACCGTCACCGCGCATATAAAAGACCTGAAACGGTATCATGACCATCTTGAACTAGGAAATCCTGAACCTGAACCTGAAAAGGAACCTGAAAAGCATGAACCTGGACCTGAAAACTTCGAATCGCGATGTATAACTCGGGCCATGGCTAAAAAAGCCCTTGCGGTCCCTATCGTTGAAAATCCGAGTTAAAAAGAATGGTCATCCCCATAACAGGGTTTTTGTTCTAGTTTTCTATGACCAATGGTTAGAATATAACCAATTTTTCGGTATACTGATGAATTCACCGACCTATATTTGAGCACCTTATTCTACTACCCCAGACCGTGAAAATTTTCGGAACCCGAGAGCGAAAAGAATGATGAATGGGGAAGATAAGAATGAGAATGTTTATATAAACCGTGCGAAATAGGTATTTTTTTGTTTTTTTTGATAGATATAAGCAAATTAAAGAAGAATGGAGCAGTTCACGATGGAGGAGGAATTGTGGTTACTAGAGGAGATGCTCCAGCGACCACCGCAGCTGGTGCTCACACCCACCACCACAACCACCACCACCGAGACCACCACACTCCCAACTGCCTCGGCGACGACAGCAGCAACAACAACGGCCACCGAGACCAGGAAAAAGCCCGACATTCGGCTCAGGAAGATCGAGTTTCCCCAGTGGAAAACTCCCCTCAGCGCTGGGTGGCTGGAATACGATGATGCCCCTCTATTGGCGGAATACCCGTCTCATTTCACGGACAAGCCGAGAGACTTGTTCTCATCCAAGACTCCAACGCCCCTGGAGCGATTATTGGCATCACTGACACCCATAGCCGAGGTAAAACCTAAAAAGGTGAACAAGAAGGTCGTCTTCACGGCATATGATGAGACGCTGCGGCTGTACAAAATCACGCGGTACAGGAGCATCCTGGAACCAAGGACCGAGCCCATGGAAAAGACCGCCTGGGACCTTCTGGACAAACTCGAAGAGCGAAGGGACTCAGTACCAAGGGAGGAGTAAAAGCTGGAAGAAAAAGAGGCCAGCAAGCTCACCTCTTTTTCTTACTGAGGTGGGAGGGGTGTGATGGTGGACCCGTTCTGGGCAGACCAAGTTTTTGTTTTGTTTCTGTACTCTTATTACTAGTTACTTATACTACGATGATTTTCTTATTACTATTTAATTACTATTGTGATTTTCTTTTTGACTATTATTAATTACTTATTCTTACTTATGACTATGCTTTATAACTAGTATTACTATTATTATTATTACCTATGACTAAACCTAAACTATGGTGCTTATTTTACTTACTACTTGTACTTAAAGAAACTATATCTCTTAATAACTATGACTACTTAATGCTACTTGTAACGATTGACAAAACCTAAAACTATGGTACTTATTATAACCACTATTTTGTACTTAAAACCTATTTATCTAATACTAATTACTATCTGATTAAACATTTAGTTCTACTTTCTTTTGAATATACTAAACTATCACTATAACTATTTAACTTATTGTAACCATGGCTGTGTTATATTATGACTAAGATTTTGTGTGATATTACATTGGTACGAGTGTATAGAATGATAATATGAATGCGCGCCGAGTGAAAATATTCTAAGTCCCGAGCCAGTAAATTCAAAGGAGAAGAAAAAGATATGTGAAAAATAATTCCACATGAATCTTTCAAAAGATTCAAGAGATTGAAAGGAAATATAAAATAAGACAAAATATGGAAAAAAAATGTGAGAGAGTTTAATTTAACTTAGTATTTTAATCGCGTATTCTTTCATTCTCTCTCCGTTCGCTCGCGAGTGCGTAAGCCGTACGGCTAACTTCTCCGTATCAGATGTTTACTCAAAGTCTTAAACACATTCTTTTTCCTTTCAAACCACTTTTATATTTCATTAAATTATATTATTTTCAATTCTCGCTGATATTGAAACACAAAACTTAGAAGAAATTCAATCTCTTGAATAATATTTCATCGTTTTCTGTTTCCTTTGATTTTGGACGGTTGGACTTAGAATATTTTCTTGATTGCTACGCTGTAGAAAGCAACGCTAGAGGGCGATGAAATTTATCCTTTTCCGTATGTGTGACGGATGGCTCAAGTAATAAAAGCGCTCGTTAAAGCCCGTATTGGGCAACTTAGTCTCCCGAGACGTTTTCTGGAGGAAGACCATTCCCTGGACAACATCTGGAACTTCGACTACCCCGAGTCCGACCGGACCAAGGTAAGCGAATTTTGATTCTCGGGGAGAGTTAAGGGTCCCCACTCTGAGGCCTTCTGCCAAGGGGTGGTAGGGGATACTAGCCGTGTAGGTGGGGGTGAGACGGAGACCATCCGCTTACCCTCAGGGAAGGGGAACTCGTGCAGGGCCGACGGGGAAGTCGACCAGACACCCCTGAAGCATCCGGGAAGGGGTAGCCCCGCGTTACTAGTCCGCGTAAGTTGTGTGTGTGTGTGGGAATTGACCGCGTGACCGTGTGTACATATTTAAAATCTATAATAAACCGTGATTTAAACCGTGCGTAAATATTTGGTAGTAGAATAAGGGCTCGAAGCCTATGTAAAGGTGGTGATTTGAATAAAATCTAAAGTGTTCTATTTAATAATGTCTGTCTTTTGAAACCCCTTTTGTTTTAACCCTGGACTCCGGCGAGCTAAACCGAGCAAAAAGGGGTAGTTTGTATATTTTCTAATTTTTTCTTTCTGGGATATTTTATCTTTAACTTAAAAAAGTAGTATTGGCTAATTTCCTTGCATTCAACTATTGACTATCTATTTACTGGTTGATCTTTCTACCTATTTGCTGGTTTATCTTTTCTGGTTCTTGATGGTTCATTTTTTATTAATTATTAAGTAATTAATAACTCTTAATTAACAACTGAGATTGACCCCTAATTTTACCCGTTACAATATATGAACATATATCTAATATATAAAATTCTCGTGTCACAGTTTTCGTTCCCATACTCCTCCGAAACGGCTTGACCGATTCTCATGAAATTTTGTGAGCGTATTGAATAGGTCTGAGAATCGGCCAACATCTATTTTTCATCCCCCTAAATGTTAGGGGTAGTCCACCCCTGATTTTTTTTTTTTTATTTTTTAGACAAAATTTTTAGTTTCTATTTTTTTATGATACAACATACAAAAATACATACAATCCTTAATTTTTACCCTTCAACTATCAACCCTCATTTTTTAATAGCCATTTTAGTAATTTAATCATTTTTTATCTCCGGTCGAAAACTGATCAATCGTCATTTAATCAGTTATCCTCGCCAGATGTCTTCAGGTGTCACTTCTGACCCAGTAAACAGCACGGAGTAGGGATGAGAACGAAGCCGGTCTCCTTTCTTTCTCACTCCCTACACAGTTGTTGGCCATCATTATTGTTTATACGTCAAGTGTAGTAGTCATTGTAACGTTGACAATTATTATTTTGCTATCTCAGTGTAACTCTCATATAAACTTTTAATCATTCCTATTTTATCAATAATAATTAAATTATCAATTTTGAGTGTATTTTGCACGATTAGTTTATCAAGTAATTTTATAACTTCAAAAGTACTCAACACGTGACACGAGCTTCCAATAACAACGGATTTTGTGTTGTAAGTATACTTTTTTTTATTTATATCGAAAATGTTGTTGATCTTATGAAAATTTAATTTTAATTTAATTTTATTAAAAAAATGTAATTGAACAATTAAGATTTTCATAGTTTCCAAAAATTCAATCATTATGAATCTTTATTTTGAAATGTCAATGGAAATATTGGTTGTATGAAAAAATTATAAGAGACAATGTTTTCATAAAATTTAATTTTTTACTTTTGTTTGAAATTTTTTTCCATAAAACTTATATTTTTGTTAAACTTTCATAAATTAAAACTAATCATTTCAAAACTGTGGCAAAAATCCTGGCCCTAATTATACTTTTAACATTTTTCATCATTAAGTAATTTCAATAATTCTATTTATGTGTGTTTTGTACAGTGAGCAATGCCAAGAAAACGCAAAGGGGCTGATTTGAGCCGTAATACAAGTAAGTCTCGAAACTTGCGAAATAGAAGATCCGAAAGAACCGAAGAAGAAATCCAGCAACAAAATACTGATGCACGTGTCAGAATGGCGCAATTGCATCAAGAAGAGCCAGACGATACACGAGCTGAACGCAATGAAGACAGAAGATTAGAACAACGACAATCACGCCGTTTCACAGTCAATAGACGCAGAACAAATGACCAACAACGACAACAGGTACACCGAGCATTTATATCTGATTCGTTCCTGCGTCTAGCATTCCAGTATGAGCCCGATATTGAATATTATGCTCATTCAAAAGTGGTAATTGGTGCTATGGACAAGGAATGTCCGCATTGTCATGCTCTAAAATTCAAAAATGAGCCAGCTGGGATGTGTTGCGCGTCAGGAAAAGTGCAACTACCTGAAATTGAAACACCACCTGAACCATTGAACGGCTTACTTATCGGCACGGATCCAGATTCTAACGTGTTCCTGAAGTCAATTCGAAGATTCAATTCATGCTTTCAAATGACATCGTTCGGTGCAACAGAAATAGTTCGAAATACTAATGCTCAACAATTCAATTCTACATTCAAAATCAGAGGCCAAGTTTATCATAAAATGGGCTCACTGCTGCCAATGCCAAACGAACCACATAAATTTTTACAAATCTACTTTATGGGCGGCGAGGATTCCGGAAACGCACTTGCCAATCGCGTGAATGCACGTTGTGATTATAATAACCTTGATTCACTTTATGCCAGGCGCATCGTCAGTGAGCTAGATGCTCTTTTGAACGAGCACAACGAGTTGTTGAAAATATTCAAATCACATATGCACCAATTACAAAGCGATAATCACGCTATCGTCATTAATCCTGATAAAACACCAGCTGGAGAGCATATTCGTAGATTCAATGCACCAGTTGTTGATGATGTTGCTGGAATCATGGTTGGCGATTATACAGCTGCACGAGAAATTGTGATTCGTAGAAGAAATAATAATCTTCAGTTTATTGCTGACACACATCGTTCATATGACGCTCTCCAATATCCGCTAATATTTTGGAAGGGACAAGACGGATATTGCATAAACATAAAACAACGAGATCCCGTATCAGGTACTTCATTGATTATTAATTTGATCATTAATCATTTAACAAAACAATTAAATTATTGAACGTAATAAATTTAAAAAAAAATTATGAATAAATTACAGGAGCTGAAACAAACAAAAACGTTAGCTCAAAGGATTATTATGCGTACCGATTAATGATTAGACGTGGCCTGGACAACGTCATTTTACGATGTCGTGAGCTTTGTCAACAATTCATGGTCGACATGTACGCGAAGATTGAGAGCGAACGACTACGATACTTACGATATAATCAACAAAAGCTGCGCGCAGAAGAGTACATTCATTTGAGAGACGCTATCAACAACAACGCCGACGTCGCCGAAATTGGTAACCATGTCATTTTACCATCATCGTACGTAGGCAGTCCACGTCATATGCAAGAATATATACAGGATGCTCTGACTTTCGTGCGCGAATATGGACGACCATGTTTATTTATCACGTTCACATGTAATCCAAAATGGCCAGAGATTACATCTTTGCTACTGCCTGGCCAAAATGCAATACATCGCCATGACATTACAGCACGTGTGTTCAGACAAAAGTTGAAGTCTTTAATAAGTTTCATTACTAAATCACATGTATTCGGTCCCACACGTTGCTGGATGTATTCAGTTGAGTGGCAAAAGCGAGGATTACCTCATGCACACATTTTGGTTTGGTTCATCGACAAAATTCGTCCTGAAGAAATCGATAGTATCATTTCTGCGGAAATTCCAGATCCATCCACTGACCAACTGCTGTTTGATATTGTTACAACAAACATGATTCATGGTCCATGTGGTACTCTTAATAGTTCATCGCCTTGCATGGCTGATGGAAAATGTACTAAAAATTTCCCTAAAGATTTTACCAATGATACGGTCACAAATGTCGACGGATACCCAATATATCGTCGAAGAAATCCTGAAAATGGCGGACAATCATTTATTAAAAATATCATCAACACAGACATTGATATTGACAATCGTTGGGTGGTGCCATATTCGCCTCTGCTGAGCAAGACATATAATGCTCATATTAATGTTGAGTTCTGCAGTTCTGTGAAGAGCATCAAATACATTTGCGAGTATGTCCATAAAGGCAGTGATATGGCTGTGTTTAGAGTGGAAAATACTAATGTGAATGCTCCTCCAGTGAATAAAAACGATGAAATAACGCTCTACCAAATTGGTCGGTACATCAGCTCCAATGAAGCTGCTTGGCGTATCTTTGGTTTTCCAATTCATGAACGGGATCCAGCAGTTGTTCAGTTAGCCATCCATCTTGAAAACGGTCAGCGTGTATTTTTCACGAACGAGACAGCGATTGATCGTGCAATAAATCCACCTAAAACTACACTCACCGCATTTTTTGAATTGTGTAATCGTGCGGATGATTTTGGTGCCTTTGCACGAACATTACTCTATTCACAAGTACCACACTATTTCACATGGACTCAAACAAAAACATGGATGCCCCGCAAGCAAGGCTCACCAGTTGCTGCATGTCTCAATTTATTTAAATCAAACGCCTTGGGGCGATTATTTACAGTCAATCCAAGACACACTGAGTGCTTTTATCTTCGACTGTTGTTGGTTAATGTTACTGGCCCATTATCATTTCAAGATATACGTAAAGTGAATGGGCAACAATATCCAACGTATAAAGATGCATGCCTTGCACTCGGCTTGCTGGAAGACGACAACCAGTGGGAATGCATGCTTGCTGAAGCTGCATTGAACTGTACAGCAATACAAATTCGTCTATTATTCGCTATAGTGTTAACTACATGTTTCCCAGCCCGAGCACAGATATTATGGGAAAATCACAAAGATTCAATGACTGATGATATATTACATCAACATCGTATACGGTGCCACGATCTAACCATAACATTTAGCGACGAAATGTACAATGAAGCATTGATTGCTATTGAGGATCTTTGCATTGTCATTGCCAACTTACCACTTAGTAATTTCGGTATGAATTCGCCAAATCGAGCTGCATCTGATTTAATGAATACTGAAATGAATCGTGAACTGCAGTACAGTACTGTAGAAATGGCAGCGATTGTTGCCCGTAATGTCCCACTAATGAATGAGGAACAAAGAACCATTTATGATCGCATTATGCTCGCAGTTTCAGCTGGACAAGGTGGGTTCTTCTTTTTGGATGCACCGGGTGGAACTGGCAAAACATTCGTTATTTCGCTAATTCTTGCTGAAATACGATCAAATAATGGCATCGCATTGGCCGTTGCATCATCGGGCATTGCAGCAACTTTATTGGATGGAGGTAGAACAGCTCATTCAGTATTTAAGCTGCCACTAAATATTCAGAATAACCCTGACGCAGTATGCAACATTAAGAAACAATCGTCCATGGCCACTGTGCTGAAACGGTGTAAAATTATTATTTGGGATGAATGTACTATGGCACACAAATATTCACTTGAGGCGTTGAACAGGACATTGAAAGATATTAAAAACAGTGACAAACTATTTGGCGGAACTCTGTTGGTCCTTTCAGGTGATTTCAGACAAACACTTCCAGTCATTCCACGTTCAACATACGCTGATGAGATCAACGCTTGCTTAAAATCATCTCCATTGTGGCGTAATGTTGAAAAATTACAGCTAAAAATAAATATGCGCGTTCAAATGCTTCAAGATCCATCCGCTGAAACATTTTCAAAACAACTCTTAGATATCGGTGATGGAAAAGTTGCTATAGATGAAACTGGATACGTAAAATTACCGACCGATTTCTGCACAATCGCTGATTCGCAAGATACTCTCATTGAACAAATATTTCCCGATGTACACACACGGTACATAAATCATGAGTGGCTTGCAGAAAGAGTGATTTTAGCGGCAAAAAATGTAGACGTTGACAATTTAAATCTGAAGATACAAATGTTGTTGCCAGGGAACTTGGTATCATATAAATCTATTGATACAGTTTGCGACGACAGCGAAGCCGTAAATTTTCCCACAGAGTTTTTGAACTCACTGGATTTGCCAGGCATGCCACCGCATAATTTACAATTAAAGGTTGGATCTCCAATTATCTTGCTTCGTAATTTGAACCCGCCTCGGCTGTGCAACGGTACGCGATTAGTCATTCAAAAATTAATGAAAAATGTGATCGAAGCCAGAATTTTAAATGGCAAGTTCAGAGGTGAAAATATACTCATACCACGGATTCCTATTATACCTACAGATGTGCCAATTCAATTCAAACGTATTCAGTTTCCGATTAGATTGGCATTTGCAATGACTATCAACAAATCCCAAGGTCAAACGATGTCTGTTTGTGGATTAGATTTGAGAACACCATGTTTTTCACACGGACAATTATACGTGGCATGCTCTCGAGTGGGTAAACCATCCAGTTTGTTCGTGTTAGCTAGAGATGGACTAACAAAAAATATTGTTCACCCTATAGCATTAAGAGATTGATATTGTTTAATAGTGTTACTGTCGTAATTGTTTAATTAATGGTATATAATTTTAAGGAATCAATCATAATAACTTAAAAATAATGTTTGCCTTTTGTTATTTTTATATTACCTCATCGTTCACAGCGCTCCATGCTTATTTCACGCATATACCACATTCTTACATATATACAATATACATATTCTAACATACATACATACATACTTACAATAAGTAAGCTATTTTTTGTCTACACAAGAAATGACTAGGAAATTATTTATTTGGCAAAACAACGTTTGCCGGGTCAGCTAGTAATTATATATAATTAGACAAAAACTTTTTTCATCGGGTGTCGATGAATGCAAAGGTATCAGTTGCAAATTTAATGAGTCATAATCCGGTTGTGACGTAAATGCATAAATTACACTGTCTATCTCATATTTCCCGGGCAAAAATATGATAACAGATTCTCGCGATTTACCATTTGAAATTTCATCAGATTGAAATGATTTAATTAAAGAATAAATATATAAAATCTTACAATGCGATACGTTTGGTAAGAGCCATTCACTATCGTCTTGATTTACTATCGGTTTATAACAAATTGATATTGTAAAGGGATTAGGTTGATGTAAATTTAAGATTTTGGTTGGTAACCAAAACTGTCCGTTCCATGATTCATAATAACTTTTTAATTTAATTAAATTAGGTGTAGCTGACATTAATATTATTTTAACGTCTGATGATATTTCCTGGGATTTTCGGTCTCTTATTAATGATAATAATAGATCCATGTCTGCATTTCGTTCATGGACTTCATCTACGATTATATGTGTATAACGACTGAGTGCATTAGCTTTAATTATTTGCCGATTCAAGATAGCTGGTGTACAAAAAATGATATTAGTATCATTATTAATATTACTCCTCCGCCCAGTGTGGTACCCAACATTGATTTTTTTATTGTTATAACACTCCTTCTCAATTCGTTCTGCAATACTAATTGCAGCTAAGCACCGAGGTTGAGTTACTGTGAAAAAAATATAATCGCTAAACCAGCACAGGACGCTCCTGTAGCTGACCCAGGTAACAAATAGTTCTAATTTTGGTAACTTTTGTTTTGAATTCGCTAACTTAGTCTGCTTTCAGCTCATTCGCTCAATGTTTTACTCGCTACCGCTATTGTTAAGTTGAATTCGCTAACAGGAAGTACCTGTACTGCCCGTGTACTTATTGATCAAGGATCGGAGTTATCCTTCGTGACGCATTCGCTAATCAAGAAGCTGGATATTCAACTCAGTAAAGCAGCTGTACCATTACGTGGGATTGGTATTGTTTCAGCTGGGCATTCGCTTGGGTCATGCAAGATGACGCTGCATTCGCTACACAACAACGCTTCTATTACCATCCAAGCTCATGTGCTTGCTCTATTGACGGTAAACTTACCGTCATTTACGCTAACTAAGAAGAAGAAATGGCCGCATATAACTGGGCTACAACTCGCTGATCCAGACTTCTTGACATCACGACCTATTGACATCATTCTGGGTGCAGCACCAGCTGCACATATAATCAACGCTAAAATACGAAAAGGAAGTGACAATGACCCAATCGCTCAGTCAACATCGCTTGGCTGGATCATATATAGATCTGTGGACACCGCTACATCAAAACTGACAGCTTATGGTCATCATGTCACTGTTGATGATCAACTACAAGACTTGTTAAGCAAGTTTTGGTACCAAGAAGAGCCACAGACAGAATTCGCTCCACGATATACTGAAGAAGAAGAAGAGTGTGAACAACACTTTGTCAATACACACTACAGACAGTCTGATGGTCGATATGTCGTTCGCTTGCCGCTTAAATCTTCGCCAAGTCAACTGGGTGATTCGCTTAGAGCTGCACAATACGCCTTACTACGTCTGCGCAAACGTTTGGAAGCTGATCCAGTCTACAAGAAGTTGTACTTCGACTTCCTGAAGGAGTATGAAGACTTGGGACACATGAAACGTCTGAAATTAAAGGAATTACCACCGAACAGCTACCTGTTGCCTCATCATGGGGTTCTGAAAGAGCAGAGCACTACCACCAAGCTCAGGGTGGTATTCAATGGGTCCTGGAAAACAACATCTGGCGTATCTGTCAACGAGATACTTCATGTGGGCCCAAAGATTCAAGTTGACATCAGTGATGTACTTATTCGCATCTGCTGCCATCGCTATTTATTCGCTACTGACGTAACAAAAATGTTTCGTCAGATCGCAGTTGACAAGGAAGATCAGCATCTACAGTGCATACTCTGGTTTGACGAAGATGACATCCCAATAGTATTTGCACTCGCTACTGTTACTTATGGAACAACATCGGCTCCATATCTCGCTGGAAGAGCACTTTTACAACTCGCTGAAGACGAAGGGAATAAATTTCCGAAGGCTGTCGAACCGCTAACTAATACACGCTACGTTGATGACATCTATGGAGGTGCAGATGAACTCGCTGAGGCAATCCAAGTTGCTCTCGACACAAAAAATATGTGTGCCACAGGATGTTTTCTGCTTGCCAAGTGGGCAAGTAATTCAACTGAATTACTCTCTCAAGTCGCTCCAAGTGAAACCCAAGAAGATACACCAAGAGAGCTTGGGGATACTACAGTAAAAGTGCTCGGGCTAACCTGGAATTCAACACAGGATAAATTCCAGTTCGGCTATTCGCTTCCAGAAGCATCACCAACAACTAAACGCACAATTTTATCTGAAATTGCTCGCTTGTTTGACCCACTGGGTTTTTTGGCACCGATCATCGTGAGAGCCAAGATGTTCATGCAGAAGCTCTGGCTGCAGAACTTTGACTGGGATGCTACGCTATCACCGTCGCTTCTTCAAGAATGGAATTTGTTTATGTTTATGTTTATTTATTTATGTGATCGTGGAACTATGTCCCCTAACGACCTAAAGAAAATATACAGAAGTACAAAAATTACAAAGTGTACAGATTATAACACGATATTTTAATTTTTACAATGTCTTTATAAGTATTAAGTTTATAATTATTTTAAGATAGGAATTTGTTGATAATCTCTATATTTATTTTAATTAAGCTAAAAATGAAAGTAATTATATTAAGATGAGATAAGAAGTTACTATAGCCTTCTAGTAGAATTACAGTAGTGAAGAGTCATGTAGAACAATCTTGTTTTTCCAAAGATATTAAATAGTTATAACAGGATCTTTTGAATTCATCAATATTTGAGGCTGTAGTAATATGCGGTGGTAAGGAGTTCCAAAAAGTTGTTCCCAGGATAAGAAATGAATGCTGGTAGATGGTTGTTCGTGGAATCGGGGCTATTAGTGTGTCTGTTCTGTTTCTGTTTCTATGTCTTGCAAGATTATGATTAACTGCAATATGCCGATGGAGTAACTCATTTTTGTTGAGCACCAGCATACCATAATAAATACACCCTAGAAAGTAAAGTCTGCGGTTCATTGGCGATATCCATCCGAGGTCAAGACGTGGGCCGTTGATATGAGCGCCACGCGGTTGTCGTAGAACAAATCTTGTGCAATTGTTCAGCGAAACTGTTAGTTTTCTATCTAGTGACTGACTTAGGTTTGTTAAAGCGGGTGCACAGTAATCAAAGATCGGTAGAAGTAGACTCACAACTAGCTGACGTTTTAGAGTCGAACTTAAGTTGTAAACTGAGAGACGAAGACGATAGAGGGTCCGGGAGGCCATACTACATGTTTTAACAACTTGATCTTTCCAGAGTAACTTTGAGTCCAAAATGACCCCGAGATATTTGAAGTTGCTCACACACTCGATAGGCTCTCTATTAAATTTAATATTCGGTATAACACTACGATCCAACATGTTGATGTATCGAGCACTGCCGAAGAACATTCCTTTAGTTTTGGTAACGTTTATTTTTAGCTTATTCACCTCACACCAAGTAGCGATGGATGATAAGTCTTCATTAATTTTACTGATAGCTTCAGGTATGCTGTCCACTCTAGTTTTGAGGTATATAGTGCTGTCATCAGCATAGAAAAGACAAGAACAATGATGCAAGCAATTCGGAAGATCATTTATAAAAAGAGAAAAAAGCAGTGGGCCCAAGACGCTACCCTGCGGTACGCCAGATAGCGAATCTTTCCATGATGATGTGCTTGCTTTATTTCTTACTGCGTGTGTTCGACCGGATAGGTAAGAGTAAATCCACCGTGTGACTTCTTCCGAAAATCCCAGGTTGTAAAGTTTACGAAGCAGAAGTAAGTGATTGACTGAGTCAAAGGCCTTTGTGAAATCAAGAAATACAGCAATGGTAATTTCTTGATTATCAATACCGTATCGCACGTCATCTGTCAGCCTAATGACAGCTGTGTATGTACCCATACCTGGCCTGAATCCTGTCTGCCGAGGGTCCAGGATATTGTAATCGTTTAGAAAGTTTATGATTTGATTAAGAACTATACGTTCACAGACCTTCGACATTGAGCACAGTATGGAAATCGGTCGCATATCTGATGGTTGCTTAGGGAAGCGAATTTTAGGTATAGGTGTAATTAAGGACGATTTCCAAATGGTTGGATAGTAACTGTTGGCAATCGACTCATTTACCAGGTTGGTGATTAATGGTATGAGTATAGATTTGAACGTTCTTAGAGCTATGAGAGGAAGCTCATCTACTCCTGATGATTTTGATGTTCCGATTGCAAGGTATTTGGCTGTATCATTTTCTGAGACTTTTCTAAAGGAGAAATTGAGATTTCCCTGATAAGTATCAGTAAGGACTTCTTCGAAAGACGGAAGACTCTCACCAGCAGTTATGGATGCGTAGTAATTATTTAATTCGTTAATATTAAATATCAGAGGTGCCCGCGATTTTGTAGAAGCTATAGTGAAACCCAACCTGTCCATCTCAATCCAAAATTGTTTTGTATTTCCCACTCTGCCGAAGACGGATTGTAGATAAGTAGGCCTTTCTTTCTTCCATAGAAGCTGCGCCTCCCGACGATGAATAAGATAAAGTTGCCATACAAGTTGGTTACCATTTCTTTTAAAGTTTCTGTATAATCTATCTCGTTCCCTACGCATCTCTCGTAGCTCGAGAGTGATCCATGGAGCTGGACGATGTTTCAATTTAAATTCTCGTGTAGGGACGAATTGATCAATTGCTTCCTTAATAATAGTATTTAATGTGGTCAAGAAGCCATCCAAGTAATTTTGAGAGCGATGATTTAACGTTAGTTCCAGTCTTCTCGAGTCAAAAAAATTGGCTGCACGATCGAGGTCAGCTTCATGCCAGATTGTGCGCTTGACATGTTTGTTAACTGGATTTCGATGTTTGTATTTTAGACAGAAATGGATTAAGTCGTGTGATGATAGGAAAGGCTGACCCGATTGACCCCAAGACTGTAAAGAAGACAATTGGCTAACTGCACAAACGTCAATCCAAGTATTGGCATGCGCAGTGTGATTAGTCGGACTAAGTGTGACTAAGGACATTCCTAACCTAGATATAAAGTCTTTTAACTTGGCCGCTTTATTGCTGTTTGACATGAGATCTGCATTGAAGTCACCTAGAAAACACACAAACTTGTAATTTGTTACTCTAGTTGTAAAGTCATTTTCAAAGGCGTCAACATAACCTGACTTTGGGGGTCGATAAACGATTGAGACCAGTATTTTATACTGGGAAGCTCCCCAAATCTCCGCGATAAGGTATTCCGGTATGATATTCTGGCCGTCATTAACTGAGGTACTGAGTAGCCGCACATTAAGTTCATTTCGCACATAAATCGCAACTCCACCACCACGTTTACTATGACGATCAACACGAAAGATTGTGTATCCTGGTAGAAATACTTGCTGGTCGCCAATAGCGCTATTTAGCCATGTTTCGGTGACTCCAATTATATGATACGGATTTACCCTAAAAAATTCTGAAAATTCGCAGAAATGAGCCATTAGTGATTGTGCATTACGTGAGCATATGTTTAGAACTGGAAGAATGTAGTTAGCAGGTGTACGAGAAATGGCCGTGAATCCATATAGCTATAAGCTGAGCTGTTGTAAGTTCGTAGATGGCACGATACGAACTGGTCGATCAATTTGCGATTTGCGGATATATACGGCACTATTTGCAATCCACACATGCTTTCTCTCAACTTGATCAAAAGACTTGATTACACGGTCCCTGAGCTGATGTAGTTGAGCAGGCTGACGATGATTGATGTAGACCTTGACCTCAGGAAAAGTAGGGTTGACCTGATTAGCAGTTAAATTTGGCTTGTTTTTTTTGGCATTAATTATCTTGTTGCAAAGATCATTGGATTTGGCCATAAGTACTATAGGTCTTGATTTCAATAGGAGGCTTGCGTTGAGGCTATTATCCGCGGACCTATATTTTTTCCCGATTCTGTATGCTTTTACTAGATCATCATTGCTCGATTGGACCCCAAGAGTTTTCACGATATCCTTAGCCAGTGAATTAACATTTTCACTATCACTCTCAGGTAATCCATTGATGATTAATTGATTAGAAAGTTGATCACACGCGGCGCGTAATAAGACTGCTTCGTCAGCTGCAGATAGTGATGATTTAACTTCCGTCGTTTTTATTTCCAGCACAGACAGCCTGCGATCGAGATCAGTAGCCATATCAGTTACAGCATCAACTTTCAAATCAATGTCCTTGAGTGAAGATTTTAACGAGCTAACCTCGTGACGTAATGACTGGACATCCTCACCAATCTTATCAATTTTGTTGTTGCATTGATCAATACCATTTAACTTTGAGCTTATAGTTTTGAGTAGACTTATCACATTGTTATCGGTGACTTCGCAGTTTGGACACTGTTTACGAATAAGTTTTGCAATATCACTGTCACTGGTAACATCGTCAAGGTTGTATTTGACGATTAGGCATCCAGCGTGGAAGGTGTGTTTACAGTCAGCTCCCGTGGTAAAGGATGTCGTTGAACGTTCGATGTTTGCAAAACAGAGGGCACACGGTACAGGAGCCATTTCGAGATTAGAATTAACGTCGCTAGGTGCCACAGTATAGAAGATGAGGAGATAATAAGATAAATGAACTATCTATTCATAGATAATAAATGTCTAACCTAATAGTTGAAACGAAAAGTAAAAATGAAATCACTTAACGAAATAAGCGTTACAATTGTAGATTTATATATCAACGCGATGTACGCAAGGCACCAAACAAATAGATCACAGATGCAACAATGAAGAACGTCGAAAATCGGCGCTTGCAGCACAAAAACGCGAGTGAAAAAGAAACGTGTACACTTTGCAAGAACTGTAGATGATAAGAGTTTTTTGTTTCGAGATGAACTACATCAGATCTCGAAGATTCAGATACCTCGCTGGAATCATGTGAAAAATGGTGTATCAATTGAATTACATGGATTCTCTGACGCTTCACAACTCGCTATGGCTGCTGTAGTTTATCTAAAAGTTACTGACGCTACTGGAAGCTCCAATATTTCGCTAGTGTGTGCCAAAACACAAGTTGCACCACTGAAGCCTATAACTATACCAAGAATGGAGCTCAATGCCGCTGTCTTACTCGCTCAACTGGTACTCTACGTCAAGAAGGTTTTAAAATTTGAAAACGTTCCAGTTTTCATGTGGACAGACTCCGCTGTATCCTTAACGTGGATACGAAACAACCCAGCTAGATGGAAAGTCTACATTCGCAACAGAGTTACCAAGATTCAAGAGTCGCTACCAAGTGTCAACTGGGATTTTGTTCCTGGGAAACTTAACCCAGCTGACTGCGCTTCAAGAGGTTTAACAGCAGCCAAACTAGAACAGCATTCGCTATGGTGGACGGGACCAAAGTGGCTCAGTCAATCAAAAGATAACTGGCCATCCTTTGATATTCCTACGCAGACGGTATCACATCTTGAAGAACGTCCAGGTCTGGTTTTTACCATCTTCAAGGCAGATTCACACCCGCTATACACGCTACTAGAAAAATCCTCTAAGTTGTCACCATTACTTCGCACGCTTGGAATATGCCTTCGTGCCATCGCTAAATTTAAAAAAGTGCCACAGTCCTCACTGGACATACCACTCTCTACAGTTGACCTGGAACTCGCGAAGACTTTGCTGATCAAGTATACTCAAAGTCAGTACTATTCGCAAGAGCTGAAACTATTGAAGGATGGTGATTCTCTACACCGAAGTCATCATTTCGCTAAACTGATTCCCTACGTCGACTACAACGGAGTACTCAGAGTCGGCGGTCGCTTGAAGAATTCGCTGCTGGATGATGAACAGAAAAATCCAGCTATTTAACCAAGGTCATCACGCTTAAGTACGCTATTGATAGATCATTCGCATCGAAGAACATTCCATGGGGGAACTCAATTGACTCTCGCTGACCTACGGAGATCTGTCTGGATAGAAGGTGGTCGAGTTCCAGTCAGATCACACATTCTTCGCTGCGTCGTGTGCACTAGACATAGAGGTGTTCGTGCACAACAATTAATGGGACAATTGCCATCCGCTCGTGTAAGACCATCTAAAGCCTTCTTACACACTGGAATAGACTACGCTGGGCCAGTAACACTGAAGACTTTCCAAGGTCGAGGTGCCAAAACCTATAAAGGATGGATCGCTGTGTTTGTATGTCTCGCTACGTCCGCTATACATATTGAAATTGTCACCGATTACTCTACTGACGCTTTCGTCGCAGCATTTAGAAGATTCACTAGTCGAAGAGGCGCCTGCAGTATCCTATACTCGGACTGTGGTACAAATTTTGTAGGAGCAGACGCCACGCTAAAGAAAGAATTCGCAGCAGGATCGAGACAGCTAAAAGAACTTCAGTATTTACTCGCTACAGATGGCACAGACTGGAAGTTCAACCTACCTAGCGCTCCTCACTTTGGTGGCAAGTGGGAAGCAGCCGTAAAGTCAATCAAGTTCCATCTCATACGAACTATTGGTGAATCGCTATTGACTTACGACCAACTCGCTACAGTCTTAACACAGATTGAGGCTGTGTTAAATTCAAGACCGATCGCTCCGCTATCTGAAGATCCTGCAGATTTAACCGCTCTAACTCCTGGACATTTTCTCATCGGTGAACCGCTAATAGCCGTAGCTGGGCCCTCGCTACTGGAAAATAATTCAGCTACGTTGTCGCGCTGGCAACAACTACAACAAATGTTCCAGAGATTTTGGAGTAGATGGTCATCAGAGTACCTGCAACGTCATCAATCTATTTCGAAGTGGCATAATCCGCAAAACAACATAAAAGTGGGTTCATTAGTCTTGTTGACTGATGAAAGATTCCCACCATCAAAATGGCCGCTTGCTCGAGTACTCGTGTTACATCCAGGCAGAGATGGCCTGACTCGAGTAGTCACGCTGAAGACCGCTACCACGGAACTTGTACGACCAATCGCTAAGCTGTGTGTACTACCAGTGCACTCTCCAGAAGACAATCCAGTCGACACAGTCGCCAGCGCTGGGGAGAATGTTCAGTCACGAGCTCGATTAATTTAAATCAAGCTTCGTGCATTTCCGCTTGGTTCGGGAGAAGCCGAGCTCGCTACTGACTGAAGGTCAGAATAGTGCCGGGTCACTCGCTATTTGGGCCCGGCACATACAATTTCTAACTCAGGATCGTGTCAAGACGTCCTGAGAACCCGCTACAAGCTGACCAATCACAAAATTCGTCTTATATTGGTCAGCCTATGAGAGAGCTCACTATCAACTGCTACCTTTTGGCGCGCATTCAAGCCAATGGGAAAATTCGTTATATGCAGCAAGGCTGCCACGTCGACACCAAGCTTCTCGACGACTCAACGACGCTACCATCTTTATTCATTCTACAACGTGTCTTTGCTACGTGCAACCTCGTGCTTGAACCGCTTCGCTTATTATTCTTGTGTAATATATTAAATCAAATCGCTACGCTAAATTATCCTCAATATTTAGACAGTACATCAAGGCTGCTATTTATTGAGAATAAATAAATTGTTCTTGTGACAATAATTAATTGTTAATTAATTATTATTGAATTAACCGTCACTGACCACGTGTCAATTTTATACGTGAATAAAATAACTGAGTTGCATTCGCTATCGCGTATAATTTATCTAGTCGCATTCGCTCTTGTATATATTTCTCATAATTTTAAGGTGTAACTCAGCGTAAATAAATCTATAATTTATTTGGTAATAAAATCTGTGTAATTTTTGATTGTTTAACCAAACTCGCCTTAACCAGATCCATTGTATATTCGCTCATTTTACACAAAGTAAACTTTTGATAAAATATCCTCTTGATTATTGATTAATTTTTTACGCTGGTAGAATATATTTCTCACACGTTCTGTGTATGGGTACATTTTTGTAATTGTAGACATACAAAATTCCTGAAAAAAGGGCGCTATTTTCCACACATTTTTTGTATGGGTATATTTTTGTAATCGTACACACACGAAATTCGTGAAAAAAGGGCGCTATTGTTTACACGTTTTGTGTATCGGTACATTTTTGTAATCGTACACATACAAAAAAAATCTGCCAGAATATATGAGTATTAGGGTGATTCAAAAAAAGCGAATATTTTTTTTTCAACTTCCGACATTGAAAAGTTGGTTCTCAGGCACCTCTAGAAAATACTCAGAAAGTTTGAGCTCTTAATAATAAGGCCATTCTCCAAGGGTGCCCCCCACTTTTTTCCAAAAAATGTGGCGCCACCTGGTGACCGGCAGCCGCACTAAAAAAAGTACACGAGCTGAAAAACTTTATAATTAAATTAAAATTATTTAGAATAAGCAGATGCAAAAAATATAAATTTTATAATAAATAAAAAAATTAAGATTATTTTTTAAAATCATTAGTTAGTTTAAGAAAAATTTAAAACCTGAGATTGGAAAATAATATTTTCATTGACCTTGAACTGTCAATGTCATATTTATTTTATATGAATAATTAAAAAATAATTTTAATATTTATCTAAAAAAGGCCAACGTACAAGTAATTTTGAAGACACGTAGAAAATTAAAAGAATTACTTACAGTAATTATAAATACCCAGTTGAGCGTAGTTTCTTTAATAAAATTCAGCATTATATTTGCCGTTTAGTAACTTTTTATTTTGACAGATGTAAACATCAGGTCTGTACTATTTTGTGGGCGCGTGCAAGGGCGCTCAAATATAGTAGCGGGAAAAATTAAATTTTATAAAAATTCATTTCTTTCAGAAATAGTAATAATAAAATTTTCTTTTGCACGCCTCGACCGCGAAACGGAGAGGTTGTGCTTTAGAACGGACTTGTCAAGGTCACGCGATTTTTTATCTGTTGGTATCAATTAATTGAATTTCGTATCATTAAAGAAGTATTACAAGAAGATGTGTACCGTAGTTGTATAATAATTGATTATTAATTTAATAATTCATAATTGATTTTGATATTAAATTTTGTTCGAACCCTTATGTGAAAATTTGAAAATGAAATAAATAAATAAATATTTTAATTTGTAAAAGTTCCGATCGTAAGAAATTATTGAAGATCAAAACCGTCAGGGTAAATAAAAATCAGCTAGATATGTCTATTTTTTGTGAATAGGTACAGAAAAGCCCTCAAAATTCTAATAATGGTCTAAATTTGGCTAAAAGTAGACTTTTGAGGGCTTCAGTGAACCTATTCACAAAAAATAGACAAAAATAGCTGATTTTTAGCTACTTTCAGCCAAATTTAGACCATTATTAGAATTTTGAGGGCTTCAGTGAACCTATTCACAAAAAATAGACAAAAATAGCTGATTTTTAGCTACTTTCAGCCAAATTTAGACCATTATTAGAATTTTGAGGGACTTAGTGTACCTATTCACAAAAAATAGACAAAAATAGCTGATTTTTAGCTACTTTTAGCCAGATTTAGACCATTATTAGAATTTTAAGGGTCTTAGTGTACCTATTCACAAAAAATAGACAAAAATAGCTGATTTTTAGCTACTTTTAGCCAGATTTAGACCATCGTAGAATTTTGAGGGCTTTAGTGTACCTATTCACGAAAAATAGACAAAAATAGCTGATTTTTAGCTACTTTTAGCCAGATTTAGACCATTATTAGAATTTTGAGGGCTTTAGTGTACCTATTTACAAAAAATAGACAAAAATAGCTGATTTTTAGCTACTTTTAGCCAGATTTAGACCATTATTAGAATTTTGAGGGCTTTCGTGTACCTATTTACAAAAAATAGACAAAAATAGCTAATTTTTAGCTCTTTTTAGCCAGATTTAGACTATTATTAGAATTTTGAGGGTCTTAGTGTACCTATTCACAAAAAATAGACATATCTAGCTGATTTTTATTTACCCTGACGGTTTTGATCTTCAATAATTTCTTACGATCGGAACTTTTACAAATTAAAATATTTATTTATTTATTTCATTTTCAAATTTTCACATAAGGGTTCGAACAAAATTTAATATCAAAATCAATTATGAATTATTAAATTAATAATCAATTATTATACAACTACGGTACACATCTTCTTGTAATACTTCTTTAATGATACGAAATTCAATTAATTGATACCAACAGATAAAAAATCGCGTGACCTTGACAAGTCCGTTCTAAAGCACAACCTCTCCGTTTCGCGGTCGAGGCGTGCAAAAGAAAATTTTATTATTACTATTTCTGAAAGAAATGAATTTTTATAAAATTTAATTTTTCCCGCTACTATATTTGAGCGCCCTTGCACGCGCCCACAAAATAGTACAGACCTGATGTTTACATCTGTCAAAATAAAAAGTTACTAAACGGCAAATATAATGCTGAATTTTATTAAAGAAACTACGCTCAACTGGGTATTTATAATTACTGTAAGTAATTCTTTTAATTTTCTACGTGTCTTTAAAATTACTTGTACGTTGGCCTTTTTTAGATAAATATTAAAATTATTTTTTAATTATTCATATAAAATAAATATGACATTGACAGTTCAAGGTCAATGAAAATATTATTTTCCAATCTCAGGTTTTAAATTTTTCTTAAACTAACTAATGATTTTAAAAAATAATCTTAATTTTTTTATTTATTATAAAATTTATATTTTTTGCATCTGCTTATTCTAAATAATTTTAATTTAATTATAAAGTTTTTCAGCTCGTGTACTTTTTAGTGCGACTGCCGGCTACCAGGTGGCGCTACATTTTTTAGAAAAAAGTAGGGGGCACCCTTGGAGAATGGCCTTAATAGGAAGATCCTCCTCATTGCAGTTTTCCATTTTTTCTTTAGTCCCTTATAAAAAACATCATATATCATTATTAATCAATTTTTTTATAAAATCTTTATACACATTTTGTTAGAAAATTGAATGATCAACAAAAAAGATTTGATATGTGTAAGCGATTTCTTTAACCATTTCAAAAATATCCGAGATCAAAGTGTAAAGAAATTATCAAAAAAAATTTTTTTTTTTTAATTTTCTACCTCATCAAAAAATAATTATTGTCGAATGAGCGTGACATGTTTTTGTAGAAAATCTAACGCTCTAGAAAAAAAGGTCTGATGTGTTTAATTGATTACTCTAACCGTTTAAAAGATATTCGTATCCAAACCTTAATGCTTTCTGATTTTAATAATTTTTTAATAATTTTTTCAAATCTATCCATTAAATTCATGAATTTCAGAAATATTCATAAGATTTTTAGCTCATATTAATAGAATTGAAGTTTTTAACTCTTTTTAACCCTTTTCATGAATGTAAGTAAGCTTTACTTTTGGAAGAAGAGATGAATTAAGATCCATTTCTGAGAAATAAACGCTCTTATTTTAGAAATATCTTTATGTATATCAATAGAAAAGAAAAAATTCTAATTGATTATATACAATCGATTTATTATTTGATTATCAATAATAGAAGACTTAATTCAGGAACTCCAAAAATTTTGGATGCAATGTAGAAATATACATAACAATATAGAGAAAAAATCCTAGATGGCGCTAGTACGATAAGTTAATCAACAGAGCTACCAACCGACGATTCTGGCCGAGCGGTCTAAGGCGTAAGACAGATCTCTCGAACACGATCATTGGCCAGGCGTGGGTTCGAATCCCAGTGGAAGCCGAAAGAATTTTTCACGCATAAAGTGTAAGGTCTTTCGGACCTGAGATTCGTCCCGATGCCGACATTTAAATGAAATCGGTATAAAGAAAATGAATTTGATTTGGTGTGATGTAATCTGTGGACTGGGTTTTTTTAGGCTCAATGGAACTGTGTTCCCAAGCGGTCTTGTTTAAAAGTGACCAGGCTCACTTTAATTTAAAAAAAAAAAAAAAAGAACAGAACTACCAACGTTTAAAACAAAATTCTTAAATTTTAAAATAAAACTCTCAGATTAACCGGAAAAATATGTTCAATTATTAATTTTATGAGGAAAAAATTTAGAATAAAATTTTTAATAAACCAGTTAAAAATAGTAAGTCGTGATTTTGAAGGAAAAATAAATTAAAAAAAAAAATATTTAATAAAAGTTGATAAGAAAATATTATACACCTAGAAAAAAAATTAAATACAAAGTAAATACTTTAATTCTATTAATATGAGCTAACATTCTTATGAATATTTCTGAAATTCATGAATTTAATGAATAAATTTGAAAAAGTTATTAAAAAATTATTATAATCAGAAAGCATTAGGGTTTGGATACGAATATCTTTTAAACGGTTAGAGTAATCAATTAAACACATCAGACCTTTTTTGTAAAGCGTTAAATTTCCTACAAAAACATGTCACGCTCATTCGACAATAATTATTTTTTGATGAGGTAGAAAATTTAAAAAAAAAAATTTTTTTTTGATAAATTCTTTAAACTTTGATCTCGGATATCTTTGAAATGGTTAAAGTAATCGCTTACACATATCAGATCTTTTTTGTACATCATTCAATTTCCTACAAAAATGTGTATAAAGATTTTATTAAAAAATTGATTAATAATGAGATATGATGTTTTTTATAAGGTACTAAAGAAAAAATGGAAAACTGCGATGAGGAGGATCTTCCTATTAATATTAAGAGCTCAAACTTTCTGAGTATTTTCTAGAGGTGCCTGAGAACCAACTTTTCAATGTCGGAAGTTAAAAAAAAAATATTCGCTTTTTTTGAATCACCCTAATAAATATTGATATAACAAAGTATAAATGTTGATGACAATAATAATAAAAAAGTATTTTTATAATATTGAACTTACATAATATAATGTAAGTATCATGATATTATATACTTGTAATGAGTTGTTGATTCGATTCTAATTATGTAAGCTACATGAGAATATTTAAGAATTTAATATAATTAATATTATGAATTTTATTATCAGAATATGAATTGAAAAAATTTTGATTATTGCATGGTGATATTTTGTCATCGAGACATTTTGTCCGGAGATATTTTGTCTAGGGATATTTTGTCTTGGGGATATTTTGTCCGGGGATGAAGACGCATGGAACCATATATAGATATACACTAGGGTGTGCCATTTTGAGGTGACTTTTTTTATTCAACAAACAAACAGGCTGAAAACTCGAGGGAAAGTGAGAAAAGAAGCCTGTTAAAAGCGGAGCTCTTAATATTAATATTTAGAGAATATGAACTGGGGTATTTGAGTTGTTTTACCACAGCCAGTGGATCCTGTTATAATTAAAATGTCATGGCGATTGATCATTTGTAAAATTTCCGAACGATGATCATAAATAGGAAGATTTTTTTGATATGCTGTGTAATTAAAATCATCTCTTATGTTATCTTCAACTGGTGTAGCCGCAGCTTGTTGGCGGTTTTCATCAAAAAGCTATATAATATATTTTAATATCAATTTTTTAAAATTCTCAACAAAAAATTTTATATAACACATCATCATACTTAACTGAATGAAATTGGATTAGCTGTTATTTTAAATTTTATTGTAAAAAATTACTATAATTATAATTGCCCACCGCAACAATAATACATTAATTTATTTACTAATTATAAAAACAAGAACCTCCCTAGATAACAATCTTTTTTAAATTCTTGAGCAAGTCTGCTTTCAAGACCGATAGACGCTAGTGTTTTTTTCTACGTATATGTCCTGCTGCAGATACTTGTGACCAGATTTAAATTGCAAGCCTTACACAACAAATTTGTGCCAGATTATAGCTCGATTCTGGACGAAGACTATTGTTGAAAATAGTTGTGCATGGTTTGCTCAAGATCTGCTCAAGGCTTAAAATTGACCTTGAGCCTTGAGCAGATCTTGAGCAAGCCATGCGTAAGTACCAACTGTCAGTGTACTGGTGCAAGAAATGCGTCAGATACTTCTCATTGCACCGTGTTCAAGATATCTGTAATACTCTTGCGTACGATACCATGAGCAAGACATACACAAATCTTGACATAGGTTTCTTGATATACAATATTGCGAAAGACACATACGTAGAAAAAGACACTAGCAGCTAGGGGTCTTGCTCAAGATACTTACTCTAGAGCAGTGATCGGCAAAAAAAAAATTTTCTATTTCCATTACCCAATTTTTTGAAAAATTAAAAATTAACAAATAAATATTAATAATTCTTTTTACCAATTAGTAATTAGCCAGAAAATATTACTAATTTTCCGTAAAAATAAGTAATTAGCCAGAAATTATTACTAATTTTCCATTAAATTAAAAAAATAGCAAAAAAAATATGTCTATCGGTTGACCCTGAGGGCCAACCCTAAAACTTCCCGCTGTTTTCGAGCTCAAGGAGCTGAAGGAGCTCGAAAACATTGCTATGGATACATTTTCGGGTGCCGCGATCGGTTACCCTCAGACAAAATAATCTCGACAAAATAACCCCGACAAAATAACCTCGTAATAAAATATCCGAAAAAAAATAACCTAAAAAAATTACTCTGTTATAAAATAACCTGAACAACAATAACCTGAAAAAATTCACATAAATCTATAACGATAAAATTCATACTTGAAGGTTGTTGTTGTTCAGGTTGGTAGCACGATTTGTAGTTCGCGGATAAAATATCCCCGACAAAGTATTCGCGATAAAATATCCGAATACAAATTATCCGATAGACAAAATATGCCCGGACTAAATAATCAAGAGGCAAAAATTCCTGACAAAATATCCTGTTAATAAATATTATTTAGAAAAATATATTTTATGTGACAATATAATGAATGGTTTTCGATAAACGCGTACCGTACCAGTCCAAGCATATGTGTTGACCGATTTCCAAATTAATACCCTCCCAAAATCTGTGAAAAAAAGGTATAGTAAGATTTTAAGCATATGTGTTGATCTATTTTTAATATCAAACATTCAAATTTTTTACGTGAAAATATATTAAGCATTTCTGATAAAAGGGTACCGTACTATTTATAGAAAAAGTATTTATATTATACGATATATTGTCGGGGATATTTTATCTATCGAGTATTTAGTCCGGGGATATTTTGTGCATCAGGTAAAATGTATTCGGATATTTTGTCGCGGATATTTTGTCTTCGGGTAATAAGTGACGGTTCCGTCCAGGTTATTTTATAACAAAGTTATTTTTTTCAGGTTATTTTTCTTCAGGTTTTTTAGTTACGAGGTTATTTTGTTCTAGGTTATTTTGTCGGGGTTATTTTGTCGAGGTTATTTTGTCCGAGGGCAATTTGTTACGGAACCACATTTTCGAGCTCCTCGAGCTCGAAAATACTTTCGTATGCCATTGTTTTCGAAAAAATCGTTTTTTAGCATTTCTTTCTCCCACAATATCTCTTGAACTAATAAACCGATTTTGATCTTCGAGGTAGGAATCGACGCGTTCTATCAGATTCTAGAGCTGATGAAATTTTGAAAACGTTTGATTTAGTCGTTTCAAAGATATTCGTGAGGAATTGGATTGTAACATGCACCATTTTAGTGTATCTGCCCGAAAATAACCGACCAGATGAGTTCATGTATGCTGCTGCGTCAGTTACATACAATAACACTCGATTATTCTGTATTCCTTCTGGCCATAATATGTTCAATGATCTATTAACAAACTGTCGAATCATGTTTCCATTAGGACTAGAGGGAATTTCTTTACAATTAATCAACCTTGGGACTGATGGTCTGTCAACTAATAATGCTCCGATGATAGCATGCGTAACGCAGCGACCACTTGCATCGACTAATTCAGGGTGGCCACAAAGAAATGATTTCAAAATTCCCTGATATTTCCCGGTTTTCCAGTAAAGTTTTTCACATTTTTCCCTGATTTAGAAATTTTATTTGTATTATTTAGATATACAAAGTTTTTATTGTATTTCAATTTTAATAATTAAATTTGATAATTAAATCATGCGAGAAACCATAAAAAATGTCAATAAAATAAATTAATATTGCCTACTTTTGATTATTCGATGTTAAAAATGTATAAGTTAAAATATTTAATAAGAAATTTTATGATTTAAATAAATTCAAAATACACTGGTTACAAAAATTACGGGATATTAAAAAAATTTCAAGTTTTTTAGTAATTTTCAACAGTTTGTAACTCGTAGGTAAATGGTCGTACAATAAAAACAAAGAGCCAAACTGTAGCTTCAAGGGTCTAGTTTTCTGATCTGGGTCTTTAAATTTTTTTATTATGCACGGTTCCGGAGCAATAAAAAATCAATCATAATTATCGAAAAAAATTTATTGAATCTTTCTTGTAAGTAATTCCTATTATTATAATTGGCAATAAACAATCGTTGCAATTGTTAATCATTTACTTTATCGATTATCTGTTCATCCTATCCATATCCTATTTTACTGGTAAGATTCTTGAATAGTTTAACAAGAGTATTATTAAGTAAGTCATAAGTGATAATCTAATCAACTATAAGAAAGTAATTTATAAATACTAAACCGTGAGTTAAGTTGATAAGTTTTTAATATACGTTGCCGAGTTTGAATAAGTGCGGGTCCTTGCTTTGCAAGAATCCTAGCCCATTGCTCTGTCCCAGCAAAATAGAAATTTCGTAGAGGCCAGCTTAAACCAGGGTTCAACCCGCGAATTCTGGTAACTGCTGGTAAAAGTTGCAAGTATAAAAAGCGATTTGTCTCAGTGTGTACGTACGTATGAATGTAAATATCTGTAACTCTTGAACGGATGAACCGATTTTGAACGTCAAGGTGTCATTCGACGCGGCTTGTTAATATCAAAAACCGTGAAAAATTGAGCTTGATCGGTCAAGTGCGTACGAAAATATACCAAAAACAAAATTTTTTTTAAAATGTTTTTTTTTTTTAGGTAAATTTTAATGTGCTCAATAGATCGATTTTTACTAATTGTTAATTTTCCAAAATATTTTGCAATATTTTCTGGCTAATTACTAATTTAAAATCAAAATTAGTAATATTTTCAGTCTAAGTATTAATTTTTGAGTAAAATTAGTAATATTTCCAGTTTAATTATTAATATATGAAAAAAATTAGTAATTTTTTTTTGCTAATTACTTATTTTAGAAAAAATTAGCAATATTTTTTTGCTAATTTCTAATTTTTCGTAAAAATTAGTAATGTTATCGATATCGTTAACCAAAATATCGATACTGCCGATCACTGCTCCAGAAACTTGCTCAGACACGTGTTACTAGGGTCCGCTCAATTTTTATGAAAAAATAAAAAGTAACAAATTAATACCTTCTTACGTTGATCCTTGAATTCATCAATGTATTTTGATGGATACTTCTCGTCGATAGGTTCTACCCAGTTAGCTATAATAGATTTCTCGTGGTTTGTTTGTTCCATATCGTCATTTAGCTTGACTGCTGTGTGAAAAAAAAAGTGTGTGTGTCAGCTCCGACGCACGATTAGAGTTTAGAGGAGAGGTGCTGCAGTTGTAACAAGGGGCAATTGTAACGCTCAATGAAAAACTATTAAAAAAACTAAAAATTATTATTAATCTTTTTTTAACTTACTCAAAATAGTAAATTATTGATTAGATCAAAGTTTCAGTTATTAATCTTGTTCTGATATCAAAATATTGAGAATTGATGAACTTAATTTTGATTCGGCGGAATCAACCCCTTCACCTACCCTTACGCTACGGAAGTCTATATGACTACAGACGGTGACTTATACCCCCTCCAAAAATTATGAAAAAATTACTGAGACATTCTCTTTTTATGTAGAATATTTACACAATATTCCGACTCGGCGGAATCAACCCCTTCACCTACTCTTACGCTACGGAAGTCTATATGACTACAGACGGTGACTTATACCCCCTCCAAAAATTATGAAAAAATTACTGAGACTTTCTCTTTTTATGTAGAATATTTACACTTAATTTTGATTCGGCGGAATCAACCCCTTCACCTACCCTTACGCTGCGGAAGTCTATATGACTACAGACGGTGACTTATACCCCCTCCAAAAATTATCAAAAAATTACTGAGACTTTCTCTTTTTATGTAGAATATTTACACTTAATTTATTTACTTACTTAATATATTTATTATATTTATATATATTTATATATACTTAATATATTTATTTACTTATTTATCTGTAAACAATTTCGTTGCCTACTTATTTGAAGTGCATTTAGCTTCAAGTCGTCAATTCGTGTATTATATAACCGGGCAGCATTGGTACGACGTGAGAGTGTGGCTCTCTCGCTGTCCTTGTTGGTTTTTGGTCTTTCTCTCTCTCTCTCTCGTTACAGCCTGATTGCCGAGTTTGGCTGAGCTAGGCGTTAGACCACAGGGGATGATTCCACGCAGCAGGTGACCGTAAATTGGTCATGTGCGCATAATTAGGTAGGGGTCATCGGAGGTTGGGGCCTAAGACGACTAGATAAAAGAGGCGATTCAAGGGCAGGCAATCAATTTAAGTTCAAGATTTCAAGAGACACTCAAGTCGAAGCGCTGACACCCACAGCCTCGTCACTAGTTACTCGATTTTCTCGTTGTAGTAAAATTTCAACTAAAATTCTAAAATACATTTGTTCTTTTGTTATAAACTGGTTTATAAAACCAAATTTGCGTTAAGTTCAGTATCTAAGTGATTAGTGAGAGTGACCAGCATCAAGTTCCGGTCAGCCAGCAGCCCAAGAACTACCAGGATCAACGGCGGCAAAATCAAGGATGAACCGACGCCCGATTCCACTTGAACGTCGTGTACAACAAAATCCAGATAAGATTTAAAAATAAATTTACATTATATTTATATCTCTCTCTTCAACGAAAATTTAAAGTAGATGATTATTATTAAAATTTTCTCGTCTTCACATTTACTTATTTAATTATTTATTTAAAAGAATTTATTTTATATAAAGGGGAAATTTTGTACATATCTTGGGATTTGGTTAAATAAAATTATTTGTATATAATAATTAAATTAAGTCTCAAGGAAATTATTTTTCATCACCAGTGTCTTTAGAATAAGTTAATTTCAGCCGCGTGTCCGGTCAAAGCGAGTCGACCCATCTCTGAGATTTATTTCCCGCGTTCAGAACCAGCAACGACGTAATTAAAATTTATATTTATTATTAATAATTAATTATTTAGTCGGGAAATTATTTAACTGTGGTTCGTGGCTACTGGACACGAAGTAGCCAGGGCCCACCGTTATAATTAAGGACCACTGTTTCAATCAGAGTTTTTTTAAACGCGGTTTAATATTGCTAGCTTACCGATTTATTAATAATATATATACCAGCAATAGTTTTAAGACCCGAATGAAAAAAATCTCGGCTTGAAGAACTGGCTCTAAAAATTGCTTAATTCATATTTGTTATCAGATATCGTTTAGTTTAGGTTGGACAGACTCATTACGATATTGATAATGGATTTTTTTTTTCTGTAAAAAAGTAAAACTACTATTCATATTTCTAAGTATTTATTTCATCTGTGCTTGTAATTAAAATTATTATATATAATTACTATTAACACATTAGAAAAAATAAATAAAACACTTAAATTAGAATCTCAATTTGCAGATCAACATAACCTAAATAATGATGTGTACTTCCTACATGATTGTAAATAAATATATTTCATATCTTTGAATAATTTTATTGCCTACTTAAATGAAGTGCAGTCAGCTCAAGTTATTTTATGTGTTGGAAATCAATAAATTAATATTCGTTGTGAGAAAATAATTAAATAGTTTGGGTTAGACAGACACATTATAATGGATGATCAATGTTCATTCATTTTTTTTTCTGTAAAAAAGTTAAACAACTAGTATTATTTATAATTATTAATTTCATTCGTGGTTATTATTTAAATTATACTAATTGCTCATAATAAAAAATAATATAGGATTTAGAATTCGAATTTGCAAATCGACATAACCTTAATCATGATGTATATTGTTTATATGACTGTAAATAAATTTTGTTTACAAGATCCATTTATAAATTAATTATTATATTGAAGTTAGCCGACATCTAATAATTTTTGGATTTTCTTCTAGACGGTAAATTTGAAAGAAAAAAAAAAAATTGAAAAAATTGCACCTGTAGTTTTTAAAATTTTCTGAATATTCACGTTTTTAGTTTTCATTTCTTTGTAATTATTTTGTTGAAAAAAAAATCCGAAAATTTTTAGTTGTCTGCTAATTTCAGGATCATAAATTGATAATCATCAAACGCAATGTGAAAAATAATTAATTTTTTATAATAAACCTCTCTATGAAAAAAATGTTCTCATTGGAATTAGATCTATTTTTTTTATAAATATATTTAATCATCTAAATATAATTTCATTGTACACTTCTGTAAAATGCTTAAAAAATAATTTGTGTTGAAAATGAATTATTTAATGTTTTCCAAGTAGCGCAGAAATAGCTTTAAGATGATGTAAAGATTACTTTTAATAAGACAAGAAAAATTTTCTTTTGTCTCAAAGAAAAATTTTTTTTATATAAATAAGACATTTAGACGTTGATCCTAGGAGTCATGGGAAATTTGCGTTCTTTTCTTTTGTTTTAAAAAAGTCATTTTAATTTAAAAATCTTTTAGATGTCAATTATTTGTAATTTTCTTTTCGTCACCACTTGTGTCAAGATTTTAGGTAGATATTAGTTTTTTTCCGCGTGTCATTTTTGAATCTTTTGTCAACATTTTTGTGCCTTAATGACAGATCAAAAAACAGCCTCAATAATCAACTTGTGAAATTTTTATTCAGTGACAAAATAAAAAACAATTCATCAGTTATTGCAATAATATTTTATTCATAACAATTTCATAAAAATAAATTTTCGTAAAAATGTATGAAAACAAAACTATAAACATAATAAAGATATATTTTGTCGTAAATTTATTCTTAATTGTAATGTTAGGATTACTTTGAAATTGTTTTTTTTTCCTTATCTGCATTAACAGTTATTTTTTAAAATATTTCTTATTTTAAGCACATAACAAATATTATATTTTCAAATTAAAGAATGGCAACATTCTATTTTTTTCGTTAAAAAAAAAAATCCATAGAAAATTTAATTTTCTCATTAGTTTTGACGCTCAAGTTAATGATGATAAAACTTTTTAATTATTTTCAATTTTATATGAGACAAAAAGCTATCCTCGACAGTATATTATTAAATATCTTTTTTGTTTTACGTTAAAGCCATACTTAGACAGTGCTCCCCACTTTTAAAAAATTTTTAATGACTTTCAATTGTCATAACCATAAGCGTATCAAAATTTAATTAATTAATTACAAGAAATTCGAAACTTTAATTGAAAAAAGGGCAACATAGAAGAAATTTCGACGAGATATAGAATTTGAAATGTCACGGCTGCTACATTCAAAAATTTTTAATTTTTTTTCTCTCTCTTCCAAAATAAGTACACACTAAAACCTTCTGTACGTAAACCTTTTTATGTATAACGCCAACTTACTGACGCCAGAAGTCGTACCGGACAAATATACCTACCTGAGCGTTGTCAACGCTTTAGAATTAAGTCGTATTGTACTAATGGACCACGCGTATTTTATATCTTCTCTTTCTGGAAATTTCATCATTTTTACTTAATGTACTTTTGAAATTTATGTATCCGTTCCCATTTAACTAATCTAAGCATAGAAGCGGTGATATTCTTTGATTTTTCATCTTAAAATTATAGACCACCCAACTCATGCGCACCTGCATGTGATTCTTGGAAATTAGAGAAAGCTAATAGAAACCTCCAAATTTATGGTTTCCTACACGGGCATGCTCAGCGACAGAGTGGCGCCAGCCTACTTAATAGTCAAAATCTGTTTCCCAGGGATCACACGTGTGCATGGGCCTAGAACTTTCGAGCGAGTCCGCGTCCTCTCATGTGGGAAACTGGTTACCACCACTTTTCATATGCGAGGATCATATAAAAAGACCATGGACTTTAGCTCATCAGTTCTTTTGGGAATCAAACTCTGAACCTTACCGAACTCCGGACACTTGACGGTGTTCGTGGCTAGAGGATTGATATCCCGATTGAGCATTCGGTCACGTGAGCCCAGATCATTGGATCGGTCCTTGATCGTCGTAAGCACTCGTATAATCGGTATATTATTTTCTACTAGCTTCAGAAGCATAATCAACGCGATATTAGCGTATAGCATCCGATCACGTGAGCCCAGATCGTACGATTGGTCCTTGATCGTTGTAAGTCGTGAACTAATATCAACCGTTTAGCACCGGTACAGCATTGATTATCTTCATCTTATTATAATCCATTTAATTTCATTCATTTTATTATTTTTATATTGAAATATACCACGAGAAACGTGGAGAATCAAAGAATATTTTACCGCGATAAATGCGAAGATTTTAAAGAATATTTTACCGCGAAAAGGCGAAGAATTTGAATAATATTTAGAAATATTTTTTCCGCGAAAAATACGCGAAGATTTTATAAATTTATATTACCGCGAAGACGCGAAGAATTTGAATACATTGAAATTATTTTACCGCGAAAAGCGCGAAGACCTTCATTTTAATTTAACCTACAGAGATTTAAAAACGCATAAACATTGAAATTGATATAAATAAATAAATAATTCGATAAATTTAAAATCACATTAATTGACCGCAAGAACGCGTCGTGAATAAGTGTCCTGTGTAACTGCTGACAGTCTTGACACCTCACCAAAACCTGTTTAGGGTAAGTTTTTGAATATTGTAACCATTGTTTGGTATTTTTATTTTTATATACTCTGAAATAATTGTAACCCATATGCATGAAACATTTGCTTTTATATTTACTATTCTTAATATTGCCATTTGTAACCCCTTTTGTATTTTGAGAATATTGAGTCATTTAATAAATAAATACTCGTTAACATAAAACATTTGAAAAACATTATTTATCAGACAATTTTACTTTAACAACGAGATAATAGCTTCACGAGGCTTTTCGGCAACCCACCTTCCTTTATCCCTTATTTTACTACCTGTCTAGCCGCTCAGACCGATAGTTCACAGTAGGGGGTACACAATCTTACGTTTACCGCTCGACGTTTGATTGTGAAATTAGATCAGTCACATAATAAATTGGAAATCGTTTTGGGTTTTATCAATATTGTCTTCAACAATATTGTGTGGGCGCGAATTAAATATAAAATAGAATAAACTGAGCATTTGGTCACGTGAGCCCAGATCATAGGATCGGTCCTTGATCAATGTAAGTACCTTTTTATTCACTATACTTTATACGAATATCGTACCTACGCCCATCACGATCTCCAATCGTGACAGAAAAAAATTAATTACAGTTGATATCAATTGGAAGTTGAACGCAATTTGTTGAATAAATTTTAGTCTAAAAAATTCAAAAATTCGAATTATAAAATTGAAATGAAGATTTTACTGAATTTTATTTAACAAATTTTGATTAACATTCAATTGATATTAACTGTAAGTAATTTTTTGTGAATTCTATACTTCAGTGGAATTACTTCTTCGTTGTCCTTTTTTCATTAAAAGTTTTAATTTTTTTTTTTAATTAATTAATTAAATTTTAATACGATTATGACAGTTGAAAGTTATTACATGTTTTTAAAAAGTGGGGGATACTGTCTGAGAATATCCTTAAAGTCAAACGCTATTAAATAAACCTATTGAGATCATAAAAATTAATTTTAGGTTTTAACAAATACACAAAATTTAAGGACTTCTTGGAGCAAAAAATTTTTACTCATCCCAAGAAAATTTTTGTGTCATGAATTAAAGACAAAAATTTTCTTGAAGCGAGAAAAAAAGTATTTTGAGTCAAGAAAAAATTTTTTAGGGTGAGAAAATATTTCTTGCACCAAGAAATTTTTGCTTTCATTAAGTAATGCGAAATTTTTTATACCCCAGTAAATCCTTTTTTTTTTCTGTGCATATCTGCTTTTAGAAACTACTCTAATATGTACAGAACCCTATGGGGTATGATTTTTGAACCCCGAAAAATTGGCTTAATAACTTTTCTCATGTCATTATAAAATCGCCATGTACCGGATACACTTCGACAATACGCTATATAATGAAATTTGCAGTATCCAATCGCTCCAGCCAAACTAAAAATTAATAAAAAAATCAGTGTAAAAAATTCGTCAAATATATACATTAAATAGTGAAAATGTACGAATCGATAGCATAATTTCCTCTCTTCACCTAATAGTTTCTTTCATTTAAATTCAAACAACCTGGCAGTTCTTGTAATTGACAAAGTCTACCTTCTTTTTCCGATACCAGTTTTACATCCAGCTCGATATAAATATACTTATTCAGCGTTCTTATACAGGTCTGTTTTTTACAATTACAATTTTTATAAAACACATTGTAAGTTATACTATTAAAATTCAAAGCGTCTTGTAATAGTTAGTATCCATTATTAATTATAATGTTGAAATCGACAGTTAAAACAGGTACGGCCGTTTGATAATCTTCGCAATCCGGTGATGGGCACGAGAAATTTAGGAACGCACTTGGTTCATCAAGAAATAATTTTTGGAATAAATTGTTAATATTATCTTCACACGAAATAACGCGAGATATAATCGTTGTTGTATTATCTTCCATATTATTTTTTGTTTGTTTCACTTCATTTTTTTGATAAATGGGATATTATATAGAGAACCGTTTTTGATATATTTCTTTGTTTGCCCCCGAAGATAAAAACTCCGCTACAAATTTAAAAGTTGAGTTTTGGGAAGTATTTACAAAGTTATGAAATTGACTATTGTCTAAAGTTCCGTTGAAAATTAGTTGAATAATGCTATCAAACGGACATGTATTATAGGCAAACCATTGATTCTTCTCAAAGTAAACAGGGCCACTGTCATTACCATTTCTTAATAAATATTTTTCATCATCTTTTTTCGATTTTTTATTACCCTTTATTACAGAATTTTCTTCAGAATTCTTAGGTTTTACCAATTTATTAGCCAATTTTATTTCAGGATAATTTTTAAAATATTTACCTTCATTTACAATTTTTCTCGATTGTTTTTCAATTGCAGCATCTAAATTTATGTTACTCAATGGCGAACAAGTTTTAATGCAATAGCTGTGATCATTATTGATGGAATCATTAAGATTAAATGAAATTGAATTTCCTTTATTCTCATCATTTAAATCTAATTCCGTTTCTGAAATTTTATTAATATTGTCGTCATTAAAATTATTTAAATCAATCACATCGTGTTGATTCTTATTAATATCAGTTGGATGGGAGTCAAAATATGGCCAATCAAAGATATCATGCTTTGGGTCATTTCCTTGTCCCATCCAATTTTCGTTATATGTCTTTTCTGCAGCTTCAGCATCATTGTTGATCAAAGTATCAACTGACTTATCAATATTGTCATCAAAAAATTTAAGTAATTTGCTCTTAAAAATATTGACGCCACCGAGAATAATGTTCAGATGTTATTTAACAAAGATGTCAATTCTTGCAGAAAGAGAAATTACTTTACCTAATATGGTCTTTAAATCTTTAAAATCTTCTTCTATATATGAAGATGTGGCTCGTAAATTTGTGTATTTAATACACACTTTGGACCATAGAGGAAACTTCTTTACTTTATCAATCAACGAGTTTTTAAATTTCGGTAGATAAAAACAATTTAGATTTTTACCTGTGTATTTAATATTCAAAAGATAGGACGCAAGGTTATTTAGCCATGTTGTAATGGTGTTTGTCTCATTATTAAAATTATTGTTTATCTCACCATCGAAATTTATACTTATTTTCGCATCAAAGTTGATTGTTTCAATTTTTTCTTCAATAGTAGTCAAAAAATCTTTGGTTTTTTTATTAGTAATTAATTCTTCCAACTCAAATCGAGCTTCTAGTGGAGTTATCATTTCACCATAAAAATCAATCATTGAATCTTCATAATCGACATTACAGATAATTAAAATCAATACGAGAATTCGTTCAAAGCTCTGAAGATTATGGATTCTATCAGTAAGGCAATACAATATAAGTAAAATGATTTTACATTTTTGTCTATAACAGATTTCCAGCAGTCCCAACGACTCACCGAGTGAACAAAATGAGCCGTATCTAGTCGTATGTATGTTAGCGAATCAGTTGTAGTATTATTTTTAGCGTTATCGAAACATAAGTTGATATATTCCGACAGCGAGCGATTGTTGAAAGCTAAAGAGATGCCATTCAAAAGAGAGCGTGCTCCATCACAGACGACTTCTTTAGGATTATTAGCTTTTAGACGACGCCATTTTTGTAACCACAATTTAATTATATCAGTGTCATGCACCTCCAAAAGCATCTGATAAACTGCCTGAGATGTATGATTGAAATTAATCACTATTTGATATTTAAAAATGGCGCTAGTTTTTTCATTTTTGCTATCGATAAATTTTCGAACAACTCAACCAGTTGCATCAATACAGATCGATGAGTAATGCCTGTGTAGACGACGATATTCATGATAGCAATGTAACTGTGACGGTGTAACGTAAAATAAAGAAAAGGGTATATCGGCTATAAATATAATTGAATTGAAATAAACAGGATTTTGATTGATACGGATAATCGCTTTAATTAAATCTCGTCGATCTTCTGGTTTTACATTTAGATTTTCTTCAATTGGTATAAAGTGTTAGGATTAGGTAAAACAGGACACTGCGTATTACCAGGCATAATAGTTCTCTTGCTGCTTGGTTAAAGAATCTCTTTACACCTTTTTCTTTGACATCTTTTTAAATGACTTTTCGTCGCGGACCTTGAATCGGACGTTTACATTCCTCATGTTTTCCGAATCTGGTATCACGGCATTGAATGCGGATGATAACGGGACCATCTTTACCAGGGTCTTTCTCTATGAATCCAAAAAGAGGATTTTTACATTGCTTACTCTTGCAGTAGCCTATTACTATAGCATAGTAATTACCGTGCTCGTGAATTGCGCCTTTTTTTAATACAAACGCACACTTTAGCCGATATTGATTCCATAATTCAAAAGCAATGGTTTCTGTCCAAACTTTCGGTTGTATGTCAGGACATTTGCTATCTGTTTTTAGCATGGTATTCCACAAAGTTCTTGTTATCTCAAGGTCAAAGCAATCAAGGTCATTGCGTTCGTTAGCGTATAGCCTATTGAAATAATAATAATAATAATAATAATAATAATAATAATAATAATAATAATAATAATAATAATAATAATAATAATAATAATAATAATAATAATAATAATAATAATAATAATAATAATAATAATAATAATAATAATAATAATAATAATAATAATAATAATAATAATAATAATAATAATAATAATAATAATAATAATAATAATAATAATAATAATAATAATAATAATAATAATAATAATAATAATAATAATAATAATAATAATAATAATAATAATAATAATAATAATAATAATAATAATAATAATAATAATAATAATAATAATAATAATAATAATAATAATAATAATAATAATAATAATAATAATAATAATAATAATAATAATAATAATAATAATAATAATAATAATAATAATAATAATAATAATAATAATAATAATAATAATAATAATAATAATAATAATAATAATAATAATAATAATAATAATAATAATAATAATAATAATAATAATAATAATAATAATAATAATAATAATAATAATAATAATAATAATAATAATAATAATAATAATAATAATAATAATAATAATAATAATAATAATAATAATAATAATAATAATAATAATAATAATAATAATAATAATAATAATAATAATAATAATAATAATAATAATAATAATAATAATAATAATAATAATAATAATAATAATAATAATAATAATAATAATAATAATAATAATAATAATAATAATAATAATAATAATAATAATAATAATAATAATAATAATAATAATAATAATAATAATAATAATAATAATAATAATAATAATAATAATAATAATAATAATAATAATAATAATAATAATAATAATAATAATAATAATAATAATAATAATAATAATAATAATAATAATAATAATAATAATAATAATAATAATAATAATAATAATAATAATAATAATAATAATAATAATAATAATAATAATAATAATAATAATAATAATAATAATAATAATAATAATAATAATAATAATAATAATAATAATAATAATAATAATAATAATAATAATAATAATAATAATAATAATAATAATAATAATAATAATAATAATAATAATAATAATAATAATAATAATAATAATAATAATAATAATAATAATAATAATAATAATAATAATAATAATAATAATAATAATAATAATAATAATAATAATAATAATAATAATAATAATAATAATAATAATAATAATAATAATAATAATAATAATAATAATAATAATAATAATAATAATAATAATAATAATAATAATAATAATAATAATAATAATAATAATAATAATAATAATAATAATAATAATAATAATAATAATAATAATAATAATAATAATAATAATAATAATAATAATAATAATAATAATAATAATAATAATAATAATAATAATAATAATAATAATAATAATAATAATAATAATAATAATAATAATAATAATAATAATAATAATAATAATAATAATAATAATAATAATAATAATAATAATAATAATAATAATAATAATAATAATAATAATAATAATAATAATAATAATAATAATAATAATAATAATAATAATAATAATAATAATAATAATAATAATAATAATAATAATAATAATAATAATAATAATAATAATAATAATAATAATAATAATAATAATAATAATAATAATAATAATAATAATAATAATAATAATAATAATAATAATAATAATAATAATAATAATAATAATAATAATAATAATAACAACAATAGTAATAATAATAATAATAATAATAATAATCATCATCATCATCATCATTATTATTATTATTTTCTTAGATGACTTTAATTTACGATCAGACTTTTTTTTTTTGTGATAAAGGAATTACGGCTTTACTGATCTACTTAATCGACAATTATTATTAGAATCAAATTCAATTCACGTATAAATTATTACAAGTGGATCATTGATGTTTGAATACATAATTTTTAATGCGCACTGTGATACCATACTATACTTGAGTGGATTGTGATTATCCAAGATGTTAATTTTATAAATACGGTTTCGCCCCGAATATACTTGCTGGGCTCATCAGTAAAGTTGATGCAAGTATATTCTACTTTAGACCGCTTAAACACAGAGCGCATTAAAAATGATGCATTTCAGCATCAATAATCCACTTGTAATAACTCATACGTGAATTGAATTTGATTCTAATAATAATTGTCGATCAAGTAGATCAGTAAAGCCGTAATTCCTTTATCACAAAAAATTATTATTATTATTATTATTATTATTATTATACAATTAGTACAGTAATTATTTGTAGTAGTAGTAGTGGTAGTTGTTTTTTTTTTTTTTTCTAGAAAGACGAGTGAGGGAAAAATGCTGTTATGCACCGTAGAAGATAATACCCATACGGAAAGCATAAACTGTCCTCCATATGAGTATTGTCCTCCGTGTGCCGGACTCCTCCCCCAAAGAGTTTCACTTACGATGACAGTAAGCAATTACTGTATCTTTAGGGGCCCTACCGGCTAAGACCTCACTCTCTTTCTCTCCCATACCTAGCACTGCGGAACCGCGTGAGCATTACTTCACAGTACTAGGCATCCCCGCTGCTCTCGCAGCTACTCCGCCGTCTCTATTTCTTCCCTCTTCTTCTCCTTCAGGACCTCTTTCACAAACACTGTCATCGTCCTATAATTGTGTGCCGTCGTCAACATCCAAGGTATCACCAGGTCAGCAACATTTGGCACTTCTTTCTCGTTCTGAAAACGTAGCCGTATTTCAGACCAACGCCGACAGAAAAAGAAAGTGTGCTCGGCAAAATCGACAACGTTCGGACAGTATTGGCAATAAGGATCTGTTCGGATCCCCATGCGATACAAGTACTCATTAAACTATTCATGACCGGACAGAAATGGGGTGAGATAGTCATCTACCCCCCCCCCCCCCCCCCGCTTTCTTGTTATCCAATCACGGACTCGTTTAATAAGCCTGAATGTCGAACGTCCCGTTTCCGCAGATTCCCATCGCTCTTGCCAGAGTTTCAGGGTCTCCTCGCGTTCTCGAGCCTTTACACTCTTCAACGGTTTGTCCCCATCCCTACGGGCATCCCAGATGCGCTTCCTCTCGAACCCCAAAAAGTCGATCGGAATCACACCCGCGATAACCATAACGGCTGCTTCCGAAACCGCACGGTAAGCGCAAGCTACCCTCAGCGCGCCTCTTCGTTGCACGGATGCCAGTTGTCGACGATAACTTTCTACTTTTAGTGACTCACACCAGATTTCTGCTCCGTAGAGCATTATCGAGTAAAAGACGCTCATGAGAACTCGTCTACGGCTGCTTCTCGGTCCTCCTACGTTAGGCATCAACCGAGAAAGGCTTGCTACCAACGTCGTCGCTTTTCTAGCCGCACCGACAATCTGATCATGAAACGTAAGTTTCGTATCGATCGTCACTCCAAGGTATTTCAAAGAGCTTCCACTCTCGACGTGTTGATCCACGACGAGAGCCCGGAAAGGACTCGGAAACCACCTCTGGGCTGTGAGTACTATAACCACCGTTTTCGCTTTAGTTAATGCCATACCATGGTCATTTAGCCAGGTGTCCACTTTGGTCGCTACCAGGCTTGCTAATCTTTGTGCACTCTCGTAAGAGCGCGCAAGCATTAGCACCGCCACATCGTCAGCAAACCCCTCCAGTATCACCTCGCTCGGTAGATCTAGACGTAGAAGAGCGTCGTAAAGGATGATCCAGAGTTCTGGTCCTAAGACCGAACCCTGAGCCACTCCCCCAGTCAGCTTCTTCATCATCTCGCCAAAAGTAGTCTCATAGATCAAGAAACGATTACGTGAGTAATCATCTATGATCCGAATGAGATACTCGGACAGACCTAATTTCCGAAGCGCCCTCATTATATCTGGCCATCGTGTCGAATTAAATGCATTCTTGACATCGAATGTCATCAGAATGCATACTGGATGGGACCGATGGTTTCCCGTCCAAGCTCTTTTGGCAAATGAAAGCGCTTTAGAAATAGCACTGATTGTGCAGCGACCATGCCGAAAACCATGTTGGTTTTCTGCTAAGCCACTGGCTTTCGCCACTTCGATTCTCAGCCGATTTCGAATTAACGACTCGAAAATTTTTCCTGCAACGTTCAGCATGCAAAGTGGCCTGCAGGACGAAGGAGTGTAGGGCAGACCCTTTCCTTTGTCTAACAGGACTAACTTTTGCAGCCTCTATCTCGCAGGAAAAACTCCAGCCGAAATACACGAGTTGTAAGTACTCAGTAGCAGTTCTTTATGCTGAGGGACAAGAGCCTTATAGACCTCAACGGGGATACCGTCGGGGCCCGGGGCCCTGCCTCCCTTGAGACCTTGTACGACCCGGCGTAGTTCAGCTGCCGAGAAAAGCGGACACTCGTCATCGGGTATAGTCCAAACAGGACTGTCCCGATCTTCACGCTCTGGAAACAGGACATTAATTATCTCCTGCATCGCATCAGGTTCCATAGGAGATACTGGACTGCGACCCATGAATTTTCGAGTAACAATCTGGTAGTCAAGGCCCCAAAGATCATTATCTACTTCTTCGAAGACCGCCTTTCAGCATCTCCCTTTGCTTTCCTTGATCGCCATGACCAGTCGCTTTTTCGCCGCCTTATACTCTTTGTTTTTCTGCTGCCCAGTATCACGCTTTCGCGTCCTGAGTACTTGCCTCCGAAGACGTAAACACTCAGCCCTGAGAAGCGCAATCTCATCAGTCCACCAGTAAGCTGGCTTCCTGTGTGAGCTTGCGGAACGTCGAGGCATAGCAGCATCGCAGCCTGAGACGAGAGCCTTCATCGTACGGTCAACAATCATCTCCACATCTTCGCGCGTCTCAGCAGGCAGAGGAAGAAAAGCCTCGACGCTGTCAGAGACCGCTTTTTGTAAAGCACCCTCATTCAGCCCCGAAACCTTCCAAACCGCCCGCTTCATTGAACGCTGGTACACTATCGCAGGGTTTCCCCGTAGATCATGCACCGTATACGAGATGTATTGGTGATCGCTGGCCGTAAACTCCTCAAGAACGTCCCAGTCCAAGATCACAGCAGCTATCCGTTGAGTAGCAAATGTAAGATCTACAATAGACCCACGTGTACCAACTCTCCGGAAAGTTGCTGTGTTTCCCTTGTTCATAATAACAAGATCAAAACTTGCCATCATGTCCAAGAGCTCAGACCCACGCGTGTCAGTCCATTCCATCCCCTAATCGGTAGATTTCGCATTGAAATCACCACCTACCACGACTTCTCCCTCAAGATTGCGAATGACTATTTCGAGTTCATTCACTCTCCTTCGAAAGGCCGCAATAGGCTCATTGGGTGTGAAATAGCATGACACGAAGGTAATCGCTGGCGTAACTACCCATACAATACCATCCCTGGATCCACTATCTTTTACGGATACAGACCCCACGTCCGGAATCCAAATTGCCGCTGTGCCCGATGGGTCACAGAACCAATTTGGTCCGGACGCTGAATGGTATTGTTCTGAAACCAGAACAATATCCATTCTGCGGTCTGTTCTCCGTGCCAGAAGTAGATGGAGCGATGTTCTGCATCGTTGTAAGTTCACCTGCAGTACCTTAGCCATTTTTGTGGGAAGTGCACCGCCGCGAACCGATCACGTGATCCACAGATCGCCCGTCCCCTACCGCAACACAGAGGTGGCAGCGAGGTGGATTGGGGCACGTCTTGGCCTGATGGTCTACCTGGCCACAACGCCAGCAAAGAACCGAACGATCCTTTTTCGCCTTACACGACTGGTCGAATAACCATATTAATATGATTATTTTGTCATTATGTACAATTTTGTTTTAATTACTGTGTCTGTATTGTACAATATATTTCTTAGGCAAAAATTACTGCGGAATCAGGAACATTCACTGATTCAAATAAGCATATAATTAGATTTTAGGGTGCTGGACAAATAATAATGTATTTCATTTTTCACGATTGCAGATCGTGATGGGCGTAGGTATGATATTCGTATAAAATATAATGAATAAAAGGGTACTTACATTGATCAAGGACCGATCCTATGACCTGGGCTCACGTGACCAAACGCTCGGTTTATTCTATTTTATATTTAATTCGCGCCCACACAATATTGTTGAAGACCATATTAATAAAACCCAAAACGATTTCCAATTTATTATGTGACTGATCTAATTTCACAATCAAACATCGAGCGGTAAACGTAAGATTGTGTACCCCCTACTGTAAACTATCGGTCTGAGCGGCTAGACAGGTAGAAAAATAAGGGATGAAGGAAGGTGGGTTCCGAAAAGCCTCGTGAAGCTAGTATCTCATTGTTAAAGTAAAATTGTCTGTTAAATAATGTTTTCAAATATTTTATGTTAACGAGTATTTATTTGTTAAGGACTCAATATTCCCAAAATACAAAAGGATTACAAATGGCAATAAAAGTAAATGTTTCATGCATATGGTTTACAAATATTTCAGAGTATATTAAAATAAAGATAACAAACAATGGTTACAATGTTAAAAACTTACCCTAAACAGGTTTTGGTGAGGTGTCAGGACTGTCAGCAGTTACACAGGACACTTATTCACAACGCGTTCTCGCGGTCAATTAATGTGATTCTAATTTATCGAATTATTTATTTATTTAGTATACTTTGTTGTATCAATTTCAATGTTTATGCGTTGTAAATCTCTGTAGGTTAAATTAAAATGAAGGTCTTCGCGCTTCTCGCGGTAAAATAATTTCAATGTATTCGAATTCTTCGCATCTTCGCAGTGATATAAAATATAAATTTGTAAAATCTTCGCGCATTTTCGCGGTAAAAGTATTTCAAAATATTATTCAAATTCTTCGCTTTTTCGCGGCAAAATGTTGTTCGGAATCTTCGCATTTATCGCGGTAAAATATTCTTTGATTTTTCACGTTCCTTCTGGTATAATTCAATATAAAAATAAAAATGAAATTAAATGGATTAAAATAAGATGAAGATGATCAACGCTACCGGTGCTTCCGATCGATATTAGTTCACGACTTACAACGATCAAAGTCCGGTTCGTATGCCCAGCTACCGTTGACCGAATGGTGAAATTAATATCACGTCAATTATTCTCCCGAGACTAGTAGAAATGATATACCGATCATTCGAGTGCTTACGACGATCAAGGTCCGGTTCGTACGCCCAGCTACCGTTAACCGAATGCTCAATCGAGATATCAATCGTCTAGTCACGAACACCGTCAAGTGTCCGGACTTCAGTAAAATTCACAGTTTGATTCCGGAAAGAACTGTAGTGTCTAAAATACAACTCAGCAATTTTATTTTATTTTATATTTTTAGTTGTAAGATTTTAGTTTTTCGTTTAAACTTAAAGTTGTAAAACTAAGGATTAAGACGGCCATAAAGCAATAAAACAGTCGGACAGACTGTTACCAGATCTCGAAGTAATATCGAGTCCTTTAGTTATATCTCTTAAAATAAGTAAATACAGGAATATTGTAAAGAAAGAAATAGAAAAAACAGTACGAGGTATGAAGTATGAGTATGAGGGTGAGAAGGGGCAAACAGGCCCAATAGTATTAAGAATAGTTGTAATCTGGGAGTGTTAGATGAACTACCCTGAGGAGCAGACGTGCTCACCAATGTAACCTCGAGTTAAATAAATCATCTTGTTATTTCTCAATCCTATCTTCTCTCTCAACCTGCGATCTCTTATAAACCTTATAATCTTCCTATTAAACTATATTATACTACAGAACTGATGAGCTAAAGTCCATGGTCTTTTTATATGAAATCCTCACATATAAAAAGTGGTGGTAACCAGTTTCCCATACGAGAGGACTCGGACTCGCCTGAAAGTTCTAGGCCCATGCACACGTGTGATCTCTGGGAAACAGATTTTGACTATTAAGTAGGCTGATGACCTGGCGCCACTCTGTCGCCGAGCATGCCCGTGTAGGAAATCATAAATTTGGAGGTTTCCATTAGCTTTCTCTAATTTCCAAGAATCACATGCAGGTGCGCATGAGTTAGGCGGTCTATAATTTTAAGATAAAAAATCAAAGAAGACTACCGCTTCTATGCTTAGATTAGTTAAATGGGAACGGATACATAAATTTTAAAAGTGCGTTAAATAAAAATGATGAAATTTCCAGAAAGAGAAATATATAATACGCGTGGTCCATTAGTACAATACGACTTAATTGTAAAGCGTTGACAACGCTCAAGTAGGTATATTTGTCCGGTACGACTTCTGGCGTCAGTAAGTCGGCGTCATAAAAAAAAAGGTCTAAGTGCATGAGGTTTTTGGGTTCTCACGTATTAGGTGGACCGTTATGCGATCTACAGTACTGATGGTCACTCTGTTAATTATGATATATAAAAAAAAAAGACTGAAGGTCTATTCGGAACGCATCGTTTTGTGTTGCCGCCTGTGTCTTACTGTTTCTGACTATGTCGTCATAGTTCTTGAGAAAAAATAGTTTTCTTATGTACTTTTTCCTCTCAAGAGAAAAATAATATATATATATATATATATATATATATATATATATATATATATATATATATATATATATATATATATATATATGTATATATAAAAACAAATACTTTTATATTTTTACGACTTGTAAGGATACGAGTTGAACGTATTATCCGTGACACATTTATATGCTTATGATTATTTTGATGGGTTGACACATGCGCGTCAGCGCAACAGTTGGGATCAGTAAATTTATTTATTATGAATAAATTTACTAGTTTTGTGATTAAATCGTTGATTGATTTATCTTTAACGCATATTAACAATTATGAAAGATACAATTAGCCGTTTAACGTCAGGAACGGGCTAAATTACACGGGCCAAGTCGTGTATTTTGTTGTCATGTGCGAATATGTTAAATCGCGGAAACAATGTGCCAGTAATATGATTATTTAATAATGTTTATAGAATAAGAGTCGAAGAAGAGCAGGAGAGACAGATAAATCTAAACCAGCGCCAACCTTTCACTTTCTAATTCATCAATTATTCCCAAAATTTTATAGTTTTTTATTGCTTTAGCCTTGATACATTTCTAAGATTAAAGGCTTGAGCTCGCGTGCCGCCTAGACAAGTGAAAGGGCCTTCCATTAACCAAGTAGCCTTGGCTGATGAGACCCACCTTTCACTTTTAATCCAATTTTCCCGAATCTCGAACTTGTAAACAAACCTTGAAAAAAACTTTTATTGACCGTAAATTAATTCCCTCTAATTGGACTAATTATATAATAATTCCCTTCATCAATCAATAAGGTTAGGTCAAAACCCTACCATTTTTTAATTTATTTGTTTAAACAATTCCCCCTCTGGTTCAAAATTCGAATATATAAGCCCTCTGGATCAGATCATCCTCAGTCTAGTTCGAAGTCTAAGCTCTTGTGCTCACTCCGGCTCAAGCCGTAAAACAATACCTTGAATCTCTATAAACAATAGATAGGAGCTCGTGTCCGCTTGGCGATTCTATTAGCTTTGTTTTAGGAATTGCGAATTAAAGTAAAGTAACTATAAAGTATCTAAATTTTAAAGACGACATAAAGTTTGTGCATCATCGGCTGACACTACCGAAGATTAGGGGTAAGAAATACTCAGAATTTCTTAAATAATTCGTGTAAGAATCTTGGTATTATTTACATTAACTACATTTATAATTTCGTAACATCCTCTTTGTTTCTTTGGAGCCCTCATTATCAACTTAGATAATATTGACTTAGGTCGTAAGAACATGTTTTTCACGAGAAGCGTTCACTTTCCCACTGTTTTCTTTCAATTTTTAATCCCGGACCAACTCGCCACGCCCCCAGTCAATTACATGAGTTCCATTGTAATCGGTCACTTTGTCTTTGAAGTTATCGTTGTATGTTTTATTCTTAAAACTTCTAGTGGGTATATCTCCGGAGGAAAGTTTTATTTGATACGATAATTTCGGGAATCATTTTTGACATGAAATCGATAAAAAACTTCATTGCTATTTTTCTTATCTGAAAAAATCTAAAACTAATGGATTACATATTGTTTATCATTAAAACCTACATAACCACTATCTATAGACTATTTTGACGCTTTCAAAACAGATACTATTGTATTATAAAAATTTTTTTTTTTCAATTATAGTGCAAAAAAAACAGGAAACGTCATTAATATTCTCCCACAATGTTTTGTTGAATTTAATAAAATAATACATTATAAATTTTTTTTCGATTTCAGCTCTATTAGTTCCATGTAAAACAAGCTGAGTTCTGACCATCGGCCTTTGAATCCAGGCTTGCGTATAATATTTAATTATTTTTTACTTGGTAATATACATAATAATTGATTTTGAAATTTTATCAGTTTTTTCAAATGTTTGATGTCAGAAGCTGTGGTATTTTACAAAGATACGATATGATAGGAACAGCAAACTACTAAGTGAATTCAAAAATTTATGTTTATAACTTTATTATATAATGCTGCAAAATATTTCCAAGCATATTTTCTAAAATAAATATAACCATAAAGTATTGTTTTTTGTGTAATTGAATGCTATGTAACGTATTGACACCGAGATTATAGAGAAATATCGAAAAAGTAAATAAATCATCGAATTATGACAAAAGTTTCCATATTTGAGTACATCCGTCCTTGGAGTCATGGTTATAACGTATATTCTAAAAATCTTTAGTGGACAATTTTCCGAACAAAATTTTATTGCATACGAATATTTTTAAAAATAGTTCTGACATAAAATTGATAATCTTTAATTCTGATGACTATTAATTTTTACGCAAAAGCGATAGACAAGAACTGGAGTTTAGTAAGTTTTTTACGATCGAAAACGATATAACCACAATCTTTCACTTACTTCGATATTTCAAACGATGACACCACTATATCGATAGAGAAACACTCTCAATTTAATCTGCATTAAAAATTTTTAATTGTGAAATTAATAATTGTCAATTAATTATATGATTTTCTACGGTTGACGAATGAAAAATTTGGAAAATCCAAAAGTGCACGCCTCGAACGCTCATGTAACAATAAAATGAATGATTAATTTTTTTTTTAATTATAAAATTTTTTAATAAACATCTAGACATTTAAACATGTTACGTCCAGCTCAAAAGCTGAACATTATTATTTCTCTTTTTTTATTTTAAATTTATTTTACTTAAATTTATCCATTGAAAAAAAAAATACGTGGCGACCAGATTTTATTTTTTTTTAATAACCCTAGAGTGATAAGAAATAATGTAGTTGTAAAATGTTTAGAATTAGTAAATTTGTTTGCTCTGACGAACGTAGAAATCCTAGAGCAAACAACTAAATGCATTTTTTTATGACCCCTCGGGTCGCAATAGAATGAAGGCCCAAAGAACATCTGGAAACACTTTCCATAAAAATTAACAAAAATATTTTATCAACAAAAGTGTACTTAAAATATTTTAAAAGAAGAATCGAAAGTTTAACAATGACTCATTGTTAAATAAATAAATTAGACAAAGTATATAATCTTATAAGCCCTTATACTTTTAAGTGCATTTTTGTAGATAAAATTTTTTGTGTCCACGTAAACGTAAAACTGATACCTAAAGAAATGAATTTAATGACACGCGGTCCAGAATATTCAAATAAATAAGTAAATTAATAAAATTCAAATAAATGAAAGTTAAGAGAGTAAATATAAATTTTACATAAATAATTAAATAAATTAATAAAATTTAAAGAAGTAAAACTATGAGGAAAAAAAAATTATAAAGTTTTATATGAACAAATAAATTAATTAATAGAATTTACATAAGAAAAGATTCATGCAACAGATATAAATTATTTTTTAAATAAGTAAATAATTAAACCAATAAAATTAAAATAAATAAAATTTATATAAATAAATAAAAGTAAATATTCATAAGGAAAATTTATAAAATAGATATAAATTTCTATTATTATAAATAAAATACAATATTGTTATATATGTAATATTGTGCATGAGGGTGTATGTGTGTATGCTCCCACACATAGGCCTGCATCGGGGTGGGCTTTTACCACTTCCCTAACGGAAAATCCTAGGCAAAGGGAAAGGACCCAAAGGAATTGTGCTCCGATTTGACACAGTTTTCTCCCAAATAATAGACAAAATAGAACAAAGAAGACACATAAAAAGGGCCGCAAAATAAAAGAGAGGGAGAGTTTTTTTTTGAGTAGCAGTTTTCTCAGTCAGAGTTTTCAGTCTCAGTTCTCAGTCCTGGGTCAGTAAGGATGAGAAAATTCAAGTAGAAGTGTTCTCACACTTCTACACTAGTTCCGTACTAGTTATTTTATTTGCAAGTGTTTTCACACTTTATTTTATTAATTCTATCGCTATCGTTTAGTAAATATTGTTTCAGTTAGTGAATAATTAAATTAGAAATATCAAGCTTACGTCAAAACAAATTATAACCGCGATTAGTAGAGTACAGTAAACTCAGTGTACACCAGAAAAATACTCCAATCTCCACAACTTCAGGTACCGTAAACTTTATGTATGTAAAAAAATAGAAACATTTCCAACACACGGAAATATTATGAAGAACGTATTGTATTCAAAATTCTGTAGTCCTCTCTAGTATTTGAAATCAATTTAATTATAACCATTTTATTGTAAATTGGAGTCGGCGGACTAGCCACCTAATACTTTTAATATCAAGTTTATTGTATTTACATCATCAAAATTTCCAATTGTATAATATATAGTAGTCGAATTCGTATATTCAACATCTTTCATTTAAAAACCGACCTTCCAGATAATTACTCAGTGTGATCCTGGTCTATTGGTCGAAAGACTAGGGCCGAAAATAATAATTATAATAAATTGTCCAATATCAAAGTACAAGCTACTAGTTGGACATAACAAACAATTATCTGATGGTAAAGCGGAGCCTTATTATATCAGCAAAATTTGATGATAATCATATCTTATAATGATATTAGTATAATAAATCTTTATGTCTAGTTATACTTGTGGAGGAAAAAATGGTGAATTAAGTATTGGTAAACATAATCAGTTTTCAGTTTTTAATTAATAATAAATGAACGAGAAGGACTAGAGTAGTAATATTTTAAAGACTTCTATTCTACTAAAATCTGAGGCGATTAAAAAAAATGGACTGATTAACTGAATTTTTCGAGAGATATCTTACTCACACAGATAAATCACAATTGACGTCCAATTAATCTCATTTTAAATAATTTTTTTCTTATTATAGTGCAGCTGAATACAATTTTTCATGATATCTAAATTATTCTTCAGAATTTTCTCCAGTCATGGGTGTTTTTTTTCCATAGAGGTGATTTATAAAACCAGAAGAAATGATGAAAGGTAGAAAAATCCAGTTTTCCCAACGAGTCCATTATAGAGCACAACTCTCCGTATCGCGTCCGAGGCGTGCAAAATATACTGAAAAAAATATGTGTTTGATGCAAATGTTCAAATAACGATAGCCACAAACAGTTATGTATTGCATTAAACAAATTACCAAGTTGTGGAACTGAAACTTGGAAAGTAAACAATTTATAGCCTGGTAGGCTACATCATATTTTCATACATCTGTCCTCAAAATCATGGTCATATAATGCATAATAAAAATTTAGAGTCAACAAATTTTCGGAATAAAATTTCAATTTTATCGAATTATTGTTTATTCTAGTTCAAACATTCAATTAACAGTTACTTTTATGCGTGTTTACAATTTAATACATGTAAATAAATCCAAATACTCGATTAAATCACTTTTTCATCTTATAAATCGAACTAACCATAATCTGTCAGCGATTTTATGTTTTTACACAGGCACTACAATGAGAATCAAGCATCTATTTTTAATAATTGTTGGTAAGACACGGAAATAATTGTTTGAATAATTATTCTCTATGCTATTTAATTTAATGAAGCAATGCACTATTAATATGGAGTTTAAGAAATCACATCAAAAAGATGATTAATTTGCATTACCTGTCTTCGAAGTCAGACTTACTAATAATATTTATTCATTTCTTACATCATAATTTATTAAACTTACATCAAAATTTCACCTTCATTTAAAAGCTTGATGTCAGTCTACAGTATTCAACGAAAGATGGAATATCAAAAATAGTTAACTGTTATATGATTTGAAAAATTGGTATTTACCGATTTTCGTTTTGATCGTATAATTTTACACCATCATATAATTAACGAGAAAATGGCATTTGGTATGTCATACAAATTCTGAAGTAAATGCTACCACAGAATATGATGATTTTGACTATTTTTAAAATATTGAGTATAATATTTGTGTGGGCATCTGTATGGTTATGGGCGTTCCACGCCAAATCAGACACCATTTAGCTTTTGCATCTCGGATTTTTTTCATCTTTTAGTATAGGTTGAAAAAGGCCTTCATGATTTTCTTCAAATTTTTTCCTTCAACCGTTTTCGAGATATCAAATTTTGAAAAATATAAAGATTTTTTTTCAAATGCCTACAACTTCGCGAAAAGTAGTTTAGATAAAATTTTCATAGAGACAAAATATGTTTGTTTTTAGACATCTTTGTCGTAAAAAATAAAAAAATAAATTTTTGAACCACGCTACTATTGAAATTTTGAATTTTAAGTATAGATTGTCGATTTACGAAAAACACGTACTGATCGATTTTCCTCATAATTTTTCACAGCAAACTGTCACCTTTTCTACAACTTTTTCAGCTATGCTCATAATGGGATAACGATGAGATCTATTTCTTTTCGATTTTTTAAATTTTACATTCCAGTTTTTTTAAAGTCAAATGTGTAAAAAAAAATATCATGCTCAGGATTTACTATTAATAATTATCTGACACACAATTATCATCAAAGTTTTTAAATTTTATTTCCACAAAAAAATTATTAAACGTGTAAGGAAATAGATGTGAATTAATAAAAATTTTTCTGTGGAAATAAAATTTGAAAAATAAGTAAATCAAAAGTATTGATAATTTTTGTGGTAATATTACCTGCTTTTGTGTTAATATTTAGAAATAATTATTGTTCCAACTTTTTGTCAGTGGAAAAAATTTTCATAGATAAAACATGACCAGTAATTTGCTATGCTAATAAGGTAGAATATAATAAATATAACTGATAGAAATGTAATAAGTGTAACAGGTAATCGTTGCATTTTGAATTAATTACGGTCGGAATCGTCCGAGTAACATAAAAAAAATATGCATTCTAGACGTACTTTATCGAGATTTCGACGATCAAGTAAATATTTTGACTGTGTTATGTTCACCGCGTAAATTTGAATGATTTATCCGGGATTTCTCCCTTTGGTAGCGATAGAAAAATTTAGACGAGCGATTTGGAGGCTGCGGACAACAGTAAAGAATACGAGGAAGACTTTTCTTCTTATAATTTATTTTTATAGTGGTTCTTTCGAAAAGTAAGAGTCCAAAACGTCTCCGAAGAGATTGGTACTCTTGTGTTGAACTAGATATCTTATGGAAGAGTAGAATGTAAGACTTTTACCTACCTTTCAATGTTTCTTTCTTTTAGACACGGCAGCTTAGATCCCTCTAGAACGTTGCTGCTTACTCAGCTTCCTTCTGTAGGATTTGGTTGGATGAGCATGGCTGGGGTTATAGGATGTAAACTTATGTGCTACTCTCGAATGGAACGTGGGAGGTTGAACTTATGATCTTTGTCTTTTTATTGATGATTTAGCGACAATTCACTCGTACACTGAATTTTTTCACAAATTTTAAGTAATTGGTATTTTTAGAATATTTTTCCTTAACGGATACTTATAAGATTTTTAATTTATATTTGAATGCGTCCTTTTTACACACCCGAAAAGTGGTTTTATGCAAAAAATTACTCAGCCCGAGATGGAAGCGCACACACGTCATTAGCGTCACTATTTTAAACGGAGCGAAAGGTTTTATCAATCTTTGAGGATTTTTAATTGATAAAGAGGTCGATGATTGCTTTTTCAACGCTTAAGCAGATTCCTGCAATAACTGACTGCAAAAAGATGCTATTTTTCAATTGCCATCTTGATTTTTCGACGCCAAAGCGGATTCCTGCAATAAGGTTTATATAGAAAATATTAAAGATCCTCTTATTACCTTTTCAACGGCTAGGGCGGAATCCTGCTATTAGAGTGCACGAAATATCGACGTTTGAATATTCGCGGAACGTAAGTTTTATGAACTGACTTGCCGTGAGCTATGGGTGCTTAGGCTTTTTATTAACTTTGATTTGGCGATTGATGGGGGATTTCTAATTATTATACTTGGTGGAAGGTGACGACAGTTTATTAATTGTTCATTAAGCTTATTGCAGTTATCCTCCCACTATTCTTTTGTCGCATGAAAAGGTGGAAAAATCTGACGCTGCGTTTTCACGCGCTTTTAAACAGAAGAGCTCTGTAATAATTATTTTTCAATAATTATTAGAATAAAAAAAATTAATTGGACATAAAAATTCCCCAGAAAGTAAAAGGGTTGCCAAACTTTCTTGCTTCTGTATACATATGTCCCCTCTTTCCCAAAAAGCTTGCGATAACGCTTACAATTTAAAAATGTCCTCCAATTCTGAAATTATGTAAAAGATTATATAGTCATATTTATGGTATATTTTTTTTTATAGTATAAATTTATACTGTTTTCCCCTAAAATCTATGATTTATCCATCACCAAAATAATAATAATGCTTGAATGTAAAGATTACATGATATGATTACTTAAAATTAGGGTAACAATTATTATTATCGTTATCTCTCTGCATGCATGTGATGAATACATGCATGTATATGTATTCATCAGGTATGAAGAGTTTTTCAGAAAAATAAAGCATTCCGTTGTGGACAATAAGGTTAATCGTATCGATAAGTTGTTTGTAAAATGAGCGAATAAACTAATGGATCTGGTTTAGGCGAGGTTACTTAAACAATTAAAAAATTACACAGATTTTATTACCAAATAAATTATAGATTTATTTACACTGATTTACACCTTAAAATTATGAGAATTATATACAATAGCGAATGCGACTAGATAAATTTATACGCGATAGCGAATGCAACTCAGTTATTTTATTCACGTATAAAAATTGACACGTGGTCAGTAGCGGTTACTTCAATGATAATTAATTAACAATTAATTATCGTCACAAGAACAATTTATTTATTCTCAATAAATAGCAGCCTTGATGTACTGTCTAAGTATTGAGGATAATTTAGCGTAGCGATTTGATTTAGTTTCACACAAGTTAATAAGCGAAGCGGTTCAAGCACGAGGTTGCAAGTAGCAAAGACACGTTATAGAATGAAAAAAGATGGTAGCGTCGTTGAGTCGTCGAGAAGCTTGGTGTCGACGTGGCAGCCTTGCTGCATATAACGAATTTTCCTATTGGCTTAAAAGCGCGCCAAAAGGTAGCAGTTGATAGCGAGCTCTCTCATAGGCTGACGAATATAAAACGAATTTTGTGATTGGTCAGCTTGTAGCGGGTTCTCAGGACGTCTTGACTCGATCCTGAGTTAGAAATTGTATGTGCCGGGCCCAAATAGCGAGTGACCCGGCACTATTCTGACCTTCAGTCAGTAGCGAGCTCGGCTTCTTCCGAACCGAGCGGAAATGCACGAAGCTTGATTTAAATTAATCAAGCTCGTGACTGAACATTCTCCCCAGCGCTGGCGACTGTGTCGACTGGAATGTCTTCTGGATAGTGCACTGGTAGTACACACAGCTTAGCGATTGGTCGTACAAGTTCCGTGGTAGCGGTCTTCAGCGTGACTACTCGAGTCAGGCCATCTCTGCCTGGATGTAATGCGAGTACTCGAGCAAGGGGCCATTTCGATGGTGGGAATCTTTCATCAGTCAACAAGACTAATGAACCCACCTTGATGTTGTTTTGCGGATTATGCCATTTCGAAATAGATTGATGACGTTGCAGGTACTCTGATGACCATCTACTCCAAAATCTCTGGAACATTTGTTGTAATTGTTGCCAGCGTGACAACGCAGCTGAACTATTTTCCAGTAGCGAGGGCCCAGGTACAGCGATAAGCGGTTCACCGATGAGAAAATGTCTAGGAGTTAGAGCGGTTAAATCTGCAGGATCTTCAGATAGAGGAGCGATCGGTCTTGAATTTAACACAGCCTCAATCTGTGTTAAGACTGTAGCGAGTTGGTCGTAAGTCAATAGCGATTCACCAATAGTTCGTATGAGATGGAACTTAATTGACTTTACGGCTGCTTCCCACTTGCCACCAAAGTGAGGAGCGCTTGGTGGGTTGAACTTCCAGTCTTTGCCATCTGTAGCGAGTAAATACTAAAGTTCCTTTAGTTGCCTCGATCCTGCTGCGAATTCTTTCTTTAGCGTGGCATCTGCTCCTACAAAATTTGTACCACAGTCCGAGTATAGGATACTGCAGGCGCCTCTTCGACTAGTGAATCTTCTAAATGCTGCGACGAAAGCGTCAGTAGAGTAGTCGGTGACAATTTCAATGTGTATAGCGGACGTAGCGAGACATACAAACACAGCGATCCATCCTTTATAGGTTTTGGCACCTCGACCTTGGAAAGTCTTCAGTGTTACTGGCCCAGCGTAGTCTATTGCAGTGTGTAAGAATGCTTTAGATGGTCTTACACGAGCGGATGGCAATTGTCCCATTAATTGTTGTGCACGAACACCTCTATGTCTCGTGCACACGACGCAGCGAAGAATATGTGATCTGACTGGAACTCGACCACTTTCTATCCAGACAGATCTCCGTAGATCAGCGAGAGTCAATTGAGTTCCCCCATGGAGTGTTCTTTGATGCAAATGATCTATCAATAGCGTACTTAAGCGTGATGACCTTGGTAAAATGGCTGGATTTTTCTGTTCATCATCCAGCAGCGAATTCTTCAAGCGACCGCCGACTCTGAGTACTCCGTTGTAGTCGACGTATGGAATCAATTTAGCGAGATGATGATTTCGCTGTAGAGAATCAACATCTTTCAATAGCTTCAGCTCTTGCGAATAGTACTGACTTTGAGTATACTTGATCAGCAAAGTCTTAGCGAGTTCCAGGTCAACTGTAGAGAGTGGTGTGTCCAGTGAGGACTGTGGCACTTTTTTAAATTTAGCGATGGCACGAAGACAGATTCCAAGCGTGCGAAGTAATGGTGACAACTTAGAGAATTTTTCTAGTAGCGTGTATAGCGGGTGTGAATCTGCCTTGAAGATGGTAAAAACCAGACCTGGACGTTCTTCAAGATGTGATACCGTCTGCGTAGGGATAGCAAAAGATGGCCAGTTATCTTTTGATTGACTGAGCCACTTTGGTCCCGTCCACCATAGCGAATGCTGTTCTAGTTTGGCTGCTGTTAGACCTCTTGAAGCGCAGTCAGCTGGGTTAAGTTTCCCAGGAACAAAATCCCAGTTGACACTTGGTAGCGATTCTTGAATCTTGGTAACTCTGTTGCGAATGTAGACTTTCCATCTAGCTGGGTTGTTTCGTATCCACGTTAAGGATACAGCGGAGTCTGTCCACATGAAAACTGGAACGTTTTCAAGTTTCAAAACCTTCTTGACGTAGAGTACCAGTTGAGCGAGTAAGACAGCGGCATTGAGCTCCATTCTTGGTATAGTTATAGGCTTTAGTGGTGCAACTTGTGTTTTGGCACACACTAGCGAAATATTGGAACTTCCAGTAGCGTCAGTAACTTTTAGATAAACTACAGCAGCCATAGCGAGTTGTGAAGCGTCAGAGAATCCATGTAATTCGATTGATACACCATTTTTTACATGATTCCAGCGAGGTATCTGAATCTTCGAGATCTGATGTAGTTCATCTCGAAACAAATTCCATTCTTGAAGAAGCGACGGTGATAGCGTAGCATCCCAGTCAAAGTTCTGCAGCCAGAGCTTCTGCATGAACATCTTGGCTCTCACGATGATCGGCGCAAAGAAACCCAGTGGGTCAAACAAGCGAGCAATTTCAGATAAAATTGTGCGTTTAGTTGTTGGTGATGCTTCTGGAAGCGAATAGCCGAACTGGAATTTATCCTGTGTTGAATTCCAGGTTAGCCCGAGCACTTTTACTGTAGTATCCCCAAGCTCTCTTGGTGTATCTTCTTGGGTTTCACTTGGAGCGACTTGAGAGAGTAATTCAGTTGAATTACTTGCCCACTTGGCAAGCGGAAAACATCATGTGGCACACATATTTTTTGTGTCGAGAGCAACTTGGATTGCCTCAGCGAGTTCATCTGCACCTCCATAGATGTCATCAACATAGCGTGTGTTAGTTAGCGGTTCGACAGCCTTCGGAAATTTATTTCCTTCGTCTTCAGCGAGTTGTAAGAGTGCTCTTCCAGCGAGATATGGAGCCGATGTTGTTCCATAAGTAACAGTAGCGAGTGCAAATACTATTGGGATGTCATCTTCGTCAAACCAGAGTATGCACTGTAGATGATGATCTTCCTTGTCAACTGCAATTTGACGAAACATTTTTGTAACGTCAGTAGCAAAGAGATAGCGATGGCAGCGGATGCGAATAAGTACATCACTGATGTCAACTTGGATCTTTGGGCCCACATGAAGTATCTCGTTGACAGATACGCCAGATGTAGTTTTCCAGGACCCATTGAATAGCACCCTGAGCTTGGTGGTAGTGCTCTGCTCTTTCAGAACCCCATGATGAGGCAACAGGTAGCTGTTTGGTGGTAATTCCTTTACTTTCAGACGTTTCATGTGTCCCAAGTCTTCATATTCCTTCAGGAAGTCGAGGTACAACTTCTTGTAGACTAAATCAGCTTCCAATCGTTTGCGAAGACGTAGCAAAGCGTATTGTGCAACTCTGAGCGAATCACCCAGTTGACTTGGCGAAGATTTAAGCGGCAAGCGAACGACATATCGACCATCAGACTGTCTGTAGTGTGTATTGACAAAGTGTTGTTCACACTCTTCTTCTTCTTCAGTATAGCGTGTAGCGAATTCTGTCTGTGGCTCTTCTTGGTACCAAAACTTGCTTAACAAGTCTTGTAGTTGATCATCAACAGCGACATGATGACCATAAGCGGTCAATTTTGATGTAGCGGTGTCCACAGATCCATATATGATCCAGCCAAGCGATGTTGACTGAGCGATTGGGTCATTGTCACTTCCTTTTCGTATTTTAGCGTTGATTATATGTGCAGCTGGTGCTGCACCCAGAATGATGTCAATAGGTCGTGATGTCAAGAAGTCTGGATCAGCGAGTTGTAGCCCAGTTATATGCGGCCATTTCTTCTTTTTAGTTAGCGTAAATGACGGCAAGTTTACAGTCAATAGAGCAAGCACATGAGCTTGGATGGTAATAGAAGCGTTGTTGTGTAGCGAATGCAGCGTCATCTTGCATGACCCAAGCGAATGCCCAGCTGACACATTACCAATTCCACGTAATGGTACAGCTGCTTTACTGAGTTGAATATCCAGCTTCTTGATTAGCGAATGCGTCACGAAGGATAACTCCGATCCTTGATCAATAAGTACACGGGCTGTACATGTACTTCCTGTTAGCAAATTCAACTTAACAATAGCGGTAGCGAGTAAAACATTGAGCGAATGAGCTGGAAGCAGACTAAGTTAGCGAATTCAAACCAAAAGTTACCAAAATTGGAACTATTTGTTACCTGGGTCACCTACAGGAGCGTCCTGTGCTGGTTTAGCGGCAGCACCATCGTCAAGGTGCGTCGACGTGTGATGTGGCTGATTACAATGGCGGCACTTTTGTTTAGTTCTGCAATCAGCGTAGCGGTGGCGTCCCAAACAGTTGAAGCATAAGCGGTAATGCTGAACAATAGTTCTTTTGTTCAGTGGCGACGCCTTCTGGTAGCTGGGGCAAAAGAGAACGAAATGTTTCTCCTTGCAGATTGGGCACATGCCCGGTTCACTCGTACGGTCCTTGGGAGTGAAAGCGACGTAACTAGCGGAACCAGTAGATGTAGATGGCGTTGATGAGGTAGCGGATCGACTGTTTCCAAACTTAACTTGCTTGGCTGTAGAGGCTGACTTAGCGTAAGACTTAGGTGATGGTGGTTTTTCACTAGCACTCTTAGATTGTGTAGAGGTTATTTTGGCGCCAATCTCTGAGTTTTCCCACGCACAAACCTTGGCCTTGAGCATGTCGTGCAGCTGTTAGTAAGTGGGAAACTCATTGGATAACCCAAGCGAAGCCATCCATTCTACTCTCAAATCTGAAGGTAAACAGCGAATAGTCAAGCGAATTAAAAAGGGGTCCAACTCACCAATTGGAATTCCCAATGCAGCGATAGCGTCCAGCGATTTCTTGTTAGCGAGTAACAGTGCATCCAAATCAGCAGCAGAGTGTGAAGTTAGCGGTTGGCGATCCAGCAAATCATCGATATGCATATCGAGCAATCGACGTGGATTTGTGTAGCGAGTATTCAGCAACTCCCAAGCGGGTTGGAAAGCGTCATCTGTGATCTGGAGATTCGCGAGTAGTGCAGCGGCCTCACCTTTTACCTGCGTCTTCAGGTAATGCATCTTCTGAGACCCAGTTAGCGAATCTTCATTGATGACTAGTGACGTGAACAAGTCCTTGAACGAGTCCCACTCGTCATACGACCCTTGGAAAGTTGGCAGCTTGATTTGTGGCAAGTTAGACTTGTGCACTCCACCAAAGTAAGCGGTCTGATCATGATTAGCGGGCTGAACTTCATGAGCAGGTTCTGGAGCGGGTCTAGCAGCGCTGAGTCTCACTCTAAGAGAGGTATAAGCAACGTTAGCGGTTTCATAAGCGTTACCTGTATGATATTCGTTGGTAGTGATCTCAGGTACGTCTTCGTATAGCCTCTTGTGAGTCGAATTGAAGCGGTTCCACAAATCCGTCAGGATGGCGAGTTCAGCGTCAATGGCGGCGGCACTTTGGGTAGCGAGTACAGCGTCAGTCAAGCGGTTGGACATATTGCGCATCGTGTCGATGCGTTGCATTTGAAGAGCGATTTGAGCTTCGGCGTCATCTTGTTAATACGTGGCACACAAAATGGACGCGATGACGTGAAACTGACGCTAAGTTTTCGATCTTTTCTGTTTTAAAAGTCTTTTTACACCGGTGTGTAAAATAGATCACCCTGGGCAGCACTCTAGCAGTGCTCAGCAATGCCCACGGCACTTAGCGATTTCCACGACACAGAACTGACACTACACTTTTTTTCTCACAATTTTTTTTGATTTTTAATTTAAAATAATTTTTTAATTGTTTAAATTTCGCCAGATCCGGCTCGAAGGACCAAAATGTAAAATGAGCGAATAAACTAATGGATCTGGTTTAGGCGAGGTTACTAAAACAATTAAAAAATTACACAAATTTTATTACCAAATAAATTATAGATTTATTTACACTGATTTACACCTTAAAATTATGAGAATTATATACAATAGCGAATGCGACTAGATAAATTTATACGCGATAGCGAATGCAACTCAGTTATTTTATTCACGTATAAAAATTGACACGTGGTCAGTAGCGGTTACTTCAATGATAATTAATTAACAATTAATTATCGTCACAAGAACAATTTATTTATTCTCAATAAATAGCAGCCTTGATGTACTGTCTAAGTATTGAGGATAATTTAGCGTAGCGATTTGATTTAGTTTCACACAAATTAATAAGCGAAGCGGTTCAAGCACGAGGTTGCAAGTAGCAAAGACACGTTATAGAATGAAAAAAGATGGTAGCGTCGTTGAGTCGTCGAGAAGCTTGGTGTCGACGTGGCAGCCTTGCTGCATATAACGAATTTTCCTATTGGCTTAAAAGCGCGCCAAAAGGTAGCAGTTGATAGCGAGCTCTCTCATAGGCTGACCAATATAAAACGAATTTTGTGATCGGTCAGCTTGTAGCGGGTTCTCAGGACGTCTTGACACGATCCTGAGTTAGAAATTGTATGTGCCGGGCCCAAATAGCGAGTGACCCGGCACTATTCTGACCTTCAGTCAGTAGCGAGCTCGGCTTCTTCCGAACCGAGCGGAAATGCACGAAGCTTGATTTAAATTAATCAAGCTCGTGACTGAACATTGTTAATAATGTACATGAGATACATCAACGGAACAACAAAACTTTTACATGCACTAAATTTCTCAAAAAAAAAAAAAATAACCGTCAAATGAATAAAGCATTGGAAAATAATGTAGAAGATCTTTTATCTTCTTCACCACTATTAAAAAAAATTAAACGAGTATCAGGTTGATTTACTACAGTGGCAAGAAAACTTAAAATAAAATCTGTAGAAGAAACTGATGGTTCAGATAATTCCGGTGATGAAAGTTCTTATTTATCGAATACTAAGCAATCTGAAGGACCAGTAGACTTTAGTATCAATTTATCTTTATCACTTGAAAATAAAGAGAATATCAGCTATAAAATGGAAAAAAATCTTACAGTAAGCTCAGATGATTCGAAAATAAATTCCAGTACCGACTCAACATTAATAAAACAAAAAATTCCCTTCAGAGATCATTTAAGCCAAGTAAATATACCTTGTACACACCAGACTGACTTATCCGAATCAGAAGATAGTAACTTTGATCATTATAATCATCTCAATGTAAAAGATGTATGGGAAAAAAGGAACAAATCCATTCGAAGAGGTAAATATTTGCGATCATGTCCCGACATCGTGGCTCTCCATAAAACTACGGAAGACACTAATACTGTGCCGCTTCTAAAGAATGGTAGCATTGGCTCAGTCGTTTAGTCAAAGAATAAAAACATTCACGTCAAAAATACGTGTCCTTACGATTCTATCACTCAATCTTTACTTGTTGAATATCGAAACTGGCCTGATTATTATCAATATATTGACAATTTCACAGACAGTGAATTTTTCCGATTTTTGGAATAATTCAACTAATTAGGTGCAATAATAAAAAGATATAAAAAAAAAAAAAATTCTAAGTGAAATAAGCCCAATTGAAAAAGGCATATTAGACTGGAAATTTAACATATCCAGTCTTATGAAAGATTATTTGTTAATAGGTGCACTATCCTATATTGTCACTGAAAAATGTAACTCATGTAATAATGAATTCAGAACTGAATCAATTACTGTGGACTTGAATAATAAGCAATTCTATTTAAATGGCTTGAAAAGTCTTAAAAATGTCATTAATAAAAAATTGGAAATAGTAAATATTCGTAATAGATGTAAAAAAAATCAAATGTTGTGAGAAGCTCAGCTTGGTGATCATATGGTAACCATAGTCCAGTCAAAAAAGTTTTGAAGTCCAAATTTTGGATATTAAGTTTGCATTTTTGATATCAGTGAGATTTAACGATACAAAAACAAAGTGTAAAAGTTTTAGTGGCTTGTGGATGGAGAATGCCAGTACCTACTGGCTGTAGACTGCAACTCCAGTGTCCACGGGCTGTAGACCGGGAGCGCCAGTACTCACCGGCTGTAGCTGGGGAGCGAGTCCACTAGTCTTGTTGATGGAGCGCCAGTGCTCACTGGCTTGTAGACCGAGAACGCCAATACCCACAGGCTGTAGACTGTAGCCCCAGTATCCACTGGCTGTTAATCCCGGAATCGATCGCTGCGTGACCTATGTGTAACAGATGCCCCTACACCAGTACATTCTTTTTTTTTGCACGATCCATGGGGAAGACTGCTGGTTAATCCAAAAATGATATTTTCTCTTTTGAGAATAATATAACAAAAATGTAGTGCAGGAAATAGTTCACCACTACCAGTCAGTGCTTGCCACTCTACTCTCGTGGATCTATTTGTACCCCTGTCTCGCTACTCTCAGTTTGTTCAGTTTTATGTTTGCTTCTCTTGGTGGGCTTTTTCACTTTCCGAACAATATCCCCTTGGCCTGCTACCACTGCCTCGATGGTCTCGTTCACGTGTTTTTCTCTGTTCGGTGTTAGAGCTTTTTTCCCTTATTTCTTTGATGGTTGGGATGCTGTAGTCAGGAGTTTTGCCCTTCCTTCAGAACTCATCTGCGTAATTTTAGGTCGTCGTTTCTGAGTGAATGTTGGTCGAGGGTAGTCCAAAATATTGATCTCCGGTTTTTTATTTTTGGGCTGGATTTAGATTCGCTGTTCTTTGAGTTTATTTCGGTTAATTTTGACCGTCTTCAACTGGGGTTTCCCCATCTTTGGTACCTAAGGTACCTTTGAAGTTTCTTCTGGAGTGGGTGGGGTTACTTTTACCTTCTTACCCTTAGTCTTTGGTTCTTTCTTATTCGCCCCTTTATTGGTGACATCTTTGAGTGGTGACGATTTTGATCCTGGGGCCGATGATGATGTCGTTGATGACGACGAGTTCGATGACGACGACGACGATGACGAATACGACAACGATGATGAAGATGACTGGTATTTGCGAGCCCTCTTCTTGCGTTGACTATTTTTCATCTTAACTGACGAGTTCCTCCACTGTTGAAGTATGAACTGAGACTGACTGTTCCGCCGTTGAGTCCCCTCTTTTATGCTGTCTGTTGCATGCTGCCCCTTCCACTTCGGGTCGTGGCTTCTGATTGATATCCACTCTTTTCCCATCGGTGAGCGTGCACCAATCAGATGACTGTCGCCACTTCGCTGATTCAATCTTATGGTTGTCTTGTTCTAAAAGCTGATTTCATCGACCTCTGGTGGTTCTGATCTGAAGCACAAGTTTAAATTTTTTATGTGTGGGCGGTGTATATCGCCGGCTTCACCCTCGATGGTGAACATGACTTGGCTCAGTCTTTCAATTATTCTGTAGTTACCTGTATACTTTGCAGCTAGTTTAGCTGAAAATTGACCTACTGCACTTGATAAAAGATACTCGCGCTTCGCCACGATATCTCCTACTTTAGGGACCCATTCCCTTCGTCTTTTGTTATAATAAGTACAGTGCTTAGTGAATGCCTTTGCCAAATTCAGTCGTACTATCTCGTAAGCTTCCTGTAGCTGATTTACTCGGTGTTGTATGCCGTATGGTTCCTCCACTGTGTCTTCTGCCTCGAGTCTTGACCTCACTGTAGCTGGAAAGTCCAATTCACGACCGTAATTGAGGTATGCTGGAGTGAATTGAGTCGTTTCATGTTTTGCGGTAGTGTATGTGAAAGCGATCTCGTCTAGTTTATTGGACCATGACCTTTGTGTGTTGCTGATGAATTGGGCAATCATTGTCTTTACCACTCTATTTGTCCTCTCCACTGGATTGCATTATGGTGAGTATGGTGATGTTCTTATGTGTTGGGTCCCGAAACTCTGTAACGCATTAGTAAACAGATTGCTTGTGAATTGCGTACCGTTATCAGTTATAACTATCCGAGGTTTACCAAACCTTAATACTACTTTGCTCTTAAAAGCTTCGACTATAGGTCCTGTTGTCGCCTGTCTTAGTGGTTGCAGCTCGATCCACTTAGTGAACTTGTCCTGTATCACTAGTAGATAACTGAACCTTTTTGAAGATTTCGTGACTGGTCCGATGATGTTCATGGCCACTATCTCCCATGACCGTGTGGCGTTGATTGTTCCCATTTTTCCTGCAGGCTTCTGCTGTGGCGTCTTAAATTGTTGACAACTATCACAACCCAGTACATACCTTTTTATGTCTTGTTGCATACGGGACCAGTAGTATGAACGTGCAATTTTTGCTATGGTCTTTGTCACCCCTAGGTGTCCTGATGTGGCGTCATCATGGTGTTCTATAATTACTTCCTGTCTGAGACTATGTGGTACACATAGTTCCCATGCGTCTTGTCTCATTATAGTTGAGAGTGTGATGCATGTGTCTGTACAGGCGATCACCCCTGATCGCGAACGCTGGGTATTTTTCTGGCGCCTTCTTGACCTCTTGGACTAACCGCTGATACCATGGATCTAACTGCTTCAATTCCACTTCCAGTACTGTCTCTTGTAACGCCTCTTCTTCTTCTTCGGTTCCCTCCTGTGGTGCCCTTGACAGTGCATCTGCAACTTTATTGAGACTACCTTTCCTATAAATAATGTCAAAATCGAACTGTTGTAAGTATAGAGACCATCGTGCTAGCCTTCCCGCTGGGTTCTCAATGGACTTAAGCCACTTGAGTGATTGGTGATCAGTTACAACTCTGAACTGATAGCCCTCTAAGTAGTGACGCATCTTCCGGAGACCCCAATCCATAGCTAGGCACTCCTTTTCTGTCGTTGAGTAGTTGATCTCGTGTTTGTTTAAAGCTCGACTAGAGTACGCAATACGATATCTGGTGGCCCCTAAATCAATTAAAGCCACAATTATTTTACCTTCAATTTTAACATTAGTATATAAACGATCATCTGGTCTTTGGAAATAGTGGTTTCTGGTTTTTTCACATGCATCATCTATTGTTGGCTGGCTATTAGTGACTTCGTACAGTTCAATCGCAACATGTTTTGCTGACTCTGTGGTTCCTGTTGGCTCTGTACTGCTCGTGCCTGTAGATTGTTCTCAGCTGCCATTGGATGAAAGGTTCTGGTGCCCATGTGCTGTTGTTGTTGATGCTGCTGCTGGGGCCTGACAGTTGGTACAGCGTTCCTGCCGGCCCCTTGCCCGTTTCCCGCCCTTGGGCACGTGCAATCTTTTGAAAATACGTCCAGCTTCCCGCATCTGATACAAAACCTTTTCCATGGGTTCTGGCAATTGTGGCTGAAATGGCCCCTTTACCTGCAACGCCAGCATGACTCTCCTGGTACATAAGGTTGGTTGGGTTGACTTCCTTGTGACGTAGGACTGATGGGGCTGATCTCCTCGGGCTTCTTTTTCTGAATAGGCTTATATACAACATCTTGCATTAGGGTATTGTGTGTTTGCGATGGAGGTTTATAGGCTTTTTCCTGTGTTAAAACTCGTAGTCGTTTGTAAGTCTAATGAGATCTTGTACGTTGCTTACGTCGCTCCGCCTTATATAGTGTTGAGAATCTAGTTTTAAGTTATAATATAATCTATCTATCTTACTGTATTCACCCATTTGACCATAGCGTCTCATCATTGTTTGGAGCGCAGTAATGTACTCCCTGGTTTTTTATTTAGGCCCCTGGGTGTGATGTTTGATCTCTCCTTCCCACCTCACATTAATGTCTGCTGGTAAGTAGAACTTTTTCAGTTGGTCTACGAAGTCATCCCAACTTCTCCAGTTTGTTTTATTATTTCTGTACCATAGTAAAGCATTATCTTTTAGCAGTAGTGGAATGCACTTGAGGAGTTGGTCCTTTGGTAGCTGGTAACTGGTACTCATCTCTTCTATTCTTTCTGAAAACGTAAGCAGATCATTATTGCCGTCGAATGATGCGTTTCATCGCTTCACTTGATCTTTGACGTTGACCTCTTGCAGGTAGTACCCTGGTGGTCTAGTTGCCTGTGATGACTGATCTCTTCGTGGTCTTGGTCTTCTTCCTGGGTTCGGGTCAGGGTTAATCGCACGACCCTGTACTCTCTCCTGCTCCATCTGCATTTGCAGTCTAGTCAGTTGCGCCCTCAGTTTCTCAATTTGCGTATTTCGTTGTTGTTGTTCATATCCTAAAAGTTGCTCTCTCTCTCTCGGTCTTGCTCTAGTATTCGAGCTTGCTCCGTGAGACGTCTTTGTTCTACTTCTTCCGCTTCTCCAGCTAACTGCCGTTGTCGCTAAACCTCTCGTTCTGTAGCCTGCTGCTGTCGATCTGTTGTTCGTGACTGTTCCATAAGTCGTTGCATCGTCTCGAGTCTCGCTTCAAGTGCCTGTCTTTGTATTTTTTCTACCTCTCTTTGGCGTTACTCGTTGAGTAGCATTTCTCGTAACTCCTCGTAAGCAGTGACAACAGCTGGATGTTGTTCTGTTAATCGGTCTCTCGGTGTTGAGGTTCTCGAATCTAATTTACTACCTCTTCTGGAGAGGTCTTGTCTGCTTAGTCTACCCTCATTGTTTGACGCAGTTGGGGCTACGGTATTGCAGGCGCTGGTAGGCCCATTCTTTCTCGATCGGGGCTTTCTCTCGCTTGATCTCCTTGATAAAGCTCTACTAGAATTCAGGCTGTCCCCTGCTCGTTCATTGCGTAAAGCAATTCGCAGTAGTCGCCTCATGTCATCCTTCTTTGCTTTTGGGTCGAAGTGAATGAGTCTCTTTGTTAATTATTCACCCAACTTCTACTTGTTCAACACATATAGCCAGGTAATCTCTTTTTTCTGTGAATTATCCATTTTTTTTTACTGACAATTTATTTTCCAAGTAAACTTATACCTAGGTACCTTCTCTATCTGAGGGTTCTGGTTTCGACTGTCCCTGTTCAAGCGCCAATTTTATGTAACGTTTATATTTAATTAATTTTTAAATATAACTTGTTACTTGTACTTATGCCAAAATTTTTTTATATATTACGGAATTGCTCGCCGGTTCCAAGGTTCAGATTTTGGGATATCTTAAGTACTAGTACTAATTACTTTAAGAAAACCAGAACACTTAGATAAAGTAGAATAATTTTTATTTCAACAACTTAAAAACTGATACAATCTTGTAGTGAGTGAATTAATAGATATATTTTTTTTATTGCAAATTATAATTGTCTTGATGGGTCTTCTGCTCCATACTTCCTATTATTGATTGCAGCTCCCAATACGGCCCTAGTGTGTCGATGTCGTATAGTTGGAGCGTCAATGCTTGCGCCCCTGGCTTCTAAATGGAGCGCGCCAGTACCCACTGGCTGTTAGGAGAGAGAGAGTGTCCCATAGTGTGTAGCTGGAGCGCCAGTGCTCACTGGCTTGTGAATGGAGAGTGCCAGTACCTACTGGCTGTAGACTGCGACTCCAGTGTCCACGGGCTGTAGACCGGGAGCGCCAGTACTCACTGGCTTGTAGACCAAGAACGCTAGTACCCACTGGGTGTAGCTGTAGAGTGCCAGTACCCACTGGCTGTAGACTGTAGCCCCAGTATCCACTGGCTGTTAATCCCTGAATCGATCGCCGCGTGAACTATGTGTAACAGATGCCCCTACACCAGTACATTCGTTTTTGTTGCACGATCCATGGGGAAGACTGCTGGTTAATCCAAAAAAGATATTTCATCTTTCGAGAATAATATAACAAAAATTTGGTGCAGGAAATAGTTTACCACAAACAGTCAGTGCTTGCCACTCTGCTCTCGAGGTTTACTCGGTAGCAGTGGAGTGCGATCTACCGAAAACGTCCGTAGCTTTTGCTTTTAACACCTCTTCTCCAAGTGTCTGTATCAAAAAAACTTGCGCTCTCTAGCGGTGCACGCGGAATCATTCTACGCTCGCTTCTCCCTCCCGCCGAACTATCGATCGGTGAGCGTTGACTCTCGTTTTCTTCCCACTTTTTTCTTAGATAAAAAAAAAAATAACATTTCTCTATAATTATTTTTTTCTTTTTTTTTCGTTTAAAGAGAAGAGAGAAAAAACAAAAAACGGAGTAATTATTATTTTTTTTTCTTTTCGTTACAAAATAAAAAAATTTAAGGATGGAATTATAAGAGAAAATTACAGTCTTTGAAAACGTTCTTTGAAAATACTATTATTTCATACAATCAGTATATTAATTAAGAATTTTTCAATTTTCGTCGAAAAAAGAAACAGATCTAATTACTGTCTTAGAAATGGTGGAAATGTTCGATTTTTTAGAGTTTTTCAAATAGTTCTCTGTGCTATAAAAGTTTAAAAATTTCAATTTTTCTAACTTTTCTTGATTATAAGAGTTAGAAAAAAGTTCAAAATTTTCAAACTGTTCCAACGGTTCTCAACAGTACAGTCGAGTCGCGTTATAAGTCTGCTTAGTGTCTCTCTTATATTAACGCGAGTCTGGTTGAAAGAAAAAGATACAAGCCGGACTTTTAACGCGATTTGACTGTCAGGGTGGCCAAAAAGAAATGATTTCAAAATTCCCTGATATTTCCCGGATTTCCAGTAAAGTTTTTTACATTTTCCTCTGATTTAGAAATTCTATTTATGTCATTTAGATATTCAAAGTTTTTATTATATGTTCATTTCCAATAATTAAATTTGATAATTGAATCATGCAAGAAACCATAAAAAATGGCAATGTAATTAATTAATATTGCCTTTTTTTAATTATTCGATGTTAAAAATGTGTAAGGTAAAATAATTAATAAAAAATGTTATGATTCAAATAAATTTAAAACACACTGATTATAAACATTGAGGGATGCTAAAAAAAATTGAATGTTTTTTAGTAATTTTCAACAGTTTGTAACTCGGAGAAAAATGGTTTTACAACAAAAACAAAAAGGCAAACTGTAGGTTCGATTAGTTTTCTGATCTGGTCTTATAATTTTTTTATTGGGCATAGTTCCGGAGCAATCAAAAATCAATTATAATTATCAAAAAAAAATTTGTTGAAGCTCGAAGACTGTTTTGAAGATGCGCAAAAATTTAGTAAATTTATTTTTCGATAGTTTTTTTGGGATTATTTTGGAACAGCACACAATAAACAAATTTTAAGACCACATCAGAAAACTAGACACTTAAAACTACAATTTTCTTTTTTTTGTTTTTGTCGTACGACCACATCTTCGAGTTACAACCTGTTGAAAATTATTTAAAAATTCGAAATTTTTTTAATATCTCTTAATTTTTCAGGTTTGTGCCCACCCTGACTGTATGAAAGTTCGGAAATTTCGATTTCCGAGGAACTCCTTTCAAATTACAATATTGATGAGAACGATTGAAAAATATTTTGAAAAATCTTGACTACTATGGAAATTTGATGCGATTTATTATTATTTAAGAAATTTTTTGAGTAATAGAAAATTTCGAACTTTCTTCGATTATACATAATCATCAGAACTATTGAGCAATAAAATTTTTTTTTCTCTTTTTTGCGACTAAATTATAATTTCTTTCTATTTTCAAAAAGTTTAAAATAATTAAAATTTTCGAACTTTTTTTTATTTACACGGATCAATTGAAGTAAGTAAAAACGAGTTATCAAATATTATAAAAATATTTTTTTCAATATCTATATATTTATTTACAAATAATAAAATTAAAGTTTTTACAAAAATAATAATTTGTTTAAATTATTATGCAACTAAAATGAGCTTTTTTTAAATTCAATACTGATCAAAATCCATTTCCATTTCATAGATTGGAGCATTGAATTCTGCAATAAATTCATCCACTTCATCACATGGACTATTTACAGTGCTAACTTCTTCTTCATCTTTTTCTTCATTATCATCATTATTATTTATTTCATTAACATCTTCATTATCATCATCAGGTATTATCTGCGTGATTGATGCGTTATCGCAACTTTGACCATGGCAGCTTTTACAGAATTGGTTACATTTCAAACCACTTTTCCTACAACTACATCTAGCTGATGTACAGTTAGTTTTGCAACCACAAAAGACCTATAAATGGATTCATATGACAATTTGTAATTATTTTTAGAGTGATAAACGAAGTAATGATTATTAACTTAAGTTCACTTACTTTTTCAATTACTTTCGGAGGTGAAGGATCTAAAGTGGACATAATGGGCAGCATCATAAATAATATTTTTTTTCATCCCCATTCTTCGGGATTCAAATCATTTCCCAACCATACTTGAATTTGAAAATATACACGTTTTGTACGTTCACGCAATGCTGATTCTGTTGGTGGTAAAGAAGCTAATACGACTTCCTTTTTAAATGCAGCTGCTGGTGCTGTAAATTGTTTATATCTCAATTCGCTAATTTTCAATTTATCATCATTATTCTGACCACATAAATGTAATATTATTGTTTCGGCAACTTCATATAATTGATCAATGGAGCTATTACGCTCATAAAAAACTGATATTACTTGTTGTAATTCTGGTTTCTTCTTAGATAAGGATATGATACTTTTTGTTCCATTCTTAAAGATAGCGCTTGACGTGTCGCAACTAGCAAATGCATGTGCGAAAAGCATAATAGGCTTCAAATCTCGATTATTCTGTGTCTAATATATAATATTTGCATTTCTTTCGGGTGTTATTTTGTGAAAAAAAATGATTTCAGAATTTGAAGAAAGTGAAATTGATAAAATTAGCGAATCAACATCATTTCGAACAATCATGACAGGTTTATTATAAGTTTTTTTGTTTCAATTCTATAGCTGTTCTCACTATCAAAAGACCTGCATCTTCCTCGGAAACGCTACAATTTATATTGCAATTTTTTAAATAATTACTCAATAAGTCAACAAATTTTTCTTTGTTTGCAATATTTGAAAGAAATTTTGTTTGAGTTAATATTAATAATTTATCGGGTGAAATGTATAAATCTGCTACGATATCTCTCATAAGACTTTATCCCTGTTGTTTCTCTTGTATATCCATCAAAAATGACTGTAGCATTCGATCCAAAGTTTAAACAATAAAAGCATGAGAGAATTTCAATGTATTTTCTTCCATGAGGCCAAACTACATGATGTAATAACCATCCTCCATCAATTACATAAATTGAATGTGATCAGCGTTGGTAATTGCAAATATGGCTTGAAAATATTATATAATTCGGATTTAGTAGTTTTTTTCATTAATCCATTGTGACGAGGCAAAATCCTAGCCTCGGTTGCTAGTCATATTTTTAAAGATACTTTCATTTAACTAATCGACGTCGCGACAACCGAGAGGCACCGAGATACGTACGACTTAGTCGCACGGTCTCTCTTCGCAGAACCTCACTACCTGGTGGTGGGCGACACCTGCGAAATACTTCCCTGGAGGCGCAAAGCTCCACCTCAGGAGATCATAAGCCGACCCACTGGAACTGACGTTGGTCCAGTGCCCTGCAGTCCACCTTGCAGGGACATACGCGGCTGGCTCACTCATACAGGTGAGGCCAGTTCAGCCTATGTGGCGCCATCTCTGAGGGGGAAAACTCAGTACTTTGTATTCGATCGTTGATTGAGCGACTGAGTGTGGTATCGCTCCCACTGTTGCAGCCGCGTGGATACCCTAGCAATTCCCTAGGCGACGTGAGGTTGGTCAACTGCACAAAAGGAACCAGGGGACTCCTTTTTGGAGGGAAGTCACTCTTGGTTGATTCGCAACGCTGATCGGTTGGAAAAGTATTTCTTTTGTTTGATTATTTATAAAACGCAATAGTTCTTTTTTGAATAAAGTGCTACGTAATTTTAAACCTTACTCCGTGTCATCATTGTCGTAAAAGTACCTGTCCATTAGTCTAACGTAGAATAACCAGTACATTCAACGCTGTGTAACACGTGCCAAGTTAGTACTTCAGCGAAAGTAAAAAGGTAAGTCCGTATTCATTTATCTGCTCAATACCCATTGTCCATGACTACCTTGGTGAGGCCAACATGGTAGCCTAGTGGAAACAAAAGAATAAATTGCGTGGCCCAGCCCCTGAACGCTGCTTAGAAACCAGCGTAGTAAGTAGTCACCGAACGGATACCTGTCCTCGAGGTTAAATTGACCGAGGAGGAGGCATACCGTTTTAATGGCATCCCTTGTGGGGAACGATTGATGTTCCCTAAAATAAATGTGTAGTAATTATAGAGAAAAAAAAAAAAAAAAAAAAAAAAAAATTTTTTTTCTTTCTTTACGTATATTTCAAGAGCTAAATTACGAAGTAAATGCCCAAAAGTTGAATTTACGAAGCAATTAATTAATTATTAGCCACGTGGAATTTCTTAAAATCATCTTATTATAATCACTAACCCAGTCATATATTAATAACCTAGTAAGTCGTGACACCAAGAGTAAACAACGGGCTAGCATTCTTTTTTTGTGATGACAAGAGTTGTTTTGATCTGGTAAACCACATGGCTAGTCCGAGTTGGCTTCACCAGAAGTTATGTAGCCATCTATATGTTTCAAATGTAATTGTCTACCCTGTGTTTGTGAATTACCCGTAGGGAGTTACCCGCTGGGACTTTGAACTGTCGGTCGGTAATCACGAAAACTCGCCCTTCGCGCGGGAAGTTTAAACCTGTAGCTACATCGCTGAGTTGCTGGCCGAACCAGCAAGAGTGGGTTCGATCCCTACACTGTGAAGATTTTTATTTCTTTCTTTTTTTTTCCTTTTATTGCTCGGGATGGGTCACCACGCGACCGACGCGATATATATTTGTCGATTTTGTTTTTTTTTTGGGGTTTAAAATAAAGAATTTAAAATTCCTTTACCCCTTTAATCGGTTTTGCATTAAATAATAAAATTTTTCCTTATTTGACAAATTTCCGTTTTGAAAATTTTAAGTTTTGTCAAAATAAAAATTTTTTTTTTCCTTTCTTTCAAAATTTTTTTTTTGAAAAGTTTTTTTTGAAAATTAAGGATCCTTTTTAGAGTAGTTATTTTCAGTCACCAAACCCCGCCCATTGAGGAATTACAGTTTTTATTTATTTATTATTTATATTTTTTTTTTTTTTATATTTTTTTTGTGTGTGTTTTGTTGTATATCAAAATCCCTTTTTACAAGTCCGGGTGGCAAATCGCTAAGGACACTACCCTGGGTACCCCACGTGTGCATTGAAGTTTAGTACCCTCCCTAGGGACAGCCTACGCAGCCACGTCGCTTGGTAAGGCCGTCACCATGCAAAATCCGAATGATTCCTCGGGAGAATTTTTAGGATTCTCCGCTTCTGGAAGAGCCGTCCAGATCCCAGCACAAATACATGCGTCTGCTTCCCCGACGCCCGAGCTGAGGAACATCAATACTCGAGTTGCTGCAGCACTACGGAGGACACTAACCTCCCTCACGGCCCTCACTCCAGAGGCGCCAGGGACCCCACAACGGCCGCTTCCACGCCCGCGCCCCCGCACACCACAATCGATGAATTGGGACGCAATTGAACCCAACCCAGCGCTTAACTCCAGTGCGCAGTCGTCCCAATCGGATTACGTCGATCCCCGTCAGACCCCGCCCCCACGGAACGCAGGTAATAACAATGCTACGCAGACGAACCGTAGTATCGAACTGCTGTGGGAAGAATTCGACAACTATCGTCGGGACGCAGACTCAGCATTGGTTGAGTTGCGTAGAGAAACCAGAAGTCTCTCAGACCGTTTCAACCATATGGACGATCGATTAGAAAGCAACCACATGTAGAACCAGCGAAGTATGAGGCTCATCCTGGAAACGCTCCTCCAGACTACTCCTCAACCAACTCCTCAAGCACAACCCGGGGATCCGGGAGTAAATCCACTTGTCGTGGCCGTAAATCAGCTGGACGGAGGAGTACCACCTACGCCCATTCCCCACCCACGCGTGCAGTTCGCACCAGATCGTACCCCCCACGCGCAAAGTACCGCGCGTGATCACCAGAACGCGTCACGCAATCCTTTCTACACTTCAACAATACCCAATCCCCCGTTAACAAACCAAACACCCCTGGGAACCGCTTGGATGCCTCGAGAGATTCCCGCAAACTCCACGTACACGCTCCCCACGCACACAACTAGCAGAACCGCAGATGGACACTACGTGAACATTATCAAAATAGCCAGAGCTTGGAACTTAAAGTACCCATCGGGAAATCTAACTGCGCAAGACTTTTTACGGTCGATTAATCGGAAAATCGTGGCATTAAACTGGTCGGACCGGGAGGCACTGAGCGTCCTACCCGAACTTCTTGAGAAAGCAGCTGCAGACTTCTATGAGGCCGAGTATCAAAACTGGAAAAATTGGCCGGATTTCGAGACCGCTTTCCTAAGGTGGTTTGGCAAGAGGAGAGGTGACCCAGAAATCCACGCGGAAATCGCAGCGAGAAATCAGTTGCCAACAGAAACCGGTGTCGCATACGCAGCCCACATGCGAAAACTTTATGGCCAATTATCATCGAAAGTCCCCACGTACACTCAAATCGAAAGGATTCAAAGCGGGTTACACGAACGAACCTCTTTAAGGATGCAGTTTGGACTCATCCAAACATTCGAGGACCTAGTAGTTGAAATCAACCACGCAGAAGAAGTCAACGCGAAATATGACGCTCGGTTGACACGGGCAAACCCCAAATCACGGGAGAATCATTCACCACTCAACTACGCAGGAACTGTGGATTTGATAAACGCCAACGAAAAAGGAAGCAAAGCGGCGGCCAGGACAGCCAGCAACCTCGACGTCATCCAAAACAGTCGAGATAGCCCTGAAATGGGTAAAAGGAGGCAACAAAGTAGACCACGAAACCAGCGACGGAACAGTACCCCCAACGCTGAACAAATCGCGCTGCTCCAAGAGCAAATCATCACATTACAGAGGGAGATAGCAGCAGTGAAAGGGTCAAGGGATACGCAGAGCTATCCACAGGATCCGCAGCAAGACCGGTCCAACTTGGGACGACAACCGAAACCACCCCCTAGAATATCAAACCCAGAGATAGTCTGTTACAGATGTGGGACGCGTGGACACGTGTCTAGGGATTGCAAAAATACACCAAAAAACAACTCAGCCTCCCGGGAACCAAACTCGTCACCCAGGGACAGATCGGCGTAAGGACGAGTACGAACAGCGCTGGTACACTTCAACCCACCTCGTCATCCGTCAGTGAGCCCCTGTCAACCCACGTGGAAAACCTCAACCCCACCCAAACCAGTCCCAAAACCCCACCGCGCGGTAGTCTAAACTGGAAGCAACGGAACGAAAACCTGACTGGCCCAGACAAGCAATTTGATTCGGAATTCTTGGAGAATGTCCCAATACTTGCGATGTCGAACCCGGAGTCGAACGAATACGAGGACGAAGTAGAATACTTCGGGTCTGAGTGCGACTGGGATGATGAGAGTGATGGGGGGGAGGGGGAAGTGTCCTCTGAACATCACACTCTCACCCCAGTATCAGAACAAGTCCAACTCCTAGGCAGCTCAATCCGTGAACTAGAGGACCTCTGTTCATCGGGCACAATTGATAAAGGGGGGCCGGTAGAAACCAGATTCTACGTAGCAGCAAACGGTTTCGAACCAGCCCCAGAAACGGCCAAAGTCACGATCCAGATTACAATTGCGGGGTTTTGCCTCAACGGCATCATCGATACCGGTGCTGAAAGGACCTTCATGTCCTCAGGAGCATTCGAGCGAGTTAAAGACCACGTTGCGAAAACCCCGAAACCTGACTTGGTGTGTAGGGCTGGCGTGCGGCTGGCCGATACTCATACTGTATACCCTGAAGCCGGGGCGCCTTTCGTCATTAACGTCGACGACGGACAAGGCCCACAGTGGTTCACCATTTTCCCATCGCTTAGCTGCGACGTTATCATGGGAATGGATTTTTGCAGACACTGGAAGATAGTAATCGACACCCACCAGTCCACGTGGTACTCGGCCTACTCAGATGTCCGACATCCGATTAAGTGGAAAAGCTTCACCGACTCGCCCGCAGTACTTCGGTCCCTGTCAGAAAACGAGACCCAGAGGCTCGAACAATTTTTGGACGAGCAGTTCGCTCTCATGGACAAAATCGATGTGGGCCTCACCGATATCGTCTCCCACGAAATCAAACTGCTTGACGATGTCCCAGTCCGGGAGAAACCCCGAAGAAGGTCCTACGTCGTACAGAAAGCATTACATGAGGAGGTTAACCGCTTGCTTGAGAAAGGCTACATTCAACGTAGCAATAGCGCCTGGTCTTGTCAGCCGGTTATGGTAAAGAAGCAAGACGGATCGTGGCGTTTCTGCGTAGATTATACACCCGTGAACGACAAAACCGAGAAGCCAGCCTATCCGATTCCCTTCATGTCAGCGATTCTGGACGCTCTGAGGGAAGCAACGCTGATATCGACCATAGACTTGAAAGAAGCCTTCCACCAGGAGAAGATGGACCCGAAGAGCCAACCTCTCACCGCCTTCGCAGTTGAAGGAATGGGTCTGTTCGAATTCATCCGCATGCCGTATGGGTTAACCGGGGCACCTTCCACCTTCCAGAGACTGACGGATACACTTCGTAGTCGGTTGCTGCAGAAGTTGAACGACATTGACCGGGGAGAGCTCATTGAGAAAGTGTTCGCGTACCTAGATGACTGGATCATCATTTCCAGGACGTTAGATGAACACTTACTACTACTGAAATTGGTCTTCGAAATCTTCCGGGAAGCTAAGCTGTTAGTCAACCGCAAGAAGAGCCACTTCGGACAGACCAGAGTCCGTTTCCTCGGGTACCTAGTTGATGAAGAAGGAGTTCGACCCGACCCAGAAAAAATCGCACCCATCTTGAACTTCCCAAGACCAACTAACCGTAAAGAGCTGCGCAGGTTCAACGGTTGTGTAAATTGGTACCACCGACATTTGAAAGACGTGGCCAAGGTCCAAGGCCCGCTTAACAAGCTAACCAGCGTCAAAGTCCGCTTGAGATAGACGGAAGTGGAGGAGGCGGCTTTCCAAGACCTTAAACGAGCCCTGACCAACACACCGGTGCTGTCCATGCCGGACCCTACGTTGCCATTTATCCTTTACACTGACGCTTCTGACACTGGTTTAGGAGCCGTGTTGACCCAACAAGGACACGAGAAAGAACACCTGATTGCTCTGGACAGCAGACCCTTACGCGGTGCCGAAGTCAACTACACGACGACCGAGAAGGAGTGCCTCGCGGTAGTGTGGGCCGTTCGTAAGTTCAAGTGTTACCTCGAAGGGGTCCCGTATACCGTAGTGACCGACCACAGCGCCCTCAAGTGGCTGCGAACGTTGAAAGACGCAACAGGGAGAGTCGCCAGATGGGCAGCAGAGCTCTTACCTCAGAACATCACCATAGTACACAGGAAGGGGACCGAAAATGAGGCCCCTGACGCGTTATCCCGTCTTTACGAAGACCACTCTCCCGACGTCGTACCCGAACCAATCAGTCTCAGTGGGATGGAGTTCGCCACGTGGTATGATCGTAAGTTCGAAACGGTCCATAAACACCCTGAGTCGCTGCCGGACTGGAAGATTGTTGATGGCGCGCTCTACTATCGTAGGCCAGATTCACTCAAGGCTACGTTGGGAGATCAGAGTTAGTGGAAACTGGTAATCAAGAGCGACCAGGTCCTGGAAATCATTAAAACCCACCATGACGAGGCTTCTGCAGGTCATCTGGGGATAGAAAAAACCTATTACCGAATTTCGACGTCGTATTACTGGCCGGGCATGTTCGCCGACATCAAAGACTATGTACGCTCCTGCCCGACATGTCAGCTGGTGAAGTCTGACCAGTCAAAAGCCATTGGGTCCATGGGAAGACGCCCCCTCATCGGTCCTTGGGAGATTATATCCATTGACACCGTTGGCCCCTTTCCCCGGTCCAAGACGGGCAAAACTACCATCGTTGTTGTCGAGGACATGTTCACCCGCTACCTGGAGAGCTTCGCAGTGGCCAGTGGCACCGGTGCCAAAGTAGTCGACTGCCTACGTACAGTCTGTGCTCATTGGGTTACGCCACAAGCCATCGTTTGTGACAATGGAACTGAATTCCTCAATAAAGACATAAAATCTTTCACCTCTGAGAAGAAAATCACCCTGATTACCACCCCGATTTGCCACCTGCAAACCAACCCAGTAGAAAGAATAAATAGAAACTTGAAGACCCTCTTAGCCGCGTTTGTCGGCTCAGACCAACGAGACTGGGACGCGAACCTCCGGGAATTGCAATTCGCGTATAATACGTCTGTTCACTCATCGTTGGGAGTCTCCCCCGCGTATTTGAATCATGGGAGGGAGTTGTTAGCCGATGGCACTCGACGCCTAGAGACCGGCCCCGAGACAGTATCCGAACAAATTGAACGAGCCGGGAAGCTCATGGAGCTGAGGCATCTTGTAGAGAACCACATGGCCCGAGCCACTGACTCGCAAGCGAAACACTATAATAGTAACCGAGAAACCGCGTGGCGACAATTCGAGGTCGGGGATCTGGTATATTTTCCGAACCGACAATTGAGCAGGAAAGTCGACTCCTACAGCTCAAAATTGGCCCCTCGTTACCGCGGTCCCGTTTCCATTAAACGCGTGTTGTCACCGTTAGTGGTTGAACTCCACGCCGACAATGGTTCGTCCCTTGGTAAACACTTTATAAACGATTTAAAGCTCGTACGACGTTCGAAGCGAATTAACGCCTTAAAGACCCCTTTTTCAAATTCCAGCATGCTCCACGCGGTCAAGTTGACAGGGCCTGGACAGGCCTACCATCCGGCACCTCGCCGAGACGGTATGTTGGGCCGTGGGATCGTCCACGCCCCCATCTCCCGCCGACCTGGTCAGCCTGGGCCCGGTAATCCACCAGCGCCACGGCCGGCCCAACCTCAAGCTCCACCGCCACCGACGCCACCCCCAGCTCAACTGCTTCCTGCGCAGCCACCAGCCCCTGCCGGGCTTTCACAACACGAGCTAATGGTAGCTCAGCGGCGCCAGGCCTACAAGAATCGTCCGCGCCCGCCAGCCGTCCCAGGCTGCTTGAATTGTGGGGTTAGAGGACACCCTTGGAAGCGGTGCCCCCTACCCCGCCAACGTGACTTCTGCGAAGTTTGCCACGCTCCAGGGTTAACCACCTTGGATTGCCCATGGCCCCACGAGGACTACACCCGACTGGCTAGAGGGTTTTGTGTCTGTGCGACCCCCCTAGGCCAGTACAACAAAGACTACCCCAAGTGCGTCGAAAGTTTCTTGGACTCATAAGAGCCGAAACCGTACCACGTGGTCCATCTGGCCAAGTTTTTATCTTTATTCTCTTTCTTTTATATCCATATTTTTTTTTCTTTCATTTATATGCACTTTTATTAGTTAATAAGTCTTGCACCCTTTTGTAAGGAACTATGTTCCCCATTTGTTAATAAAAGTAAGCTTTTGATTTCTGCACCTCTACGCGACGAGTTGTTACTCAGTTAACCCTCACTCAACCCTGGCACGTCCGATGCCGGACATAGTTCGTAAGTTGTTTGACACGATCCTATCATCACCCAGGCTCCGTCCTTCCTTTTGTGTTTTTCCCCCTTGTGTTGTTTACCTTTTGTGTTTTCATTATCGATGTATATGTCTGTTGAGCAGTAAATAAGAGGACTACCAGCACCAAAACATTCCAGCTACGTGTCGCGAGGTAGTTTAGTTAAGGGAGGGAGGATGTGACGAGGCAAAATCCTAGCCTCGGTTGCTAGTCATATTTTTAAAGATACTTTCATTTAACTAATCGACGTCGCGACAACCGAGAGGCACCGAGATACGTACGACTTAGTCGCACGGTCTCTCTTCGCAGAACCTCACTACCTGGTGGTGGGCGACACCTGCGAAATACTTCCCTGGAGGCGCAAAGCTCCACCTCAGGAGATCATAAGCCGACCCACTGGAACTGACGTTGGTCCAGTGCCCTGCAGTCCACCTTGCAGGGACATACGCGGCTGGCTCACTCATACAGGTGAGGCCAGTTCAGCCTATGTGGCGCCATCTCTGAGGGGGAAAACTCAGTACTTTGTATTCGATCGTTGATTGAGCGACTGAGTGTGGTATCGCTCCCACTGTTGCAGCCGCGTGGATACCCTAGCAATTCCCTAGGCGACGTGAGGTTGGTCAACTGCACAAAAGGAACCAGGGGACTCCTTTTTGGAGGGAAGTCACTCTTGGTTGATTCGTAACGCTGATCGGTTGGAAAAGTATTTCTTTTGTTTGATTATTTATAAAACGCAATAGTTCTTTTTTGAATAAAGTGCTACGTAATTTTAAACCTTACTCCGTGTCATCATTGTCGTAAAAGTACCTGTCCATTAGTTTAACGTAGAATAACCAGTACATTCAACGCTGTGTAACACGTGCCAAGTTAGTACTTCAGCGAAAGTAAAAAGGTAAGTCCGTATTTATTTATCTGCTCAATACCCATTGTCCATGACTACCTTGGTGAGGCCAACATGGTAGCCTAGTGGAAACAAAAGAATAAATTGCGTGGCCCAGCCCCTGAACGCTGCTTAGAAACCAGCGTAGTAAGTAGTCACCGAACGGATACCTGTCCTCGAGGTTAAATTGACCGAGGAGGAGGCATACCGTTTTACCATGTTCGTCGAACAGACTGAAAGGAAAGGGTGACAATTCATAGCTTAAAACTTTCCTTGTCAATTCCTCATTACCATGGAAAAAAGCTGAAATTCTTTGAATTAACAAAAATGTATTTACAGCTACAAAATCATCCCCTATGTGCATACCATCTTTTGCTGCCGCTAGTATCTTGACTTTATACGCGTAAGAAAGTGAAACTTTATCAGCATCTTTATCAATCATTGTTGCCATACCTTTTAAACCTAATTCTACTGCCATATGACAGTTTGTTGTTGGCCTTCCAATTATATCAGTTAATAATAATAATAATGATGCTCGCATTTCAAATGGCTTTCGCTCATTTAGCCAAAATAGGAAGCTTTTTATTCCAATGTCATCATTAGTCATCCTACTCCTTGAAAAATCTACGTGTTGTTTACTGGTACAAGAGACACCATTACAATAATTTTCCAGGCATTCCATTATTTTAAATGCAGATGTCATTGCTATTAAATACTTAGTCACAACACTAGGGTCGACACCTCTGCCATACTTCAAATCCGTTCCAAAAAAACGATTCAACGTTGTTTCGATGTACATGTCATTCCAAACTCCGGCCCATGCTTTCTCAGACCTACGGATAGTAAAATAACCGTCTTTTGTAAATTCATCATAGTCTACAGGGTCTATCGTTAATTCCAGATCAGCGATTGATTCTAGGTAAATTTGAGTGCTTTTCGCGTATTGTTAATGACCAGAGGCATGAAAATATAGTAACATGTTTTTAGCACTTTGTAGATGAAGCTGCCGATTACCCAAGCGTTCTGCCTCAATGAATTGTAAGGCAATAGTAATGCTTTTGAAATACCGTATCCACAATTTCACTGTTGGACCATTTTTTTCCAATGTTTTTATTTGATTTTCAAACTTTTTGCACATCTACAATTAATGGTTGCTCATTATAATCAGCAAGAAGTGGGGGGTTGGAATCCCAATCCTTAAAATATTCATTTATGAAATTTCGAAATTCATTACTTGGATTGAGACTTTTGCTAATCAGAAAACCAAGTGCTGTGAAACTCATAATATAGGCTCTTAATGCTGTTGAATATGCATGACCTACTAACATTCGATTCACTGATTCAGCTGCATAGAGAGTTGACCATAAATCTTCAATACCACTTCCAGTCATAATATATCCAATTGATCCGAAATATGACGTATGAAAACGTTCCAAACGAACGACTACATTTTTTAATTCTTCACTCTGACTTTCTTGAACGATTGAAAGAGCTTTTGCGTATAATGGCTGATCATAAGTAACAAAACATGTTTCCCTGTTGGACATACGAGTTTCCTTTGCTGCGTAATGTAATGAAGTATTCAACGTTGTTAAATTTGATGGTGGTCCATTGATAAATGGCAAACAAACCATCTCTGACATTAAATATGGAACAGGCGTTGATAGCACTTCCATAAAACCTTTCCCAGTCGGGACTTTAGGAATTTTAGAGAAACGGCCCATAAGTATGCAGAATATTATGTGGGTAATAATGACAATTTTCCGAGATTAAGTCGCTCGGTTGAAACAAATTTTATTGATCCTAAAGCTTTAACGTTAAAAATACCATATGACACGTATTATGTCCACCGCTTTAATTTGAATTAAATATCCGGGATTTCTCACTTTGGTAGCGATAGAAAAATTTAGACGAACGATTTGGAGGTTGCGGACAACGTTAAAGAATACGAGGAAAGGGTATCTTCCTATAATTTATTATTTATGGTGGATCTTTTGCAAAGTAAGAACCCAAACGTCTCCGAAGAGACTGGTGATCTTGTGTTAAACCCGTTATCTTATGAAAGAATAGAACGTAAATCTTTCACCTACCTTTCGATGTTTCTTTCTTTCTAGTCACGGCAGGTTAGATCCCTCCAGAACGTTGCAGCTCACTTAGCTTCCTCCTGTAGGATTTGGTTGGATGGGCGCGGCTGGGGTTGTAGGATGTAAACTTATGTGCTACTCTCGAATGAAACTTAGAAGGCTGAACTTATAATTTTTGGCTTTTTATTACTGAATTAGCTACAATTCACTTGTACACTGGATCATGTACACAAATTTTGAACAATTGATATTTTTAGAATATTTATTATTTACGGATATTTTTATAAGATTTTTATTTTATGTTTAATGCGTCCTTTTTACACACCCGAAAAGTGATTTTATGCGCAAAATAACACAGCCCGAGATGAAACCGCAAATTCACGTGATTTGCGTCACTATTTCAATCGGACCGGAAGTTTCTATTAATCTTTGAGGATTTTTAATAGATAAAGAGGTCGATTATTGCCTTTTCAACGCCTAAGCGGAATCCTGCAATAATTGACCGCAAAAAGTTGTCAATTTTCGAATGCTTTATTGATTATTCAACGCCGAAGCGGATTCCTGCAATAAGATTTAAATAGAAAATATTAAAGATCCTCCTATTGACTTTCCAACGCATGGGGCGGAATCCTGCAATAAGAGTGCACGAAAATTCGACGTTCGAATATTCGCAGACCGTAAGTTAGAAGAACCGACTAGCCCAGAGCTATAGGTGTTCAGGCTTTTTATTAACTTTGATTTGGCGATTGATGGGGGATTTCTAATTATTATACTTGGTGGAAGGTGACGACAGTTTATTAATTGTTCATTAAGCTTATTGCAGTTATCCTCCCACTATTCTCTTGTCGCATGAAAAGGTGGAAAAATCTGACGCTGCGTTTTCACGCGCTTTTAAACAGAAGACCTCTGTAATAATTATTTTTCAATAATTATTAGAATAAAAAAAATTAATTGGACATAACAATCCCCCAGAAAGTAAGAGGGTTGCAAAACTCTCTTGCTTTCCTAAACATATGTCCCCTCTTTTATAAAAGCTTGCGATAACGCTTACAATTCTAAAAAGTCTTACAGCTAGGAGATTATATAATTTTATGAAATATAGAAGATTAATTTTTTTCTGATCTTTCTAAATATATGTATATATATATGTATATCTATAAATATATATATGTCCAGTGTATTCTTCCGGGACACTTTTCGGCCTTTTTTCGAGCGTTCGTATTCTTTGGGGACATTTTGAGAGTTTAGGGACAGGTCTCATAAAAATTATATGTGTAATAGTATGTTCGAGGACATTTGTATACATCAGGGACATATATATTTCAGGTACTGTCCTCAAATTTTCTATATACTTTTTTCTGATAGAACTTTATATAAGTGAAATTTGTAATCGCCAATAAGACTGGAAATTTCGTTCAGGGACTGGTTTCAAAATTTGTATAGTTCAAAATATAAACTTATGTGTATATTTTGAGGTCTGTACTCAAATTTTACATGTACATTTTTAGTAGTAGGTGACAGTTTATTGTACAGTTCTTTATCAATATGGTCCGTCAAATCTTGTTTACTATTGTAATTTTCAATCTTTAATCTCTCAATTTCTCCTGCTCTCCGGGGATTGAAAATTTGAACAGAAATGAGAGTACACTGCGTTAGAAGTTTCCATGCCTCAAAGTTAAATTCATCTTCTAAAATAGCTAAGCATGTAGCAGATTCTTTGATTAAATAATCATACAATAATTTAATATCTTCCTTTGACGGAAGAACAACTTTTTTCAATCGTTTGTTGTTGGTTAGATCTTCTTGAGCTTTTTTATTAATCATCACAGGGACATCTTCTTGCCACAATAGTAAAAAGTCTTCAGCCAATTTCTTGCTCTGCTCATCTTGAATTTTAATACACTCAGTCCGGAATTTTTTGCAACATTTAGTAATTAGAGTAACTAAATTTTGAGCTACGGCGGGAGTTTTGAAGCTCATCGTAGCGTTGTCCCAGTTAGCTACAGCTCTTAAACTCTTTATAACTAACTCAAAATTTTGTGGTTTAAAAATTTCTTGGAAGTCTGAGATTTTATCATTGTGTGAAATTATTTCCAATTTTAAACGTCCCAATAAACGGAGCTGTGCTCTTATCATGTCGTGTTGATGATTTAAAGTGTATTTCTCAGTTAATTTATTAGCAAATTTTATGAGCAGTTCATCATACCGAATTGATCTTGAAATATCATCATCTCGCAGAACCGGAAACACATGATTGCGTAATTTATCATTTGCTAATGCATGAATATAGCCCGTTACGCGGCGGCCAGAGATGAGGATATCGCGAGCTACTTTATTACGATCTTCTTGACAGTTACTCACGTGAAATCGAATAGTTTGTTGAGGGAAAAAACCTTTGCACAATTTGCAGCAGGTATAATCTTCTGAGGTATTAGTTGAGTTATCTTGACGTCGTCTTGGAAGTATTAATATACCTGTATTGTATGATTTAACAGTGTTGTGGAGATAGTCGCCTTTTTTACGAATGGCATCGATAATTTTCAAACGTTGCCGATGTCCTTTTGGAAGAAAAATAAATTTCCTGACTTCAGTTTCTTTTTTATGCTTGAGCATTAAATGACGTGAAAACTTACTTTGCAATGTCTTGCAATAAACACAAAAATGTTGTTTAGTTTTTATTTTAGTATCAGGATTTATATAGTTAATATCCGGAACCTCTACATCTCGTATGTCAAATGAACTTTGCTTCAAAGGTGAAATTTCCTTCTTTTGAGCCGTACTTTTTACTGGTATTTGAATAGAAGTATCCTTTGTAGAATTTAATGGATCGTAGGTTAAATCTTTATCATTATCAGTATTATCAGTAGCGTCACTTACACTGTTCAAAGTATTACAAGTCGAGTTTTTAACTTCATGGGTACCACTGATAACATTATTGTCTTCAGTTACATTATTTGATGTATGACAAGTCGAATTTTTTAATTCATGGGTACTACTAACATCATCGTCTTCAGTTACATTATTTGACGTATAACAAGTCGCCTTTTTAAAGTCATCAGTACTATTAATCTCGTTATTATTAGAGTCTTCGTTTGGATGACGCTCGACATGCTTAGTTGAAACATCCATTTCAACATAATGAAGATTGTTGTCTTGTTGAGAATTAACATTGTTGTCTTTAGAAGATTCGTCTGGATTTGGCCAATCAGATCCTAAGCTGTCCAATTTGTCTGTAAAACCACTAGGCGGGGCACTATCTATAAAGCTGTCTCGATCATTGCGTACAGAAATACTCGACACTTCTAAATTAGTCGCGATAGCAGGTGAAGAGCTTATTGGCGTAGAAAACCCGATGTTATTTTTCTCAGAATTTTGTGTGGCATTCGTTGATTGAAAACTAATGTCATTTGATTGGCTTACTTCCTCGGTATTTGAGTCTTCTTCACATACATGCAACCCTAAAGGGAAGAAATTGAAATATTAATTTTAAAAAAAATTACAAAAACAGTAATGGTAAACAATTTTATTCGAATTTGATCTTATACGCCCTTAAAGTTTTCGTAACCAAGTATTCAATTATAATAATAGAAATGTTTCTTTCTTTTATCAACAATCAACTGGCAATTCTTAAAGACGTGAATAATAATCACTACAACAATTTTAGAATAGTTTACGGAAAACAAATAATATAATTTGTACCTGCTGCATTCAACGAATTCGTGGAAGTTAATTCACCTTTATTTTGAAGAGCAATTATATCTGAAGAATGCATGTTTGATAACGGATCATTTTCATTGATTAAATCCAAGTGACCAAAATCTTCGGATATTTTTGGTTTTTTAGTCTTCAAATCTTTGTTTATTTTTCTGAACTCTAAATCAAAAAAATATAAATAATAAGTTTCGGAAAAATTTATAGAAAAAACTCCTGTAACCATTTTATAATATTTTTTCCCCAAATACTCTATTCGCTATGTAAGAGTATGAAAAAAAGAAAAAAAAATTTAATACTTAAAGCTTGGAAAATTAAACTATCAAAATTAGATAAATAATTATTTTTTTCATTCGAGTATTTCTTAATGACAACCCAATTAATTAATCATATAAATTTAGAAACTTGAAAACATTTATTTTTATACTTTTTAACCAAAAATTCAAGTTAGCACTAAAAAAAATTGTTTTTTGAGTTGAAATGGTTCCCGGATACCAATAGGTCATTTAATCATCTACGAGCATATATAATCTACAACACACTATCTATAGATGAAATAACATAGCATATAACGAACTTAACAATTCGTTGGCAGTTGTCAAAGATATATATATTTATAAGACGATACACTAAAAATGAATAAATTAATTTATACCTTCTTCATTCAATGACTCAGCGGGACGTTTATTTCCTATAGAACGAACAATCTTCTGATCTAAAGAGTCTACATTAAGCAATTCGATTTTTCTGTTAGTTAATTTCAAATCACAAATAACTGGGAGTTTTCTCGATTTCAGAGTCGTCAAATCTCCATTCATTACATTAGGCTCTAAATAGTAGAAAATAATTGATTAATTTCGGTAACGTTAAAACATATACTCTAGTAAACCATCATATATTTTGATACATTTATATACATTGGGGATGAATATATATTTCCGGTACTGTCCTCAAATTTTCTCTGTCCTTTTTTCTGGTAGAATTTTAAATCTGTGAGTTTCATAATTATCGATAGAACTCGAGATCTTTCAAGAAACGGTTTTAGAATTTGCGTAGTTCAAAATCTAAACATGATGATATTCTACGATCTGTACTCTAATTTTACATGCCCTTTTCTAGAATGATCCTCAATATTTAGAAATAAATAAATTTAAGTTTAGAGAACTGTCCCGAGAATTAAGATATATTCAGTTCAGGGACATCCCTCAAAATTTGAAATATTCACGTGTAAATTTTAAGGAACGTTCAGAGAATATATGCATATAATTTGAGTACAAATCTGTAAATATATACATATATATATATATATATATATATATATATATATATATATATATATATATATATATATATTGTGACATTTCAAATTGCACTACATAATTCGACGCCGACACGTGGTCACTTTCCTTGTTAAGTCGCAAGTTTATTGTTTATTCCTACAGCTATATTTTTTTTGTAACGTAAGGTTAAGCTATTTTGACAGTTGCAGTACATTTACTTGGCCGATCCCGACGTTCGAATAATTCTCCCGCGTGAATTAAAAGTATTAATTCGTCCAGTTGGCAGCGGGGTACGAGAAAGATTCGAGACTCGCAAAATTAGTCCTAGTTATAATAGTATAAGGTAGTTAAGTTGGTCTTATTAGCTGTAAGATAGGTACTCGTTTGCTGGTCACCAGAGCCCAAGAGGAAATGGCTGAGTCGCGGACCGTCATCTCACGGCCCGAGGAGTTAGCAGCTGGCCCCAGCCGAGGGACGACTTCTGGAAATTACCGCTAGCGGAAATGTCCGAATTTGACAGCGGATCGTGATTTCGCCTGCCGAACGAACAACATCTTCGAACAGCGTAGTTAATTGACACGAACAGCTAGAGCAACGGATTTCACAGCAGATAGTAGCATGTAGCGAGTAATTACCCGGAAAACCGGAGTGACTTCGACGTGACCGACCGTCTCAGTGGAAGTGGAAACTGACCGGTACACTGGATATGACTGTCGGGTTGAGGCCTTATCGACGCGCCGCCAAGTGAGGAAGCCCGGAACTAAAGGCGGGAACCGGAGAAGAAAAACAGACGACGCCATTCTGGATCGTACCTCGAATTAACTGACACGTGCTTTACTGTAATATAAATTGCTTGTGAACAATCTTTTAAGATAAAGAGTATAAATTGCTTGTGAACAATCTTTTGAGATAAAGAGTACGAAAATTGCTTGTAATTAATTCGTGATAAAGATTCCGACTTCGGAAAGTAAATTCGGGTTGTGACGATTAATCCTGGTCATCACACCAGGACTGCAGTCCGAGTTAATTGTTGGGAGGAGTTTCCGAATCTTGCGGAGGTATTCTGACGTCGTTACCGGCCAGCCAATTAACCTCATTGACCACGTGGAGCCGAGAGTATTCAGGACTTCAAGATCATCGACCGGTGAGCGAGTCTACTAAACTTGTTTCGAGGGATAACTCGAGTTGAAGCCGAAGAGTGGTGTAACTCCACAGATTTAAATCTTATAGTGGGTCAGGCGTTCACAACTCGACTTATCCCGCTGGTACAATTGTTCTGTTGTCTTTTGAAATTTGATATGATTACTTGTGAATTACCTTATTGGATAGTTGTTTACCGCGCATTGCGAGTCTCGTTATTTGCCGTTCCGATTCTTTGTATTCTGAGTATTATAACCGTTATCAGCCTAGTAGTTAAGTAAACATTTGGACGTTAATTAACGTAGTAATCCGAGTTACCGACGGGTGTTAAGTCAAGGGAATTGACATCACTTGGCCGCTAAGTTGCGAATCGCGGGATACCCGGAGTTTACGTGTTGTTACAATAATTATTTCGAGTCATTAGAATAAATAGCATAAGTCAGTACGTTGTGATATTATAATTTGTAGTTGTTTACATTATATCGAGTCACTTGCCGAACCCGGCTAGATTACCATAAGGATTGACTAGTATGTCGAGTCAGTCGAGCAATACTACAGAACTTTAATTGTCATCGATTTGTTACATTAATTTACTTGCTGTTAAATATACTATAGAATTTGTCTAGTTGACTGTAAGTTATTTGACGATAATTGTAAGTGCCTACCCTATTCCCGATCCGCCACCCTGAGCCGCCTGCGTCCGAGTATCGAATTCGGTGATTGAGACATCACCTGGCGCCCAACAACTGCAGCAGCCGAATCAGGTACGTCAACGAGATTGTGCGGGAATAGTTCGACTGACGGATTCCAGTCGAGCTAATCTTCGGTCACAATATATATATATATATATGTACTACATTTTTTTCCTTAAGGACTATTCAAAATGAAAGTGTACCAAAATTGAAAACAAATGGAATTTATTTCGTTCAAAACTTTGAAAAAAAAAAAAATAATAATTTTCTTATTTCAATATTCATTGGTAACTAATCCAAGGAATAAGCCTCAGGTTCAGATGGTTTTCGGGTACTAAAAGATCATGTAACCATCTGCACGACTATATAATACCTGCAGCTCGGTATCAACATCTGTCATAAGATAATTCACGATGTACTTAATACATAATCAGTGAATTGAAAAGACATGAATATTTATCACAGCAACTAATATAAGATGGTTCACTAAAAATAAGTGAATTGCTTTTTACCTTCTGCTTTGAATGAATCAGTGGGGCGTGTTTTATCTCCAGTATAAACAGCAACCTTATTTGCAGCAGGAGCTTTCGGTAGCTCATTTTTTTTGTCATCAACTACTTGCGAATGATCATTGTGTTTGAATTTTTGTAGTTTTTCGGTCTTCAGATCTTTATTTTTTATTCTTGAGCCTGAATAATAAAAAATAAACGATTAATTTCAAAAAAATTTATGAAGATATTCCAGTAAACCATCTTATAATATATTTTTTTTCTCAAGTCTCCAATCAATATGTAGAAAAATCAAAATAAAAAGAAAATTTCGTTCAAAGCTTAAATAATTAAATACTCAATTGGCGTGCCCAACTGCTTTCACTGGTTTGCTCGGTGCAAGCCCAAGAAACTTCGAAAGTCAACGGGATTTTTATATGACATACTTATATAAAAAAATCATTTGCCACCCGAGTGATAAATCAATTGTCATATATCTATCAATATTAAAAATCAATTAGTCAAACACGGGATATTATTTAGCAAATTAATTATTTGTGAACATCAATGACTTGATAAAGGTGATTAATGATAATGTTTTCTCCAATTTTATAAAAATATTCAAAAAAACAATCATATTAATCAATAAATTGATTTCCAATATTTAAATTGACGGCCAGATTGTCCCAGTATTAATTGGCTCACCTTTGAAAAGCTCGAGTCAGCAGCCGAACGCGCCAAGAATAAGATAAAAAAAATTTTTTAATCGAGGACTTGTCGAAAATAACAGTAGTAATTAAGCAAAGAAATTTAGAAAAATTAAAAATGTATTTCTTTTTTATACTTTTAATTTAAAAATTTAGAGGTAAATATTTAAAAAATCAAGTCTCAAGTTTTGTTGGTTTCTGAGCACTAGAATATTGCATGACTATTTTCACAACTGTATGATACCTGTAGCTCGGTATCTGCACGTGTGAGAAGGTAATTCACGATGTACTTAATAGATAATCAGCGAATCGTAAAGATATGAGTATTCATGGCAGAGGCAACTAGAAGGTTCACTGAACACAAATTCACAATAAGACTTGAAATATTTTCTGAGGACTGGTTAAAAAGTTTATGGAGTTTATGTAAACATATGTATATATTTTGGAATCTGTACTCAAAATTTAAATGTACATTTTCAGAATAGTCCTCAAAATTTGTAGATACTTATGTACAAATTTCGAAGACGGTTCTGAAAATATTTGTATATAATTTAAGTACTAACAAGTGAATATGGACGTATACAATATTTAGTCCTTAAATATTTTATGAATCTTTTAACTGAATCACAAATTTAAATAAGTGAAATTCCTTTTATTTGAAATTTTGATTAAAAAAAATAATTACTTTATTTTAATACTCGTCACCAATTACGAAATCAAATTGATCTTAAAAATTCATAATTTAGAAAATAATCATTTGCATGTTTTTAAATCGAGAAAGTTCTAGTAAATATTTAAAAAAACAAGTCTCAAGTTTTGTTGGTTTCCGAGTACTAGAAGATCGCATAACTACTTGCACACCTATATAATACCTGCAACTCGGTATCTACATATTTTATAAGACCATTCACGACGTACATAATAAATAATCAGCGAATCAAAAAGACATGCGTATTTATCGCAGCAAATAATATAAGATGGTTTACTAAAAATGAGTAAATTCCTTTGTACCTTCTGCTTTGAATGAGTCAGTAGGACGTTTTTTATCGCCAGTATAAACAGCAGTCTTATTTGAAGCAGGAGCTTCTGGTAGCTCATTTTTTTTGTCATCAACTAATTGCGATTGATCGGTGTGTTTGAATTTTTTTAGTTTCTTGGTCTTCAGATCTATGTTTTTTATTTTTGATGCTGAATAATAAAAAACAGATGATTAATTTTAAAAAAAGTAGTTAGGATATTCCAGTAAACCATCTGATGTTTTTTTTTTCTCGAACCTCCAATTACTATGTCGAAGAATCAAAATAAAACGAAAAAAAAGTTCTGTTTGAAGCTAAAAAATTAAAGTCAAAATGAGTTGAATAAAAATTATTTTTATCTGAGTACTTGTAGATGATAACGCGAATAATTCTTCAAATAAACTTAAGAAATTAAAGACATTCATATTTATGCTTTTTGACAAAAAAATTTAACAATTAACAATAAGAATAAAAAATTTTTTTGAAGTTTAGAAATACAAAACAGTTAAATAGGGTTTTTTTAAAATTTTTTTTTTTGCCGATGATAATGACAGAAAATTGATATGAAAAAAATTCAAGTGATTGAAAATACGTTTTTTAATAATTTTAAATAAAAAATTATCTCGTTACTAGCAAAAAAATTATTTCTCAAATTCTGACTGTCCCAAATACCATAAAGCCGTATCCACAACAATCAGTTAGCAATTTTTCAAGATACAGTTATTTATAACAGCGATCTTAATAAGATGGTTTACTGAGAATAATTTAATTGATTTTTACCTGTTTTTTTTTTGATATATTATTGGCACATTTTTTTTGGGTATCATTAGCATCCTTAACAGAAGAGTTAATGTCAGGTGGTTCCATCTCTTGATTTAATAATTTTTCTTTTGCATCAATCAAAAATGATTCCGTACCTACAATTTGTTTGGCAAAAAAAAGTTTTTCAAAATGAGAATAGTTTATTTTTTTTTATTAGATTTTTCATAGATAAATAAAATAATGTTTTATAAAGAGGTTATTAGTTCGTCGATAGCATTCAATCAAAGATTTAATTTTCCATCTTAATGTATAGAGTACATTTATACTTGTGTAGAACTTAACTAATCAGTAACTTCTCAAAGAAAACAAATATAACAAAACAAAATTAAATGGAAAAAACATTTTTTCTTGACTTGTAACAGGTTCTTATTGCTTAAAAGTTGATAATAATTTTTTATTATTACCTGACGTGTCGAGAATGCAAGCGCTATACATGGATCCACCACTGTAACGAACACTACATTTCTTCCCCTCAATCAATCGCACTCGTTTTGTTGAAAGTACACTGTACTCCCCATTATCAAATTTCACCAAAGAAAACATCTAGGAATAAATACAATCATTAGTTTTAATATAACTAATATTATTAACTGCTTAAGTCTTAAATATCAAATAATTATATTTTGCAATTGGTATAAATAAATTTTTAATTGATAATTTTGAATGATTTAATTATTTAAGACGGACCTAAAAATAGTAATAATACCGAAAACAGCAGACATTTTTTTATTTCTTCAAAAATTAGTTATGATATTTTAAAAAATTTACTCAACACCATGCCCACAAAAATTTAAAAACTTTTTTATATAGTTGAAATAAAAATCTTTTTAAGAATCTAAAGTTAGAAGACAATAAAAATTTTGGGATTTTTTTGAACAAGTAAATACAAAAAAAAAAAAAAGAAAGAAAAAAAATATGCACATGTAGAAAATAAGAAAAACTTCAGGTGCAATTCTTCGAAATTCTTTTTTCTTTTTATAATTTTTGTTTTTAAACAAAATTCAAAAATTATTAGACGTCGATTAACTTCAGCATCATAATCTTTTTACATATGCAATTTTTAATTAAAATTTTTAAAAATTATAAAATGTCTAATACTTTTAGTGTCTCATAATTATTAGATGCACGCACTAAATTTATCAAATACATATTTAAGTAAAAACAAAAATTATAAAAACTATGTATTTTTAATTATTATGCAAAAAATAATTAAGAAAAATAAAAATTTAACATACCTTGAAAACATCCGTACTGGATCACTGTTAGATTCTAACTGAACTGCACTGAGCGATCATCTTTTGTCTTACTTAAAACATATATGTATCATTTTGAACTAAAATTTAGTCAACAGCCAATACACTCACATCAACACTAATCCATAGCAGAGCGCGTCGTTACGCACAGCACTAACACTAATACATTTTAGAACATGATGTGTACGAACTTAAACGAAATTTTATATGAGTGCAACAAGGAAGGAACCTTTTGACTTGAGAGAAAAAAAAAATAGATATTTTCTTTGTCTCCTATCAACAATCTCATATTTAATACTATATACTCAATTAACAAAATCTTAAGACAAACTTTATATTCCAACATCTTGGAGATTGTTTTAGTCCATATAAACTTCTAGAGAGCTTGCATACAAGATTTGCTGGTTCAATTTTGAAACCTTCTGGCTGTTCCATGAATATAGTTTCCTCGAGCTTACCGTTCAAAAAGGCTGTTTTAACATCGAATTGCATTATTTCAAGATTCTCACGAGCACACAGTGCAAGAATAACTCGTATAGATTCATATCGAACAACCGGAGCAAAGGTTTCAAAATAATCAACACCCTCTTGTTGGGAAAAACCTTTTGCTACCAGTCTCGCTTTATACCTGATCACATGGCCATCACTTCCAGTTTTTAGGGCAAATACCCATCTGCAGCCTATTGCTCGATGACCTGATGGTAGTTCTTGCAATTCCCAAGTTCCATTTTCACGAAGTGCTGACATCTCTTCTTCCATAGCTTGCTTCCATTTTTCACACTCTGGTGATAAGAGAACTTCCTTGTAGTTGTTTGGAACAATATCTGCTGTATATGCTACTGGATTGCCATATAAGTCTGGTTGGTTCAACGTGAGTCTGTTTCTTAGTCTTTCTCTATACTCTTGATTTGGCTGTTCTCGGTTTTCATCTTCCATCTCATGTTGAGGTATCTGTCTTCCATCTTTTTCTTCGATCTCACCTGGTTGGTTTTCTTCGTCTAACTCACGTTGAGGCCCTAGTCCTCTTCTTTCTTCTACCTGTTCTATTACCGCCGGTTCGCCATCTCCTTCTATATCATAGTGACCCTCGTCCGAGTCCCCAAAACTCAGGTCAAAACTAAATACCTTGTCATTGTTTTCAATTTTCTCAGATCCATTCTCGAGCAAATCTTTTTCAAAAACAATAACATCACTACTTACATAGATCTTCTGGTTTTCTTTATTCCACAAACGATAATTTTTGGATTCTTTATCATATCCCACAAAAATCATTTTACGACTTTTGGGGTCAAATTTCTTCCTTTTCTCTTTCGGTATACTCAAGTAAGCCTTAGAACCGAATGTCCGGAGGTGATGAACTTCTGGTTTGCATCCAAACCAGCATTCGTATGGGGTTTTATCCCCACTTTTCTTGGTTACAGCCCGATTTAATAAATACGCAGCCGTATTGATTGCTTCAGTCCACAACTGTTTTGGTACATTTTTCGCTATCATCATTGATCTTGCATTGTCTACAAGTGTCCTTATCTCTCGTTCTGCGCATCCGTTTTGTTCATGAATATATGGTGATGATAATTCATGAATAATCCCTTTTTCACTCAGAAAATTTTTAAACTGCGTAGATAAGTATTCTGTGCCATTGTCTGACCGTAGCACTTTAATTTTATTTCCAGTTTGCCTAGTACTTACATTTTCAAATTTTTTAAACTCTTCAAACACTTCTGATTTATGACGTAGGAATAATACAGTTCGATAGCCTGTACACTCATCCTTAAATAAAAGAAAATATTTCGACCCTCTCGGGGACTCAGTATTAACCGGCCCACACACATCTGTGTGAATCATTTCACCAGGCTCAAAATTTCTGTTTTTTATTACCGTTTTATGGGGCTTTCTCGTTTGCTTACCTAGGATACATGGTTCACAAAAGAAATCTTCATTCTTATCAGTTTTAAATTTTAAACCCTCGACTGCATCTACTTTTTCCGTTTCTTTAACACTATTTATGTTTATGTGACCCATTCTCTCATGCCAGAGTTTTAAAGTGGGTACTGTAGTTATATTGCATTCTGGGTCTTTTACCTTGAACAACATACGATATAAATTGCCATACCTTACTCCTACAGATGACAATTCTCCATCCTGATTTCTCACTTCACAATGTTGTTCGTAGGCATGAAAAGAAAATTTTTTGTCATTAACAGCTCCCACTGAAAATAAATTTCTTCTTAATCCCGGTACAAGTAAAACTTTTGACAATGTACGATCATAAACCTTTCCATTCAGATCTACTCGAATATTTACAACTCCAGTTCCAGATATTGGAAGAAGTTTGTCATCTGCGATTTTTACATGTTTTATGGTTTCAGAAGGATTAAAGTTTTGAAAAATTTCTCTTCTCCATGTCATGTGCATGCTAGCCCCTGAATCTGCAATCCAGATGTCTTTTTCTTGAATATAATCTTCTGTATTCAACGCCGATACTTCACAGACATAAGTTTGGGACTCACGACCTGTGACCTCTTGTCGTTCATTATTCTCAGCCTGTTCGGAGCATTCTCTTTTCCAATGTCTAATTTTGTCACATTTATGACACCGTGTCCTCTTCTTTAATTCGCGCACTTTGTTGAGTCTCTCTTGTCTTTCTTGAAATGTTTCTTGTCTCATTTTCATTTGCTGGAACTGCTTCTTCATTACATTGACTTGTAGAGCCGTCATCACTTCACTTTCTTCTGAATCTCTTAAACGCTTATCTTCACGAATTAATCTCGCGGTAAGATTCGTAAGTTTTTGCTTATCTTTAGCTGTGCACTCTCATGCCATTCTAAAAGATGAGAATCTTGGCGTAAGACTACTCAATAATTTCGAAATAATAGATTTTTCTGATAACTTCTCACCAGAATCTGTGAGCGTCTTGTAAAGGCTTTCAAACTTTTCAATTTGAGTATTTATTGGTTCACTGTCAACAATTTTATAGGCATAATATTGTTGCCAGGCACTTGTAATCTCATCTTCGTTTGTTTCTCCGTACAAAGCTTTCAACTTGTCCCATATAGCTCTGGGACTTTCACAATTGATCAAGTTCGGATGCAGAACTTGATCGACCGAACTTAGTAACAATACCATTGCTTGTGCTCGATTTTTCTTCCGTATTTTCCAGTCTACCAGCTTGGCGGCTTTATCTGGTTCAACATCAGTTCCATCGACATAGTCTGATAGCTCTTTTGAGTCGAGCAAGATTGAGATACCAAATTTCCACATTTGATAATTCTTCCCATCTAACTTCGTAAGATTTGCTGTTTCTCTCTCAGCCATCTTAACACAATTACACTTCACCAAAAAAAATTAAAATCACCTAGCAAACAATAAACTACTTAAACTCTTACACTTATAACTTGTATCAGTCAACGATTACCAATCACTTAGCGCAGTGGAAGCGTGCTGGGCCCATAACCTGTTAGAAATAACTACTCAGGTATTTATTAATTATTGTTTATTGATACAAAAGACAAATAAGTATATTAATTAATATTAAATTAGCTACACCCTGGAATTAACCAAACAAACAATATTAAGTAAGGTTAAATTGACAGAAATGTAATGTTAAATTGTTTGCAATACAATGATTCTAAGATCTGGACAATCGACACTTGATGGTGAAGAATTTCGGCTCGACTAACTATAACAGAAAAATTATTAGTTACATCTAGTACTCTCCGTGCTCAGTATACTCCCACTGCTTCATTAAGGGTCAAGGGGTAGTGGAGGGGAACATTACCAGGTATACTGAATATCGGACTTTACAGTGAACTGTATACTATACAACATGTATACATGTATTGGTGTACTAAATACAGTGATATTGTACTGTACCACTTTTCTCTCAAAATAAATCTAAATATTAATTCTAACAAATTCATATAATTTACATTGACTAGAACTTAAAGAATGTCAACTGCATTTATGTAAATAATTTCAAATGATATATGTATTATTGTTATAATTATTATCAAATTATCATTATTGGAATTATAAATATTTGAAAAAATCAAATAATGTTTAACTGTGGAAATAGAAGTCAATAATATTATTGACATCATAAAGCGAATTAGAAGATTCACTCAGTAAATATTCAAATTTAGCGCGCACAATGAAGCCGCCATTTTTTCTCTAGTAAATATGGGAGAAAGAAAGTCCGTCTAAAAAAAAGACAGATAACTAATCACAATATTAAAAAATTTATTTAAAAAAAAACCGCGTGTTAAATCATTCCAAAATTTGTTTATTCTACACTTTCGGTATCAAATTGTCGAATAAAAAGTTTTTTTTAGTAGGTCAAGTTTATCAATTTTTTACAAATTACTGATTTCCTGTGAAATTGAATAAAGACAACTATAAGAGCCCGTGTATGGTTACAAGATTTTAAATAATTATATCTCTTAAATGACGTGGTAAAGAATTCTGATTTTTTTTTTCAAATACATTTAAGTATAATTTTTTAAATAAAAATAAGAAAAGTGGGGGTCAAGTCTGAGAGTTGTGGGTGCCAAACTATCTTAAATTCCTTTTTTAAAAAAACTTTCTGGAAAAAGTTGGTATGATTGAGCTTTATAATGTTGATTGGCGCTAGTTGCATCATCTAAACTTTTGAATATTTTCATAATAAAAAATATATAAATATATATCATATATTGAATTCTCCCTGATTAAAAAAAAGTATTAAAAAGTATTTGATAGGATTCAACAGGATTAAAATTTTAATACTTTCAAATCCTGCTAAATACTGGAAATCCTAAAATTTCAATCTTTTTAATCCTGTCAAATACTTTTTTTAAATCAGGGCTTTTACATCATTCAATGAATAATTATAATATAATTATTAATGAATAAATTATTAATACAAATATTTATTTGTTTATATTGGTTTATGGTGTCCCCATAGTCTATTAGTGCATTATTACTTACTAAATAAATTCATATTTAAAAACAATTCCCTGGTGGAGGAGCGCGATGTCAAAAACGAGGCGTCGTCAAAACCACTAAAACGACATCGTGTTTTTGAAAAAACGTGACACGATTAAAAAGTAAATAAATGATTGAAAAATGAGGGAATCTTGATAACAATGCTGAGCTATGATATCTGAGTCTACAAAAGAAAAATTTATAACAACACGTTGTTATTTAGACAAAATAAAACGTAATTAATTGTAATAAATCATAATAGGTACTTCGCAAGCGTTTTATAAACAAAAATGTATATTGTGTGTCATATCGATAAAGTAGAAAAGTAAAATAATTTTTGTATCAATAATGGTGTGGCAAGGAGACAAGTAAAATAGTTATTTTACCGATAATTGTAGGTTCGTAAGAAAAGAAAGAGATGTCGCTTCAACATCAATTATAACGTAAATGATGAAAGTGAGGCTCGAGCAAAGCGTAAAACTCTAAATAAGAAACGACATCGTTTTTCTGTCAGCTCTACGAGAAACGACGTAATGATATCGAATAATTTATTCTGAAAATAATAAATAGATATATAATGCATTATCATCATTGCAAGGGTAAATTGATAACTACTAAAAAATACTGAATACTTAATGTTAAAATTGATTTAGTTTAAATAATAAAAAATACATAAATGATATTAAATACCAGAACGACATCGTTATCTTAGAAACGGCTTCCAAAATGAGATCAAATTACCAATGATAAATCTAATGCCCAAAATGAATTCAACGCTTATCATTAAATAAACTGCATTTAATAATTAATTTTTACTTTTATTTCTTATTGATTTCATAACAGTGAGCTCACTGAGTAATCATTTTTGTTATATGAACTGTCTACAAACGACATCGCTTCAGTGTAAACGCATGCATAATTAGCGTTTTGTTATTAAATCATTATATATTAACAAAATAATTTAAATATAAATTGCATAATTCGATTATTTGGGTACTGATCGTCAAAATTAACAGCATATCGTGAATGTATGCTGTTTAAGACCAAAGCGACATTGTTTTACTAAAGATGATTTCGAAAACGATGTCGAACTAAAAATAACGGTTTTCGAAACATACCGAGTTAATTCAACAGAAATAGATAATCTTACGATTATCATTCAATAAATTGTCTCAAATAAACGTTTTTTTTTTTTTTTACATTAATCAACGCAGCAAACTCACAGACTAAAACTCTATATTGCGTGAAGTCTTTAAACGACATCGCTTTACGTAAAACGATTACAGAAAGCGACGTTTCATTATTAAGTTAATAATTTTAGATAAATTTATTGATATCTGAATTGTTTATAATTTAATTTAATTATTTGGGTACTCTTCGAGAAATAGACAGTATATCGTGAATATATTCTTTATATTCTGTATGACACCCAAGCGACATCGTTTTTCTAAAGACGATTTCGAAAACGATGTCGAACGAAAAATAACGGTTTTCGAAACATACCGAGTTAATTCAACAGAAATAGATAATCTTACGATTATCATTCAATAAATTGTCTCAAATAAACGTTTTTTTTTTTTACTTTCATCAACGCAGCAAACTCACAGACTAAAACTCTATATTGCGTGAAGTCTTTAAACGACATCGCTTTACGTAAAACGATTACAGAAAGCGACGTTTCATTATTAAGTTAATAATTTTAGAAAAATTTATGAAAATCTGAATTGCTTATAATTTAATCTAATTATTTGCGTACTGTGCGAGAAATAGACAGTATATCGTGAATATATCCTTTGTATCCTGTATGACATCCAAGCGACATCGTTTTACAAAAGACGATTTCGAAAACGATTTCGAACTAAAAATAACGGTTTTTGAAACATACCAAGATAATTTAACAAAAATATATCATTTTACGCTTATAATTTAATCATTTATATTGAACAATAGTTTTTATTATTTTAATCCACGAAATCATTGCAGTAAATTCCCAGACTCTACCTATATTGCCCGAAGTCTCAAAACGAAATCGCTTTTCTCAAATTAATCACATGACAGACTTTTTGTGTTTCATTTTATAACTTTTAATTGAATATTAACAATATTTATTGGTCAACATTTACTTCAATTATTTGGGTACTGATTGTCTAAATTGACTGCAAATCACAACTATCTGTTCAATAAAATCAAGCCTACGTTTTTTTCAGAAATGATTTCGAAAGCGATGTTTAACCGACATTACTTTTGTTGAAATGTACAGAATACACGGTAGACGTTTTTTTACGCAGTTTATTATTTTTAATAAAGTAATTAAAATATAAATCAGTCAAGCTTTAAACCAATTTTCCGGATACTGATTGCCTGAAACTGACTGCAAATCATAAATATCTATTCTATAAAGTCATAGAAACGTCCGTTTCTCAGAAACGATTTCAAAGTCGATGTTGGACTAGCATTATCTGTTTTCAGAATATAGAAAATTAATTGAATATCAATTATTAATTCCATGCTGATTATACAATTCATTATATTAAATAACAATAACACTTTTTTTATAATATTAATGTAATCAAAAAATGTTCAGAGACTAAAAACTATTATTGCGCAAACTCTTTAAATGACATTGCTTCCCGTAAAACAATCGCAGAAATCAATGTTTTGTTATCTGGTCAACAAGTTTCACTAAAATAATTCCAATATCAATTTATTAATTTTGTGTTCAATTAGATGGATTCCAATTACCAAAAATAGACTGTGAATGGTAAACACGTGTTTTAAGAAATCAAAGTGATGCTGTTTCCTTAAGAAATTCTCAAAAACGGTGTCCGATTAAAAATAACAGTATTTGCAGTTTTTTAAGTTTATTAAACATAACTCCATAATTTTATGCTTATCATAAAATTTTCGTCCGCTGCGCTATGAGCGCAGTGCCGAAATTTTTTATTAAAGATTATCCAAAAAAAAAAATTAATTTCTTAGCCTTTTGAAATTTTACGATTTTTATTCATTATACTTTTTTTGTTGAACAAATGAATGATTATTATTTTTCCGATATTTTTAATATTAAAATATTTCATATTACATTTAAAAATTATCACTTTTCAAACTATTAAAATCGACTGATGCATAGATCCACACTTATCATGGATTTAATCAATTTTTTTCAATCAGGGTACAGGAGAAGATAATTAAACGTAACATGTTGATTTCACACTTAAAATGAACTATACCAAAAATTTATTTTTTTACTTTCATTTATTGATAAATTTATTACAAAAAGCTCATAGTTTAAAAATACATTTTTACATTAATTACATAAGCGACATAGATTTTTGTTCAAAACTGTTGCATAAAATATGTATTTAAACTCAGATAATAACTTTTATCAATTTAATTAATACATAACTTCTTTTATGTTTAACATAATTAAATTTCTTGTTTATGAATTTCCAAAATTGACACCGAAGCATACATTTACACGTTGTATATATTTAAAACAATGTTGTTATTCCAAAAGCGAGATCAGATTAACATTTATAGTTTTAACAACGTTAACTCAATGTTCCCTTATTAAACAATACGATTCACTCAATAATGAATTTGTATCTTATATAAATATAAAAATTAAAGTTGAATCGTTTTGAATTGTTTTGAATAACGATCCTACCAACTAAGCTTTTTCATTAAAGTAATAATGTTCAGCAAAATGATCAATTTAGAAGTTACTTTGATTACGATATAATTCATTATTCATTCACAAAAATTTATCACAATATATTTTCGTGTGTTTTAAGTAATTCGATACCTATTTTTTCTAGCACTGATATTCTTAATTATGAAAATAAGTACATGGGAAAATTAAGTAGAAAAATTACAATGCGGAAAGTAACCCGAAACCTTTATTGGGATTCAATTGCTTTTACTTTTGACAAAAGTAAAAAAGTATTACTCCATGAGTAAAATATGCTATCGTAAATTAAGAATTACTAAGCGTTTGTATTTTTTACTGTGTTTGTATCTATCACCTATCGAATATTAATTTTTAACTTATGCTAAAAGTAAAAGATATCTGATCTTATCAATGGTTTCGGGAGACTTGTCGCATAGTAATTTTTGCTTACTTTTTTTCCATGTAAGATTCATATACAATCTAGAAAATTCGACCTAATTTTAATCACTTTCCCAAACATTAGGTAATCTTACAATGTATTTATAATATTCTGAATCATACACAACAATTGAAGGTCCGATTATCTCATGGCTTGGTACGAAAATTGTATCAGATGTTAATTCTATTTGCTTCATATATTCAGTATGCAAAACGTTTTTCGTTTGCTTCCATCTTCTTACTATTACTCCATTAAGTTTTTCATTATTTACTTCAAATTCTATTATATTTTCAATGTTTCCAAAGCCTACGTTTTTACAATAGAGAAAACTGTTACAAAACTGTGTATCTTCATTTTTACCTGATACTCGATATAATATATTATTGATTTTAGCTTCGTCGAATGATATTGCGTTCGATCCCATGTATTGTTGGAGAAAATCTGTTTCTAGATAAGGAGATGATTTCCCTTTCCCAATAAAATGTTTATTGTTATTGTTAATATCAAAATTATATGATGGAAATAATCTATGAAGATATTCTTTAGTTTCTTGACTTATAGAATCATTATATAATGTATTCGAAATAAATTTCATGATACAAAAGCGTGTTGTGACTTGAAGAACTCTATCTTTTGGACTTTGGATGCTTTCCATAATTCTACGATTCCACGATTCAAACGGAAATGCTGTGTGGACCCATAAAGGTCCCCAGTTTCTTACTGTTTCCGGCAGATGGTTTAATAAATGAATATTGTATGTCATTTTTTTAATTCCAAATAGCTCTTCATATCCTTTCACGTATTGAGTTAATAGCATTTCTGCTACATCGATTTCATCAGGTGTTACAGACTCTTGATTTAAATAATAAGTTGATTGTGCAAGTAAGGCAAAATGCTTCAAATACTTATCATCTATTAAACCATCAAAACAAACAAGAAAATAATAAAATAACCAATTCCGAAATTCCGAGGCTTTGAAATTTGCGAACTCGTTAATAGACCGAGGTACTCGAGAAATACGAGAAGGTGGCCTTATTTTTTTTACTCGCTCAGTGATTAGAGAGAGATATTTGGGATCAACTAAATCTTTCAACAATTCTATTTGTTGTTTTGTTACTCCTAAAAATACGTTGTGCATACTGTCAACTACTGGTCCTTTTGCCAAATTGAAGTTGGGATAGAGAAGTAAGCAGGATATTCCGACGATTCCACGAACTTTTTGTTGTGTTTCGTAAGCTTCCATCATATCTGAACGCATTTCTTCATCAGTTCGAACATTTGCTTTTTCAGAAGATGAATAATAACGAAGCAAAACGTTTTTCTCATCTGTCGTACCTGTCGCATAACAGAATGTACACCCATACCTCCCGTTAAATTGAGTCATCCGTAGAATTGGATATCTGGCTATTGAGTCAACACTGCATATTAATAATGTAAACTTGCTGACGACGTTGATATTTTCAGAATTTTTCCACTTCAACCCTTCTGAATATAATTTATCCAATTCCGACAAACATTTGCTGAGAATAGTATTCATAATTGGTTTTTCTACATCACAATAAATTCCTGCTAATAACATATGCCTCTTACGAATGTGTGGTGGTAATTCATTAATTTGTAAATATAGTGGGTAAGCACTTGCTCTTGATGAATTTGACACTTTACAACCATCTGTATTCAGAGTGAAAGACAGATTGTATGGATTGTTTAAGAATCTTCCTGATGACGTTAACGCTTTGTATTCTTCTCCATCATAAAGATCTTCCAATGCATTTAGATCATTTTTTTTTCGGTTAACCCGATATGAAATTAATTTAGAAATATCCGGATTCGAAAATAATTCTGCTAGCTGTGGATAAAGCTTAATTTGAATGAAATACGATACTTTTGATTTCAATGACTTACAAGCGGTTGATGAACATTCTTCATAGCTTTCAAGTTTTTTATGTTTAGTTTTTTTTCCAGTATTTTCTTGTTCTTCAATATTATTTCCTAAATAATTCATGCAGTGAGAACAGTAATAATGACGAATGTAATTCGAATCTTTTCGTGAAAGTGCTGCCCATAGTTGATCTTTAGACGTAGGTAAATTTAGATTGTATATGATAGAATTTAACCATTGAAATTCTGACAAAACACATTCATACGAAAGATTGAACCTCACTAATCAGTGCATTGCTTTATATGGAAGAAAGGTTCTGATTCAGGTTCAGTTGATTCTTCCGTAGGTTCCGTTTCTTCAATTGAATTTATTTCCCTGATCGCTCTGTTGTCAAGATGATCCATATTTTGACCCATATCTGCAATTCTTCGATAAGCTTCGTCTTCTTGGTCTAATTCAATCACATTGTCGATTCCTTCGGAACTTCCGCTCGTATTTTCCGTAGTTACATTTCCTTCATTAAAATGTGATGCTTCACCAATAAATCCATCTGGTGATGATGACTTTTGATTCTGAAAAATATTGAAAAATTGTTATGAGCTAAATAATTACTTTTCGATATAAAAAACATCCCCACTCAAACTCAGCTAAATAGCTTAAAAATTAAGTGACTACAATATAAGACGGAGAGAAAATAAAAATAAAAGTTGGTAAATTTTATATTTCACTTTAATTATTCTTTTAAAAAGTAAGTCATTATCGGTTAAATTACTAACTTTAGTGTATGGGTCATTTCATACCAAATCATCTGATTTCAAAAATCGTACTGCACGACTTATGATGCAAAGCATCAGAGTGTGCTTTACTATCGAAAAATTTGTTATCGCCTCTCTTCGGCAACTATTTCAATTATTATACCCTTGTTAGTTCATGGAATTAAGATATATTTCATACTATTTTGAAGATAATTTAATGGAGATTAGTTCCATACTTGTCAATAATTTCATTAGTTCAATAAAAACGGAAAAATGATGAAAATAGTTAAAAAAAAATTCCTGTCCGTCAAGTATGAAACCCGTATCCATGATAACTTGCGAAAAAATCCAGTAATTGAATCAAATTTTTTTTTCAAATTCTTTGAAAGATTTATGGGTCCCCTATTGCGAACGGCTAAGTAACTCAGTGTTCTTTGATTACAATTAATAAAAGAATAAAAAAGCTGCATATCTATATCTATATATCTATGTAAAATAAACATGAGTGGCAATATATCTATACATTATACGTACATTTATTCCACCAGGGGCGCTTGCGCACTACCGTCCTACTGCAGCTGTTTTTTTTTTTGCTAATTGGTAAGCCTGAATTTTTTCAATTCAATTTAAAAAAATTTTTTTTTTATTCACTTATATTTTTCTTTTGTTATTAATCGAGATATTTAGAGTAGGTTCTTTTATAATTATAAAAACAAACTAATTTTATTTAAAAAAAAAAAAATTGAATGAAAGAAAATTGTATATATTTTAAATTTATTTGTGCTTCCCGCCATTTTTTTTAATAATATTTTATTTTTTCATAATAAATGAGCATTATGAGTCATGCACTTTTAGATGTTTCAAATTTGTTTTTTTTATTCAGCTGAGTTTTTGAATTCTGTTTGTATGCATCAAAAGTCGCTTCTCTGTAAATTTTTAGCCCTCAATCTCTGAAAGTTTTTTAAATATGCATTTATGGACATTAAAAAAAAAATTATGGTATGGCAAGTTTAAAAAATTCATTAATTATGATCTATTGGGTTTTTGAAAAAAAATTTTTTTGTAATAAATGGAAAGATCATATATAAGTTTTATAACTAAACTATTTTTATTTTTTTTTCGGTATGATTAAGAAGTTATATCGAATTGAAAATAAATTTGGAATCCAGTATCGAAAACACGCCTGCAGTTCCCGAACAAACCCGGGCGCATGTGACGTCACAATTTAGTTTCTACTCATTGCAGCTGATACAGTGCTTTGACTTTTAATCGATTATATCTCGTTATTATCATCAATATTTCAATAAATATATAAAAAATTTCGAGCCCTAAAAGTTATTGTGCTTGCTTCGTACTATTATGTACGAATTCCACTAAAATAACTCCTGCAAAAATGTTTTTAATGTTCCGGTAAGATATTAGGGGCATTCTCAGACAGTGTACCCCCCCCCCCCGCACTTTTTAAAAATATGCAATGACTTTTAACTGTCATAACCATATTCAAATTTTATTAATTATTTATTTTAAAAAATTGAAACTTTAATAGAAAAGAAGAGAATGTAGTAGTAATTTCGCCGAGATATAGACTTTTTAAAGAATAACTTGTAATTGTTGTCAATTAGAAGTTAAACATAATTTGTTGAATAGATTTTAGTCTAAAAAATTAAAAAATTCGAATTATAAAATTGACATAAAAACTTTACTGAAATTAATTTAACTAATTTTGTTTAACTACCAATTGATATCTAATGTAAGTAATTTCTTTTCAAATCTATATCCCGACGAAATTACTACTACGTTGTGATTTTTTCAATTAAGGTTTTAGTTTTTTTTTTTAATGAATTGATAAAATTTCATAACGCTCAGAGGAGACCGGGGATAGACGGCCCACCTAAGCCGATTATTATTCTTTGTAGCTTTTAACCATCAAGTCGATTTACTCTCGTCCAACTTTAACTCAATTCACCAAAGTTTTGGTGAAGCTCCTGAATAAAATTTTTTTTTTGGGGCAAAACGGCCCCCTCCGAAAAAAATGAATAAAAAAATTTTTTTTTTAATTGTAAAAAAATTTCCCGCGTTATAAATGTTTATATTTTTCTCTTCAACAACTATATTTACTTTTATATTACTCGAAATAACCTTTTTTGATATAATAAGTGTAATTTGTTCATTTCTGTAGAAAAAAATTGAGTATTTTAATTTTTTTCCAAACGATTGTTACTGTCTCTCCTGTCATGGACTGTATTCGGAATCAAAAGGATCATGGATTCAATGTCAAAAATGTAAAGAATGGGCTCATGATTCTTGTGCAGGAGTTGACGAATAATTTTCCGATATGTAAATTGGTGAATATTGTGAGGATTAATTTATAATACACTTTAATTAAATTTAATATCTAAAAAAGTATTTTTGTTACATTTTAATAGTTAATGTTGTTGATTTTATAAATATATTATTCAAAATGTTACATATAATAATTATAATTATTCTGTTGGATTCTATAACAAGTTATATGAATAAATTAAAAGTTATTTAATAAAAAATAACTTAATTGATTAATAATTTTTTTCTATTGAATAAAAAATTGATTATTGGTATTTTTAACTTTTTCAAATGCTCTTTTTTACTCCAAATCCATAGAATTAACCAAAAAATGATATTTTTATTAAATTAATCATGACTAGGTTATAATAATATGAAATACATATTTTTTTAGAATTTTTAAGTAATTCATTTTGCCCCTAGTTTCACGTATAGGGCTAAAAATGACTAAATAATCTGAATTTGTGATAATCATAAGAAAACAAGAAAAAAAAATTTTTGGTTAATTTTTGAGGTGGGCCTTCTTGCCCCAGGGGCCCGTCTTGCCCGGGTCTCCCCTATGACAATTGAAAGTCACTGAAAATTTTTAAAAAGCGGAGGGGGGGGGGCACTGTCTATGGATTAATATCGTTATAAATGGAATTAGTCGATATAAATCTTTTATCATACATTACTAAATAAAATTACTGATTTCATTAATTTTTTTTAAACTAAATTTCGGATATTTTTAGACAACTCACGTGTAGAAGCCGTTGACTCTGTACTATCGTAAAATTCCTTTAACACTGTGACGTCACAAACATGGCGACCAATCGTGGCGCGTTCGTAGTCACGTGATTGTTTATGAAATTTTATCAATTTTCAATTGCTTGTAATTAATTAAAAAAATTTTTCTTTACAGTTTTTTGCATCAACTATCAATACAATTTATGTTAAAGTTTTAAAATAAATAAAAAAATCGATAATTTTTTTTTTTTCAAAAACCCAGTTCATTATTATCTAAAACCAATGAGGGTTAATTTTTTCGTCTTGAAACATAGTTTTCGAACAAAATTATGGAAAAATCAAATTTTTATTTTTTAAATTTTAAACTCAAATTTTGAGTTTTTTTGAAGAGCGACATTTTCTTGTTTTTCATAAAAAAATATACGCTGTAGTATACTACAAAACAAATTTTTCAAGTTGTTATTCAAGATGAGATTCAACTATCTTCGATTTTTTAACCCATTTTCTCTTTTTTTTTTTTTTCTTTTAAAAGTCCGCGTTTTTTAATAATTTATAAATATTTTATGAAAATTTAAGTTTAAAAAAAATATAATTAATACCACTCTATAGTGCCAACTATCCAAACTACTTAACTTACTGGGTTCATTACGAAAATATCATTTTTTCAATACTTTTTAAACTATATGTTAGATCTATGAACATCCAATTTGTAGAAATGCTTTGACTACAACTTCACTCCACTTAAATTAATAGTACAAAGAATAAAATTAATATAAAAAATCTGGACGACGGCTGATCCTGCCGGCCAGCCCTAAATCTTCCCACTATTTTCGAGCTCCTTAATGTACATGATCAAAAATAGGATTTGGATGAGTTTTAACCTCGGATCATTCGCTATTCTTAATTTTTTTTTATTTTTGCTGAACGAGCTCTTATCTCATCATTCCCAAGCCATCGAGGTAAACAAAATTGACTTCAAGGTTATTGAAATCGTTTCGTTTTAAACTTAACCTTGAATAACTTTTGAAGGAGTGAATTTAGCAAAAATTCTTACACAGTTGAAAATTTTATGTTCTTGTGCATAAAAATTCAACGGTTAAATATTTTATGACAATTTTTAACACCATCAAGTGTAAGTTTAACTAAAGTTGAATGTGTTATCCGATCTCAATAAGCTTTAAATCTGTATTATTGTTTGACACAAGCATAATGTGTTAAATTTACAAAAAAAATTAAGTGGACCGTTTGGGACATGTGATTTGTGTTAAATTTGACACACATTTTTCAACTGTGTAAGAGACCTTTTTTGTGGAATATTGCATTTCCTTCAAGAATATTCATTGGCTTTTTCCGAATAATGATTTTTATATAAATTACGAAATTCCAAACTTGAAAAATAAAATTTTTAAATCATACCAGTGTTCAAGGCATTATTAGAAGGAAATGGTTCCCTAGTAGAAATGATATCGAGTTTTTAGCCAGTAACTAGCCAGTTTGACTAGACTTAAACCAGTAACTGGCCAGTGTAATATCGAGTTTCTGTCAAGTAACTGGCTAGTTTTACTAGAGATCGAGCAAAACATGGCGGCTTCAGTGAAACTGTCAATTTTGAATTTTGAGGTTATCAAGGGTTATAAAAAATTGTCAAATAAAATAAAAATAATGTTAAATAAACGATATGATATAAAGGTTCCATTTATATTTATTTATTTATACATAAATTTATATATTTATTCATTTCTTTATATTATAAAATAAATAACATCATTAGACTGATAGAAGAACAACAATAAATCTGACAATAAAATAATTATTTTTAATTGGAGAAAATTAAACAAATATTCATTTAGGTTTTCTACTGCCTTCCCTTTTGATTTTGAAAGTTTTTAACTTCAATAATAAATTTATTAAAGTACTGCACAAGATCTTTAGGTTTAGAGTCACCACAGTAAACTGCTACCACAAACGGTTCATAAATATCTGGAGTAAAAATAACTTTGCACAGAATAGGCCAAAAACCCACCGTACTCGATTTAAATAAATTCATTCCATCCATATTAAACTGTAAAAAAATTGAGTTTTGTTTATGAACACTTGGATCGACAATTGCTGTGAGATGATCTTCAATACCGAAGTAAACAAATTTACCCAATGTAACTTCATCAGCATCTGGCATTTTTTCAATCTCAAAAGATACACTACATTTATTTAAAAATGTTTTTGCCGTTATTGGTAACTCAGGAAGAACTCCAGCTTGCAAAATTTTCAACAACTCGTCTAAATAACAATATGCAATATTTGATTTTATCGCCCACAGTCGCAATTCATTTATTATGTCAACTTTTTTTACCGCATCCATTTTGTAATATATTTTGTAAAATATTTACACGTTAACATACACAAATTTTAATTAATTCACCCTGTTTTTTAATATTTTTTAAAACAACGACGCGTACAGGTTAACAGAAAAAAATAAACAGACACACACACTGGTAAAGGTACCGTGTCGGTGTGACCAATGTTTATGACTTAGTTGTAGGTGGCGCGATTTCGAGTTTTTACTCGATATCACTGGCCAGTTACTGGTTTATATCAAGTGAAAACTCGATTATTTCTACTAGGGTTCACCTGACAAAAAATTTCAATCAGACCTTTTTAGTAGAGCATTTAATTTTCTTTAAGAAATTTATTCAAGTCAATTTCGTTCATCTTGATGGCTTGGAAGTCATGAGACAAAAACCCGTTCAGTAAAAAAAAAAATCAAGAATTGAGATGATAGACCTCTTCATTTTAATATTAAGGACTCAAATTCTCACAATAAATTTTTTTTGTCATCCCAAATAATATTTTCGATATACTTTAAAAAAAAATAGTAGATTTTTCGCCCCAGTCTAATATTTATATTAATTATTTATATATTTATTCGGACCGGCTTAAATATAAAAAAGTTTCACTCCTATTGTGACCTTATGTCTATGACAATCACTCGTTTTTTTTTTCACGCTTTTTTCACCTAACCGTTCCTCTAAGCCTCCTGTTCTAGTATCAATTAGAAAATTTTTCAAAACTTAATTAACCCTTAGCCACAAAACTTTGAATTTTTACATAAGTATGTATACTTTTCGGGATTCTCGATCGGGGAAGCGTTAAAGTCTGTCAATAACTAAATATTCACATTTTTAATAAAAAAAATTAGATTAAATATGCTTTTAATATTTATATTCTTACCTTAAATCGATCGCCCAAGAGACAAAATGTTATATCATGTGGATATGTGGTAAGATGACTTTTCAAGATTTTTGCATGCCAGCGGCGTTGTGCAAATTTTGAACTTCCACGTGTACGATGTTCTTCACTCATCTTTCAAGATATTTCAAAAACTGTGCAATATAAATATAAGCAACTGATGTCTTCAATTTCACTGGATTGAATAATATTTGTAAAAGAATGAAAAAAGTAATATTCGTAAGCACGTGTTGCTTCTATATTGATAAAACGGAAGAATTTATATGTTCAAAGAAATTTCAATCCTTTTAAGGTTATTATTCACTGATCATTAATATTTATAGCTTTCACTACAATAACTTTGTAAATTTCAATGTTTAAAAAGATTAAATCGATAATACCAATTCATTTAATAATCTTCGAAAGTGCTGTCTATAACCTTAATGATGCAAATGCAACACGTGATAGACATAGAGTAAAATTCAATGACGCCTTGACAGTTAAACTAAGCAAGTTTATTTTTATTGTAGATGGCGCTACGAGTACATCACAGACAGTGCTGCCAGAACGTGCGATATTTTTACCCCCTCCTGAGGTGAAATAGCATTAAGTGTAATGGCAAGAGGGGGTAAAAATATCGCACGTTCTGGCAGCACTGATCACAGATATCTGTCAACTATGCTTATTAGCAATTATTTTTAATGCTTGGTAAAACTGAATTTCGAAGACCTTTCCGGGAAAAAAAATTATATATCATTAGATACAATCATATATGATTATATAAAATTCTATATAATTTCATATAATTATATATGATTGTATCTAATAATTAAAAAATTTTCATGTTTAATTATATAAAAATATATATAATTATATATATATATCTATATCTATATCTATATATATATATATGTATATATATATATATATATATATATATATACACAATGTTGGCTATTAGATCTTATCGGGTAGTATAGCTTCGGGAAAAAAAAATCTCTGAAAATCGAAATATATAGAACTAATTTTTTACTAAATGTAAGAATATGTGCATATTAATTGAATGTAAAATTATAAATATGCATTGTAAAATAAGTCACTAAAAAATTTATGGTCGGTATTTGAAAATTTGTAAAGAAATTTTGTATGTACTTTAAATATCTATAATTAAAATGAACTAAATTAAAAAGTTAATAAAAAATAATTTCTATAAATAAAGATACACCTCCATATAAATTATTGTATAAAATTTAATTGCAATAAATAATAACCTAAAAAATTAAAAATAACTGTAATTATAGAGGTATAAAATCATTTAAATATATTTAAAATATTGTCTTGAGATGAATAAATGAATAAACGAAAGTATGTAATTTTGAAGAAAACTAAAAAAAATTACTATAAAAAAAACAAATTCTTAAAAGAACCATTCGCATAACTAAATATGTATACAAGAAAATTAAGTAAAAATGAATATCTCGATAAATAGAATATCTATAAAAAATTAATTGTTTTTGAACATCTCTATAAATTATAATATCAAATCAAATTTGATTATAGATATCATATTTCATAGAGATGTTCATTTTAAATAATTTTTTTATATACATGTTCAGTTATGCAAATGTTTGTTATTAGAATTTTTTTCTTTCATAGTAATTTTTTTTTTGTTCTCTTTAAAATTTCATACTTTCATTTATTAATTTACTCAATTAAAGAAAATATTTTGAATATATTAAAATGATTTTATTCTTTTATAATCACAGTTTTTTAAAATTATGTATGTTTTTATTCATTGAAATTAAATTTTATACAGTAATTTACCTGGAAGTATATCTTTATTTATAGTAATTACTTTTTATCATCTTTTTAATTTAGTTTGTTTTAATTTTAAATATTTCCAAATACGCACAAAAATTATTTACAAATTTATAGATATTGACCATGTTTTTTTTTAGTGGTTTACAATTCTAGAGATTTTTTTGATTGGGGCTTTTTTTTTATTCCGTCATTTTACAATTCATATTTATGATTTTACATTTAATTAACATAAATATATTCTGAAATATTGAATTGTCTTCTTACAATTTATTGCTTTGCAAATTTTTACATTTAGTAGAAAACTAGTTATACATAATTTCATTTTCAGAGATTTTCAGAGATTTCTTCTTTCCCGATACTATACTATCCGACAAAATCTAATGGCCAATATTATATATATTGATATTTATATTAATTAATTTATTTATTTAGACCGACTTAATTATTAAAAAAGTTTCACTTCTATTGTGATCTTATGTCTGTGAGGCTCACTCGTTTTTTTTATACCTTCAGCTATTGCGCAAACATAAGAAATACCGCGAGACAAAAATTTTCTAAATTTTTTCTTTTCTAAGTATTTTTTTATCTTGGTTTAAAGTAATTTGATTCTCGGCCCAAGTACTTTTTTTCTTGGTTTTTCAAGAAATCATTTTTTTTAGTTAAAAAAATTTTTCTTTTCTACGACTTATTTAACCCTATGGGGGTTGCATGCCATTTTTTTCAAATTCGGTAAAAAAGGAATTTCAATTTTTTTTACATATGGTAGGACTCAAACTGCCGACCCTCGCAATCAAGAGCAGTTTAAGTAATGTGCTATAGAACACTCGGCCACCACGCATATTTAGAAAGGGAAATTTATTCTTTTACTTAAAACTATTCAGTACTTTACATACTCAAGACTAAGCTAAAAAAAAATTCTTTTATTGACTACTAAAAGTTTAAAGGAGTTAAATATTTATAATAACAAAAAATTTTGCCTTCATTTGCATATCGTCAAGGTTTCTTAATTAAAGAATATTTTATTTTAAATTATAATAACTATTAAATATTTATTATTAAAATTTTAATTCAAATGATGTTCTCTTTATTTTTTGTAATAGTTTTGAATTCAATTAATGCAGTTTTGAAAAAAAAAGTTATTTAATTCTTATATTAATTGATTTTTTTTTCCCTAATTCTAAAGAATTTTACCGTTTTTAAGCTTTTATAAAATTAATAAAATTTGAAAAAAACATACAAAGTTTTTCCTCGGAAATTCCTAAAATAGTAGAATTTATAATAATATAGTTAACGTAAAAATGAACAAAAAAAAAAAATATTTACAGTATTTAGACGTACAGAAAAAAATAAAAATCAGTAGAAATATATTTTCGTCGACTTTTCAACAATTTGGATTTAATTGCTAAAGAATGTTTTACACTTATAATTGTTTAAATTTTGTAATTGAATTTATAATAAAAAAAATAAGACCAAATCCTTCCAATTTTTTATAACAACCAGTTTAGAAATCAAAGTACAGAAATAGATAAGAGAAAAGGCTAAATTCAAGTACCATTTGATTTCGCCTGCTGAAACACTTATTACTTAAATATACAACCCCCTCGAAAAAACATTTATAAAAAGTACATACAAAATATATAAATATGTTTAAAAAGTATATTTTTAACAACTAACCTTTGGCTGATTTTTGTATATATTTTACACATTTTAAATGTGATTTAAATGTATTAAAAATATATTTTAGAATATATAAAAAATATCTGTATAAAAATATAAAAAATATATTTTTAATATATTTTAATTCCATTTAAAATATATACGAAAATTGGTCAAAAGTTAGATGTTAAAAATAAACTTTTCATACGTATTTATATATTTTTTATGTTTTTGTAATAAATTCTATTTGTACTAAAATTAATTTTTTTATGAGAGTATCCTTTACACTTTCAGTGTGAAAATAATGTAGTTTAGCCAAATTTAATTTTGAAATTACCGTTAAATAAGATGCAACTTTACCGACGATAGTTACTGTAATGCGTTATTAATTTCTCATATGTGATTTAATTTTATTTTTAGTTACATTTCCCAGTTTTATTGAAACTTTTTTTTTATTTTAACCACAGTATAATCTATTGATCTAAAAGAGCTTTAATCAATAAATTTTTCAAATTCATTTTGATTTAGAAAAAAAATAGTTTTTCTATAGCAAATTTTTTTCAGGTGGTCCATTATGCCCCAGATATCGCAGATCAGTTGAAAATATCTTGAAAACATCAGAGGTATCATGATTTGACCAAAAATGAAAAAAAAAAAAATTGACCAAATTTTTGAGGGGGACTGTCGTACCCTAGGGGGCCATAGCGCTCAGATCATCCATACCTCTTTCCTGTGTTACGCTCAAGATACCACACATACGCTAAACGAGTCACCCGTGCCTCGTGCCGCAATATATAGATATAGAAGTGTATATTATACTAAAGGACCAACAACCGTAGCCGTCTACATCTTAGTTATTGTCTTGTATTACGGTGGCTAGGGAGGTTTCTTGCTACTCTATCCCCACACGTTGTTCTGGCGCTAACCATTACATTGTGTATATCTTGATATTGTGCATTTCAAGCCTCATTTACTGGTGACAAATAATACATCCATCATCTATACACACACATATTTAAATCCGTTTCTTTCAACTCAAAGAGTAGTTTTTTTTATAAAAAATTAATCTTTCTTTTTAATTATAATATATCATTATCTACAAGCCCATGCAGTGTTTAATGTTTAAAATTATATTATAAGTGATTGTTCAAACTATTATAAATTTTCTTGATTATTTAAACTAAAAGTGCAGTGAACATAAACAGTGATAATAGAAAATTAAAAATTTTTTTATTTATTATAAAAACAATTTAAATTGATAATCAATAAATATTCATTTCATATATAGTAGTATAAGTTATATATATGTGTCTGGTTTTTCGAAATTTTTTTTTTTTGCGTTATTAGATATAATTATTTACTCGGATAAAAATGATGACATCCATGAAACAACGTAATAACCATTTTAACTAATACCACGTTCTATTAATTACTTAAAGTTCTAAGTTAATAACTAAACAATCTTATAAATGTTATAGATTATTCATTACTATTTAATGTTAATGATTATATTAAACGAGTAGTGTTGTTATAAATTTCTACCCTAAACATATTATTTTATTCAATATTACTTTTTATATACGTTACAATTTAATTAACTTCAATTATTAGAATTAAGTTTTACTTTATTTTAAAAATGGCAAATAAAATTCCACAAAAAAAGGCGGAGAAGATACATTTTGCATAGTGTATAATCACGTAATCACGAAGTGTAGTTCGAATAAATCAAATCTTATTGCCGGGAGAGTTTGATACGTATGATACCCCTGCTACCATTAAAGATATTTCTGCTAATAAAGATTCAATTGGAACATTAAGAATTCTTGACAAGAAAAATAAAAAGAAAGTTGCTGTAACGATATTAAAAATTGGAAGTAAGTAATATCATATTTAAATGTTTAAGCTTTTAAATAATATTTCAATGCACAATGAAGTAACCTATTAAAATCTTATATACTTATTAAGTAATGTTACGGCCCGTGTAGGGAACACAAAAATAAAAAAAAATCTATGTGTTAAAATCCTACCGTATCCCGGTAAAAAAAAAAATCTCTAAACATAAGAAGAGGTATTCTCGTTACAGACGCTCTTCTCCAAGTCAGAGCAGAGTGCACGTGTGGTAAGAGGGTACTAGAGCGGGGAGAACTGTGTGTGTCCCCTCATAGTCGAGTTAAAATCTTATTATTAGGACAACATAACGACTTATTTATTATTTTTAAGGTAATAAAACATTCAAACATTAAAATACAAAGGAATACTTGTATTTCCTTACTCAACCAAGAAACCGGGTTAATACACTTTAGTTACCGGGATCGGTTACACCGGGTGTGTTAAAAATAGAATTTCATCTAAAAACACAGTCACCTGATGAGGTAACTCGACACATTCATCGCTTGTGCAAACCTAAACCATGTTTTCAATAGCTAATGCCACTGATATTTAAACCTCTTAGCAAGACTTCATAGGTAATTCGTATACATAGCATAATAAAAGAAATAGCGCCGGAGCGCATATACATTCGCGTAAGGGGGCTCATACTCGCATATTACTCGCGATCATCTGAATTAGGAGAACATAGAAATAGAAAACATAGCTGACTATATTACTCCACACACACTCACATTTGCTATCCGATCCCTCTATTTTTACTACAGACCGCAGTCGCGTGATTTATGATCTTGGCCCTGACATTATGCTTGTCCACCGATGATTCTAGCTGTCTCCCCTTCCTACCCCCCTCCCCCCAGAGCTCTCATTTTTTTTATTACCCAGTAACAGGAGCCGTCCAGTGGCCGCTCTGGTGTTCGCCAATACCTCTTAGATGGCACCCCTCCATTCGTTGATTTGGAGGCCAAGCCGGAATGGCACGTGCCACCAAGAGCAAGTCCATGTTTACGCTTCCAGAATCTTCTTAACTAAAACGTACAATAATTCCCACTCTTTTAAGGAGACGTTGGACCTTTTTTTTTTTTGATAACCAGCATCCGGATTGAAAAACTCGGTTAAAATGAAACTCCCGATTCAAACATCGAATAATTAAGGAAATTATTTAATTGCTTTCTTTTTCTCTTTCTTTCTTTTCTCTCTCGACCTGACCTCGGGTACCGCACGTGCAAAATAAACCGCGGAAGGAGAAGTGTATAAAAATAGACGCTAGTACAGTAAGCATCTCCTCTTCTGGTGTCAAATTCAGGGGCACCCGGCTCGGTTCCCCTCGATCTCGGACTACATAAACCCTCAGATTTTCGGTCTAATTGTCCAGTCTAGTTCAGTCTAGTTTGCGCATCTCCGTTATTAAATCTCCGTCGTGATATCCGTTGTACCGCGCATTAAGCAATCATTACCACCCAGGGGGGTACTGACCGAACGAAGATTGAATTCTGGGTCTTGGCCAGTATAGTATATACGTTGCGAAAATCAGCGATCTTCCAACTAGCAGCGAGCACCATTTGTACAACAAAAAGTGGAATAAATTTGTTAATCAATAATTGTAAGTTATCCAATCGTTTTTTTTTCTTTACTATTATTTCCCTAGAATAATTCTCCATTCCTCATACTCATTACCGTAACGACGAGGTCTCCGTCGCCCGAGTAAAGGACTTAAGTGTCTTGACTCGAAATAAGAGACTGTATATGATATTATTTATTATTGCATGTTAGACGTAACAGTAAACATGTTTATACGATTTTTAAAAGGTCATATAAATAAATGATATGAATTTGTTTATTTGTAAAATTATCATATTTATATTGTTTAAATGGATTATTGCTACTAAAAGTGATGGTTGTAAAAAATAGATAAAGAGGTCATTTATATTATTGCGATGCATTTATTAATGTTAATTTTCTTTTTGAAATTTAAAAATTTTTTTAAAATGGTAAATCAATCATTAAAAAGTTTTCATACTAAGGCCTGTATACAAACTTCTGTAAAATATTGTTACCGAGTTTGAAAGCAACCGATGGGGTGTGAGTAGACATCGGTATTTACCATCGATGATATCATGAAATGTAATTTAGAAAAAAAATTATTCGAAGGCAGTTCGTATTTAAATTGCTATAACTTTTTAAATAATGAAAATTATAAAATTTCATTTCGGAAAAATTTTGAAACGTTTTGTCATTTTTTAATTATTAATATTGTTATTGTTGTTGATATTTTATTTTTTCTTATAGTGGATTTTAATTTTTAAAATCAAGATTTTGATTATTTTTTAGTATTTTCTGTATTTGAACGTGACAACTGCTTCCTATCAATTTTTTTCAATGTACCATTAAAAGTATAACACGCGTTATTCTAAAAAAAATATTTTTTTAATTACATCGTTCTACAATGCATGTCATATATTATTACACTGTTTATAATCCAATGATCTATTTATAATATTTCAAAAGATATTGTGATTGATTACAAGTTATAAAGATAAATATATAGATTTATTGTAAGTTTGCTTGTAATTTTGAACCATCATCGGAAATTTCTATCTAAATCAATAAGTTTTATGATATTTTTCTGCGTTTTCAGAATATCATGAACTTTAAGAAAACTTGAAAAATGTATTAAATAGAAGTAAGCGGAAACGAATTCCAGTCCTAAAAAATATCACGCCCCTGGCTCGACCATACGTGAAAAAAGTGCCAAAACGCAGATTAATAGCATTTACTAAAAAGCAAGCGGCTCAAAATTCTGTAAGTAATAAACTCAAAAGCAGTGAAAGTTATATATGTATCAACTATTCTAATTTTACATTATATATTTTCAGAGCATAAAAAAAAAAGAAGTGAAGAAAAAAATACAAAATACTGATAAAGAAATTTATGATTTAATCAAAACAAAATCAAACATAGTATTAAATATTGAAGAAACGGCTTTACAGGTAAAACAAAATTCTATGTTATAGTGATGTATTAATGCTGATATCTTTGCCATAACAAACATACCATACTCGACAGTACACACCGGTTGGCTGTCAAGGCAGACAAAGCTAGTAGAAATTAGCTAACAATGCAATCTAAGACACCCAAACATCTATTTTATTATTTTTTTTTTAACTTAAAGGGGTCTGTACTTTTTTCTTTATCACACTCAAGTCGACGAACGGTACCATTATTGTTGCCCTTGCGCAGAAAATTGAAACTTTATCAACATTTTTCTCTTCAACAAATGAAAATTTTTCATAAATGAAATCTTAAATTGCTAGATTATAGAGTAATGCATCGAGCTTCGTTTTTAATTTTGCGTTTAAAGGTTTGGTTTGAGAGAAAAAGTTGGACAAAAATTACTATAGACCCTCTTTAATGCGTAAAAGACGAATTCTAAATTGATCGATATTATAGCTTTTATTTCATGCTAAATCAATTCATTTTTTTTTTTTTTTTCCAAGTTTTTATTTTCATCATAAATATCGTGACAAAATATTTTAGTTATTTCATTTATTGTATTTATATTTTACTTTTGAATGTAGTTTTTTGACCAGAAGTCAAAAATAAACAAACATTTTTTTTTTAAATTACACATTTTTTAAGCCTGATGTCATAAAAAATTTAATTTAATTAATACAGGATAATACAGTGATAGAAACTGAAAATGCAAAAAATGGACAAGGTCAAGAACAAGAGAGAGATAAACAATATGATAAAAAGGAACACAACGAAGAACATGAGGAAGATAAAGAAGAAGAATATCGGTTGCAGAGAATTTCATCGGTGACAGAAGACCATACTATAGCCAGTGACCTATCCCAATTTACTAAAGATCCTCCGGTAAGAAACTTAGTTACTGATAATCAACATATATGAATGAAAAGATTCCATTTGCGCCACTTGAGAATAATAATGTCTTTTAATACCTGCTGCGAAAGATTAATTTTCGAACGCTGTCCAACGATAGCATAGAGGCTGATTCTGTCATTGCAGAATATTGTATAGTTTCTTCATAATTTTCGGCACCAATTCTTACATTCTTTATTTGAGTAAAATATCCATTGATCCATTTCTTTTCAAATAAAATGATTCGAAAGATCAAAAAAATGAGGAATAAAATGTTCACTAAAAAATTTATTAATTATAATTAAGAATTAAGTAAATAATTAAGAAGTAATTGAAATAATATTTAATGAAGTTTCAGCAAGTTTCATAGAATTTTATAAGATTTAGAAATGCAAGAAAAATTTATAAAATTTTACGAAATTGTTATGAAGATTCCACCGACTTATTGGTATAAATTTTATGAATTTTTTATAAAATTATACAGTTTTATAAAATTTTATGAAATTTCATCAAATTTGGTTAAATTTTGTGAAAGACCAAAACTATAATTTTGTAAAATTTCATGGTTTCATGAAATTTTATTCAATTTCATAGAATTTATCAAATTTTATAAGCTTTTACAAACTTGTTATCTAGATATCTACGAGTTATTGATATGCAATTTTACATATTTTTATAAAATTCCATGGAATTTTATAATGTTTTATGGAATTTTATAAAATTTTTTGAAAGAATTTGTCAAATTTGACCTGGAGAAAATTTTTATTTATCATGAAATTTCATAAAATTCCATAAAGTTCCATAAACTTTTACATACTTCTTATCAAGATCCCTAAAAGTTATTGGTATAAAATTTTACAAACAATCGACTCTCTGAAAGTGTCCGATTTTGGGCCTGTAAGGAAACATATTTTTGAGCAGTGTGGCCAGATTGTGGGATATTTTTATCCCTTCCTGGCTTTACACTCCATGCTATTTCACTACGAGAAGGGATAAAAATATCCCACGATCTGGCAGCACTATTTCTAAGAAATACAGTCCCCCCACTATCATATCGTTATGCTCGATTTGGTCGTGGATTCTATTAACAGATTCGTAAATTTTTTATTATAAAATGTAGACGAAAATTTTTTAAGACTAAAAAAATTTCTTGGCACACAAAATTTTTTCTCGCCCCAAAGAGATTATAACGGTGGGCCCTGGCTACTTCGTGTCCAGTAGCCACGAACCACAGTTAATTAGGTTCCCGCTTAATTGATTAATTATTAATAATAATTGTAAGTTTAGTAATGCTGTCGTTGGTTCTGAGCGCGGGAGAATGGATCTCAGAGCTGGGTCGACTCGTTTCGACCGGACACGCGGCTGCTGAAAAATTACTTATTCTAACGAACGCTGGTGATAAAAGAAATTTATTTAAAAAACTCAATTGCCTTATAAATATATCTAATAATTTATTTAACAAGTTCCCCAATATTTACAAATTTCCCCTTTATTTATAATTTTATAATTGTCTAACGACAAGGCAACCAGTTTAATTTAATAAATTAATTTCAATTAATTTTGGTTGTTTACGTTTAGTTTAGAAATTTAATGGTGGTTTTATTTAATGATAAATTTAATACTTATTTAAGAGAAAAGTTTTCCGCTGAAGAGAGAGAGTGTATAAATTATATATATAGAATTTTAATTGTAAATCTTATCTGGAATTATATATCGATGACGTACAGGCGGGATCGGACGACGGTTCATTCTGGATCCTTCCACCCTCAGTTCTGGAATCTTAGGCTGGATAGACTGGACACCAACTCTTCAGAAATAACTTTATAAATTTTTAAAAAAAGAGAACTACAATTTTGAACTTTAAACTTTACTTTGAATATAATTAATTATTAGTGTTAGCTCGCACGGCACTTTCACTTGAGTGACGATCCCGTCTTGACTCTCTTAGGTCCCAACCTCTGATGACCCCTACTTAATTATGCGCAAAGGACCGATTCACGGTCACCTGCTGCGCGAGATCATCCCCTGTGGTCTAGCACCTAGCTCAGCCGAACTCAGCAATCGGATTGTAACGAGAGAGAGAGAGAAAGACCAAAAGCAACAAAGACAGCGAGAGAGCCGCAGTCTCACGTCGTATACCAACGCTACCCGGTTACACTCCCCGTCGCCAGACTTGAGATTGGAGCTCGGAAGCTGAAAAGACTAAATAACGTTTACAGAGGGTTAGGTTTGAAAGAAACTATTTTATTAAAAAAATTTTTTGATGAGCAAACAAATTTTAAAAAAAATTCTCCTCCTAGTCTACTCTTCGTCAGGCAGAGTGGGCGCAGCGGGGTCTATAACCACTTTCTCATCAATGACGAGAGTGTCGGGGTCGTCTGAGGAATCCTCGAGCTGCTCGTCGACTTCCATGCCAGCTAAGGCCAGTGGATCCTCCTCATGATCCAATTCAGGAGAAACGACCTCTTCCATCGGTTCGACGTAAACCACCTCCGGGACAGCTACAGGTGCCACCAACTTTTCGACCTCTGGATCAACTTCATCTGGAGTCTGCATTAAATCCCAGCGGGTCTGTTTCTGAGCTTGAGTGACGGCTGCTGAAGAACTTGGGCGAGCAGGAGGGGTATAACCTGGCTCGACAAATCTAGCCACTGAGGGGCGGCCTGTTTGCTCCACCGCTCGGGCAAGTGAACAATGTTTCGCCCAACGCATTGGACTGCCTGGTCGGGGTTCCATGGCGACCACAATGTGGCATGGTAATAACTCCTTGGCTGAAGTAGCCGGAAGGACTGGAGCAGGTGGTGGCGGAAGGTCTGGCCTAGGTGTGCCGACACGACGAGATGGCGGGGCTGGTAACCCCAGACGGGCAGCTTGGGCCAAATATGCGTTTTTGCGCTCCCTGCGCATCCAGATGCGGCAATGTGTCTCGTCACGAAACCTCCCCGGCTCCTGAGCCATACGTTCTCGGACTCGGCGGTCTCGCTCTTCTCTCTGAAACAAAATTAAACAGCTTTTGATGACCGAGGGCTGCGCCTGGGCAATTTTAAATCTGGAACATAGTGATTGCCCAAAATTTTCCCAGTCTCAGATTTTAGCTCTACGACCAAAGGACTAATGATTTTATTAACAATGGCTGGTCCTAAGAATTTACTAGCCAAACTAGACGAGTATTGATCGGCTTTCTTACTCAATTTCCGATTTAGGTAATATACCGTATCACCCACTTGCAGTTTGGGTGGTTCTTTAAGTCCCTTATCGTGATATACGGCTTGCTTCTCACTTTCTTTCCTCATTACGTCCTCGATTTTATGACGTAATTGATCGAGACGATTAACCCGAGTACGCCACGAAGTATCATCGAGATCCAAGTCATCTATTTCGAGTTTAGTAACCCTACCCGACAGTCGTGGTTCTTTGCCATGAACCAAATAGTATAGCGACATATGCAACGAAGCATGATAACTACTATTGTAAGCAAGTTGGAATTCGCCTAAGTGCTCATCCCACGACGTCTGGTCCTTCGAAATAAATGACCGAATCATTGGTTTCAGAGTACGGTTAATTCTTTCAACCGGGTTACTCTGAGGGTGCGCGATCGCGGTGGGTACTGATTTTACTCCCGTTTCTTTTAAGTACTCTTTGATCTCGTGATTGATAAATTCTTTGCCGTTATCTGTGATTAAATATAAAGGGTATCCTCAGCGTGAGAAAACACGACGTAAACTTTTCTTAACATTCAGTCCCGTCTGCTTACGAAGTCTAAAGACCTCAATGAAGCGCGTGTATAAGTCTTGTACAATTGAACGCATTGATAACCGGCTTTAGATCGCGGAAATGGGCCAGTCACATCGGCAGCGACTATAGCCCAGGGTTCAATAGGTTGTCGCGTGCGCATCGGCGCTTGAGACGAGGTCTGTTTATATTTGACCCTTTTACAAGTTTCACAGTTTTCAACATACTCGCCGACATCGCGATACATACCAGGCCAATAGCAGCGTGTACGTATGCGATGATACATCTTATCGCGACCCAAATGACCCGCATCCGGTACATCGTGGTTTTCTTTTAAAATATCGGGGATCTCACTCTCAGTTAAAACCAATTTCCACGCATCTTGATCGTCAATACACTCTTTCAAGTAATCAGGTTTGTAATATTCTAATCTATCTTCACTATTTATACGCCAATCAACAAAATTCTCAGGATATTTTCTAACATTAGCTTTCTTTATATCGTACCACGAGCGAACTTGAATATGAACAAAATCTACGCCTTTAGTTTTAATCTCATCGAGGACTTCGGACCACTCTACAGGCTCCTGGTCCTCGTATAGACGCGACAAGGCATCCGGGCCTTCATTCTCGGTTCCACGACGATGTTCGATCGTAATTTGGTGGGCCAAGAGTTCCATGGCCCAGCGGGCAAGCCTACCGTTCGGGTTTTTTAAAGTATGGAGCCATTTTAATGAAGCGTGATCGGTGACTACGACAACAACTACGACCTTTCTCGGTCGTAGTATAACGTGTTTCGGCACCTCGTAACGGTCTACTCAAACATATTATAAGGAACTCTTTCCCGGTATTGGGTTCCTTTTGAACCAAGAACGCACCTAGCCCCGTATCACTCGCGTCAGTATATAAATAATACGGAAGATCTGGTTGTGGTACTGCCAAAGGCTTAGCATTAACAAGAGCTAGTTTAAGATCTTGGAAAGCTTTTTCTTCCTCCTCACCCCATTTCCATTCAGTATTAACGCTACACAATTTATTCAGAGATCCTTGGACCTTCGCGACATTTTGTAAATGCCTATGGTACCAATTTACAAGCCCGCAGAAACTGCGTACTTGCTTACGAGACGTTGGACGAGGGAAATTCGCGATGGGTGCTATTTTCTCCGGGTCAGGTCTTAGACCCTCTCTATCAACAATAAAGCCAAGAAATTTTACCTCGGATCGCGCGAATTTACATTTACTTGGATTAATTAATAATCCAGTCTCGCGAAAGATTTCGAAAACAAGAGATAAAATAGCTTTATGTTCATCGTAACTCTCACTTATAATTACCCAATCGTCCAGGTACGCAAAAACCTTTTCAGTCCAAGAACTCGGTAGGTTTCTTTTATGTATTTGCTCGATAAATCTCTCGCGAAGCTTATCCATGGCCTTTTGAAACGTTGATGGTGCTCCCGCGAGACCATAAGGCATGCGAACCCATTCAAATTGCCCCCTACCTTCGACAGAGAAGGCAGTGTAAGGAATGGACTCTGGTGCCATTAAAACCTGATGGAACGCTTCCTTGAGATCCATGGTGGTAATATACTTCGCGTTATGAAGAGCGCTTAAAATACGTAGCATATTAGGAAGAGGGTGCGCAGGTAAAATAGTATATTTGTTGATTGGTCGATAGTCGACGCAAAACCGCCAACCACCCGAGGCTTTGGTCACCATTACCGGAGAACACGACCAGAAACTGTTACTAGGCCTAATATAGCCTTTTTCGAGCAGTTCGTCTATTTGTTTATTTAATTCCGCCGAAATGATAGGGCTACGCCGATACGGTCGGATTTGAATGGGTTTAATTTCCGGTTGTAAGACGATCTTATGCTGCACGAGGTCAGTTAGACCTTGGTTCGGTAACTCCGCGAATTTTAACATCTCCGATTCTAAAAATACATCAAAATCTTTTTGTTGATCGGAAGTCAACGTTTGACAACTAGTTAGTTTATCGCGACAATTTATTAATTCAAATGGATGACTTTCGTTAGTGTCTTTGAATTGCCAAGTTTTCGTAGCGCAATCTATCAATATCCCAAACTGAAGAGCGAAGTCCATACCTAGGATTACTGAATAGCTCAGGTCCTCGAGGACACTCAAATACTGCTCTCCTGCTATTGTACCGATTTGAATGATGAATGGAGCTCCCCCAATAGTTTTACATTGGGTATGATTCGCGAGAAGAACTCCCCGACGGTTCGTATCATCTTGTTGTAATTGACCAGAGCTAAGCTCACGTATTTGGTCATACACTCGCCGATTGATGTAGGACCTCTCACTTCCCGTATCAATAATACCGTTCACTTGCACCCCGAATATCCAGATGGACACCGGTATACGAGCTGTAATCATTGGTGGAACAGGACCAGTACCCGTATAAAATTTGGTCCGAGATGCAATACGATTGGCGATACGTGAGGGTAATGTTTTATCTCTGAGTATGGTAGGAAGATACGACGCGCGCGAAGGCGAAGCACACGGTGGTGGAGAGCTATGACTAAGAGCTGGACCTTCAGGTTCTAATCCTGGGTCCAATTCATCCTCCCACTCTTCTTCAGTCTCCTCATCACTCTCAAGTGGTTCCAGACCACATAAATATGGCATACCGGGGACGTCTACGAAACTTGGTTCTTCCGATTCGTCTGAACCAATTGACACAATAAAATCGCTAGCCTCTAAAGTCTCTAAGATTTTCGGATGTATTCCGTTCGGATCATTTTCAACCGAAAGAACAGAACGATCAAGACCGGCAAAAATTTCTTCAAATAAATTATTAGACATTGGTAAATTAACCATGGGCGGTGCTTCTTCCCTCAAGCCTTCCCAGTGATTAATTTCGTCAGAATTTAAAATGGATGGATTAATTTTGTCATTTTTTAAAACCGATAAATTATTAAAACTAGATACGTTATTATTTAAAACAGATAAATTATTAAATATTGATAAACCGTTCACATTATCATATAAATCGCAAAACTGCGCGAATGGATTTTCTTCGACATCCAAATTTTCTAAATTACTACCACTACTAATTTCATCGATAGCATCATACCAAATTTCATTTTCTACGACGTGAGATAAATTATTTTTCTCTATAACTGGACTGCATAGGTCAAATAAATTGACCTCAGTCTCAAATTTATTATCATTATTATTTAAAACGGAGCTAGTCAAGTTTAATACTTGATTCTCTAATATAACGTCACCTATTCGTTCACCACTGGTTAACACGACCGGACCGATAGTACGCTCTGAGCCGCCATCAGGTCTCGAAAATAAATCTTTTCTAATTTCATAATCCGATTCTTCATCTGGACCGACAGTACGCTCTAAGCCGCCGTCAGGTCTCACTATTAAACCTCTATCTACTAGACCTTCATTAATGATTTGGTCCACCGGACCGACAGTACGCTCTAAGCCGCCGTCAGGTACCGGATTAAAATTTATTACCTTAACTGAATTGAATTGTTCGTTCTGACCGACAGTACGCACCAAGCCGCCGTCTGGTTCCGAACTTAAATTTTTTAAATTTTCAACATTGATATTTACAACTGGACCGACAGTACGCTCTAAGCCGCCGTCTGGTTCCAAGTTATTATTTGTTACATTATTTAGCTTAATTATTTTTAATTTATTTGGTTTATTTAACCAGGACTGATGTGAACGATAGCTACTAGGGCTCCGATTTCCCCTTCTTATTTGTTTTAACGATTCTCTAGCTTTCGCGCCCTTTTTCCTCGGGGAATAGGAGGGCGAAGCTAGTTTTTTGAACGATCAGTACGACTAATATTGCCAGCACTGGTCGGTTGTATTTCGACGCAATTTGGATTGTTTACATTATTGACATTATCATAATTATTATTAACGTTATTATTACGAACAAAACGATCCGAACGGTTAGCACGATTATTTCGATTATCATTTCTTTTAAAATTATTTACAATTGGGTTCGGGTTTCCCCTATTAAAATTATTTACATTTGGTTGCCCACGATTCAAGTTATAATTATTATTATTATTATTAAAATTATTATTATTCGAATTCTTATTTGACTGCATGACTCTAAAACAATTTTGTCTGACATGTCCTATTTTAAAACAGAAATTACAGACATCTACTCTGTTATTAATGCACTGTTCAAATGTATGACCATTTTGCCCGCAGTTAAAACAAAAGTATTGGTCGAAATTACGACCAGCAGTAACTTCACTAAACGTACGCGATATGACATTCGAGTTGCCATTATTATTCGCGTTATAAGAATAACGTACTCGATTATTTGGAGATCTATTTGATGAGAAATTATTTTCAGGAGTTTGGACAGTAGCTGTCGATGCACAAACAATTAATTTGCCGTCATCACCTTCTCTAATTTCCTCGATAACGAGTGGTTGTTTATCATTCATCATATCAACCAAAATTGGAGTACGCGGGAACGAATGCACTGCTGAGAATCGCGATTTTTCTTTTGTTTTGGCATGCGACTTATCGGATGGCTCAGACGCGCGTTTATTTTCTTCTAGTAGCGCGGTGGCCTCATGTAATACCGATAAGAGGTCATCATAAGTATTTACTGACCTAGAGAATATTAAGGTGGAAAGATTCCTAGGCAAGTGATTACGAATACACGTAACCTGTTCTGATTCAGGAGGTGGGTTACGCATCTCACTATATTTTTGTTGAACTCTAAATGTAAAATCTATTGATGATTCACCGGATTCTGGTCTTAACTGACAAATTTCCATCAACAACTGAGTGTCCGTCTTTTGTGAGCCGAATGCTCTTAAAAATTCCCGTTTAAAATGTTCATAATCAGACCAATGTCTGCTGTACACGTCGTACCACTTAGTAACTTTTCCAGTAAAAATATATCCAAGAATTTTTACATAATCCGTTATAAGCCATCCCTCGCGAAACGCCATGGCTTCAAATGAAGCCAAGAAACTATTAGCTGATAAATTGCCCTGTGGATAACGTACTGGCCACGCTCTGACAATTTCCCTGATGTCGCGCCATTTACGTAGCGAAACCGCCGCAGCATTAGGTATTACCAAATTATTTGCTCCAGGTTGCTCATAATATTCTTGGAGATTTTCTTGGCCATTATTATTCCGATATCCGGCGTAATTCCCATTGAAATTATTATTATTTCCAGCGAATAAATTATCCCGTAATATTTCAGAATTATTGTTGTATTTATTTATTGGTGGATTATTACTTAAATTATTATTTTGAATTACGCTAGGATTAATAATGGAGTAATTATTACTATTATTGTTTAAATTATTATTTAAATTATTATTATAATTATTATTACTGAGACCGGCCGTATTGTTGTAAACATTATTTATTCCACTGGTACTTGATTGTAAATTTACCGGGAGGGCTGAGGTCGTAGCAGCCCTATTTTCATGATTCAAGTGACATGTACTACACTCCCCGTCGCCAAAACTGTGAGTTATCTCGCGAACAGTTTGTGTAATTGTCTGTACAGGCACTTGCGGATTGTTCACCGGTTGCGCGTTCATAGCTAAGGTCAGATTTTGTAGACAATTTAAAATCTGATCCAGGACAGCTTGAGTTGTCGCTTGATCAGCCTGTCCGGGAACTGGAACGGTGCCAGGAAAAAAAACGGATCCCGTATTAGGCTGAATTTGTTGAGAAAGTACCGGTGGGGGGTTTTCTATGGGTACTTCACCCATAGACGCCCGTAAATTATCATTAATATTTGTCGAATTAAAATTTGATTGTTCATTTGTATTAACGGCCTGTGGGTCGCTCGTTTGAATTGACCCAGACGAAGTTGTAACAGTAATAGGTGTAGTAACGACGGTACTGGGTAGAGTCGCGGTAGTGATTGGTATAGTGGTGGTCATTGTCGTGACCATAGACGTAGTAGTTGCTACCGTGTTCCCCAAGCTGCGCCTTACTGGCGGTCTAACCTGTTGTGGGGTGTCTGCAGTCACGGTCAGATTTGGTATGACGGGTAATGGACTAGGATTTGACATCGTCGAGTTCGCTGACAAAACCGTAGTGCTTGACGTTATCGTACAGGTAGTCAAGGGTGGTGAATGCACTACCCTGTTCTGATTCCTGCCGTTTGAGGAACTAATTCCTTCGAAGATTATCTCTTCACTTTCCCGCCTACCCGATTGTTGGACCGAACGCTTTGAATTTTGACGCGTCAGTGGTCGAGTGTTACTCATAATATGATTATTGGGACTTAATTTTGATTTATATTGGAAGGTAAGACAAGCAGCTTACGAGCCCCAATAATACTTAAAGATAAAATTTAATTACCGGTAGTAAATCCAAATCAGTTAAATATTTCTTTTGTCACTTATTAAAATTAAAATTTATTATTTGTTACCGGATTAAGAATTTATTTTAATTATAAGGTGACGACAGTTATGACTCAGTAATCCCTAACAATGACAGTCTTTGTAAATTAAATTTTCTTTATCCAAATTAATTATAATAGTTTAAGTAATAAACCCCAAATCTATTAAATTTTAATTTGTTTAAAATTATTATAAAGAAAATTTTTAGACAATGGCTAAAATTTTAAGCTACTATTTTATTTTATTTATCAACTGATAATTTTCCGACGCTTAAAACTTTAAGCCCTGAATTCTATTTTTAACGATAAGGATTTTAGCTATTTAGTTTAATTTATTTGATTGAAAGATTTACTTAGACTTAAGTCTAGTGAGTAAATTATTTTAAAATTATTTTTGTCAAACAATTATATTGCAATGACTCATTCACTTAATGAATTTTACTTAAACTTATTTTAATAATTCAAACAGTGGTTTATTTTAAACCAAAGTAATTAAAATTATTTGTCTTTGTTTTATTGAAAATTTAACTTGTGATTTTACTAATGAATTTTCTTTCACGATTTTAATTCAATTAATTTTATTATAACAAAAATTTTACTGTCACTGTTAGTCTTGAAAGTGTATAATTTTTATTTACTAATTTATTTTATTTTACTTAGCTTATTTTAGTTTCTTTTCCAGAGAAAATTTACAAAGAAACAACAAGTGATTTTATTGTGTTTATTTCTCTAAGCTTCGTGTCGTACCTATTGTATATACTACGAGTAACGTGTACGACCAACGCGTAAGACGATGACCTTGTCTTGATCTTCACGAGACCACCGGAATTTATCGATTTTTTCACTACCACGATTTCAATTTTAATTTTATTTTTCACTCGATATTTTATATTTTAAAATTTTAGTATTTTTACTCGCTATTTAGCCAGTTAATATTTCAAACAAATTATTGTAATTTTTTATAAATTTAATTTAAATAATTTTGGGCAACCAATATATATATATAATTTAGCACAGTATCAATCCAATTTATGATTTATAGTACCAGTATTTCTCTCTTCAACAGTAAAATATTTGGTTAATTTAATTCTTTCAAAATTTTCTAAATTTTATTTTTCTTTATCACCAGGTCTAGAATTTTCCAAAACGAGAAAACCGAGTTGGGCGCCAAATATAATGGTGGGCCCTGGCTACTTCGTGTCCAGTAGCCACGAACCACAGTTAATTAGGTTCCCGCTTAATTGATTAATTATTAATAATAATTGTAAGTTTAGTAATGCTGTCGTTGGTTCTGAGCGCGGGAGAATGGATCTCAGAGCTGGGTCGACTCGTTTCGACCGGACACGCGGCTGCTGAAAAATTACTTATTCTAACGAACGCTGGTGATAAAAGAAATTTATTTAAAAAACTCAATTGCCTTATAAATATATCTAATAATTTATTTAACAAGTTCCCCAATATTTACAAATTTCCCCTTTATTTATAATTTTATAATTGTCTAACGACAAGGCAACCAGTTTAATTTAATAAATTAATTTCAATTAATTTTGGTTGTTTACGTTTAGTTTAGAAATTTAATGGTGGTTTTATTTAATGATAAATTTAATACTTATTTAAGAGAAAAGTTTTCCGCTGAAGAGAGAGAGTGTATAAATTATATATATAGAATTTTAATTGTAAATCTTATCTGGAATTATATATCGATGACGTACAGGCGGGATCGGACGACGGTTCATTCTGGATCCTTCCACCCTCAGTTCTGGAATCTTAGGCTGGATAGACTGGACACCAACTCTTCAGAAATAACTTTATAAATTTTTAAAAAAAGAGAACTACAATTTTGAACTTTAAACTTTACTTTGAATATAATTAATTATTAGTGTTAGCTCGCACGGCACTTTCACTTGAGTGACGATCCCGTCTTGACTCTCTTAGGTCCCAACCTCTGATGACCCCTACTTAATTATGCGCAAAGGACCGATTCACGGTCACCTGCTGCGCGAGATCATCCCCTGTGGTCTAGCACCTAGCTCAGCCGAACTCAGCAATCGGATTGTAACGAGAGAGAGAGAGAAAGACCAAAAGCAACAAAGACAGCGAGAGAGCCGCAGTCTCACGTCGTATACCAACGCTACCCGGTTACAAGATTTTCAATTCATAATACCATAAATATCTTAGGGAAAATAAAAATTTTCCTGGGACAAGTAAAAACTTTCAGAGCAAAGAAATCCCTTTTTTCGGTATAATTAATATTCAATATAATATACCAGTATAATATAAATTAGGGTGTTTCAAAACAAACATTTTTTTTTTTCGAGTCGTATGGTCTTACAAGTTGGTCTTAGGTATTCAAAGAATCATCTTAAAAGAGCATGTCGAAAGCTCAATCCTGCTAAGATCCTAACAAATATTAATTTTCTCATTTGAATTACGCGTAAAAAATCTTTTTTTGTTTTTTAAAAGTAAAAGTATTAAAAAAATTTTTTTTAGGAAATCAAAGTACATTGTCTTATAGAAAATTAGATTCTCTACAATAAAAATCCTGAGTGTTTCCTTCGTATAACTAACAGAAAAAAAGTTATAAAGCTCGAAACAATAGTGAATTGAAAAGCTTAACGTAAAGATAATTTCCGGATTTTATTACGTGTATATGTTTATACGGTGAATCTATATACAATGTATAATCAGTAAGTTGTTATAAAAAGATTTCTGAGATCTTCATTATGTTCCGTATAAATTTCGAAAAAAAAATATTTTTGTTAAGAATTAAAATTTTTTCTTTCTGTATTTTTAAATGACAAAGAACGTTCTGTTTTGATAGTACAAGAAATTTTTTCCATGTGTTAAAAAAAAATTGACAACTAACATTAGTTCAGATGAAAAACCTGAATTCCTATCAAAAAACTGTTGAATATAATGGAAACATGAAGTTATACTATTTAATATAGTTTAAAGCTTCATGACCTTTTTTCTGTTAGTTTACCGCAGTAAACACTTAGAAGCTTTTTTCAGAGAATTTAATTTCCTACAAGACTATACTTTTCGAAAAAAAAAAATTTTTTTTAATACTTTTATATTTAAAAAACAAAAAAAAAATCTGTCTATCGGTTGACCCTGCGGGCCAGCCCTAAAACTTCCCGCTGTTTTCGAGCTCGAAAACATTGTTGTGAATACATTGTCGATCTCTTCGAGCTCGAAAATACTTTTGTATGCCATTGTTTTCGAAAACACTCGTTTTCTAGCATTCTCTTCTCTTACGATATCTCACGAACGAATTAACCGATTTTGATGGTTGAGTTGGCAATCGATATATTTTATTGAGTTCTAGAACTAATCTGATTTTGGAATTGTTTGGTTGAGTTGTTTCAAAGATATTCGTAAAAAATCGTTTTTTACCATTTCTTTCTCCCGCGATGACTTTCGAACGAATTATCCGATTAAGATGGCTAAGGCGGCAATCGACGCATTTTATTAAGTTCTACAGCTGAATAGATTTTGAAGTCGATCGTATGAGTCGTTTTTGAGAAATCAATAAAAAGCTAAAAAAAAAAAATTTTTTTAACTTTTTGCTAAGAAAATTACAAATTTTCAAAAATTCGGGGAGTTATTGTTTTCAACCCGATTTTCAAAAATCGAGTTTTCATCAGATGTCGACGTTTTGAGGTCCTAAGAAGCTATTCTGGCTATTTTGGAGATGATATCCGAGTGGCTATATATATATATATATATATATATATATATATATGGACTCCAATAGCGAAAAAATAAAGCAGTTAGAATTAAAAAGGCTGTCAAAAAAAAGTCGTAGGCGAAACCAATCGTTAAGATCTTCAAGCCATTAACATGAATATTGGCAAGTTAGAAAACCAAACATTAAAAGTATACACACGGTAAAAAATCCGCAGTGACTACGAAGTGACGCGGATTGTATTTCACTCTCAATTCACTCCGCTCCGGAGTTTTAACATTTAAATGAATTTACAGTAATTAATAGTAAACTGTTCGCGCGCGCGCGTGTGTGTGTGTGTGTGTGTGTGTGTGTGTGTGTGTGTGTGTGTGTGTGTGTGTGCTCAATCTGTTGGGCCCGGAGATGATTGAGAATCATGAAAAAAAAATTTTTTTTTTTTAAGTTTTTTTTTAAATTCTCAAAAACAACTCAATTCATCAACTTCAAAATCTAATCAGCTCTAGAACACAATAAAACGCGCCGATTGTCATCTCAAACATCACAATCGGATTATTCGTCCGAGAGATATCGTCGGAGAAAGGAATGTTAAAAATCAGTTTTTCACGAGTATATTTGATGCAACTAAATCAAATGTTTTCAAAATTTAATCAACTCTAGAACTCAATAAAAAACGTCAATTGCCGCCTCAATCATCAAAATCGGTCAATTCGTTCGCAAGATATCATGGGAGAAAGAAATGCAAAAAAATATTTTTTTTTTTTTTTTTTTCGAAAACAATGGGATACAAACATATTTTCGATCGTATAAGGTTAAAGGAAGCTATTTTTCATTAGTGCTCATTAATATATTTTCACTCAGCCCCGAACTGTCATATAACTTATATCAATGGTACCACGAAATAAAGTTTTATATTGTACCAAAATATAATCATTCCCATAAAATAAAGGTACTGGCGGGTTATAAGGTCTAGCTAAGGGAGATTTTGAATAGAGTCGAAAATATTGCATTTAATGATCGAAATGTATCATTAATTTTCATTTCAATACATTAGCCATAAAATGTAACCAAGTAATGGTAATTTTTACCATAAACAAACAAAAAATTATACTTTTACTACAGTAAGATAATAAGGCCTACGGGTTAAACAAACTGGAATAGTTTAACTATACTCAATAAAATTGGTATTAGAGATGAATCATCACTCAAATTTAGCAACAATACTTTTTAAGAATCAGAAGACTTTGTTTTGCTCACTAGCACTTAAAATTATCAGTATTCTTTTTAAGAGTCAGAAGATTAAATTGTTTTTTATAATATCTTCTGCGCTATGACAGCATATGATGGATGATGAAATATAGAAGACAGGGAACGTGGTATCGGGGCTCTATAAATTTGTCGTAACATCGCTATGCAAGATCCTTCTACTAGAGCAGCCTTGAGCGAAGGCTATTATTTTAAATATCATTTCTGTCACTTAGGCCTTATTACCCGACAGGCCTTATTGCCCGAGGGTACCTTATTAGTGAGTGAGCATTAGGGAGGTCCAATTGGAATGACTATTTTTTTTTCACTTCCACTGTAAAATATTATTGTAGACTTTAAAAAAAAAAATAAATTTCCCGCAAGTTTGAGACTTGAATTTTGATTGTAAGTACTTTACATTTGACTTTGAAGTTTTCTTATTTAAAATACACACCCGTATGAAAAAACAATGTATGGTTAAAATATATAAAATCAGATATGTTTGCAACAAAAAAATATATGGTATATTGTATTGTATATTATAAAAAATCACATAGCGATTTTAGCCGATTTAATATAAAATTATATACAGTAGTAAATATATGTTTTCCATATATGTAACTTATATGTTTCTTATATGAAGCTCTATATACATTTACATTTACCTTATAATATATTGTACTGATATATTTCCTTTTAATATTGAAAAAACATAAAATTTTTATTTGAAATGAAATATGTGGTAGCATATAATTTATATTGTAAATGTCACCATATATTTTCTTTGTTACATTTTAGCATATATCTTATTCGGTGAATGTATATGTATATGAGTATATCATACATTCGCATCAAACTAACTAATTTAAAAAATTTTAACTACAATTTAATAAGTATATTAATATTCAGATCTAATTTAATTGGAGTTAGTCATACGAATAAGAAACTTTTTTTTTTCCATACACAATATAAATATATGTTTTTTAGATGATCAATGTATATTTTTCGTATACGATAAAAATATATATTTTTATGTATGAAAAAAATATAGTTTTCGTTTATGACAAGAATATACATTTTCATATATAATAAAAATATATTTTTTGTATATAATTGACATATATATTTTATATATGCTCAACATGTACGGACTTGTATATGATGAATATTATATTTTTTAATATAAAAAAAAATGTATCAGAAAATATAGTTAAATTGGCCACATATATTTTCTGGTGTGCATCATATATTTTTACATATATTTTGACCATATATGTTATTTTCATACGAGCAGGAAAGTTAGGATATAATTCCAATTGTCTATATTCCAACCGTGATTATTTCGCTAGCAGTTAGCGATTTTTTCGCAAGCTGCTACAGATTTTTTCTTTGTAGGGAAAGGGGGGAAAATGGGCCCCCAACTTTTTTAACATGAAAAGTTTTTGGGCAGGGGGGGGGGCAAACGGGTCACAGATGCAAAATGGTCCGCCAAAGATTTTTAACGTATAAAGTTTTTGGGTCGGGGGAAGAGGCGGGGAAAAATGGACCCCTTAAGAAAAAAAGATTCAAATCCTCAGTTTTTTTCTTGTATTTGTTCTGTCCATTAAAAATAAAAAATTTGAAAATGTGGGGCAAAATGGGCCCCACAAAAAATTTTTATAATGTGAGTTTTTCAGCTTGTTTCACCTTTTTTGCCTTCTGCTGAGTTTTTGATGTTAATTTGCTGTATCAAAATAAAAAAACCCTAAAAAGTTGGGTAAAACGGGCCCCCTATAAAATTCAATGTATGTTTCTCGCTTGTTTTATGTTTTGCAACTTTTTGCTATGTATTTAGTATAAAAAAGATTTGACAGTGAACATTTAGATCTTAAAATAACTTAATTCAAAGTTTTTAACCACTCGTTATAACAACTAATAATTTCATTACTCAATTACTTATGTTTTAATTATTTTCGTTTATATATATACATTCTATATAGAATAAATTATATTCGAAAAAAATTATAATTAGTAATGCTGTTGAACTCGTGACCTAGTTTACTCCTTATCAAAATTCTCTAGTCATTTCTGTTAGAAAAATCCGGGCGTCGGATGGCCCTATGGGCCAGCCTCAAAACTTCCCGCTGTTTTCAAGCTCAAGGAGCTCGTAAATATTAATGTGACTATATTTTCGAGTTCGAAAATCTTATTACATGCGATTGTTTTTTTATGAGCTTTTCAACTTCTAACAAGTCATGCTTTATATTAGAGTTTAAAAGTTTAAGAATCGAAAATCTTGAATGAACAAGCGGTTTTTAAATTTTAATTACCAATTATGGTGAATAAAATAAATGTATTGAGGCAGAAATCAATGTCAGTGATCGAAATCAAGATTTTAATATGTTTTGGCGTAGGTCAGAGCAATAATATATAAAATATCCGAGATAATCATTAAAAACTGTGTTTTTTCGATTGTTTCATTGATAATATGGTTTAAAGTAAAGAACAAGTTTGATGGCATAATATGATGATCAAAAGAGACCATAAAGAGGAAAAGTTTGTAAGATTTTCGATACCTTTTAGTACAGTACATTTTGATTTATTTGGAAAAAATAACATAGAATATTATTTTTTTATCTTTTAAATGCTCCTATCTTTTGAACTATTTAACCGATTTTGAGGTTTGAGGTGGCAATAGGCGCGTTCTATTGAATTCTAGAGCTGATTAGATTTTGGCGTCGGTCGTGTGAGACGTTTCCGAGAAATCAATAAAAAAGTAAAGAAAAAATTTTTTTTTTTCGTAATTCGCCAATATTTTCAAGTCTACTTGATTAAATGATTTAAAATTTTCAGGAAAGTTAATGGCCAACGAGCTCTTTCGATTGCCGATTAATTCGTTAAAAAGTTATCGAACATTCACACACATACACACACACTCACACACTCGGACATCATTCTGAAAATAGTCAGAATAGCTTCCTAGGACCTCAAAACGTGAGCATCTGATGAAAACTCGATTTTTGAAAATCGGAGTGAAAGCAATAACTTCCCGAAATTTTTGAAAATCATCGATTTTCTAAGCGGGAAGTTAAAAGTTTTAGGAACTCATTTGGCTAAAAAATATTCGTTGGTATTCAAAGTCTAGGCAGCCTATTTACCTCCTCCCTCTCTCTGAACACTATATATGTAAAAAATTTTTGGGGACCATTTGCCTAAGTGGCCCTTTTAGCCTCAATGTCCCATTTCGCCCCTCCTTTCAACCCAAACACTTTTCATGTTAAAAAAGTTGGGGGCCCATTTTGCCCCCCTTATCGTACAAGGAAAAAATCTGTAGCAGCTAGCGAAAAAATCGCTTTCAGCAAGCAATTTTTAATCGTTACCTGCTAGCAAAATAATTGCTTGCAGCTAACGATTTTTAATCGCTAGCTGCTAAAGAAAATAATCACTAGCTGCTAGCGATTATTTTTTTCAGTGTAGGCGAGAGTGAGGCAAAAAGGACCCCCTGAAATTTTTATTAAAAAAATTTTTTTTTCGTCTAATTGCTATAAATTCGATATATTTCCGCATTTTTAGCCCTACGCATGATACCTGGAGCAAAATATACCAGCCGAAAATTTTGAAAAAGTGATTTTTTCATATTTTTATCGTTAAGTTATAAAAAAATTAATATACTTACCCATATTTCGGCTAATTCTCTATAGCTGGGGCAAATTTAGCCACTAAAAATATTCGAAAATAATAATATTTTTTAATTGATGAAATTTTTTAAATGAAGCAAAATTATCTGTAATTTAAAAAATTAAAAAACACGTGTTTTAAGTTAAAAATATTCACAAATAAATATAGAATTTATTTTTCTTAATTAAATAGCAATTATTAAATCTAATTGTGCAGGAATTTATTACAGCTTAGAAAAATTTTTTCGAGTGATATAAAAGTAATAATAGTTGTCAAAAGAAAGAAATAAATTGTTAACGATGAAAGCAATTTAAAAAAAAAGAAAAAATTTTTTATGATTTTTTGGAGGAGAGCTTCTTTGCCCCTAAAAAAATCATTTTGTTTCTAAAGTTTCGGCAAAATGTCCATAAATTTGTTCGAAATAGATTAAAAGTAAAGTGATTTGATGGCTGAAAGTTACAAACAGTAATAATCGGCTGGGGGGGGGGGGGCGTCCTGCTAAATTCTAGAGATCACTATTAAAACTTTTTATGGTATTTTGTAAGGGGACACCTAAAAGCATTAACTAATCATATATTCATAACAATACAGGATGATACGGTGATAGAGAATGAAGAAAATCAACAACAAGAGGAAGAACAGACAGATAAAGAACAAGAGAAGTTACTACAGCGCATTTTGTCATTGGAGAAGGAATATATTGAAGACAGTGACCTATCCCAATTTTCAAGAGATATTCCGGTAAGAGACTTAGTTACTGATTATTAACATTCAATCAGAGGTATATGAATGAAAATATTCCATATGCGCCACTTAAAAATATTTTTTTTTAGTTTTTTGTAATTTAATACGTAGAAAACGTAATTCTACATTAATTAGTTAAATTTTTTGCTCGATACCAATTCAGTCTATTTTTTTTTCTTATTAACATTAACAATATCGTATATGTATATTACAAATGTTCTATCCACTGTATTGGTATATTGTTTTAGAGTATTGTTTCTTACTTAAAAGTCCAAAATAAGCAAATATTTCTTAAAGCTAGTAATATTCCACGCCTAGGACAATAATAAATCAAATTTTAATCATTAATGATTTCTAACAATTAAAACTAAGAAAGAAAATTAATATTTAAAAGCGCGTATGTAATAAATTCTAAAGCTCATAATTAGTAACTTTTTATGGTATCTTGTAATAATTCAGTATCTAAAAATATTAACTCATCGGATGTTTATAACAATACAGGATAATATTGTGATAGATAATGGAAATCAAGGTAATGAAGAAAACCAAAGGCAAGAGATAAATGAAAAAGAATTTAAAAAACCTGATGAAGACCAAGAACATGAGACACATAAAAAAAAAGAAAATCAGCTGCAAAGTATTTCGTCATCAAAAAAGGTTAATATTGGAGACGGTGACTTACCTAATTTTTTGAGATATTCTAGTAAACAACTTAGCTAGTAAGAATTTAACTCGAAGAGTTGGAAAATTCTGACCATGATGTGTTCCAGCTCCTTGAGCTCAATAACAGTAAGTAGTTATCGAGCTAGATCGCAGGGTCAACCGTTTTTCCGGTTTTTTTTTATGAAAATTTTTTTTTTAATATAAAGAATAATATTATTCTCTTAATATCTTCATCAATTATTGTGTCCGATAAGAGAATCTTTTTTGAAATTTTTCGTATTTCGTTTTACAAGCTGGAAATAATACTATATTTATTTTTACAGATATGTAGGGAGCAAATAAAAATCATTAATAGTTTTGAAGTGAGTGCAGCGAAAATAGATAAATTGGAATCTGAAAATTTTTTTTTACAAGGGAAAGTAAACGAGTTGAAGGGTATAGTGAAAATTCAAGCTGATGTCATCAAGGACTCGAGGCATACAGTTAACGACTTGAAAATAAATATGGGCATAATAACTATTGCGGAGGAAGTGCAGAAGCAAATGGAGAACTTGGAAGATAATTTACGTAATTGTATTAAATCTAATAATGTAGAAAGGAATTTGAAAGATATGAAAAAGATCGATTTTCCAGCTCCGGACCCAGAAACTAATAAAGTAAATAATTAAAATTCATTATTACGACTTAATTAAATAACGATTATAATTATAATTAATGTACCCCAGATTAAAAAAAAAAAAGATTGAAAAGTATTAGAAATGATGAAATTTAAATAATTTTCAATACTTCTGAATACTTTTAATTCTTTCAATTCCTTCTCTTACGAAGCTTGGACATTGAAGATCGTTTAAATTTTTTTTTTTAATCTGGACTGGTCATTAGTTTATTATTTGCGTTTATGAATAACAATTGATTTTAGAGTTTATTAAAGACAATCTCTGTCTCTTTTAATAATAACTACTATTTGATACTATTAATAGGTAGAAATACTTCCGGAAATAACAGTGCCAGCAAATGACCTTGCAAATGCTATTTATAAAAATAAAATGTCATTAAGAGTAAAAATGTTAACACGTATGAAGTGACCTGACAAAACGAAACGAATAAAGCTTGGGTTCGACAAAAATGCGAAAGGCGTCGAACAGATAATAACTGAACAAGAAGTTGAAGAAATCAAAGGTATATTAACTTATTTTTCTACAATGTCCGAAACTATAAAATAACTTTAGTCAGCATCTCGTGTGAAAAAAATTCGTTCCACAAAGATTCCAAAGAAGTTTCACATGTGGAACTTCTAAACATGAGACAGATTAGAACTTCGAATGGAACTTTTTTGGAACGTTAGTAATTTTGATGGTAAAAAAAAGTTCATGAGAAAATTTAGAGACAAAAAAGGACGTTTTTAGAACTTTTTTGGAACTTTATATGGACATTCCAAAATTACTACTTTCGCATATTTTGTAGACTAAAAACGTTCTAAAAACATGCCAAAATAGTTAAAAAATCAATACTTTTGAATTTTTTATAAAAAAGAAAAAAAAAACGTCCATAAAAAATTCCAAAAAAATTTCCAAGAACGTCTTTTTTTAACTCTAAATTTGCTCATAAAAACTTTTTTTTCTACTGTCATAATTACCAACGTTCCAAAAAAGTTCCTTTCGAAGTTCTAATCTATGTCATGTTTAGAAGTTTCACATGCAGAACTTTTTTGAAATTTTTTGAAACGAATTTTTTTTTACATGGGTGTATATACAGGAACGTCTATTTTTTTTTTATAGAATTAGCTCTCAAATGTGATGTCAATAAGACGTTCAAAGATGGTGACGAAAATTATCCAACTACACAAAAAGTTCAATCCTGGATAAGCAAAACTTTGAGTGACGAGCGTTATCGATTAAATTTAAATCGAAACGAAAATAATGAAAAAAATGGTAAACGTCAAAGAAAAAGGTAAGATGACAGGTCCAAAGGAACAAATAAAAAACAAAAAAAAAGCAACAATGAAAATGAGCAAACTGAAGAATAAAAAATAACAAAAGTTAAATAATGTTTCAATAAAAACAAAATTTAATACCATTAATAATTCATGTTGTACTGACTTAATGTTTCCTTAAAAAAAAATCGGTCTATCGGTTGACTCTGCGGGTCAGCCCAAAAACTTCCCGCTGTTTTCGAGCTCCTGGAGCTCGAAAATATTGTTGTGAATACATTTTCAAGCTCGAAAATACTCATGTTCGCCGTTGTTTTCGAAAAAAAACGTTGTTTTTTTTTTTTTTTTTTTTTTTTTTTTTCATTTTTTCTCCAACGATATCTCTCAAACAAATGACCGATTGAGACGGTTGAGGTAGCAATCAACGCGTTTTATTGAGTTCTAAAGCCGATCCAATTTTGGAATTAACCCATGGAACACATTACAAGTTATCCAAAAAAAATTATTTTTGAAAAAATTTTATTTTTGAAATATCTCCGAACGCACCCTACCGATCAAGCTCGATTTCCTACAGCTATTAAATATTGACAAACCGCGTTGAATGCTACCTTGGCAATCGAAATCTTGTCATCCGTTCATAAGTTACAGATATTTACATACGTACGTGCGTATATACATACTTACATACACTCGGACATCATTTTAAGATTAGTCAGAATACCTAGAACTTTGAAAGTCCAAGATCTCTTAGATTCGATGTTTTGAAATTGGATCGGAACCAATAACTTCCCGAATTTTTTAAAATTTTTAATTTTTTTAGCGGGAAGTTGAAAAATTTTTCAAACGAAGCATTGAAAGTAGTGGTTTCTTATGTTTTTTAGGGCGCTTACTATTGGGTGGATGCATGATATCGCTTGGCGAGGCCCCTCTATTTGCTCTACGTTCAACTAAACTTGAAAATCAGCAACTTTTCGTGAATTTATGCTGTTAACGATCTAAAATTATAATATAAATATATTTTATATATGCTCAACATATACGGACTCGTATATTATGAATATTATATTTTTCAATATAAAAAAAAATGTATCAGAAAATATAGTTGAATTGGCCACATATATTTTCTGATATTTGTCACATATTTTGACCATATATGTTATTTTCATAGGAGCAGGAAAGTTAGGATTTAATTTCAATTATCTATATTTCAACCGCATTTCAAGTAAGGTACCCGCGGGTAATAAGGCCTGTCGAGTAATAAGGCCTAAGTGACAGAAATGATATTTAAAATAATACCCTTCGCTCAAGGCTACTCTAGTAAAAGGATCTTGCATAGAGATGTTACGACAAATTTATAGAGCCCCGATACCACGTTCCCTGTCTTCTATATTTCATCATCCATCATATGCTGTCATAGCGCAGAAGATATTATAAAAAACAATTTAATCTTCTGACTCTTAAAAAGAATACTGATAATTTTAAGTGCTAGTGAGCAAAACAAAGTCTTCTGATTCTTAAAAAGTATTGTTGCTAAATTTGAGTGATGATTCATCTCTAATACCAATTTTATTGAGTATAGTTAAACTATTCCAGTTTGTTTAACCCGTAGGCCTTATTATCTTACTGTAGTAAAAGTATAATTTTTTGTTTGTTTATGGTAAAAATTACCATTACTTGGTTACATTTTATGGCTAATGTATTGAAATGAAAATTAATGATACATTTCGATCATTAAATGCAATATTTTCGACTCTATTCAAAATCTCCCTTAGCTAGACCTTATAACCCGCCGGTACCTTAATCTGATCGCCGTTTGTGGCATTTTGTAGGTAATTTAATTATCTTCAAAAGTCTTCTTAGTAATTTTACCGAGATTCAAATTGTTCATTCTGCATTGGTTCTGAAAATTATTATTTTAATAATGATTTGGGTTTGAGTTGATATTGGGTAAACGACAAAATTTACAGTAAAAATGCAGGTCCTGATTTTGTAGAAAATATCATTCACTACATAAAAGGTCCTCTCCGTTAAGTGGCCCAAATTCTTCGTGCATGGGATAAAGGGAATTTATCATTTATGTAAATAAAATATCTGTCAAAAATTTTACCCAAGCTAATCGAATTTACTCACCCGTATTTTCATCAATGTTTTAAATAAATAGAAAGAAAATTATTTACTGACTTAGAATTAAAATAAAAAAGCATTCGGTTGAATTTTTTAGAAAATATTACAATTACAAAATTAATGAAACCCTTTTATAACGAGAACGAAGAACTTGAGCCATTTAACTGAGAAGACTTTCTTTGTAGAGAATTAAATTTTGTATAAAATTAGGACTAAAATTTTTACCTATAAAATGCCGTAAACGGTGACCCGATAACTATAGGTAAACAACGTATCGACGAGCTCTGGGATCGTTTTACAAAAAGCGATGTTGTTTTATAACCTCGCGCGATGACAATGTTGAATCTCCCTGACTGAACAACTAAAATTTTTAATTCAGATAAATTCTGTTGATTCGGTATCAAACTTTAAAATGAATTCTATTTGATTCGGCACGAAAACCAGAATTTGTCCGAGTTAAAATGAATTTAAATAATTCTATTCGGTTTAATACTGATTAATTCAAAAAAAATTCTCCAGTTTCTGGTTCTGAATCCGAATTGAGCTGACTTAAAACGAATTTGAAATTTTTAAATCGGTATTATTCTGTTTGATTCGAATTCAAATTTTCAATTCAGTTGAATTCTGTTTAGCAAAATTCGACAGAATATAACAGAATTCGAATTTTAGATTCAGTAGTTTAATCAGGGCTATAAGCTCCCTTCAATGAAATTAATGATATAAAAGTAAAACATTTTTTTTTCATTAAAAGTTATTAAATGATAATCGTCATATTATCTATTTCTGTTGAATTAACTTGATTTGTTTTAAAAACCGTTATTTTTAGTTCGACATCGTTTTCGAAATCGTCTTTAGAAAAACGATGTCGCTTGGGTGTCATACAGGATACAAAGGATATATTCACGATATACTGTCTATTTCTCGAAGAGTACCCAAATAATTAAATCCGAACAAAAACAGTTTCACTGTAAAAAACGCGCCAAGTCCACGTTCATAGAACTCAAATTTATTTGAAACAAAATTTGATTCTTTACAAAAAGATGTGAAATAAAAAGTGATACTTTACAAAAAGATACGATATAAAGAAGTAACCAAGTAACGGTTATAATTCAAAAATTGAAGAAATTTTGTTGCAAATTTAACAATTGAAAAAAAAAATTTTTTAATCGTACTTGGCGTGCGTCATTGAGTACCCCAAATTTTTTCGGATGAATCACAAGCCATTTCTCAATACCGTTTTTATTTAATCAGTTGTATGCTATTGATTTTGGTTATCGGTATGAAAAGGTTTCATGAACAAGACATTATTCTTTAAAACCAGCTTTGATGGCCTTGATGACTAGTCCGAATTATTCGTCGCGCTGCACACTGACTGCTAGGTAATACTGTTTACAGAGGTCGTTCTATTTGGATGTACTTTAGTTCGACCTATCCGCGGGAAGATTTAAATAAAACAAAAATGTAAAATTGGATTTGAAACGAAATTAAAATTTCTTCGAACTTATTCTTAGATTTGTTTGACTTACTCCATACACAATTCAGTTTTGCGAAACTTTTATGAAATAATAATTCATTAATTATATTTATGCATTTAAAAGGTCCACCTATTTATAAATTTGCTTACATTACAATTACATTCATCAATCCTGAAAAAATTTGGGGTACTCAATGACGCACGCCAAGTACGATTAAAAAATTTTTTTTTTCAATTGTTAAATTTGCAACGAAATTTCTTCAATTTTTGAATTATAACCGTTACTTGGTTACTTCTTTATATCGTATCTTTTTGTAAAGTATCACTTTTTATTTCACATCTTTTTCTAAAGAATCAAATTTTGTTTCAAATAAATTTGAGTTCTATGAACGTGGACTTGGCGCGTTTTTTACAGTGAAACTGTTTTTGTTCGGATTTCATATCTTTTTGTAAAGTATATATTCTTTGAGTAAAACATGATTCAAAGATCGAAACGAATTAAAACATTAAGGTTAAAAATCATTTTATTTAAAATTAAACAAAATTATTTAATTATTTGTTTATTTAAAATCATATAAGAGGTATATAAAAAAAAACTTAGAATTGCACCTAAGGAACATATCGCAATTCGAGAACTGAGCCATGCATAGTTTGTGTTTGAGGCAACACAACACAACTGGCAAAACCAAGCGAGGATTTGTCCGTTTTGCAGTTAAAAGAAAAATATTTTAAAAAACTAGAAACACGGTTTAAGAATTTTTTCATTTAAAATTAATCGAAATTATTTACTTTTTTATTTATTGAAAAGTTATACATCATAAAGACGTTTTTTAACTATTATTGCACGACTCATGATGTGAAGCATCTGAAAGTGCTTTACGATCGAAAAATTTTTTTGACTCATTTCGGAATAAAATTTGGTAATCAGCAAAGCCTTGGAACTACAGTCGATAAGGTTACCAACTTTAAATAAGACGAAATTTTCATAACAAGATATTAAAATAGTTATTAATTAATGGAAAATATAAGTGAAAATCTTATTTATCACGCTTTTCAGCGTACGTCTCTGCATTCAACGTATATAAATATGCACGCACAGGAAATCTTCACATACACAACCAAAAATTTGCAGACATAAAATTTTCACAAATAAATACAATATATATGCACTCACGTTGAATGCAGAGACGTACGCTGAAAAGCATGATAAATTAGATTTTCACTTATATTTTCCATTAATTAATAACTAATTTACTAACTATTCAGATTGATGCTGTATATTAAGATTTTTCACAATATCAATATAGATTATTTTATATAAATTTCATAACGACAAGTACAATTAAAAGTTCATATTTTGTTTGATTGGATATTCACTTTTTTTTTGTAATAAATCTTAAATTTAAATGTTCCCGGGCATCTGGAAGGAAATCCCACTGCGTCACAAGTATTAATGCGCATGCGCGACATAGCTACACTGGTAATGAGATGTTAATTAATTAAAATTGATAATAAAAGGCGATAAGACGTTAATTATGATCGAACAAACGAAGATTATGAAAGAACAAACGAAAATGAATATTAATTAATTGATAACAGGAAGAAATGAAATGACGATAAGTTAAAGGGGGCTAAGTTGAGGTTGAAGATTCAATTATTTAATTATAAATAAACAATAAACGAACAAACAACAACAATCGACGGACAAACGATTGGAGCATTGAAAAATTAAAAAAGTGTGAAAATCAAAATTGATGGGGACCAGCTTCAGCAAGCCAACTTTTTGGATTTACAACTTTTGCCACCAACTTTCTCAGAAAATGTCTATCAACTATTGGAGGTACCAACTGTTGGCGGTCAACTTGAAGTCCAGTTGCGGCTGCAAGTTTCTCGTCAGTTTCTCGCCAACTTGGCTATCAGGGTTTATTGTTATTATCATATTGTTGACAGTAAATAACACAGTGCATAATACTTATATTTAATATAAGTATTATGTCAAGAATATCGTCATTTGAAACTTCCGCTTAATTTTATGAAAGTGCCACCTACAGGCGACAATCGAGATTGAATCTATACAGCACTCGTTTAGAATTGCCGAGACCTTAAAACTCATGGAATTTAACACAAGTTGTTACCATTATTAACGATAGATCTATAAATTTAGTAAACCTATATACAGTTTATGTAATAGATGTAATAGATAATCTAATGTACCACAGTTTATTTTTATCTATTGGAAAAGGTACCCTGATAGCCAAGTTGGCGAGAAATTGACGAGAAACTTGCAGCCGCAACTGGACACCAAGTTGACCGCCAACAGTTGGTACCTCCAATAGTTGATAGACATTTTCTGAGAAAGTTGATGGCAAAAGTTGTAAATCCAAAGAGTTGATGGTCACTTTCTGAGAAAGTTGGTGGCAAAAGTTGCTTGCAAAAGTTGGCAATCATAAGTTGACGGTAAGTTTCCTTTCAATTTCCTCAGAAACTTGCATTCCAGTTGCAGCTCCATACTGGCGCCAACTTTCTCAGAAAGTTGGCGGTAACTTGTAGCCAAAAGTTGCAAAAGCTGAAGTTATCGATAACTTGTCGTCAAATTGGTCGGAAACTAATGAATGACCAACTTTTTCACGATCAACTTGTGTTATCAGGGTAATGAGTACTATATAGGCTATATAGAAACGTTGTAAAAGTATAATGAGTATAACACAAAACAAATAGACTATGGGTGCGTTCCACTAAGCACTCACAACGATCACGCTACGTATATTTAGATAGGAAATTGATTGTGACCGCTTAGTGGAACGCACTCTATAACTATTGTATTTGTTACTTTTGCAACTTTTTTGTATTGTACTCCTTACTTTTGCAACTATGAAGGTATAGTTAAAGTCAGTCTTTCATAAAGCCTCTATATTTATACAACGACATATATATCTATATATATACGTGCTTACAGCACATGAGTATCCATTGCAAATGTGCCTTTTTTTACTATAGTTCCTATGTATAGAAGGTTATGTTGCCCATGAGAAAAAAGTCAAAATCTAAAAATCTGGGTCGCTATAGTTTGTGACAGTGAATTTTATTAATTTAAAATAGAATTCATTTTTATTAATGACAATGATTAATTAAATCAGTAATATAAGATATAGAGTATTATTATAGACTATTGTTGAAGGAAAAAAGGGTGTGTAGAATTAATAAAATTTTGCAACCTAAAAAAACCGTTCTGCTCACAGTAAACATACTCGGTCGTCTGGCGCTCCGTTTACTTGAACGGAACTTGGCGCCAGACTCTACCGAGTCTGTGGATTAAATTATAAACAATTCAGATTTCAATAAATTTATCTAAAATTATTAACTTAATAATGAAACGTCGCTTCCTGTAATCGTTTTACGTAAAGCGATGTCGTTTAAAGACTTCACGCAATATAGAGTTTCAGTCTGTGAGTTTGCTGCGTTGATTAAAGTAAAAAAAAAAAACGTTTATTTGAGACAATTTATTGAATGACAATCGTAAGATTATCTATTTCTGTTGAATTAACTCGGTATGTTTCAAAAACCGTTATTTTTAGTTCGACATCGTTTTCGAAATCGTCTTTAGAAAAACGATGTCGCTTGGGTGTCATACAGAATATAAAGAATATATTCACGATGTACTGTCTATTTCTCGAAGAGTACCCAAATAATTAAATTAAATTATACACAATTCAGATATCAATAAATTTATCTAAAATTATTAACTTAATAATAAAACGTCGCTTTCTGTAATCGTTTTACGTAAAGCGATGTCGTTTAAAGACTTCACGCAATATAGAGTTTTAGTCTGTGAGTTTGCTGCGTTGATTAAAGTAAAAAAAAAAAAACGTTTATTTGAGACAATTTATTGAATGATAATCGTAAGATTATCTATTTCTGTTGAATTAACTCGGTATGTTTCAAAAACCGTTATTTTTAGTTCGACATCGTTTTCGAAATCGTCTTTAGTAAAACAATGTCGCTTTGGTCTTAAACAGCATACATTTACGATATGCTGTTAATTTTGACGATCAGTACCCAAATAATCGAATTATGCAATTCATATTTAAATTATTTTGTTAATATATAATGATTTAATAACAAATCGCTAATTATGCATGCGTTTACACTGAAGCGATGTCGTTTGTAGACAGTTCATATAACAAAAATGATTACTCAGTGAGCTCACTGTTATGAAATCAATAAGAAATAAAAGTAAAAATTAATTATTAAATGCAGTTTATTTAATGATAAGCGTTGAATTCATTTTGGGCATTAGATTTATCATTGGTAATTTGATCTCATTTTGGGAGCCGTTTCTAAGATAACGATGTCGTTCTGGTATTTAATATCATTTATGTATTTTTTATTATTCAAACTAAATCAATTTTAACATTAAGTATTCAGTATTTTTTAGTAGTTATCAATTTACCCTTGCAATGATGATAATGCATTATATATCTATTTATTATTTTCAGAATAAATTATTCGATATCATTACGTCGTTTCTCGTAGAGCTGACAGAAAAACGATGTCGTTTCTTATTTAGAGTTTTACGCTTTGCTCGAGCCTCACTTTCATCATTTATGTTATAATTGATGTTAAAGCGACATCTCTTTCTTTTCTTACGAACCTACAATTATCGGTAAAATAACTATTTTACTTGTCTCCTTGCCACACTATTATTGATACAAAAATTATTTTACTTTTCTACTTTATCGATATGACACACAATATACATTTTTGTTTATAAAACGCTTGCGAAGTACCTATTATGATTTATTACAATTAATTACGTTTTATTTTGTCTAAATAACAACGTGTTGTTATAAATTTTTCTTTTGTAGACTCAGATATCATAGCTCGGCATTGTTATCAAGATTCCCTCATTTTTCAATCATTTATTTACTTTTTAATCGTGTCACGTTTTTTCAAAAACACGATGTCGTTTTAGTAGTTTTGACGACGCCTCGTTTTTGACATCGCGCTCCTCCACCAATTGACAAATTTTATTGTGTAACTATTATTATTTGATTAAAAAAGTTAAAAAAAAGTGTGAGTTATTATTAAGAAAAGTAATTCATAAAAAAGTTTGCTAATATAGTTTTTTAAACCATCTGTTACGTCCAAATTTGGAACGTAATTAATTTTAAATTAGTGAGTATTTGGTCCAAGCCGAAGCCTATAGACCGGGAACTCCAGAGGTTTTCGTTTAAATAATATTGTTGGTGAAGGTTAAATTTAAATGATAAATTCTCGGGTTAAAATTTAATAAATATATATTATAAAAACCGTACAAATGTTATGGTTTGTTACTTAGCTATTACAAAAATTTAATTATTCAAATACAATTCTTCAACCACAAAATTTAATGATTCTAATATAAATTCTAACCTCAATATTAAATGCCAAACAACACTTAAATAAAATTGATTATTCCAAAACAGTTCCAGAAATAAAATTCGTGACCAGACTATTTTCTAAGGTCTCTTACAAAATTCTATTATTCTGCCTTAAAATTATTCAATACTATTCCTAAACGGCTCTTACAATATTTTATCTGAACCTATTTATTTTGCAATATTCATTGACATACCTGGTCACAGTAGTTTCGTTGTAACACAAATTAAACGGAAATAACAATGATATAAAATACTTGAACGTTAAATATAGATGGTCACTGACTCTATTTTCAAAATAAACTTAAAGTTTTACGTGGAGAAAACCCGGCCACTGAACTTAATTGAATGTTTCCGATCTGCACCCTGGGAGATCCTGGTCAAGAGAGCCAGTTCACGGGACCAATTTTTTGGGTCTCGAATTTCAGGGCGTCCCAATTGTCCTCAATTGGGGGAAAACCGTGACCAATTAGAGGTCCGATTCCTGGCCCTTACCCTCACTCCTTGATTTTCCGGGGAGCGTCGCCTGAACTCGCTCTATGATTGGAGCTTCTCTATTATATCTATGTGTCTATTCGCATAAATGTGTGTGGGCGTGTATGTGCCCACCCACACGCAAGCACATTTACGCGTGGCAAAACACACACACGCACACACAGGCACGAGCATTTTCCTGTCCATGTTTTAATTTTTATTAATTATTTTTATTAGTTATTTAAAATTATAATTACTTATTATCAGATATTATCTTTGAATATTATTTATGAGATATTATTTATGAAATATTATTTATTATTTATTAATATTTACTATTTATCAGGCCTGGCCTCTTGCCTAGAACCTTAATTATTTATTTTAAACTATAAGATATTTTTTATTATTAATTAATATTTACTATTTATCAGGCCTGGCCTCTTGCCTAGAACCTTAATTATTTATTATAAAATATGAAATATTATTTACTATTACTTATTATAATTATTTATTATTAAATATTGTTTATCAGGCCTGGTGTACCCACCTAGAACCTTTAATTATTTATTATAATTTATAAAATATTATTCATTATTTATCAGGCCTGGCCTCTTGCCTAGAACCTTAATTATTTATTTTAAACTATAAATACTAAAATGAGTCATTTGTTTATTTAAAAATATTCTGTAATGAGTTTAAAAGGTTTTGAATCTTATCTATAATTCGTAAACTAAATAAGGTTCTATTTGTTTGTTTGTTTGGGTCTTAAGCCGTTAAAAGCTTTGTGACGCACGAAGGTATGTTTCTAAATGACCAACGAGGCACTAAACGTATTCTCTCATTACTCTGTTTTAAAATTATAACATAAAAAAAAATTAATTGTTTAAATTTTGCCAGTCGTAACACATCATTGGTGTAAAATATTTTATTACATACTCGTCGTTTCGGGTTCACAACACATATATAATGTGTGAAAAATAGCAAAGTACTCAAAAGCAAAATACTAAAAAAAAAAAGAAAAAAATTTTCAAAATGTTGATTTTTCGATTTTTTACAAGCAACAATAGGGTTAGCCCACTTTTAAACCATTACCTTAAAAATTTTATAAAATAATGTACTAATTATAATATTCTTAACCATCATGTAAGTACGAAACAAATCAGCCTTTTGATTATGGTTGTAACATATTTATTTTGAGATCTGTCCTGAAAATTTGTATTCAAATTTGGGTGCAGACCCCGAAATGGAGATACATTAAATTATTATTTGTAAATATGTGTTTTAAGAACGGCCCTTGTAAGTTACTTCAAGCTTTTCCAATTCCGAGATACATTGACGTTTTCCTAAAAATATAAATAAATAAAATTGATACAGATTGCATCAATATTTTGTAATGAAATGTTTAAAAAATCGCTCGGTCATCTCTTATTCTTTTCTTTTTTTAGTATTTTGTTATATTTAATAAATTATTACCAAATTCAGCAAATGAAACTAATTCATTTCGAATCCAACTAGAATCCTAAATATTTTTATTTTTAAATACATCTATTGTTTAATGTGATGTAGTTGAAGTGCAAAAAGTTTTGTTTATGAAAATTTAATTTGGGATCGTAATAACTGTCTAAACGTTGATTGAACGGTGAAGATTATTTAAAATACAAATGGTGACACAAAAAATAACACCAAAAAGATAATTAAACGTAGAATTTTTTTTATCTCAATTACTTAGCACGACATCGTTATGAATCTAAGCTTGCACTCAGACCTCTCACTCCCGCGTGCCGATAGATTTCTACTTTTTGCATGCTCTCTCTTTTTTAGTATACATAAAAATATTTTTTTTATATAAAAAGAATATATTAAAAATACATAAAAAATATATAAAATATGTAAAAAAAAATATATATATATATATATTTTAAATAGCTACACAGTAAAAAATATTGTGTATCTGTGTTAAAAACGGTCTGTGTTAAATTTTTTGTGTTGATTATTTTGTGTCAAATCAGCATAATTCCCTGTGTTAGTTTAAAATTTTTAATCGATTTACTATTCAACACTTTAAAAGTGTTGCCTAGTATAAATATTCTGGTTGAGAAGTTGAAATGTTACGGAGTAACTGGTAAAGCCTTGAACTGGTTCCAATCTTATTTAACTGGACGAAGTCTCCAGGTGAGGGTCAATGATTACTATTCTAAGGAATATGAGGTCAACTCTGGAGTTCCACAAGGCTCGCATCTAGGTCCGGTCCTCTTTAATATCTTTATCAATGATATTGCCGACAATTTAAGCTCAGAATATCTTTTGTATGCTGACTACATGAAATTATTTCGAAAGATAGTTGCCGAGGATGATATAATAACATTACAGCAAGATCTGGATAAACTCTATTAATGGTGCTTAGAGCATAAATTAAGGTTAAACATCGATAAATGTGCTGTTATGCTGTTTACTAGATCTCATGGTATTTTCCCAGTTGACTACAATATAAATGGCTAGCTGCTACCTAAACGTCTTGTCATAAAAGACCTGGGTGTGCTGATTGACACCAAGTTAAACTTCAATGAGCATGTGGACAAAACAGTATTAAAGGCATATAAAACTCTAGGGTATATAATTAGGTCAGGTAACGACTTCAAGAACGAAAAAACTCTAATACTTCTATTTAACGCCCTTGTCAGACCAATTTTAGAATACTGCACTGTAATCTGGTCACCATGCAAGACACAAGCTATCAATAAACTAGAAAAAATACAACACAAACTGTGCAAACATCTAGCAAATCGTACATTTATGTCTACTACTCAAGAAGCCTACAGTAACTTCCAAATCAGCAAGCTATCCCAGAGGAGAAAAATATCGGACTTAATCTTTGCATTTAAAATCATTAATGGGTACATTGACTCTCCAGAGATTCTAGAGCAATTTGGAATCATTTGCCCTAGGTCTAACTTGAGTTCGATCCGGTTAATGGAGACAATTAAAACGACCAAATGCTATATATACAATAGCCCAAGGAAGAGAATCGCTAATTCAATCAACGATAATTGCTCAAACCTCGAATTATTTGACACTTCGATCACATCGTTTGTATCATCGGTCAAACGGCTACTTCTAACCAAAATCACCACTAGTATGTTGTAATATAATTTTTTTTTTCCTTTAGTTTATAAGTAATTATAAAGTAAAGGAAAATTAATTTGATTTTAAGTAAATTCTAATAAAATGTTTATGTTTTTCGCCTAAAGATTAAATTTATATGTTCGTAAATATAATGTACAAAGCCGATTGGCGTTTATATAAATAAATGAATAAATAAATAAATAAAAATCGATATTATTAACATTTATTAAGTGTTACTTTAAAATCAACACAAAAAAAGTGTTGAAGCGACAATTGAATCGTCTTAAAAAAAATTTCTTCCTTCTATTCACGCGGGAAGCGCCATTAAGCATTAGCTCTGCTTGGTTAGTTATTATTATTGTATCATTGGTTTTATTTATTTTCAATTAGATCTTAAAAAAATTAAGTTGACAAAGTTCACGATTCGTATAGTTTAAAAAAAAAATATTTAAAAAATTGCATCTGTTACTTTTTTTCTTTTCTACATGCGCATATTTTTATTTTTTATGTTTTTTTTTTCTTAATTGATTTGTTGATAAAAAAATTCGAAAATTGTTAACTGTCTGTTAACTTTAGGATCATGTGGACTATCTCAAAATAGTTTAATGTTAAGTAATAATTGTTGACACTTTTCATAACCTAAAAATAATTCATAATACAAAAATTAAATATACAAGTTAACATTTTTTTTTGTGTCACCATTTAACATTTAAAAAGTGTTGAAGTTACTTCTCATATTACTCGAATATTGTGTTGAAATTCAACACAAACAGTCTGTGTTGAAAAATATTCAAAGTTGGCAAAATTGAGTATATATAGGTATACACTCTAGCATGGATTGAATCATTCCAAATTAGATTTCTGAATCAGGGGGGTAAGGGTAGAGGTAAGCTCCTTTAAATTCTTTAGAAGTTAAAATTTTATAGGGCAAAATCAGATTCTAAAACTTTTTTTTAAACTATCTAGGGATAACATTGACGTTATAAGGGAGTTTAGGCCATTTGGAAGTAGTTATGGCGGCGTTATTTTAACACCAAATAATTTGTTTTAACACCGGTACAGAATATTTACACTGATGGCAAGGCTATTTTTACACCGCTTTTGGTGTTGAAATTCGACATCACCAATTTTAACACCTACACCGCTCTGACTTACCCCGGTGATTTTTTACAGTGTAGAACAAAATTTCAAATACAGGCCTCAAAACGTATATTAGTTTCCTAAGTATTCATTTGCCCTTAAACAATACATCCATTCAAAATTGGATGTAAATTTCGAGACCAGTCTTCGAAATATAGACTTACTCCCACCTAATATTCATAAAAAATATGGAAATTTATAGAACAATCCTCACAGTTAGAGAAAATTCTCAAGTACAGACCCTTGAACATTTATTTGATTCCAAAGTATACTTTTGTCCTCAAACAATACATTCATTCAAAATAGGACATAAACTTTGAGGACATATCCTCGAATTACGATAAATTAAATAAACTTTAAGACCAGTCTTCGAAATATAGACGGATTTCCAGCTGAAAATTATCCAATATACAACTTTTAGAACCATCTTCATAGCTACACTGATAGAAGTATTTATTTGATATTAATAAATGGATTTATTTGAAACAGTTTTTCAGCCTTATTTGGCTGAAATAAGCATTGATTTGGCTCAAATATAGATTTATTAATAGTTAATAAATCTCATATTCGAGTGAACATCACTGTGATTTTTGACTACAGTGCCACTTTCTGTTTACAATACCTTTTAGTATATGGTCTAGTGTAACAAATTCAAAATATAATCAACTACATATTGTTTTATAAATAAAAAAAATGCTAAATATTTTTTTAATTAATTACTGTGCGTATTATTTTTTTTTAAAAAGTAAACTTAAATGGGACTATAAATTATTTGTCATAACCCTACTTAATTAAGTTCATGTGTCATTTTATATTCAAATAAGCAATTTATTAATTATTAATAAATATTTCTCAACTATTAATAAATATTTATTTGGTTAAACTTTCAATAAATAAATTATTTATTAACTATTAATAAATCTTATTTGGTTCAAATAAATTCTTCTACCATCAGTGATAGAAAAAAATTTTGAGTGCAGGCTCCAAAACATATACTTGGTTTCAAAGTATACATTTGTCCTCAAACAATACATTCATTCAAAATAGGATATAAACTTTGAGGACATGTCCTCGAATGACGATAAATTAAATAAACTTCAAGACCAGTCTCCGAACTATAGACGGATTTCCAGCTGAAAATTATTAAATATACAACTTTTAGAACCATCTTCATAGTTAGAGAAAAATTTTGAGTTCAGGCCCCAAAACATATATTTGGTTTCGAAGTATACATTTGTCCTCAAACAATACATTCATTCAAAATAGGATATAAACTTTGAGGCCTTGTCCCCGAATTATAATAAATTAAATAAATTTTGAGGACAGTCCTCAAAATATCAACTCGCGGATTTATGAAAAAAAAAAAAAAAAAAAAATTAATCTGGGGTTGGACAATACATATCTAATGCAAATAAAAAAAAAGTAGGGTGTCTCAAACTATACGCTGGACATATATATATATATATATATATATATATATATATATATATATAGCAAAGATTTATGATATGATTTTATATATTATTATATTATTTTATATAGTTTTCCTCTAAAATCTATTATTTTCCCAGCCCCAAAATAATAACAAATTTTAAACATTGCATAGGATATTTATCGAAAATTAGAATTATAAAATTATTAGGTGATTTAACTCTCTAGATGCATATGATGCATACCCATTTGCATATGTGTATGGATGACCTTGAGACTGTGAAAAAGTACCGAAATAGGCTGGAGAGAATAATTCATTTACGCTGTGTGAATCTGCATTTAGCCGACATCTAGCGATTTTTAATTGCGGATAGATTTGCCGCGTCTGCATGAAGGATTGGATCTCCGGCTAGCGTCTTATCTCAAGACGCTTTCCGCTGACGCTCCTTGCGATTCGTGTGTAGGAATACTCAGTGCAAAATCAGCATTGAAGCCGGCAACTTCGGTAGTATTTGAAAATTTAATATAATCCAAATTTTTTTAAAAGAAAGAAAAATGTACGTTACCCGACAAAACTACAGAGGGTTCTCCACCTGGTTTCAACTGGTGAGGCACCGGTTTAATTATGTTGTAAGTATTATTTATCATTTTACCCTAAATTCAAAAAAAAATTGATGTAAAAAAAAAATTTTTTTTTTTTTCAGACGTTGTTGGTAATAGGGATCCGAGTGGATGTATTCACAAGGCCTATCAACCCCCTGGTGGGGATGAGGCTTCTTCTAGACATAAAGGAAATCGTGGGGGTTCTACCTCTCGAACTCGAGGAGGTCGCACGATACTTCCGAGCCTCCTGGGCCATTACGCCTCCTCGGGTTCAATTGGTGGCTCTGAATGTGGAGGACATTTGGGTCCTGGCCAGCAACATAATTGAGACGGCCGAGGACCTTATGAGGTAAGGAGACAAATTGCATTTATTGCAAGGTTTTTTTTTAATTTTGTTTAATGAATTTTGTTTTCTCTTTTTTTTTTCAGAGCCGACCTGCCGGGAGCCCCTGAGGTAGAAGAGCAGCCGTTCCTAGTAGCGGGTTGAGTCCTCAAGAAGAGGAAAGAGGGAAGAGTGAAGAAAAAAAAACTTCTCCCGCCTTAATATTTATAATAAAATATTATTTTTTGTTTTTTTTTTTTTATATATATTGTAGTAAATAAAAAAAAAAATTTGTTATATAGTATATATCCTTTTAAATTTTTTTTAAATCGGTTACTCCCTTTCCACCACCTTTTTTTTTTTTTTAATAAAAGTTTTAGAATTAGAATAATTTTATGGAAAAATTTATTTATTATTTCTTTTCTTTTTTTTTTCTTAGATTTGATTTAAATTTTAATTTTAAGATGTTGCCATGGCTATGTAGCTTGTATGCGTGGGAGTGAACGCGTGAGATGCTAGTTATCGAGAGAGAGCGAACGCTCGGCATATGGAGGGGCTTGTTAATCGGTCTCTTCTTGCCCGCGTTCGCCGCTCCCAAGGTAGCATAGCATCAATGAGGTGTTGATTATCGACCGCCGTATTGATCTCATCTTAGTAGATCCTAACTGGCAAGTGGCGCCATCTTACGGCAGCTAAAGGAACTATTCACTCAAACAGCTTATTTCGTTGACAACGTAGATTATCCGATTTCAACATGAAAAATCCTCCTACTGGATGGATTCTAATAATAGTAGAAGGTTAAATTATACCAAAATAGAGGATAATGGTCATGTATTAATGTGGAATACATGGAGAGAGGTTTTTATAGGTTTTTTTTTTTATATAATATAGGCGAGGGATTTACCCTCTATGCTTTCTGGCAATACCCTAGATTTAAAAATTATTACAAATTTCATGTTAAGCTTAGTATAAATTATAGTTGATTCTTCTGACTAACATGAACTTTTGTGCTGATTTAGCAAGGTCATGTTTAATTTTATTTAATTTATTTTTTTTGAAGGAAAGAATATATTTGAGTATAGTGTTTTAGTCGAGTTGTTCTTATAGCTAGTGGACGTTCGTTACGATAAGGGGTAAGTCGGCTGATTTTTATTAAAACCCATTTTCAGTTTTTTTTTTTTTTAATATTTTTTTTTTTATAAATACGGAATTTTGGTAGTGTTCGGTTCAGTTTACAATCTGAACTTCGGTAATTGCAGGATTTGTTGCTGAAAATGTGTTTTAATCGCCCACCTTTCGAGATTGTCGATCCAGAATCGGATCCCTTACCGATCCCACTGGAGGAGGTTCTCATCGAGGTACAAGCTCGCTGGTGCTTGGATTTGGACCCGATTTTTTTATTCGCGACTAACCAGTGTGAGATCGATTAGATCCATTCTGTGGCACCGCCGTCACCCCCGCTGGATGCCGATGGTCGCGTTCTTACCCTATAAGAGGTGGACGGATTAATCTTGTTTTATATTTTTTTTTTTTTTTTTAAATGATTTGAATGTTGTCACGATATTTAAATATCGTGGCAGTCTCACATTAGGTTGGTGAGCAACAGATGGCAGCACACGCTGCTCTCACGTCTCTATACTCATTAATTTTATGATTATGTTGTTTATATATAAGATTTTACATTTATTATTACGCTGTTTGTATTTAATTAATCCAGTAGGTGAAACCGGCGCTGAAATCAGCAAAAATTACTGATTATAGTAAGTTTACAGGTATAATTTATGGGGCTGGAATTTAATTATTTGTTTTATTTATATGCTTGCAATTATTGTGGTTGGTCGGCGCATGCGCGGCGACGCAACAGTTGTCAGCAACAAATTTATTATATTATCACTGAAATTTATAATTATTTCATATGCACTACTAATGATTTATCCATTTAAATTATTGTGAATTAATAATATATAAAGTAATTGGGCATTGGACGTCGGGAATTGGCAAGGCTACACAATTGACATCGGGTACGTCAGCGTTGGTAGTATTTGAAAGTAACAGGCGACAGAGATACTACTCCAATGGGTTAAAATGAGATGCACATATGAAATATGGCCGGTCGAGGTGCCGGCATGAAAATCACGTGCTGCCATGGTCAGACGTGGATAATCTTTTGTTCGAGCAGGGTGTGCTGTTGCGTGCGTAAAAATTTTTAAGTGGTTTTGTTGCTGCATATATATACGTATATTGTTGGTTAAATTGAGCTGATTTGCTTTTTATTCACATTAACACTCACGATGGAGCCTATTCGCCACTTGTACTACGACGATGACTGTAAGTACCTTTGGTAAATTCATTGGCGTGTAGCTTTGCATTCCCGCGTTGGTGGCCATTTGCAAGCGTGGGAATTTCACGTATTTGATAGTGTATTAGTGTGGTATTATTAAGTTGTGATTGCAAGCATATGAATAAAATTGGTAATAATCGCGCCCAGTGGATGATTTAATTTAATCACAGTTATTTTATTATTTAAATAGCGACTATTGGTTGTGAGAAAAATATTTTTGTTGATATTATTAGTTTACGTCACGTAATTACCATCATATGCGACCGGGCTGCGATAGTCTAATATATGTATATATATATATATATATATATACAGTACACAACGCTGAGTTGTAATATTTGAGTTATAAATTGTAGTATGTTGGGTATTATTTATAACTGAGTATTGATAAAATTTATGAGATATTACTAATTTGAGTTAATAAATATTAGTAATTTGCGTATCAACTACTAATAAGTTGAATTGGAAATTGTTAGTATCTGAGTATTATTTATACAATTATCATTGAGTTGAATTGAATTATTAATTATTATTTAGTTGAATATTGGTTAAGAAGTATTATTAATTTGCGTAACAATTATTATTAATCCGAGTTTTTAATTATTGTTAATTTGAATTAATATTATATTCATTTTGATTTGAGTTGTAATCAAATATTTTATTATTTGCGTTATTAAGTATTTTGCTATTGTTGTTCCTGTGCGAGTGAACCACTACCCACTAATATTTATGTTTGTTCACTACATTTATTATTTATGCGCAAAAATTATTATTTGAATTAAGTTATATGCGCATACTATTTTTTTTATTACTTTTGTAAGTGATTTATCATTATTTTGAGCATTATTTATGTGAGTATGCGTCATATATATTGGCTAATTAATTAATTAATTAATGGATAATTAAACAAATGGTCACCAACCCGGCATTTATTTAATTTTATTATTTTAATTACTGCTATCTTTCTTGCTATCCTTTTTCCTAAATCTGAAATCGCTATCCTGTCATTTTATTTTATTTTCATTTTTCATTTTCTCCGTTGTGTTATTTTGAGTTAATTTTGTTCGTGGGGCACACGAACTGGCGCCCAACTCAGTTTTCTAACCCAGCCTGAGCAGAGCAGCCAGTCCAGGGAGATTCAGGACATCTCCAGGTGGGACATTTGGTTCTGGGTTTATTTTATTTTCAGTTTTCGATCAACGGAGAGCCATAACGGCTATTGAGCGCCAACTACACTCCGCCGTGGGACGCGCAAAATAGTAGAGATCGTTATAATGTAATGAGAGAAGGAATTCCCTCTATAATTTGTTAACATATGGATTTCAGTATATGGTGGTCAATTTGCACTTGCATTTTATCGATAATGCCGAGGTTCGAGACAGTTATTTATTGGAAGTTTTGAGAAATTTCCGGGACATTCGAGAAAACAGGAATAATCTGCAGTTGTTGAACTCAAGTTTAAAGGGTTCCTCAATTGCCTGGCTATTCAAAAGGCGTTAATGGTTGTAAAATTTTTGTTATTTTTTGAATAAAAAAAGATTTTGAATAGGTTTCCAGAGGTTGCAATTATATTTATTTATTTCTAAAGAGTTCCCAATAATATTATTATTCTTTAACTTGATTTCTCTTACTGCTATAACTCTCGCACGGCTAACGCGTCTTATTGCTGCTGACTAGCCATTTATGCGCAAAGTCAGTCATTCAGTCATCTGGTTTGAAGCTAGCATAATATGTGTGTCTTTTGGTCAGAAGTACGACCTTGGGGATCCCATTTATTATTTTGTAAGAACCTATGCAGAATTGGCTTATATTCGAAAAATTTTTGCAATCTGGGACCCCAAAATTCATATTTGTGAGTGCTATTACTCGTGTAGTGTACGCAACAATCTGTTACACGTAAGTGTTTAAGTGTTAAGCCAAGGTCAATCGTGTTTATAACGTCATAATTCTATTCGTTTGTCCAGTATTATTTAAGCTGTGGTTCTCTGCCTTACTGTCCTGACTGATTGAAGCGTGAACTTTTCCTGGCCTGGAGTAAACATCTCTGGAGGGAAAAGAACGAGGATTGAGATGATTGGATGGAAAATTGGATACCAATCTCCTGGCTCTTTGAGGAGGATGGTAAAGATGATCCACAGGGGTAAAATTCGAGGAATTGGACTAAAATGGTGCAATTTGGTCATCACCAGCATTTGCTGGGTGAATCAGGAGATGTTATCACTCTCGAGTCACTTTTAGCTGTCAATTTTCTCTTTTCAATAAAGAGAAAATGAGCTTGAAGATCGTTTGTTCCTTCTTTTAACCCAGAACCTACCATCCTTTTTAAGAATCGTATACAATCTCTGATATAAATAATATGCGAGTGTGAACGGAGAGAAAAAGCGGTTTTTATTGTCTTTTCCTCTTTTCTTTCAAATTGATTATTATTATTATTATTGAATGGCGCAATTCGCCAGGTAAGTTGATTAAAATTTTTAAGGAACATGTGACCATTCTGAGGTGAGTAACATCCTGATGTTTGTTTTTGAGAGAAAATATCTTTTCTATTTATTGCTTCCATTTTTCTTTTTTTATAGAAAGTGAAATAGGATTTATAAGGATGTTTTCCTGGAGCTGAGAGTTTTTTTTTTAAAAGGCGAATTTGGTAGATAATGGTGTTTCCTCAGGAGTTATGTCAACGGCTGTAAGAAGTGGCTGTTAACATTGTTCAGAGTTGCGCATGCGCTGTGAAAGGTAAGCACGTCTCTTAGTTAGATTTTTAAAAATAATTTTTTTAGTTTCAACAGCAATTACCAATTCTCCTGTTTTCTCACATGTCCAGGTGACTTAAAAATTTGTTATAATTTGAATGAATTTTGAATTTAGATATATAATTTTTAAAAAACTTAATTTTATAAAATTAGATTTTAAACATTTTCTTAATAAGAATACAGTAATATAGTTTTTCCTTAAAATGTTATGACGCTAAAATAGGAATCCTCTCTCAAGACGACGTAAAGTGTCGGTAAATGGATAAGAATTTTGTAAAGTCACAGAAAGGACCGAAAATTATTTTGGGTCTGGATTTAAGGTACCTTAAAAGAAGATTTCTATTTTTCCATGATATTTCGATTTGACTTATACATCATTCTTATCTTGTTTAGGATGATTAGATCGGAGCGTTGAAATCTGAGAAACGAAGGCCCCTCGTGGTACGAGTTGGAGTTGCTGATTTACTTGCAGAGAAGACGACACGACTTGAAAGAGCTGGTGGAGTTTTCTGGAGCTCGATGACTTCTGGTTGATCCTTGATTTGGACAGACCTCGACTTGGAGTCTGAGGTACGTCCGGTTTCTTTTTACTATTTTGGGATGTACCTCGCCTGGCTGCTTGTTTTTCTTGTAAGTGAAGCAGCGCTTCTTGCTTAAGCATACGCAACATTTGAAGAATATTGGAACGACGAGGATGACACACAGGACAGCTAGAATGGACATGTTTCTCACCGTCATCGTTCTATGGATATCGTCTTCTTGATGGTGCAACGATGTTTCGGACATTCTGTTTTCCGTTTCTTCCAATCCTGCTCCCCAGGGTTGGAATTTGTCTACTGTTTTTAACGGATCGACGTTTTTCTTAAAGAGAAATCCAGATATTTTGGGTTCAGCTGTTAAATTCGTTGATAGCGTTTCCAAGGTGAAGCTTAACCTTGGCAAGGTGATGTTCAGCTGAGTGATCTCTTCATCTATGCTTTTGGTTATATATTTTCCGCTTCTTATTTCGCATCAACCGTGAACATGGACCATTCCTGTTTCGTTGATGTGATATTCTTTCTCAACTGGATTTAAGCACTTGAAGATCAGCTTTTCTTCCTTACAAGTCGAATATGCCCAAGAATTTGGTTGATTGAGCTTGATCCAAGTGGTTTTACATCCTGTAATGATGCGGACATTGCACATTCTGGAGATATCTTCAGTTAACTTCAGAAGCAGCTTCATTTCGCAGTCTACTTCTTCTTGGACTTCCGCAGGCTGGAATGGTATGTCGGGACGACAAGACAAATCGTCCCCGATAGATTTGTAACTGTTGATGTATTCAGAATCTGCTAGGTAGAATCTCCTCAAGCCTGGATCGGTAATTAGGAACCTTTTTGATGGTAGTATCGTCAGTAATTGAATTTTTTCATTGATATTTTCTGGCTCTGGCAGTGGTCTCATTTCGTATGACAAAAACGGAATTTTGTAGAACAGGGGTAAGGTTACTATGATAAGTAGGTAACCTTTCACCCTTGCTACCTTTACTGTAGACACAGCTGACAAGGTTGAAATATCCATTAGGTCAATTGGTTAAGGTGAATTCAAATCCGGATGCTTCCTCATGATGTCGACGGTTGCTCGGTAAAGTTGGTTTGGTGATATAGCTGGTGGGGACAGTCGGCCGGCCTTAGCTTCCTCTATGATGGTTTCAGCTTCCTTTAGGACTCGGAGATGGTTACTGGCAATCTCCTTTCGTTCATCCCCCAGCATCATGACTTTCATCAAATATGCGAGTTTACCCGAGGAATTATTGGTGAAATTTATAAAGTTCGTGGTAGCATCTGCGAGATTATTTAGATTGGACTGCATTTGCGCCTCGCTTTAGAGAATAGTATTAATCTCACTCTTGACGAGGTAAGTGGCGTTCCGTACTAAGTGCACCATTTCTGCATAGTCTTGATATTATTTGTTGATCTCCTTGATGATATGTTCTTTTTCTTCATAGTCCGGTATTCGAAACAGTTCTCGGGCAATTGTGCCGACGAACCCGAACCATGGAGCTCGTTGATTACGGTCAAAGGGCGGAGTTTTGAATGTTGTTTCTTCAAGGAGCTGGTCCAAACGGCATTTGGCTTGGTTTGTGGAGAATTGTATTTCCGTTATCAGGTCCATCTTCAGGTATTGCATGCAGGACCCAGAGCCGATAATTTTGGTACAGCCTAACATGATTGAGTGGAGATGGTCCCACTGAAAGGGATACATATCGACCAATCCTCGGACGTTAATGGAAGAAATGATGCACCAGTTTTCTTCTACCAGGTGAATCTTCTTACACGGGTCATACAGTAGACCTGGGTTATTTGCTAGTGGCTGGATGGTCAGGTCGCCCTTGGATTGACCCTCTCGATGATAATGACCAGGAATATCAATAATTTTCTCATGATGGTAAATGATTTGAGGATCTGAAACAGAGAACTTTATAAAGGTTTAGCCTTATGGTCGAATGCAGGTTTAGCTTTATTAGGGTTTACCGATTTGCGGTTCCCTTTGTCGTTTAGGTACATCAGACTCCCAAATTCGTTAATTTCAACGATTTCATAGGGCCCGGTATAATAAACATCGAGTTTATTTTTACGTGGTTCCTTTAGAACACAAATAAAGTCGCCTACCTTGAAGGTTTTGGCGTGTATGTGTCGATCGTAACGAATTTTGGAATCTTGTTTTGCCTTATTGAGACAATCAGCAGCGATTTCTCTGACTTCTGACAGTCTACTCATAAGATCGGCGAGATAGTCGGAATAAGTTTCGATTCTGGAATAATCGGGGAACTGGGTTGGTAACCGAGCTCTTCGACCAAACATCAGCTCGAATGGAGTGAATTTGGTTGAAGTATGCACCTTGGTATTGTAACTCAATGCCGCAAGACTCACATATCGATCCCAGTCCGGTTACTTATCTAAGATTACTTTTAAGAAATCTATCAGTGGTTGATGGCTCCTTTCCAGAGAACCATTTGATTGGGGGTCATAACCCGAAGTCGTTAATCTTTGGATTTTTAGGGCTTTCGCAAGTTGTTGTGTTATTTTAGAGGTAAATGAAGTACCTTTATCTGAGAAGATGACGCTCGGGCAACCATAATAGTACATATAACGATCTACAAAGGCTTCTGCCACTGTTGTCGATCGAATATCAGGTATCGAAATTGCTGTTACGGCTTTCGAGAAATTATCCTGAATAGTCAATATGTGGACATTCCCACTCCTAGTCATAGGAAGTGGTCCCACGGTATCAATAAAGATTTTCTCGAAGGGTTCGAAGGAAGTATCGGTTATCATCATTTGTTGTTTTGTTTTGATTCGGGTGAGTTTATTCTTCTGGCAGATTTCGCATTTCCGTATGAATCTATAGATTCTTTTCTTCATACCTGGCCAGTAGAATCTCTCTCGAATTCGCCAATAAGTTTTCACGACACCATTGTGGCCCGCAATAGGGCTGCAGTGGTTTTCTTCAATGATTTTATCGCGTAACTCTTTGGTAGGAACTTCTATATTTCCTTCGCAAAGTGTTACCTCGATAGTACAGTCGCCCAATTCTTGTATGAGATAAGGCTTAATGTTTATATCATCAAATTCATCCCCCTGTTTCGCCATGCGGAATGTATAGATTTCATGTTTGAACATGGACACTCTTAAATTTCGTAATCCTTCAATTAAATTATTTAAATCGATTTTCTCGAAATGATTTTTCTTGACAAAGACCGTGAAGATAAAGCACTGACCCAATTTTGTAATTAATACATCACCCATCTTTGGTTTGGCTGTCTTCAGATCTTCCTGATCGATGAAAGTGAGATCTCTTAACAATCGTGAAACTGGTTTCACCAACTCACAATCCAGTGACAGGAAACGTACCAAGTGGTCTCTCACTTAAGTAATTCCATCTCGACTGTCCTTGAATTTGATTCGATTTTCAGGTAGTTTCCGAGGTCTCTCAGACTCAGAGCTCGAGGAAGACGAAACTTCCGGTGGAGAATAGCATTGATCACTCAGATCTTACGATATATCTGAGGAAGGAGGATCAAATACGTACCACGGAGCTTGATTCGGAAGTTTAGGAGGTGAATCTACATTCATCTCCGGCTCATCCCCCAGTTGTTCGTCAATGACTTTGCGTTTGCGCGTTTCCACGTGTGCCATACTGGATGAGGCTGCAGGAACATCTTCTACGTTCAGAGTTTGGCAAGTAGATGGCCTCGCGATGACTGGAGATGCATTGTCATCAGAACTTCCGGTGTCCTTTCAATAAAAGCTCTTTGTATGATCGTCGTAGTCAAGTTCTTTGCAATTTGCCTGCGCAGCTTTCAGCACCGTGTTCTTCCACATAGGAGTCGAAGGACTTCTTCCTGCGGTGCGATATTTCTCTCGAATCTCATCAGCTCGCGGTGTCTGTGGAGTTGCAGGGGTTATTTCCAGTTGGAATTCCGGTTCAGAGCAGCTGACTTCACTTGAATCTTCATTTTCTTCTATGTCTTAATTTTCACGAAGGAATTCTTCTTCTCCTTCTTCGTTGGAATCATCCGAGTCTTCCGATTCGTCGTGTTCGTCTGATAAGTAGCCCTGTTCAAGATATTTTCTGACTTGGCTACTTGAGGGCTGACTACAGGCAGTAGATTGTAATAATCTTCTGGACGAACAGTACGATCCGCTTCTTCACCTGAAACGTTAATTGCTCGTTTTTCTAGGGCTTTATCGAAGAGTTGAAATGATTTTCTCAAATCTTCGCGCATTTGCTGTCGATTTCTCGCTTCAGGAGTATTTTTATCTCTCTGATCGCTGGAACTTTTCTCCGATTCGTTGAGCAGATATTCTTCATTCATGAGTCGGACTGCTTCTTCTTCTTTCTCATCTGTTTCTTCCAGTTCGAGTCTGGATACTGGCCCAATCTCCACTTCCGGGTTGGCTGTAGCCTGAGGTGCTGAGGATGGTCCTGGTTGATTTACCTCGAAAACGTCATCTTCGATACTTTCTGAGGAGTCAGGTTCGGTCGTACTTATTTCGCAATAGTTTACCTTTTTCCGGTTTTGTGTCAGTTCCGTAGCCCGTCTCATTCGTAATTCGGATGCAATTGTATCACGAGGTTGTGGAGCGCTGTTAACCATAGGTTTGTTTTTACTTCCGGGGTTTCTTCCTCGTTTTACAGCTGCTATGGCTTCCTCGTCAGGACAAGAAGTTTTTTTTGAGTAGGAGCATCACTGCTTCCTCGACCGAATTTTGGTTTGGAGCCATTTCCTCTGGAGATCTACCCTCAGGATTGTAGGACAACCCTTCGGCATATTGTTCTGAGATTTTATGTCGAACTATAACCGAAAATTTGTATTCACTTAGTTTGGATCTCCATTTAATTTGTCGTTTGGTGACAGTTTGGCTGTCTTTCAACCAAGACATACAAGGGCTGCTTGTATACAAGGTGAAAGGATTACCATAAAGGTAAGGCTGAAATTGTTGCACCGCGTACAAAACTGCCAAACACTCTTTTTCATTGTGTGTGTATCTTGTCTCAGTCTCTTGTAAGACTCGGGACGTACAGAAGACAATTTTCTTAACATTTTTATCGGGGTTTCCAGGCGTACGATCTTCGTTCTCCAGTTTCTGGCTCAAGATGCCTGAAACACCGACATCGGAGGAACTGGTTGCCAATATGAAAGGTCGATTGAAGTTTGGATAAGCAAGGAATGAGTTTTCGCATAGCGCGTTCTTAATATCCTCGAAAGCCTTTTGCAAATCAACCGACCAGACAAACGGTTTGGTTTTCCTGGTAAGGTCAGTGATCGGTTTTGCTCTTTCAGCGAAGTTTTCAATGAATCGTCGGTAGTAATTTGCTTATCTACTAAATTTTCGCGCTTCTGTATGATTACGGGGGTGCGAAGCGTTTTTAAGGGATGAAATTTTCTTTGGGTCAGGGTTCACACCATCTTTAGTGATAATGTGACCCAAATATTTCACCTTGGGGCGAAGAAATTTGCATTTCTTGGGCTGAAGAGTTAGCCCAGCCTCTCGAAGGCGGTTGGAAAGTCTTTGGACCCGTGCCTCATGTTCTTTAAGCGGAGATGCATAACTTACGAAGTCGTCGAGATAGATGAATAGTTCTGCACTTTTTAAACCACTCAACGTGGAATCCATCATACGTTGAAAAATTGCTGGAGCACACTTAAGCCCAAAAGGCATACAGCAATATTCCCAATGACCATCAGGGGTGGGAAACGCCGTTCTTTCAGCGCCTCTGGGGTCCATTGGTACTTGGTGGAACCCACTGGCAAGGTCAAATACACTGAAGTACTTGGCCCCGCCGAGTTGGTCTAAAATATCGATTATGAGTGGAAAGGGGTAAGCATCCCCAATGGTTATCTTATTTAGATTTCGAAAATCGATAACCATTCTCCAATTTTTGTTTCTTTGAGCGTCAGATTTCTTAGGGACAATCCATGAAGGAGAATTATACGGAGATTTTGATTTTCGAATAATTCCTTGTTTAAGTAGGTTATCCACTTGTTTCTTAATTCCGTCGCGGTGTTCTTGAAAAACCCGATATTGCTTGATTCGGACTGGTTTGTCACTCGTGGTTTCGATTTTGCAGGTAAACTTTTTAGAACGTCCCAGGCGATCACCAGGGAGGTGAAATATGTCATGATTTTTCTGAATAAGTCGGAAAATTTGCTTCCTTTCGGTGCTGCTGAGATGATTGGTCGGAATTTTATTAAAGATTGCTTGGATACGATCTCGCTTAGAGAGTGAGTGTATTCCAGATGGAGTTTCCGCTATGTCGGAAAATTCATCGGATGGGTCAAGATGATCGAATTCAAATTCTTCGAAACAAACATCTACGTCAAAGATCTTGAGGGTAACAGTTCCAATTATTGGCATACTGCTGATCGCTATGCCGCCCACCACACCACCATTTTCAGGGTTAAAGGTGGTCTCATCCCCCAGAGCATCGATGCAAAGGAGATTCAGGTCAGAACCTGTATCCAACAAAACTTCGCATCTGTCCTGGAAGAGGTCTGTAGATGTAATCCAGACTCGTTGACCCTTACCGATGACTAGTGTGAGGGTTTCGGACGTTGAAGGATTCTGAACTCCTTCACCGTCTGAGTTTTCTGATGAGGACTCGTAGGTCGGCGAGACTCGCGGGGCATACTCGCAGTCGCCTCGGTCTGTCGAGCGCCCGTTGAGTTCAAATGTTCGTCATTGTCTTTTGAAGAGACAGATTTACTTGCCTCGCAACGAGGGCAGAAGGGACAGTTACAGCAAGGAGCCTCTAGTTTCAGATGTTCAAGTTTTTCTGTGTCAATGTCTGCAGAGTCGAAAGTCACAACCTTTTTCTTCGTTAAAGGAGGTTCTTCTGTTCGTGAGCCTCATGAACTTTTCTTTAACGTTCGTGACGTCGAGTCGTCGTCGTAGGTCCGTCCACGTCCCCCTTTACTCGAGGTGTAAGTGTACGTTCGGTAGTCAGCTGACGCTGAGCTATCGTCGGACTCCACACCGTCTTCGCTGTCTGTAGCGTATTTACTCGGTCTGTAATGCTTTTTAGAGTAAGAGAACGTTCGTCTTCTGGTTTCTCTACGGTCGTCGTAATCGTCATAATCCTTGCGAGGTCTCTGATAGTCGTCTTTCGAGTAACGTCTGTTATAGTCTCGGTCGTAGCCTATGTTTCTCTGAAACTGACGCTGATAGTCGTTAGATTCGCATTTACGCCTTGGTCGTATGCATTCGCGAGTTCGTTCTTCTTTTACTGCCTTATAAAGATCATCGAGCGTCTTTGGATCTTTTAGACTTGCAAGACATTTTGGGAGGTCAGGCAAAGCGGAATAAAGAGTATCGAATCCAACCTTCTCTTGTTCCGATATGATGGCTTCCCGATTCTCCTCTGGTAACGCGGCTTCCAGGCATCTGAAGCTAGACATTTGTGCCAAACAAGAGCTGGATCGCCGTCTCGATACCTTTCTCCCAGTATCTCGAGAAGTTTTACGACACTGTGAATCGGAGTGTATTCATTCTGATCTCTAGCGCGACCGGAAATTCTTTTTACGATTTTCGCAACGAACATGTCCTGATGTTCCGGGATGATGCAAGGTAAACAACTCCGTACGATTGCGTCAAATTCTTAAATTAATACAAATTTTTTTTCCAACAGCTCAAAGCTGTACAGTAAGGTCGATGTGCGACTTATTGTTGACTTTGCGATTTGGTTGCGAAGTCGCGGACGGTGAACTCAGGCGTTTTGCAACTCGAAATGAGGGGCGAAAAATGCTGAATTTACAATACGTGGAATTGCTACCTGTTAAGGTGTGGCAAGTCCACGAAAGCAGGGTGTGGCACTCTCAAAAAAATGCCACGAAACTCAAAATTCTAAGATGTGAAAATTTCGTGAAGAGAAAAATAACCACAAAAATCTCAAAAGTGGTAGAGGAATTATTACTGTGGCTCAACAAGAAGGATTTTTATTTCGAAAATCCCACCGCTGCCACCAGTGTTCTTTATGTTATGTCCGCCGCTTAAATTTAAATTGATTATCCGGGATTTCTCCCTTTGATAGCGATAGAAAAATTTAGACGAGCGATTTGGAGGTTGCGGACAACATTAAAGAATACGAGGAAGAGCTATCTTCCTATAATTTTTATTTGTGGTGGATCTTTTGCAAAGTAAGAACCCAAACGGGTTATTACTTTTTCAACGCCTAAGCGGAGTCCTGCAATGATTGACTGCAAAAAGATGTCAATTTTAGAATGCCTTATTGATTATTCAACGCCGAAGCGGATTCCTGCAATAAGGTTTAAATAGAAAATATTAAAGATCCTCTTATTGACCTTTCAACGCCTGCGGCGGAATCCTGCAATAAGAGTGCACGAAAGTTTGACGTTCGAATATTCGCGGACCGTAAGTTATAAGAACCGACTAGCCATGAGCTATGGGTGCTCAGACTTTTCATAAACTTTGATTTAGCGATTGATGGGGAATTTTTAATTATTGTCATTGGTGGAAGGTGACGACAGTTTATTAATTGTTCGTTTGCCTTGCTGCAGTTATCCTCCCACTATTCTTTGCCGCATAAAAGGTGGAAAGAGCTGACGCTGCGTTTTCGCGCGCTTTTAAAAAGAGGAGCTCTGTAATAGTTATTTTCAAATAATTATTAGAAAGAAAAAAAAATTATTTGGACATAACACGTGTGAGGACTAAAAATTGTACAATAAAAATAGTCAAAAAATTCGATGACTACCATAATTATGTATGCTCCTATCTATGATTATGTCGACAACGTTATCAAGCTTTTTAAGGTTTATGCTGAAAGAATAATAGAAAATTTTTACAGGGTTATTTTAATGATAATTCCTACAAATACAGGACTTAATATTTTACTTTTTTAACAAAGTATTTTGTTTGTGTTATATAATAATTTAAGTGGTAATATTCTAAATCATGGTATTGTGTTCTGCCTACAAAACCGTTAATCTCTGTTGAAAAACTATTGGTCTCATAAGTTTCTTTATTTTACAACATCTTTGTTGACATGACGTCTTTAGAATAAAATTACACGCAAAATTGCCAATCTCTTTCTTTAGAAATTTCTAATGTAACTTAGGTCGAACTTACTCTCTAAATCTTAAATAGTAAAACGTACTGAAAATCAGTTTATATACACTACTTTACAGCTATAAGTATGCCACTTGGAATACTTATAGCTGTGAAGCATCGAATAGTTACCGTTTTAGATTTAGAGAGTAGAGATGAGCACAATGCGTACATTTTAATATTCATTCTTACGCAGCGCGAATTCGGCTTCCAATTAGCCAGGGAGCATTAATTATTATTCACATATGCGAACGCCATGATAGCTTATCAAAAATAACCGCCTAAATTATAATAGTTCAATAGATTATGTACTTCATGGTATATGATTTATCTTATTATTACGTGCTGATAGGAGCATAACAGAGGTTTAACGAGTGAGAATTCGATGTAAATTTTGAAACGATCATAGAGCACGTAACGTTGTGCGTTTTAAGTCGTGCAATTTTATGCAGCATCGAAATAATGCAGAGAGATGCTTTTACTTGGTTACAAGTTGACGTAGATCATCTGGAAAAATCAGAGGCATCGGAGAAGGAGTATAAATTTTTTAGTTATAAAATAACGAACTCATTAGTGCCAACTATCAACATGTTTGATACGTTGAGACACAAAGTTCGTAAGTAGATGTGTTGTAATGTTTTTCGGCATGAAGTAAATGCAATTAATTATCTGGGTGAACAATAACAATATTCTGAATACTAGTAATAGACAATCTTGAACTTCTGAATTATATACTTATCAATCCAAGCGCCAGATTAGTGTAAGGTACAGATAAAGAGTAATTAATTTTATCCGGGTGTCAATCGTTAACAATAAGGATTTTCGAGAGAGTTTGTTTTAATAAATGTGCTGAGATAGTTTCAGATGCTAAGTAAACAATATTTTATTTGCCTTCAGTCTCCTTCTTCGTCTTCTACATTTTTTTCTGCTTAGTCATAGTATATCATCACGAATCTTTTCAAATTTTTCACGGAGAAATTTCGATTCTTAGTGTAAGTATTTTTTAAGTCTGAAAATGACCGCTCTACTTCACAAAAAGTTATTGGTGCGTAAGTCATGCGCTGCACATCTTCAATGGTCTACTGGTCAGGAATTTCAGCATCTTGGTTACGTTTAAGACGTGAAAAAATATTCATCAGATCATTACAAAATTCGCTATTGTTCATCAAAACACTTCCCATTAGATTTCTTATATTTTCTGAAATTTCATGATCGTTTATTATTCCGGCAGCTATCGCAGTTACTACCTCTAGAGACTCGTATAATGCAAGACCTCGTGTTTCTAATCTCGTGATTGTCTGCACTATTGACTCATATTTTTCATGAATGATGCGAAATTCTTCTTGAAAGTCTGGTACTCTCCACAATTATTTTACATTTTGCACGGATACTGCATCATTTACTAATGCATCAATTACTGGTTGAATTTGCTGAAAATAATCATGGTAATAAATAGCTGCTTTCAGCAACTCTCCTCATTAAGTCACTATCAGATCTGGAGGTAATGGAATATTTGGTGCTAACTGATGAAAGATTCTTACTCGATTCGGTGCTTTTGAGGATACAGCTTTTGTATTTGCAATCATACCATTAGCGTCAACTGTCACGATTGCAGATCGTGATGAGCGTAGGTACGATATTCGTATAAAATGTATTGAATAAAAGGGTACTTACATTGATCAAGGACCGATCCTATGACCTGGACTCACGTGACCAAATGCTCAGTTTATTTTATTTTATATTTAATTCGCGCCCACATAATATTGTTGAAGACAATATTGATAAAACCCAAAACGATTTCTAATTTAGTATGTGACTGTTCTAATTTCAAAATCAAACGTCGAGCGGTAAACGTAAGATTGTGTACACCCTACTGTGAACTATCGGTCTGAGCGGCTAGACAAGTAGAAAATAAGGGATAAAGGAAGGTGGGTTGCCGAAAAGCCTCGTGAAGCTAGTATCTCATTGTTAAAGTAAAATTATCTGATAAATAATGTTTTTCACGCGTTTTATGTTAACGAGTAATTATTTATTAAAGACTCAATATTCTCAAAATACAAAACGGTTACAAATGGCAATCAATAGTAAATATAAAAGTAAATGTTTCATGCATATGGGTTACAAATATTTCGGAGTATATAAAAATGAAAATACCAAAAAATGGTTACAATGTTTATAAACTTACCCTAAACAGGTTTTGGTGAGGTGTCTGGACTGTCAGCAGTTACACAGGACACTTATTCACAACGCGTTCTCGCGGTCAATTAATTTGATTCCAATTTATCGAATTATTCATTTATTTGTATCAATTTCGATGTTTATGCGTTGTTAGATCTCTGTAGGATAAATTAAAATTAAGGTATTCGCGATTCTCGCGGTAAAATAATTTCAATGTATTCAAATTCTTCGCGTCTTCGCGGTTATATAAAATATAAATTTATAAAATCTTCGCGTATTTTCGCGGTAAAAATATTTCAAAATATTATTCAAATTCTTCGCTTTTTCGCAGCAAAATATTATTCAAAATTTTCGCATTTATCGCGGTAAAATAATCTTTGGTTTTTCACGTTTCCTGTGGTATATTTCTATATAAAAATAATAAAAATGAATGAAATTAAATGGATTAAAATAAGATGAAGATAATCAATGCTGTACCAGTGCTAAACGGTTGATATGAGTTCACGACTTACAACGATCAAGGACCAATCGTACGATCTGGGCTCACGTGACCGGATGCTATACGCTAATATCGCGTTGATTATGCTTCTGAAGCTAGTAGAAAATAATATACCGATTATACGAGCGCTTACGACGATCAAGGACCGATCCAATGATCTGGGCTCACGTGGCCGAATGCTAAATCGGGATATCAATCCTCTAGCCACGAACACCGTCAAGTGTCCGGAGTTCAGTAAGGTTCAGAGTATGATTCCCAAAAGAACTGATGAGCTAAAGTCCAAGGTCTTTTTATATGATCCTCACATATGAAAAGTGGTGGTAACCAGTTTCCCATATGAGAGGACGCGGACTCGCCCGAAAGTTCTAGGCCCATGCACACGTGTGATCCCTGGGAAACAGATTTTGACTATTAAGTAGGCTGGCGCCACTCTGTCGCTGAGCATGTCCGTGTAGGAAACCATAAATTTGAAGGTTTCCATTAGCTTTCTCTAATTTCCAAGAATCACATGCAGGTGCGCATGAGTTGGGTGGTCTATAATATTAAAATGAAAAATCAAAGAAGACTACCGCTTCTATGCTTAGATTAGTTAAATGGGAACGGATGCATAAATTTTAAAAGTACGTTAAGAAAAAAAAATGATGAAATTTCCAGAAAGAGAAATATAAAATAAGCGTGGTCCATTAGTACAATGCGACTTAATTGTGAAGCGTTGACAACGCTCAAGTAGGTATTTTTGTCTGGTACGACTTTCTGGCGTCAGTAAGTCGGCGTCATAAAAAAAAAGGTCTAAGTGCATGAGGTTTTTGGGTTCTCACGTATAGAGTGGACCGTTATGCGATCTACACTACTGATGTTCAATCTGTTAATTATTATATATATAAAAAAACAGGACTGAAGGTCTATTCGGAACGCATCGTTTTGCGTTGCCGCCTGTGTTTCACTGTTTCTGACTATGTCGCCATAGTTCTTGAGAAAAATAGTTCTGTTGGATCTGGAATTGTCTGCTGCGTGTAATTTTCGAAAAATTTGTTGAATTTTTCATTCCTCAATTTCTCAAAAGGAATATTAGCAGATATAAACGAGTCTGTCAGGTCATAGAAAAAAGTACTCTTGCGCGATGAACATACGGCAGCAGCATTTTCACTTGGTTACACGCGTTGAGCGCGAATTCTAGTGACTCGTTGATGAGTGCCAGTAGCATGGTGACGACTGATATCTATTTTCATGACGGAATTTAAAACAACACAACAATAGGTACAAGTGACACAATTATCACCAAGTTCATAAACTTCCTCCGGTAACTGCAAAGTCCGGCAAATTGTCTGCCACTTTGGCTCGAACTCATTAGCTGACCCAATTTACTGTAAATTACTATAAACTACCATGAGTTACAGATTTATACTAATCTAGCAAAAAATTACACTAAAATTTCTGTATCTTACGGTAGATTTTACGCAATGGCCAAAGAAACAACGTCCTTGAGAATGAAAACACTGCATGGTAAATTTAAGCGTATTTTACAATAAATTACTCGTATTTGAATCGACCGTATAATGAGAGTTTTCTCTAAAATACAAGGAATTTGACAAACTCTTACGGTTAATTAAGATAAGTTGTATTTGCTAGAGCTATTTACAAAAAAATAAGAATTCAAAAATATTTGAGAGATATTTTTTTCATTTTTCAACAAAAGTGGTGTTCACTAAAATATTATCGTAACAAAAAAAATTAAAATTTGGACACTGGTTAACCCTCTCAGCCAGCCTTGAAACTTCCCGCTATTGTCAAGCTCAAAAATGTTATTGTAAATACATTTTCAAACTCTGTGAACTCAAAACTACCTTTGAATGCATTTCTTATTTCCAGCTATTAAAGTCAACAACGAAAAATTGTTTTTCCAGGGTTGAAATGGTATTCAGAAGATAGTTACATACAGATTACTTCAGCGATGGTCTTAATAAAAAATAACGATTATTTTTCCAGATATAAATGGATACTTTAAGACATAATACGTTATAACAAAATTATATGTTTCTTACACAATGCAACTAATTTATTTTTCAAGATTGAGAACTTGTTCGAGTCGGAGTTACAGAAAAGAAAGAATTTTAAATGTCTTAAGTCTTGAAGTCCGATATTTGTAAGACACAAGTCTGATACTTGTAAAACACATGGCTGAATTATGTCCGACACTTAAGAGAAACATGTCCAACAATTGTAAGACCTATGCCCGACAATTGTAAGACACAAGCCCAACACTTGCGAGAGACATGTCTGACACTTACAAGACACATGGCCGACATATGTGAGACACGTGGCCGACACTTGCGAGACACATAGCCGACTCTTTTAAGACACAAGTCTGACACTTGTAAGACACATGTCCGACATTTGCGAGACACATGTTTGACACTTGGGAGACACTAGTGAGACATATAGCCGACTTTTGTTAGCCACATGGTTGACACTTGTGAGACACATGTCCGCCACTTGTAAGACATGTGTCTGGCAAGAGTCAGACTTGTGTCTTACAAGTGTCGGACATGTGTCTCACAAGTGTTGGACAAGTGTCTCACAAGTGTAGGACATGTGTCTTACAAGTGTCAGACTTGTGTCTTAAAAGGGCCATGTGTCTCACGAGTATCCCGCAAGTGTCAGATATATGTCTTGCAAGTGTCAGACTTGTGTCTTACAAGTGTCAGACTTGTATCTTACGAGTGTCGGACATGTGTCTCACAAGTGTCGGACGGCTGTCTTACAAGTGTCAGACTTGTAAGGGTCGGCCATGTGTCTCACGAGTATCCCGCAAGTGTCAGATATATGGGTGATTCCGTTCTAACTGTGATATTGAATGTCCTGTATTGTTTGTTCTCACAGGCCATTAATTAATAATTAATTAATAAAATTTGTGTGTTAATTGGATAGTGATGAACATATTTCAACATTATTTATCTATTATATAACTTGCCACTCAGAGAAAACTTACGATATATCACTTAAATGTCAGTACCGTGTCATGCCCATTTCTAGAATTTACCAATAAATTGTTAATTTCTTTTGTCGCAATAAATGATTAAAAGTAATCACCTCATCAATCCTAATGTTTATGATCCAACTGAAAAAAATTGCCACACTTTCCGTCAATGTATTAAGTTAACATTAAATTCCGGTTCAATAACTTTTGTCTTTAAATTTTAACAAATTTCCGAATTTGAAATTGTGTGAATCGAACGCCATGTTCCTTGAGATATATGAATCGTACAGCAAACTATCTTGAAAGTACGTCACCTGAGTAATATTTACAAACACTGAGTTGATGAGAAAGTGCCAAGAGTTCGTGTCATATTAGAACTTAATTTTTGAAAAGGTATGTCATAAATTGTCTTGTCGATACCGTGGTATGGATGAACTTCATTAACCATTATTTTTTTTCTGAACAAAATATCAAATTCTTGTACTTAATACCAGTCTAAACTTTACAGTCAATGTCAGTACCGTGTCTCTGAATACCGTGTAAAATAATAATGAAAATAGTATATAGTTATAATGATTAGTTGTAAAATTATTTTAATCATTAATTAAAATTTTTTTTAGTACAGATGGCACCAGAACTTTGTGCTAGAAAGCTACCTGATACAAGTGACAATTAATTTTTTCATTATTTATTAATTTAATTAATTAGTTTATTTTTTATTAAATTCGATAAATTAAATTATAGTAGCTATAAATTATAAAGTTTACCGTTATTAATGATCATTAATGTGTTAAATAATTGTTGAAAAAAGAGTATAAAAGTGTTACAACAGAATTCAGAAATGAATTTAATAATTTTCTCAAATAATTTCTACCGAATTTAATTTATGTCAGTACGATGGAACGCAAAATTTGAAATTTGTATCTCGTTCCTGAGGCTTTCAAGTTGCAGTAAAATACTCTCAGATTTTTGTTTTTACAGTAAAATAGATAAATAACGTGCATAAAAAATTGAAAAAGTTCAACTTCAAGATCTTGAAAGTTTAGATAAAATAAATCACAGTTAAAATGAAATCACAAATATGTCTGGCGAGTGACAGACATAGGTATTACAAGTGCCAGACATGTGTCTCGCAAGTGTCATACTTGTGTCTTACAAGTTTCGGACATGTGTCTCACAAGTATCGGACATGTGTCTCACAAGTGTCGGACATAAGTCTCACAAATGGCGGCTATGTGTCCCACAAGTGTCTTGCAAGTGTCATACTAGTGGCTTACAAGTGTCGGCCACGTGTCTCACATTTATCAGACATGTATCTCACAAGAGTTAGACATGTGTCTCACAAATTTCGGCCATGTGTCTCCCGAGTGTCTTGCAAGTGTCGGACAAATGCCTTACATATGTTGGCCATGTGTCTTACATAGGTCCAAAATGAGCCTCGAAAGTGTCTCACTAGTGTCAGACATGTGTCTCCCAAGTGTCGAACATGTGTCTCCCAAGTGTCGGACATGTGTCTCACAAGTGTCAGACTTTTGACTTACTTAAAGAAAAAATCTTTAAAAATTTTTGGCTAATATAGAGATAACTTTTTACTCGAAAAAAAAGTCAGTAATGTTTATTTATACTATTTCAAAAAGTAAACAAATTTATACATAAAATTGTCTACGATTTGACGGTGAAAAAAAAATTATTTTACAATTTTTAAGTCAAATTTACCGTGAATTGAAGTATAAATTTGCAGATGAATTGAAGACAACCTTTCTGTAGTCAACTTCGAAGTGAATTTGCATCCTAATTCGGATAGTAAATTGTTTAAGCTCTAAAGACAAGAAAAATAAAAAAACGTAAATAATTATTTAAAATTTTGTAAATTGAAATTTATAGATAAGATTATTATAATAATTATTTTTGAGTAATTATTTTAAAATGAAAATAAATGAAGAACTCTTGTGTAACGGATCTAATGCTCTCGAAAAAATTTGGAAATTTTAGTGGGAGCAAAATCTGAAGCTCTAGAAGGACCTCGATAAATATTGAAAAAATATATTTAGTATAATTTTTTTTTAAGATTGATAATTTTAAAATGAATTTATATCTTGATTAATGTCAGAGATAAAAAAAATCAATGCAGATTTGCAAATAAAAAATTTCAGTAAAATTTTTTTTTAATTTTTGTCTTGACATAACTTTAACTGTTATATTTTTCAAATTAATAGTTTAATTTTTTTTTTTAGTTATAACGGATAAAATATTATTTTATTACAGGTTAAGATCAATAATAAATATATTTAGTAAAAATAAAACAAAAAGAAAATGGATCGAAAATAATTTACATTATTATGAATATATATTTATCGAAAATTAAAAAAAAAGTAAGGTTGAATGGTGGAGTTTATTATTTTAAATTTTTGTTTTTTTTTTTTTTTAATTATTTTTGTCCACTTCATTTATCATCAACAAATAATTATTTATTACTTACGAAATCTTTGTTACTTACCTGTATCGCTTGGGCTAACGCTTTCTGCACACATGAAATAAAAAAATGCCGCTACAAAAATGGCGCAAAGTTAAGCTTTACGCAGTGACATTAGCTTCTTTCTCGTCAGCTTCGAAAGTTGTATTCACTCAGGGGAACAATGGGACTTACGTCGCGTGTAGAACAGGGGAGTTCCGAGAATATTAAATACATGACAAGTTCACAGCGAGCTACATTTTTAAAAGATCAAGCTGATAGCCAACTTATCCACAAGTTAACTTCAATCTACAACCGTATTATAAAGCAAACTTAAAAAAAAGTGTTAGAAAGCCAGCAGTTACATTAAAATTGACAGTAAATTGTCTGTAATTTACGCATAAGTTGACTACAAGTGTTACTGCTGGACAATGACGTTAAGTTTATTGGAAGTTTCATTCCAAATTGAAAACAAGTTTTTCTGCAAAATTACATTCAGATAACGGCAGTAGATTCGCATCAACTAGTTGGTAAATATTATTTAGCCAAAGCTTGCCAGAAACTTAACGTTAAGTTAGTTAAAAATGTTTCACTGCCGAACTTGCTAAGCAAGTGTTAGGTAGGTAGGTAGGTTATTTTGGGGGGGGGGGGAGGAAAAATCTTCAAAAGACACCGACGGGTGTAAGTTGAAGATGATGGTCGGTAGTGTGAGATTTTTACTGACTAAAAAACCTCCTTTTCTCGTTCCCTGGGTAGAGCAGGGAAGACTGGGTTGGAACCGCGTTAGCATTACTTCAACCCCAGTCCGTGTTACGTTATTCACGTCGATTTACATGTTGATCGTCTCTTTCTGATATCTTACATTTCAGAAGGCGCTGTGCGTAGGCTGCAATTTTCTTCCAATTTTCTTCTCGCAATAGCATATAAGTCACTAGATTCATTGGGCTAAGCGCGTTGTCGATGGTTTCATCAATGCCGTCTCTGAGGCTCTTCCAGCGCTCACACTCAAAGAACGTGTGCTCGGCGTCGTCGTTTTTATCCTGGCAGTATTTGCACATCGGTGTGTGGTGTAGGTCCATCTTGTACAGATATGCGTTGAAGGATCCATGACCCGTCAACAATTGGGTTAGATAGAAGTCTGTCTCCCCGTGGTTTCGGGAAAGCCAGACTTTGATGTTGGGGATCAGGCGTGCTGTCCATCTGCCTGTGTTTCCGTTCTCCCATCGATTATTCCAATCCTCCATTGTTTTCGTCTTTATCATTGCTCTTGCTTTCGTTTTGTTATTCTCGCTGGGCTTCAAATTATGTAGTTTGAATCTTTCTAGGGCTAGTAAATCTATGGGTGCGGCTCCGGCTATGACTAGTACGGCTGCTTCAGAGACTGTGCGGTATGCGCAGGTAACCCTCAGGGCTCCTCGCCGTTGAACTGCCGTGATCTTTCGTCTGTAAAATTTTTGTTCAAGAATATGGGCCCATATTTCCGCTCCGTAGAGTAAGATGGAGTGGACCACTTCTAGAAGGACTCTTCTTTTTTTGGCTCGTGGACCTATTGCGTTGGTCATGATTCTTGATATGTTAGACACCGTTTTGCTGGCTTTAGTGCATACGCTGTCAAGATGTTCACGAAAAGACAGTTTTGTGTCTATGATCATTCCCAAATAGCGTAGTGCCCTCGTTGACGACAGTATTGTCTCGCCGATATCTATACTGAAAGGCGTCGGGAACCATCTCTGACGTGTTAGAACTACCATCTCTGTTTTGTGCTTGGCAAGCTCTAGGTGATGCTTTTCGAGCCAAGCCTCTACAGTGTCAACAGTTGACCGAACTAATAGTTCTGCGTCTTCGATGCTGTCTGCTAAAATCGTGGCTGCGACATCATCTGCAAAACCGGTAAGTTCTACTTGTTCCGGCAGTGGTAAATCCAGTAGCTCATCGTAGTCTGCATTCCACAAGTCGGGGCCTATGACCGAACCCTGTGTTTTCTTGTTTCACTTTGAATCGGTGTTCCATTGCGTTCATAATGTCGTCCCAGCTTGCGCTGTTGAAGGCATTTTTCACATCTAGGGTGAGAAGGATGCAGACTTTGCGTGACTTTAAGTTACCTGACCACGCCCGGCTTACAGCTTCTATAACTTTCTTGACCGCTCCGATAGTTGAATGGCCCTTTCGAAATCTGTGTTGATTTTCGGAGAAGTCGCCTGAGTGAACTACATCTTCGCGAATTCTCGCTTGTACCAGCTTTTCAAGGAGTTTTCCGGCGATGTCTAGCATGCAGAGTGGTCTAAAAGATGCAGGTGTTTGTGGAGCCGCTTACCCTTTGTCTAGAAGGACCAGTCTTTGTCGCTTCCAGATGATAGGAAAAATACCGGTTACGAGGCATGCATTATATGCGTTGAGCAGCATGTCCGGAAATTCCTGCGCTATTATTTTTATCACCGACGCTGGTATGCCGTCAGGACCAGGTGCTTTGCTAGCCTTGAGGGACTTTGCTGCGTCTTGCAGCTCTTTGAACGTAAAAACGGTAACCTCATCATTGGTTTTAAAATGCCTTTTATCTCGTGGAGGGTGTTTAGGAAATAGCTCCACCAGTAGGCCGGTCTGCGTGATTCACGATTTCTCGACCGTAGCATAGAGGCATCGTAGGAGTTAGCGATAGCTTTCATCGTGTTCTGGACCAATTTCTCCGCCTCGCTTTTATTGCTAGGAGTCGAAATAGATTCGAGGGATGCCCAGCTTCGAGAGAGGGATTTTCGGAGAGCTTCTGAGTCAAGCTTTCTGGGATTCCACCTTCGTTTTCTAGTGCCTTGATTGATTGTTACAATTGGAGCCACTCTAACACTGAATGTTATATGCTGGTGGTCGCTGCCACTAAATTCTTCAGAGACAGACCAATCCACGATCTTGCTGGCGATTTTTGGGGTTCCCAAGGAGATATCAAGAACATACTGTTGATAACCTGGTCTCCTGAAGGTTGATGTGTTTCCAGTGTTCATTACTATGAGATCGAGTCTAGCTGCAAAGTCAGCGACGTCGTTTCCTCTGGCGTCTGAGAACGTAGCCCCCCATTCAGAAGATTTGGCGTTGAAGTCACCGGCAACGATGACTTCTCCATCAAAATCGCCAAGGGTGTCTTCGATGTTTGCCAGTTTTCGGCGGAACACGCTGATCCCTTCATTTGGTGACAGGAAGACACTCACGAAGTACGTCATGGGAGTTTTTATCCAGACGTAACCTTCTCTGCATCCACTGCTGAGAATCGTTATTCTGCTCGGGTTTGTAACCCATAATGCTGCGGTGTTCGTTTTATCAGAGAACCATGTTTTGTCTTGAGGATTTGAAAGTTGTTCACTGATAATACAGATGTCAATTTTGTCCTCGTAGACACGTTGGTTGAGCAGGTTTTGCGCTAGCACGCACCTGTTCAAGTTTGCTTGAAATATGCGTGTCATTTCTGTGCCTTATTAGCTTCTGCGAGCGCCGTTTGAAATACCTTGCATGCCCCTGAGCCCGATATATGACACAGCCTATTATTGGAACCTTCGTCAGTAGCACAGAGAAAACATCTTGGCTGTTCTACACAACCCGCAGACTTATGATTTTCTCCGCCACATTTGTAGCAGCTCTTGCTTCGGTCTGGGCCTTTGCAGGAGCGTGTTTGGTGGCCATATCCGAGGCATTTAAAACAGCGAGTGACTCTTACAACGGAGCAGATGCGGCAGTAAACCCATCCGATTTTGATCCGGGCTTTTTCGAGTGCTTTACTTGCGTTTTGCAGATCGATTTCACAGAATGCTGCCTTCTGGCCTCGTGGAGTAGTCTTGGTTAGATTTACCCGTCGAATCGATTTGGTATTTGCACCGTTTTCCTCTGGCTTGACTTTGGCTTTGATCTCTTTCAAAAGCTCTGCGTACGTTCGCCCTGACGCCGGTTTGATGAGAACCGCTTTGTTTCGGGATTTTCTCTTTTCCACCTTGTGCTGGGTTTTCGTATGGCCATTTTGTATTTTAGTCCCATTTTGTGCTAGCCTGAGCTCTTGCGCGATTTTGTTTTTTTTCGGTGTTGGCTGGTCTCGCCTAACCTTATGCTGAACTCTTTTCCAGTTATCATCTTGTACCGGCTTTTTAGTGGCACGAGGGTCAGGAGCTGAGGTTGGACTAGGTGTAGGTGGTGGTCTTTTCTTTGGGCCTTTCCCCACCTTCCTAGTGACCTCCTTTGGGGTGCATGATGGGTCCGAGTGCGCCACCATCCAGGGTGACGTTTGCGTTGTCGACGTTGCTTGCTCCCCTGATTTCTGCGGAGTGACAGGGAAGTCCTTTAGTGCCAAGTTGTACGCGGTGCTGATTGAGCCTGCTAGCCGCTTGATATCGCCGTGCACGTTTGTTCTCGTCTTAATGAACTCAAGGAGTTCTTCTATTTTTGCGCCAAGGCGTTCGACAGGTGACTGCCGGACCTCTGTAGCAGGGGCTGAGGGTAATCTACTACGATGAAGGAGAACGTTTGAAGAGTCCATCCGAGTGCTACTTCCATTTCTTGTTCCGGTAGTATGCCTGGCTTGTTTTCCTACCGTCGTTCCAGTAGCGTTAGCGGCCTGGTTCCCTACCGTTGAGTTGAGTATTAGGTTGCTTCCCCCACAATCCATGAAGCTTGCGTCAGCCACCGGGGCTTGCACCCGATCGGAACCGTCGGCGGAGGTAGCCAGCGTAGGCGTGTCCGCGTAGGGTTTATCGTTATTTCTACCACTCATTTCATCATTGTTGTTGTTTGTGGTTATTTTATAGAGGTGTCCTACCTCTTCGCACCACTTTTGATCCGCGGGGGCTATTTTATTTCACCCCTACCCACCGAAAATCCGGTGAGGGCTTTCCCCTATCCGCCACCTGGGGACGCGCTCTCTAGAAGTTGGGTTTCTCCCGAGAGAGGTAGGTAGGTTAGGTAGGTAAGTAGGTAGGTAAGTAGGTAGGTAGGTAGGTGAAGGAAAGAGTAATAAAAGTTAAAAAAAAAAAAGTATTGACAAAAAAGATCGCAGAGCGCAAATGTGGGGAGGAAACTCGGTTTTAAGTTTACATGAAGGTTGCAGAAAACGATATTATAGCAGTTCATCATTAGTGAAATCCATAACAAAGGAAAAATTGCTTCGATTAACCTCGTCAGCATCAACAGTAGAATCTAATATAGAATTTGATATCGTTAATTTGTGTTTCTTTTGCGGATTACCTTCAGATCGTTCACATAAACGCGTTCACAATATTATAAGTAATTCTGTTATAGGTTGATAGATGCTGCCGAAAGGAAAGAGAATGAAAAAAGTAAAATATTGATTTTTCGATTGAGGAATATGCCCTTAAGTCATTGTGAAGCCGCTTACAATTATAAACGTTTTGTTAATTTTAATGTATAGAAACACAACCAAAAATTTCTGCAGCAAAAAAAGAGGTTACAAAAATTTTAAAAAATCTTTGTCACTACATTGAAGAAAGTAACAAACATCAATTAAAGCTAAAAGCATTGAAAGATGTCATGGGCACAAATCGTTTAAGTAATTTCGTATTCTTTCAGACGTTGAAAAAAATGCTCGGATGATATTTTCAAACACGCAAGAGTGGTTAGGAATCAATCATATATTATGAAATTTATGAAATTGCAAAAATTTGGATTGATTGGTTAATTAATGAGGATACTGGTGGACTGGATGATCTCCAACAACAAAAAATTGCATAAATTGCTAGTAGTTTACTTCGCAATGCAATTATAAAATTCGATTATTCCGATCAATTATATCCACCCGCGCCAACTGTTCTAGAAAATGTCGTGTCTTCGATTCTTCCATTTCGAACTTTATTTCTTGGCAACTTACTGCTTAAAGAAAATACAGAATCATACCATAAAAATTTAGTTGTACGTGATATTATTGCTCATTCATCCGTAAGTTATCTGCGTCAGAAAAAATTCATCTCATCACTGCAGTTAGTCATTGGTAGCTATATTCACATAAAAACAGGCTCAAAACTCATTATTAATCTGTTGTCAAAACTGGGTGTATGTTCTTCCTATTACAACATTCAACTTCAAGGAGCATCGACAGTTATGAATCCGTTAGTCAAGAAGTTAAATGTTGAGAAACCTTTTGTTCAGTTTGCGTTCGATAATACAGATCAGAACGCAAAAACATTGGATGGTAAAGAAACCTTTCATTGCCTTGAAGGGATTGCATCTTACACTTCTGATTGGTCAATTTTCTATGAATGTATTCCGGTTAAGCTTAAAAAAATGTCAACTGCTCAATCGCTAGTATCTAGACATGTGATTCCTAACGTGTTGTTATGTCGAAATAATTTTTTTTTTTCCTAATAATTATTTACAAATAATTATTACAGAGCTCTTCTTTCCAAAAGCGCGCGAAAACGCAGTGTCAGCTTTTTCCACCTTTTATGCGGCAAAGAATAGTGGGAGGATAAATGCAATTAGACGAACGAACAACTTATAAACTGTCGTCACCTTCCACCAATGACAATAATTAAAAATTCCCCATCAATCGCGAAATCGAAGTTTATAAAAAGCCTGAGCACCCATAGCTCTGGGCTAGTCGGTTCTTCTAATTTACGGTCCGCGAATATTCGAACGTCGAATTTTCGTGCACCCTTATTGCAGGATTCCGCCCCAGGCGTTAAAAGGTCAATAAGAGGATCTTTAATATTTTCTATTTAAACCTTATTGCAGGAATCCGCTTCGGCGTTGAATAATCAATAAGGCATTCTAAAATTGACATCTTTTTGCGGTCGATTATTGCAGGATTCCGCTTAGGCGTTGAAAAGGCAATAATCAACGTCTTTATCTATTAAAAATCCTCAAAGATTAATAGAAACTTCCGGTCCGATTGAAATAGTGACGCAAATCACGTGAATTTGCGATTCCATCCCGGGTTGTGTTATTTTGCGCATGAAATCACTTTTCGGGTGTGTAAAGAGGACACATTAAACATAAAATAAAAATCTTATAAAAATATCCGTAAATAATAAATATTCTAAAATATCAATTGTTTAAAATTTGTGAAAAGGATTCAGTGTACAAGTGAATTGTAGCTAAATCAGTAATAAAAAGCCGAAAATCATAAGTTCAGCCTTCCAAGTTTCATTCAAGAATAGCACATAAGTTTACATCCTACTACCCCAGCCGCGCCCATCTAACCAAATCCTACAGGAAGAAGCTGAGTGAGCTGCAACGTTCTGGAGAGATCTAAGCTGCCGTGACTAGAAAGAAAGAAACGTCGAAAGGAAGGTGAAAGATTTACGTTCTATTCTTTCATAAGATAACGGTTTCAACACAAGATCACCAGTCTCTTCGGAGACGTTTGGGTTCTTACTTTGCAAAAATCCACCATAAATAATAAATCATAGAAAGATAGCTCTTCCTCCTAATCTTTGATGTTGTCCGCAACCTTCAAATCGTTCGTCTAAATTTTTATTAATTTAAGAATTTGACGCAATCGTACGGAGTTGTTTACCTTGCATCATCCCGGAACATCAGGACATGTTCGTTGCGAAAATCGTAAAAAGAATTTCCGGTCGTGTAGAGATCAGAATGAATACACTCCGATTCACAGTGTCGTAGAACTTCTCGAGATACTGGGAAAAAGGTATCGAGACGGCGATCCAGCTCTTGTTTGGCACAAACGTCTAACTTCAGCCAGCCCAAGAGGGGGCGAAACTATCGAAGATTTCTTTTTCACAGTGCACAAAATGATCAGATGCCTGGAAGCCGCGTTACCAGAGGAGAATCGGGAAGCCATCATATCGGAACAAGAGAAGGTTGGATTCGATACTCTTTATTCCGCTTTGCCTGACCTCCCAAAATGTCTTGCAAGTCTAAAAGATCCAAAGACGCTCGATGATCTTTATAAGGCAGTAAAAGAAGAACGAACTCGCGAATGCATACGACCAAGGCGTAAATGCGAATCTAACGACTATCAGCGTCAGTTTCAGAGAAACATAGGCTACGACCGAGACTATAACAGACGTTACTCGAAAGACGACTATCAGAGACCTCGCAAGGATTATGACGATTACGACGACCGTAGAGAAACCAGAAGACGAACGTTCTCTTACTCTAAAAAGCATTACAGACCGAGTAAATACGCTACAGACAGCGAAGACGGTGTGGAGTCCGACGATAGCTCAGCGTCAGCTGACTACCGAACGTACACTTACACCTCGAGTAAAGGGGGACGTGGACGGACCTACGACGACGACTCGACGTCACGAACGTTAAAGAAAAGTTCATGAGGCTCACGAACAGAAGAACCTCCTTTAACGAAGAAAAAGGTTGTGACTTTCGACTCTGCAGACATTGACACAGAAAAACTTGAACATCTGAAACTAGAGGCTCCTTGCTGTAACTGTCCCTTCTGCCCTCGTTGCGAGGCAAGTAAATCTGTCTCTTCAAAAGACAATGACGAACATTTGAACTCAACGGGCGCTCGACAGACCGAGGCGACTGCGAGTATGCCCCGCGAGTCTCGCCGACCTACGAGTCCTCATCAGAAAACTCAGACGGTGAAGGAGTTCAGAATCCTTCAACGTCCGAAACCCTCACACTAGTCATCGGTAAGGGTCAACGAGTCTGGATTACATCTACAGACCTCTTCCAGGACAGATGCGAAGTTTTGTTGGATACAGGTTCTGACCTGAATCTCCTTTGCATCGATGCTCTGGGGGATGAGACCACCTTTAACCCTGAAAATGGTGGTGTGGTGGGCGGCATAGCGATCAGCAGTATGCCAATAATTGGAACTGTTACCCTCAAGATCTTTGACGTAGATGTTTGTTTCGAAGAATTTGAATTCGATCATCTTGACCCATCCGATGAATTTTCCGACATAGCGGAAACTCCATCTGGAATACACTCACTCTCTAAGCGAGATCGTATCCAAGCAATCTTTAATAAAATTCCGACCAATCATCTCAGCAGCACCGAAAGGAAGCAAATTTTCCGACTTATTCAGAAAAATCATGACATATTTCACCTCCCTGGTGATCGCCTGGGACGTTCTAAAAAGTTTACCTGCAAAATCGAAACCACGAGTGACAAACCAGTCCGAATCAAGCAATATCGGGTTTTTCAAGAACACCGCGACGGAATTAAGAAACAAGTGGATAACCTACTTAAACAAGGAATTATTCGAAAATCAAAATCTCCGTATAATTCTCCTTCATGGATTGTCCCTAAGAAATCTGACGCTCAAAGAAACAAAAATTGGAGAATGGTTATCGATTTTCGAAATCTAAATAAGATAACCATTGGGGATGCTTACCCCTTTCCACTCATAATCGATATTTTAGACCAACTCGGCGGGGCCAAGTACTTCAGTGTATTTGACCTTGCCAGTGGGTTCCACCAAGTACCAATGGACCCCAGAGGCGCTGAAAGAACGGCGTTTCCCACCCCTGATGGTCATTGGGAATATTGCTGTATGCCTTTTGGGCTTAAGTGTGCTCCAGCAATTTTTCAACGTATGATGGATTCCACGTTGAGTGGTTTAAAAAGTGCAGAACTATTCATCTATCTCGACGACTTCGTAAGTTATGCATCTCCGCTTAAAGAACATGAGGCACGGGTCCAAAGACTTTCCAACCGCCTTCGAGAGGCTGGGCTAACTCTTCAGCCCAAGAAATGCAAATTTCTTCGCCCCAAGGTGAAATATTTGGGTCACATTATCACTAAAGATGGTGTGAACCCTGACCCAAAGAAAATTTCATCCCTTAAAAACGCTTCGCACCCCCGTAATCATACAGAAGCGCGAAAATTTAGTAGATAAGCAAATTACTACCGACGATTCATTGAAAACTTCGCTGAAAGAGCAAAACCGATCACTGACCTTACCAGGAAAACCAAACCGTTTGTCTGGTCGGTTGATTTGCAAAAGGCTTTCGAGGATATTAAGAACGCGCTATGCGAAAACTCATTCCTTGCTTATCCAAACTTCAATCGACCTTTCATATTGGCAACCAGTTCCTCCGATGTCGGTGTTTCAGGCATCTTGAGCCAGAAACTGGAGAACGAAGATCGTACGCCTGGAAACCCCGATAAAAATGTTAAGAAAATTGTCTTCTGTACGTCCCGAGTCTTACAAGAGACTGAGACAAGATACACACACAATGAAAAAGAGTGTTTGGCAGTTTTGTACGCGGTGCAACAATTTCAGCCTTACCTTTATGGTAATCCTTTCACCTTGTATACAAGCAGCCCTTGTATGTCTTGGTTGAAAGACAGCCAAACTGTCACCAAACGACAAATTAAATGGAGATCCAAACTAAGTGAATACAAATTTTCGGTTATAGTTCGACATAAAATCTCAGAACAATATGCCGAAGGGTTGTCCTACAATCCTGAGGGTAGATCTCCAGAGGAAATGGCTCCAAACCAAAATTCGGTCGAGGAAGCAGTGATGCTCCTACTCAAAAAAAACTTCTTGTCCTGACGAGGAAGCCATAGCAGCTGTAAAACGAGGAAGAAACCCCGGAAGTAAAAACAAACCTATGGTTAACAGCGCTCCACAACCTCGTGATACAATTGCATCCGAATTACGAATGAGACGGGCTACGGAACTGACACAAAACCGGAAAAAGGTAAACTATTGCGAAATAAGTACGACCGAACCTGACTCCTCAGAAAGTATCGAAGATGACGTTTTCGAGGTAAATCAACCAGGACCATCCTCAGCACCTCAGGCTACAGCCAACCCGGAAGTGGAGATTGGGCCAGTATCCAGACTCGAACTGGAAGAAACAGATGAGAAAGAAGAAGAAGCAGTCCGACTCATGAATGAAGAATATCTGCTCAACGAATCGGAGAAAAGTTCCAGCGATCAGAGAGATAAAAATACTCCTGAAGCGAGAAATCGACAGCAAATGCGCGAAGATTTGAGAAAATCATTTCAACTCTTCGATAAAGCCCTAGAAAAACGAGCAATTAACGTTTCAGGTGAAGAAGCGGATCGTACTGTTCGTCCAGAAGATTATTACAATCTACTGCCTGTAGTCAGCCCTCAAGTAGCCAAGTCAGAAAATATCTTGAACAGGGCTACTTATCAGACGAACACGACGAATCGGAAGACTCGGATGATTCCAACGAAGAAGGAGAAGAAGAATTCCTTCGTGAAAATTAAGACATAGAAGAAAATGAAGATTCAAGTGAAGTCAGCTGCTCTGAACCGGAATTCCAACTGGAAATAACCCCTGCAACTCCACAGACACCGCGAGCTGATGAGATTCGAGAGAAATATCGCACCGCAGGAAGAAGTCCTTCGACTCCTATGTGGAAGAACACGGTGCTGAAAGCTGCGCAGGCAAATTGCAAAGAACTTGACTACGACGATCATACAAAGAGCTTTTATTGAAAGGACACCGGAAGTTCTGATGACAATGCATCTCCAGTCATCGCGAGGCCATCTACTTGCCAAACTCTGAACGTAGAAGATGTTCCTGCAGCCTCATCCAGTATGGCACACGTGGAAACGCGCAAACGCAAAGTCATTGACGAACAACTGGGGGATGAGCCGGAGATGAATGTAGATTCACCTCCTAAACTTCCGAATCAAGCTCCGTGGTACGTATTTGATCCTCCTTCCTCAGATATATCGTAAGATCTGAGTGATCAATGCTATTCTCCACCGGAAGTTTCGTCTTCCTCGAGCTCTGAGTCTGAGAGACCTCGGAAACTACCTGAAAATCGAATCAAATTCAAGGACAGTCGAGATGGAATTACTTAAGTGAGAGACCACTTGGTACGTTTCCTGTCACTGGATTGTGAGTTGGTGAAACCAGTTTCACGATTGTTAAGAGATCTCACTTTCATCGATCAGGAAGATCTGAAGACAGCCAAACCAAAGATGGGTGATGTATTAATTACAAAATTGGGTCAGTGCTTTATCTTCACGGTCTTTGTCAAGAAAAATCATTTCGAGAAAATCGATTTAAATAATTTAATTGAAGGATTACGAAATTTAAGAGTGTCCATGTTCAAACATGAAATCTATACATTCCGCATGGCGAAACAGGGGGATGAATTTGATGATATAAACATTAAGCCTTATCTCATACAAGAATTGGGCGACTGTACTATCGAGGTAACACTTTGCGAAGGAAATATAGAAGTTCCTACCAAAGAGTTACGCGATAAAATCATTGAAGAAAACCACTGCAGCCCTATTGCGGGCCACAATGGTGTCGTGAAAACTTATTGGCGAATTCGAGAGAGATTCTACTGGCCAGGTATGAAGAAAAGAATCTATAGATTCATACGGAAATGCGAAATCTGCCAGAAGAATAAACTCACCCGAATCAAAACAAAACAACAAATGATGATAACCGATACTTCCTTCGAACCCTTCGAGAAAATCTTTATTGATACCGTGGGACCACTTCCTATGACTAGGAGTGGGAATGTCCACATATTGACTATTCAGGATAATTTCTCGAAAGCCGTAACAGCAATTTCGATACCTGATATTCGATCGACAACAGTGGCAGAAGCCTTTGTAGATCGTTATATGTACTATTATGGTTGCCCGAGCGTCATCTTCTCAGATAAAGGTACTTCATTTACCTCTAAAATAACACAACAACTTGCGAAAGCCCTAAAAATCCAAAGATTAACGACTTCGGGTTATGACCCCCAATCAAATGGTTCTCTGGAAAGGAGCCATCAACCACTGATAGATTTCTTAAAAGTAATCTTAGATAAGTAACCGGACTGGGATCGATATGTGAGTCTTGCGGCATTGAGTTACAATACCAAGGTGCATACTTCAACCAAATTCACTCCATTCGAGCTGATGTTTGGTCGAAGAGCTCGGTTACCAACCCAGTTCCCCGATTATTCCAGAATCGAAACTTATTCCGACTATCTCGCCGATCTTATGAGTAGACTGTCAGAAGTCAGAGAAATCGCTGCTGATTGTCTCAATAAGGCAAAACAAGATTCCAAAATTCGTTACGATCGACACATACACGCCAAAACCTTCAAGGTAGGCGACTTTATTTGTGTTCTAAAGGAACCACGTAAAAATAAACTCGATGTTTATTATACCGGGCCCTATGAAATCGTTGAAATTAACGAATTTGGGAGTCTGATGTACCTAAACGACAAAGGGAACCGCAAATCGGTAAACCCTAATAAAGCTAAACCTGCATTCGACCATAAGGCTAAACCTTTATAAAGTTCTCTGTTTCAGATCCTCAAATCATTTACCATCATGAGAAAATTATTGATATTCCTGGTCATTATCATCGAGAGGGTCAATCCAAGGGCGACCTGACCATCCAGCCACTAGCAAATAACCCAGGTCTACTGTATGACCCGTGTAAGAAGATTCACCTGGTAGAAGAAAACTGGTGCATCATTTCTTCCATTAACGTCCGAGGATTGGTCGATATGTATCCCTTTCAGTGGGACCATCTCCACTCAATCATGTTAGGCTGTACCAAAATTATCGGCTCTGGGTCCTGCATGCAATACCTGAAGATGGACCTGATTACCGAAGTACAAACCTCAATAAATCAAGCTAAAAGCCTCTTGGACCTGTATGAATTCCACTAATAATTCCTTGGGTAAACTCGCATATTTGATGAAAGTCATGATCCTGGGGGATGAAAAAAAGGAGATTGCCAGTAACCATCTTCGAGTCCTGAAAGAAGTTGAAACCATCATAGAGGAAGCCAAGGCCATCCGACTCTCCCCACAAGATATATCACCAAGTCAACTCTACCGAGCAACCGTCGACATCATGAGGAAGCATCCGGATTTGAATCCACCTCAACAAATTGACCGAATGGATCTCAACCTTGTCAGCTGTATCTTCAGTAAAGGTAGCAAGGGCGAAAGGTTATCTACTTATCATAGTTACCCTACCACTATTCCATAAAATTCCGTTATTATTATACGAAATAAGACCACTGCCAAAGCCAGAAAATCTCAATGGAAAAATTCAAACACTGACGATACTTCCATCGAAAAGGTTCCTAGTTACGGACCCAGGCTTGAGGAGATTCTACCTAGCAGATTCTGAATATATCAACAATTGCAAATCTATCGGGGACAATTTGTCTTGTCGTCCCGACATACCATTCCAGTCTGCGGAAGTCCAAGAAGAAGTAGACTGCGAAATGAAGCTGCTTCTGAAGTCAACTGAAGATATCTCCAGAACGTGCAATGTCCGCATCATTACAGGAAGTAAAAATGTTTAAAATTTAATTTTATAAGATTAAGTTTTTTAAAAATTATATATATCTAAATTCACAATTCATTCAAATTATAACAAATTTTTAAGAAACCTGGACATTTGAGAAAACAGGAGAATTGGTAATTCCCGTTAAAACTAAAAAAATTATTTTTAAAAATCTAACTAAGAGACAAGGGCTTACCTCTTACAGCGCGTGCGTAACTCCGAACATTATTAACAGCCGCTTCTTACAGTCGTGGACATAACTCCTGAGAAAACACCATTCTCCGCTAAAATTCACCTTTTAAACAAAACCTCAGCTCCAGGAAAACACTTTTATAAATCCTATTTCACTTCCTATAAAAAAAAGAGATATGGGAGCAATAAATAGAAAAGATATTTTCTCTCAAAAACAAACATCAGGATGTAACTCACCTCATAATGATTACATGTTCCTAAAAAATTTTAATTAACTTACTTGGCGAATTGCGCTATCTAATGATAATAATAATAAATTCAGAAGAAAAGAGGAAAAGAAAATAAAAACCGCTTTTTCTCTCCGTTTACACTCACATATTATTTATATCCGAGATTGTATACGGTTATTAAAAAGGATGGGTAGGTTCGGGGTCAACAGAAGGAACAAACAATCTTCAATGTCATTTCTTCTTTATTGGAAAGAGGAAATTGACAGCTAAAAGTGACTCGAGAGTGATAACATATCTTGATTTACCCAGCTAACGTTGGTGATGACCAAATTGCACCATTTAGTCCAATTTCTCGAATTTTTTCCTCTTCTGGCTCATCTTTCCCATCCCCTCCATAGAGCCAAGAGATCGGTATCCAATCTTCCATCCAATCATCTTATTCCTCGTCCTTTTCCCTCCGAAGATGCTTACTCCAAGCTAGGAAAAGCTCACGCTTCAATCGGTCAGGACAGTATGGCAGAAAACCACAGCTTAAATAATACTGAAAAATCGAAATAATAATAACGTTATAAACACAATTGACCTTGACTTAACACTTGAACACTCACGTGTAACAGATTGTAGCGTACACCACACGAGTAATAACAGCCACAAATATGAATTTTGTGATCCCAGATTGCAAAAATTCTCCGAATATAAGCGAATTCGGCATATGTTCTTACAAAATAATAAATGGGATCCCCAAGGTCGTACCAGATGACTGAATGACTGACTTTGCGCATAAATGGCTAGTCAGCAGTAATAAGACGCGTTGGCCGTGAGAGAGTTCTAACAGTAAAAGAAGTAAAAGTAAAAGAAAAAAAAAGAAATAATGAGGAAATTCTTGAGAGATAACAAAATAAAATTGCAACATTTTGGAAATCCATTCAAAAATTTTTTTACCCCCTAAAATTTACAATCATTGACGCCTTTTGAATAGCCAGGCTATAGAGAAACCTTTTAAACTTGAGTTTCATAATCGCAAATTGTGCCTGTTTTCTCGAACGTCACGGAAACTTCTGAAAACTTCCAATAAATAATTGTCACGAATCTCGGCATTACCAGTAAAATGCAAGTGCAAATTGACTACCATATACTGAAATCCATAAGTTAACAAAATATAAAAGGAAACTTCCTTCTCTCATATTAGTTAAACCATTTTTCAAAAAAAAAAAAAAAACAAGACAAATCCGTTACCTCTAATAGGGTAAGAACACGACCATCAGCATCCAGCGGGGGTGACGGTGGTGCCACAGAATGGATCCAATTGATCTCACACTGGTTGGTCACGAACAAAAAAATTGGGTCCGAATCCAAGTACCAGCGGGCTTGTACTTCGATGAGAACCTCCTTCAGTGGGATCGGTAAAGCATCCAATTCGGGATCGACAATCTCGACAGGTGGGCGATAAAAACACATTTTCAGCAGCAAATCCTGGAATTACCGAATTTCAGATCGCGAACTGAACCACATACTACCAAATTCCGTATTTAAAAAAAAAAATTGAAAATGGGTTTCAATAAAAATTAATCAACTTATCACTTATTGCAACGAACGTCCACTAGTAATAAGAACAACTCAACTAAACACTATATTCAAATATTATCTTTTCCTTCAAAAAGAATCAATTAAATAAAACTAAACATGACCTTGCTAAAGCAGCAGAAAAATTCATGGAAATCTGACAAAATCAACTATAATTAATACTTAGCTGAACATGAAATTTGTAATAATTTTTTAATTTAAGATATTGCCAGAAAGCATAAAAGGGAAATTTTTCGCCAATATAAAAAAAAACCTGTAAAACCTTTCTCCATTCATTCCACATTCATACATGACCATTATTCTCTATTTTAGTATAATTTCATCTTTTATTATTGTTAGAATCCATCCAGTATGAGGATTATTCATGTAAAAATTGTATAATCTATGTCGTCAACGAAATAAGCTGTTTGAGAGAATGGTTCCTTTGGCTACTGTAAGATGGCGCCACTTGCCGGTTAAGATCTATTAAGAAAAGATCAAGATGACGGTCGATAATCAACATCTCATTGATGCTATGTTACCGCGGGAGCTGCGAACGCGGGCAAAGAAAAGACCGATCGCCGAACATTCGTCCTCTCTCACTCTCCACATCTTATATCACGCGCTCACTCCCACTCATACACGACCGTAGCAAAAACCTATACTTAAGCTACAAATAAATATCTAAACCTTAAAATTAAATTAAAATTAAATCTAAGTCCTGAAATTAAGTTAAAAATCAAATAAAGAAAGAAAAAAAAGAGGAAAGACTAAAAATTACCTTAAAATTATAATTAAAATTTAATTCTAAAAACTTATTTTCTAAAAGAAAAAAAAAGAACCTCATTTAAAATAAAAAAGGAGGTGTTTATTTAAATATGATAACATTTTTTTTCTCTTCAAAATTCACAAAAAAAAGAATATGTACATAAAAAAAAAAAAAGAATCTTTTTTCTTCGGAGATTGAACCACTGTTGGGGATGGTTAATCCTTCTCGGGGGCCCTCGGCAGGTCTGCTTTAAATAAAAATAAAAAAAAATTTTATTAACAAAAATCATAAAAAAAAAACTAATAAATTCCTAGCTGTCTCCCTACCTCATAAGGTCCTCAGCCGTTTCTATCAGGTTGGTAGCCAGGAACCAAATCTTCTCGATGTTCGGCGCCTCCAACTGAACCCGAGGAGGCGTAGTGGACCAGAAGGCCCGGAAGTACTGCGTCACTACCTCAAGCTCAGGAGGGAGATCCCTCATGATTTCCTTAACATCGAGAAGCAGCCTCATCCCCAGCAGCGGGTTGATGGTTCACGTAAACACATCCACAAGTATTCCTATTTTTAATAACGCCTGAAAAAGAGGAAAAACATAGATAATTCAATTTTTTTTTGTGAAATTTAGTGAAATCTAGTAAACGGAAGTAAATAGTACATACATCAAAATTGAACTGGTGTCTCACCAGCTGAAACCACGTGGAAAACCCTCGATAATGTTGGCGGGCGACGTACATCTTTTTCTTTTTTTTTTTTTTTTATTTAAATATATACCTCGAAGTTGTTGATTTCAATGCTACTTTCGCACTACACTCTTCATGCAGACACGGCAAATCTATTCGCAATTAAAAATCGCTAGATGTCGGCTAAATGCAGATTCGCACAGCATAAATGAATTATCCTCTCCAGCTTATTTCGGTACCTTTTCACAGTCTTGAGGTCATCCATACACATATGCAATTGGGTATGCATCATATGCATGTAGAGAGATTAATTTTTGATAAGTAATCCTTATATTTAAAAATAGTTATTATTTTGGTGATGGGAAAATTATAGATTTTAGAGGAAAACTATATGAATAATATAATAATACATAAAATCATATCAGGAAACCAAAATAATCTTCTATATTTTATATAATTATATAATCTCCTAGCTGTAAGACTTTTTAGAATTGTAAGCGTTATCGCAAGCTTTTGTAAAAGAGGGGACATATGTTTAGAAAAGCAAGAGAGTTTTGCTACCCACTTACTTTCTGGGGCATTGTTATGTCCAAATTTTTTTTTTTCTGATAATTATTTGAAAATAATTATTACAGAGCTACTCTTTTCAAAAGCGCGCAAAAACGCAACGTCAGCTTTTTTCACCTTATTATGCGACAAAGAATAGTGGGAGGATAACTGCAACAAGGCAAACGAACAATTAATAAACTGTCGTCACCTTCCACCAATGACAATAATTAAAAATTCCCCATCAATCGCTAAATCAAAGTTTATAAAAGGCCTGAGCACCCGTAGCTCATGGCTAGTCGGTTCTTATAACTTACGGTCCGCGAATATTCGAACGTCGAACTTTTGTGCACTCTTATTGCAGGATTCCGCCCCAGGCGTTGAAAGGTCAATAAGAGGATCTTTAATATTTTCTATTTAAACCTTATTGCGGGAATCCGCTTCGGCGTTGAATAATCAATAAGGCATTCTAAAACTAACATCTTTTTGCAGTCAATTATTGCAGGATTCCGCTTAGGCGTTGAAAAAGTAATAATCAACCTCTTTATCTATTAAAAATCCTCAAAGATTAATAGAAACTTCCGGTCTGATTGAAGTAGTGACGCAAATCACGTGTATTTGCGATTCCATCTCGGGCTGAGTTATTTTGCGCATGAAATCACTTTTCGGGTGTGTTAAAAGAACGCATTAAACATGAAATAAAAATCTTTTAAAAATATCCGTGAATAATAAATATTCTTAAAATATCAATTGTTAAAAATTTGTGTAAAGGGTTCAGCCTTCCGAGTTTTATTCGAGAGTAGCACATAAGTTTACATCCTACTAGCCCAGCCACGCCCATCTAACCAAATCCTACGGGAGGAAGCTGAGTGAGTTGCAATGTTCTGGAGGGATCTACCCTGCCGTGACTAGAAAGAAAGAAACATTGAAAGGTAGGTGAAAGATTTACATTCTATTCTTTCATAAGATAACGGGTTCAACACAAGATCACCAGTCTCTTCGGAGACATTTGGGTTCTTACTTTGCAAAAGATCCACCATAAATAATAAATTATAGGAAGATACCTCTTCCTCGGATTCTTTAATGTTGTCCGCAACCTCCAAATCGCTCGTCTAAATTTTGCTATCGCTATCAAAGGAAGAAATCCCGGATAATTAATTTAAATTTGAGCGGCGGACATAACATATTTATTTATATACATAACATATATATTTATAACACACGGAAGCTGTACTGCTGGCGTATTTACGGGTAAAAATTTAGATAGAACTTTTCATTTTGTCAATGCTGTATTAAATCTGAACCAAACATAATGATAATGACACTTTTATTATTTTTTAAATCATAAATCAATCAGTAGTAAGCCAAAAAATCATTCAATGGAAGCACAGGTATGAATGGAGGACTGTGACCTTAATTGTTAACGGGAATAATTGAAGTTATCCATTTTGTTGACAAAGTAGCTGATCTAATCTGGAGGTCATAAATGACATATCTTAGTTTTTTTCGTCAATTATTTTCTCAGCAGTATAAAATTGAATAGAACAACAGCCGTAAAGAAACCACTGTAAACTAAGTCGATCAAAGAAAAGAAAAGTATTCACTTTGTCAATAAAGTATCAAATGTGGGCGAAAAGAAAGTGTAGATCTCATTCGCTCTTTCACTGTCTCGATGATTCATGTTATGCTATATAATTCTTGGATAGGAGTACAAGTGTATGTAAGTGAACAGAAACTAGAATGTATAAAGAAAAATAAATTCAGATTTATCTACTTTTTCGAAAAAGTAGCTGATCCTCGATGCGGAGGTCAATATGATGTATTCTTTATGTATAATTTATTTTGCCTATCCGTCCTAAGCATACATAAAGTTCAAATCTAAACGTAATTGAAGTTTGAATATGAATGTACCTCCACAAACTAGATCAATGAAAAGACAATTAAAATGATCAAATTTGTCGCCAACACAGCAGGATCACACTGGTGTGTGTGCCGACAATTTCATTTTGTAAATTATTCTATATTCAATTATTCAATTATTCACTGTGACTTGAATCGTTGAAATAAAACAATTAAAATTATTTCCTTTGTCGACAAAGTAACTTACATAATTGGGTGGTTACGATTACAAAGCTTAGTTCTTTTTCTTATTAATTTTTTTCGGCAGTATCTTTAGTAGCTAACGTAGTCAAGATCTTTAAATCAGAGTATGCCTAAATATCATATTTTGCTGTATTCTTATTGACTCACTCAAGGGATAATGGGTGGGAAAATGTGTAGGATACTGTGTGGCTCAATGTGTTAGAATATGTGTGGAATAATGTGCGAGAATTTGTGTAGGAAAATGTGTCGGATAATGTGTGGGATCCTGTGTTGCTGAATGAGTGGGATAATGGATGGGATAAAGTGTGGGAAAATAGGTGGGATACTGTGTTGCTGAATATGTGGGAAAATGTGTTGCATAATGTGTGGGAAAATGTGTGAGATATAATGTTGCTGAATGTGTGGGAAAATGAATGGGATACTGTGTTGCTGAATGTGTGGGAAAGTGTATGGGATACTGTGTTCCTGAATGTGTGGTAAAATGTGTAGGAAAATGTGTGGAATACTGTATTGCTGAATGAGTGGGAAAATGGGTGGGATAAAGTGTGGGGAAATAGGTGGGATACTGTGTTGCTGAATATGTGAGAACATGTGTTGCTTAATGTGTGGGAATATGTGTGAGATATAATGTTGCTGAATGTGTGGGAAAATGAATGGGATACTGTGTTGCTGAATGTGTGGGAAAATGTATGGAATACTGTGTTCCTGAATGTGTGGGAAAATGTGTAGGAAAATGTGTGGGATACTGTGTTGTTGAATGATTGAGGAAATGTGTGGGATAATGTGTGGGATACTGTGTTGCTGAATGAGTGGGAAAACGGGTGGGATAATGTGTGGAATAATGTGTGGGATAATGTGAAGGAAAGTGTGTGCGATATTATGTTGCAAAATGTGTGGGAAAATGTATGCGATACTGTGTTCCTGAATGTGTGGGAAGTATGTAGGATACTGTGTTGCTGAATGATTGGGGAGATGTGTGGCTGAATGTGTGGCATACGGTGTTGCTAAATGTGTGAGAAAATGTGTCAGATAATGTATCTCGCAAGTGCCGGACACGTGTCTTATAAGTGTTTGCCATGTGCCTCTCAAGTGTCGGAAACGTGTCTTACAAGTGTCGGAGATGTTTCTTACAGGTGTTTGACATGTTTCTTACAAGTGTAGAACATGTGTCTCACAAGTTTTAGACACGTGTTTCACAAGTCTCGCAAGTGTCGGACACGTTTCTCACAAGTGTCGGCCATGTGTCTCCCAAGCGTCTGACGAGTGTCTCGTAAGTGTCTCGCAAGTGTTGAACTTGTGTCTTACAAGTTTTGGACATGTGACTTTCAAGTGTTGGACATGTGTCTGACACGTGTCAGACTTGTGTCTAACAAGTACACAGTCGAAAATCTTCTGTTCTTGTGTATAAAAATTCAATGTTTAAATATTTTGTATTAATTATTTGACACCATCAATTTAACTAAAGTTGAATGTGTTATCTAATCTCAACAAGTTTTAAATCTGTACTATTGGTTAACATAAGTATAATGTGTGGAATTAAGGCCATTCTCCAAGGGTGCCCCCACTTTTTCCAAAAAATGTGGCGCCGCCTGGTGGACGACAGCTGCACTACAAAAGTACTAGAGCTGAAAAACTTTATAATTAAATTAAAATTATTAAGAATAAGCAGATGCAAAAAATATGAATATTATAATGAATAAAAAAATTAAGATTATTTTTGAAATCATGAGTTACTTTAAGAAAAATTTAGAACCTGAGATTGAAAAATAACATTTTCATTGACCTTGAACTGCCAATATCATATTTATTTTATATGAGTAATTAAAAAGTAATTTTAATATTTATCCAAAAAAGGCCAACGTACAAGTAATTTTGAAGACACGTAGAATATTCAAAAAATTACTTACAGTAATTATAAATACCCAGTTAAGCGTAGTTTCTTTAATAAATTTCAGCATTATATTTGCCATTTAGTAACTTTTTATTTCGACAGATGTAAACATCAGGTCTGTACTGCTTTGTGGTCGCGTGCAGGGCGCTAAAATATAGTAGCGGGAAAAATTAAATTTTTTAAAAATTCATTTTTTTCAGAAATAGTAATAATAAAATTTTATTTTGCGCGCCTCGAACGCGAAGCGGAGAGGTTGTGCTTTACAACGGACTTGTCAAGGTCACGCGATTTTTTATTTATTGGTATCAATTAATTGAATTTCGTATCATTAAAAAAGTATTGAAAGAAGATATGTACCGTAATTAAATTTCGTTCGAACCCTTATGTAAAAATTTGAAAATAAAATAAATAAATAAATATTTTAATTTCTAAAAGTTCTGATCGTAAGAAATTATTGAAGATCAAAACCTTTCACATAAATTTTTCACTTATCATGACGCAACTTAAAAAAAATTTTGGCATACTTAGTTCTGAGACATTGATAATATTATATACCTGTAAATATAGATTAAATAAAATTAGACAGCACAAATACTCTTATCGAAAAAATTAAAAGAATAACAAAATTTTATAAATTTTTTTGTGATTCTTGGAATGCTTTATTTTTGTAAAATTGGCCGTATTGAAAAATAAAAAAAAATTCGAAGCTTTAATTCTGTAGTTTGAAGATCTTTTACCGATTTTTTTAGCCATGGTTATTGCGTGATAAAAAATAGCTCGAAAAAAAAAAACGCTATTAATTTTTTGGTTTTGGTTTTTAGCTCTGCGAGCCCAGAAAAATCTTTTTCTAGAAAACTAATGCACAGTTCGGTTATGAAATTCATTAAGCTACAATTTGCCTTTTTGTTGTCTCTGTATGACTATTTGTTGCTGAGATTTTGGTCTTGGAATGAAAAAGGATTTTTTTGACTTTGATTATTGATATCGCAGCAATTAATGGTCGCACAGTCATTGCTCATACACAGAAAAAGAATCGGCCCATTATTGGGTCGTGAATAGCTGCCAATTTTCAAACATCGGCCGAAGATCGGTTAAATATCGGATGATAACGGTATGCCAAGTATCCCAGTCGCAAGCATTGGCCAATCGTAGCAATCATTCATTGGCCAAAGCTTGGTATCAAGCACACTCGATCAAGCCGTTGGCCAACGAATGGCGGTTAATTGTGCGCCGTTTTTTATAAGCAAAAAAAAGGCTGCAAATAATTCACCATGCACGAGCCAGTATAGTCACACTGTGAAAAATTCTCAACAAATTTTACTATGGGTGCATAGTAACACCGGACTATAAGAAAACTGGTACAAAATTTACAAGTGTTCCATAGTAAACGTATACGCATAGGCCACAATCGTGTAGTCTGCGCATACGTTTACTATGGAACACTTGTAAATTTTGTACCAGTTTTCTTATATCCCGGTATTACTATGCGCCCACAGTAAAATTTATTAGGAATTTTTGACAGTGTAGCTATTTATTGGCCAATCATTGCAAACCAGACATCAGCCGATCTATAGAAAAATTTTGAAGCTCGGCGACTTTGTATGGTTGTAAGAGCAGCTATAGAAACTTGAATAAATTACATATAAGCTTAATTTTTGATTATATATATTTATAACGTTATCAATGCACAGTAATTCGAATAAACCAACAATAAAATATGGGACAACGATAATAAACACGGTTTTTCCAAAATATTCAAATAGTATGAATACGAAAAAAATTACTTTTTTATTTTAGCTACTATGCAAGTCGCTGATGACGTATATTGATGATACAAATATAAATAAGTAAATAATAAAATAGAAATACAAAAACAAATCATAAAAAGACATAACTGTTATTGATAAATTCATATAAATTAGGAGACGGGAGCCAAAATGAGGAATCCCTGAAATTTTTTTTTTCATTTTTCAAACATTCCTAAATCACTTTTGTAAATATAATTGAGCATTATTTTGAATTTTTTTTTTTATTTTTCACAAGTTGCGTGTCAGTCAAAAAGTGTTAGACTTTTGTTTTATGTATTAAGTAACAGTTTCCATCAGAAATTATAATTGTTACCCTCCTGATAGTAACTGTTACGAAATTTATTGCAGAAGTAAATATTATTACCCTGATAGTAAATATTACCATCCTGATAGTAACTGTTACTATCCTGATATTGAGTGTTACGAAATTTATTGCAGAAGTTATTATCCAATAATTATTAATTCTATTAAAAAAAATCATAGCACTAACTATTCTGGTACGTGGCCCAATTGGGACGATAGCCAAAAAGAAATAAAAACTGTTTTTGCATTGAAAAACGTTCCAATCATTTTAGATGACTGGAATTAAAAATTTAGCATAATAAACACAATTACTTAATTTTCTTAGTGTAGTATTTCCTCAAGTACCCCCACCCCTTTCTCTGCTACCAATATATTAATTGATAAACGTGTAATTGTGTTCTAATTTTTAAATACTGGGTATTATTACCAAGTTCTTGAAATCGATCAAAACACCACTCTCTTGAAATGAACCAGTAAAAAGTGTTGCAAATCAGTGACTATTCTTTGTATAAACAGTCTAGAAAACAACAAACTGAAAAACAATGCACAATTTCAAAATACTTCATCAGAGATCATTTTTGAGGAACAAAATTGTCTACTAAAAAGAATCTATGCCATTTTATGATAATTCCCTGGAAAAAATGATTTTACCTAATTATATATAAGTATGTATGATTATATATAATTATACATTAATTTATGTATGATAATATATATTCATATCTACCTCCATCCATGATTATGCATGACATTATATATAATTTAATCTGATCAAGTCTGACCAATACATTATGTCTCGAAATATGTATAAAGCTATATGTAATTAGATCTGATCAGACCTGCATAATATCTGCCTATGTATGATCATATATAGGCTTATATATAATCATAGGCAGATATAATTCAGGTCTGATCAGATTTTATTATGTATAGACCTATATATAATCAGATATAGGTACATACATAATTAGGTCTGATCAGACATGACTGATTCAAACTCATTTATACTTAGATATAGGCCTGTATATAATTAGATCTGATCAGCCTCCATTGATATAAAACATATATAAATATATATGTTATGTCCGCCGCTTAAATTTAAATTGATTATCCGGGATTTCTCCCTTTGGTAGAAAAATTTAGACAAGCGATTTGGAGGTTGCGGAAAACATTAAAGAATACGAGGAAGAGGTATCTTCCTTTGATTTATTATTTATGGTGGATCTTTTACTTCGAAGTAAGAACCCAAACGTCTCCGAAGAGACTGGTGATCTTGTATTGAACCAGTTATCTTATGAAAGAATAGCATGTAAATCTTTCACCTACCTTTCAATGTTTCTTTCTTTCTAGTCACGGCAGGTTAGATCCCTCCTGAAAGTTGCAGCTCACTCAGCTTCCTCCTGTAGGATTTGGTTGGATAAGCGCGGCTAGGGTTGTAGGATGTAAACTTATGTGGTACTCTCGAATGAAACTCGAAAGGCTGAACTTATGGTTTTTCTGCTTTTTATTTCTGATTTAGCTACAATTCACTTGTACACTGAATCCTTTACACAAATTTTTAACAATTAATATTTTAAGAATATTGATTATTTAATGAAATTTTATAAGATTTTTATTTTATATTTAATGCGTCCTTTTACACACCCGAGCAGTAATTTTATGCTCAAAATAACTCAGACCGAGATGGAATCGCAAATACACGTGATTTGCGTCACTATTTCAATCGGACCGGAAGTTTCTATCAATCCGTGAGGATTTTTAATAGATAAAGAAGTCGATTATTGCTTTTTAACGCCTAAACGGAATCCTGCAATAATTGACTGCAAAAAGATGTCAATTTTAGAATGCCTTATAGATTATTCAACGCCGAAGCGGATTCCTGCAATAAGGTTTAAATAGAAAATATTAAAGATCCTCTTATTGACCTTTCAATGCCTGCGGCGGAATCCTGCAATAAGAGTGCATAAAAGTTCGACGTTCGAATATTCGCGGACCGTAAGTTAGAAGAACCGACTAGCCATGAGCTATGGGTGCTCAGGCTTTTTATAAACTTTGATTTAGCGATTGATGGGGAATTTTTAATTATTGTCATTAGTGGAAGGTGACGACAGTTTATTAATTGTTCGTTTGCCTTGTTGCAGTTATCCTCCCACTATTCTTTGTCGCATTAAAAGGTGAAAAAAGCTGACGCTGTGTTTTCGCGCGCTTTTGAAAAGAAGAGCTCTGTAATAATTATTTTTAAATAATTATTAGAATAAAAAAAAAATTATTTGGACATAACAATCCCCCGGAAAGTAAAAGGGTTGCAAAACTCGCTTGCTTTCCTAAACATATGTCCTCTCTTTTACAAAAGCTTGCGATAACGCTTGCAATTCTAAAAAGTCTCACAACTAGAAGATTATATAATTACATAAAATATAGAAGATTATTTTTTTTTGGTTTTCTGATCTTCCTAAATATGCATATATAGAAAATATTTATGATATGATTTTACATAATATCATATTATTTTATATAGTTTTCCTCTAAAATCTATTAATTCCCATCACCAAAATAATAGCTATTTTTAAACATAAGGATTACATAAGATATTCACCAAAAATTAGGATGACAGAATTACTACATTTTTCCACATGCATATAGTGCGTACACATATGTGTATGTGTGTGTGTGTTTTTATTTTTTTGTGTGTGACCTTGAGAAACTAAAAGGTGTTCAAATAAAGAAATAAACCGGAGAGAATAATTTTCAGTTACCGTCGAAATCTGTATTTAGCCGACATCTAGCGATATTCGATTGTTAGTTAGATTTTGCTGCATCTTCACGAGCGAATATGATTTCCGGCTACCGTCTTATCACAGAACGCATTCCAATTTGAAGGTTCTTCCATCACCTGGTTTTTTTTTTTTTTAAAGGTGTTAATGTTTTATAATTTAAAGAAATAAATTTTTTTTTTTTAGTGAATTTTAAAATGTTAACAATTTAATTCTAACAGTTTTCAAGAGTTACTCTCATTATTTTATTCATAAATTTTATTTCATGTGATTGAATAAACACTCTCACAGCTAGCGCGTCTTATTACTGCTGACTGGGCGTTTATACGCAAAGTCGAGCATTCAGTCATCTGATTTGAAACTGACACAACGTGCACGTCTTTCAAACAAAAGTACGACCTTGGGAATCCCATTTATTATTTTGTAAGATCCTATGCCGAATTTACTTAATTCGGAGGATTTTAGCAATCTGGGATCCCAGGATTCATATTTGTGAGTGTTATTACTCGTGTGGTGTACGCAACAATCTGTTACACGTAAGTGTTCAAGTGTTAAGTCAATGTCAATTGTGTTTATAACGTTATTATCTCTATTCGATTTTCCAGTATTATTAAAGCTGTGGTTCTCTGCCCTACTGTCCTGACCGATTGAAGCGTGAGCTTTTCCTGGCATGGAGTAAGCATCTTTGGAGAGAAAAGGACCAGGAATAAGATGATTGGATGGAAGATTGGATACCGATCTCTTGGCTCTTTGAGGGGGATGGGAAAGATGAGCCAGAGGAGGAAAAATTCGAGGAATTGGACTAAATGGTGCAATTTAGTCATCACCAACGTTAGCTGGGTGAATCAAGAGATGTTATCACTCTCGAGTCACTTTTAGCTGTCAATTTTCTCTTTTCAATAAAGAGGAAATGAGCTGAGAGATCATTTGTTCCTTTTTTTAACCCAGAACCTTCCCATTTTTTTTAACTTCCCGCTAAGAAAATCGACGATTTTCAAAAATTTCGGGAAATTATTGTTTTCACCCCGATTTTTAAAAATCGAGTTTTCATCAGATGTCGACGTTTTGAGGTCCTAGGAAGCTATTCTGACTATTTTCAGAATGATGTCCGAGTGTGTGTGTGTGTGTGTGTGTGTGTGTGTGTGTGTGTGTGTGTGTATTAGGGTGTCCGTTATTTACCAAGTTGGCTATTTTGGCTTGGGCATAGTCAAAATCGTTTCTTTGTGACCTAAAAGCAACTCTAGGGAAGAGAAAAAATTTTTAAGATGCCGTTTAACCCTGCCTGCACAACGATACTTTTTCCATTTAATTAACATGGGGTTTTAAGACTTTTTAGCAAATAATTTTTATATGGCTCATTATACTCTTCAACTGACCAATAAGACTCGATTTTGCTTCTATTATGATCCCTTCAGATGGAGAAATTTTCATATTGGCGTAAAAAAATTATCACATAATTTTTACTCAAGTTACAATTCGTCATTATCGATTTTTCGAAGTATTTTGGTTGATCTCCTTATTATTTAATTTTATTTTGTTTTTCATTCTAAGTTTTTTATTTTAAGCGTTTAATGTGACCTCAACAATGATTTAAAATTATAAATGACTTGAATATCTACGACAAAGTTATCGACTCAAGTACGGTAATTCTGTAATTGCCAACACAAAAAAATTAAAAAACTAGATACTTTGACTTCGTCGCCCTCTGGGGGATGGTCGTTGAAGAAAATTGCAATTAGTCACTTAATTTATTGTGATTGTTATTCTTTCAAAAGTAATTTTTCTATTTTCAGCTAGTGATCTCTACATTTTTTAATTTATTCTGTAATATTTTAATATTACAGAATTTCTCTTAATGACTAAGCTCAAATTAATAAAGTAGTGAATCAAAATTATAAAAAATTAATCGACATATATCAAAAAAATATCTTTCTAACCTCGAAAACTCCAATCTACTGAAAATTGAAAACTTTAATCATGAGCTCAGAAAAAAATTTGCGAGAACCGATGTTTTTATTGGGTTATCTTATGGATGATATAATTGGTAATAAATTACCTTCTAATGAACAAGTTTCAAAGTTGCTTTTCCATTATACGAAAAATGTGAAAAAAACAGTGCATGAAGGATGCCAGATGACTATTGAAAAAGTTAAAAAATTTTGGATACTTGCTGGTATTTTTATATTCGATGATAAACGCTGTGTTCAAAAACTACAAAAATTATATGACGAATACAGAAATTTAAATAAAAATGCTGGTATGCCATTCAATCAGAAAAGAGAGCAAGAATTTTCAATCAAATTACAAAGCTTATTTGACATAGCTCATAGTAAAGTTTTTGAAATGGTCAACGATGAAATAAAAAATTTTCTAATCGATCAAAGATCAGTAAGACAATTTCATTTGAATTTAGTTAATCAACAAGAAAATTCAACTAAGTTATCTGGTAATAGCAATAAAGTATTAGTTATTTAATGAATAAAACGTTCACAAAATACCTAATTTACTTCTTTATGTGAATAAATATTTAAAATATATTTTATTTCAGACAATCGACTTGATGGTTCCCCTGTTGAAGTATTAAATCCTGATAATTCGCTTGTTGTTAATTATAATCAGCCCGCCGAAGTGTTAACTTCTGACAACATTGAAACAGCAGGACCTTCTAATATAGAACATCAGTTGAATGATGCTGAACCACTAAGGGAAAATTCAGGTATTAGGTTTAACTTCGATTAGTACTTTGAATTTTTTATTATGCATTGATCTAATAATGATGGATATTATATTTTCGTTAAGATAACTATTTGCCGCCGAGTTTGACTAGCAGAAGTGAAGCAATGTCTAGTGCAGAAACTTTAACTTTTTCGACACCACCTAGTCAACAGTCAGAATTCGATCCAGGTGGAAGATATTACAATAAAAAGAATGAAAGAGGAACTGTTAACATTATGACAGAGAACGTGGTTGCTGCATTGGATAATTGTAAAGTCTCTTATAGAAATTCCGTCCGTATAATATCTGCAATCTCTGGAGCTCTAAATGTTGATACCAAGACTTTAATTTTAAACAAAACGTCTTTTAACGAACAGCGAAAAAAAATTCGTGAAAAAACAGCTTCAAAACTCCAACAATTATTTGGTGACGTCCAGTTTACTGCCGCTGTTCTTCATTGGGATGGTAAGCTCATACCAGATACGGTTTCATGTAAGCAAGTTGATCGGGTCCCTGTATTAATTAGTGATAATGGAGTGGAGAAACTTTTGAGTGTGCCTGCTTTACCTGATGGAAAAGGAAAAACTCAGAATCGATAAAAGCACTGTGTAGTGATACAACTGCTTCCAATTTAGGTTGCAATAATGGAGCCGCAGTATTATTAGAGCAAATGCTAGAAACGGATTTATTATGGCTACCGTGCCGACACCACATATATGAGTTAACTTTGACCAGTATTTTCACTACCAAACTTCCAGGTACTACAGGACCAAACGTTCCTTTGTTTAAAGAGTTTCAGCGCTGCTGGAGTACAATTGATAAAAATAAATTCAAAGATGGATTAAAAGGAAATAAAATTCACAAAAAATTGATCAATCAAGTTGACGAAATCGATCTAATCATCGGAAACTTATTAGCAACTGTTTTACCCCGCGACGATTACAAAGAGCTTCTTGAACTGTCCAGAATATTTCTTGGTACCGTCGACCATCAAAATGTCAATTTTTATAAGCCTGGAGCTTTCCATCACGCTCGGTGGATGTCGAAAGCCATTTACTCATTGAAAATTTACATTTTTAGAGATGTTTTTGATCTTTCAAAAAAGGATGAAAAAAGTTTATTGGACATTTGTTTATTCGTAGTATTTATCTATGTGAGATTTTGGTATACGGCACCTCTTGCTATAGCTGCTCCAAACCAAGATTTACAATTTTTGAAAGCAGTTTTTGCCTATAAAACAATTGATAAATGTTTATCCGAAGCGGTTTTGAAAAAAATCGAAAATCATTTATGGTACTTGAACCCAGAAGTGGTGGCACTTTCTTTTTTTGATAAAAATATATCAGATCACATCAAACGCAGAATGGTCAAAGCGTTGTCGATAGATATGTCTTATGAATTTGGTTGTCCTAAAAAGTATTTTATAAACAATGATAGTGATTTAAAAAATTTACAAACAAAGGAAATTGATTATTTTGTAAATTGTAATACTTTAGAATTTTTTAAGAGGTTTAATATTAATACGAGCTTTTTCGAATTAGAAGTACAGACGTGGCATGAAAATAATGATTATTTAAAAGGATTAGAGATCGCTAAGAATATTAAAGTTGTTAATGATGTAGCAGAGAGAGCTGTACAATTGACTCAAGAATACATTAATGTATTAGCTAAAGATGAAAATCAAAAACAGTATCTTCTCCAAGTCATAAAAGAGTATAAAAATGAATTTCCAAATGCTACTAAGGAATGCCTGACGAAAAAGTTGAAAGTTCAATAATTTACCTGTGTATTAAATTGAGATTTAATAAAAATTTGTGTTTTGAAATTTGTATTTATAGCTTATTTTATGATCAAGAATTTGCAATAAAGGAAAAATCGATAATGACGTATTTTGACTTGAGTTAAACTTAGGTAAGAATTTTTTTGCGCCAATATGAAAATTTCTCCATCTGAAAAGATCATAATAGAAGCAAAATCGAGTCTTATTGGTCAGTTAAAGAGTATAATGAGCCATATAAAAATTATTTGCTAAAAAGTCTTAAAACCCCATGTTAATTAAATGGGAAAAGTATCGTTGTGCAGGCAGGGTTAAACGGCATCTTAAAAATTTTTTCTCTTCCCTAGAGTTGCTTTTAGGTCACAAAGAAACGATTTTGACTGTGCCCAAGCCAAAATAGCCAACTTGGTAAATAACGGACACCCTAGTGTGTATGTATGTAAACTCTTTGTAACTTTTTAACTAATAAATCGATTAGGATGGTTGAGGTTGCAATCGAAAGAGCTTGTTGGCCGTCAACTTTCCTAAAAATTTCAGATCATTTGATCGAATAGACTCGAAAATATCTGCGAATTACGAAAAAAAAAATTTTTTTTTAGTTTTTTATTGATTTCTCAAAAACGACTTATACGATCGACTTCAAAATCTAATCAACTCTAGTACTCAATAAAACGAGTCGATTGCCACCTCAAACATCAAAATCGGATAATTCGTTCGAGAGTTATCGCGGGAGAAAGAAATGGTGAAAAACAGTTTTTACTAAATATTTTTGAAACGACAGATGCGATCGATGTCAAAATTTAATCAGCTCTAGAATTCAATAAAACGCACCGATTGCCGCCTTAGACATTTCAATCGGTTGATTTGTTCGAGAGATATCGCGGGAGAAAGTAATGGTGGATAATGGTTTTTTCCTAATATTTTCGGGATGACTGACCCGATTAATTTCAAATTTTTTTTTTTAGTATTTTGAAAGTATTTCAAAAACAACTTGATGAATCAATTCAAAAATCTGATCAGTTATGGAACTCAATAAAACATGTCGATTGTCGCCTTGAACGTCTTAATCGGTTTATTCGTTCGAGAGATATCGTTTGAAAAAAAATCGTAAAAAACGTTTTCTTTTGAAAACAAAGGCATACAAAAGTATTTTCGAGCTCGAAGAGAAAATGTGTCTACAACAGTTTTCTGAGCTCAAGGAGCTCGAAATAGGCGGGAAGTTTTGGGGCTGGCCCGCAGGGTCAACCGACAGACCGATTTTTTTTTTAACCGTATACAATCTCGGATGTCACAATATGCGAGTGTAAACGGAGAGGAAAAGTTGTTTTTATTTTCCTTCCCCCTTTTTTTTTTTTATTATCAAATGGCGCAATTTGGCCAGGTAAGTTAATTAAAATTTTTAAGGAACATTTGACCGTTATAAGGTGAGTAACATCCTTATGCTCGTTTTTTGAGAGAAAATATCTTTTCTATTTATTGCTTCCATTTCCTGTTATTTTAGGAGGTAGAATAGGAGTAATAAGGAGGTTTTCCTGCAGCTGAATTTCAATAAGGCGAATTTTAGTGGAGAATAGTGTTTCCTCAGGAGTTCTGTCAACGGCTGTAAGAAGCGGCTGTTAAATAATGTTCGGAGTTGCGCATGCGCTGTGAGAGGTAAGCACTTGTTTCTAAGTTAGATCTCCTTTTTTTTTTTAAGATAATTTCCTTAGTTTTAACAGGAGTTACCAATTCTTCTGTTTTCTCACATGTCCAGGTGGATTAAAAATTTGTTATAATTTGAATGAATTTTGAATTTAGATATATGATTTTTTGAAACTTAATCTTATAAAATTAGATTTTAAACATTCCTCAATTAGAATATAGTAATAAAATTTTTCCTTGAAATGTTATGCCGGTAAAATAGGAATCCTCTTTCAAGACGATGTAAATTGTCGGTAAATGGATAAGAATTTTGTAAAGTCACAGACAAGCCCGAAAATTATTTTGGAGTCTGGATTTTAGGGTCTTTAAAAGAGGATTCCTATTTTTCCATGAAATTTTGATTTGACTTATACATTATTGGAGCGTTGAAATCTGAGAGGCGAAGGCCTCTGGTGGTACGAGTTTGAGTTGCTGATTTACTTGCAGAGAAGACGACACGACTTGAAAGAGCTGGCGGAGTTTCCTGGAGCTCGATGACTTCTGGTTGGTCCTTGATTTGGACAGACCTCGATTTGGAGTCTGAGGTAGGTCTGGTTTCTTTTATTGTTTTGGGATGTACCTCGCCTGGCTGCTTGTTTTTCTTGTAGGTGAAGCAGCGCTTCTTGCTTGAGCATACGCAACATTTGAAGAATACTGGAACGACGAGGATAACACACAGGACAGCTAGGATGGACATGGTTCCCACCGTCATTGTTCGATGGATATCGTCCTCTTGATGGTGTAACGATATTTCAGACATTCTATTTTTCGTTTCTTTCAATCCTGCTCCCCAGGGTTGGAATTTGTCTACTGTTTTTAACCGATCGACGTTTTTCTTGAAGAGAAATCCAGATTTATTGGGTTCAGCTGTTAAGTTCGTTGATAGCGTTTCCAAGGTTAAGTTTAACCTTGGCAAGGTGATGTTCAGCTGAGTGATTTCTTCATCTATGCTTTTGATTATATATTTTTCGCTTCTAATTTCGCACCTACCAAGAACATGGACCATTCCTGTTCCGTTGATGTGATATTCTTTCTCGACTGGACTTAAGCCCTTAAAAATTAATTTTTCTTCCTTACAAGTCGAATACGCCCAAGAATTTGGTTGATTGAGCTTGATCGAAGTGGTTTTACATCCTGTAATGATGCGGACATTGCACATTCTGGAGATATCTTCAGTTAACTTCAGAAGCAGCTTCATTTCGCAGTCTACTTCTTCTTGGACTTCCGCAGACTGGGATGGTATGTCGGGACGACAAGACAAATCGACCCCGATAGATTTGCAATTGTTGATATATTTAGAATCTGCTAGGTAGAATCTCCTCAAGCCTGGATCAGTAACTAGGAACCTTTTTGATGGTAGTATCGTCAGTGTTTGAATTTTTCCATTGAGATTTTCTGGCTTTGGCAGTGGTCTCATTTCGTATGACAATAACGGAATTTTATGGAACAAACGTAAGGTTACTATGATAAGTAGGTAACCTTTCGCCCTTGCTACCTTTACTGTAGACACAGCTGACAAAGTTGAAATATCCATTCGGTCAATTGGTTGAGGTGGATTCAAATCCGGATGCTTCCTCATGATGTCAACGGTTACTCGGTAGAGTTGTCTTGGTGATATAGCTTGTGTATTCTTCAGGACTCGAAGATGGTGACTGGCGATCTCCTTTCGTTCATCCCCCAGCATCATGACTTTCATCAAATATGTGAGTTCACCCAAGGAATTATTGGTGGAACTCATAAAGTTCGTGGTAGCATCTGCGAGATTATTTAGATTGGACTGCATTTACGCCTCGCTTTGGAGAATAGTATTAATCTCATTCTTGACAAGGTGAGTGGCGTTCTGTACTAGATGCACCATCTCTGCATTCTCTTGATATAATTTGTTGATCTCCTTGGTGATATTTTCTTTGTCTTCGTGGTCCATGGTTCCAAACAGTTCTCGGGCAATTGTGCCAACGAACCCAAACTATGGAGCTCGTTGATTACAGTCAATCGGCGGAGTTTTGAATGTTGTTTCTTCAAGGAGCTGGTCCAAGAGGCTTTTAGCTTGATTAATTGAGGTTTGTACTTCGGTTATCAGGTCCATCTTCAGGTATTGCATGCAGGACCCAGAGCCGATAATTTTGGTACAGCCTAACACGGTTGAGTGGAGATGGTCCCACTCAAAGGGATACATATCGACCAATCCTCGGACGTTAATGGAAGAAATGATGCACCAGTTTTTGTAGATTTCGCATTTCCGGATGAATCTATAGATTCTTTCCTTTATACTTGGCCAGTAGAATCTCTCTTGAATTCGCTAATAAGTTTTCACGACACCCTTGTGGCCCGCAATAGGGCTGCAATGGTTTTCTTCAATGATTTTATCGCGTAACTCTTCGGTAGGAACTTCTATATTTCCTTCGCAAAGTGTTACCTCGATAGGACAGTCGCCCAATTCTTGTATGAGATAAGGCTTAATGTTTATATCATCAAATTCATCCCCCTGTTTCGCCATGCGGAATGTATAGATTTCGTGTTTGAACATGGACACTCTTAAATTTCGTAATCCTTCGATTAAATTATTTAAATCGATTTTCTTGAAATGATTTTTCTTGACAAAGACCGTGAAGATAAAGCACTGACCCAATTTTGTAATTAATACATCACCTATTTTTGGTATGGCTGTCTTCAGATCTTCCTGATCGATGAAAGTGAGATCTCTTAACAATTATGAAACTGGTTTCACCAACTAACAATCCAGGGACAGGAAATTTACCATGTGATCTCTCACATAAATAATTCCATCTCAATTGTCCTTAAATTTGATTAGATTTTCAGGTAGTTTCCGAGGTCTATCAGACTTAGAGCTCGAGGAAGACGAATCTTCCGGTGGTGAATAGCGTTGATCACTCAGATCCTCCGCTATATCGGAGAAAAGGGGATCAAATACGTACCACGGAGCTTGATTCGGAAGTTTAGGAGGTAAATCTACATTCATCTTCGGCTCATCCCCCAATTGTTCGTCAACAACTTTCGGTAGAGTCGTGTGGGGAGGGTCAGATTCATTTACCTGAGCGTTTCCGTCGTCTTGTTCTCGGTGTACTTCCACTTGAATCACCGTGGTTCCTTCAGATTGGCTGGCATCTGAATGGCCTGATTGAGGAGATGTCTCCGCTATGATTATTCGATCATTTGCAGAATTTCGATTTGGTGAATTTGGCTGCTGATTCTCGTCCAATAAGGTATTTTCTTGTCCTAGATTTTTACTAGTAGATGTCACTTCGCGTTTGGGCGTTTTCACGTGAGCCATACTGGATGAGGCTTCAGGAACATCTTCGACGTTCAGAGTTTGGCAGGTAGAAGGCCTCGCGATGACTGAAGATGTATTGTCATCAGAACTTCCGGTGTCCTTCCAATAAAAGCTTTTTGTATGATCGTCATAGTCAAGTTCCTTGCAATTTGCCTGCGCAGCTTTAAGTACCGTGTTCTTCCACATAGGGGTCGACGGATTTCTACCTGCAGTGGGGTATTTCTCTCGAATCTCGTCAGCTCGCGGTGCCTGTGAAGTTGCAGGGGTTGTTTTCACTTGGAATTCCGGTTCAGAGCAGAGAACTTCACTTGAATCTCCATTTTCTTCTATATCTTGATTTTCACGAAAGAATTCTCCTTCTCCTTCTTCGTCGAACTCATCCGAGTCTTCAGATTCGTTGTGTTCGTCTGATAAGTAGCCCCGTTCAAGATATTTTCTAACTTCCTTGGCTACTTGAGGGCTGACTACAGGCAGTGGATTGTAATAATCTTCTGGACGAACAGTACGATCCGTTTCTTCACCTGAAACGTCAATTGCTCGTTTTTCTAGGGCTTTATTGAAGTGTTCAAATGATTTTCTCAAATCTTTGCGCATTTGCTGTCGACTTATCGCTTCAGGAGTATTTTCATCTCCCTAATCACTGGAACTTTTCTCCAATTCGTTAAGCAGATATTCTTCATTCATGAGTCGGACTGCTTCCTCTTCTTCCTCATCTGTTTTTCCAGTTCTAGCCCGGGCTCTGGCCCAATCTCAACTTCCGGGTTCATTGGAACCTGAGGTGCTGAGGATGGTCCTGGTTGGTTTACCTCGAAAACGTCATCTTTGATACTTTCTGAGGAGTCAGGTTCGGTCGTACTTATTTCACAATTATTTACATTTTCCGGTTTTGTGTCAGTTCCGTAGCTCGTCTCATTCGTAATCGGGATGCAATTGTATCACGAGGTTGTGGAGCGCTGTTAACCCTAGCTTTGTTTTTACTTCCGGGTTTTCTTCCTCGTTTTACAGCCGCTATGGCTTCCTCGTCAGGACAACAAGTTTTCTTGAGTGGGAGTATCACTGCTTCCTCTACCGAATTTTGGTTTGGATCCCTTTCCTCTGGAGATCTACCCTCAGGATTGAAGGACAACCCTTCGGCGTATTGTTCCGAGATTTTATGTTGAACTATAACCGAAAATTTGCATTCACTTAGTTTGGATCTCTGTTTAATTTGTCGTTCGGTGACAGTTTGGCTGTCTTTCAACCAAGACATACAAGGGCTGCTTGTATACAAGGTGAAAGGATTACCATAAAGGTAAGGCCAAAATTGTTGCATCGCGTACAAGACTGCCAAACACTCTTTTTCATTGTGTGTGTATCTTGTCTCGGACTCTTGCAAGACTTGGGACGTACAGGAGACAATTTTCTCAATATTTTTATCGGGGTTTCCAGGCGTACGATCATCGTTCTCCAGTTCCTGGCTCAAGATGCCTGAAATACCGACATCCGTACCATACCGATAACCATTCTCCACTTTTTGTTACCTTGAGCGTCAGATTTCTTAGGGACAATCCATAAAGGAGAATTATACGGAGATTTTGATTTCCGAATAATTCTTTGCTTAAGTAGATTATCCACTTGCTTCTTGATTTCGTCGCGGTGTTCTTGAGGAAACCTATTATAACGTTAACCGTAATTAATTTCCGCGACGGAGACGCGGATTAACCGGTAAACCGTATGCGGTCACCCACGTGTGAAAATAAAAATAATAATAATACTAAATAAATGATTTTAAATGTTTCCTCCAAATTAAAATAAATAATACGTTATAAACAATAATGAAATTATAAATAATGAACTCTTGGAGTGCCTGAACCAGCTCCTCAGGCTGGGTTAGTGCACGCAGGCGCCAGACCGTTTATCCCAAAACGGACAAAATTGAATTCAGGGGGAAAATCTGCAAGGGAAATCCGAGCAAGTGACACACGACAAAGCGGACAAACAATTGAGGAAAATAAAATAAAATGAATAAGAAAAAGAAAAATAGTAAATATATAATAAATAGTTATATTACAAATAATAAATAAACCAGAAGAATGAAATTAAGTAGCAGGAAAAGATCCAGGGAAAATAAATATTAAACTTTCCCCGACAGCTGTTGGTTTCCGAGTTTTTAGTTTTTATAAACAATATAAATTTTAATAATATTTTACACAATATTTATTAGAACAAAAATAATACTCGGTAATTATAAAGAAAGAAAATAATATAATAACATATATATACTCAATAATAATATATATATAATATAATAATATAATACAATATATACTTAATACCTCCAATATAATAAATAATAATAATCCCTTTGTTTTGTTTTACTCTCTCAGCACTTGTGAGAGGGAGAAAGACACGGAACTTTTCCTCACTCATACTCAAAATAATAAATTTTTCTCTTTTAAATAATTTATAATAAAAATTCAATAATATTATTGACCGCTGGGGTACCAGATAATCAAAATAAAATAATACAATGCTATGCAATTACGCCAAATAATAATAAACGTAAATAATAATTGATAATCTTATACAAATATTCTAAATAAAATAGAAAAATAATAAGTATGTTAACTCGGGAATTTTTCATCCGAGTGCTGACATCAGTGTCTGAGGAATTTATAAGTAATGCGTGTATCGTATAGATATATACACCACCAATATGTATATCTATATATATATATATATATATACCGGCAACGTTTTACGACGTTGCGTACGCTTTTTAATATATATATTTAACCGCCAAATATTTTCAATCACCTATCAAATAATATTCAATGATAATTAATAATAATTCTATCAAGTATCATTCAGTAAATCAATAATAACTACAAATAAACAATTTCCTCCGCGGCGACCAACAACTACCGGGGGGAGGCTAGCACGTGATAGTGTATTATCCAGCGAAATAAATACAAAGTACTTACTCGAAATCCGCAATAATCAGCAAAAGAAATAATAATCAATATTATAATGATGAAATAATAATATTTGGTATTCCACTTAATTCACCCAGTGAACTTTACTTATTTTAAACAAAAAAAATAGAAATTTTAGTACAACAGGAAAAAAATCACGTCCGTACACAACGCTTGTCCGTATCTTTCTAATCTAATTGTCTCAACCTCCACCTGTTGGTCGTCGCACACATGACACTAGTGTCCCCTTAATTTTTATTATAATTACATTTGTCAGCCCTGGGCCTCAATTAAATTAAATAAATATGAAATATAAACGTAGATCCTCAGACCACTGAATGATACATAGTTAATCAATAAAATATATGAAATATTACTCTATCTCCTCCACATCGGATAATAAATTAAATAATAGTAACGCAACTAATAAACATCCATTCACGTCATCAGTTGGATGACAAGTTTAAATAAAGTAATGTGTTGTCAATTTTTGGGGCATAATATAATGCTGGATTATGCATCCCAATTAACTCAAAATTATACATACATAATTAAAACAAACAAAAGTCACGCGTTTGTGCTTAAATCATAAATTATAAAAATAAAAATAAATTAAATCACACATGTGCTCTCTCATACCCTTCGCGCATGCGCGAGCACCGTGTACGGACTGCCATCTCATCGGCGAAATGGCGGAATGCCCGCGCAACGATTCAAATTCAAATTTGTAATTAAAATAATTAACTTAAAACTAAATAAAGTCAAATAATTTGAATCGTTACGTGACACCCCCCCACCAGGCCGTGTTTTGCCCCGAAAAATGCGGGCGAGACTCTGCATTCCATTTCGCCGGCACAATCACCTGAAAGCCTTAAATCCAATACTTATATCTGGATCTTTCGTACCGGGTATAAAAATAAAATAATCAAAATCAAAAGAAAATCAATGTTAACCAAAAGAATAACTCAACAAATTGCTGACCAACCTGTCACTTACCAACTTGCTCGGACCATGGGTGAAAGGAAAGGTAAGAGTGTCAAACTTTGCTACAAATAAAGCACTCGGTAATTAGTGGGTTGCGCCGTCTTTATTTTCCAGAAACAAAAACTCCTGGGTGGCTATAGCACCGGGCGTCTTACAACAGTTATTAAATATTAAAAGTTATTATAAATGAAAAAAAATAAATATTAAGTACGTAATAAATAGGATATTAGGAAAACAGCAGTCATTGTCCTAGGAGCTCATCTGCCTGATGTCCTAAGCCGCCTCGAGACCCGCCATTTTTGGTTCGCTGGGACCCACCTGGTCCAGACAGTAGACTCGGCGTAGTCGGTCGTCGCCCGTGAGCCAACCCAACCATGGCAACTCGCTCAACTGGTCTCCCAAGTTCCCGTGTCCATCGGGACACCGGCCCCCACGCAGGTTTCGGCTGCAGACCATACATCGGTCACGAACAGCGAGCTGTAGCCGACCATGGGCTCCAGGGCATTCGCCAGAGTAAAAGGTGAGGCATTCCTTACAAAAAGGACGATCCTCCTTGGGTTGATTGATGCAGTCCTTGGCCCCATGTCCTAACTGGCCGCATCGCGCGCAACCTGGCGGTAGGTTAGATCTACGCGCCCCCTGTTTCTTCAGAGCCCGAATCTTCACGCCCACCAAGAGCGCCATGTGGGCCTTCCACGTTTCTGACCCCCGGGGTATCATCCCAATCCCACCTTGCTCATGGTATGTCTCCATGTACTTCATGGTCTCTTCCTTGGTCAGCGGCATTCCTATATTAACGCATTAATTAGTACGCCAATCCCTCTGGGGTGACCATATATCATAGCCAGACGATAGCGATAGTTGTAGGTAGCAATAGATCCGTAATAGTCAGCGACAGTATAGTGGTAGACAGAATAGTAGTAATAGTGATAGTTAGGCATAGATAAGAATAGTAGTCAATTAGCCGTGATAGATAGAGATAGTGATCATAGACAAGCACAGGTAGATCAAGTAGTAGTGATAGATAGAGCATCCAGCCATGCGATTATGTCAACTTGCCTCTGGCGGACATTTTCAGCTCTTTTAACTAATTTTAGAAATTTAACGTGACTACGACCAATATATTTGCCCTCGGGGGTCTCCATTTCAACGATAACTGGAGTGACCACCTTCGAGATGACAAATGGGCCCGCATAGCGCGGTGCTAGCTTACCCACGACCTGCTCACTCTTTTTCGATAAGACGTGAGTAGGTTTATATACCTGATCACCTACTTCAAACAAAATACTACGCCGTTTGTTATTATAATAAGCTGCGTATCGTTCGGAGGATCGTCGAATACGCTGATTGACAATATCGCGTAATTCTACCATACGATCCATGCGTTGAATCCAACCACTGCGGTCAACCTTATCCTCGACAGCAATATTATTGTCGTTTGCAACTCGACAGTTGCGAATAGGACGTGGATCACGGCCTAAGTTCAAATACGCGGGACTCACACCGAGTGACTCATGTACCGCAGTATTATACGCGAACTGGAATTCGTGAATATTTACATCCCAGTCGCGATGATCATCACCCAAGTAACTCATGATCATTGTTTTTAAATTACGGTTGACCCTTTCAACCGGGTTAGCTTGGGCATGATACGGTGGTGTGGTAGTATGCTGAATACCACACTCTTGAATGAGCTCAACAACGTCTCGATTCAAATATTCGCGGCCATTATCTGTCCAGAACACGCGCGGTACGCCCCAACGGTTAATAACGAACTGTCGAAAACTTTTAGCAATAGTTTTCCCGTTTGCCGCTCGAACTGGAACGCACTCGATCCACCGCGTGTATAAGTCTTCGAACACGAGTAAATATGAATAGCCCGCACGAGAACGCGTAAACGACATCGTATCAGCAGCTACGACTTCCCAAGGCTCACTGGGTATCCTGGGGGTCATAAAACCAATTGGTTTGCGCTGAATTGGCTTTGACTCGAGACATCGTTCACAACTGTTGACATATCGCTGTATATCTCGAAACATTCCGGGCCAATAATACCTCAATATCGCCCGAGCGTATGTCTTCTGGACACCCAGGTGACCAGATTGTGGATGATCATGAACTTCCTGGAGTAAACGCTCTCGTTGGTCAGCTGGTACGACTAACTTCCAGTCGTTATCCTCTTCACCGAGGATCTGCCTCATGGAGTCCGGCCGACGTCGATACAATCTACCATTTTCGTAATGGTAGTCAGGTAGAGCCTCAGGATCAGCAGTCAACAAACGACATTTTTCCTCGTACCACTCGTCATTTCCAGCTTCACCCAGCGCGTTGACTTGACTCTCGGTAGGCTCTTGGTCTTCGTAAATACGCGAGAAAGCATCCGGGGCTTCGTTTTCCGCACCTTTCCGATACTCGATCTTCATATCATACTCGGAGAGCTCCATAGCCCACCGGGCTAATTTTCCCGTCGGATCCCGAGCGTTCATGAGCCATCGGAGACTAGCATGATCAGTCACGACTGTGAATTTAAAACCTTCCAAATAATGTCTAAATTTACGCACGGCCCAAACTACCGCAAGACATTCTTTTTCAGTCGTACTGTAGTTTGCTTCAGCACTATTCAATGCCTTACTCGCACACGCAATCAAGTACTCACGATCGCCGTTACGTTGAACTAGGACTGCTCCGAGTCCACACTGACTCGCATCTGTATATAACGTGAACGGTAGCGTATAGTCAGGCGTTGACAAGACTGGGGCTTCCGCGAGTGCTTTCTTAAGAGACTGGAAAGACTCTTCCTCAGCCTCAGTCCATCGCCAGGGTACATCTTTGCGAGTTAACCGATATAATGGACCAGCTACGCACGCGACGTTTTTCAAATGGCGATGGTACCAATTAATCATGCCATTGAAACGACGTATTTGTTTAACATTTTTCGGTCGCGGGTAGTTCAATATCGGTTCCGTTTTCTCAGGGTCTGGCCTGAGTCCCTCTTTATCCAGTAAGAAGCCCAAAAATCGTACCTGTTGCTGGCAAAATTTACTTTTGTCGAAGTTCAAAGTAAACCCAGCGCCTCGTAACCGACTCAACACGACTTCTAACATCTCCAGATGTTTCTTGAAAGTCGGGGTTACGATGATTATATCATCCAGGTACGCGAATACAAACGGGGATAGATCAGGTGTAATTATCTTGTCCATTACGCGCTGAAAACTCGCCGGGGCGTTACATAATCCCATAGGCATACGTTTGTATTGGAAAAGACCGCGACCGGGAACCCAAAAAGCAGTATACTTGCGACTATTTGGACTCATTAAAATCTGCCAAAACGCTGAGTTCATATCGAGTGTCGTAATATAATGTGCGTCACGACATTTCTCGAGAATCTCGATCATATCCGGCGGTCGATATGTGTCTTTTTCGGTCACGGTATTCACGTCACGGAAATCAACGCACATGCGATATGATCCGTCAGGCTTTTTAACCATGATAGGCTGACTGGACCATTCCGATGCTGGCGCAGGCTCGACAATGTCATCTTCGAGCATTTTGTCGAGTGCCTCATGTAACGCTTGTAAAACGACTGGTGATCGACGATAAACCCGCTGTTTAATCGGTCGCTCGTCTTTGAGCCTAATCTCATGCTCAACCAACGAGGTCAATCCCAAACCAGGTGGCATAAGTGTCCGTTGATGGTCCAAGAACTCATGTAACTGTTTGGTTTCATCTCCAGTGAGTTCATGTACAGCTGCAACGTCTTCTGGTTTCGAATGAATATCAGGCTCGAACGCCAACTCGTGCCAGGTACCACCGCGTATACGCCAGGATCGGTTACTCAGGTCTAACTCCATATTGACATGTTGCATGAAGTTAGTACCGATTAAATTCAAACTTCCTAACCGAGGAATATAATGGACTGGAAATATGACCTCTTCAACACCATCGAGAGTCATTTTCACGTTTACCACGCCTCCACTCACGTCAGTCGTTCTGTTTGCCATGCCAAAACGCGTCGGTCGAGCTTCAAACATGCATGGAAAACCGTCAGCCATTAATTCTCTCGCGAAGTCTCCAAAAGCAGTTGTTTTGGCCCCAGTATCGATTATCGCGATCCTTTTACGATTACCCGCGCGAATAACAACCTGAGGTCGGGGTTTACCATGACGTAACCGCCAAAAATCGTCATTTTCATCACCAGGTTGATTTATGAGAGACACTGAGACAGCTGTTCGATCTTCTACCGCGGTTAATTCATCAAGTGTGGCATCTTCTTCACACTTGGCCTCGCACGGTGGATCAGAAACAGCATGAATATCCGCCTGAACAACAATACGACGTGAACTCATCGAATCCTGCTCCCTGGTGACTGTTTTTGGAGGGATTGATGAACGTCCAGCACCGCCACCCTCTACTGGCGGGCTGCTTCGTCGTTTTTTGGCAATTGGAACGCATTGGGACGACTGTCGACGTTACAGACACACGTGACAGCTGTCTTTCCAACTTTTCCGCATCTCATGCATACGTCCCGGCGTGGTTCTTGGCAAAAGTAGCCCAAATGTTCCAATGAGCCACAGTTATAACAGAATCTTGGTCGACCGATCCTGTTTTGCCCCATTTGACCCGGATAACGCACAAACGACGAATTATTGTTATGATTGAATCCAGGAGGCGATCGATTACCACCAGATGGATTCACTGGACCTCTCGGAGAGCTATTTATAGGTGGATTGGACACCCTCGGAGGTTGTGGCTGTTGTAACGACGAATTTTTCGGGATCGCGCCGCGATTCTGAGCATTAAGGTTCTGCTGCTGACTCGCGGGCGCATTTTGTGTGTTCACACGCTGCTCAGTAGTCTTTACGGTTGCTTTGGTGGCCTGTTTTGTTGACTGGTTAATTCCACCAGGCGTGACAAGTGCCAAGTTTCGCTCAGCAGCCCTCTGTTGGCGAGATCGACGCGATCTTCGCTTCTTCTTCGTCCCTGGGCTGGACTGAGAACCGCTGGTCGAGTCAGAGTGTTCGACAGGAGTATCAACTGCAGGTATGCCCGCTCTGTGGTCCCTTGGAGGTCGAATACCGGCCGAATACGAACATTCCTTTATGTTCGCTTCTTCCCTCGGCGGTGGTTGACGATGATTTCTTGCAGCCTTCCACCTTTCCTCGACCTGTGTGGCTTTCAATAACAATGACTGATACGTGTCAAAGTCACCGAGTGGACAGTGATCCCAATACGCGGGTAACAATCCCTTTGTTGCCCGTCTAACTTGCGTTCGCTCCGATGGTGGGTGTCTCAAGCGAGAATATAGATTCTGGAGACATATTAAGTAATCACGAGCATTTTCTTTTAAACCCTGATTACGTGCGCGAATATCAGCCCTGATTTCGCGTTGACGACCACCACTCTTGAACCACGTCAAAAATTCCGACCGGAAGGACTCCCAATTTGACCATCGGTGGCAATTTGCGCTAAACCAGACTTCAGCTTTGCCTTTGAAGACCTCTGGTAATACGGCGAGGCGATCAGCTCGACGAATTCCCGCGCTGCGCATTAATACGACCAGGCGTCTCAGGAATTCATCGCTAGTCATGGAACCATCGCCAGAAAACGACAGTTTCCAGTTCCTGGCAATGGCACCATGGTCACGGGCGAACACGCGGGGTGAATGGCGTTTTTCACTGCCTGAGCTCCGATGTGAGTGATACTCAGATGACGATGACGTGTAACTATCGTCTGAATCTGACTCGCCAGACGAACTCTGATAATGTTGGCCAGAATTACGACCTCTGTGGGAATCCTTGGGAGTCTGGAACTGGACCCTGGACGGTGTGGGGTTAGAAGGACCTCCAGGCCCTGTGTTTTGCCGAGAACTCGCGCGAGTCGTAGCCGTGGGAATTACGCTGATTTCCGGAAGGGTTGCAGGTACAGTGGGGCCACCATGTGGGGAAGATGTGCGAATCGGATTATTTCCGGACAGTCTCTCGATCCTCTCGAATAACCTCTGTTGCCCACGCTCCATCTTCTCCTCCAACATACGCAACGCTTGGACAAACGTCGCCCCTGTGACATATGCACCCATGCCATCAGGAATCTCAGGCATCTCTGGGCCCACTGGAATCAGCTCATCGCTCCACAAGTTCCAGGGTGCCTCAAAGTCCCCGTCCTCGCGTCTTAGCAATCGTCGAAAACGGTCCTGGATTACCTCACTGGTACCCGATGGATTGACTTGCTGCGAAAGCAAGTATCGACGGATCTCTGCGTCGGTCAGATTTGTCGCCCGCGCGTCTACCTCACGAGATATTTCGTCCTTGATCGGATCCCAGGGTATGTTCGGAACCCCTAAAGCCCGTTTGTGATAACGATTTAGCCGATCCCGGCGTTTATTGCGACCACCCGCAGTGGATAACCCCAACCCGAATAAAATCATCCTGATTTCATCATCAGGTCGCGTCAGCATCCATGTGAGCTCAGTTTCTGGCACTGGGGTAGAGGTGTCATGTGATCCGACATCCCTAGCCGTCCGTGACGCTCGTCCGCGCCCCCGGCCCCTATGCCCAGGGTCAGTCGCATGGGCAAGGTGGGAGTCTTCACCCACGATCTCTACCTCTCGGCCAGAACGATTCACTGGGCCGTGTACGATCGTTGGGATCATGTGTTGTTGTGGAGGACCGCGGCTATGTTCAAAAAACTCACGGAGACCCTCGTCTTCGGTCTCGCTAACCGGTGTACCCCGGTGTTCAATATTATTCGCGGATCCAACCGCGCTCGCATTTTCGTTCGCGTTATTATCCTCACCCGGAATGAATTCATCGTCCGTAGCGCCACCTCGTACGCGTATCAAAGATGCCCGCGCGATCAACTGATCGGTTTCAGCAAAGATCCTTTCCCACGCGTTCATTTTTATTATTTGTAAATATGTAAATGTATAAATTAAATGAGACAAATATATGTAAAATTAAATGTGTATAAAAAGTCTTCAGAATTATTTTTATCCGCCAATGAAATTTTTATTTTTGGTTTTGCTCCTCCGTGGAACCTCGCAAATTTTATTTTTATTCAAATAATTTATCGATTTAAAATTATTGACCCCCTGGCCCCACGTTGGGCGCCATATAACGTTAACCGTAATTAATTTCCGCGACGGAGACGCGGATTAACCGGTAAACCGTATGCGGTCACCCACGTGTGAAAATAAAAATAATAATAATACTAAATAAATGATTTTAAATGTTTCCTCCAAATTAAAATAAATAATACGTTATAAACAATAATGAAATTATAAATAATGAACTCTTGGAGTGCCTGAACCAGCTCCTCAGGCTGGGTTAGTGCACGCAGGCGCCAGACCGTTTATCCCAAAACGGACAAAATTGAATTCAGGGGGAAAATCTGCAAGGGAAATCCGAGCAAGTGACACACGACAAAGCGGACAAACAATTGAGGAAAATAAAATAAAATGAATAAGAAAAAGAAAAATAGTAAATATATAATAAATAGTTATATTACAAATAATAAATAAACCAGAAGAATGAAATTAAGTAGCAGGAAAAGATCCAGGGAAAATAAATATTAAACTTTCCCCGACAGCTGTTGGTTTCCGAGTTTTTAGTTTTTATAAACAATATAAATTTTAATAATATTTTACACAATATTTATTAGAACAAAAATAATACTCGGTAATTATAAAGAAAGAAAATAATATAATAACATATATATACTCAATAATAATATATATATAATATAATAATATAATACAATATATACTTAATACCTCCAATATAATAAATAATAATAATCCCTTTGTTTTGTTTTACTCTCTCAGCACTTGTGAGAGGGAGAAAGACACGGAACTTTTCCTCACTCATACTCAAAATAATAAATTTTTCTCTTTTAAATAATTTATAATAAAAATTCAATAATATTATTGACCGCTGGGGTACCAGATAATCAAAATAAAATAATACAATGCTATGCAATTACGCCAAATAATAATAAACGTAAATAATAATTGATAATCTTATACAAATATTCTAAATAAAATAGAAAAATAATAAGTATGTTAACTCGGGAATTTTTCATCCGAGTGCTGACATCAGTGTCTGAGGAATTTATAAGTAATGCGTGTATCGTATAGATATATACACCACCAATATGTATATCTATATATATATATATACCGGCAACGTTTTACGACGTTGCGTACGCTTTTTAATATATATATTTAACCGCCAAATATTTTCAATCACCTATCAAATAATATTCAATGATAATTAATAATAATTCTATCAAGTATCATTCAGTAAATCAATAATAACTACAAATAAACAATTTCCTCCGCGGCGACCAACAACTACCGGGGGGAGGCTAGCACGTGATAGTGTATTATCCAGCGAAATAAATACAAAGTACTTACTCGAAATCCGCAATAATCAGCAAAAGAAATAATAATCAATATTATAATGATGAAATAATAATATTTGGTATTCCACTTAATTCACCCAGTGAACTTTACTTATTTTAAACAAAAAAAATAGAAATTTTAGTACAACAGGAAAAAAATCACGTCCGTACACAACGCTTGTCCGTATCTTTCTAATCTAATTGTCTCAACCTCCACCTGTTGGTCGTCGCACACATGACACTAGTGTCCCCTTAATTTTTATTATAATTACATTTGTCAGCCCTGGGCCTCAATTAAATTAAATAAATATGAAATATAAACGTAGATCCTCAGACCACTGAATGATACATAGTTAATCAATAAAATATATGAAATATTACTCTATCTCCTCCACATCGGATAATAAATTAAATAATAGTAACGCAACTAATAAACATCCATTCACGTCATCAGTTGGATGACAAGTTTAAATAAAGTAATGTGTTGTCAATTTTTGGGGCATAATATAATGCTGGATTATGCATCCCAATTAACTCAAAATTATACATACATAATTAAAACAAACAAAAGTCACGCGTTTGTGCTTAAATCATAAATTATAAAAATAAAAATAAATTAAATCACACATGTGCTCTCTCATACCCTTCGCGCATGCGCGAGCACCGTGTACGGACTGCCATCTCATCGGCGAAATGGCGGAATGCCCGCGCAACGATTCAAATTCAAATTTGTAATTAAAATAATTAACTTAAAACTAAATAAAGTCAAATAATTTGAATCGTTACGTGACACTATATTGCTTGATACGGACCGGTTTGTCACTCGTGGTTTCGATTTTGCAGGTGAACTTTTTGGAACGTCCCAGGTGATTACCAGGGAGATGAAATATGTCATAATTTTTCTGAATAAGTCGGAAAATTTGCTTCCTTTCAGTGCGACTGAGATGATTGGTAGGAATCTTATCAAAGATTGCTTGGATACGGTCTCGCTTAGAAAGTGAATGTGTTCCGGATAGAATTTCCGCTATGTCGGAAAATTCGTCAGATGGATCAAGATGTTAAAATTCAAATTCTTCAAGCACTTGAGGTTTAATTTCGATTTCTGCTGGATCTGATGTGGTATTGATGACCATACACATCACTGGATCGTCATCAACTGAGACAACGGCTTCGCCCATTAAGAGACCCTCTTTAAGAGGAATCTTACGGAGGTAGCCTTGTTTGATCTCAGGATTTGCAACAGGTGCCGACACGGACATCCACATACGGGGTGGAATTACGTATAAACGGGATGGTTTTATTCCGAGACTGAAAGGTAAAGGTCGGGAAGGCCGAGATGATAAATTCAGAGATTGATGATGGTATGAAATCTCCGCTTGTTCGTTTTTCAGGAAGTTGTTGCTCAAAATTTCGACACCATGGAAGGGTAAATTCCCATCAAAAACATAAAATCGGATTTTTGAACCCGAAACCTTTAATTCTACAGTACCAATTGTTTTTATGGACCGTCCATTCAAACCACGGAGTAGCATCGTATTACCACGATCCACTCTAATTTCGGGTTTAAGAGCGGAAGAATTTGTCAAACACACACCCCCCCCCCCTGTATCTATGAGAAAGCATTGTAATTCTCCATGAAGCGAATTACATGAGTCGAAAATTTTTGGCCCTGTCCCTAGGGACAGGATATATCTCACATCAAGGTCATTATCCATTGAAAAAGGGATAGGACAGGTAGATCTATTTTTGAGGACCAGCGTATTCTAATAAAAGGAAATGCCAGCTCGTTCGTTGATGAAAGATTCATTTCCAAGTATGCCTAGATAACCATCTGTTGGTCTAGGTACAACCTGGAAAAAACATCTACGTCAAAGATCTTGAGGGTCACAGTTCCAATTATTGGCATACTTCTGGTTGCTATGCCGCCCACCGCACCACCATTTTCAGGGTAAAAGGTGATCTCATCCTCCAGAGCATCGATGCAAAGGAGATTCAGGTCAGAACCTGTATCCAACAAAACTTCGCATCCGTCCTGAAAGAGGTCTGGAGATGTGATCCAGACTCGTGGACCCTTACCGATGACTAGTGTAAGGGTTTCGGACGTTGAAGAATTCTGAACTCCTTCACCGTCTGAGTTTTCTGATGAGGGTTCGTAGGTCGGCGAGACTCTCGGGGCATACTCGCAGTCGCCTCGGTCTGTCGAGCGCCCGTTGAGTTTAAATGTTCATCGTTGTCTTTTGAGGAGGCAGATTTACTTGCCTCACGATGAGGGCAGAAGGGACAGTTACAGCAAGGGGCCTCTAGTTTCAGATGTTCAAGTTTTTCATTGTCAATGTCTGCAGAGTCAAAAGTCACAACCTTTTTCTTCGCTGAAGAGGGTTCTTCAGTTCGTGAACGTGATGAACTTTTCTTTAATGTTCGTGACGTCAAGTCGTCATCGTAGGTCCGTCCACGTCCCCCTTTACTCGAGGTGTAAGTGTACGTTCGGTAGTCAGCTGATGCTGAGCTATCGTCGGAGTCCACAATGTCTTCGCTCTCTGTAGCGTATTTACTCAGTCTGTCATGCTTTTCAGAGTAAGAGAACGTTCGTCCTCTGGTTTCTCTACGGCCGTCGTAATCGTCGTAATCCTTGCGAGGTCTCTGATAATCATCTTTCGAGTAACGTCTGTTATAGTCTCGGTCGTAGTCTCTGTCTCTCTGAAACGGACGTTGATAGTCGTAAGATTCGCGTTTACGCCTTGGTCGTATACATTCGCGAGTTATTTCCTCTTTTACCGCTTTATAAAGACCTTCGAGCATCTTTGGCTCTTTTAAACTCGCAAGACATTTTGGGAGGTCAGGCAAAGCGGAATAGAGAGTATCGAATGCAACCTTTTCTTGTTGCGACATAATGGCTTCCCGATTCTCCTCTGGTAACGCGGCTTCCAGGCCTCTCATCATTTTGCGCAACCTGAAGAAGAAATCTTCGATGGTTTCGCCTTCTCTCGGGCTAGCTGAAGCTAGACGTTTGTGCCAAATAAGAGCTGGATCGCCGTCTCGATACCTTTCTCCCAGTATCTCGAGAAGTTCTACGACGCTATGAATCGGAGTGTATTCGATTTGTTCTCTAGCACGACCAGAAATTTTTTTACAATTTTTGTCACGAACATGTCCTGATGTTCTGAAATGATGCAAGGTAATCAACTCCGTACGACTGCGTCAAATTCCTTGAAATCTTGTTCGCAATTTCGATCTTCTCCGTTAAATTTCGGAAGCTCTCGATAGAGCTCCTTGGCCATGTCATACTGAGAAGGTGGAGTGTTGGCATCGTGCAAAGTGGCATCTAGCCGGGTAACGGGTCTTTCCTCGTTATTAACCATTTCACCCCTTAGACCACCGGCTGGAGGAGGCGTCAAATTTCTTCGCCTCCTGTTTTTGTTGGTACGAGAAATGGTGGTGACCACACCCTCAGGTAAAGCATAAGATAAGGATGTTAAACGTCTCTGAACTCTGAGCAAAATTGCTGAGTTGATCAAAAAGAGAAAGAAAGAATTAATAAAATTTTTTTTTTTTGTAACAGCTCAAAGCTGTACAGTAAGGTCGATGTGCGACTTATTGCTGACTTTGCGATTTGGTTGCGAAGTCGCGGACGTTGAACTCAGGTGTTTCGCAACTCGAATTGAGGGGGGAAAAATGCTGAACTTAAAATACGTGGAATTGCTTCCTGTTAAGGTGTGGTAAGTCCACGAAAGCAGGGCGTGGCACTCTCGAGAATATGCTACGAAACTCAAAATTCTAAGATGTGAAAATTTCGAGAAGAGAAAAATAACTACAAAAATCTACCTTTTCTCAAAAATGGTAGAAGAATTATAACTGTGGCTCAACAAGAAGGATTTTTACTTACTTCGAAAATCCCACCGCTGCCACCAGTGTTCTTTATGTTATGTCCGCCGCTTAAATTTAAATTGATTATCCGGGATTTCTCCCTTTGGTAGCGATAGAAAAATTTAGACGAGCGATTTGGAGGTTGCGGACAACATTAAAGAATACGAGAAAGAGGTATTTTCCTTTAATTTATTATTTATGGTGGATCTTTTACTTCGAAGTAAGAACCCAAACGTCTCCGAAGAGACTGGTGATCTTGTGTTGAACCAGTTATCTTATGAAAGAATAGAATGTAAATCTTTCACCTACCTTTCGATGTTTCTTTCTTTCTAGTCACGGCAGGTTAGATCCCTCCAGAACGTTGCAGCTCACTCAGCTTCCTCCTGTAGGATTTGGTTGGATGGGCGCGGCTGGGGTTGTAGGATGTAAACTTATGTGCTTCTCTCGAATGAAACTCGAAAGGCTGAACTTATGGTTTTTCTGCTTTTTATTTCTGATTTAGCTACAATTCACTTGTACACTGAATCTGTTCAGTCACGAGCTTGATTAATTTAAATCAAGCTTCGTGCATTTCCGCTCGGTTCGGGAGAAGCCGAGCTCGCTACTGACTGAAGGTCAGAATAGTGCCGGGTCACTCGCTATTTGGGCCCGGCACATACTATTTCTAACTCAGGATCGTGTCAAGACGTCCTGAGAACCCGCTACAAGCTGACCAATCACAAAATTCGTTTTATATTGGTCAGCCTATGAGATAGTTCGCTATCAACTGATACCTGTTGGCGCGCTTTTAAGCCAATAGGAAAATTCGTTATATGCAGCAAAGCTGCCACGTCGACACCAAGCTTCTCGACGATTCAACGACGCTACCATTATTCATTCTACAACTTGTCTTTGCTACGTGCAACCTCGTGCTTGAACAGCTTCGCTTATTATTCTTGTGTTATATTAAATCAAATCGCTACGCTCAATTATCCTCAATATTTAGACAGTACATCAAGGCTGCTATTTATTGAGAATAAATAAATTGTTCTTGTGACAATAATTACTTGTTAATTAATTATCATTGAATAAACCGCTACTGACCACGTGTCAATTTTATACGTGACTAAAATCATTGAGTTGCATTCGCTATCGCGTATAAATTATCTAGTCGTATTCGCTCTTGTATATAATTTTCATAATTCTAAGTGTAAATAAGTGTAAATGAATCTATAATTTATTTAGTGACAAAATCTGTGTAATTTTTAATTGTTTAACATTCCTCGCCTAAACCAGATCCAATTAGTTGATTCGCTCATTTTACAGAATCCTTTACACAAATTTTCAACAATTGATATTTTAAGAATATTGATTATTCACGGAAATTTTATAAGATTTTTATTTTATATTTAATTTGTCCTTTTACACACCCGAGAAGTGATTTTATGCGCAAAATAACTCAGACCGAGATGGAATCGCAAATACACGTGATTTGCGTCACTATTTCAATCGGACGGGAAGTTTCTATCAATCTATGAGGATTTTCAATAGATAAAGAAGTCGATTATTGCTTCTTCAACGACTAAACGGAATCCTGCAATAATTGACTGCAAAAAGATGTCAATTTTAAAATGCTTTATTGATTATTTAACGCCGAAGCGGATTCCTGCAATAAGGTTTAAATGGAAAATATTAAAGATCCTCTTGTTGACTTTTCAACGCCTGGGGCGGAATCCTGCAATAAGAGTGCACGAAAGATCGACGTTCGAATATTCGTGGACCGTAAGCTAGAAGAACCGACTAGCCATGAGCTATGGGTGCTTAGGCTTTTTGTAAACTTTGATTTAGCGATTGATGGAGAATTTTTAATTATTGTTATTGGTGGAAGGTGACGACAGTTTATTAATTGTTCGTTCGCCTCATTGCAGTTATCCTCCCACTATTCTTTGTCGCATAAAAAGGTGGAAAAAGCTGACGCTGCGTTTTCGCGCGCTTTTGAAAAGAAGAGCTCTGTAATAATTATTTTTAAATAATTATTAGAATAAAAAAAAAATTATTTGGACATAACATATATATATATATACATGTATATATATATATATATATATATATATATATATATATATATATATATATATATATATATATATATATATTGTAACGGGTAAAACTGGGGTTACTTTCAATGGCTAATTAAAAGTTATTTATTAATTGATAATTCAAAAATGAACCACACAGAACCAGAAAGATGAACCAGTAAATTGATGAGAATCTGAATTTAATAATTAGCCAGTATTAATCAATAAATATTACTTCAAATCAATGCAAAATAAAATTGGTTTACTGAAATAATGTAGTAACTTTTAATAAGCAAGTTAGAACACCAATTACCCCTTTTGGCTCGGGTACTGCTCCCCGGAGTCCAAGGTGGAAAACAAAAGGGGTCTTCAAAGAGACAGGCAATACTAAATATGACAATTTAAATTTTTATTTAAAACAGAACTTTACATGGACTTCGAGCCCTTGTTCTACTATCTCTACAATAAATTATTACGGTTTTTAAATTATTTAAATCACGGTTACGCGGTCAACTCACACACCCAAAAGTAACGCGGACTAGTGACGCGGTTCTACCCTCTCCCGGGTGCTTCAAGTGTGTCTGGTCGACTTTCTCGTCGACCCTGCACGGATTCCCCTTCCCCGAGGTTGAGCGGATGGTCTTCGTCTAACCCCCACCTACTCGGCTAGTTTCACCTACCACCCCTTGGCAGAAGGCCTCAAAGTGGGGACCCTTAAATCTCCCCGAGAATCAAATTTCGCTTACCTTGGTCCGGTCGGACTTGGGGTAGTCGAAGTTCCAGATGTTGTCCAGGGAATGGTCTTCCTCCAGAAAACGTCTCGGGAGACTAAGTTGCCAATACGGCCTTTATGAGCGCTTTTATTACCTGATCCATTTATCACACATACGAAAAGGAATAAATTTCATCGCCCTCTAGCGTCGCTTGCTTAAGCGTGGCGATCGAGGAATTATTCTAAGTTCCTGGGCGACTAAATTAAAGGGAAACAGAAAATTACAAAATAATATGTCAAGAGATTGAATTTCTTCTAAGTTTTGTGCGGTAATATCAACGAGAATTTAAAAATATAATTTAAACGAAACATAAAAATGGTTTGTAAAGAAAAAGAATGTATTTAAGAGTTTGAGCAAACATTGAATACGGAGGTATTAGCCGTACGGCTTACGTCCTCGCGAGCGAACGGAAAGAGAATGGAAGAATACGCGATTAAAATACCAAGTTAATTTCGACTCTCGCACATTATTTCTTATAATTTTACTTTATTTTATATTTCTTTCGATCTCTTGAATCTTTTAAAAGATTCACATGGAATCATTTTTTTTACGTTTTTTCTTTCCCTTTGATTCTGTCGGCTCGGGACTTAATATCACACAATATCGCAGCCATAATAAATCACATAGTTTAAAGTAATAGTTTTAGTATAATAAACACAGTAGTCGCAATTAAGTTATAGTAGTAATAGTTATAATCATAGTTAATATAAAAAATAGTTTTTAAGTACAAATAGTAATTAAAGTAAGCACCATAGTTTTAAGTTTAGTCATAAGTAAACAAATGTAGTCATAGAAATAAAAATATTAGAATAAAATAATAATTAATACTCGTAGTAGTAGTCAATAGAATAATAATAGTAATAATGATAGTAATAAGAAAATCACAATAACGATTAAGTCAATAGTAATAAGAAATTATAAACAATCGTAATAATTGAAAATTGTCCATAGCCTAATAATAGTAGTAGTAGTAATAATAATGATAAATCACCATCGTTAATAATAAAACTGTTCCGTACACCGATCCCATCACAATATATATATATATATGGGGCGTTCCACGCCAAATCGGACACCATTTAGCTTTTGAATCTCGGATTTTTTTGAAACTTTTTTATCTTTTAGTATAGGTTGAAAGAGGGGCCTCTTTAAAATTTTAAGTATAAATTGTTGATTTACAAAAAACACGTACTGATCGATTTTCTTCATAATTTTTCACAGCAAATTTTCACCTTTTCTGCAACTTTTTCAGCGATGCTCATAATGGGATAACGATGGGATCTATTTTTTTTCGATGTTTTAAATTTCACATTCCGGTTTTTTTTAGAGAAAAATGTGTAAAAAAAAATATCATGCTCAGGATTTACTATTAATAATTATCTGATACACAATTATCATCAAAATTTTCAAATTTTATTTCCACAGAAAAATTATTAAACGTGTAAGGAAATAGATGTGAATTAATAATAATTTTTCTGTGGAAATAAAATTTGAAAATGTTGATGATTATTGTGTGTCAGATAATTATTAATAGTAAATCCTGAGCATGATAATTTTTTTTACACATTTTTCTTTAAAAAAAACTGGAATGTGAAATTTAAAAAATCGAAAAAAATAGATCCTATCGTTATCTCATTATGAGCATAGTTGAAAAATTTATAGAAAAGGTGACAGTTTGCTGTGAAAAATTATGAGGAAAATCGATCAGTACGTGTTTTTTGTAAATCGACAATTTATACTTAAAATTTTAAATTTCAATAGTAGCGTGGTCTTAAAAAAAATTTTTTTTTTTTTTACTGAAAAGATGTCTAAAAACCAACATATTTTGGCTCTATAAAAATTTTATTTAAACCACTTTTCACAAAGTTGTAGGCATTAAAAAAAAAATTTCTATATTTTTTAAAATTTGATGTCGCGAAAACGGTTGGAGGAAAAAATTTGAAAAAAAAACATGAAGGCCTCTTTTAACCTATACTAAAAGGTAAAAAAGTTTCAAAAAAATCCGAGATGCAAAAGCTAAATGGTGTCCGATTTGGCGTGGAACGCCCCATATATATATATAAATATATAAATATATATATATATCTATATATATATATATATATATATATATATTACATAATATGATAATTTTTTAATATCAATGTTATTATTTTCAATGAGCTTTTAAAAATGACAATATTCGTTCATGCATGATTATATATAATCAGATCTGGCCAATTTTTGGATCTGATCATATATGTGATTATATATAATTATATATTATTAGGCAAAAACATTTTTTCCCGGGAAGTCTGATAGTTTCGCCAGAAGTAAAATTATCTCGAAATTTTGTATAAATTTGACTTCAAGCTCACTATATGACAGAAAATATGTATAGTATTGTAGATTTTTCAATATATTGGATGTTGTATATTGCAAAATATATGGAGTATTATATGTTTTGCAATATACTGGTAAAAATATATAAAAAATGAACATCATACTATATCTCAATTAATATACTACTTTCAATACAATATATCAATATAAAAAAAGATATACCAAGATATGAATGTTAAACTTACGTAAACAAAAGTTATATTAATAAATACATAGTTAATATAATGTAGCAGTGTATTTTTTTTCAATATATTATCATATATTAATACGGCAAAAATATAAATATTATTTTATATGTTGTAAAATATATCACATTACAATATTCATATATTTCAAAATATATATTTTTTCACATACAAAGTTTTTTCATGCGGGCGACCATTCTTATCCCTTATTTAAATGCTTCTGAATAAATAATATTCATCTGATTCACGGCAGTGCTAATAATATTTTAACCGAAAAATAATTAATTAGATAAAAAAATAGGAAAATAAAAATTTTTTAGCTTGATAAATTTATTAGCTCCATTGAAGCAATTTATTTCTTGGCTGAAAAATTTTCTTAAAAATATCAATTGTCTTTTTTTTTTTTTTTTTAATATTATATTTTTTCAATTATTAAACTCACTATAACTCGGAAACTATAGACTTTAGCGACTTGTCTCATTGGACTTTTTTTTAAAGGAATAAAATTTTCTACAAAATTCCCATTAACATTTTCAGTGTGCTTTCACTGGTTTACGTTTTGCAAGACAATAAAGGTCAATTTCATAGGAAAAATGACTTCCGCAACAGACACAAGTGAAACAGCTAGAATTACAGCTAAGTAACTATGGGCACGAAATTTATTGCAGAAGTTATTATTCAATAATTATTAATTATATTAAAAAACATTATAACATTAGCTATTTTTGCATTGGAAAACGTTCCAATCATTCTGGATGATTGGAATTAAAAATTTGGCATAATAAACACAATTACTTAATTTTTTGAGTTTATATGAAATTTAATAAAATTCTATAAAATTTCGATATACAATTTCATAACATTGTATAAAAACATTTTTTCCCGGGTATCCAAAAAAGTTAATCATCATTGAAGATAAAGTAAAAAAAAAAAAACTTACATGCATACCAACATTTAGTATGGATTTTATTAAAAAATTAATTTTTTTAAAGTCACAACTAGCAAAATGTCAATAAAATTTAGAACTGTTACGTTCCCCTAATAGTTTATTGATTAAATGAAATTAATTATTTTTATTAAATTAATTTTACGCAATGTAACGGAAATCGGTTACGATAAGAGAGTCGCCATGGTTCGCGGGTATTCAAAATAGATGACGATGCATGAGACCCGGGCCACGACGATTCTCTCACAGGGAACCTGAGATGCAGCGTCAACATTTTGCCAACTTTGTTGCTTTATTATATTTTTATAATGACTAAATAGTCAGTCTTTAGAGAGAGCTTCTAGAGCTCAAACCTCTGCTCTGCTCTCCTTATAATTAATAAACACTATTAATTCTGAAATCAATTCAACCTTATTTTGGGCTGCCATTATGCAGCCCAGTATCCTACGACTTCACGGTTATTTTAAGCGCTGCTACCGGCAGCCTAATAATCCAAAATCATCCATAAAATATTGAGCGCTGATACCGGCTGCTCAATAATTTATCCAGTCCTGGGCGCTGCCACCAGCTGTTCAGGATTCCCCAAATCTCGCATCCTCTTAAATAATATGGAGACCGGGTTGCAAACATATTTTAAAATCGCGAGAATTAAATAAAATTAATAATTAATAAAATAATCGACGACCGGGGCCCACCGGGGGTCTATAGACACTCCAACGAGGCTAAAACTGGATTAAATTTAATAATTAAAAATTATTTTTATTTTTAATTAATTTGGGGTATTTTTCCAAAATGTAACAGAATATGACAACTATGATTAATTTTTTTATTTAGTAACACAACAATTGAATTATAAATTCAGTAAACTGAAGCTCTATAAACATCATATAGTTGTATCCGTAATTTAGACATTAGTTTTTTAAAAAAAATTACATAAATATATTTAACAAAAAGAATTTCGTTATAGAATATCCTACAGCATGTAATGTGTACGGTAACTTACATTTACTATAATAGGGCTGCATTAATATCTGTATTGATTATCAAATCTTGAAACCCTGATTGAAAGAAACGATTCGAAACGATTTGTAATGTTAAATGCCCATAAGAAGGGTGATTCAAAAGTATTCAAAGTATTCAAAAGCATTAAGAAGTATTAAAAAAATTTTTTTTTTCCAATCGTTTTTAATCGATTCTTTTAATAAGGGAACAAGTCGATCATTTGAAAACAAATTAATGACATAAGCATAAATGAATATTAAGTAAATAATACATTGTTTCCACATCCGTTAGCCTGACAGTTTGTATTTTATACGCATGTGTTTGATTTTCACGTTCAACACAAAGTATCAGTTTCCAAGGCGTACCAATCGAGGAGGTGGATGTCGGGTTTTGAGAAAATGAAATTCAAATATTTTGCATGTTTTTTTTTTATTGTAACAGAAAATATTATTTAAAAATGAAAGAAACTGCAATTAAATAATAAAAAATACCAATCAATAAATATTGAAATAAAGATTTCATTTTTACCAAAAAATTTACGCCCTAAAAATTTTTTTTATCCTTATAGTAGATTTTGTATGAAATCTGCATGACTTTCCATATTACTTGAACAAAATTACAAATTTAATGATAAATTTACTAGTTCTTTAAGTTTATTTACTTATTATTTCATACAAAATCTACTTTTATTATATTATTTTACATTATTTATTTACTATTATAAAGAATTTTTACTTACTTTAATGGAGAGATATAGGTGAAACAAGATTAATTTTATGTTACACCTTTATATTATCAGTCGCAATATTAATGCAGACTGCAATTGCATTCAGATACTACCAGTCGCAAATTCAATGCAGACTGCAGAAGGTACTTGCAAGTAATCAGTCGCAAAAGTAATGCAGACTACAAATGGTACGTTCATGATATTTTCTAATTATTAAGTTTTGTTATAAAATATATATCGTCTTTTAAATGCCAACGTATGAATTGTCACTAAGCGAATAATGTTCGTCTTCTTGACATATGTAATCAAAGAAGTCATCATCAGAAAAATAATCATCTAAATTTTTCATTGAATGTGTCATTTCTTCATCAATATTACAATCAACATTGATATTACAAGAATCATTATCGTTATTTTGATTATTGTTGTTCTTGTTAAGATTTCCTGTTTGAGCTTCTCTACTACGAACAATTGGAGTTAAAGAAAACCATTGCTAAATTTTCTTCTTACCATAATAAACTTCCTGTAAAGGTTCATTTGATTCTTTATGAACTTTCGGAATCTTCTAAGATTGTTCAGCTTTTCTCTTAGAATTCGTAGAATTGTAGAGCAAAGTTGGATTTAGCAATTCAGGCACTAGATATTTCCAATAAAAATCATTTAGAAGAGGAAACATTTGTTCGGTCGAAAATTTTCCATCATAAATGATTTTTAGATTCAGTGAAGCTCTTGGTATCCATATTGATAAAATGCACCATTTTCTTTTAGTAATATGTAGTTGACCTTGAATTTGATAGTAATAAGTACTGCTTGTTCTTAACGATGATGGATTCTTATCTTTAAAGTGTTCATTACCCCATTTGCTACCTTTTCTTATAGCTTCTGAGGGTTCTGATTCTCTGATGGAGTAAGGACATTTAATATCAACTATTCCATTTTGTCCAACTAAGCCATCTGGTAAAGCTCCAAACCCAAGAATAGTATCATCAATAAATAATCCACAAGGTTCAACTACATTATTCAAATGCTCTTCAAGTCTGTCGAGTGCATTTGCTTTATTACACCTACCGTGAATCAACGGATGACTATTATTGTTAATCATTGGATACAAGATTGATTTGAGAACATTATTTCTTGTATTTTCTTTTCTACATTTACCTACATCTTTAAATTTTGATGCAGTCAAAAGCAAACGTCGGGTTGTGTGCCATTTTGTAGACTTAGCTTGGTCAACAGTTTCACGTTCTATCTCAACGCGTTTATTTTGCAATTGTATCAATTTTTTACGATGACGACTGAGTAATTTTTCAAACTCATCAGGAGTAATTGCAATACCGGCACTAGGTCCATAATAACAATCTTCTGTAGTATTGTTATTTTTAGTGTAACGAGTTTGATTTCCCTTTTCAGTATAACGACGATTATTATCTTCGACTTTTTTAAGCCTTCTATTTTCTAAAATCGATAATCGTTCAGGAACATGTTTTTCCCAGGTAGAAAATGTATCGCACATAGCAGTTTTACTATTAAATTGAGTCACAGCAAATGCTACACGAATTGTATACCCACCTAATTTACAGAAATCAATTTGTTTACCACCGATTTTCGAAGTAATAACATTATTTGCGCACTCGGCCGGATTATAACTTGAATTTAACAATATGTCTTCAGGGACAGATATACATCGAGTATAATATCCTAGTATTGTATTCCAAACATTAAGTTCTATTAATGCCAGAACGTTATCAGTATCAGGTTTGTTATCGCAATAATGTGGATAACAATTGCGATGTTGTCCGAAAGCGTGAAATGGTATATTTTCTAAATCTTCTTGCATTTTTATTATTTTTGTTTTATAGCAATCTTTCGTAGAATTCCAATGACGAGCTGCTGCTCGTATAGCTTTAGAACTTCGGATACCAGCTTCATTAATAGCTTTTTTGAGCTTAACTTGTCTACTCAGCTGACTTAGTTTTGCAGCGTTACAAAGATTTTTTGATAATCTTTGAAGCAAGTGATTTACACAGTTTATTCTATTGACTGTGATGTTATATTCTCCATATACATTATTATCAACTATTTCTTGATGAATACTGCTGTCACCATCAGTTAACTTTGTTTGGTATATCAAACTATACTTCTCAACGCTACTTTGGAATAGTTCCAAAATAATAGAGGATTCCATTTGTGTAGAACTCAGGTTTGCTGAGTAATTATGCCAACAAAGATGATATGCTTGTTGTCCGTATTGGCACTGTGAGCATCTTTTATTTGCTACTCCAGCATCAAGAACTTTGTTAGTGAATTTATCAATAACAAGAGCGGCTCCAGAAAAAGAATTAAATAATCCTGACGAATAACTTCTTTTTTGATAAGTGCCGTCTGTAATAACTGTTGTACATGGAATATCATTTTCAGTAGCACGCCCTTCATCCCGAGCTCTGTTCGCTGATTCTAGCGCAGCTTCAGACATTGATTTCAATGCTGTTTTAGCAACATAACAACCTACTACTGTCTCAGCTACACAATATGATTGATAGTTGTGACAAGGCAAATCTGCAGCAGTCAGTAATCCTTCCAGCTAATAAAAACCAATTCCACTAGACACACAACCTAATACAATGCTATCATTAGTTCGTGCAATATCATCAGCTTCTGGCTCACTAAGAATCATAAATTCAAATTTACACTCAGAACATTCATATAATAATGTACTTTGTAAGCCATTCATAATTGGTCCAATGAAGTTTAGTTGACATTTCAAATCACGACATTGATTATTATATGAGCTTAAGCGATGCTCATAAAAAGATGTATTGAGCAGATTTTGTAAGTATCCAACATCAATGATTAATTTAGTATGTGAATTACTTACAAAAGAACTACGTGGGCGGTGAGTTCTCTTTTTTTTTTTTTTTTTTTTTTTTTTTTTGTGATGATTTTTCAGCAGATGATGGTCTTTTAAGATTAGGGTCGCCTTGTCCAGAATTTGTAGATTTATTAAGGTTAGAGTCACCTTGTTCCGAGTTTTCTAAAATATTAACATCGGGACTTCCTGATTCATAACTTGATAAATTATTACTGACTGATTGTTCTGTTATTTCCGGGTATTTGTTTTTCAAAAATGTCTCAAAAATTTCAAATGGTCTTCCTAAAAGTAATCCTACCATTTGATAAGCTTGATCATTTATTTTAACAACATTCACTTCAATTGTAGCTAAAAGAAATACGTTTCTTTGCGTACCAGCACTTCCATCAGCAATATACATATTATTGACTATTATGAGGTATAATGGCTGCAAATTATTGAAACAGCAAACACAAGATTTACCTTCTGCATTACTTACATAGACTACTTCATTTCTACTATGTGAATCAAATAAGCAATACAAACCGTCATGGGAAGTAATAGATATAGAAATACCATTCATCGTTAATATTGCACTAATATTATCTCCTACAAATATCTCAAGTCGTTGTTGTAGTTGCATAAAATCGGTATTAATACTATCAATACATTTGCCGTAAAAAATATATTTAATCTTAAAACGACAACTGAATGACGGGTCAATGCATACTTCATCATGAAGTTCAGAAACTTCTAAGTAATATTGATCACTAGCTCCACCTTCAACAGGAGGATCTGGACAAAGAGCCATGCTAGTCTCATAAAGAGAATTTCGAATATGCAGAACTGAGTCAATAATTGGGGACTTCCAATGTTGAATAGGAACGAAGGTAGCCAACGCTATGGCAGTAGCAGCCATCGCTGTACACTGTTTACCAGCAGATTCTCCGACTTTGTCATTTGCTTGGTTTATACTACCTCGAATAATATTAAAAGGTTTTTCCACATTTGGTTTTTCCATATATGGTTCAGGTTCTGTTAAAAGCTGGCAGTGTTTAATATTGTCTGCTTCAACTTTTTGAGAAGGAAATTCATTTGAATTCGAATTTTCTGTAGAATTGTTGTTTATTCTATGCTGAGAAAGATTTGTTGCAAGTGAAACTAATAGATCAATGTCATTAGTGCTATCCTCACATACCTCATTAAAGATTGTTTGGAAATTAGTTGCTTCAGCATTATTGTCATGAATATCGAATACAATGGCCTTGATCCCTTTAGCTACTACAGCGACATTGTTATCATCATTAACAGATGAGAACGGTGAATGAATAGTTGATTTTTCGTCATTAATTTTTTCATTAATGAAATGCGATAAATCAACTTTTGGACCCTCTGTTGATATATAATTTTTTGTAATTGATTTAGAGGGGTACTTACCACTTTCATCCGTGAATCCAGTTCGTTGCTGGTCTATTCTGTTATTGGTTAACCTGTGAAATGTAATTATTTTAAAAATAAAGTATAACTAACACAATTACATAAGCACGGTATTAAATTAATCGTTGAAAACAAATCATGCAGTCCATAAAAATATTTGTAAAATTTAAAAAATAGTCATAACTAAGGCAAACATAATAAGACAATGACTAATAAATAGTATGTCTGAAAGGTACCGGCGGGTAATAAGGCCTGACTAAGGGAGATTTTGAATAGAATCGAAAATATTGCATTTAATTATCGAAATTTATCATTAATATTTATGTCAATACATTAGCTATGAAATATAATGAAGTAATGGTAATTTTTACCATAAACAAACAAAAAATTATACTTTTACAAAAACCATACGAATAGGCCTTATTTTACTATGGTAGGGTAATAAGGCCTACAGGTTAAACAAACTGGAATAGTTTAACTATACTTAATAAAATTGGTATTAGGGTGAATCATCACTTTAATTTAGCAACAATACTTTTGAAGAGTCAGAAGACTAGATTGTTTTTTATAATTTCTTCTGCGCTACGACAGCATATGACGGATGATTAAATATAGAAGACAGAGTATGTGGTATCGGGATTTTATAAATTTGTCGTAACCTCTATATGTGAGACCCTTCTTCTAGAGTAGCCTTTAGCAGAGGCGGTTATTTTAAATATTATTTATGTCATTTAGGCTTTATTACCCAACACAAAAAAAAAAATTTTCGCACAAGAAAAAAAATTCTATGTCGATTATAGACTTAGCTCATTGAAAAATTCGATTTTCCCATTTAAATAACACAGGAAAAAATTTTTTTTCAGCTTTAAGTATTGTTAACTCTTCAACAAATTAATGGAGCGAATAGACTAATACATATTTTTTTAGGAAATTGAACGCTCTACAAAAAAGGTCTCTTATCATTTTTCGATAAATCCACTTGTTCAAAAGTTATTAGAGCTCGAAGTAAAGTTGGAGATCTTTTTACTTTTACGGCGAAACTATCAGACTTATCACAAAATGTTGTAAAATCTTTTTAGTTGAGAATTTTATTCTCTACACATTATTATCAGTAAAGTTTTTTCAAATTCCGCATTGTTTTCAAGTTATTACCATTTTAATGTCGAGCTCTTGAAATCGATCAAAACCACTTTTTTAAGAGCTTGTAATTAAAATAAAAATAAATAGAAAACAATGCGGAATTCGAAAAAACTTTACTGATAATAATTTGTAGAGAATAAAATTGTCAACAAAAAAGATCCTACAACATTTTGTGATAAATCTGATAGTTTCGCCGTAAAAGTGAAAAGATCTCCAACTTTACTTCGAGCTCTAATAACTTTTGAACAAGTGGATTCATCGAAAAATAATAAGAGACCTTTTTTGTAGAGCGTTCAATTTCCTACAAAATTATGTATTAGTCTATTGTTTTGTTAAAGAGTTAACAATACTTAAAGCTGAAAAAATTTTTTCCCGTTTTATTTGAATTGGAAAATCGAATTTTTCAATGAGCTAGGTTTGTAATCGACAGAATTTTTTTTTCTTGCGCGAAAATTTTTTTTTGTGTTGAACTATGATTTTTTCCACATGCACTTGAAAAAAAATGTTGCTCCGAAATGAAGCATCCTAATATATATATTATAACGACAAAATCCATCTTGATTCAAGCATACGTTAATATGCCAAGATTTCCTTTGCGCTACAAACTTCGTTCTCTATCCTTAGCCTCCAGTCTCAATACTATCAGGGCGCCAGGTAATTTTTATCACTGGAATCACCAAACCAGTAAATCTTAAGAATTAGATAAATTTTTGATCTGTGGAACTATCTCAAAACCACGCATAAATAAAACTGGATAATTTTTGATCTGTGGAATTATCACCAAAACCACGCAACTAAATAAAAAAACTAAAACTTAACAAAATTGCTCAGAACTTATAGGCAAAACAAAAACAGAGACTGGAAAACTAAAAACAGAGTTACGGTATGCCATGGTGTCGCTCAGTGTGTAGGTTTATGGAGAGAGGGAGTGGTCCGGGTTACATCATCCCAAATTCATGTAGATTATTGGTGAATTTGCAATTTTTATTAAACAACAAATAATCTAAAATCTCTATTTAATAATTAACAAAATACTGTAGCTTCGTACAAACAATTCAAAATAATGAATCTAATAACAATGAACTTAATCTTAACAAAAAGGTAAATTGACATCTAAATAAATTAATTAATTACTAAAGCTAATTAACAATCAACTAGTATCCAATAACCTGGAACAATAATTTATAAAACCAATATTCTAGAACATTCTCTTTTAACAAAGCTCATAAAACTAACGTACATGGATCTAATATTGACGTCAATTAGACGACAAGTGGTTTAATAATTAAACATATTTCGTATAATTATTTTGTAAAATAATATTAACAATAAATCGTGAACATGACTCTAAACTGTACCGATATTCTCATAATTCTCTCAGTTCTTAAATATTTTCTTTAATTAAAACAGTAGCATCGTATCTCAAGACTCTGACTCGAACTCAATTAATTATTGATAATTATAATAATTATTTCATACCTGATTACTGATGAATAAAATATCGAGTAACGTCTTACACTGTTTTAAATAATACTTCTGTAACAATACTCAATCTGTAGCTTTCCGCAATGCCATGAACTGTAACGCCATTTCTGGACACGTCTGCTCGCTTCGAGCGACCAGAGCTGAATGCTTACGTCCGTACTCTTCGAAGGTCTCCCTTCGACTCTTTTTTTCTCACTAACCAAAATCCGAAACCTCAAACTAAATCTTATCAATATCAATAACTGACCTCTATATTCAAAATCCATAAATCAATTCCCAAACTCTACTATATCGATAACTGGAGGCTTATACCTCACCAAGCGTACTCACTAAACCTAACTTTGAGTATGGATATCCTTGGTAGTTGCTCTCCTGGAACAGACTTCAGCTGGGATCGTAAACTTAAAACTAAGTGACCTATGACTTCCTCAGCGGTACAAGTGGTCATGGCTTGTCCTCTGAGGCCTGTCAGACAAAAACAATTAAAAATGACCAAACGGCTTCCACAACAGCAACGGTCACAATATTACTGTTGAGGCCTGCCAAACCAAAACTCAAAAACTGATCCCAATCTGCATCCATCAGATTCCTTACATACTGGAGCGCTAGCATTTCAGCTAGACCTCTGCAATCTACCAAGAAGTCTCATAGGGATAGAACTGGGTTCTATCATCAGATGATACCGGGTGACTAACTCAAGTCCCGCTCCACGGTAACACTGACTTCTCCACATACTCAAAATTCCAAACTGTACACCAAACTCAACTTTATCTCAAACATTAATCTCAAACAATATTCCCTATTAAATTCCCATAATTCTGATTCTAAATCTTTACTATAATTTTCCTTAACAAAACCCATAACTGTAGCTAAACGTTACTCCATATTTAATTCTTAAACTATAACTTAAATCAAAAATCTGTATCAAAATCGTTAATACCTGTACGCTAAATTCTAAGTCTTGAGTTACCATGCTCGTAAATACAGTAAAAATCAGTTGGTGCTTGTGACGTTCACTTTGATTTGACCCCCATACGAAAAATAACGTCACAACTCCCGTCCTCCTGGGGAAGATTTTACGGTACGGTGAATGTACGTCGTCTTGGACTGTATCCTGAAGTCTGAAGCTGATCTCTGCATGCGTTTGTTTTATTGACTCTGGAACTATACTGCTGATTCTTTCTAGCATGATCGTGGTTCGAATTCTCTCATCCTCGAAACTTCTAATACTGTTTACTCGAACCCACGACCTGAAACATATAACTGTAGCGATATCGCGTATGTCCTGAGACATACTTTTAATCAAACCTATGCAGGTTTTTGCAAATTTGCCTGTAACTTTCGGTTCCACAACCTCTCATAACTCCACTCGGCTAAAGCCACTGTAAGTACGACGCCGTAGCGAGGTACAAAAATACTTTTCCTTTTAACTGTAGCGTAAATCTTAAATCATTCAATCGTAGTCCGATAGCGCCAATGTCGTTGCCTTTTCTGTAGCTTGGAGACGGAATCTTAATATGGTCGACCACGGTTAGGTGACCGCTCGTCCTCTCGGTGTCTGGGAGCCTTCCTCAACTGCTCCCGAGGAACATTTCCTCCGTACTCCTTCTTGTACGGTCCCATCGCCTTCCACTTTTCTCCACAACTGGGACACGTACGGGCTGTATAATTTGCCCTGCCGCACATCTGGCAAAAAGTCTTTCGGGCCTCTGGGCACGCGCTGAAAGGATGCCCTTCTTTACGGCAGTTCCAACAAAGACGTGGCTTGCCCATCCACGTGAACTGCTTCCTCTTGATCTCTTCTGCTGGAGCCGCATTCTCTCGACCTGGAGCTGAGGTCGTGCTGTGTGCCGGTTCTCGGGCACGCTGGAGCCTGTCTTGCACCGATGTTTTCCCCAGTGGTGTCTTTGGTGGGGTTGGTGCAGCTGATCGCGCCGCCTCTCTCTCCCGAATCTTCTTATTCCAATCCAGTAAGGATTGAGATGGTGGTCTTGGTGGTGACTTGGGTCGACCTTTACTGGATCCAGAGGTTTGAGCGGGTGGTACCTCCTTGATGACTGGAGCAGTGCTTGGTGGTGTCGAGGTGGACGACACTACCTTCTTTCCGGTTCCTAAGGTGGCTGAAACCGCTTCCTGTACCACCTCCATAGGTGTCTGTAGCGTCATGGTCTCAAGTTCAGTCTGAGTGCTGGAACTAACTAATGTTAGCGGCTGAACCTGCACTCCCATATCACGAGTGGCATCCACGTCTCGGATGTCACTTGCAGTGGACCGCTTGAATTTCACTCCAGATAGCTCCTGGAGCGGACAACCTATATCCCTGGGGTGGCTCATACGAACGGCCACTTTCCCCAGTGCCTTGAGCAGACCGGGCTTGAAGTAGTCAAGCCACCTCAAATGCTTGACGTATGGGCGGATGGGGTCCCATAAGGTGTTCTCATCAAGCCTCATCGGCAGCTCTCCTGGTAGACCTTCATACAAGCTGTCGGTCTCCGTACCTGTATCGCTGGCATAATCCTCCTGATTAGCCTCCCACTCCTTGCTGTAGCCTGATGCCCCCTGGTTTTCTGGCATCTCTCTCTGGGAGGGATTACTCGCTTCCTCGTCTCCCAATGGCATCTCCGGCATTGTCGTAGCCGTCGATACTTCGTCGTCGTCGGCGGACAAGTCGATGAGCAAGACCTCTTCGAGGCCATCCATCTCCTCCTGCAAATTCCTTTTGTCTTGTCCTGACATACTGTAACTGTACTCAAAAATCTGAAACAAACAACTTATTAAGTTCTGTAGCCTTTAACGTATCATAACTGTAGCAAGAAAGAGACAGAAAGAAAGTCAGATAGCAGGTATACAAGGTTTTAAGTGTTGAATAGAAAATCTTCCGATTACTCGGCCTGCTAAATCACTCAGCTCATATATCGTGCGTGATATTTTCCTTGATACCGTGAATGGACCACTGAACTTATCACTCAGCTTGGCTGACACGTGTTTAGACCCACTGGACAATGAGAAATGTCTTTTCCACACTAGGTCTCCTTCTTGATATTCACGATCTCGGTGTCGTTGATTGTAATAATGAGCTTGTTTCTGGAATGCTGTATCTAACGCGTGGACGATGCTTTTCCGCAGGTTGTTTAGCTGTCGCATCCTTGCTTGCCACTCCTGGATCGGACCATGTATTAATTCTGGTTCCCCTTCCACCTCCTGTCGAAGTGAACCTGTAGCTGAGAATTCTCTTCCTGTGTTCAGGAAAGCTGGACTCGTTTGAATGGAACTGTGGTGCGCTGTATTGTGGGCAAAGCGGAATTGTGGTAAATATTTGTCCCACTCCCGATGATTTTCGTCGATGAATGCTGTTATCATCGTCTTGAGCACTCGATTAACTCGTTCAACTGGATCTGCTTGTGGGTGATATGGTGGTGTTGTCATATGCCGAAATCCCACTCGCTCTGCTAGAGATCTGATGTCTCTATTTACAAACTCTGTACCGTTATCTGTCAGAAGAACTTGAGGTTTACCCCATCTCCAAATGACTAATTCTTCTAGAGCTTCACTTATCGCTGTACCTGTAGCTCGCCTAAGTGGTCGTAACTCAATCCACTTAGTATACAAGTCTTGTATTACCAATAGATAGGCATGTCCTTTCATACTCTTTGGTAATGGACCCATAATGTCTGTAGCGATCATTGACCATGGCTCCTCCACTTTCTTTTTACCCATGAAGCCTGCAGGTGGTGCTTGTTCCACTTTGGTACGCTGACAAGTTTCACAGCATCGAACAAATTTCACCACATCCTGGAACATATTTGGCCAATAATAATTCACTGCAAGTCGTCTGTAAGTCTTGTCAACTCCTAGGTGTCCGGCCTCGGGTGTAGCGTGACACTCGGTGATGACTCGCTGATGGAACGCCCGTCTCACGACTAATTTCCATGCGTTGCGGTCTTCTAATTCGGCTTCCACCAAATTTGATGGCTTATGATAGTATAAATTTTCTCTATCTACTCGCCAACCTGGAAATTTACCGGGTCTCCGTTGTACGTCTCTTATTCTCCTATTGTACCAACGGTCCATGTCATCTGCGATGACAGCTAGAGCTTCTTCCTGATCTTCTGGAATTCTCGATAACGCGTCTGGAACGTGATGTAGTGCGCCTTTACGATGAATAATCGTAAATCGATACTCCATCAACTCTAATGCCCATCTGGCAAGTCTACCTGTTGGGTTTTTCAAATTATGTAACCAACGTAGACTGCTGTGATCTGTAACTACTGTAAACTCGTATCCCTCTAAGTAACACCTGAACTTACGAATTGACCAGATGACCGCAAGACATTCTTGCTCTGTAACGGTGTACTTACGCTCGGCGTCAGTTAGTGATCGGCTTGCATACGCAATGACGCGTTCTTGACCATCGATGACTTGTGTCAAGGCAGCGCCGAGTCCTACTGAACTCGCATCAGTCTGTAGCGTAAACGGCAGCTTGAAATCTGGACATGCTAGTACTGGAGCAGAGGTGAGATACTCCTTCAGAGTTATCATAGCCATGTCCTGCTCTGTATCCCACTCCCAAAGTTGATTTTTCTTCAGCAACTTTGTGAGAGATGACGCGATAGTTGCAAACTCAGGAATGAATCGTCGATACCACGACGCCATTCCCAAGAATCTTCTCAGCTGTTTGATGTTACGAGGTGCTGGGAATTCTCGTACAGCTGAAGTCTTCTCTGGATCGATCTGTAGTCCTTCTGAATTCACAATGAATCCTAAGTAGCGAACCTCTGAGCAACAAAATTCGCTCTTCTCCCGGTTGATTGTTAATCCGGCTTGCTGTAACTTGTCTAATACTTTCTGTAGCCATAACAGGTGTTCTTCGTATGTCTCCGTCACGATAATAATGTCATCGAGATATACGAACACGTATGGATACATTTCTGGACCAATTAGTTGGTCAATCATACGCTGGAATGTTGCTGGAGCGTTTGTTAGGCCAAAAGGCATTCTTTTAAACTGGAACAGTCCACGACCAGGCACTACAAAAGCAGTTTTTGGTCTTGCTCGTTCGGTAAGCGGTATCTGGAAATAAGCTTGACTTAAATCGAGAGTTGTGATGTATCTGGCTCGTCTTAGTTGATCCAGTATGCTCGTCATATTAGGAATCGGGTAGGCATCTTTTACTGTAACTGCATTTAATTTTCGGTAGTCAATGCAGAACCGCCATTTCCCATTTGGCTTCTTCACCATAACTACTGGACTAGACCACTCACTGTGGGATACCTCAATGATATCCTCATCTAGCATCTTGTCGACTTCTTTCCATATAGCTTCCAGGAGTATTGGCGTGACGTTGTACGGTTTTTGTTTGACTGGTAGATTGTCTCCGACGTCAATGTCATGCTCTGCCAATTTGGTAGCTCCTAGTTTTCCTGGAGGACGAATATTTTTATCCAGGAACGTCTGTAGCGTGTCTCGCTCTGCGGGGCTTAATGACTGGATTCCACAACAGATAATTGCACACGATGAAGTTGTCTCTGCTGTGAACTGGAACTTGCTGTCAGGTTGTGTTCGAGTGTACCACTTGTTGCCAGCAAAATCAATTATCATCTCCATCTTCTTGAGAAAATCCAACCCTAGTACACATGGTTGGGATAGTGATGGCATTAAATATAATTGTGCTGTAGCTGTCTGATTTCCTATCTGTAACTCAACCGCCGTCATCTGATTAACTCGCTGTACATCTCCGTTCGCGAGTATCACTCGTCGTGTTGGTACGGTCTCAGGCGATAAACGTAGTTGAGTAACTAGAGCAATTCCCTCAGGTCCTAGAAATGATTTTGAGGCTCCTGAGTCTATCAAAGCTTTCAGTGGATATCCTGCTATCCAAACTGTGATAAAGAAAGCTGTAGGTGACTTCTTGATGTTGCTCTCAAGGGTGTTCTGTAACTGATTACTATAATACATCTCGTCGGGTAACGGTGGCTCGTTATCTTTTCCTTCGATTGACTGAGTGAAGTCAATCACATCCTGACCGAATCTTATAGTACCATAACTATCTGTAGCGGTGCCGGTCATACCTTGGCAAGTCATGTCCGACTCTGTACAATCGCCTAGTGAGTCTAGAGTCGGTGAATGACTCACTACTTCCCGTTTCCCGGATTGCAGAAAGGACAACTCACTGTTGTCACTCCGGATGCTCGACACTTGAAGCAAAAGCGTCGTCGAGGGTCAGGACAGTTCCTATGACGATGTCCTGTCTTATCGCAGTTCCAGCATCGGAACTCGTTAGCTGGTGTTGCAAAAACTGGAGCTGGAATCTCAGTTTTTGACTTCTCTGAATCTGTAACAATACTGGATGCTAGGGGTTCAAGCAAATCTTTGGTAGCCCTAGTATCGTTTCCTTTAACTGGCCGTTTTGTTCTCTCTGAGAACCTCTGATGTTTATTGGCTTGACGGCCATGTCTCCTTAGCTGGAGCGCGTCGAGGTGTTCAGCGACGACCTCATCTTCTGAGTAGTCGTTCTCTTCATCTTCTACTCCATCATCTTGAGCTGCTCTCACTTGAACGATTCGATGACGACGTCGATCGCGATCGCGGGACTCTGGAGCTCTATCTCCTATAGAATCTCGTTGCTGTAGGTGTCTCGGTTGCGCTTGGTATGCAAACGAGGGACACATTGAGTTGCGAGGTAATGGTGGTGGTCGATAATTACTCGCCCGCTGTATTATACGCTCTTGGCGTATAGCACGACTCTCTAACTCGTCCATAGAATGACAGTCATGCACTGAAATGACTAACTGGAGCGACGGTAGCATGTTACGATGCGTGTATCTAATCCGTTCTACCTCTGGCCATGGCGGATCAGTACGTGAAAATAAGCCATTCATGCAGGCAATATACTGACTTATTGGCTCTTCGCGGGCCTGCGTGCGATTTGAGATCTCTTCACGTAACGACATTTGATAGTCTGGATCTGCAAATCTGGATCTCATAGCTTGCTTTACATCAGACCATCCTCTGAAGCTATGTACGCGACCTCGATACCATATCAAAGCCGCACCACGTAGAGAGAAGGGGATGGCTTTAATTAAATCCTCATCTCTTACTGTAACCATACTTAAACCTTCATCGAGTCTCATGATGAAGTTCTCGACGTCCTCGTCGAGTGCGCCACTAAACTGTACATGCCACTTATGCATCATGTTCAGCAGAGTGGTTGCTCGTATGGGTGCTGGAGCTCGTGGATCGTAGTCCATGTCATTCTCACCCGGAAATTCATAATCTTCAGGTCTTGGCCGTACTGAATGTCTCCCGAATCGACCTCGTGGTGATTGGTGATAATCTGTAGCGTTTACATGCAACGTATGCTGCGTGTGTTCGGTTTGTTGACCAACGTCACGACTGTAGCGTTTATTCTTGGGTATCGTCCCGGTGAATCCTACTGGTGGATCGGTGTTATTTTCGTTGGTATCTCGTTTTTCTGTATCGTCACCACCGGCTGCATTTTCTGTGTCAAACAGCAGGTTCAACGGTGATTGAAAATGAAATCTCGAATCTTCATCATCTTCACTGGAGTTCGCCCGTTCACCAGGTCTTTTCTGTTTACCTGGATCACTAGACTTTCCTCGTCCGCCCGTCATTTTAGCAGGCACTTTTACCGTGTGTAATAAACTACCTTTTCTTATTTAGACAGAGAAATGATAGAAAAATAAGGAAGGACGAAAATACTGTAGCGTTGTCTTATGAGACAAAGAAATTTACACTGTAACTACGGGTTCAGGGTACCCGGTACTCGAGAGGTAGTAGGCTTAGGCCACCTTTTTTTTTCTCTCTCACTTTTATTACTGTAGCGTTACTGTATACTTGGTATTTACAATTTTTACCTTTTTTTTTTTTTTTTCTGTAGCTGGGTACAAAGAGTGTGAAGGGTAGAGAAAGTTGTAGACAGCAGATAGAAAAGTATTTTTATAATATTCAGCGAGAAATATTTTTAGGTATAATTATTTGGTCTCAAGACTTACCAAAGCTGATGAAATGTCTTTCTGTAATACTTGCTGTTTTACTATAGGCACTCTTTGATTTATTAAACTGAATCTACCGTACAATATTTTCTGTAGCGTTGACTTAATTGATTTTATTTATTAATTATTAAAAATAATTAATAAATTAGACTGTAACTATTTAACAGAACTGTTAAATTATTTTGATTAAATGATTTAATAATTGTAAAACAATTAGTAAATCACACTGTAGCTTTTCAACAATTAAACCAATAATTATTAAAGAATAATTATTAACTTAAACTGTAACTGTATAGAATCGGTATAATAAATGAAGAACGCAATTTATTATACTGAACAATTATTCGCAATTAATTAATATTACTATTAATCAATTAACAATTAATTTATTTAATTATTTATCTGTAGCTGATTTGAATATTTAATGACTGTATTAAATGTAGCTGACTGGAAAATGGACGCTATTAAGCACAAAGAACTTTGATAAAATTTTGAGAAACTGCAGACACGTCTGAAGCACACGAAAAATCACCAAGGAATGATGGACAATGGATGACTCTATCGGGTGGTGTCGATATGTTCGTTGTACCCCCAATTATTCTTTTGGGTGTCTGTAATTGGTTATCAGTTTCTACCCGAGCGTCTTAGCCAATTAGGGACTCTCTAAGGCCCTAGTACCCACTACTAGTGTTACCCCACCTAAGGGTAAGTGTGGCTGGCTTGCGTTTCCCCGCCAACTTCCGAGATTTTCTGGAATTGCGAGCCTCTCGCTCTAACTGTAGCGGCACGTGTCGATGTCTTCGACTCTGCACCTCAACCCATAGGGGGTGAGAGGTTTACATGCCTCAACTTGTTGTTTACACTACAACACTGTAACTTATAGACGCAGTAACGTCTTAATCCTCTGTAACTCGAGAACTTAACAAAGACTCTTTGTAGTTCTTCGAACTGTAGACGAATATTTCCATCGGCATTCTTTAGCGGATTATTTGAGTGTATTACAATGAGAATTTTGTTTTTACACTCGATACTGAGAATTATGACAGAATCGTTCACTTATGTTTGTCTCTTCGAGACTTTACGATGTACGAAATATGATTCCTTTTATAATTTGATATCCCACGTATGTTATTTTTTCCTCGGCTAACTTAAATAATATTTTAAGCTAGAGATAGAATAAAATAAAATAAAATGAAACAAAATAAAATAATATTTTACGATCGGTATTTTTCTTCATATGGACACTAAGAATTAGACAAAGGATATAAGCTAAAAATAAACTGGAATTTATAGTTTTATTTATACGATTAATAATAGCTAATATTCTGTAGCGGAAATTATTTTTCTTAATAATTCCTTAATTCAAAAATCAAATAATTCAAATACTTAAGTCACGAATTCTAATCGAAAATCTAAAACTAAAAACTGCAAATAAATCTACACAAAATTGGATGAATGATGCAAGGCTTTTAGGTGTTATGGGCCTTTTGTTTTATGGGGCCCCACGTTGGGCGCCAATTTTTATAACGACAAAATCCATCTTGATTCAAGCATACGTTAATATGCCAAGATTTCCTTTGCGCTACAAACTTCGTTCTCTATCCTTAGCCTCCAGTCTCAATACTATCAGGGCGCCAGGTAATTTTTATCACTGGAATCACCAAACCAGTAAATCTTAAGAATTAGATAAATTTTTGATCTGTGGAACTATCTCAAAACCACGCATAAATAAAACTGGATAATTTTTGATCTGTGGAATTATCACCAAAACCACGCAACTAAATAAAAAAACTAAAACTTAACAAAATTGCTCAGAACTTATAGGCAAAACAAAAACAGAGACTGGAAAACTAAAAACAGAGTTACGGTATGCCATGGTGTCGCTCAGTGTGTAGGTTTATGGAGAGAGGGAGTGGTCCGGGTTACATCATCCCAAATTCATGTAGATTATTGGTGAATTTGCAATTTTTATTAAACAACAAATAATCTAAAATCTCTATTTAATAATTAACAAAATACTGTAGCTTCGTACAAACAATTCAAAATAATGAATCTAATAACAATGAACTTAATCTTAACAAAAAGGTAAATTGACATCTAAATAAATTAATTAATTACTAAAGCTAATTAACAATCAACTAGTATCCAATAACCTGGAACAATAATTTATAAAACCAATATTCTAGAACATTCTCTTTTAACAAAGCTCATAAAACTAACGTACATGGATCTAATATTGACGTCAATTAGACGACAAGTGGTTTAATAATTAAACATATTTCGTATAATTATTTTGTAAAATAATATTAACAATAAATCGTGAACATGACTCTAAACTGTACCGATATTCTCATAATTCTCTCAGTTCTTAAATATTTTCTTTAATTAAAACAGTAGCATCGTATCTCAAGACTCTGACTCGAACTCAATTAATTATTGATAATTATAATAATTATTTCATACCTGATTACTGATGAATAAAATATCGAGTAACGTCTTACACTGTTTTAAATAATACTTCTGTAACAATACTCAATCTGTAGCTTTCCGCAATGCCATGAACTGTAACGCCATTTCTGGACACGTCTGCTCGCTTCGAGCGACCAGAGCTGAATGCTCACGTCCGTACTCTTCGAAGGTCTCCCTTCGACTCTTTTTTTCTCACTAACCAAAATCCGAAACCTCAAACTAAATCTTATCAATATCAATAACTGACCTCTATATTCAAAATCCATAAATCAATTCCCAAACTCTACTATATCGATAACTGGAGGCTTATACCTTACCAAGCGTACTCACTAAACCTAACTTTGAGTATGGATATCCTTGGTAGTTGCTCTCCTGGAACAGACTTCAGCTGGGATCGTAAACTTAAAACTAAGTGACCTATGACTTCCTCAGCGGTACAAGTGGTCATGGCTTGTCCTCTGAGGCCTGTCAGACAAAAACAATTAAAAATGACCAAACGGCTTCCACAACAGCAACGGTCACAATATTACTGTTGAGGCCTGCCAAACCAAAACTCAAAAACTGATCCCAATCTGCATCCATCAGATTCCTTACATACTGGAGCGCTAGCATTTCAGCTAGACCTCTGCAATCTACCAAGAAGTCTCATAGGGATAGAACTGGGTTCTATCATCAGATGATACCGGGTGACTAACTCAAGTCCCGCTCCACGGTAACACTGACTTCTCCACATACTCAAAATTCCAAACTGTACACCAAACTCAACTTTATCTCAAACATTAATCTCAAACAATATTCCCTATTAAATTCCCATAATTCTGATTCTAAATCTTTACTATAATTTTCCTTAACAAAACCCATAACTGTAGCTAAACGTTACTCCATATTTAATTCTTAAACTATAACTTAAATCAAAAATCTGTATCAAAATCGTTAATACCTGTACGCTAAATTCTAAGTCTTGAGTTACCATGCTCGTAAATACAGTAAAAATCAGTTGGTGCTTGTGACGTTCACTTTGATTTGACCCCCATACGAAAAATAACGTCACAATATATATATATATATATATATATATATATATATATATATATATATATATAAGGTGTAATTTGTCAGCTTTTTCACGAACAAAGCGGAATTTTTTTCGCGATATTTATTCTTTGTAGTTTCATTTTAAACCAATCAGAGACATGCTCTTTTACCATGAGTTGCAAAAATACATTAATGAGAAGGGCTTTCGACACTCCTGTGTTGACAATACTCGCCTAACGGCTCGTGAACAAATCAAACTCGTTGTCGAAAGCACCTTCTACTTAATGCGTTAATATACTATTAATCAGGTATTGATAACAATCATAAAAACAAATAAATAATTCATTTAAACGAACTAATTTTCATGATGTTTGAAAATTTATAACTCGGATACAAGCTCGATACCGAAGTTGAAATTTTTAGAGCTTTTTAGAGATATAACAAAGCAACTTTTCTAAAAATTTTAAGCAAATCGAAGTTCCGAGAAAAAAGTAATAGCGATCTGAAAATAGCAATTTTCGAAAAGTTGATCGGCATGGGATGGCCGTATATAAACGAAATCGAAGCGATTAAGGAAACAAATTATGGTAGATATGAACCGGAGACCCCTATACAAAAAATATTAGCTTTTATTTATCCTTCTACTCTAATAACTGTAGATATGAGAAGATTTAAAAAAAGGGGGAAATGTTATTAAATCAGTAGTTCAGTTAGAAGCTACCAAATAAGCCGGATAAAAGTATTGAGCAAATATCTATTTTTTTCTCGAAAGTAGAGTATACACAGAAAAAAAACGCCACTGGAAAAGTCTGTATGTTTTACAGAAGCTAAGATACAAATTTTTAGAAATAACTAAAGAATTAACTTGTTTTAAATTTCGAAAAATTCCCCAGTGGTCGGATTTAGGGGTATCGAAGTCAAATTTTTAGGATCACCTTCTTTTCTGATCTACTTTCAAGAAAAAAATCAGCGTCCAAATCGGTGATCCACTCGCACACACTTTCTTCGAAAAGTAATGGATCTGCTGATTTATATATATATGACTGTTTAAAAAAAGATACAACTAATTTTTTCTCTTCATTATATTGAAAATATTGTTGGAAATGACAAAAAAAAAATACTGTGAGAGTATGAGCTATTAATATCAAAATTCATAACTTCAGCATAGCAATTTTCTATTTCCCGTTTAAATAACATGGGAAAATTTTTTTTTAAACTTAGGAATTTTACTACTTATCAGCAAATCAGTGTATCAAAAAGAGGGTATTTTTCTTGGAAATTAAACGAAAAATCTCTCTTAGACAATTGACGTAAAACGAGCCGTTTCCTTGTAACCGAGCCTTAAATATTAATTTATTTTTCAAATTCTTTGTTTCTATTTTGGATTTTTGTAACTACTAGAAATATTGAAATTTTTTCTAGTCACGATACGTATCTTGACAGGAAATTTAATGCTCTACAAAAAAGGTCTCTAAACATTTTTTGCTAAATTCACTCCTTCAAAAGTTATTCAAGGTTGAAGTTGAGTCAAAACGACTTAAATAACCTGAATAACTTTCGAAGGAGTAAATTTAGCAAAAAATGTTAAGCGATCTTTTTTGTAGAGCATTGAATTTCCTTCAAAAAGACGTATCTTGACTAGAAAAAATTTCAATATTTTTAGTAGTTACAAAAATCCAAAATAGAAACAAAGAATTTAAAAAACAAATCAATAGTTAAGGCTCGGTTACAAGGAAACGGCTCGTTTTACGTCAATTTACTAAGAGAGTTTTTTTGTAGGGAATTCAATTTCCTTCGAAAATATACATTGCTCAAATTTTTCAGATAGATAATTTACGAGTTTTGGGTAAAAAATAAAATTTCTCTAAAAAAAAAACCAATAGTCGTAAAGATACACCTCTTAATATCAATATTAAGGGCTCAAACTTGCACAATAATTTTGTTTGGTCATCAGAAATAATATTTTCACAGTATCGGAAGAAAAGCAAATAGTCGATTTTTTTGGCCCAGTCTAATATATATTAGGGTGTTTCAGAAAAACAAAATTTTTTCTTTATGATCTCAAAAGTTAGTCTTAGGTATTAGAAAAATCCTCCCAAAAGAGTAGCTTGAAAACTCAATCCTGCTAAGAGCTCAACCAATATTAATTTTCTCATTCGAATTACGTGTAAAAAATTTTTTTTTTGTTTTTTAAAAATAAAAGTATTAATTTTTTTCTAAAATCGAAGCACACAGTCTTGTAGGAAATTAAATTCTCTACAAAAAAAGCTCCTGATTGTTTTCTCCGGAGAACTAACAGAAAAATCTGGACGTCGGTTGACCCTGCGGGCCAGCCCCAAAACTTCCCGCTGTTTTCGACCTCAAAGAGCTCGAAAACATTAGTGTAGATATATTTTCGAGCTCTTCGAGCTCGAAAATGCTATCACATGCAATTGTTTTTTTACGATCTTTTCAAGCTCTAACAAGTTACCTGTTATGCTGAAGTTTGAAAATTTAAGAATCGAAAATCATCAATGAAGCGAATTTTAAAATTTAGTTCCTGATTATGTTCAGTAAAATAAGTGTATTGAGGCAGAAATCAATGTCGGGGATTAAAATTTAGATTTAAGTAAGTTTTGACTCATGTAGGAAACAATAAAATATGAAATTTCAGATGAAAATATTAAAAACTACGTTTTATCGATTTTTTTGTTGATAATATGATTCAAACTAAAAACCAAGTTCGATGACATTATATGATCAAAAGGAACCATAAAAAAGATGAGTTGGTATGATATCAGGCACATTTTAGTACGTTATATTATGATTTATCCGTAAAAAATAACATAAAATGTTATTTTTTTAACTTTTCAAAGCCGATATCTTTTGAACTAATGAATCGATTTTGATGTTTGAGATAGCAATCGACGCGTTTTATCGAGTACTAGAGCTGATTAGATTTCGAAGTCGATCGTATAAGTCGTTTTTGAGAAATCAATAAAAAACTAAAAAAAAAAAATTTTTTTTTTTGTAATTCGCAAATATTTTCGAGTCTATTCGATTAAATAATCTGAAATTTTCAGGAAAGTTGATGGCCAACAAGCTCTTTCGATTGCCAGCTCAACCATCCAAATCGATTCATTAGTTCAAAAGTTACGAAGAGTTTACATACACACACACACACACACACACACACACACTCGGACATTATTCTGAAAATAGTCAGAATAGCTTCGTAGGACCTCAAAACGTCGACATCTGATGAAAACTCGATTTTCGAAAACCGGGGTGAAAACAATAACTTCCCGAAATTTTTGAAAATCGTCGATTTTCTTAGCGGGAAGTTTAAAAAAGTTATGAAGCTTCAAACTATATTGAATAGTATAACTTCATGTTTCCATTATATTAAGCAGTTTTTTAATAGAAATTTGGGTTTTTTCATCTGAAGTAATGTTATCTGTCAATCTTTTATTGAACACATGAGAAAAATTTTCCTTACTTTTAAAACAGAAATTTTTTTTTTAATTTAAAAATACAGATAGAACAAAAATTTTAATTCTTAAAAAAAATATTTTTCTTTCGAAATTTATACGGAAAATAAGTAAGATTTCAGACATCTTGTTAAAACACCTTACTGATTATACATAGCATATAGATTCACCATATAAACATGTACACGTAAAAAAAACCGGAAATTATCTTTACGTTAAGTTTTTCAATTCACTATTGTTCCAAGCTTCATAACTTTTCTTCTGTTAGTTGTACGAAGAAAAAACCTAAGGGCTTTTTTGTAGAGAATTTAATTTGCTACAAGACCATGTACTTTGATTTTAGAAACAAATTTTTTCAAATCCTTTTATTTATAAAAAGCAAAAAAAAAATTTTTTTACACATAATTCGAATGAGAAAATTAATATTGGTTGAGCTCTTAGCAGGATTGAGTTGTCAAGCTACCCTTTCGGGAGGATTTTTCTAATACCTAAGACTAACTTTTAAGACTATAATACTTAAAAAAAAAAAGCAATGTTTATTTTGAAACACTCTAATATATATATTAGGATGATTCAAGAAATAACTTATTTTTTTTTTCTCACAAATAGGTTCAAAAGTTTCATTTAGCTAAAAATAGACACCTGTGAAACTTAGAGCTCTTAATATCTACATTAAGAGGTTCCGTAAAGCACTTTTCTATTTTCCATAAAAATAACATAGAAACTAATTTTTTTTGCGTCTTCTGATTTTTATAACTCGCTAACGATGTATCATAGAAAAAATCAACAGGCATATTTTTGTAGGTAATTGGAACTCTCTACACAAAAAGTTTCTTATCATTTTTTGATAAATCTATTTGTTCAAAAGTTATTTGAGGTTGAAGTCGAAATCACATTAAATTTTGAGATCTTTTTACTTTTCTGGCGAAACTATCAGAACTATTACAAAATATCATGGTACCTTTTTTGTAGACAATTTTATTCCCTAAAAGTGATTCAAATAAAGGTTTTTTCAAATTCCGCATTGTTTTCTAGTTATTTTTATTTTAATGTCAAGCTCATAAAAAAATAGCCTTCTGATCGATTGTAAGAGCTTGACATAAAAATAAAATAACAAGAAAACAATGCGGAATTTGAAAAAACTTTATTTGAATCACTTCTAGGGAATAAAATTGTCTACAAAAAAGGTACTGTTACGTCCTGGTTGATGTTTTGGCGCTGGCGTGGTTGAGCGGTCGATTTGAATTGGACGTAATGAGAACTTACATATAATTATAAATAATTATTTAGTAGGGGTTGAACAGCCACCATTCGGTGGTTGAAATAAACTGGTTATTATTTTATATCTCTTTCCGATTTATTCAATTGTAAAAGAATAATTTCAATAATGTGAGAATATACAATTGAATCAATTTATAAATTGTTAAAGTTCGTCTAACAATAACTTCGAAAGGGTGAAAAAGAAGTTTAGTATTTAGTATTGAGCCTGACTGCTCTCTATGATTCTATATTTCAGACTGACTTCTCTTGATCGAGAAAAACTAGAGTAAGTCTCTTATCAATACGAGGCGCTTGGGCATCAGACCCGCGCATCGTTCGATATAGAGGGGTGGATCGTGATAAGCAATATTCTCGAATGATCCATTCTCCGTTCTCACGCTTTCTCCGTTTTTGTTATTAACAAATGAGTCACTTATCTATGAACAAAAGTTATCTTAGAACAAAATAGATGTTTGTGCAGCTGCACGTCTCGAGGATTTACTCGAGGCGTCAGCGTTTATTTATACATAACAAATATTAAGAAAAAAATAACTTTATCGATATGTTTCAAATATTCTAAATAATATCATATTATTTTATGTTCTATTATTTTATATTATTATGTTATGCTATATTATTATATTATATTATATCCTATAATATAGAGTAACTTATTAATTATGCAACTTGCTAAATTATCAACATACATCTTAGTTAATTAGTTAGGTCCCAGATCGGTCTCTTAATAATTAGTATTTAAAAATAGTCAGAGACATCTGATGAGCAGGCTGGGACGTAACACCTCCCCACCCGGTAGACAAGCGCCCCGCTTGTTCTGGGCCTTAGATCTTGTTGTAAATGTAGTTTATTTTCTTTATTGTTTTATTTGTAACTTTATTTTACCCATCTTCGAGTTTAAGAAATCTAAGTACCGACCTGTGACCTACGACCCGACGCCTGCTTTTTAGTGGCGACATTAAAAAAAATCCATTCTCTTTCTAATCCGTCTGTTTGTAAACCATGGTAAACATTTTTATTGTTTTATTTTAATGACGATGTTCTTTTTTTTCCTAATCCTATTTGTTTGACGATTGAGATAAATTATGCGTCACGTATGCCGCATCTGTGGCCAAAAAAAATTATCTAAAAATTTATATTTTTTTTTTGTAAAAAAAAAAATTTTTTATATATTCATAAAATTATTTACCGTGTTTTTTTTTCTTTATTTGATTTAATTTTTCTTTCAAATTATTTAAAAATAGACTATATGCGTATATAAAAAAAAGATTTTACGAATAGGACAAATTCATAAAATTTTCTTGTAAAATTATTAATATGTTCTTTTTCAAAAAAAAACTTTAAGATATAATGTTTGTAAGAAGTTTATGCTAAGGAGAAAAGAAATTCCAAAACCTCAAACTATTATTTGAATGTGATTTCTTTTCGGTCTTCTTGATGTAATTATTAATATGATTTTAATTTTCTTTTAACTGTTTTAAATATATTACTTTATCGTAGCTTATAAAAATTTCTTTATTTCTTTCTTCTTCTTTCTATTATTTAGTTGGTTTTTTTTTTTTTTTTTTTTTGAGTTTTTACTATTGTTTTCTGAATTTGTTTATTAATGTTAATAAGTATTATTATATTATTACAATGATGTATCTATATTATATCTAAATATTTGTATATATTTATTTCTTAGTATTACTTACGACTTTTCTGCCTTCATGTGCTAATTCTGTGTATTTGCATATAATTTTTTTGTTTTCCTGCATTTTGCATATTTTCTTGTTTATTTTTTTTTTTTTTTTTGCTTAAAATTCTATATACATTTGCATTAAAATTATCTATTAAATAATATATAAAGAAAAACTTAATCTACGAATTCTTAATTTTATATTAAAATTCTATTTGAGTCTATATACTGTAAAAAAAAATTATTTTTTTTTTTCTGTCTTCTTTTTTTTTTTTTTTTTTTTTTTTTTTTTATTTTTAATTTTTTTATGAAAGTTAATAGACTGGAAGTTCATTTTTTTTCTTAGCATTATTACTCAATTTCAATTCGTAGCAGATATTATTGATACTATCATTTTTATTAAAATTTGTGTATAGACAGTAAATTCATTCATTAATTATAAAAGTTATTAACTTGAGAAAAATATAGAGTGTATACCGCGACATCTTTACCTGAAAAATTCGTTTCAGTAAGACTTTTTGATGTCTATTGTGTGAGAGGGCAAAAAAAAGAAAAGAGCAGAACAGGAAAGAAAGAAATATGAGAGGTACAGATTTCAATGTATCTACAAAAAGACGCATGTGTCTGGGAGGAAAAAAAAACTATTTATTTATAAGCAATTTTGGCTCTATCACAATGAATGATTTTTCTCTTTCCCGGTTTATATTCGATTTCTATATCATTTTTATCAGGAAATATTTCTGTAACTTTATACGGACCTAAATAATTGTCATCAAATTTACCATCTCTCTGATTCTTTACTAAGAATATATTTTGACCTATTTTGAAATTTACTGGATTAATTTTTTTATCATACCGTACTTTGGATCTTTGCTTTGAATTTTCTAAATTTTGTCTTGCTTCTTTCCGTGATTCTAATAATCTAGTTGCAAGTTCTTTAACAAAATCTGCGTATGTAGGAATCTCGTCTAGATAGGAAAATTCTGATGGTAATCGTGCTTCTTTACCAAAAACTAATTTATACGGCGTGAATTTCGTACCTTCATGTACACTCGTGTTGTAAGCAAAGGTGGCATGAGGCAACCATTTATCCCAATCATCGTGACTTGTAAAATGTTTAATATAATCAGTTAAAACTTGATGGCTTCTCTCGAGAGAACCATTTGATTGCAGATGAAAAGCTGTTGTTTTAATTTGTTTCATTTTGAAAATTTTGGCTACGCAACCCATTACTTCACCTATTAAAGCTTGACCTTGGTCTGTTAAAATTACTTTCGGGCAACCGTGTTTTAATATAAAATTCTCGACTAATGCTATCGCGATATCTTTAGCCGTCATGGACACTAAAGGTATTGCAAAACAATATTTTGAAAGGTCATCTTGCATCGTTAAAATATATGAATATCCGTTAGCTGAAATTTTATTCGGTACTACTATATCTAATGCTAATTTATCCCATACTTCTGCGGATGTGTCTGTAATGACCATCGGCTGTTTTGTTTTTATTCTAACTAATTTTTTTTTCTGGCAACTAATACATTTGCTAACGAAATCTTCAACATGCTTTTTGATATTGTCCCAAAAATATTTTTGTCTAATTCTATTATAAGTTTTAGTTACTCCTTTATGTCCTGCTATTGAAGTTTCGTGATTTTCGGCTATTATTTTTTCTCTTTCCTCTACTGGAGGTATTATTATTTCATCTTTGCAAATAATTATTTTTAAATCGCTACCTTTGAAAATTTTAGCAATAATATTTTTAATTTTCGTCCAAACTGTTTTTGATAAATTGCTTCTACCTTGGGAAATACTAACTGATTTTATTTTTGATTTTTCCATATGTAACCTTAAATTTTTGAAAGCTTTACAATAATCTTTTTCAGTTGGTGTATCTCGACTATCACTTTGAGTTACCAATGCGAGTACTTTCTTTTTAGATGTTCCCATTTTGATTACTTGACCTGTTTTATATTTAGTTAAAGGGCTTAATTTTATATATCCTGACACTAAAAACTGTTTCCCGATTTCACTTGATACGGTACCATCTGCGTTAATGAAACATAAATAACAATTTTTCTGCATTTCTAAGTTATCTTTTGTTTCGTGTACGTTCTCATTACTGTAGTCGTTTGAAGTATTTAAAATTATAGATATATTACCGTCAGAGTCTATTTCCTCGTTAAATAAATTGTCGTTTGCTATTATGATCGCATTGTCATTTGATTTGTTTCGATTTCTGTCCGAATTTAATTGTGTCGAATTTTGTCGTATGTCTATTTCATTATCAGATGAGTTTATCTGTTCGATTTGGTCAGAGTATTGGTCATTAAATGAATTTATTTGTTCTATTTGTCCGAAATTTTCGTCATCTGCTGAATTTATCTGTTGATCGAAGTTCAGGTCGTTGAATGAATTTATTCGTTCAGGCGATTTTGAATTTCGATCAGCAGGTGAATTTAGTATAGGGTTTTGTGATTCTCTACGTGATGTAGTTTGTTGTGAATTTTCTGGGCTTGTATTTTCGTTTATTATTGACAATCTATCATTAGTTCGTTTATTATTTAAATTTTGTTGACGTTTAATTGCTTTTAGAGTAACCATTATGTCTGGTAATTTGGGTTGTGAATTTTTATTATTTGGCTTTTTTGTTTTATTTTTAAAATTTTTCGCAAGATGTTGTATTTTATTCGGAATCTGTTTTTGTGTATGTGTATGTTCGTCGTAGTCTGTACAGCATGAACATGTTTTGAGTTTACGTTTTCTAGTCGATCTACGTAGTTCTGGTGTAATTTTATTAGTATGTGTTTGTTCTGCATCAGTACCGTGAGGTCTGTTCTTGTCTGCGTCTGTTAAATTTGGGTTTATTTTTGTAGTGTTTGTTTTTGTCTTTTCTGTATTTTTATTGGCTATTTTTTTCTGTGTTATTGTGTTAGTTTTTATGGTTTTTGTTTCGTCGGGTGATTCTACTGTCATGGGTTCAATTACAAAAGAATTTTCTCCTATGTCGTTAGTTGACATGTTTATGTTGTTTTCTGGTTCATTATGAATTACCGCAGAGACGTCCATAATTTTTGGAAAATCGCTTCCTTCGTCAGAAGACCAAGGAATTGCACCTCCCATGTCTTTTTTATTTACGGATTTTGGTTTGATAGTTCTTGGAGTGATAGAGATTGTTTCGATAGGTGATTCAGTACTAATGTCATTTGAATTTTCTGAATATATTTTTAAATAAGTCATTTCTGTCTCGTCGGTGTTCGATTCATCGTCAGAAGTTTCTGATATGATTATTATTTCAATTTTATTACTTTGTTTATTTATTTGTCTACGTGTACGTATCGTAGGAGAGGGTGTAAACTCTGCCATTTTAGTTGTTCTTTTGATTGGAGAAGGATTAAATTCATTTTTATTAATTTTTACATTTTTCTTATCTGTCTGTATTTTTGGATTTGGATGTGTAGATGTAGCTTGTGTTTGTACGTTGGGTGGTAATGATAAACGAGTGTTCGTGGTTTTACCACTTTCAACTTGCGGATTTGGAGATTGAGGTGATGGTGTTAAATTACGTGAATTTTTATGTTTTGGAGAGTTTATAGAATTATTAGAAATATAAGACAAACCGAAATTTGTCATATCAGATTCGTCACTTAAATACGAAGGGTTGTCTTTAATGAGTTTTTTTCTCAGAGTTACAGCACCATACATGTCTCCTGATGACGACGATCCGTCACAATAATCAGGAAGAGTTATTGATTTATCTGGTTCTGGATTTGATACGACTTTACACTTCGAATTTTTATTTAATTTTGCATTCTCGTTAGAATTACGTATGCGATTTGAATTTTCGTTAGAACTTAATTTATTTTCATTATTTTCATTTTTATTTTTAGAATTAGAGTTTTTATTTATTGAATTTGAATTTAGGTCTTGAGGATTATTTGTTTCCAAGTTTGTGAATATTTTATCATTTTTATTTCTACTTAAATCATCTTCGCTTAGAGATTCAGTACTCGAAAATTTTTTATATGGATTATATCGTCTGACGTCAGATCTTTTCATTTTTAAATTTTTATTTTTACCGATATATCCGTTTTTATTATTTTTAACTAATCACCGGTCGCTAGGGTAGCTAATCCTATTGCCGTCGCTAGTAGATTTGACGACTGGGTCCATAGTATTGTTACTGACTGGCCCAACCGCTTGAGTTTTTGGCTCAAGAATTTGACGTTTTTCGACCGAATCTTCTAGACCGACCGCTTGAGTATTTTGCTCAAGATTTTGAATTTTCGAATTTATTTTTCTAACTCCGTCGACTGAGTTAGTCGCAATTTTATTTTTATCGCGAATTATTTTCTTACTTGGAGTAATTTCCTCTGAACTTGAATTATTATTTTTGTTAAAATTTTTTTTATCGTTATTCGAGCTAATTGACTCTGAATTAGTTTTGTATTTAGATTTCTTTTTAAAGACTTTACCATCGTCTGAAGGATCTGAAGTCCTCAACCTAGCGATTCCGGGTTTTCCAGGTCGCCATTTAATTTTAATTGGATAAAATTCGCGGTTTTCAATTATTGGGTTACGCGATAAAGCGTCCGCGTTTGTTTTTATTTTTCCCGCCTTATATAACACGGTATATTCGAACTCTTTAAGCCGTTCTCTCCATCTCATTACACGCGATGTTGGGGCATTCATATTATTTACCCATACCAGCGGTCTGTGATCGGTGACAAGAGTAAACTCTCTGCCATAGAGATACGGTCTAAATGTTTTCATACCAAACAAGGCTGCGACCATTTCTTTTTCGGTGGTCGAATAATTTTTTTCGTGTTTATTGAGCACACGAGAAGCTGCTGCAACAATTGTGTCTTCGCCAATTTTGCCTTGTGCGAGAATTGCTCCAACTGCATAGCCCGGAGCATCGGTCGTTAAAATAAATGGTTTCGAAAAATCTGGATACTGCAATATCGGAGCTGTACATAGTTTATTGCGCAAGGTTTCAAAAGCTATCTGATGTTCAGGCGCCCATGAAAATCTTGCGTTTTTGCTTGTAAGATCGGATTGGCACTTAGAGATTTTTGCAAAATCCTTGATAAATCGCCGATAGTAACCAGCAAGTCCAAGAAATTCTCTCACTTGTGTTGTGTTTTCAGGTGTTTTGAAACATTTGATCGCTTTAATTTTATCGGGATCAGGCTTGACACCGTCGGCAGATATAAGATGGCCTAAATAAATTACTTCTTTTTTTAGGAATTCACATTTATCGGCTTGTAGAGTTAAATTCGCACTTCGCAAACGTTCGGCTAATTTTTCGAATTCAGTGTTATGTTCTTTTAGAGAACGTGCGTAAATGACTATATCGTCTAAGTAAGCAAAGAGATCTGCTCCGTGTAACCCGCGTAAAACTAAATCCATTAACCTTTGGAACGTTGCTGGAGCATTTTTAAATCCAAATGGAATTCTATTAAATTGATAATGACCATGAAGAGTTGTAAATGCTGTTTTGTGCTTATCTTTAAGATTTACTTTTGATTAATGAAAACCCGATTTTAAATCAAATACTGAAAAATAAATCACACCACCTAATTGATCAAGAATATCATTTATCAACGGTAGTGGATATGCATCTTTAACAGTTTTATCATTTAATTTACGATAATCTATAACTAAACGCCATCTTATACTGCCTTTAGAATCAGCCTTTTTGGGTACGATCCATAAAGGGGAATTATATGGTGAGGTCGAAGGTTCAATATTATCCATTAACATTAGTTCTGTTATCTGTTTTTCTATTTCATCTTTCTGTGCTGGAAGGTGTCTGTACTGTCGAGTATTTACGGGAACGTCATCGGTAGTGGGTATAGTATGAGTCGCAGTGTCTGTAGCGCGCAGTGGTTCTCCTGGAATGTGGAATAGGTCAGCATATTTCTCTACTAGAGAAACTATTGCTTTAGGCTCTTTCTCATTCAGATGTTTTAAACGCAAGAGTTTTAACACTTTGTTGACACGATTTTCCCCGGCCGTGGTACTTTTATCGTAATTGTCTGTGTCGTCATGCGTCAAAGTAGTATCATTGTCTTCGCTTGTCCCGAATGGGTACAGAGGAATTACGGGTACTTTTACTTTTACATCTTTGTCAAGAGTATTTATTGCGTACAAATAAGCGATTCCGTTATTATTACTCACTAAAGCTTCGCCTGCGTAAATACCGTTTTCAAATTCGATACGAGGTGTATAACCCTCTTTAAGTTTACTATCTACTCGAACAAACATTGCCGTCTTCGTTCGAGCTTTTAAAACGAAATGTTCTCCTTCTGTTAATGATATTTGTAGATTATTCAAATGTTGAAATGTTACCGTATTGTCTACTAAATTTATTATTCCGCCGTGTTCTCGTAAAAATTCCATGCCAAGTATGCCCGTATAATCTAAAGGAAATTCGTCCGGTATTATATGAAAATAAGTGTCCTTATTAAAAATTTGTATTTTTATTCTACCTAACGTGATAGCTTCGGAGACACCGTTTAATTTGTAACAATATGATTCGTCGATTAATTTTTTATATTTTACTTCCCCATATTTTATTAAATTTAAATAACATCCGGTGTCTACTAAAATTTTCCCATAGCTAGATATTATATCTTTGGATCTGAACATAATTGACGTAGGTTCATTATCAATTGACATGGCACCCACGGAATAAGTTTTTGTCGGTATTCTTAGTTTATGTTTAAATTTTGGCGCTGAATTGCTACGTTTCCCATCGGAGCGCCGACTCAAGGGAACGCTTGGTCGTTTCCCGTACCTGTACTCGGTTTTGCATTTAAACCGTCGCGTTTTCCTTCGTTATAAATTTTTTTACGACAATTGTTTACTGAATGACCGTTTATTTTACAGTAATCACATTGAAGAATATTTTTGTTTATAATTTGATTAGATTCAATATTCTTTCTTTGAATTCAAATTCTACATTCCTCAATATTATGATTGTTTCTTTTGCAAAAATTACAAAACTTATTTGAGTTGTTTCGATTTTGATTATTAACCTGTTCCGATTTTTCACGACTGTTTCTGTTATAATTTTTATTAAATTGCTGATAAGGATTCAAATTTCGAATGTGGTGATTATTTTGGTTAATTGTGTTGTGTGGGTTTGGGTCTTGGATTGCGAAACAATTTTATTTGAATTATTATCGAATGGCTTGAAAAGTTTATTTATATTTTTCATTTGCTGTAATTGTTGTTCCGCTTTAATTGCTGCAGTAGCGGCTGTAAAAAGATCCGCAAATTCGTCATTGTGTAAAAATAAAGCAAGTCTTGGTTCTAAACCCGAAATAAATGCTCGTACCGCGGTTTCTTTAGCCAAAACTATTTTTTCATCTTTACTATTACCGCCTGTATCCGCGATTTCTGAGCAAGTGTCCTGTAAATGTTTATTCACTTTATGGTAAAAGTCCATTACGTGTTCACTCGATTTTTTCTCCAAGTCATTAAATTCTTTTAACCAAACTGAAACTTGTTTGCTTAATCTAAAATTTAAATTAAAAAATGCAATAAATTCGTCTATTGTTTTTACGTTTGACCCGCTTACTCTAATTAAAGGTTCACCTTTACATTTGGATTTTAATATTCTAACGAGCGTGTCCTCGTTTATTTCTCTTAGATATTCCTTTGGTGTTTTTGCATGCCTGTATGAATGATTCTACTGGATAACTTATACCGTCAAAGTCTGGTATAGTTTTGAAAAATTCTTTGTAATCGAATTTGTTATTTGCACTTAAATTATTCGTTAAATTAAGATTGGGAGGTAATTGGTGTGAAGCACCCACGGGTGGATTTCTTTCGAAATGTGTTTTTAATTGTTGAGCAATAGCTGCTTGACAATTTTCTTGAAATTTATTTTTCATTTCAAGTTTTTCTGCTAGTAATTGTTCGATTTGAGCTTTTAACGCTAGTACTTCATTTTGGGTTTCCGTAAGGGAAACTTCCATTTGTTCAAGACTCATTATTGTTTATATAAATATTTCGAAAGACAGAAAAAAAAACTTTTAACAATATAATTGACTTACTACTTAGTTGTTTACAGGTTTAAATTTCAGATGAATCGGTAATTGTAGTTGACATGGAGATCTTCGTTGCCGTCGGAGGTCGATGAAAACACGTTGCGCAGGAATGTGCGATAACTGTAGATTTCTCAGCTGTAGTTGATGTTGAGCTGCGTCCGTCGGGTGTCGTGAATGATATTGGTAGTTTAATTTTATTTTAAATTTTAATTCTTCATTAACTTCACTCACTTGAATTTTATTAAGAATTTTATTTTTAATTCACAAAATTTTATTTTTTTTCTTGAAATATTTGATTTTTCAATTCTCACTTAACTTTTCACTTCTGTTTCACAATTTTGCTTCTTTTTTTTTTTTTTTTTTTTTTTTATGTAGAGAAAAAAAAAAATTTCCGATGTCGACAAAAAAAAATTTGTAATATTATTTTTGTGTTGCTCAATTTCACTTTGCGAACTTGATATTAATTTTTCTAAAAAAAAAAATTTTCGGATTTTTGAGATTTTACCAGTCTATTCGGGGGCTGTTCGAATCCGTTGCTGCCACCAATTTCAATTATATAATAAGTTGTTACGTCCTGGTCGATGTTTTGGCGCTGGCGTCGTTGAGCGGTCGATTTGAATTGGACGTAATGAGAACTTACATATAATTATAAATAATTATTTAGTAGGGGTTGAACAGCCACCATTCGGTGGTTGAAATAAACTGGTTATTATTTTATATCTCAATCCGATTTATTCAATTGTAAAAGAATAATTTCAATAATGTGAGAATATACAATTGAATCAATTTATAAATTGTTAAAGTTCGTCTAACAATAACTTCGAAAGGGTGAGACAGAAGTTGAGTATTCAGTATTGAGCCTGACTGCTCTCTATGATTCTATATTTGAGAGTGAATTCTCTTGATCAAGAAAAACTAGAGTACGTCTCTAATCAATACAAGGCGCTTGGGCATCAGGCCCGCGCATCGTTCGATATAGAGGGGTGGATCGTGATAAGCAATATTCTCGAATGATCCATTCTCCGTTCTCACGCTTTCTCCGTTTTTGTTATTAACAAATGAGTCACTTATCAATGAACAAAAGTTATCTTAGAAAAAAATAGATGTTTGTGCAGCTGCACGTCTCGAGGATTTACTCGAGGCGTCAGCGTTTATTTGTACATAACAAATATTAAGAGGAAAATAAATTTATCAATATGTTTTAAATATTCTAAATAATATTATACTATATTATATTCGATTATTTTATATTATTATATTATGTTATGTTATTATAATATTTTATATTATTATATTAAATTCTATTATATTATTATGTTAAATTATGTTCTATAATATAGGATGACGTATAAATTACGTCACTTTTCAAAATATCAATATGCATCTTAGTTAATTAGTTAGGTCTCAGATCGATCTCTTAATAATTAGCATTTAAAAATAGTCAGAGACATCTGATGAGCAGGCTGGGACGTAACACCTCCCCACCCGGTAGACAAATGCCCCGCTTGTGCTGGGCCTTAGCTCTTGTTGGAAATGTAGTTTATTTTCTTTATTGTTTTATTTGTAACTCTATTTTACCCATCTTCGGGTTTAAGAAATCTAAGTACCGACCTGTGACCTATGACTCAACGCCTGCCTTTTTAGTGGCGACATTAAAAAAAAATTCATTTTCTTTCTAATCCGTCTGTTTGTAAACCATGGTGAACATTTTTATGGTTTTTTAATGATGATGTTCTTTTTTTTCCTAATCCTATTTGTTTGAGGATTGAGATAAATTATGCGTTACGTATGCCGCATCTGTGGCCAAAAAAATTATCTAAAAATTTATATTTTTTTTTGTAAAAAAAAAAATTTTATATATTCATAAAATTATTTACCGTGTTTTTTTTCTTTATTTAATTTAATTTTTTCTTTATTATTATTTTTTTTTTTTGAATTTTAGTATTGTTTTCTGAATTTGTTTATTAATGTTAATAAGTATTACTATATTATTACAAAAGATGTATCTATATTATATCTAAATTTTTGTATACATTTATTTCTTAATATTACTTACGAATTTTCTACCTTTATGTGCTAGTTCGGTATATTTGCATATAAATTTTTCTTTGTTTTCCTGCATTTTGCATATTTTCTCGTTTTTTTTTTCTTTTCTTTTTTGCTTAAAATTTGCTATACATGTGCATTCAAATTATCTATTAAATAATATATAAACAAAAACTTAATCTATCAATTCTTAATTTTATATTAAAATTCTATTAAAGTCTATATACTGTTAAAAAAAAAATTATTTTTTTTTCTGTCTTTTTTTTTTTATTTTCGATTTTTTTATAAAAGTTTATAGTCTGGAAGCTTATTTTTTTTCTGTCTTCTTTTTCTTTTTATTTTTTTTTTATTTTATTTTTTTTTTTTTTAAATAAAGAACATGATTCTGAAATTTATTTATTGTTTGAATAATTAAAAAGAACGTTGTGGTTGGTTCATTTGTGTTACCTTGCGTGGGCGTGTTGTAAATTTAAGAAGGGCAATTTTTTCGGTGTTGGGGGTCCTTTCTGCGAGTCTCATTTGTCCATTCTCTTACCGGGGTATGATTTTAGTGTCTAAGTGGGGTCCCGTGAGCGTTATTCAGGGCCCTATTATAAGAGTTCGTATTCGTGCATAATCAGCATATTCGAGAAAAAAAACTAGTGTCCTGTCTTCGCGTCATTTCCACGACTTCGATTGTTTTTATCAACATGGTGCATCAACTTCGAGTTAATTACTGCGTGGACCCGTTTTCCGTAAGTGTTTATTGTAGTATTTTGTGTATATATATACTTTTTTTTTTTTTTTTTGGAATTTGTTGAGTTTACTATTGTTGTTTTTAAAAAAAAATTCTTTATGTTTTATATATTTTCTTTCAGAGTTTGGATATCGGGTTGTGGCACTTTTTTATTGGCGTCCTGATGTGGATCACGTCGGTTTCTGGGTATGGGCGACGATGGAAATTGAGTCGCCGATCAATGGAGGGGTTGCGTCTATTCTTCCAGCGGATTTTCGATTTGTACAATCATATTTGTATGGCGAATGGCATGAGTATCAACTTTATTTATTCGTTTTCCGATTTCTTTCTTCATAATTAGTTTGTACATACCTACAAATACACGCATACTCACACACATATATACATACATTTTCACATACATACATACATACTTACATACCTATGTATATATATACTTTCATTTGTTAGTTATATAATTATTAACTTTTTTTTCTTTTTTGTTACTAGCCTGAGTATCGTCCGGCTATCCAGGGTATGATATCTATCGACTTTATGTACCGTCGTCGGATGCAGCGGCGAGCTGATCGTAATGATTGGTTCCATCAGCGGCTTTTGCGACCAGCTGACGTCACGGAAGGTGACGATTTCGACTTCCTCGGGATCCGTTGGATGCATGAGGGCCGCTGGGGGGAAGACCACCCCGCTGCAGACTGGTGCCATCCGACGTGGACTTCTTTTTCGGGGCTGGAGGAGTTTTACGATCAGGAGTAGGAGGAGTGATACCGGTCGAGGAGACACAGAAGAGAGATAGATATAAAAAAAAATTTGGAATTATTTAATTATTTCTTGTAAAAAAAAATTAATGTATACTGTTGTTTCTCCCCTGTGTGTTTTTTTTAATAAATGGCGGTTTTAAGAACCTTCGGATAAAAAAAAATTGTTTTATTTTTAGTTTTAATTTGCACATTTATTTGTTTATGTTTTATGTATTTTTTCTTTTCCCCCATTTATTTCATTTTCTTTTTTTTTTTTTTTTATTTACTGTTTTACTTTAGTTAAATTTGTTTACTACTGTTGTTATTATTAATAGTTTCCTTCCCTTTTTTTTTTATTTATGTATATATATACATACGTATGTATGCGCATGAGGAAAAATGTACGTGTGATGTGTTCATGCATTCACCTTATGGGAATATTGTTCTTTTCGTAGTCGACGGTGCGTCGTTACGTTCATTAGTCTCTATACAATTGAATCAATTTATAAATTGTTAAAGTTCGTCTAACAATAACTTCGAAAGGGTGAGACAGAAGTTGAGTATTCAGTATTGAGCCTGACTGCTCTCTATGATTCTATATTTGAGAGTGAATTCTCTTGATCAAGAAAAACTAGAGTACGTCTCTAATCAATACAAGGCGCTTGGGCATCAGGCCCGCGCATCGTTCGATATAGAGGGGTGGATCGTGATAAGCAATATTCTCGAATGATCCATTCTCCGTTCTCACGCTTTCTCCGTTTTTGTTATTAACAAATGAGTCACTTATCAATGAACAAAAGTTATCTTAGAAAAAAATAGATGTTTGTGCAGCTGCACGTCTCGAGGATTTACTCGAGGCGTCAGCGTTTATTTGTACATAACAAATATTAAGAGGAAAATAAATTTATCAATATGTTTTAAATATTCTAAATAATATTATACTATATTATATTCGATTATTTTATATTATTATATTATGTTATATTATTATAATATTTTATATTATTATATTAAATTTTATTATATTATTATGTTAAATTATGTTCTATAATATAGGATGACGTATAAATTACGTCACTTGTCAAAATATCAATATGTATCTTAGTTAATTAGTTAGGTCTCAGATCGATCTCTCAATAATTAGCATTTAAAAATTGTCAGAGACATCTGATGAGCAGGCTGGGACCTAACAATTCTATGTTAAATTCAAATTTTATTCAACGAAATTCTTTAATTCAATTATTATTAAAAAATTCAGAAGATTACGAAAAATTAAAAACGAGTTAGAAATCTTAAAGTTTTTAAATTATCGTTTTATTATTTATGAAGAAATTGACGTATTTTCAGTCGTAGCGTTATTCATTTAAAACGCTGTGACTTGCTTATGTCGGGAGGTGTTACGTTCCCGTAATATTTTATTGATTAAGTTAAATTGATTATTTTTATTAAATTAATTTTACGCAATATAACGGAAATCGGTTACGATAAGAGAGTCACCGTGGCTCGCGGGTAGTCAAAACAGATGACGATGCATGAGACCTGGGACACGACGATTCTCTCACTGGGAACCTGAGATACAGCGTCGACACTTTGTCAACTCTGTTGGCTCTATTATATTTTTATAACGTCTAATAGTCAGTCTTATGAGAGAGTTCATGGAGCTCAAACCTCTGCTCTCCAGCCATAATTAATAAATTATAATTAATCCTAAATTAATTTAATATTATTGGGGGTGCCAATTGGCACCCCAATATTTTCACCTACACCAGAGCCTGTCTATAACATTATTACCACCCAGGGGCGAGCGCTTATCAGCTGTTCCACCCTGTCCTATAACCCTGAGCGCTCAACAGCAGTTCGGGTTTCCCTCAAATTTCCTGCCAATTTTTCTACCATTCACCTATTATTATAAAAATAATTATATGGAGTTGGAACCGGCAACGAAAATACTTTAAATCGCGAAAAACAATTAAAATTAATAATTAATGAAATAATCGACGACCACGGCCCACTAGGGGTATATAGACACTCTAACGAGGCCAAACCTGGATAAAATTATATAATTAAAAATTATTTTGATTTTCAATTAATTTTGGGTAATTTTCCAAAACGTAACAGTGGTGCTGTGACCAGGATGGTTTTAGATTATTTAATTATTTAATTGAACCTTTGTGACCAGCGATGATCAGCGGTGATATGTGAAAATTATTTTTTCAATGACAAGTTTCGGAAAAGTAAAATTATGTTTATTTGTCAACTTAATAATTTAAAATTTTGGTGAAGTGAGTTGAAACTAATATTTTAATATATTTATTACTGAAATATTCGTGAAGTGACATTTGTTAGCGAAAATAAATGAAAAGCTGACGTTTATAATGATTTTATTAATCAGGTGACTATTCATAGGTGATTGATGAAACTAAACGTGTAAAAAGAAAAGTTTTATAAAATAAATTTTTAAGTGGATGTCAATTTTAGAATGTGTCTGAATTATAAAAACTAAAATTTAAGCAGTTTAAATATTTAACTGCTGGACTATCAGCAACATTAAGAGTTTGTTACCTTAGAGTAACATCACAGTCATCGACTAACTGTTTAAAGGTCTAACCTGCCGTGATGCTGTCAAATTTTCATTTTGATAAGCTAGACCAATGGACCAATCTACAAACTCATCAAAAGTAAAATTATTTTTATTAACAATACGTTTTAATTTACACGTTGGTGACTGATTGCCGTTGGAAGATGTACGTACAGTAACTACAAATTATATATGTATAAGTGTAAATATTTTAAAAGTGTTGCTACGGAATTTAAACTAATTTATCGCGATTTAAACTAATTTATAGTAATATCTACGCGATATTATTAAACTTTAAATTTTCTATGTGGAAAATATTTTTTATTTTTTTAGAACTTGTTACGTCCAGCTAAAAATTTAGCCGACGACCAGATTTTACTTTTTCTATTCTTAAAATTCGGAATGCTTTTAAAAGATTTAGACTTGTTTGTTTTGACATTTGTTGAAATGCTAGAGCAAACAACTCAATGTAATTTTAATGACCCTTCAGGTAATTGTAAAGGCCCAGAGGCCATCTGGAAACACTTTAAACAAAAAAAAAAATATATTTAAAAATATTTATCATTAAAAGCGTACGTGGCGTAGGTAAGAGGTAAATAAATTTTAGTTGCAATAAGCAATCTTTACACAATCTAAATCCCTTACTTTCACTTTAAGTGCACTTTTGTTGAAATATTTTATCATAGAATAAATAGACAAAATTAGAGACGGACACAAAATCCTATGACGTAGAGGTCATTAAGGAAATAAAAATTAAACATTAACAGAAAATGTTAACTAATGAAAATGTTTAAATGTTAAAATTTTGCAACAAATTATTCAAAATATTGATTAACTATCAGGTTGCAAAATATAATCAAATCATTAACACTAACAAATAAATTTGAATTTGATAGCAAGTAAATTTTAAGTAGATTTTGATTTGAAATTTAATAATAACTAAATCTAAATTTTATAATAAATAAACTACAATAAATTTAAGTTGTTTTAACATAAATAGATTTGAAATTTAATAATAACTAAATCTAAATTTTATAATAAACAAACTACAATAAATTTGTTGTTTTAACATAGCTAAATTTGAAATTCAATAATAACTAAATATAAATTTTATAATAAATAAACTACAATAAATTTAAGTTGTTTTAACATAGGTAGATTCGAAATTAAATGATAATTAAATCTAAATTTTATAATAAATAAATTAAAATTATAATAATAAAGAAATCTAAAATATTATAATAAATATATTTAAGTAAATACATAATGTACATGTGGGTGTATGCGCAGGTGCGCACGCACATAGGCCCACATCGGGGAGTGTTTTCTAGGGCAAAACCATGAGGAAAGTGAAGGCCCTTAAGGAGCTGCGCTCCGATTGGATGTAGTCTTCCCCCAGAACAATACATTCGATAAACCAATTAGAAAAGTATAAAAGGTGTCACAAAAGAGAAAATGCTCTCTTCAATTTTTGTCCCGGACTAAACAGTTAGTTTTTTTGTGTACGCAAACACTTCAGTTTTCACACTATTTCCGTACTAGTTTAGTTTCTGTGTACTCACACACTTCAGTTTTCACACTAGTTCCGTACTAGTTTAGTTTTTTTTGTTTCCACACACATACTTCAGTTTTACGCTAGTTCCGTACTAGTTTATATTGTACAAGTATTTTTACATTTACGGTATTAATCATCTTGCAAACATTTTATTAAAATCAGTGATTTGCCAAGTATAAAACTTAGCGGTCAAAATAAAACAAAAATAAGAAAAATAAAAATAATACCTAGAGTCAGTGTAAAATACTATCATACAAACATCCAGTTGCTGCGACTACAGGTACTGTAAAGTTAAGTTAACACATAAAACAAATGAATGTCCAACTTCAATAGTAACTCGTGACACAATCCTATAGAGATAATTCTACATTTAAAATTACTGTTTCGAATTAATTATTAATAGTTTCTGTGAAACGCAAATTATACGAGTAGGTATAAGCAACAACATACCTAATATCTCTGTATAATTTCGAGTTTATGTAAAGTTAATGTTAAGTTGACTAACCAATAAGGTATAAAGTAAATTTCAAGTTTATTGTATGCACAAATGAAGTTGTTTAATTGTAGAATATAGATAGTAATTTAAATTATAAACTCAATGTCTCTATTTTATAACACCTCCCAGATAATTCCTCGGTGTGATCCCGATCTATTGGTCGAAAGACTAGGGCCGAAAATAATAATTATAATAATATTGTCCAATTTCACAGTACAAGCTACTAGTCGGACGTAACAAATTGGCGCTCGAACAGGGACACATCTGAGTTTATCTGGGAGTTCGGGATGTTCAAATATAAATTTGAGTTTTTGGGGAAATAGCTTTATTAATTTTCAAGTTTGGCGCGCGAAAAAGCGTTCCAGCTTTCTTTACTATTTTTCCAAGTTTGGCGCGCGAAAAAGCGTTCCAGCTTCCTCTGCTTTTCTCAAGTTTGGTGCGCGAAAAAGCGTTCCAGCTCTCTGTGCATCTAGATGTGAAAAATCTTCTAGATAATCTTATATTCTCATGCCTGGTATGAGTAGGAAATCAGAACGTTGACTCCAATATAGAAGAAATTACAGAGAGAACTATAGAATGAATACAAAATAAAATGAATTACTTCACGTAGTCAAAACACACGTGACTAAGTAATAGAATATAATTTTTTGAAATACGTATTGTATTGTACAACACGTGTTGTACTACATCAGAAATTGTTGACGATATGGCTTTGGCACCAAACCAAAACATATCACTACATCATGCCCTTTCGTTTGTGCCTAAAATTGAGGGAAATCCCGGTGAATTATTGGATTTCCTGAAATGTTGCAAAGACGCGAAGTCCGTGTTACCCGACGAGGCGGAGGGAAATTTAGTAAAATTAATTTACGGAATGAAATTGAGCGCGAAGGTGAAGGCCTCAATTAATTTTAATATCCCGACGACCGTTGTCGATTTATTTGAAAATTTAACAAGGGTTTTCCCTCCGGCGAAATCTTTATTTCAACCCCAGGGTGAACTGGGCCGGATATATCAACGGGACGAAGAAACCGTGTTAGATTTTATGAATCGGTTACGGAAAAAAGTGCATGAAATCGTCGGATGTTATGAAATCGAAAATCCCGAGTTGACCGACGAACAACTCGGAGATTTCAAAACGATAATAGACGCGCTGCTAGTGGGTTGCTTTATTTAGAATTTAAATGATGAAATTGACCAGCGGATGCCAGAGTGTCGTAATAGTGACGAGGCTCTGACAGCCGCAGTAAAAATTGAAAGAAAATTGAACGCGCGAAAAGAGTTAAGGCGCGAGCAAAACACGGAAAACTTGTATTGTAAATCCGGGAATTTTGTCTCAGGCACACAAAGTAACTCCGCGAATAACCTCGGTCATTTTTACAAAAGTTGCAAGCAAATTATGTGTCAAATTTGCTATAAAAAGGGGCATATAGCTAAGAATTGCCCACATATTAATAGTACACAACACCAATACGCCAAAGTTGAGTGTCAGCTACGCAGAAACAGGGAACACTCAGCTAAGTACTGTAAATTAAAGCCTAACGCGATGCCCAAGAACCCCGTCGGAATTTTTCATATTACAACTAGCGCCCAGAGAATAAGAGAAGAGTCACGAAAGACTTTTAAATTAAACACAGAAGTTCCTAACACTTCTAAATTGAACACAGAAGTTCCTTACACTTTTAAACTAATCACAGAAGTTCCTCACACTTATAAATCAAAAACAGGAGTTCCTAACACTTCTAAAGTAATCACGAAAGTTCGCGACACTTTTAAATTAAACACAGAAGTTCCTAACACTTCTAAATTGAAGACAGAAGTTCCTTACACTTTTAAACTAATCACAGAAGTTCCCTACACTTCTAAATCAAAAACAGGAGTTCCTAACACTTCTAAATTTAACACAGAAGTTCTTAACACTTCTAAATTAAATACAGAAGTTCTTAACACTTCTAAATTGAAGACAAAAGTTCCTTGCACTTTTAAACTAAACACAGAACTTCCTAACACTTCTAAATTAAATACAGAAGTTCTTAAAACTTCTAAATTGAACACAGAAGTTCCTTACACTTCTAAATTAAACACAGAAGTTTCTAGCACTTCTAAACTAATCACAGAAGTTCCTCACACTTCCAAATCAAAAACAGGAGTTCCTAACACTTCTAAATTTAACACAGAAGTTCTTAACACTTCTAAATTGGACACAAAAGTTCCTTACACTTTCAAACTAAACACAGAAGTTCCTAACACTTCTAAATTTAACACAGAAGTTCCTAACACTTCTCGATCAAACACAAGAGTTTCTAACACTCCTCGATCAGACATAGAAGTTCCTAACACTTCTAGACAAATACATACAGAAGTTTCTAATACTTTTAAACAATTAAATACAGAAGTACCAAACACTTCTATCAAATTAAATACAGAAGTACCGAACACTTCTATCAAATTAAATACAGAAGTACCGAACACTTCTTTCAAATTAAATACAGAAGTACCGAACACTTCTAATAAATTAGATATAGAAGTTGATAACACTTCTTATTACAAACGGTACGGCCTGGCACGTAGACGTGCCAGGCCGCGAAAACGTTGGAAGAGTCTTAATCATCCAATATTATATAATGACGTAGTCACTAAACTACAAATCGACAAGGAAACGGTGTACTCATTGAATGTAAGAGACACTAGTTTACTGTTGAACATAGTGGGAGCTGAGACCTCATGCGAGACAACTATAACCAGAACCAAACATCCTAAACTGTCTATTGTCGTTGACAAGAAATTGGGATGGTTGGGAAAGAATAATGTAGTAGCTTCATACCTTGAGGAATTATACGTAAGCGCGAAATTTATTGAACGCCATATAAGGTCTCAGGTCCAGACTTTGTACTTAGTTGTACTTAAATATAAATGTAGATTAGAAAAGAAGGTGCTGAGGAACACGCTCTCTATCGCATCAACACAGCCGGACGAGGTCGCCTTCAGGTACGTGGGAGGCCCAGGATTCATGGTGGTTGTGGCAGGAGAGGTGATTTACATCGTGCCCCGCATTCCAGTGGTAATCAAGATCCAGGAATCTGACGGACTTTACGATCGTGTGTCCCTGTTACGGGGCAATCAAAGACAATTTTTGACCCCAAGGACACACGTGATAACCGACTACGCAACAGAGTTGCCCTGCAACTCTCCACTTTTTAAATTAGTTGCCACTTGGTATAAATGTATACCAAGGTTCATAAAGACCATGGTTCAGCAATCCATCAAAGGCACTCGAGGGTCATCATCTGGAATCAACGCCCTCAACAATGGAATTTTGGAACATCTGGTCGAGATTGCAAGGTCCACAACCTGGGCAACGCTCACCAGATTTGGCACATGGTGTGTCGGTATTATTGAGATCGTCATGCTTCCTCGAACGATCCAGCTGATTGTAGATACCATAATTCATGGTTATGTCTTGCACGCAGTTTACGGGAAGTCATTGTGTCTCGTAGAAGTTTTCGGGGACTCGCTGATCTGCCTGTTATACCTAGGTAGGCAGAAAGAGGCCGTACTGAACGCGTCACCACAAGTTCCAATCAAAAGCATGGAAAAAGGGGACAAATTGGCACCATCAACACCCAAGATCTATCCGATCTTGCCTAAAACCGCCATGACCTGATCAGCAGCTACGGAAGTCACCGTCAACACACCAACCAATCAACAAGCAACAGTGTCAGCAAACAAGAGCCTTCGTGTACAGATAACGTGTCAGCTCCTTCCGTAAGTCTTAGATCTTTTGAAAATAAAATTTTGTCGTCGCACTCGTTTCTTCGATTCTTTTCGAATCAGCTCGTGCTTCCGTCTAACGGCGGGGGTGTTACGTCCAGCTCAGATGCCGAACTTTTTATATTAAATTTTATTTTTTCATTAAAATTACGTGGTGACCAGATTTTATTTTTTTTAATAACCCTAGAGTGATAAGAAATAATGTAGTAGTAAAAATGTTTAGAATTAGTAAATTTGTTTGCTCTGACGCACGTAGAAATGCTAGAGCAAACAATCGAATGCATTTTTTTAATGACCCCTTGGGTCACAATAGAATGAAGGCCCAAAGAACATTTGGAAACGCTTTCCATAAAAATTAACAAAATATCTTATCAGCAAAAGTGTACTTAAAATATTTAAGAAGAGAAATTGAAAGTTTAACAATGACTCATTGTTAAATAAATAGAATAGATAAATAATATAATCTTATAAGCCCTTAAATTTTTAAGTACATTTTTGTAGATAAAATTTTTTGTGTCCACGTAAACGTAAAATTCAAATAAATAAAAATTGAAAGAGTAAAAATCGAATTTTACATAAATAATTGAATAAATTGATAAAACTCGAATAAATAAAAGAATAAATAAAAAATTCTTTACATAAATAAATAAATTAATAAAATTTAAAGAAATAAAATTATGAAAGAAAAAAAAAATTTTATATATAAGTAAATAATTAAAACAATATAAATAAAAATTTAGATAAATAAATAAAAGTAAATAGTCATAAGAAAAATTTATAAAATAGATATAAATTCTATTATTATAAATAAGTTACAATATTATAGAATATTGTGTATGTGGGTGTATGTGTGGATGCGCACACACATAGGCACGCATCGGGGTGGACTTTTACCACTTCCCTAACGGAAAATCCTAGGGAAAGGGAAAGAACCCAAAGGAATTGTGCTCCGATTGGACACAGTTTTCCCCCAAACAATAGACAAAATAGAACAAACAAGACACATAAAAAGGGCCACAAAATAAAAAAAAAGTGTTCTTGAGTTTTTCCTGAGTAGCAGTTTTCGCAGTCAGAGTTTTTACTCTCAGTTCTCAGTCCTGGGTCAGTAAGAATGAGAAAATTTAAGTACAAGTGTTCTCACACTTATACACTAGTTCCGTACTAGTTTATTTTTTTACACGTGTTCTCACACTTCACACTAGTTCCGTACTAGTTTTCTACAAGTGTTCTCACACTTTATTGTCTTATTTAATCGTACAAGTGTTCTCACACTTTATTTTATTAATTATATCGCTAGCGTTTAGTAAATATTGTTTCAGCTAGTGTATAATTAAATTAAAATTATTAAGTTCACATCACAACAAAATTGTAACCGTGAATAGTATATTATAGTAAATTCAGTGTACGCCAGAAAAATACTCCGATCTCCAAAACTTCAGGTACTGTAATCTTTAAGTTTATGTATAAAAGAACGTAATGTATTCAAGATTCTGTAGTCCTCTCTAGTATTTGAAATCAAGTTAATCGTAACCATTTTATTGTAAATTAGAGTTGGCGGACTAGCCACCTAATACTTTTAATATCAAGTTTATTGTATTCACATCATCAAAATTTTCAATTGTATAATATATAGTAGTCAAATTCGTACATTCAACATCTTTCATTTAAAAACCAACCTTCCAGATAATTACTCAGTGTGATCCCGGTCTATTGGTTGAAAGACTAGGGCCGAAAATAAAAATTATAATAAATTGTCCAACATCACAGTACAAGCTACTAGTTGGACGTAACAAACTATTTGACTGCTAGACAAATCACTATAATAAATATTATAATTGAAAATAATTCAAAACTACAGATTTGTAAACTAAAAATGTTGCTACGGACTTTCAAGAATTTCTCGCGAGTAGTGTTCAGAAACAGTTGTTCATTATATTGAACTTATTAATTACTAAATGACCGCTGGACGAATTACAAAGAACATTATAATTTAAACTAACGATTATGCTTTGAGAATTGTTTTATTTTATTTGAATTAATCTCTATGAATTAATTATTTTTATATTTAAAAATATAGTTAAAATTGTTGCTACGGAACTGTAAAAGTGTTTTCGCGAGTATATTTGAATATATTACGTGATAAAAATTATTTTATTATTATGCGGAAAATACTGCGTGGATATTTTGGGTAAATATTAATTATTGTTTCTTTAGCAATCACTTTAGTTTCTTTTGGGATCAGTTGAGATTCTCGTCGCTGATTTAACGAAGAGTATGTCTCGGTATATTGTGAAACCAAGATGTAGTCGTTATATCCCGATCAGGTCTCAAAGCTGATCTCAAGTAATATTTTTAGCATAATTGAAATATTTGCCGACTACCGGTTATTAATAGGAAATTATTAAATAGCGAAATGTTTCCGGTAATGACTTACGACAACACCTTGTTATAAAATATTTCAGAAATGTGCATAAATAAGTATGCTTATAATAATTTACATTGGAATATGTAGTAAATATTCGCAATGAACTATCAATTAAATGTTCCGATATCGAAGACGGAACTCCAAACAGTAATGGAGAAACAAACTCGTTTACGCGCTCGATTACTTGCGTTTCGGGAACAAGAATCGAGCCGATGTAGAACTTTACCGGTAGTAGAATCAGAATCTATAAAACTAAAAGCCCGTCTTTTAAACGAGGCTGCGATAAGTGAATTTCGGAAGAATTCAAATTTAAAAACTCATTCCGGAATTTTCAATAGATCAAATGGATCTAGTAGAGTCAATACTGTCCATAAGACAGAATTAAACTCAAATACATTTGTACCTGAAAACGTTCCATTTAAAAATAATTTGAATAGAATTTCATGTGATTTGAAGCCAATGATTGATTTTAATTGTTTAAATAGTAAAGATTCGAATCACGCGTATGTCGAAAGGGAGCTGCCTGTATTGGCTACGTCAGAAGCTTGTATTGTTCGGACTGCTCAAGGCTTATTGAGAGCCGAAAATTCAAATAGCCAGGTTGGCGAGCTTATTGTTCTCGTAACCACGGAAAATGAAATTATGCCGATCCAAGCCAGTGGAGTCTTCGAGATCGAGCATATGGATAAGAATGACCGCGTTGAGTTCGTGAATCTGAAAAAAGAACTACGTTACTGCTCAGTGAAGAGTAAAGAAAAAAATAATTACGGTTAATCATTGGGCTCAAAAATTTATTCGCCAGCGTGGGTTGTTTCAAAAGGAAATAATCCACAAAATAAAAGGCAACAAAATCTTTATAAGCATTATTGTAATAAAGGAATGAATAAATTTAGTTGTTCTACGTTTTCAGGCTCAGACTTCATAAGAAATATATTTTACACTATGTTTTATATTAAAGGTATATTTGACCTACCAATAATATTTAAAAATTGTATACGATTTTGTTTTTACATAACTACATTAAAAAAGGATATATTTAAGTTAAGATTAAAAAAACCTCCAGATAAATTTATGTTCCTGCAAACTAAATATGATTATCATAATGTTGATTGCAGTAATATTTTATACTTAAAACTATACGCTAACTTGAATCAAGAAGAATTAGTAGTTACGGATTCACTTTTGATCTTATTGAATGTAAAAAGATCAAAATATTATTCAATGTTAATATTTTATATTGTTCTTATTGAATTTTCATTTAAACTCTGTGTATACCTTCATAACATTGGTTTAATCTGGATTAAAAATGGGGTTAATTGGACCAACTTCAAATATCATCATCGGAGCCTCACGATAAAACACCGCGGTGTGAAAAATAGATTTTCCAAAATAATCGGCAACGATACTTCCCGCTTTACGTGTGATGTTGATTCACCTACAATCAGTTTCCTCGGGTGTATAAATGTTAAATTTATACACATTGAGCTATTTATATTCATAAATTTCCAAGACTTCCTCTGTTTGTCAAAAACAGTTGGAAGGTCGAGTTTAACTTCGGACAAGCTGCAAAGATGTCTCAGAGCCAATACCGTTACCGATATAAAGATTAACTGCCTCCGAAGAATCAACAGCTATACTATATTTGACTAATCAACTCGACCAAGTTTAATATTTTCAAGTGCGAGATTAGCCAGTAGAGTCTAAAATAATTATGTTAAATTTTTGTGTTGCCAAAAACCTCTTGAACTTTATATTATTTTAGAACTAGAAATATTGATTGACTTACGTCGGAAGGTACAATTAAATTGTAATTTTGAATTTAACTTATGAATAGGGGTCATAAATATAGTTATAAATTTTAATTATTTACACATGTATGTAAGAAAAACAGCTCATCTCAGGTTGAGGTCAAAATTCTACAGCCAAGAACCTTTTCTTACGGTATTCAAAATTGATTTTAACTTTTGGTTTATATAGAGTCAGTTAAACATTCAACTTTAGTCTATATAGATTCATTTATATGATCAATTTTAGTTTGTATAGAGTCATAAATTACATTTGAATTATACCGAGTCATGAATTATATTTTCAGTCGTAGCGTTATTCATTTAAAACGCTGCGACTTGCTTATGTCGGGAGGTGTTACGTTCCCGTAATATTTTATTGATTAAATTGAATTTATTATTTTCATTAAATTAATTTTACGCAATATAACGGAAATCGGTTACGATAAGAGAGTCACCGTGGCTCGCGGGTAGTCAAAACAGATGACGATGCATGAGACCCGGGACACGACGATTCTCTCACTGGGAACCTGAGATGCAGCGTCGACACTTTGTCAACTCTGTTGGCTCTATTATATTTTTATAACGTCTAATAGTCAGTCTTACGAGAGAGTTCATGGAGCTCAAACCTCTGCTCTCCAGCCATAATTAATAAATTATAATTAATCCTAAATTAATTTAATATTATTGGGGGTGCCAATTGGCACCCCAATATTTTCACCTACACCATGGCCTGTCTATAACATTATTACCACCCAGGGGCGAGCGCTTATCAGCTGTTCCACCCTGTCCTATAACCCTGAGCGCTTAACAGCAGTTCGGGTTTCCCTCAAATTTCCTGCCAATTTTCCTACCATTCACCTATTATTATAAAAATAATTATATGGAGTTGGAACCGGCAACAAAAATACTTTAAATCGCGAAAAACAATTAAAATTAATAATTAATAAAATAATCGACGACCACGACCCACTAGGGGACTATAGACACTCTAACGAGGCCAAACCTGGATAAAATTAAATAATTAAAAATTATTTTGATTTTCAATTAATTTTGAGTAATTTCCCAAAACGTAACACTTACTTTTTCAATTGATTAATTTTTCACTTATTTTGTTTTTCATTTATTTTATTTTAAATATTGTAAAGTTTGCGCTAATGAAACTAAACTAAAGCTTTTTCAATAATAATTGTATTTACTTTATCGACTGTCACTATATATATTGATAATTACGTAAATAATCCGCGAGATGGCAAATATGGTCAAATTCTATTAACTCTGACAGCGAGTTGATGGAAGAGCAGAAATTTCCTGGTAAATCAGCCTTATCGTATATCCGTTCTGCTATAAATAGTAGTATAATTTATGCGCTGTTACAACACATAAATGATGCATTTCAACATACACAGATACATACAAACGTTAGCATCGGATGGGAGCGGTGGGAGAAAGTATCATTTGTTGTGGGGATCAAGATTAAAAGGAAGATCTGATATAATAGAATCAGACTTATTGGAATTCGATTGTGTGTATTTTTTTTTGCTGTCATTTTCAGATAGCGCCGCAACGTACACCCGCTCTCTAATGGATTAGCGTTCATTTGAGCGATTTAAATAATGGTTACAATCGCTATTTACCACATAGACATAATCCAATTTAATTTTTCAGATTTTTTTATTGAAATGTATGTTCTTAAAAAAACTTGTTGATTAATTTATCATAAATTTATCCAAGTTTAAATCATTTCATGATTTTTAAAGAAAAGAGACAAAAAAAAATTTTCTAATATTTTCTTATGGAACTTGACTTTTACGATAAACAAAAACATTACAAACAAATTATGTAATTTTAGCTATAATTTTACACTTTTAATTTGTTTCTGAGATATTTTCTTATTTGTGAATTCCAAATTTCATTGATACTCGATATAACACTACTTCAGTTTTATTCTTCATTTGTTATTCAATTTCTCATATTATTGTTTGACAGTTGGATTAATATATTTCTAATTAATATTAAATAAACGTTGTTTATATTATTTTATTAAGTAAATGTTAAGTATATTGTACATTTTGGCTAAAATGTCACAAAAAGAGAAACCAATAACTAAAAGTAAAACTCAAAAAAATGATTTCAAACCGTATTATAAAAGAAGTTATAAACGACGCATAAAAAAGTACGTATAATCAAATTCACATTATGTTTTGCATTTATTTATTTTTCAGAGAATTTTGATTTTTGAAAACATTTTCATCAAATGTTGAGTAAAAAAAAAATCGTATGAGTCTCACAAGCATAAGGTCACTATATTGAAGAGAAACTTTTTAGCAAATTTTATAAAAATCTAACGTTTGTATTTGTCCTCATGACGCAAGCTCACAAAAATTTTAACATTTTCTATTTATTTGAGTCAAGTAGGTTCCAAAAATACTATTGCTGAAAAAAGTTTATATATGTATTTATATTATATATTAGGATGATTCGAAACATAACAAATTGCTTTTTTTTCACAAACTAGTTCAAAAGTTTCATTTAGCTAAAAAAAGACGCCTGTGAAAATTAGAGCTTTTAATATTAACATTAAGAACAAATATTTTTTTGCGTCTTCTGATTTTTATAAGTAGCTAACGATGCGTCATAGAAATAATCGGCAGGCATATTTTTATAGGTAATTGGATGCTCTACGAAAAAAGTTTCTTATCATGTTTTGATAAATTTATTTGTTCAAAAGTTATTTGAGGTTGAAGTCGAACTCATATTAAATTTTGAGATCTTTTTACTTTTCCGGCAAAACTATCAGAACTACAACAAAATATCATGGTACTGTTACGTCCCAGCCTGCTCATCAGATGTCTCTGACTATTTTTAAATACTAATTATTAAGAGACCGATCTGAGACCTAACTAATTAACTAAGATGTATATTGATAATTTAGCAAGTTGCATAATTAATAAGTTACTCTATATTATAGGATATAATATAATATAATAATATAGCAGAACATAATAATATAAAATAATAGAACATAAAATAATATGATATTATTTAGAATATTTGAAACATATTGATAAAGTTATTTTTTTCTTAATATTTGTTATGTATAAATAAACGCTGACGCCTCGAGTAAATCCTCGAGACGTGCAGCTGCACAAACATCTATTTTGTTCTAAGATAACTTTTGTTCATAGATAAGTGACTCATTTGTTAATAACAAAAACGGAAAAAGCGTGAGAACGGAGAATGGATCATTCGAGAATATTGCTTATCACGATCCACCCCTCTATATCGAACGATGCGCGGGTCTGATGCCCAAGCGCCTCGTATTGATAAGAGACTTACTCTAGTTTTTCTCGATCAAGAGAAGTCAGTCTGAAATATAGAATCATAGAGAGCAGTCAGGCTCAATACTAAATACTAAACTTCTTTTTCACCCTTTCGAAGTTATTGTTAGACGAACTTTAACAATTTATAAATTGATTCAATTGTATATTTTCACATTATTGAAATTATTCTTTTACAATTGAATAAATCGGAAAGAGATATAAAATAATAACCAGTTTATTTCAACCACCGAATGGTGGCTGTTCAACCCCTACTAAATAATTATTTATAATTATATGTAAGTTCTCATTACGTCCAATTCAAATCGACCGCTCAACCACGTCAGCGCCAAAACATCAACCAGGACGTAACAGTACCTTTTTTGTAGACAATTTTATTCCCTAGAAGTGATTCAAATAAAGTTTTTTCAAATTCCGCATTGTTTTCTTGTTATTTTATTTTTATGTCAAGCTCTTACAATCGATCAGAAGGCTATTTTTTTATGAGCTTGACATTAAAATAAAAATAACTAGAAAACAATGCGGAATTTGAAAAAAACTTTATTTGAATCACTTTTAGGGAATAAAATTGTCTACAAAAAAGGTACCATGATATTTTGTAATAGTTCTGATAGTTTCGCCAGAAAAGTAAAAAGATCTCAAAATTTAATGTGAGTTCGACTTCAACAATAATGAGTCTTGAACGAATGGAAGTTTCCCTTACGGAAACCCAAAATGAAGTACTAGCGTTAAAAGCTCAAATCGAACAATTACTAGCAGAAGAACTTGAAATGAAAAATAAATTTGAAGAAAATTGTCAAGCAGCTATTGCTCAACAATTAAAAACACATTTTGAAAGAAATCCACCCGTGGGTACTTCACACCAATTACCTCCCAATCTTAATTTAACGAATAATTTAAGTGCAAATAACAAATTCGATTACAAAGAATTTTTTAAAACTATACCAGACTTTGACGGTATAAGTTATCCAGTAGAATCATTCATACAGGCATGCAAAGACGCGAAAGAATATTTAAGAGAAATAAACGAGGATCCAAATCCAAATGTAAAGGCGAACCTTTAATTAGAGTAAGCGGGTCAAACGTAAAAACAATAGACGAATTTATTGCATTTTTAAATTTAAATTTTAGATTAAGCAAACAAGTTTCAGTTTGGTTAAAAGAATTTAATGACTTGGAGAAAAAATCGAGTGAACGCGTAATGGACTTTTACCATAGAGTGAATAAACATTTACAGGACACTTGCTCAGAAATCGCGGATACAGGCGGTAATAGTAAAGATGAAAAAATAGTTTTGGCTAAAGAAACCGCGGTACAAGCATTTATTTCGGGTTTAGAACCAAGACTTGCTTTATTTTTACACAATGACGAATTCGCGGATCTTGCTACAGCCGCTACTGCAGCAATTAAAGCGGAACAAAAATTACAGCAAATGAAAAATATAAATAAACTTTTGAAGCCATTCGATAATAATTCAAATAAAAATTGTTTCGCAATCCAAGACCCAAACCCACACAACACAATTAACCAAAATAATCACCACATTCGAAATTTGAATCCTTATCAGCAATTTAATAAAAATTATAACAGAAACAGTCGTGAAAAATCGGAACAGGTTAATAATCAAAATCGAAACAACTCAAATAAGTTTTGTAATTTTTGCAAAAGAATCAATCATAATATTGAGGAATGTAGAATTTTAATTCAAAGAAAGAATATTGAATCTAATCAAATTATAAACAAAAATATTCTTCAATGTGATTACTGTAAAATAAACGGTCATTCAGTAAACAATTGTCGTAAAAAAATTTATGATGAAGGAAAACGCGACGGTTTAAATGCAAAACCGAGTACAGGTACGGGAAACGACCAAGCGTTCCCTCGAATCGGCGCTCTGATGGGAAACGTAGCAATTTAGCGCCAAAATTTAAACAAAAACTAAGAATACCGACAGAAACTTATTCCGTGAGTGCCATGTCAATTGATTATAAACCTACGTCAATTATGTTCAGATCCAAAGATATAATATCTAGCTATGGGAAAATTTTAGTAGACACTGGATGTAATTTAAATTTAATAAAGTACGGGAAAGTAAAATATAAAAAATTGATCGACGAATCATATTGTTACAAATAAAACGGTATCTCCGAAGCTATCACTTTGGGTAGAATAAAAATACAAATTTTTAATAAGGACACTTATTATCATATAATACCGGACGAATTTCCTTTAGAATATACGGGCATACTTGACATGGAATTTTTACGAGAACACGGCGGAATAATAAATTTAGTAGACAATACGGTAACATTTCAACATTTAAATAATCTACAAATATCATTAACAGAAGGAGAATATTTCATTTTAAAAGCTCGAACGAAAACGGCAATGTTTGTTCGAGTAGATAGTAAACTTAAAGAGGGTTATACACCTCGTATCGAATTTGAAAACGGTATTTACGCGGGTGAAGCTTTAATGAGTAATAATAACGGAATCGCTTATTTGTACGCAATAAATACTCTTGACAAAGATGTAAAAGTAAAAGTACCCGTAATTCCTCTATACCCATTCGGGACAAGCGAAGACAATGATACTACTTTGACGCATGACGACACAGACAATTACGATAAAAGTACCACGGCCGGGGAAAATCGTGTCAACAAAGTGTTAAAACTCTTGCGTTTAAAACATCTGAATGAGGAAGAGCCTAAAGCAATAGTTTCTCTAGTAGAGAAATATGCTGACCTATTCCACATTCCAGGAGAACCACTGCGCGCTACAGACACTGCGACTCATACTATACCCACTACCGATGACGTTCCCGTAAATACTCGACAGTACAGACACCTTCCAGCACAGAAAGATGAAATAGAAAAACTGATAACAGAACTAATGTTAATGGATAATATTGAACCTTCGACCTCACCATATAATTCCCCTTTATGGATCGTACCCAAAAAGGCTGATTCTAAAGGCAGTAAAAGATGGCGTTTAGTTATAGATTATCGTAAATTAAATGATAAAACTGTTAAAGATGCATATCCACTACCGTTGATAAATGATATTCTTGATCAATTAGGTGGTGTGATTTATTTTTCAGTATTTGATTTAAAATCGGGTTTTCATCAATCAAAAGTAAATCTTAAAGATAAGCACAAAACAGCATTTACAACTCTTCATGGTCATTATCAATTTAATAGAATTCCATTTGGATTTAAAAATGCTCCAGCAACGTTCCAAAGGTTAATGGATTTAGTTTTACGCGGGTTACACGGAGCAGATCTCTTTGTTTACTTAGACGATATAGTCATTTACGCACGTTCTCTAGAAGAACATAACACTAAATTTGAAAAATTAGCTGAACGTTTGCGAAGTGCAAATTTAACTCTACAAGCCGATAAATGTGAATTCCTAAAAAAAGAAGTAATTTATTTGGGTCATCTTATATCTGCCGACGGTGTCAAGCCTGATCCCAATAAAACTAAAGCGATCAAATGTTTGAAAATACCTGAAAACACAACACAAGTGAGAAAATTTCTTGGACTTGCTGGCAACTATCGGCGATTTATCAAGGATTTCGCAAAAAATCTCTAAGTGATTATCCGATCTTACAAGTGTTATGTCCGCCGCTTAAATTTAAATTGATTATCCGGGATTTCTCCCTTTGGTAGCGATAGAAAAATTTAGACAAGTGATTTGGAGGTTGCGGACAACATTAAAGAATACGAGGAAAAGGTATCTTCCTTTAATTTATTATTTATGGTGGATCTTTTACTTCGAAGTAAGAACCCAAACGTCTCCGAAGGGACTGGTGATCTTGTATTGAACCAGTTATCTTATGAAAGAATAGAATGTAAATCTTTCACCTACCTTTCGATGTTTCTTTCTTTCTAGTCACGGCAGGTTAGATCCCTCCAGAAAGTTGCAGCTCACTCAGCTTCCTCCTGTAGGATTTGGTTGGATGGGCGCGGCTGGAATTGTAGGATGTAAACTTATGTGCTACTCTCGAATGAAACTCGAAAGGCTGAACTTATGGTTTTTCTGCTTTTTATTTCTGATTTAGCTACAATTCACTTGTACACTGAATCCTTTACACAAATTTTTAACAATTAATATTTTAAGAATATTGATTATTCACGGAAATTTTATAAGATTTTTATTTTATATTTAATGCGTCCTTTTACACACCCGAGCAGTAATTTTATGCGCAAAATAACTCAGACCGAGATGGAATCGCAAATACACGTGATTTGCGTCACTATTTCAATCGGACCGGAAGTTTCTATTAATCCGTGAGGATTTTTAATAGATAAAGAAGTCGATTATTGCTTTTTCAACGCCTAAACGGAATCCTGCAATAATTGACTGCAAAAAGATGTCAATTTTAGAATGCCTTATAGATTATTCAACGCCGAAGCGGATTCCTGCAATAAGGTTTAAATAGAAAATATTAAAGGTCCTCTTATTGACCTTTCAACGCCTGCGGCGGAATCCTGCAATAAGAGTGCATAAAAGTTCGACGTTCGAATATTCGTGGACCGTAAGTTAGAAGAACCGACTAGCCATGAGCTATGGGTGCTCAGGCTTTTTATAAACTTTGATTTGGTGATTGATTAGGAATTTTTAATAATTGTCATTGGTGGAAGGTGACGACAGTTTATTAATTGTTCGTTCAACTTATTGCAGTTATCCTCCTACTATTCTTTGTCGCATAAAAAGGTGGACAAAGCTGACGCTGCGTTTTCGCGCGCTTTTGGAAAGAAGAGCTCTGTAATAATTATTTTAAATAATTATTAGAAAAAAAAAAAATTATTTGGACATAACACAAGCAAAAACGCAAGATTTTCATGGGCGCCTGAACATCAGATAGCTTTTGAAAACTTGCGCGATAAACTATGTACAGCTCCGATATTGCAGTATCCAGATTTTTCGAAACCATTTATCTTAACGACCGATGCATCGGGCTATGCAGTTGAAGCAATCCTCTCACAAGGCAAAATTGACGAAGACACAATTGTTGCAGCAGCTTCTCGTGTGCTCAACAAACACGAAAAAAATTATTCGACCACCGAAAAAGAAATGGTCGCAGCCTTATTTGGTATGGAAACATTTAGACCGTATCTCTCTGGCAGAGAGTTTACTCTTGTCACCGATCACAGACCGCTGGTGTGGGTAAATAATACGGATGACCCAACATCGCGTGTAATGAGATTGAGAGAACGGCTTAAAGAGTTCGAATATACCGTGTTATATAAGGCGGAAAAAATAAACACAAACGCAGACGCTTTATCGCGTAACCCAATAATTGAAAACCGCGAAGTTTATCCGATTAAAATTAAATGGCGACCTGGAAAACCCGGAATCGCTAGGTTGAGGACTTCAGATTCTTCAGACGATGGTAAAGTCTTTAAAAAGAAGCCTAAATACAAAACTAATTCAGAGTCAATTAGTTCGAATAACGATAAAAAAAATTTTAACAAAAATAATAATTTAAGTTCAAAGGAAATTACTCCAAGTAAGAAAATAATTCGCGATAAAAATAAAATTGCGACTAACTCAGTCGACGGAATTAGAAAAATAAATTCGAAAATTCAAAATCTCGAGCAAAATACTCAAGCGGTCGGTCGAGAAGATTCAGTCGAAAAACGTCAAATTCTTGAGCCAAAAACTCAAGCGGTTGGGCTAGTCAGTAACAATACTATGGACCCAGTCGTCAAATCTACTAGCGACGGCAATAGGATTAGCTACCCTAGCGACCGGCGATTAGTTACAAATAATAAAAAGGCATATATCGGTAAAAATAAAAATTTAAAAATGAAAAGATCTGACGTCAGACGATATAATCCATATAAAAAATTTTCGAGTACTGAATCTCTAAGCGAAGATGATTTAAGTAGAAATAAAAATGATAAAATATTCACAAACTTGGAAACAAATAATCCTCAAGACCTAAATTCAAATTCAATAAATAAAAACTCTAATTCTAAAAATAAAAATGAAAATAATGAAAATAAATTAAGTTCTAACGAAAATTCAAATCGCATACGTAATTCTAACGAGAATGCAAAATTAAATAAAAATTCGAAGTGTAAAGTCGTATCAAATCCAGAACCAGATAAATCAATAACTCTTCCTGATTATTGTGACGGATCGTCGTCATCAGGAGACATGTATGGTGCTGTAACTCTGAGAAAAAAACTCATTAAAGACAACCCTTCGTATTTAAGTGACGAATCTGATATGACAAATTTCGGTTTGTCTTATATTTCTAATAATTCTATAAACTCTCCAAAACATAAAAATTCACGTAATTTAACACCATCACCTCAATCTCCAAATCCGCAAGTTGAAAGTGGTAAAACCACGAACACTCGTTTATCATTACCACCCAACGTACAAACACAAGCTACATCTACACATCCAAATCCAAAAATACAGACAGATAAGAAAAATGTAAAAATTAATAAAAATGAATTTAATCCTTCTCCAATCAAAAGAACAACTAAAATGGCAGAGTTTACACCCTCTCCTACGATACGTACACGTAGACAAATAAATAAACAAAGTAATAAAATTGAAATAATAATCATATCAGAAACTTCTGACGATGAATCGAACACCGACGAGACAGAAATGACTTATTTAAAAATATATTCAGAAAATTCAAATGACATTAGTACTGAATCACCTATCGAAACAATCTCTATCACTCCAAGAACTATCAAACCAAAATCCGTAAATAAAAAAGACATGGGAGGTGCAATTCCTTGGTCTTCTGACGAAGGAAGCGATTTTCCAAAAATTATGGACGTCTCTGCGGTAATTCATAATGAACCAGAAAACAACATAAACATGTCAACTAACGACATAGGAGAAAATTCTTTTGTAATTGAACCCATGACAGTAGAATCACCCGACGAAACAAAAACCATAAAAACTAACACAATAACACAGAAAAAAATAGCCAATAAAAATACAGAAAAGACAAAAACAAACACTACAAAAATAAACCCAAATTTAACAGACGCAGACAAGAACAGACCTCACGGTACTGATGCAGAACAAACACATACTAATAAAATTACACCAGAACTACGTAGATCGACTAGAAAACGTAAACTCAAAACATGTTCATGCTGTACAGACTACGACGAACATACACGTACACAAAAACAGATTCCGAATAAAATACAACATCTTGCGAAAAATTTTAAAAATAAAACAAAAAAGCCAAATAATAAAAATTCACAACCCAAATTACCAGACATAATGGTTACTCTAAAAGCAATTAAACGTCAACAAAATTTAAATAATAAACGAACTAATGATAGATTGTCAATAATAAACGAAAATACAAGCCCAGAAAATTCACAACAAACTACATCACGTAGAGAATCACAAAACTCTACACTAAATTCACCTGTTGATCGAAATCAAAATCGCCTGAACGAATAAATTCATTCAACGACCTGAACTTCGATCAACAGATAAATTCAGCAGATGACGAAAATTTCGGACAAATAGAACAAATAAATTCATTTAATGACCAATACTCTGACCAAATCGAACAGATAAACTCATCTGATAATGAAATAGACATACGACAAAATTCGACACAATTAAATTCGGACAGAAATCGAAACAAATCAAATGACAATGCGATCATAATAGCAAACGACAATTTATTTAACGAGGAAATAGACTCTGACGGTAATATATCTATAATTTTAAATACTTCAAACGACTACAGTAACGAGAACGTACACGAAACAAAAAATAACTTAGAAATGCAGAAAAATTGTTATTTATGTTTCATTAACGCAGATGGTACTGTATCAAGTGAAATCGGGAAACAGTTTTTAGTGTCAGGATATTTAAAATTAAGCCCTTTAACTAAATATAAAACAGGTCAAGTAATCAAAATGGGAACATCTAAAAAGAAAGTACTCGCATTGGTAACTCAAAGTGATAGTCGAGATACACCAACTGAAAAAGATTATTGTAAAGCTTTCAAAAATTTAAGGTAACAGCTTTTCATCTGCAATCAAATGGTTCTCTCGAAAGAAGCCATCAAGTTTCAACTGATTACATTAAACATTTTACAAGTCACGATGATTCGGATAAATGCTTGCCTCATGCCACTTTTGCTTACAACACAAATGTACATGAAGGTACGAAATTCACGCTGTATAAATTAGTTTTTGGTAAAGAAGCACGATTATCATCAGAATTTTCCTATCTAGACACGATTCCTACATACGCAGAGTTTGTTAAGGAACTTGCAACTAGATTATTAGAATCACGGAAAGAAGCAAGACAAAATTTAGAAAATTCAAAGCAAAGATCCAAAGTACGGTATGAAAAAAAATTAATCCAGTAAATTTCATAATAGGTCAAAATATATTCTTAGTAAAGAATCAGAGAGATGGTAAATTTGATGACAATTATTTAGGTCCGTATAAAGTTACAGAAATATTTCCTGATAAAAATGACATAGAAATCGAATATAAACCGGGAAAAAGAAAAATCATTCATTGTGATAGAGCCAAAATAGCTTACAAACAAATAGGTTCTTTCCTTCCATACACATGCGTCTTTTTGTAGACACATTGAAATCTGTACCTCTCGTATTTCTTTCTTTCCTGTTTTCCTCTTTTCTGTTGTTTTTGCCCTCTCACACAGTAAACGTCAAAGAGTCTTACCGAAACGAATTTTTCAGGTAAAGATGTCGCGGTATACACTCTATATTTTTCTCATGGGAATGACTTCAATAATTAATCAAAGTAGCGGTTTCATCTGTAACGGGGTAAAATTAAACTCATTCAAACAATTTAAATTTAAATTGTCGTTAAATTCCCCGCGGTTGGTTAATTATCGAAACCCGATTAACCCCGTGATCTAGTTTATCGACTGGTCCCCGGAAAACGCCAATTTTGGAGGCTCATCCTCCCTCCTTACTTAGGAACTAATAAGAGTGGGAAAATTTACGAAAATAGCAGAGGGGTCTCGGACTTAGATATTAGTGAGTGCACGAGGTGATTTTACACAGAGTCGGACGGACCGGCAGCCAGACCAGGAGGGACTACACGTAAATCAAAAAGGTAATTATATCAGCTCTGGAGAGGTTAGAGTGGAACCTTCCTGAAGCCATAATTATATTAATCAGACTGATTTTCTTGTATCCGGCAGGAGGCCGATACAATTTAAGATAGATAACTGATTTGTACTGAATTTTTCACAGATATAAAAAAATTAAAAATCAAAAAGGAGAGCTGGGAGAAAATAACTAGGAACGAGGAAATCGGCGGTGAGAGACAAGGTGCAAAGCGGGAACGCCACGAGAGAAAATTAAGGTAAATAAATTGTCGGCAGTAGCCACAATTTATTAACAAATAATTTTGTAATTATTAAGAACTTGTTATTCGTGGGCAATCGCCATTTCTAAGTCGTTCCGATTGAAATAGAATTCTCGGCAGAAGCCAGACTTCTCTTATTAATCAGTTACGCGGTCCGTCGGACAAAATTCTCGGCAGAGAGGCCAGAATTTTGAATTATAAATTTCTAAGATTGAAAAAAATTTCTCGGCGTGGAGCCAGAAATTAGAATAGTTTTAAGGCAAATTTTTATTATAATTTAATCGATAATAATTAATAAGAAAATTATATGTATATATATATATATATATATATATATATATATATATAAGAATTAATGAGACTAAAAATATATTTCATAACCAAGTGCTGTGAAAAGTGATAAGAAAATATTGAGAAATTAAATAATTAAAAATTGAGTAGAATAAATTGATGTCAGTAAAATTAGTAAAATTTTGTAAAGAAAAAATTCTAAAGTTTAACGCGAAGAAAAAGACACAAAATAGAGAGAGACAGACTGAGACGCGCGAATTAGAGAGAGATAGCGTCAGTTACTCGAGTCAGAAAACCTATCACTTGATGAATAAATTTTACTAGAAAAATTTCATAAATTAAAATAAATGATTATATATAAGAGGAAGTAAAAATTAATTAAATTAGGTAAATTTAAAATATAAGAGAAAATTTTAAGGAAATTAAAATTCTGTGTGTGTGAATTAAGTCCAGTGGACAGGAAAGAGATTAATTAAACGTGTGTGTGTGTGTGTGTGTGTGTGTGTGTGTGTGTGTGTGTGTGTGTGTGTGTGTGTGATAGGAAATAATTCCAGGGGAATTTTTTATTAATAATTTTGAATTAATTAGATCCAGGCGATCTGGCAAGTTGCCTATTTTGTTTAATATAAAGTCCAGGGGACTAAATTTTAATTAGATCCAGGGGATCAGGCCGGTGGGGTTACAATAAATAGGCTCATTGACGAGGAAGCAATGAAACTCACTCTGGAAAAATGGTGGAATAAAAAACTCCACGGCATCGTTAACAAGTTAGGAACATATACTGCGTCATTTTTAGGAATATGGATAATAGGAAAAACCATTAAATTCACAGCAGATACAAGAATTCACGCGCTCGAACTTCATAGAGTAGTTGGCTGGAGTCTATTACGAATAATTACGAATTACGAATAATAGCCAACAGCAGACAAAAAAAAACACAGACGGACATGACATCAGACGATAATTTACGTGAAACAGATAATAAAATCGACACAAACTCAGAGACTAATAAAAGTAACGACGCACCGTCGGCTACGAAAAGAACAATATTCCCATAAGGTGAATGCATGAACACATCACACGTACATTTTTCCTCATGCGCATACATACGTATGTATATATATATATACATAAATAAAAAAAAAGAAAAGGAAACTATTAATAATAACAACAGTAGTAAACAAATTTAACTAAAGTAAAATAGTAAATAAAAAAAAAAAAAAAAGAAAATAAAATAAATGGGGGAAAAGAAAAAATACATAAAACATAAACAAATAAATGAGCAAATTAAAACTAAAAATAAAACAATTTTTTTTTATCCGACGGTTCTTAAAACCGCCATTTATTTAAAAAAAACACACAGGGGAGAAACAACAGTATACATTAATTTTTTTTTACAAGAAATAATTAAATAATTCCGAATTTTTTTTTATATCTTTCTCTCTTCTGTGTCTCCTCGACCGGTATCGCTCCTCCTACTCCTGATCGTAAAACTCCTCCAGCCCCGAAAAAGAAGTCCACGTCGGATGGCACCAGTCTGCAGCGGGGTGGTCTTCCCCCCAGCGGCCCTCATGCATCCAACGGATCCCGAGGAAGTCGAAATCGTCACCTTCCGTGACGTCAGCTGGTCGCAAGAGCCGCTGATGGAACCAATCATTACGATCAGCTCGCCGCTGCATCCGACGACGGTACACAAAGTCGATAGATATCATACCCTGGATAGCCGGACGATACTCAGGCTAGTAACAAAAAAGAAAAAAAAGTTAATAATTATATAACTAACAAAAGAAAGTATATATATACATAGGTATGTAAGTATGTATGTATGTATGTGAAAATGTATGTATATATGTGTGTGAGTATGCGTGTATATGTAGGTATGTACAAACTAATTATGAAGAAAGAAATCGGAAAACGAATAAATAAAGTTGATACTCACGTCATTCGCCATACAAATATGATTGTACAAATCGAAAATCCGCTGGAAGAATAGACGCAACCCCTCCATTGATCGGCGACTCAATTTCCATCGTCGCCCATACCCAGAAACCGACGTGATCCACAACAGGACGCCAATAAAAAAGTGCCACAACCCGACATCCAAACATTGAAAGAAAATATATAAAACATAAAGAATTTTTTTTTAAAAACAACAATAGTAAACTCAACAAATTCCAAAAAAAAAAAAAAAGTATATATATACACAAAATACTACAATAAACACTTACGGAAAACGGGTCCACGCAGTAATTAACTCGAAGTTGATGCACCATGTTGATAAAAACAATCGAAGTCGTGGAAATGACGCGAAGACAGGACACTAGTTTTTTTTCTCGAATATGCTGATTATGCACGAATACGAACTCTTATAATAGGGCCCTGAATAACGCTCACGGGACCCCACTTAGACACTAAAATCATACCCCGGTAAGAGAATGGACAAATGAGACTCACAGAAAGGACCCCCAACACCGAAAAAATTGCCCTTCCTAAATTTACAACACGCCCACGCAAGGTAACACAAATGAACCAACCACAAAGTTCTTTTTAATTATTCAAACAATAAATAAATTTCAGAATCATGTTCTTTATTTAAAAAAAAAAAAAATAAAATAAAAAAAAAATAAAAAGAAAAAGAAGACAGAAAAAAAATAAGCTTCCAGACTATAAACTTTTATAAAAAAATCGAAAATAAAAAAAAAAAGACAGAAAAAAAAATAATTTTTTTTTTAACAGTATATAGACTTTAATAGAATTTTAATATAAAATTAAGAATTGATAGATTAAGTTTTTGTTTATATATTATTTAATAGATAATTTGAATGCACATGTATATAAAATTTTAAGCAAAAAAGAAAAGAAAAAAAAAACGAGAAAATATGCAAAATGCAGGAAAACAAAGAAAAATTTATATGCAAATATACCGAACTAGCACATAAAGGTAGAAAATTCGTAAGTAATATTAAGAAATAAATGTATACAAAAATTTAGATATAATATAGATACATCTTTTGTAATAATATAGTAATACTTATTAACATTAATAAACAAATTCAGAAAACAATACTAAAATTCAAAAAAAAAAAATAATAATAAAGAAAAAATTAAATTAAATAAAGAAAAAAAACACGGTAAATAATTTTATGAATATATAAAATTTTTTTTTTTACAAAAAAAAATATAAATTTTTAGATAATTTTTTTGGCCACAGATGCGGCATACGTAACGCATAATTTATCTCAATCCTCAAACAAATAGGATTAGGAAAAAAAAGAACATCATCATTAAAAAACCATAAAAATGTTCACCATGGTTTACAAACAGACGGATTAGAAAGAAAATGAATTTTTTTTTAATGTCGCCACTAAAAAGGCAGGCGTTGAGTCATAGGTCACAGGTCGGTACTTAGATTTCTTAAACCCGAAGATGGGTAAAATAGAGTTACAAATAAAACAATAAAGAAAATAAACTACATTTCCAACAAGAGCTAAGGCCCAGCACAAGCGGGGCACTTGTCTACCGGGTGGGGAGGTGTTACGTCCCAGTCTGCTCATCAGATGTCTCTGACTATTTTTAAATGCTAATTATTAAGAGATCGATCTGAGACCTAACTAATTAACTAAGATGCATATTGATATTTTGAAAAGTGACGTAATTTATACGTCATCCTATATTATAGAATTAGTAGACCCGGGTTGCCTGCCATTGGCTGGATGGTCAGGTCGTCCTTGGATTGACCCCCTTGGATGATGATGACCAGGAATATCAATAATTGTCTCATGATGGTGGGAGATTTGCGGATCTGAAACAGAGAACTTTATAAAGGTTTAGCCTTATGGTCAAAAGCAGGTTTAGCTTTATTAGGGTTTACCAATTTGCGGTTCCCTTTGTCATTCAGGTAGATCAGACTCCCAAATTCGTTAATTTCGACTATTTCATAGGGCCCTGTATAATAAACATCGAGTTTATTTTTCCGTGGTTCCTTTAGAACATAAATAAAGTCGCCTACCTTGAAGGTTTGGGCGTGTATGTGTCGATCGTAACGAATTTTGGAATCTTGTTTTGCCTTATTGAGACAATCAACAGCGATTTCTCTGACTTCTGACAGTCTACTCATAAGATCGGCGAGATAATCGGAATAAGTTTCGATTCTGGAATAATCGGGGAACTGGGTTGGTAACCGAGCTCTTCGACCAAACATCAACTCGAATGGAGTGAATTTGGCTGAAGTGTGCACATTGGTATTGTAACTCAACGCCGCAAGACTCACATATCGATCCCAGTCCGGACACTTATCCGAGATTACTCTCAAGAACTCTATCAGTGGTTGATGGCTCCTTTCTAGAGAACGATTTGATTGGGGGTAATAACCCGAAGTCGTTAATCTTTGGATTTTTAGTGCTTTCGCAAGTTGTTGTATTATTTTAGAGGTAAATGAAGTACCTTTATCTGAGAGGATGACTCTCGGACAACCATAATAGCACATATAACGATCTATAAGGGCTTCTGCCACTGTTGTCGACCGGATATCAGGTATCGGAATTGCTGTTACGGCTGTCGAAAAATTATCCTGAATAGTCCGTATGTGGACATTCCCACTCCTAGTCATAGGAAGTGGTCCCACGGTATCAATAGAGATTTTCTAGAAGGGTTCGAAGGGAGTATCGGTTATCATCATGGGTTGTTTTGTTTTGATTCGGGTGAGTTTATTCTTCTGGCAGATTTCGCATTTCCGGATGAATCGATAGATTCTTTCCTTTATACCTGGCCAGTAGAATCTCTCTCGAATTCGCCAATAAGTTTTCACGACACCCTTGTGGCCCGCAATAGGGCTGCAGTGGTTTTCTTCAATGATTTTATCGCGTAACTCTTCGGTAGGAACTTCTATATTTCCTTCGCAAAGTGTTACCTCGATAGGACAGTCGCCCAATTCTTGTATGAGATAAGGCTTAATGTTTATATCATCAAATCCATCCCCCTGTTTCGCCATGCGGAATGTATAGATTTCGTGTTTGAACATGGACACTCTTAAATTTCGTAATCCTTCGATTAAATTATTTAAATCGATTTTCTCGAAATGATTTTTCTTGACAAAGACCGTGAAGATAAAGCACTGACCCAATTTTGTAATTAATACATTACCCATTTTTGGTATGGCTGTCTTCAGATCTTCCTGATCGATGAAAGTGAGATCTCTTAACAATTGTGAAACTGGTTTCACCAACTAACAATCCAGGGACAGGAAATTTACCATGTGATCTCTCACATAAGTAATTCCATCTCAACTGTCCTCAAATTTGATTCGATTTTCAGGTAGTTTCCGAGGTCTATCAGACTCAGAGCTCGAGGAAGACGAAACTTCCGGTGGTGAATAGCGTTGATCACTCAGATCCTCCGCTATATCGGAGAAAAGGGGATCAAATACGTACCACGGAGCTTGATTCGGAATTTTAGGAGGTAAATCTACATTCATCTCCGGCTCATCCCCCAATTGTTCGTCAACAACTTCCGGTAGAGTCGTGTTGGGAGGGTCAGATTCATTTACCTGAGCATTTCCGTCGTCTTGTTCTCGGTGTACTTCTACTTGAATCACCGTGGTTCCTTCAGATTGGCTGGCATCTGAATGGCCTGATTGAGGAGATGTCTCCGCTATGATTATTCGATCATTTGCAGAATTTCGATTTGGTGAATTTGGCTGCTGATTCTCGTCCAACAAGGTATTTTCTTGTCCTAGATTTTTACTAGTAGATGTCACTTCGCGTTTGTGTGTTTTACGTGAGCCATACTGGATGAGGCTGCAGGAACATCTTCGACGTTCAGAATTTGGCAGGTAGAAGGCCTCGCGATGACTGAAGATGTATTGTCATCAGAACTTCTGGTGTCCTTCCAATAAAAGCTTTTTGTATGATCGTCATAGTCAAGTTCCTTGCAATTTGCCTGCGCAGCTTTCAGTACCATGTTCTTCCACATAGGGGTTGACGGACTTCTACCTGCGAAGAGGTATTTCTGTCCAATCTCGTCAGCTCGCGGTGTCTGTGGAGTTGCAGGGGTTGTTTTCACTTGGAATTCCGGTTCAGAGCAGCTGACTTCACTTGAATCTTCGTTTCCTTCTATATCTTGATTTTCACGAAGGAATTCCTCTTCTCCTTCTTCGTCAGACTCATTCGAGTCTTTAGATTCGCCGTGTTCGTCTGATAAGTAGCCCCGTTCAAGATATTTCCTAACTTCCTTGGCCACTTGAGGGCTGACTACAGGTAGTGGATTGTAATAATCTTCTGGACGAACAGTACGATCCGCTTCTTCACCTGAAACGTTAATTGCTTGTTTTTCTAGGGCTTTATTGAAGTGTTCAAATGATTTTCTCAAATCTTCGCGCACTTGCTGTCGACTTATCGCTTCAGGAGTATTTTCATCTCCCTGATCACTGGAACTTTTCTCCAATTCTTTGAGCAGATATTCTTCATTCATGAGTCGGACTGCTTCTTCTTCTTTCTAATCTGTTTCTTCTAGTCCTAGCCCGGGCTCTGGCCCAATTTCCAGTTCCGGGTTGACTGGAGCCTGAGGTGCTGAGGATGGTCCTGGTTGGTTTATCTCGAAAACGTCATCTTCGATAATCTCTGAGACGTCAGGTTCGGTCGTACTTATTTCACAATAGTTTACCTTTTTTCGGTTTTGTGTCGGTTCCGTAGCCCGTCTCATTCGTAATCAGGATGCAACTGTATCACAAGGTTGTGGAGCACTGTTAACCCGAAGTTTGTTTTTACTTCCAGGTTTTCTTCCTCGCTTTACAGCTGCTATGGCTTCTTCGTCAGGACAAGAAGTTTTCCTGAGTGGGAGCATCACTGCTTCCTCGACCGAATTTTGGGTTGAAGCCATTTCCTCTAGGGATCTACCTTCAGGATTGTAGGACAACCCTTCGGCATATTGTTCTGAGATTTTATGTCGAACTATAACCGAAAATTTGTATCCACTTAGTTTGGATCTCCATTTAATTTGTCGTTCGGTGACAGTTTGGCTGTCTTTCAATCAAGATATACAAGGGCTGCTTGTATACAACGTGAAAGGCTTACCATAAAGGTAAGCCCAAAATTGTTGCACCGCGTACAAAACTGCAAAACACTCTTTTTCATTGTGTGTGTATCTTGTCTCGGTCTTTTGCAAGACTCGGGACGTACAGGAGACAATTTTCTCAATATTTTCATCGGGGTTTCCAGGCGTACGATCTTTATTCTCCAGTTCCTGGCTCAAAATGCCTGAAATACCGACATCGGAGGAGCTGGTTGCCAATATGAAAGGTCAATTAAAGTTCGGATAGGCAAGGAATGAATTTTCGCATAATGCGTTTTTAATATCCTCGAAAGCCCTTTGCTAATGAACCGACCAGACGAACGGTTTAGTTTTCCTGGTAAGGTCAGTGATTGGTTTGGCTCTTTCAGCGAAGTTTTCAATGAATCGTCGGTAGTAATTTGCTAATTCCTTAAATTTTCGCGCTTCTGTATGATTACGGGGGTGCGAAGCGTTTTTAAGGGAAGAAATTTTCTTTGGGTCGGGTTTCACACCATCTGTAGCGATAATGTGACCCAAATATTCCACTTCTGGGCGAAGAAATTTGCATTTCTCGGGCTGAAGAGTTAGCCCAGCCTCTCGAAGGCGGTTGAAAAGTCTTTGGACTCGTACCTCATGTTCTTCAAGCGAAGATGTATAACTTACAAAGTCGTCGAGATAAATGAATAGTTCAGTACCTTTTAAACCACTCAATGTGGAGTCCATCATACGTTGAAAAATTGCTGGAGCACACTCAAGCCCAAAAGGCATACAGCAATATTCCCAATGATCGTCAGCGGTGGAAAACGCCGTTTTTTCAGCGTCTCTGGGGTCCATTGGTACTTGGTGGAACCCACTGGCAAGGTCAAATACACTGAAGTACTTGGCCCCGCCGAGTTGGTCTAAAATATCGATTATGAGTGGGAGGGGGTAAGCATCCACAATGGTTATCTTATTTAGATTTCGAAAATCGATAATCATTCTCCACTTTTTATTACCTTGTGCATCAGATTTCTTAGGGACAATCCATAAAGGAGAATTATACAGAGATTTTGATTTTCGAATAATTCCTTGCTTAAGTAGGTTATCTACTTACTTCTCGATTTCGTCGCGCTATTCTTGAGGAAACCGATATTGCTTGATTCGGACCGGTTTGTCACTCGTGGTTGCGATTTTGCAGGTGAATTTTTTGGAACGTCCCAGGCGATCACCAGAGAGGTGAAATATGTCATGATTTTTCTAAATAAGTCGGAAAATTTGCTTTCTTTCCGTGCGACTGAGATGATTGGTAGGAATCTTATCAAAGATTGCTTGGATACGGTGTCGCTTAGAAAGTGAATGTGTTCCAGATAGAATTTCCGCTATGTCGGAAAATTCGTCAGATGGATCAAGATGATTAAATTCAAATTCTTCAAGCACTTGAGGTTCAATTTCGATTTCTGCTGGATCTGATGTGGTATTGATGACCATACACATCGCTTGATCGTCATCAACTGAGACAACGGCTTCGCCCATAAGGAGTCCCTCTTTAAGAGGAATCTTACGGAGGTAGCCTTGGTTTTATTCCGAGACTGAAGGGTAAAGGTCGGGAAGGTCGAGATGATAAATTCAGAGATTGATGATGGTATAGAATATCAGCTTGTTCGTTTTTCAGAAAGTTGTTGCCCATAATTCCGACACCATGGAAGGGTAAATTTCCATCACAAACATGGAATCGGATTTTTGAACTCAAAACCTTTAATTCTACAGTACCAATTGTTTTTATGGACCGTCCATTCAAACCACGGAGTAGCATCGTATTACCACGATCCACTCTAATTTCGGGTTTAAGAGCGGAAGAATTTGTCAAACACCCCCCCCCCTGTATCTATGGGAAAGCATTGTAATTCTCCATGAAGCGAATTACATGAGTCGAAAATTTTTGGCCCTGTCCCTAGGGACAGGATATATCTCACATCAAGGTCGTTATCCATTGAAAAAGGGATAGGACAGGTAGATCTATTTTTGAGGACCAGCGTATTCTAATAAAAGGAAATGCCAGCTCGTTCGTTGATGAAAGATTCATTTCCAAGTATGCCTAGATAACCATCTGTTGGTCTAGGTACAACCTGGAAAAAACATCTACGTCAAAGATCTTGAGGGTCACAGTTCCAATTATTGGCATACTACTGGTTGCTATGCCGCCCACCGCACCACCATTTTCAGGGTAAAAGGTGATCTCATCCTCCAGAGCATCGATGCAAAGGAGATTCAGGTCAGAACCTGTGTCCAACAAAACTTCGCATCCGTCCTGAAAGAGGTCTGGAGATGTGATCCAGACTCGTGGACCCTTACCGATGACTAGTGTAAGGGTTTCGGACGTTGAAGAATTCTGAACTCCTTCACCGTCTGAGTTTTCTGATGAGGGTTCGTAGGTCGGCGAGACTCTCGGGGCATACTCGCAGTCGCCTCGGTCTGTCGAGCGCCCGTTGAGTTTAAATGTTCATCGTTGTCTTTTGAGGAGGCAGATTTACTTGCCTCACGATGAGGGCAGAAGGGACAGTTACAGCAAGGGGCCTCTAGTTTCAGATGTTCAAGTTTTTCATTGTCAATGTCTGCAGAGTCAAAAGTCACAACCTTTTTCTTCGCTGAAGAGGGTTCTTCAGTTCGTGAACGTGATGAACTTTTCTTTAACGTTCGTGACGTCGAGTCGTCATCGTAGGTCCGTCCTCGTCCCCCTTTACTCGAGGTGTAAGTGTACGTTCGGTAGTCAGCTGACGCTGAGCTATCGTCAGAGTCCCGACTGTCTTCACTGTCTGTAGCGTATTTACTCGGTCTATAATGTTTTTTAGGGTAAGCGAACGTTCGTCCTCTGGTTTCTCTACGATCGTCGTAGTTGTTGTAATCCTTGCGAGGTCTCTGACAGTCGTCTTTCGAGTAACGTCTGTTACAGTCTCGGTTGTAGCCTCTGTCCCCCTGAAACTGACGTTGATAGTCGTTAGATTCGTGTTTACGCCTTGGTCGTATGCATTCGCGAGTTCTTTACTCTTTTACCGCTTTATAAAGATCTTCGAGCGTCTTTGGATCTTTTAGACTCGCAAGACATTTTCGGAGGTCAGGCAAAGCGAAATAGAGAGTATCGAATGCAACCTTTTCTTGTTGCGACATAATGGCTCCCTGATTATTCTCTGGTAACGCGGCTTCCAGGCCTCTGATCATTTTGCGCAACCTGAAAAAGAAATCTTTGATGGTTTCGCCTTCTCTCGGGCTATCTGAAACTAGACGTTTGTGCTAAACAAGAGCTGGATCGCCGTCTTGATACCTTTGTCCCAGTATCTCGAGAAGTTCTACGACACTATGAATCGGAGTGTATTCGATTTGATCTCTAGCACGACCAGAAATTCTTTTTACGATTTTCGCCACGTACATGTCCTGATGTTCCGGGATGATGCAAGGTAACCAACTCCGTACGATTGCGTCAAATTCCTTGAAATCTTGTTCGCAAATTGGACCTTCTCCGTTAAATTTAGGGAGCTTTCGATAGAGCTCCTCGGCCTGGTCATACTGAGAAGGTGGAGTGTTTGCATCGTGCAAAGTGGCATCTAGCCGGATAACGGGTCTTTCCTCGTTATTGACCATTTCGCCCCTTAGGCCACCGACTGGAGGAGGGTTCAAATTTCTTTGCCTCCTGTTTTTGCCGATACGAGAAATGGTAGTGACCACACCCTAAGGTAAAGCGTAAGACAAGGATGTTAAACGTCTCTGAACTCTGAGCAAAATTGCTGAGTTGGTCAAAAAGAGGAAAAAAGAATTAATAAATTTTTTTCCAACAGCTCAAAGCTGTACAATAAGGTCGATGTGCGACTTATTGCTGACTTTGCGATTTAATCGCGAAATCGCGGACGGTGAACTCAGGCGTTTCGCAACTCAAATTGAGGGGCGAAAAATGCTGAATTTACAATACGTGGAATTGCTACCTGTTAAGGTGTGGCAAGTCCACGAAAGCAGGGTGTGGCAATCTCAAGAAAATGTCACGAAACTCAAAATTTTAAGATGTGAAAATTTCGAGAAGAGAAAAATAACCAAAAAAATCTATCTTTTCTCAAAAATGGTAGAAGAATTATAACTGTGGCTCAACAAGAAGGTTTTTTACTTACTTCGAATCCCACCGCTGCCACCAGTGTTCTTTATGTTATGTCCGCCGCTTAAATTTAAAGTGATCAACCGGGATGTCTCCCTTTGGTAGTGATAGAAAAATTTAGACGAGCGATTTGAAGGTTGCGGACAACATTAACGGATACGAGGAAGAGGTATCTTCCTATAATTTATTATTTATGGTGGATCTTTTACTTCGAAGTAAAAACCCAAACGTCTCCGAAGAGACTGGTGATCTTGTGTTGAACCAGTTATCTTATAAAATACTAGAATTTAAATCTTTCACCTACCTTTCGATGTTTCTTTCTTTCTAGTCACGGCAGGTTAGATCCCTCCAGAACGTTGCAGCTCACTCAGCTTCCTCCTGTAGGATTTGGTTGGATGGGCGCGGCTGGGGTTGTAGGATGTAAACTTATGTGCTACTCTCAAATGAAACTCGGAAGGCTGAACTTATGGTTTTTCTGCTTTTTATTTCTGATTTAGCTACAATACACTTGTACACTGAATTCTTTACACTAATTTTTAACGATTGATATTTTTAAGATTATTGATTATTCACGGAAATTCTATAAGATTTTTATTTTATATTTAATGGGTCCTTTTTGCACACCCGAGAGGTGATTTTATGCGCAAAATAACTCAGACCGAAATGGAATCGCAAATACACGTGATTTGCGTCACTATTTCAATCGGACCGGAAGTTTCTATTGATCTGTGAGGATTTTTAATAGATAAAGAAGTCGATTATTGCTTTTTCAACGCCTAAGCGGAATCCTGCAATAATTGACTGCAAAAAGATGTAAATTTTAGAATGCCTTATTGATTATTCAACGCCGAAGCGGATTCCTGCAATAAGGTTTAAATAGAAAATATTAAAGATCCTCTTATTGACTTTTCAACGCCTGGGGCGGAATCCTGCAATAAGAGTGCACGAAAGTTCGACGATCGAATATTCGCGGACCGTAAGTCAGAAGAACCGACTTGCCAAGAGCTATGGGTGCTCAGGCTTTTTATAAACTTTGATTTGGTGATTGATGGGGAATTTTTAATTATTGTCATTGGTGGAAGGTAACGACAGTTTATTAATTGTTCTTTCAACTTATTGCAGTTATCCTCCCACTATTCTTTGTCGCATAAAAAGGTGGACAAAGCAGACGCTGCGTTTTCGCGCGCTTTTGAAAAGAAGAGCTCTGTAATAATTATTTTAAATAATTATTAGGAAAAAATAAATTATTTGGACATAACACAAATGATTTTAAAAAATAATCTTAATTTTTTTGTATTCATTATGAAATTTATATTTTTTGCATCTGCTTATTCTAAATAATTTTAATTTAATTATAAAGTTTTTCAGCTCTAGTACTTTTTTAGTGCGGCTGCCGGCCACCAGACGGCGCCACAATTTTTTGAAAAAAGTGGGCGCCCTTGGAGAATGGCCTTAACACAAAAAATTGAGTGGATCGTTTGGGACATGTGATTTGCGTTAAATTTAACACAAATTTCTCAACTGTGTATCGGACATGTGTCTCACAAGTGTCTCGTAAATGTCTCACAAGTTTCTCGCAAATGTCGGGCAGGTGTCTCACAAATGACGGACACGTAACTTACAAGTGTCTCGAAAGTGTTCGACATGTGTTTTACAAATGCTTCGCAAACGTCGAACATATGTCTCACTAGAGTTAGACATGTGTCTCATAAGTGTCGAACATGTGTCTCGCAAGTGTCACACACGTGTTTCACAAGGGTCAGCCATGTGACTTACAAGAGTCGGGCATCTTCTACACATGTCGGATTCGTGTCTTACAAGTGTGTTATGTTAGAGACACTAGCCAGACTCCCTATCGGCACAATTGTGACGTATAAGAGACATATACCAGATACCCTGCAGGTACAATGGCTACACTAGAGAGACACATGCCAGACACCTGATAAGTACAAGTGTGACACATACGAGACACAATCCTTTCATTTCATGAATACAATTATGACATGTACAAAGCACATTCTAGACACTCGATATCTACAAGTGTGATATGTAAGAGACTATTAATAGACACTTGACGAGTACAAATGCGATCGGCCAGAGACACATTCACACTGAGAGAAAGAAATAGTTGTCCCAACAATTTATTTCTGGCTTTTTTTCAAACATTTCTTAATAACAAATAAATATATTTGGTATCACTACATATGACAGTTGATTCAAATAATTTCATAATTTGACAGAAATATATCATTTATTTGTGGTAAATAATTGATGTATTTGTGGTAAAGATATTAAATTTGTGACAAATAACCTAAAATTTGGCTATACTATACATATATTTGAAGCCCTTAATTATGTGTAGCAACTGGATATCTTTACCACAAATAAATCATTCATTTCACGCAATTAAACTTCTGAAATATATTATATTTTTCTCACAATTAAATATTTATTTTGCCATATATCCAAATATACGATATCTTTGACTCAAATTAATCTTAGTTGGCTCAAGTAAATCTTTTTTCTGTGCAGACTTTTTAAAAAATATTTAACTTTTACGGTAATGTCGGGCATAAATTAATTCGTTTAATGTGTGAGTTGAATCATCTCACACCTAGTGTATTTTTGGTTGATTTGAAACATTGAAACTGACGCAAACGTTCCAGTTTAGAGTCATGTATCGACTTGCGCTTGTCGTTTAAAGTTATATAAAAAATAACCGCAATTAGATTATTTCTTATTCTTTAATTTCATTTAATTCAAGTGATATAACAATTTTTGATTAATTCCTTGAGCTCATAAATTATACGTTAATTTTACTCATCTTCATCAGAATCTGCTTCAATATCTTCGTTATCGCTTCCTATATCTTTATTGTACTTGATCACAATATGCTGACACAATGTTGTAAATTTTATACTCTGCCTGTTGTTTCTGTAATGAGCTTTATAGATATTAAATGATCTCTCTACGTCAGCGCATGTAAATGGTGCATATTTTATATTGAGAGCATCAATATCGACCCAATTCTCCGCTAAATTTTGCATTACACCATTGATTATACAGTAATTTATATTGATAATTTCTGTAAATCCTTCGTTGTCCTCAAAAACCTGGACAACTTTATCAGGTATGTCTTAAAGGATTTCCGAATCTTCTTAAAATTTTTGTTTTAATTCAGCAATCGTTTCGCACGTTTGAGCTAAACTACATCCTCTTTTTTGTAGTTGCTTGATAGTTAAAACTAGGCACGAAAATTTAGCAGCAATGTCTTCAAATTCCTCGAGATTCTCTGGCCTTTCTAAGCTTTCTTGCAATCTTCTTACAACTTCACTGTCATCTTCGATCACCATGAAAACTTCTTTCACTTCGTTGTAATGGAGACAATAATATTGGCAAGCTTGAATCCATGTGCCCCATCGTGTAGTTACTGGCATTGGTAGTAGAGGAATGTTAGGAAGAGCATCTTTGAAAATATCAGTCCGTGCTTTAGATTTTGAAAATACTTCTTTAGCGTTAACAACGATATCATTAACCTCTTCATAACACTCACTCTCTTACTTTTTCGGATATATTGTGACATGCGTGTGCTAAACATGTGACGTTGACCAGTTTTGGATATGTTGCTTTCACAATGCCTGCAGAAACTTTTATATACGGAGCCGCATCTTTTAAATATAAAAGAACTCAGGATCAAATCCTCCAGGCCAAAACTGATTCAAGCTACTAATCACATACACTGCCATGTTTTCAGCGTTCACTGTCATAACTTCTATACATTTAATAAGTTGCCCAGTTGAAGCTTTATCTGTACGCAATGCACCAATAATAACATTCGTTATACAGCGATGTTTCGAGTCAATTGTTTCGTCCACGAAACCCCAATAGGATTAACCCCTATTTCTTCTCATATTTTCGCTAATGTTTCGTTGTATACAATGGGCACGTAAATCTTTCTCATAGTTGTTACCTCCGGAAGTTTAAGTTTTGTGTGAGTTTCAAAACAACTAACAAAATCGTTTTGACATACTTTGTCAAAACAAATATCAGATTTTATGCACGTGGCAGTAAAATCTTTGAAAAAGGGAGAGTGCCGACTACTCGCAAAGTATTGTGGAATCGGGAAAACTGGTTGATTCCGTCTTTCAATGGCTGCTTGGTGTTGAGTAGTCTGGAGATAACGTTCAAAAACATATTTCTTGTACGTAACCAATGCCGTCGTGCACAACAAACACCGCACAGATTCAGCTTCAAGCTGGAAATGGTCTCCGGGGATTTGCAATTCCGTCTGTAATCGCCGGTAAACAGAAACGCGGCGATCTTCTTCTGCTATATCTAATATTATTTAAAACAATTTCCGATATTCAAAAATTGAAAAATTTTATACTCCTGTTCTCACAAAAAGCGCAACAGCAAAAGTTGCAAGAATTCACCTGTCGTGTAGTTGACATATCCACGAATACGGGTATTAATATTAATATATATATTAATATTTCAACGAACTATTCTAAAAAATACGAACCTTTCAACAACGTTGAATATGACAAAATATGGAAATAAAAAATATAAAAAAACGAAAAAATATGATACCAATTTTTTAACAAGAACGAAAAATAGTTAAACTGACAAGAGGAAATGATTAACAAGCCAGAAATAAAAATTTTACGATAAACATAACAATGAACTTCGAAGTATAAATTAGATTTAATTATTTGTTTAATTGAGTCCCTTTTTATTAAACTTTTCCTCAATGGTTCTGCAGAACTGTCCATTGATGTAATAATCGTAAAACTATAAACTAATGTACGAAAAATAGAAGACTATAGTTTCGAAGTATTATAATTCTTCATATTTAAAAAATAATATTATCGTATTTAATATTTATATTTTTAAATATTAAATTAATAATATTATAATTTTAATTTTTTCTACAAGCAATCGTGATTATTTGAAAAATATATTTATCTACGCTTAAGCGTATCTATGTTTATGCAAAATTTGAGTCCGATTGATATAAGAAATTTTTTGTTGCAAATTATATTATCAATACAAAATATAAGATATTGTTCCTCAAGCCAGAATAGAAATGGAAATTTCGATAGAAGAACCAAAGATTATCAAAATGTCAATTTTCTCATGAACGCTCTTGCGTAACACACCAATAAAACACATGTCAGACACTGAGAAGATGCTACGGAGACATACGCTAGTCATTAACTAAACACACGTGTACCATGTACAACATTTGATAGTCATGATCGACATGTCAGACGTTTACCAGAAACATTACAGAAGTTATTCCAGTTGCAAAGTACATGATGGTCAGCCACCAGCTAGATGCATATTTGACACTTTTTTTAAGCACCGAAAACCCTGTCCAATGCTAACTGAATACATGTCAGACACTATTGAGATACATGACAGACATTGTCAACCATTTGGTAAGTATTTGACCTATACTCTACTTTGACGCTGAAAAACATGTCAGGCACTTGCTCAACACTTATCAGACTCTACCGAGGTATATGTTTAACATATCATAAAATATTGCAACATTTAGTTATGACACCATATATAATAAAGACATTGAATCGATATGAAAAACAATATGTCAACATCAAGTTAACATCCGACACTATGTAGCCATGTCATCTAATATTATGACTTCAGGTCGACAAGTGATCGAATATCACGGCACTAAACAAATATGCCACCAATTATTGTGACATTTTTAGTCAACATGTGATTTAATATTGCTTAACGAATCATATAATCTAGTCTGTAATAATAAAGTTTCAGGCTATTTCACTAATCTTTTAGATACAATTTAAAATAAATCTTAAAACTATATAAACTTGAAGTAAGTAAGAATTTGATCCATCTTACAGAACTTTTATAAATCTAACTTCAGCCAAAACACAACATTTCAGCATATTTCCTAAGATTTAAGATAAACTCACTATCGAATTAAGAATAGAAGTAAATAAATCATTTGTTTCGAAACACTCAAAGTTTTTAACAATCGAAAATCACTTTATTTGAATTAAATTAAAAAATATATCATAAACTTATTATGGTTTTGAAGTGATGTTTAATGATAAATGTCAATCGCACTATATAGTCCATCATTACTAGAAACAACGAAATTTAATGATCCAGGAAGAGAAATCATTGCAATTTTAATCCATAGGAACTTCAACTACAATTTTTTTCTCGTTTGCAGTTCTAGGAAGACGATTGCAATATTTTGTTACCCAGCGGATATATTCTTTATTATTAAATTGATCTGGAAATTTTTGGATCACCAAATCTGTTGAAAAAACAATATAAATTACATTGAACAGTTTTCACTATGTTTATATAGGGCCCGATCAAATTCATTTTTACATCAGGCCACATCAAAAAATATATATGGCTACATCAGACCGTATCAGGCAAAATATGGCATAGCAAGACATATCGAAGAATATATATAGTTATATCAGGCCATAGGCAGGGTAAGACTGGTGAAAAAGTTTTCTGATAAGGCCTGATATAAAAATGCAAATTCATTGATATGTCTCACGTACATGTATTTGCTCATTTACGGTCTTAGTTAAGTTTTATTTACTTTCGACTACTAGCAATATATCTTCGGAAATAGCTTGATGACCACCTTTGCCTGTTGCCGACATGTTTATCAAATTTTGCTCTCCAATAAAGCATTAAGTGATTCCCGGGCCATGTCACTAGCCTTGGAAATATTTTTAACAATATTATTCAGTTTAATTTCTTTTATCCATATCTTCGATCCTTCAAGTAATTCAACCTATTTATCCAAAATTCTCATTAATAGATTATTAATAAAAATCTTGTATTGTTATAAAGTAAGTGATATCTTAGAGATAGCGGAAATTCTGGCTTTGTTTTCTGAGTGAGCACAGAAATAAAAATCCAAGTACCTCGATGGTTAAAACTCTAAAATAGAGCAAATATATTGATTGATTAGGCAACGGATGTTAATATTCCTAAAATATATGATCTACTACTATGTGTCAATGACTGTCTGTGTGTCTATGAGTCTGTACTCGCATGCAGGTGTGTGTGTGTATGTATCTGGGTGTGTGCGTGTCTGTATTTTTTTAATTTACTTTTTTTTTCTAATATAATAAGCAATGACGAGCTCACAAGTAGGTTGTTTTATATAGGAGACAATTCACCCAGGGATTTTTCGTCGGAGATAATTTGTCACGTATAGTCTGTCTAGAGATATTAAGCACGTAGCCATTTTCAAAAATCGGGATGAAAACAATAACTTCACGAATTTTCGAAAATTTTTATTTTTCATAGCGGAAAGTTAAAAAAACAAAAAATATTAGTTTCTGATGCAGTTAACTAATTATTCCTCCACTCTTCAGCTGCTCAATTACAAAATACAGTAACTACCAAAAAAATTCTTGAAATATGAATTAAATTATGTTTACAAGACTTCTCTTTAACTAAAAAAAATAGTAAAAAATCGATTTTGAAAAATTTGTCCTTTACTGTGTTTTGAAATTAGGTAGCCATCTTCCACGTACATACACGCAGAACGCACACTCCCACAAACGTACACACAAACACATATATAACATTCAGACACACATTCAGACAGAGAGAGACAGGCATACAGCCATGTAGACATGAACATACGTTCAGTTACAAGTAAAAAAGTGATTTTTAAATGAATCATGCTAACAATTCTGACTCCCAGGATTTTTTCGCTACTAGTCTAATCTACAATTTTGGATTGATCAACATCGAGATAGAGTTTGATTTTGAAATTTCATCCTTAGATACTATGACATCAACGACATTAGAATTCGCATTGTTAGCCGATTCCAAATAAAAACTTTCAGTTGACGATCGGTACACTGATCAGTAGTAATGATGGCGTTAGGATTGACTTCGGAATTGATATATAAATCAGCGAAATTCTGAATAGACTGGTACAACGATCCATTAGTGAACACATGCAATGATTCCAGCCTTTCCTTATCAGCTGTAAAACGTAAGAAAAGAAATAAGTTTGTGCTCAATTATCATTCATAACTTATGAATTACTGCTAGATATTGAAATTTTTGTTATGTCGGATTTTCAAAATAAAAGCAGGCTTTGAGTCCTGACTATAATATGGCAACGGGGTTAAGGATGCCAAATTATGAGCGAGAAACTCAACCTTCTTTAAAATCGGACTCTTATAAAATATATTCGGTCCTAGTCTTTCGACCAATAGGCCGGGAACAAAAAATTTCAATGAGGGAATATGAAAATTAAAAACATGAATTAAAATTATAAATAAATAGATATATTGTTCCAAAAATTTCAATGAGATAAATAATGGAAAATGAAAATATAGAAGTCAAGGTTGTTTTACTAGATTACTCGGAATTTTTAAATTGTTAATTCTCAACAACTGACGCTTAATAACGTAACACTAGTATTTTTGTTAAATCATTATTTTGAACATAAAAAAAATTTATATTGACTTACTCAGTAATTATGATTATTCGACGTTCTTAAGTTTCTATTGTTTTGTTCGGAGTGAGTTGATTGAGGTCCTTATTTTCCAAATCAGGTGGCTACCAGCCTACTCTGTGTGATTACTTGCTTGAATATTAATTTGTTTAAATAATGGCTACCAGCCTATTTTGTTTTATGAACTGTTGAAAATCTTAATAAACAGCCTATATTGTAAGAAAATGGATAACTTGGATATTGGGAATAACGGGTGGTTCGGGACTCACAACACAACTGACTGTTTTTGGGGCCGCTGGTTAGGCCTGCGGAAAAATGGGTGGATACTCCAGGTTTGGTATTTGGGGGAAAATCTCTTCCCACATTCTTCCACTTCCACCCGAAGTTTTCCACTCCCTTACGGAAAACCGCCGTTTCGGGGCCGCACTATCCCATCCACGTTGATTTTCCTGTCCCTCTCTTCCGGTTTTTGCAGCTCACCCCGCGCTTTTTATTTAATAATAAATGTAATCGAAATAATTTTAATAATAATAATAATAATACTAATAATAATAATAGTAATTCGACTAAATTTCCGTTAAATTATGGTTGAATAAAATTGTGATCCCTTTTTATTTATTTTAATATTTTATTTATTTTAATATTTTATTTATTTAATTTCTAATATTTTACTGTTTATTTTATTTAAGTTATCATATTTTAATATTCTTTTTGTTTAGTTTTTATTTGATTACTAATATTTTATTCAAACTATTATCTTTTATTATGTTATTAATTTATTTTAAGTTTAAATATTTTTATTTAAATTATTATATTTCATTATTTTAAGTTGAATATTAACTTGATTTTTAAGTTTAAATATTCTGTTTAAACTTATTATTTTTATCATTTTATTGTTTTCAAGCTGAAAATTAAATTTGATTATACGTTTTGAATATTTTATTTAGACCATCATATTTTATTATTTTCTTACTTTTAAATAGTGTACTAACTAAAATTATGTTTAAATATTGGTAGTAAAAATTATTTGTTTCTTTCCTTTCTTTTCTCTGTTTTTCCAGGTATAAAGTTTATTCTATCGTATCTTTACTTCAGTATCTTTATTCCGGACGTTTTTAAAAAAAAAAAAATTGTTATATTCCATTGTAAAAGAAAAAAACAGAAAAGAAGGTCTGTTGCTTTTATTTATTTAAACATTCCTTTGTCTAGACACCATAAATTACTTTTAAGTATTTTTCAATTTGGAGACATTAAAAACTCATTACAATAGTACTATTTGCTTTACTTATTTAGAGTACAGTAGCGATAAAGAAGTGCGTCAGCTGCCACTCTGACCTTGGTGAGGATTAGAAATCTTTGTGATTTGGGATAATATTTGGACATAATTTACGTGTCTAGACAAATTTTTCAACTACTAAGATAAAGACAAAACAGAATAAAATAATATATAATGAAATCCTACCAAAAACAGATTCTCTGTAAAACATTGCGCCAAGTACACGTTTAAAATTTTTTACAAACAAGAAAAAATTATTTTTTACAAAAAAAATAAATCAAATCGAAAAAATACCAAGTACTTAAAATCCTACAAAAAACAGATTCTCTGTATAAAGTCGCGCTAAGTACAGGTTTAAAATTTTTTAAAAGTAAAAAAAAATTATTTTTTACAAAAAAAAAGTCAAATCGAAAAAATACCAAAAGTACCTAGTATGATGCAAAATCATAACAAACATTTTCATGAAATTTCAAAAAAAAACTGGTATAACAAAATTTCAATGTACTTGGTGTGCGTTACTACATGTACTCAAGCAAAATTAATTTCTAATAAAATCAAACATGTTTTTTTTTACTCTTTTGTAAGCACACCAAGTACATTGAAATTTTGTTATACAATTTTTTTTTTTGAAATTTTATGAAAATGTTTGTTATGATTTTGCATCATACTAGGTACTTTTGGTATTTTTTCGATTTGACTTTTTTTTTGTAAAAAATAATTTTTTTTTTACTTTTAAAAAATTTTAAACCTGTACTTAGCGCGACTTTATACAGAGAATCTGTTTTTGGTAGGATTTTAAGTACTTGGTATTTTTTCGATTTGATTTATTTTTTTTGTAAAAAATAATTTTTTCTTATTTGTAAAAAATTTTAAACGTGTACTTGGCGCAATGTTTTACAGAGAATCTGTTTTTGGTAGGATTTGTTTTCTTTTTGTCGTGTTGATTGTGAATAGTTTTAATGCATACTATTAAAAATCGACTTCCAAACTAAACTCAAAAAATTCATCTTAAAGTAATGCGTAGTCGTGATATATAACACGTGAGGGTATACTGTTTATAGTATTATTTTTTAGAAACAATATAATAGTACTAACTAATAATTTAGTACTGCCAAACATTATAACCTGCTTGATCTATTTTTATAAGACAAATAGTTGCAGTTATTTAACGACAGTCTCCATTAAAATTAACGTCAAATATATTCATCAACGTCGGGCTTTTCTGTTAATAATTTTAAATATCAAATGGTTTAGTGGTTTGACCCCTCTTCCAGCATCTTTCATCTATTACAACTAGCAAGTGGTGCAAAGTACTTATCCTCCCTCTCCTTTAACCCAAGGGTATGCTTTTCTTTTTTTTCAGAATTTCCATGGACATATGAATATATATATATATATATATATATATATATATATATATGCACTAGCTATTGCTTGCGCGCTTCGGTTGACACGTCGTAATGTTGGATGCGTCTTTATTTTTTATTTATTATTGACATCGACATCTTAACATTTACCGTTTAAATATTCGTAAATATACTTATTCTCTTGCACTTTTCTACGGAAAAAAAAATTGTAAGTGGTTTTGAAAATTTTTAGAATCATCTGATGTGTCATTAGTTGTTAGTCTATAATAATGACTTAATTAGAGAAAATTATGCGTATTTTCGACGCAAGTAGTAAGTAAAAACATTTTAATTGATCTACATATATATATTCGGTGTACTAATTAGTTCGGTCCGTTTTAAAAAGATGGCTCTGGCTGTCATGAATGTTTTATTGTGACAGTTGATCTCGGTGGTTTCAGAGAGGTTAGACATCTGTCAATAACATTCCGTTCCCATCACTTCGAATTTCGTAAAAGAACTTGTTTTTAATTTTTTTGAATATGTCAAATTTTGTGGTAACTAAGCAGCATCTGCGGGAGGTTTTAATTTTTTGCTTTAATTGGAAGAAAAGTGCAGCGGAAGCGCATCGAATGCTTGTGGAAGTTTATGGTGATAATGCTCCAACTGATAAATCATGTAGGGAATGGTTCCGACGTTTTAAGGATGGTGATTTCAGCGTTGAAGATAAGCCTAGACTCGGACAACCAAGAAAATTCGAGGACGAAGAATTGGAGGCATTACTCGATGAAGATCGAAGTCAAACACAAGAAGAGCTTGCAGATAGTTTAGGAGTGACTCAACAAGCAGTTTCTGTACGATTAAAGTCCATCGGAATGATTCAAAAACAGGGATACTGGGTTCCTCATGAATTGAAACCAAGAGACGTTGAAAAGCGATTTTTCACTTGTGAGCAGTTGATTCAAAGGCAAAAAAGAAAGGGTTTTTTACATCAAATTGTTACTGGAGATGAGAAATGGATATTCTACGATAATCCCAAGAAGAAGAAATACTACGATAAGCCTGGTGAATCGTTACCATCGACCTCGACATCAACAGAAAAGCGAAATTTGAGTTCAAAAGTCATGCTGTGTATTTGGTGGGACCAAAAAGGTGTTGCGTATTATGAGTTGCTACAACCTGGCGAATCTATTACGGGCGATCGGTATAGGTTACCATTAATTCGATTGAGCCGTGCATTACGTGAAAAGCGGCCGGAATACGAACAAAGACATGATAAAGTTATTTTTTTGCACGACGACGCTCAACCTCATGTCGCAAACGTCGTCAAAAAATATTTAGAAACATTCAAGTGGGATATTTTACCACACCCGCCGTATTCTCCGGACCTTGCTCCTTCGGATTACTGGTTATTCCGACAGATGCAGCACGACTTGGCACGTCACCGGTTCACTTCTTCTACAAAAATAGAAAATTGAATCGGAAGTTGGATTGCCTCGAAAGACGAATCATTTTTTCGAGATGGAATTCGAAAATTGCCTGAGAGATGGGAAAAAGTAGTAATCAACGATGGACAATACTTTGATTAATCTATTAATTTATTTAGATTTAAAAATAAATATATTTTTAACAACAAAAAACGGACCGTATTAATTTGTACACCCAATATATATATATATATATATATATATAGAGATATATATATATATATATATATATATATCACTAAATTGCCTGATTTTGGTACTGTCTAGCGGATATAACTATATATACAACGAAAGGGTTTAAAATTTTGACGTAAATATTGACTGCAAGTTGTTTCCAACGTTCGTAGAAAGTTGACGATAATCTACTACCGCAACCTGTCACCAACTTTCTGAGAAAATTGAAGGCAACTTTTCGTCAATCCTGTCAACTAAGGGAATGCCAGCTATTGGCATACATTGGAACAGTATTTGCGGCCAACTTGATAGCAAGTTGCAACAGTTGGTTGACACTAGCTCGCTTCCAAATTGATTATCAGAAATCGCTTAATGAAGTTGTATATTTGAGCTCCAACTTAACTCCTCATTATAAACCAACTCAATATAAACCGATCCGATTTATTTCAATTGCAATCGTTTGTTGGTCGTTTGTCGATCAATGTTGACCTATCAAAGTTGTTTGAGGGTTAATTGCTTAATTATGAAAAAGTAAATAAAAATTAACCTTTAATTTTTTTCATTGAACCCCTCTATTCCGATATTTTTTTTATTTTTTTATTTAAATTGCTAGGAAACCGTTTGTCGGTGATTGTTGGTGAAATCAAATAAAACAGTAATTTATTTATAACAAAAATGTAATTAAAAAACTAGAATTTCCATTAGTAGTCTTCAATAAATAATATTTTTTTTTTTTTGTATAATGATATTTTGTTTTTGTATAATGATATTAAATCTTCCGTTAAAAAATTAACTTAAAAAATAATTATTTGTTTCCATTGATTAAAAACCTGATTTCCAAATTTCGCCAATAAGGTATTGACAGGTAGCGCCACAATGTTGGTAGATGTACGAAATTACCCTAAAAACCACTTTAGATTAAAACTGACAGTAATTTGACAATTGAAATCATCAAAATGTGCTGCCTGAATTGGCCGACAATTTGATGGCAAAACTTGAAAATAAAATTAGCAGTTAATTTTTTTTTTAATTTAGAAGTTACTTTTTTTTACTAGAAAAAAACCCTAATAAAAGTTCCCATGAAATTTTTGTCAAGTGTCTGTCAAATTCGGGCTTTTCCATTTTTGACGATAATTCGTATACGACTTTCAAAATGAATTTGCATTCGAATTCGGGTAGTAAATTTACGTCAAATTGTATAGTAAGTTGTATGCAAATTCTCGTCAAAAACGGAATAGCCCGAAGTTGACAGACATTTGAGAACAATTTCATAAGAACTTTCCCTAGGGTTTTTTTTTAGCCAAAAAAAGTAACCTCTAAATAAAAAAAAAAATTAACCGCTAATTTTTTTTTTTCAAATTTTTGCTATCAAATTGTCGGCCAATTCAGACAGCACATTTTGATAATTTCAACTGTCAAATTACTGTCGATTTCAATCTGGAGTGACTGTTAGGGCAGTTACGGCAGACGTCAACTAACTCTAATAGCACAATTTGCTTGAGCAAAAGTTTACTGTACAAAAGTTTCGTTAAATTTTTCCTCAAATTTCCGTCAACTTTGGACTTTTCCATTTTTTACGACAAGTTGTATGCAACTGACTATTGAATTTGACGTAAATTTACTGTCCGAATTTGAATGCAAATTCACTTCAAAAGTTGACTAAAAAAAAGTTGTCTTTAATTTTCAGGCAAATTTTATGTCAATTTATCGTTAATTTGACTTGAAAAATTGTTAAGTATATTTTTACGCTCAAATTGTAGACAATTTTACGTATCAATTTGCATGCCTTCTGAAATGGTAAAAATGAACATTATCGACCATTTTTTTTCGGACAAATTTATCTTAAAATTGAAGAAAAATTAACCGCAAATTTTTATTTTCAACTTTTGCTGTGATATTGTCTGCAGATTCAGGCAGCAGATTTCAGGTAATTTCAACATCAAATTACTATCAATTCCAATGCTATTAGGGTAAGTTTAGTAATTCCAGGTATTGGCCGTGCTTAGCTGAATTAAGTCCTCTGTGAATTAAGTTAAGATTTAGCATAGTAGAAGCAAAGCATACTTATTAGACTAAATCTTAACTAAATCTTATTAGGCACACGTATAGGATTTAGTTCGGCCAAATACGGCCATTAATGACAACATCTGTACCTATCATCGCGCTAAATGACACGGTTTTGGTACCACCTTTAAACGCCACACTCTAAATATAATTGCTTAGCAAGTTCTGCAGTGGAACATTTACGGGTAACTTAACAATAAGTTTCTGGGAAGTCATGGCTGGATAATACTTGCGTGCAAATTGATGCAAATCAACTACCGTCTGAACGTAATTTGACAGAAAAACTTGCCATCAATTTGAAGTGAAACTTACAGTCAACTTAACGTCATTGTCTGACAGTAACACTTGGTCGAATTGAACTCAAGTTACAGACAATTTACTGTCAACTTGAAGGTAACTGTTTGCTCTCTAACACTTTTCCTTCGAATTGGCTAATACGGCAGTAGCTTGAAGTTAACTCACGGTTGGAGGCTATCAGGGACCTGGCGAATATAACTAGAGAGAACATACAACATTCAAAATTTTTTAGCAATTCACAAATTATATTTCCTAAATGAAAGGTATTATTTGACGCAAAATTTAGTTTTAGTCAATAATAATAACTTAATTAGAGATAATCATACGGATTTTCAACGCAATCACTAAGTAAACATTATACTTTAATTGATCACTACATAAATATATATACATAGCACTAATTAAAAAGTTGTTGTCAATTAAATGTGACCAAATTGGTGACTACTTTCCGCTTTTGGAAGAGTTCCTATAAGTTGTCATCAAGTTTCTTATAACTTGGCAACCAGTTGCGGCTAATTTAAGGAAATGCCAATTTCTGCGGTCAACTTGATGACAAGTTGCGGCAATAGATTGTCGTTAGCTTGCTGTCAGCTTGGATATCAAGGTTGATACTTCTTAGCGAATAGAACTACACCATAAGGACGTTAAACATGAGTTTTACATAATCGTCAAAGTTTTTTTTGCAACTATTCAAAAGCATTCCTAACAGGACAGTTTGCTTTAGCAAAATGTTACGTTCTGAGGTAATTAGGTCAATTTTAATAAGGTTTTATTATAAAAGACAAAACCTATGAGCAGCCATCTCGGTAATCTCGTTCTTGGCTTCCTTATCTCGCGAGCTCTCATAATGAAGGATTGTTTAATTCAGACACCTGGGCATGGTAACCTGAGACGATCGTCGGTTATTCTCAGAATCGGAATATTATAACAACCGCATTCTTCAGTTGCGTTCTTTTACCCGCAGTGAGTCATCATCAGCCACCCTATGTTTACCGAGACTTACCAGTACTCGTCTTTTTATTTTATTAAAATTTAACTCGGTATAGTCTTTTTCCTTACTCTATGATTCTTTGTTCTGGTTATAGATAATAGCTACTCCGTGTTTTAACGTTGAGGCGTATAAATTATAATATTACCACTGTATCTATTCTCTAAAAATTTTAACAAGAGGCAGCTGTGTAAACTTAAACACAAAGCCGAGATTACAATAAAATTTCTTATAAATCACGATGTCCAAGGTGGCCATTGTTACTAGCTCCCGCAGCCGCGAGTCATGCCTTATTGATAACTCCTTATCCCCCTGGCCTAGCTACACATCTTATTCTCCATACACTTCCCCTATCCTGCCTAGAACAAAGAAAATCTCACCTATTATTTCTCCACCTTCTCGTTATCCCATCTTGTGATATCTCATCCCACCTCCTCCAAATTTCTATCAAGTACAATTTCGGGGCCCACCTACTTCTCTCCTCCTTGTAAATTGTATCTCTCTTTAGTCTAAATGAACTATGTATCTATCTCCCTTATCAAGGGGCCAGGTTTTCCACCCACTCACAACCAAGTTGAGATATATTGGTTCCCTTCAAAAATGGGACCACCCATGCCCCTGTTTCTGACTCAAAAAAAAGAACTTAATGCCCCCAGTTGATCGAAATATTCTCCCAGTAATTATTCAGTTCGAGGGTATATAAAGACCCATCGGTTACCACGCGAGCAGTCGCCGTATTCCATATTTTTCTTTTCTTCTTCTCAGAGTAATCTGCAACTTAAAAATTCTGAACAACGCTCCAGAAGTATAACTCGTTCGTCTACATAAATCAGTTAAACCAATTTTCAACCCATTAAACCGTCATTGGAGCCAATGTTTGTTCGATTTTCATGAACTTTCTCGGTCGATTCGGGAGTCATTAAATTACTAGGCAATTTCTTGAACAGTTTCATTTTTTTTTTATTTAACTTTTTTTTATTATCTTGAACCTCGGTTGTGCGGGACATCTAAGTCAGATTCGGTGACTCATACTAAATTCTAACCTCGTTATTTCGGCCTGATTACCATCCGAAGGTTCGACTATCGACAATCTTTCATTCGAGAGTAGTTCTAAAATTAAATAAAGGTAAGGTGATCAGTGAACTTGCAAAAGAAGCAACCACACCAGCAGAACGTAGAACGCCTCCAATCTACTCGCCGCCACGCCGCAGCAGCGAAAACCGGGAGCATCCGAGTGTATTGTCCAGCCACCACTGATCATTGTGATCGTCATCAAATTGTACATCTTCAACCTAATTATCAATAAACCAGCAAAGTAGTAAGTCCTGACATTTTTATTACTAATCTTAAGAACATACACTCTCCTCCTATCCATATCCATGCTCGGCACCAAATAACGTGGTCCCCGTTACCCGAGTAAAGGACATCGGTGTCTTGACTCAAAATAAGGGACTGAATTCTATGTTATGTCATTTCGGACGTAACATAAATAAAAATTTTGGTGTCAGAAGTGGGATTCGCGATTGAAATGCCCACGGTGTCCGAGCATGCCTAAAGATACTCCCCCAATAACAAGATCGCGTAGCAAAAATCGACAACCGCTCGAAGGCCAAATAGAAAATACCGATTGGCAGAATATAAATCCGCTATTTTTAACTCCGGAACAACGAGCTTTATTCAACCAGCAGTTTTTAATCGCTGGCTCTTCAAGCACGGGCAAAACTAATCCGGGTCAATCAACAATAGCGGAGCAGAAACGGGAAAGAGAAGGGGTACTTGAACGAAACCACGAAAGCAAACTAAGTGCGGAGGAAAAAGCGCGAAAAATCGAGGAAAAGAAACGCTTGCGGGAAAAGCGAGAACGGGAAGAGCAACAAGCGAAAGATCTAGAGAGAGCGCGTTTAGACGACAATAACGACGTTCGACGAACAATTAACTTTGATAATTCTCAACTTGCACAGATCGAAGTGAACGAACAAGCACCGGACATGAATCCAATACATGTCGTTTTACCCAACTCCATTAAGTATGCGGTCGAAGCGGTTCCCTATTTTACAGGCCAGAACATACCCTTGGCCCATTTTCTCGAAGGGTGTAAGGAAGCTCACGCGATGGTGCCGGCAGAACATGAACAAAATTTAGTATTAATGTTGCGGAATAAATTACGGGGCGAAGCGCGACGAACTATCCAGGGGCAAACTTTCGAAACGGTGAATGCTTTATTATCCCACTTAAAGGAATATTATGAGCCCCCCCAAATCGTTGTACCAGTTACAAGGAGAAATGGGAAGAATCTTCCAGCGCGACGACGAAACGGCACTATCATACACTAATAGGGTATTCCAATTAGGAAATCAAATATTAGATGTAGTAAAGTCACAAGTACCGGGTAACGCACCTCTGGCCGCAGGGGAAACCCAAAGGTATGAAAATGAATTTCGGGATTGTTTAATACGCGGGCTTAAACCGGAAGTTGAGCAGAAAATTTCCAGAAACCGACCTTTCCGGGAAACCGCTATCGAAGCGGTCAAAATCGAAAAAGATTTACGCGCTAAGGAACTACTAAGGGGTAAAATTCCGTCAAGAAGAGATATAAATTACTCGAGTCGAAGTTTTGACTATGAATTACCTAATAATCGCGATGGAAAGCGAGTAGGAGTGGTACAAGGGCAATCGGTCGTGTGTCAAATCTGCAATAAAAACGGTCATAGTGCTTTGACATGTTACCAGCGGGACCCAAATCGTAGCGACAATACTCGTGGACGAATTTCAAATAATCTAACTAATAATTATAACGGCAATCGGTATAATAATAATGATAATAACTCGAACCCATACCATGGAATGAACAATCGATACAATGATAATAACGGGATTCGAAATAATAATTATCCGCAGAATAACTACAGTAATAGGAGTAACGAAAATAACGGCCCAGGGCGGTATGAAGGTTCTAATGGAATCAACCATAGGAGCAATGACCAATACGTCCGTAATAATCCTAGTCAGAATCTCGGTAGTAATACTAGTGCGAGAGGCGAATTAAATACTCCAAATTTTAACCGCGAACGTGTAAATGGTAGGGGGAGGAAAGGATCTGTTATTATTGTAAATTACCTGGGCATTTTATGGTAGATTGTACGAAAAGAAGGGATGAAAATCGCAGGTCACTTATGGACGGGCTGTCGGGCCCATCCACTATCGAACGAGCACGTGCAGGTAACGAAAACAGGTCGGGAAACTACCAAAACCCCCTGCGATCGGGCGCACCGCGGGAGGATGGGAGATCCGAGCGCCCGGTTATGCAAGTAGTCGCGGAGGAAATGGACACGGAGGAGTCATTGGAGACGTTCCAGTGGCAGTAGTAAAGCTTAGCCACGATTGCGAAGCTCCTACTATAAAAATAGTTTCTAAGGAAATGGTCGAGTCGGCTATCTTAATGATCGATACGGGATGCGAACTAAATTTAATTAAATGCGGTATGGTTACCCCAGACACCTGAGTCGATCGTAGTGAAATATTAAAATTAACGGGAATTACCCCGGAATTTGTTTTCACTCTCGGTAAAATAGACACGGAGTTTTTCGGGATTCCAATTGTATTTCATTTAGTCCCAAACAAGTTTCCCATAAAAAGGAACGGGATCTTGGGGTCAAAATTCCTAAAAGATAATGACATTAACGTATTTTACTCACAGGGATGTTTAAAGATCAATGGGTGCAAGGTGGAATTTGAACATGAGAAGACGGTAGTCATACCAGCTCGCACAAGGGCTGGATTTTACGTCCGCGTTGCCAATCCGGAAGTAGAAACGGGGTATGTACGCAGACTCAAAATTAATAAAGGAATTTATTTGGGTAACGCGCTCGTGACGAATAGAAATGGGAGGGCGCACATGTTTATAGTTAATACAACGCCTGACGAAATAGAAGTAGTGGTACCGGTCGTTACATTGGAACCATATACGGAGATTAATTATTTTAATGCTTTTATTAAAGACGAAAATGTTTGGGTGAATTATAATAGCAGTGAGGATACTGCTCGTGTTTGTGGCATCGGCGGAAAGGCCGATCATTGTATTTATAGCGACGAAAATGTCGGATACGCTGAGGAAATCAAACAAATTAATTCGCAAAGGGATGAAAACGCCCACTTGGTTCCAATGTGCGACGGGGGTGCTGGCTGTATTTCAGAGGGTACTCGTAACAACGTGAACAGAGAAAATAAAAATGTCGATGATAAGTCTAAAGAATTCGATCGCGGAGAAAAGTCCGCCAGAGTAAGTGATAATTGTGAAATTTAAAAAATGAAAGATCATGCCGTCGGAAGAATAGTCGGGAGAATTAATAGAGAAAATAAAAATGTCAATGACAATTCTAAAGAATTCGATCGCGGAGAAAAGTCCGCCAGAGTAAGTGATAATTGTGAAATTTTAAAAAGGGGCGATCATGCCGTCGGAAAAATAGTCGGGAGAATAAATAGAGAAAATAAAAATTTCGCCGGAGTAAAAGAGAACTTTGAAGTTTTACAAATAGACGACCATGCCGTCGGAGAATTAAATATTTGCGAGACCGATAGTGGGAGTAGGGAGGTCAGAAATGTCGTTGAAAATTGTGATAACGGGGAAATTAACGATCGATTTTATCGGGACCAACAAGTTGAAATTATTATGCAATTATTAAGACATGAACACATGAACGAGGAAGAACGGGACAGTATATTGGAACATGTCCGGGAACACCACAATAGCTATTTTATTCCGGGAGACAAACTAAGTTGCACAAACGTGCTGACGCACAAAATTAAAACTACTGACGATGTATCGGTATTCACGCGACAGTATCGATACCCCTAAACGTTGAGGGGTGAAATTAATCGACAAGCGAAGGAGTTGGAAGAACAGGGGATCATCGTGCCATCAGTATCGCCGTACAATACAGCCGTGTGGATTGTCCCCAAGAAACCTGATTCTCAGGGTAATAAAAAACATCGACAAGTGCTTGACTTGCGGCCGTTAAACGAAAAAACTGTGGGGGACGCACAGCCGTTACCCCTGATAACCGAAATTTTAGAGCAGTTGGGTGGGGCAATTTATTTCTCCACGTTGGATTTAAAGTCCGGCTATCACCAAGTTGAGGTAGACCCGGAAGATCGCCACAAAACTGCGTTCTCGACCGCTTTCGGCCATTTTGAATTCTCGCGAATGCCCTTTGGGCTTAAAACAGCACCCGCTACCTTTCAGCGTATAATGAATATAGTCTTATCGGGGCTCCAAGGAGTCGAAGTATTTGTTTAGTTGGATGATATCGTTATATATGCGAGCTCGTTAGAAGAGCATGCTTTAAAATTAGAACGAGTCATGAAGCGTCTCAGGGCAGCTAATTTGAAACTCCAACCGGATAAATGCGAATTCTTGCGCAGGGAGGTTATTTACCTAGGTCATATAATATCCGCTGATGGAGTGCGGCCCGACCCGTCCAAGATAACGGCGGTAAAGAATTTTCCGCGTCCACGAACTCAGAGAAATATTCGGCAATTTTTAGGGTTAGCGGGCTACTATCGACGATTCATCCATCGGTTCTCGCAAATTGCAAAACCTCTTACAAATTTACTAAAAAAGAATATAACCTTCGAATGGGGTCACAGCCAGCAAGCTGCGTTCGAAACATTACGTGACAGCCTGTGCGAGGAACCAGTCCTCCAATACCCTGACCCGACTCAACCTTTTATTGTAACGACCGACGCGTCAAGTATCGCTATTGCAGGGATACTAAGTCAAGGACTCGTTGGAAAAGACAGACCAGTCGAGTATACTTCGCGCGTTTTAAATGAAAATGAACAGAAATACAGCACGTACGAAAAAGAAGCGTTAGCCATATTGCACTCCGTATCGCAGTTTCGACCCTACCTGTATGGACGCCCATTTAAACTAGTAACGGATCATAAACCACTAGTTTGGATGCAGACCGCGAAAGATCCTACGTCACGGTTAACTCGATGGAGGCTAAAGTTACAAGAATATCAATTCGAGGTTGTATATAAGGCCGGGAAAACAAATGTTAACGCAGACGCACTGTCACGAAACCCCCCTGATTACTTCCCCGGAAGGTTGACGGAAAACAGCGAGATGGACGAGGAAGGAGTTACGGATGAACGCGACCCTCAGATACTGATAATAACGCGGGCCCAAACTGCCAAGACCAAGGCCGAACTGACCGAGCAGCCACAACCGTCAACATCTTACGATGCTCCAATTGCCGCGCGAACAAGGAGTCGGGTTAGATATACGGGCGAAAAATTTAACGATAGTGAGGAAAAGAAATGCTTCAACCCGGACGAAATGGAAATCATAGAATTCACGGAATCGGAGCAACCTCGAATTTCCTCAGGAGAAATCTCACCCCGGGTCGCCAGAAATACGCAATTCCACTGGGAAAACGACGATCAACATGATGGGAGTGAGACAGAAGAAGGCTCGGACGAATCGAAGCTGGGGGAAGAAGATGAAGAAACGCTAGACGTAAGGAAGAACCGGTCGGATATACCGCGACGGGTAATAGAGACTCGCGATCATATTTACATGCAGAAAAATAACTACCTTTATTTCATAAACGAAGAAGGTGAGCCATGTGACGAGGGGTCTAGGAAAATGAACGAGCGAGCGTCATTACCCCGTTTTAAAAATTTGAAGGCTAAAAGCGTAACGTTGGTACGGGTGGTAAAACGGCAACATGTCGCGGTGGTACTGAATTCACAAAAGATTCTCAGTTGGGAATGGATACGAAAAGCTCTAACGAATACGCTAGAAAAACTAAGGTTGCGCGCTATAAGTATGGCCAGGTCGCGAGTAATAAACGGGAAAACTTGGAACCAGGTGTTGGCAATATTACGTGGTTGTTTCGTGGGGACCGGTACTACACTAATTATATGCCTCGGTATGGTCGAGTACGTAGACCGCAACGAACGCAAGGGCATCCTTGAGGAAGCTCATGCCTCAGCCATCAGAGGACATAAGGGTATCTCTAAAACCTATAACCGTGTTCGTCTACGCTACTATTGGGAAGATATGAAATTGGATATACAAAAGTTCATCCGAAACTGCTTATCGTGCCAACTGTCCAAGTTGAGACGTGTGAAAACAAAACAACCAATGCAAATAACCGATACTCCGGAAAGTGCATTCGATAAGGTCGCGATAGAAATCGTCGGTCCACTTACAAGGACGAGGAACGGAAATTTATATATCCTCACCGCACAAGATTTACTAACAAAATTAGTAGTTGCGGTCCCGTTAAGGAAAACGACGTCTGAACAAATTGCGAAGGCTTTCACCAAACGCGTGATTTGCATATACGGGCCACCCAAATCCATTCTCACCGATCAAGGTGCAAACCTAATAAGCCAATTGATGCGAGAATTCGCAAAAATATTTAAAATTAAAAGATACCGTACTACTGCATTTCATCCGCAATCGAACGGATCTCTGGAACGTTCTCACCACTCTCTGGTCGAATATTTGAAACAATTCGCGAACCAGGAGGAGGAATGGGACGAGTGGTTAGAATTAGCCACTTTCTCATATAACACTAGTGTCCACGAGGGAACTCGTTACCAACCCTTCCAACTCGTATACGGTCGACCTGCCCGACTACCGTCCAGCAAGATTGAAGAAGGCCCAGTACACACGTATGAAGATTTCATTACGGAGTTGACGATCCGAATCCACAAGGTACAATCACTGGCCCGCGAAAACCTAGTCCTAGCGAAAGAAAGATCAAAAAATATTACGATCGTGACATAACCACCGTATCATTCCACCCCGGTGATTACGTGTTCTTATTGAAGGGACACAAAAAGGGCAAGCTACACTTACCGTATGATGGGCCATATGAAATCCTGGAGATCATGCCTGACGGTGATATTAAGTTAAAAATAAACCGCAAGGTTAAAATAGTCCACCCTAATCGGTTAGCTTACTCCCACATACAGCCTCTCGACAAAGAAGGTGATAGTAGCGAGGACGAATGAAAAGAAAAAAAAACACAACACAACAAGAAGACCCAAGCTATACATAACAATGAAACCATAATAGTTATTTTTTTTATTATTTCCCTCCTGTTCACATCCGATCTTCCCCCTTTCACCCTCTTCCCCACTATTCTTCTAAAAAAAAAGAGAGAGAAGGAATCAGATTAGTAAGCTCATTAACAGTCATAACGATCGTTGCAGCACCAATGTCGCAGAACCGCGGGCAATCGCTTAGGCGAAGGACGCCTCCTCCGACACTAACCATTGGTTACGGGCCACACTCCCATGTCATAGTACCACGATTTATCCAGTATGCTTGCGAACAACGTCGATTCGAGACTTTCGCCGGCTGGACGGGTCCTCCAACGTTACCACGAGACCTGGCCGCTTCGGGGTTCTTTTACATTGGCGTCGGAGATCAAGTAACGTGCTATGAGTGTGCGGTACGAATTGGCCGATGGGAAGAGGGCGAAGACCCGGTAGCCAGCCATCGACGTTGGCAGCCCAATTGCCGGTTCGTTCAAACTCTACCTATCGTCGATATAACATTAACTCCAGTCCCAGCCCCTATGCCAGCTGAGCAACCCGGACGGGGGAGTCTCCTCATGGACGGGAATTATTTTGTTATACCTGACCCTCCCGCCGAACAGAGTTCACCCAAGGTCCCACAATTCCTCAAACTTGGGCACCTGAATCTGGCGAAACCACGGGGCCCCATGTATCCCGAATGTTCGAGCTACGAACGAAGACTTGAAAGCTTTCACGACTGGCCAACCACTTATCTCCAATCCAAGGAACGGTTAGCGGAAGCCGGATTCCTGTACGCCAATTGTAACGACCAGACCCTGTGCTTCCACTGTGGTGGGGGACTAAAATATTGGATAAAGGAAGATGACCCATGGGTCGAGCATGCGAAATGGTTTAATAAATGTTATTGGTTATGGTCAGTAAAGGGCCAGTCATTCATCGATCGTGTTCAAGAACAAATGGGCATTCCAATACTCCCTGAAGAAGATAATTGTTTCAGAATTTAAAGAATGGAGAACTATATATATACATGAAAAACATAAAATAAAAGTTATTAACAATTAATAACCTTTTGTTAGGAAAAGTACTATATAAAAAAAAACAAGCTACATAAAAATAAATAATTTTAATCAGTAATTGTGTCAACGATTATTGTATTGTGAGAAATTATATTGAGAAAAAATCACGATTATCTCATAAACTCGCAAATAATTATTCGTAAAATGATTTAGAAAAAATAAGATAATTACCAGTGTACCTAAGAAACATGTTATAGCCTGCTAAAGTTATTAGAATAGATTCCACGGAAAACAATAATGATGTTAAGTTTATTAGATTTGCTTGATTCAATGTATAATTTTGGGTTTTATTACTTCATTGTACATCCACAGTATATAATTCATTATTTTTCAATAAAAAAATGACACATCGAAGATAGTTCGAATTATTGAACTGAATGTAATAAGCCAAAAAACAAAATTTCACATGGGCAGCACAATAAGTTTTTCAAATAATTGTTATGTCATCATCTTGAATATTAATATATAATTTTCGTCCTATAAGACTTTGTTAGTGATAATTCCTCAGTTTTTATGAATAAGAAGCTCCTAAATAATGTTATCAGAACGAGTATATAAAGCCGTAAAATATCTCGCACGGACGGCACGGTAAGTAATTAAAATAATTGTTTTGTCTTCACCACTAATTGTGGCAGAAGATTACTAGTACTTTAATACCTTAGCATAAATGATTTATTAATTTTTTATACAAGAATAAAAATACATTAAATGTAATTAAATGATCTTATGGAATAAACTAGGATAACTCTTACGCGGTTGACACGGTTAGCAAGTTTAATAATTATTTTTTCTTCGTTCAAACTGTAATAAATAAACGTTAGTTCTGTAATCCCTTGTTGTGAATCTTTTGATATTCATTAAAAAAGAATAAAGTATCGATTAGAATTATGTAACTGAATGTAAGAAGCCATGAACAACCTCTCACGGTTGGCACGGTGAGTAATTTAAATCATTATTTTTTTGGCGATAATAATTTAAATTCATCATTGATAGCTCTATGCGACCTAGTTGCAATTGATTGAGTAGTGATTAGCGAAAAGGATCACTTGTCAATAAAAATTATCTGACCAACTGTAAAAAGCTAAGGAAGATCTCACACGGCTGGCATGGTTAGCAAGTTTAATAATTATTGGTTCCTTATTTCAAACTATAATAAATAAATTCAAGTTCTATAATCCCTTGTTGTAAATCATTTAATATTCATTAACAGAAAAATAACGTATTAATTAACATTGTATAACAGAATGTAAAAAGCCACTAAAAATCTCGCATGGTTGACACGGTAAGTAATTTGAATCATTATTTTTTTGTCGATAATAATTTGAATTCATCATTGCTAGCTCTATAAAACCTAGACGCAGTTGATTGAGTAGTGATTAGCGAAAAAAAATCACTTGTCAAAAAACATTATCTGATCAGTAGATAGACAAGGAAGGTTCTGGCTTACTTGGGGCAAGATGGACATGATATGTTGTACCGGCCGGTGGTAAGTTATCGATAGATGATAATGTATCTACGGACGATAAGTTAACGATTGATGATAATGTGACGGCTGTTGGTGTGCTTATGTGGGGCCTTTTGACATTATTTTGATGCTAATTGACTAATGACTAGAATGAATTCTCGGAATGCCTATCAGGTTACAGGTTCTGGCATCATGTTTGTGCTTAACCTTAGAGCTGACACTAGCGTTGCCTACTCTGATTAATGCAATATGTACACGTAAATGTATGATTTGAAGTTTAATATATTGAAACTGGGGTATGTAAGGGTACATGCGAGAAGCATACAAGAGCATGCCATCTAGTGGTATAGTTTCTCTCCCCTCTTTTTTTTTGCTAATGCGTCATCGATGCCGTCATCCGACAAGTCTGAACTTGTTTTGAGCTAGAGTGGTGAAAATTAGCTGAGCGCTGAGCTCGAGAGCTCGCAGCAGTCAGTCAACATTGAGAAACGTTCTTGTTAACAGTTTGTAAAAAAGCTTGTGGTTTATTACCAAATTATTTCATCACAGAGATTATTCTATTTATTTCTTAAATATTGCTTATCGTGTGTTTCAATACCAAGTATTAAATTTTCATATCATTTAAATTATGTGTTATTGACTGAAAAATTAATTAATTGAATTACTAGTTTTTTAGATAGATCTATCAAAAATTAATGAAATCAACAGTTATAAAATAACTGAAATTAAAAACATTTCAACGCAATATGGGTATAACGTAGTTGCCAACCTGGATGATAAATTCACAATTTACTTTCCTGCAAGAACAAACAACGAGTTGATAGCTAATGAAGATAAATTAAAAACTTTTATTGATATGGTGTCACAAGAAAATCTTTATCTTTTATTTCATTGATCTAAATACAATAAATTTGAATTTGTTATCCGATCGTGAATGTAATTCTCATGCAAAAAACTTATTATAGTTTAAAAATATTTTGTATTATGGTTTGAAATTTTACGTATATTTTCTTTTTATCTAATAATAAAATTAAAACTTCTAATATAAAAAATATGTTTTTTCATTGTTATGTATTCTCTATGCATACATTATAGATTTAAGTCGTATATCGTTAAAAAAAAATTTTTTTATGTAAGATATAGAATGTAATTATAAACAAAATATAGAAAAAAATAAAATCATAGAAGTGTGTAGGAAATATGAACAGTTATTTACGCATGCGTGTTATTGTCTGATGCTTTACGCTACCTTTGTGTGTGTGTGTGTGTGTGTATTTTCAATGAAAGTAATATAGGCGGCGGGAATTTCAAACGTCATTTTGCGCAATTGTAACTATGTGAGCGACATCACACCGACGTTTAGAAAATTGTGTTTGAAATTCCCGCCGTGAGCAGCAAAGGTGCAGAGCAAAGTTACTAGAATAGGTTACTAGAAATACTACTCCAGTAACCTTGGCGCAGAGGAGCCGCCGTGAGCAGCAAAGATGCAGAGCAAAGTTACTAGAATAGGTTACTAGAAATACTACTCTAGTAACCTTGGCGCAGAGGAGCCGCCGCGAGCAGCAACAACGCTCGAAGACGTTTAAAATATACGCGGGGAAATTTGAGTAAATAATTTTTGTGTCTAGTTTGGACAACCAATGAGAATGCATAAGGCCTCAAAACTTGATCCTGATTGGTTTATTACCCTATGACGTAGTTGTGTTGTTACCGGCAAGTTATAAAGTAAAACTGACAGTAAAAATTTTTTGATATACTTTGTATCAAAAATACAGTTTAATGCATATCCTGATGTCATATTGAGCATTATTTCGAAGAATCAATCAATCATATATAGAATAAAAATTGATTGTTATTTACTAGCGGGAAAATTTAGAAGTACCGAGGTGACCTCTATTGAGATAGACTAATATCACACATCGATACTAGTGTTCGATAATGGCGGTAAAATTTTTAAATTTGAATAAATTAAATTTATGAAAGAAAAAATTTAATAATTATATATCCCTGACAAATATTTGTTTCTTCTGTAACAATCGATATATACGTATCGCGATTTAACCATTATTTTTTTTATTATTTTTTTCTTTCAAAAAGGGTTTACCAAACTACACCCCAACTCTTCTCATCGAGATCCTTTCACTTTTCGCAGGTACCTATGTAAGTGCGTGCACGATGAGTAAGGATAGACGAAGATCGACAGACATGATAATATACCTGTCTTCCTCTCCCTCTCTCTCTCCATCAAAAGGGACAGAGTATAACAATACAGTTTTTAGTTATTATTTTAGTTAGTTAGTATTTACAATACAGTTATAAGAGAGTGTGTATGTGTGTGTGTGTACGGGTGTAGTACCCAAAAACGAGTTTAGCTGCGACTCAGCGGGACACCTGCACGTGCGCACCGGACTTCTAATTAAAATTCAAATATACATAAAGATTCTATGACCATCTCATTTCCATATTCCGAGTCACCTATGACATTTCGAAAGTCACCCGGATCTATGTACTTCCAATAGAGCATTTACTCATCCGCTGTTGTTTACACAAAAATAATATGATTCAATTTCCATATATGGACTTTTCTAATTTTTAGAAAGGTACCTAAGCCGGATCCATGTACTTACTCATCATGTTCTTGTCCGAAATGATGAGATGGACCGGTTGGTTGCATAAGAAAACCTATGACTTTCCCATCAAAATTAGACTATATAAACTGCCGAAAATCTAACGAAGGCAGTCAATCGCTAATCTGAACTAACCTCTGTCGGATCGCGAGTCACTCGCTCCGAAGTTCTATAAGTTGGAAATCTCGGATTAGTTCTATCAGCCCAAGTCCGACTAGTACCGCGAATCAGAGATAAAATCTTAATCGTCCACGTGACGGTCCACTGCCTAGGCAATCGGGCTCCTTGGCCAAATACCTAGATTTTAATCTTGCAAAAATCGCGGTCGATTCGACTCACCAGGATCATCGGTCTCGTGACGGTCTATAGCCTAGGAAACCAGACTCCTAGATCGAAATCCTAAATAAAATTAAATACTCATACTCGTACTCGACAGATAGGGGAGTGTATCCGCTTGGCACCCCAGTAGCTCCGAGTCTGAAAAGTGCATCAAATTCCGCTGAGTAAAATCCCTAAGCCACGGGCAGGGTCCCAGCGAATCAAACAAAAACAATTCCGCGATCATAAATTGAAAGTAGTGACTTGTGAGAGAGTGTGATCAGCGAGATTGTAAACCACCTCAAGCTGAGTGATAAGTTAATTATAATTGTTAATTTTAGTACACACATGTAAAACAACATTATAATTTTATAAGAATATACAGATTCTTTTCGCTTTTTTTTTTAAATCATCTTTCTCTTATTTATACCTCTTACTCTAACATTCCTAAGTCAACGGGTACAGAAAGAGACAGACGTAAAAGAACAGGGACTTCTCGAGGGCCCATATTCACCTACCTGCTTCCCTCTCGTTTTAAAATCCCTGACCTACCCTAAAGCCACGCAGGTCAACGATCGGGATTGTCTATCGTACTTCCTCTCGGTACAAAATGGACTTATTTAGTAATCAAAACTTGCCAAACATTAAACATTCTCACACTAGCCACGTGACCGTCCTATTAGGTTCCTTGGTTGAGTAATAGAATAAATATTGTGCGTAATTTTACTAAATAATTTACTAATAATAACTCTTTGCCGGTCGCCTTCACTCTCTCCGATCGTGACACTTCAAAATCAATTAAGCAATTCGTTTTAAACTTAGGATATATATATATATATATATATATATATATATATGTATAAAAAATTAATCAACATATTTAAAACAAATATTAATAAGGAATTATACTCTTGGCGGTAAAAATTAAAAATTCAAAAATTATACATACCTGGCAAATATTTTTTTTATCTTAAACTTAAAATATATTGAAAATGAAACTAATTATTTTTTATTTATCACTTATTTCTATAAATTATTAGGATTAACTTAATCTATCAATTTTATTAAAGGTTAAAAAATAAAAAATTAAAATATTATTAATTCAAATTAAAGTTTTTATTGAGTGTTTATAAACCAATCTTTTAACATTTTTACATTTTCAAGTGCACATGAATAATGATTATTATTATTTAATTGGCAATGATATTTACAAAAATTATTGTTGAATAATTTTAAATTTTTAAGCGCGCGACATTTGAAGTCATCTAAATCAATTACAATTTTATCATGTTCAATGAAATCTTTTATCCATAACTTTTTTTCATAACCCTTCACGTAAATATATTTAAAATATCGCGTTACATAATTAATTACTTCATTTAGATTATAATATGATGTATTTTCAGCATTCCAGTTAATTTTATAATAATAATGTGTTACCCAAGTATTTAGACGTTGATATTGATGTGATAATGATTTCCAGTGATAAGGTGGCTTAAATAATGTTCATGATAACTCTTTAATATCATCAATTACATGTTGAATTGTAATTGTAGCAAGTTCTCTCACGATAAACTGAATATCGAGACCTCTGAATCCCTGTACATCCAGTATCATTTCCATTTTTACAGCTTGTATCACAATGACAGTCAACAAACAACTGAAGTATTAAAAAATTCAGCTCAACTATTTTTTTATTATTTCCCCACCACTCTATTTTTTAATTAATTTGATTGGCTTAAAAAATTCCTTTGTTCTATTTTTTAACTGCGCAGTTAGAATGTTCTAGAATATTAATTTTTTGACGGTGACTCATCCAGTTCCGAGAAAAAAACTTTCCATTGTTATTTTAACTGCGCAGTAGAATATTTATTTTTAGATGGTGACTCATCCAGTTCCGAGAAAAAAACTTTCCATTGTTATTTTAACTGCGCAGTAGAATATTTATTTTTAGATGGTGACTCATCCAGTTCCGAGAAAAAAACTTTCCAATGTTATTTTAACTGCGCAGTAGATATTTATTTTTAGATAATGACTCACTCGATTCTATTTTTAGATCATGACTCATCTAGTTAAAATTTTAACTGCGTAATAGATGACGTCAAACTTTCCGTTGCGCCATCTAGATCTTAGGTTATGTCGATGCAATTTAGGGAATTTTTGTTCTTGACTGGGGAATTATTGTCATTTTCTAGGGATTTTTTCAAGTTTCCTGTAATTTTATTTGATAAGGTTGGTACTTTTGAGAACTAGAAACTTTCTACTGCGCAATTGATGAGTCACCCCCCCCCCCCCCCCACCTATAAAAGTACAGCGCGAGAGCATACTTCACAAAAAGAAGTTCAAGTTCTCTCAATGAAGTACGAATCTCTGCTCAAAATATCTCCAACGATTTGAAGTTCTTTGCGTGCGCGTTTTAAAATTTTTTTTCTAAAAAATTTTTTATAATAAAAAAATTTCAATAAACAATTTATTAAGTGTCTATTTGAACAATATATATATAAATTTTTAAATGAACAATCGGAGTGATTTTTTAAAAATTTATATAATACTAGTGTAGTGATAAACAATTTTTAAGTGGTTATTTGAACAATATATAAATAATCTAAGTGTTTCAATGATAAATATTTTTATGAACCATCTTAGTGATTTTTTAAAAATTTATTTTTTTATAAACTAATTAATTTATATAAAAACTACTTAATAAACAATACTAGTGATGAACTTTCAAGTGTTATTATAAGCAGTGACTTTATTGATGAACTTTTAAAAATGGCACAAAATCATTTTATTGCGGCGCTTCAGCGTCCAGTAGATTCAATAATTAAATCATTTAATGATTTATGTGATAAGTCATTAGCTAAAAAACATTGTCAGAAGTCTTATCAAGTGTGCGCTGATCCAATAAATTACTTCAACGAGATCTTGCTAGATCCGCAAATAAATGTTCAAGTCAGAAGAAGTGTACGAGCAAATATTGTACTTTTGTACTGGTATGCAGATCAATTTGCACAATTGAGTGGAGAAGTAACTGGTGGTGACTTGCGTGCAAACTGACGTCTCATCAACTGGCAAGATCTTGAAAACGCATTCTCAAATAATATTAGATCAGGATGCGTGATAAATCAAGCTCATACTGATCTTCGTGCTTTTCTTGATGATGCTGGAGACGTTTTCATTGAAAAAGTTGAAAATATGCTCAGAGATGTTGCTGGGCTTGAAGTAAATGTTGATTTGATTTGCAAATTTCAAAATGTAAAAGCTGATAATGTCATCGAAAAAGCGAAGTCATTCAACACAAAGAGCCGAGACATTTTACCCGAAACATCTCTTGCTACTTGGTATCAGGATCACGTCAACGATAAATTATTGAATAAAGTCGAGGAATTCAATCAAAAGGATTCTGGGTGGAGTTTAACTGAAATCCACAGTTTGATCATTACAATGTCGAGATATGCGCCTCTTCAAGCTGGAGATTCAACGTTTGTGGAACTACCCAAGGACATCCAGGCTAAAAAAGCAGTATTAAATATTCAGAATTTTGATGAATACTGTTTTCTCTGGAGCGTTGTAGCGGCATTACATCCTGATAACAGTAATCCTATAAGAAAAACATCATATTCTCACTGTTCAGTCACGAGCTTGATTAATTTAAATCAAGCTTCATGCATTTCCGCTCGGTTCGGGAGAAGCCGAGCTCGCTACTGACTGAAGGTCAGAATAGTGCCGGGTCACTCGTCATTTGGGCCCGGCAGATACAATTTCTAACTCAGGATCGTGTCAAGACGTCCTGAGAACCCGCTACAAGCTGACCAATCACAAAATTCGTTTTATATTGGTCAGCCTATGAGAGAGCTCGCTATCAACTGCTACCTTTTGGCGCGCTTTTAAGCCAATAGGAAAATTCGTTATATGCAGCAAGGCTGCCACGTCGACACCAAGCTTCTCGACGACTCAACGACGCTACCATCTTTTTTCATTCTACAACTATCTGTCTAACCGCTTCGCTCAGAGATTCTACAACGTGTCTTTGCTACGTGCAACCTCGTGCTTGAACCGCTTCGCTTATTAACTTGTGTGAAACTAAATCAAATCGCTACGCTAAATTATCCTCAATACTTAGACAGTACATCAAGGCTGCTATTTATTGAGAATAAATAAATTGTTCTTGTGACGATAATTAATTGTTAATTAATTATCATTGAAGTAACCGCTACTGACCACGTGTCAATTTTTATACGTGACTAAAATAACTGACTTGCATTCGCTATCGCGTGTAAATTTATCTAGTCGCATTCGCTATTGTATATATTTCTTATAATTTTAAGGTGTAAATCAGTGTAAATAAATCTATAATTTATTTTATAATAAAATCTGTGTAATTTTTTAATTGTTTAGCAAAACTCGCCTAAACCAGATCCATTAGTTTATTCGCTCATTTTACATTTTGGTCCTTCGAGCCGGATCTGGCGAAATTTAAACAATTAAAAAATTATTTTAAATTAAAAATCAAAAAAAATTGTGAGAAAAAAAAAGTGTAGTGTCAGTTCTGTGTCGTGAAAATCGCTAAGTGCCGTGAGCATTGCTGAGCACTGCTAGAGTGCTGCCCAGGGTGATCTATTTTACACACTGGTGTAAAATGACTTTTAAAACAGAAAAGATCGAAAACTTAGCGTCGGTTTCACGTCATCGCGTCCATTTTGTGTGCCACGTATTAACAAGATGGCCGCCGAAGCTCAAATCGCTCTTCAAATGCAACGCATCGACACGATGCGCAATATGTCCAACCGCTTGACTGACGCTGTACTCGCTACCCAAGGTGCCGCCGCCATTGACGCTGAACTCGCCATCCTGACGGAGTTGTGGAACCGCTTCAATTCGACTCACGAGAGGCTATACGAAGACGTACCTGAGATCATTACCAACGAATATCATACAGGTAACGCTTATGAAACCGCTAACGTTGCTTATACCTCTCTTAAAGTGAGACTCAGCGCTGCTAGACCCGCTCCAGAACCTGCTCATGAAGTTCAGCCCGCTAATCATGATCAGACCGCTTACTTTGGTGGAGTTCACAAGTCTAACTTGCCACAAATCAAGCTGCCAACTTTCCAAGGGTCGTATGACGAGTGGGACTCGTTCAAGGACTTGTTCACGTCACTAGTCATCAATGAAGATTCGCTGACCGGGTCGCAAAAAATGCATTACCTGAAGACGCAGGTAAAAGGTGAGGCCGCTGCACTACTCGCTAATCTCCAGATCACAGATGACGCTTTCCAACCCGCTTGGGAGTTGCTGAATACTCGCTACACAAATCCACGTCGATTGCTCGATATGCATATCGATGATTTGCTGGATCGCCAACCGCTAACGTCACATTCTGCTGCCGATCTGGATGCGCTTCTACTCGCCAACAAAAAATCGCTGGACGCTATCGCTGCATTGGGAATTCCAATTAGTGAGTTGGACCCCTTTTTAATTCGCTTGACTGTTCGCTGTTTGCCTTCAGATTTGAGAGTGGAATGGATGGCTTCGCTTGGGTTATCCAATGAGTTTCCCACTTACCAACAGCTGCACGATATGCTCAAGGCCAAGGTTCGTGCGTGGGAAAACTCAGAGATTGGCGCGAAAATAACCTCTACGCAATATAAGAGTGCTAGTGAGAGACCATCATCACCAAAGTCTTACGCTAAGTCAGCCGCTACAACCAAACAAGTTAAGTTTGTGAGCAATAAATCCGCTACTCCTGCCAGATCAACGCCATCTACATCCACTGGTTCCGCAAGTTACGTCGCTTTCACTCCTAAGGATCGTACGAGTGAACCGGGCATGTGCCCAATCTGCAAGGAGAAGCATTTCGTTCTCTTTTGCCCCAGCTACCAGAAGGCGTCGCCACTGAACCGAAGAACGATTGTTCAGCATTACCGCTTATGCTTCAACTGTTTGGGACGCCACCGCTACGCTGATTGCAGGACTAAGCAGAAGTGCCGCCATTGTGATCAGCCACATCATACGTCGACTCATCTTGACGATGGTGCTGCCGCTAAACCAGCACAGGACGCTCCTGTAGCTGACCCAGGTAACAAATAGTTCCAATTTTGGTAACTTTTGGTTTGAATTCGCTAACTTAGTCTGCTTTCAGCTCATTCGCTCAATGTTTTACTCGCTACCGCTATTGTTAAGTTGAATTCACTAACAGGAAGTACATGTACAGCCCGTGTACTTATTGATCAAGGATCGGAGTTATCCTTCGTGACGCATTCGCTAATCAAGAAGCTAGATATTCAACTCAGTAAAGCAGCTGTACCATTACGTGGAATTGGTAATGTGTCAGCTGGGCATTCGCTTGGGTCATGCAAGATGACGCTGCATTCGCTACACAACAACGCTTCTATTACCATCGAAGCTCATGTGCGTGCTCTATTGACTGTAAACTTACCGTCATTTACGCTAACTAAAAAGAAGAAATGGCCGCATATAACTGGGCTACAACTCGCTGATCCAGACTTCTTGACATCACGACCTATTGACATCATTCTGGGTGCAGCACCAGCTGCACATATAATAAACGCTAAAATACGAAAAGGAAGTGACAATGACCCAATCGCTCAGTCAACATCGCTTGGCTGGATCATATATGGATCTGTGGACACCGCTACATCAAAATTGACCGCTTATGGTCATCATGTCGCTGTTGATGATCAACTACAAGACTTGTTGAGCAAGTTTTGGTACCAAGAAGAGCCACAGACAGAATTCGCTACAAGCTATACTGAAGAAGAAGAAGAGTGTGAACAACACTTTGTCAATACACACTACAGACAGTCTGATGGTCGATATGTCGTTCGCTTGCCGCTTAAATCTTCGCCAAGTCAACTGGGTGATTCGCTCAGAGCTGCACAATACGCCTTACTACGTCTTCGCAAACGATTGGAAGCTGATCCAGTCTACAAGAAGTTGTACTTCGACTTCCTGAAGGAGTATGAAGACTTGGGACACATGAAACGTCTGAAATTAAAGGAATTACCACCGAACAGCTACCTGTTGCCTCATCATGGGGTTCTGAAAGAGCAGAGCACTACCACCAAGCTCAGGGTGGTATTCAATGGGTCCTGGAAAACTACATCTGGCGTATCTGTCAACGAGATACTCCATGTGGGCCCAAAGATCCAAGTTGACATCAGTGATGTACTTATTCGCTTCCGCTGCCATCGCTATCTCTTCGCTACTGACGTTACAAAAATGTTTCGTCAAATTGCAGTTGACAAGGAAGATCATCATCTACAGTGCATACTCTGGTTTGACGAAGATGACATCCCAATAGTATTTGCACTCGCTACTGTGACTTATGGAACAACATCGGCTCCATATCTCGCTGGAAGAGCACTCTTACAACTCGCTGAAGACGAAGGGAATAAATTTCCGAAGGCTGTCGAACCGCTAACTAACACACGCTATGTTGATGACATCTATGGAGGTGCAGATGAACTCGCTGAGGCAATCCAAGTTGCTCTCGACACAAAAAATATGTGTGCCACAGGATGTTTTCCGCTTGCCATGTGGGCAAGTAAATTAACTGAATTACTCTCTCAAGTCGCTCCAAGTGAAACCCAAGAAGATACACCAAGAGAGCTTGGGGATACTACAGTAAAAGTGCTCGGGCTAACCTGGAATTCAACACAGGATAAATTCCGGTTCGGCTATTCGCTTCCAGAAGCATCACCAACAACTAAACGCACAATTTTATCTGAAATTGCTCGCTTGTTTGACCCACTGGGTTTCTTGGCACCGATCATCGTGAAAGCCAAGATGTTCATGCAGAAGTTCTGGCTGCAGAACTTTGACTGGGATACTACGCTATCACCGTCGCTTCTTCAAGAATGGAATTTGTTTCGAGATGAACTACATCAGATCTCGAAGATTCAGATACCTCGCTGGAATCATGTAAAAAATGGTGTATCAATCGAATTACATGGATTCTCTGACGCTTCACAACTCGCTATGGCTGCTGTAGTTTATCTAAAAGTTACTGACGCTACTGGAAGTTCCGATATTTCGCTAGTGTGTGCTAAAACACAAGTTGCACCACTGAAGCCTATAACTATACCAAGAATGGAGCTCAATGCCGCTGTCTTACTCGCTCAACTGGTACTCTACGTCAAGAAGGTTTTGAAACTTGAAAACGTTCCAGTTTTCATGTGGACAGACTCCGCTGTATCCTTAACGTGAATACGAAACAACCCAGCTAGATGGAAAGTCTACATTCGCAACAGAGTTACCAAGATTCAAGAATCGCTACCAAGTGTCAACTGGGATTTTGTTCCTGGGAAACTTAACCCAGCTGACTGCGCTTCAAGAGGTCTAACAGCAGCCAAACTAGAACAGCATTCGCTATGGTGGACGGGACCAAAGTGGCTCAGTCAATCAAAAGATAACCGGCCATCTTTTGCTATCCCTACGCAGACGGTATCACATCTTGAAGAACGTCCAGGTCTGGTTTTTACCATCTTCAAGGCAGATTCACACCCGCTATACACGCTACTAGAAAAATTCTCTAAGTTGTCACCATTACTTCGCACGCTTGGAATCTGTCTTCGTGCCATCGCTAAATTTAAAAAAGTGCCACAGTCCTCACTGGACACACCACTCTCTACAGTTGACCTAAAACTCGCTAAGACTTTGCTGATCAAGTATACTCAAAGTCAGTACTATTCGCAAGAGCTGAAGCTATTGAAAGATGGTGATTCTCTACAGCGAAATCATCATCTCGCTAAATTGATTCCCTACGTCGACTACAACGGAGTACTCAGAGTCGGCGGTCGCTTGAAGAATTCGCTGCTGGATGATGAACAGAAAAATCCAGCCATTTTACCAAGGTCGTCACGCTTAAGTACACTATTGATAGATCATTCGCATCAAAGAACATTCCATGGGGGAACTCAATTGACTCTCGCTGATCTACGGAGATCTGTCTGGATAGAAGGTGGTCGAGTTCCAGTCAGATGACATATTCTTCGCTGCGTCGTGTGCACGAGACATAGAGGTGTTCGTGCACAACAATTAATGGGACAATTGCCATCCGCTCGTGTAAGACCATCTAAAGCATTCTTACACACTGGAATAGACTACGCTGGGCCAGTAACACTGAAGACTTTCCAAGGTCGAGGTGCCAAAACCTATAAAGGATGGATCGCTGTGTTTGTATGTCTCGCTACGTCCGCTATACACTTTGAAATTGTCACCGACTACTCTACTGACGCTTTCGTCGCAGCGTTTAGAAGATTCACTAGTCAAAGAGGCGCCTGCAGTATCCTATACTCGGACTGTGGTACAAATTTTGTAGGAGCAGACGCCACGCTAAAGAAAGAATTCGCAGCAGGATCGAGGCAACTAAAGGAACTTCAGTATTTACTCGCTACAAATGGCACAGACTGGAAGTTCAACCCACCAAGCGCTCCTCACTTTGGTGGCAAGTGGGAAGCAGCCGTAAAGTCAATCAAGTTCCATCTCATACGAACTATTGGTGAATCGCTATTGACTTACGACCAACTCGCTACAGTCTTAACACAGATTGAGGCTGTGTTAAATTCGAGACCGATCGCTCCTCTATCTGAAGATCCTGCAGATTTAACCGCTCTAACTCCTGGACATTTTCTCATTGGTGAACCGCTTATCGCTGTACCTGGGCCCTCGCTACTGGAAAATAGTTCAGCTGCGTTGTCACGCTGGCAACAATTACAACAAATGTTCCAGAGATTTTGGAGTAGATGGTCATCAGAGTACCTGCAACGTCATCAATCTATTTCGAAATGGCATAATCCGCAAAACAACATCAAAGTGGGTTCATTAGTCTTGTTGACTGATGAAAGATTCCCACCATCGAAATGGCCGCTTGCTCGAGTACTCGCATTACATCCAGGCAGAGATGGCCTGACTCGAGTAGTCACGCTGAAGACCGCTACCACGGAACTTGTACGACCAATCGCTAAGCTGTGTGTACTACCAGTGCACTCTCCAGATGACAATCCAGTCGACACAGTCGCCAGCACTGGGGAGAATGTTCAGTCACGAGCTTGATTAATTTAAATCAAGCTTCATGCATTTCCGCTCGGTTCGGGAGAAGCCGAGCTCGCTACTGACTGAAGGTCAGAATAGTGCCGGGTCACTCGCCATTTGGGCCCGGCACATACAATTTCTAACTCAGGATCGTGTCAAGACGTCCTGAGAACCCGCTACAAGCTGACCAATCACAAAATTCGTTTTATATTGGTCAGCCTATGAGAGAGCTCGCTATCAACTGCTACCTTTTGGCGCGCTTTTAAGCCAATAGGAAAATTCGTTATATGCAGCAAGGCTGCCACGTCGACACCAAGCTTCTCGACGACTCAACGACGCTACCATCTTTTTTCATTCTACAACTATCTGTCTAACCGCTTCGCTCAGAGATTCTACAACGTGTCTTTGCTACGTGCAACCTCGTGCTTGAACCGCTTCGCTTATTAACTTGTGTGAAACTAAATCAAATCGCTACGCTAAATTATCCTCAATACTTAGACAGTACATCAAGGCTGCTATTTATTGAGAATAAATAAATTGTTCTTGTGACGATAATTAATTGTTAATTAATTATCATTGAAGTAACCGCTACTGACCACGTGTCAATTTTTATACGTGACTAAAATAACTGACTTGCATTCGCTATCGCGTGTAAATTTATCTAGTCGCATTCGCTATTGTATATATTTCTTATAATTTTAAGGTGTAAATCAGTGTAAATAAATCTATAATTTATTTTATAATAAAATCTGTGTAATTTTTTAATTGTTTAGCAAAACTCGCCTAAACCAGATCCATTAGTTTATTCGCTCATTTTACACTCACTTTAGCTTTATATTAAAATATGAAGGTATAAAATTTCCAATCACTTTAAATGACATCCCCAAATTAGAAAAATTAAATAATTTACCAATTAATGTCTACGGTATCGAGTCAGAATTTTGCAATAAAAAATCCAATGAAAGTACAATAATTCCTTTATATCTAAGTAAACTCATAAACTCTGATAAAAAAGTTATTTATCTCTTAATGGTACAGCAGAATATTAAATTAAATGAATCAGATTTTGATATTAAAAATTTTCAACCTAAATGTCACTTTGCTTTGATCAAAGATCTTTCACGACTAGTTCGATCTCAAATTTCCGAGTCAACCTGTAAATTATTTTTTTGTGATAGATGCTTGAATCATTTTAGATATGATTATTCGTATGATAATCACAAAGCTGATTGTTTTAAGATGAATAAAGTCCATATGACATTTCCAAAAGATCAAATTTTAAAATTCAAAAACTACCGATATAAAGACAAGGTACCGTTTGTTGTATATGCAGACTTGGAATGTACACTAGAAACGACGCAAGGAGATGATGAAACTCAAAAGCATATTCCACGCAGTGTAGCATTTTATCAGCACTGCAGTAATGATAAGAAATTATCTAAATTTGAATTAAATCGTTCAAAACTTTGTATTGATTGGTTTATTTTAAAGTTAGAAAAATTAGCTATCGAGTATGAAGGATATTTAAAAAATCCCATACCAATGAAGCCGCTTACTAAACAGCAGCAAGAGACACATGATCAGGCAACTGTTTGTCATATTTGCGAAAAAATAATTACTACAAATACAGATAAGTGTTATGATCACTGTCATTTCTCTGGAAATTATCGCGGTCCAGCTTATAACGTATATTTATCCTGCAAATCCGCGACGGAGACGCGGAACAGCTCAATATATCGTATGAGGTCGCCCACGCGTAATAAATAAATAATAATAAATAACAATAAATAATAGTAAATGATCTTAAATATTAAACAATACTAGAGTTATAAATAGTAACTTCTTGGTGTGCCGTATGTGGTCACCCACGTGTGAAAATAATAATATTAAATAATAAAGGAAATAAATGAGTTTAAATATTTCCCTCAGATTAAAATAAATAATAAATTTTAAACAATAATAAAACTATGAATAATATTTAAATGTCGTGCCTGGACCAGCTCCTCAGGCTGGGTTAGTGCACGCAGGCGCCAGACCGTTTATCCTAAAACGGACAAAATCTAATTCAGGGGTAAATATACGAGGGAAAATCCGAGCAAGTGATTTGCGACAAAGCGGACAAACAATCGAGAAAATTAAAATAAATAATAAGAAAAAGAAAAATAGTAAATATATATTACAAATGATTATATCCAAATAATAAATAACATCAGAAAAATGAAATTTAGTAGTAGGAAAAGATCCAGGGAAAAGAAATATTAAACTTTCCCCGATAGCTGTTGGTTTCCGAGTTCCATTTTATATAAACAATATAAAATTATAATGTTACACAATATTCATTTTTTGGTAAATTTGGAACAATAATAACACTCGGTGCTTATCAACAAAAAAAAATACAATTACATAAATTCAGTAACCCAAATAAATAATATTTAAATATAATTTAAATTAATTAATAATATTAATTTTAATACCAAATAAAAGAAATAATTATTTCACTCAGTTTCATTCAATATAATAAATAATAATAATTCTCTTATTTCATTTTACTCTCTCAGCACTGGTGAGAGGGAGAAAGACACGGAATTTATTCTCACTCTCACTCAAAAATAATAAATTCCTTAGTATAAATTTAATTTATAAATTTTTAAATAAAACTATCAATAATAATTTTCAGACCGCCGGGGTAAACAGATAATCAAAAATAAAAGAAAATAATGTCACGCAATTATTTTAAATAATAACAAACATAAATAATAATTAATAATATCGTATAGATATTTTAAATAATACAAAGAATAATAATTATAAAGACTCTGGAATTCTCACCCAAGTGGTGATGTCAGTACTTGAGGAATTTTTCTCAAGTACTGTATGCGCTCTATAGCTATATATACTATAGTTGTAGATATAGGTATACCGGCAACGCTTCACCGCGTTGCACTCAACTCAAATATACCTATATATATGCGCAACAATACAACCACCAATGATAACTGACAATAATTAACTATAATTATAAACAATAGGAATCATGTATCATCCAGTATCAATTTATTTAATAATTAATTTTCACCACCGCGGCGACCAACAACTACCGGGGGGGGGGGGGGGTACCAACAAAGTACTTACTCAAATCAGCAAAAATCAGCAAAAATAATAAATTACGAAAAACGATCACTATATCTCTCTCTTCAAAATTATCTTTTTATTTTTAGTAACCGAACAACAATGTCGAGCAAATTACGTCCGTGCACACGGCTATCCCGTATCTTTCTGAATTAATTATCTAAACCTCCACCTGTTGGTCGTCGCACACATGTCACCACCGTCGCCCTTAATTTTTATTATAATTACATTTGTCAGCCCTGGGTCTTACTTAAATAAAAAATATAAATTATAAAAACAATTCCTGGACATCTGAATGATACATACTTAATTAATTAAATATATGACCTATTTATTTACAACTTATTACTATTTTTATTTTACCCGGTACTGAAATAATAATTATTCAAAATTATTAAATTGACGTCGGGATTATAGCCGAGGTATCGATTTAACGTTACCCGGCGGTCAATTTTCAATGAGATGATAACCATTGTTGGGGCATAATGTTGCGCCGAATTGCGCATCCCAACTATGACAAAATTATAAATAATTAATTAAAATTTACAAACATCAACCTTTGTATTTTTAAATTATAAAAATAAATAAATCCACACACGTGCTCTCTCATACTCTATGCGCATGCGCTAGCACTGTGCACGGACTGCTGTCTCCATCGGCGAAATGGCGGAATGCCCGCGCAACGACTCAAATTTAAATACAAAATTAACATTTTTAACTTAGAACTAATTAAAATTAAATAATTTAAATCGTTACCTGACAAGCTCATATATCTTGTAATGTCAATTATCCAAAGTCTCATGTTATACCCATAGTATTTCACAATTTATCCGGCTATGATTCACATTTTTTAATTAAAAGTCTAGCTACATTAATTAAAGGTGGTGTAACTTTACCACCAATTAATAAAGAAAAATATATATTTTTCACAAAATCAATAGAAACTACTTCAGTGTCATTACGCTTCATAGACTCATTCAGATTTATGGCGTCAAGCCTTGAAAAATTAGCTTCTTATCTTGGTGATGATGAAAAGCTTATAACAAAACTTCTCTATCCTGATCCAGATGAATTTAAATTAGTTACTCGCAAAGGCATATTTCCTTATGAATATATTTCAAGCATCGACAAACTTAATGACAAACAATTGCCTGATCAAGTATCATTCTTCTCAAAATTAACAAATGGAAGTGTCTCTGATGAGGATTATTTTTTTGCTCAGCTAGTCTGGAACAAATTTAACATCAACACACTAGGAGAGTACTCAGATTTATATCTTAAAACTGATGGACTTCTTCTAGTAGATGTGTTTGAAAATTTTAGAAAAAGCTGCTTCAAAACTTATAATCTAGACCCGTTTTTCTACTATACTGCTCCTGGTCTATCTAATGATGCAATGCTAAAATACACTGGTGTGGAACTTAAGCTTTTAACTGATCCTGAAATGGCACTTTTTATTGAAAAAGGCATCAGAGGCGGAGTCTCACAATGTACAAACCGATATGCTGCTGCAAACAATCGGTACATGGGTGAGGACTGTGATCCAAGCAAAGCTGAATCATATTTAATGTACTATGATGTAAATAACTTGTATGGTGCAGCAATGAGTATGCCACTGCCGACTGGTTCATTTGAGCGGGTGGAAAATGTTGATGATAATGTAGATAAATTTTTAAATGATGATGATGATACAGGTTATATATTAGAAGTAGACTTAGAGTATCCAGAAGGTTTACATGAGCTTCGCAAGGACTTACCTTTGTGTCCTGAGCACTTTGTACCACCAGGATCCAAACAATCAAAATTATCAACAACTTTGTATGATAAAAAAAAATTATATAATACATTATTAAAATTTAAAACAATGTCTAGAGTTAGGATTAAAATTAACAAAAGTCCTCAGAGTACTAAAGTTTAAACAATCACCTTGGTTCAAATCATATATTAATAAAAACACTGACTGTAGAAAATTAGCAAAAAACGAATTTGAAAAAAATTTATATAAACTCGTGAACAACGCTGTGTTTGGTAAGACTATGGAAAATGTAAGAAAGCATAAAGATGTGCAATTAAAAACCGAATGGGAGGGTAGATATGGTGTCAAAGCATTAATATGTAAGCCAAATTTCCATAGTCTTACCATGTTTGATAAAGTTATGGTAATTGTTGAGATGAAAAAAGTTAAAGTCTGTTTCAATAAACCTATCTATGTGGGCTTTTGTATTTTAGATTTGTCAAAAATATTTATTTACGATTTTCACTACAATTATGTAAAAACGAACTTTAAAAATGATGAGTCCAAATTAATGTACACAGACACAGACAGTCTCATCTATCATTTCACTGTACCAGATGTCTATAAAATTATCAAACGTGATATCTCAAAGTTTGACACCTCTGAATACTCCGCTGATAATGTATATAATATGCCATTAGCCAATAAAAAAGTCCTGGGTCTGATGAAGGATGAGAATAATGGTGAAATTATAACTGAATTTACTGGCGAAATTATATGCATTTAGAACATATAAAAATAAAAAGGCCAAAAAGCGAGCCAAGGGAGTCAAGGGTCCTACGCTGAGAACAATTACGTTTGATAATTTTATGCAATGTTTAGATAATCATGTGACTTTAACTAAGAAACAATATTTAATCAAATCAAACAAACATGATGTTAGGACAATTGCGCAAAATAAAATTGCATTGAGTTTGGCTGATGATAAGCGCCAGCTCATTGACGGCAGCCACGACACCCTACCATGGGGTTATGAAAATAAGAAAGTAACTGTAGATGATGATGATGGAGAGATAATAATTAAAAAAAGTAAACTCATGTAATTAAATAAAAGAGAACTTATTTGAATAAAAAAAGTAAATATTATTTTTAAGTTTTTGTAAAATTAGTTTTAAGGTTTGAAAATAAATGTATATATACATTAAAAAATTTTGTTTTTATTTATTAGAATATAAGATTACATAATAAGTTTTACAGGTCTGATTTATCAATCCAGGTGTTGTGAGAGCTGTCGAAGCCGAGCCACTTTACACATAATTTATTTCCACGTTTTTTTATAATTTTTTCTATTAGATAGACATCTGGATGCTTGACTTTGCTGTTCTTTAACATAAATTCCACCTTCAATTGGCTTATCCTGATAGTCTACAAGTTTGTATGTTGTTGGATTTGTATTTTGCACTGTCTTGATTGTAAAAATTTCAGTAGTCCAGTTGGGTGTGTAGCCTTTTTCAAACACATGTTTGTACTTGCTGATACGAACTTTGTCTCCAACTTTGAATTTATTTTTCCGTGCTTGCCGCTTAGCTTGAAGAGGTTTATATATTTTTTTAAATATCTGCTTCTCATTTTCAACAGTAACATCAATAGGTTCCAGTTGAATAGTACGATGTTTTCTAGTATTATATTTGTGTATCAAATCTTCCAATATATCAATCCACTTATAATTTCCACGAGTCGTGAATTGACGCCACATATTATTCCTAAGCGTTCGATTAAAACGTTCGCATATTGATGCCTTCAAGTTGCTGAATGTTGAGTACATGTTGATGCTTTTACGTTTCATAAGTTCTTAAAATTCTTTATTGTAAAATTCTTTGCCTTGGTCAATATGCAGATTTTCTGGTACACGTTCTTGTTCAAATATAGATTTCATTGCACTAGTGACATCACTGCCACTTTTACTTTTAATCGGTACAGCCCAAGCATACTTTGAAAAAATATCTATGACAGTTAGCAGATATTTGTTTCCTTTATTAACTGTTGCATAAGGAATCATTTCAACTAGATCAGCTTGCCAAGTTTCATCAAGTGCTCGTATGTCAACATGACGACGTTGATAATTTCTTCGTGCTGGTCTGTGCAGCTCATACGCTATTACTGATTTTTTGTCCTCCATTGTCAACAAAAATTTTAGCTTCCAGTTCTTTTATTCTATGTGTATTTCTATTGATTAATTCTTTCCGTGACTTTATACGTTTCATTATAACTTTCAATTCTTGATTTTCTTTTCTTAAAAGCGTCACAATAGAGTCCAGTATTGCCATTTGATAGTGCAAGTGTGAAATGATCTCTGACTGATCATTCCTCATCCTATTATACAATAGAGACAGCTCTTTGTGTACAAGATCACGTGTAAATTTGACAGTTGCTGCATCATTATCTTCAGCAGGTTTGCTAACATGACACAGTCTCTTGCTCTTTACATCATACTGTCCGTCAACAGTTACTTGAAATTCTCGTCCAGATGGTCCTGGTGGTCAACTGATTGCCGCACCAGTTGGTAGCGAACGTCCAAATATATCGATACTCATTTTTGCTCTTTTGACTTCAACAGTTGGCGAGTAAATGACATAAATTTGATGCAGCGGCAGCTAATAAATTATTCCTGCTTCTCGTAGCTCTTCGATAATTGATATGATTTCATTGGTGTGACTTGGATTCCCAGCTGCTTGAGATGCCATGAGTAAACGAAGACGGTCGACTAGCTCATTTGGATCATCCCAGTAGACATAATCCATACGTGCTTTTTTCTTTTTGGCAATCATAAAATCTGGTAATCCTTTACCTCTTGATAAGTTTGCATTTTTAGCAAGAAAATCAGCAATATAATTATAATACTTGATTGTCGAGTCTTCATAATAACTACCATCTGGCTTATAATTTTTTCTATGAGCGTTTGTCATCTTTATAATTTCAAGATATTTATTTTTATCATTTTGTGTGACTTTCGAATCATCAGGTGATTTTTTAAATAATAATTCCAATAAACCAGGAGTCACTGAGTAATTTTTATTTTTTATGTTAATCTCAGTATCATTAAAAGTTATTTCAGAATCACCAATGTAAAAATCATTGTACCATCGACGGACACCATATCTCAGATCTATATCTCTACTTTTTTTATACACTTTAGATAAATAAGACTTTATTTGACTGCTAGCTGGCTTAGCAGGGGTACTTGATGCAACAGGGGATATTTGTGTTTCTTCTAGAGTTCTGCTTCTATCTTCAGAGATAATACTATCATAATTACTTGCGTCATCAAGTTCTGTATCATTATTCACTGTTGAATTATTTTTTTTACTTCTTCTTTGACTTCTTGCTTGATTTTAGATGATTCGACTAGACTCTGCAGAGGTGTGATAATAGGCTTGAACATTTCACCCATTGTCTTCTCAGCTGTGTCTTTACCTAACTTAAGCATTCTATGCTTCCGTCGGATAGCATCACTAGCCTGAGATATCTGATGTAAGACATCTCGTTGCTTTGAAAGTTCCTCAGCCTTTATGTTGATGCGTTAGAGTTCACTTAATCTCTGATGACTATTTATCAAGTACAAGTTAATTTATACTAATAAAGTAGTCGAATCCTTTTCTATATCTTCCAGTATTTAGCTCACTGTCTTTGTCAATCACTACAAAATCATATTTACCATTCCAACATGTTGAACACAAGTCTTTGAATAAATTGTATGACATGTCAGTATTTACATGATCACCATCCACATGTTTTGAGTTCATCTCATCTTGACGAAAGAGAACTCTAAAATTCGCATTGTCAAGTATCAAATGTTTAGGGCCACGCGTATAAATCTGACAGTGGTAAAAACTGTCAACATCTTTATGTCGACCCATAAAAAAGTATGCTCTGATATGATCTTGTTTTTCACAAGCAACATCATCAAATATCATCAATGAGTTTGGTTTCACATCTTCTGGTATCAGTACTTCTTCGTGCTCGTTGAATGAAAAGAATTCAATACCTTCTATTGGTTTAAGTAGAGATTCTAAAAATTTATATTTCGGCTGGTTCAGAGATTTTGAGTAGAGATAAATATTATCAAATCTCAAGCCGTTGGGGTGCATGATGAGTGAAAGCAGAGCATTTGTTCTTCCACAATTTGATGGACCACAAAATATAGCACGAACACTGTTTGGCAATAAAGCACCGTGTCTCTTGACTTTTTTCACCCCCGTACCTTGAACAATTTGATCAAAATTTATTACTGGCAACTTGGCCTCTTGACTTTTAAACTCCATGATGATAGTTTGCGATCACAACATTAACTCACTCAGCGAGCTATAAGTACCAGGATTTATATCATTTTAAGTTGGCCATGATGTTGCTACTATAGAGAGCAGACGTGTAGAGACCAGTGGTAGAGGTTTCGTAAACAGTATAATCAATAAGCTACCATTTGAACTACATATACCAGGATACCAGTACTGTGGACCAGGCACAAAGCTAGCCAAGAGATTAGCTCGTGGAGATCCTGGAATTAATCCTTTGGATGCTGCGTGTAAAGAACACGATATCGCATACTCGTATAATCGTGAAAATTTGGTGGCACGTCACGAGGCTGATCAAATACTTGCCGAGAAGGCATAGCAACGTTATCAAGCAAAAGACGCTGGTATTGGTGAAAAAGCTGCTGCGTGGAGTGTAAATAAAATCATGAAGATGAAAAAAGATTCGGTATGGGGTTGAAGAAGAGAGTAGCTGGCAAGAGAAAGCCTAGCAAGAGAAAGCCTAGTAAGAAAAAGACTGGCAAGAGAAAGACTAGCAAGAGAAAGACTAGTGTAAAGAAACAAGTAGCACTGAGGCAAGTTGTCACAGCGGCCGAAAATTCCATGACTTCTGGAGGTGATCCAATTAAAACAGCGTTGAAAGGAGCTCGTCAGGCAGTTAAAAAATCTGGTGAGAAAAAAATATCCGGCTGCGACGAATCTTACCAGTTCTATCTAAAATTGGTGGTATACTACCATTTTTAATAGCACTTTTTGCTGGCTTGAGTGACACAGGAGCTTTAGCTGGAGGTGCAGCTGGTATAGCAAAAGCTGTAAATGATGCAAGTGCTGCTAAAAATCGATTGGATGAGAGCAAACGACATAATTTAAAAATGGAACAAATATTCATGGGTAAAGGCTTATACTTGAAGCCTTACAGATGTGGTATGGGTTTATACTTGAGACCATATCCAGTAGGCAGAGGATGCAAGTCAAAAAAAAAACAAGTAGAGCTACCACATCGAGCACTCACAAACATCGACTTACTAAAGTACGCTAAAGCTCTAAAAATTCCAAACTTTCGTGGTGTTTTTATGAGAAATGATTTACCTGAAACTGGACCAAGAAAAGATGAATCATCTATTATTAATCTTGATGATAAATTCGGACCTGGTACTCATTGGGTTGCATACAAGAAAAATAATGATACAGTTATTTATTTTGACAGTTTTGGTAATTTACAACCACCACAAGATCTTATGGAATAATTCGATGTTGGTAGCGTGAAATATAATCACAAAAAATATCAGGATTTTGATACAATTATATGTGGACATTTGTGTCTCAAATTTCTCACTGGACAACTATAAATTGATGTGACTCTGTGTATAACACATCAGTCATGGCTGAGTCATTCACATTAACGCTAACAGGATCCACATCCGAGTTGGAGGCGAACTGCTTCCCTCCAATAGAATTATCACCAACTAAAAATTATGTTCTGGGACTTGTAGAGTTATTAACATTTAATTCAATACCCAATATTGACGTTGTTGCTAATAAATTCTATGTCTCTTATCCCGTGGATAATATTGATATCGAAAAAATTGATACAAATAATGTTGATGAGAAAAAAATAGTCAAGAAAAAAAGAAATGCAGCAATAACTACAAAGTTTGATGACAATATCTCAGTGACAGAAAATGACTCAGTGAGTGAAAATAATATAGAAGCTGAAAAATATGGACATATTGAAGAGAGAGTCTTGACGATACCAACGGGAAGTTACGAGATAACTGACATTGAAAAATATATATTCAAAAGAAATTACGAAGACTCAGCATCAGCATCAAAGCCAATAATAATGAATTCAGAAGTGAAATTAAATGTAATCAATTTATAAATTTTACGCCTGAAGATTCTATTGGTCAACTATTGGGATTTACAAATCGGAAACTGATGCCACATAAAACTCACTCATCAGATTTACCAGTAAAGATAAAACTCAATGCTCTGAGAGTTGAGTGCAACATCACATCAGGCGCTTACATAAATGAGCACAAAGTTCACACTATTCATGAATTTTTTCCAAGTGTGCCACCAGGATATAAGATTGTTGAATTGCCATCTCACGTCATTTATCTACCGATCGCTGTACAAACAATACAAAATCTCAGACTGCGAATTGTCGATCAAGACGGAAAACTGGCTAATTTTAGAGGTGAGGCGATAACCATAAGACTGCATATAAAGTCTATAAAATAATGGGTATCGTGTATGAGACAAAAAGTGGTGCTGTGGTTGGTGACAATGGTTACTTTGATGTATCTATACCACTGAGTCTTTTGCTAGGATTTGCTGAAGATTACCATAAAGTTGTCATCAATGCAAAGCATGAGTTGATTTTAATAAGATCAAATGCTAATTTAAATGCATACATTGTGGCCACCCCTGCTGCTGGAGCTCATGCTGAAACTGTTAAAATTACGCTGCAAAAAATCGATTGGATTGTACCATATGTAACTATGGCTGATAAACAAAAAATTGAAGCCTTGAATTATATTACAAGTGATCCAGCTATCTCAATCAGTTTCCGGGCTTGGGAGATGTACGAGTATCCTCTATTGCCAAATACTTCGAAGCACATTTGGGCAGTTAGAACATCTACGCAGCTCGAGAAACCACGTTTTGTGATACTTGGATTTCAAACAGCAAGAAAAAATGATGCAACTAAAAATGCCAGCGTATTTGATCACTGCAACATCAGAGACATAAAATTATTTCTAAACTCTCAGAGTTATCCTTATGGAAATTTAAACCTCAACATTGCAAACAATCAATATGCTCTGTTCTATGATATGTATATGAATTTCCAAATTTCATACTACAACAAAGAACCTGAACCACTGCTGACGAAAAAAAAATTTTTGGAACAAGCACCACTGTATGTTATTGATTGCTCAAAACAAAACGAATCGATAAAATCTGGACCAGTGGATATTCGTCTGGAATTTGAATCTACAAATCAATTTCCTGTGCAGATATCAGCTTATTGTCTCATTATACATGATCGCATAGTCAAGTATAATCCTACAAACAGCATCGTACGAAAACTAATATGAAGACTGTTAAATTTAATCCAACGCTAACCATACATAACATGTATGTATGGAGATTTGCACACGAGCAAGCAAGAAAAGGCGAATGGGAACAAGCAGCAAGAGATCGAGAACGATTCAAACAAAGAATTAATAAATTTAATATAATTATTGAACCTGTATTAATTAAAAAACTTACGATTATAAATGAATAAACTTTTTTAATATTGATATACATTGTTTTTTTATTATTTATAACCTAAAATATACATTTAAGTCTTACATAACCTGAAATATTTTTTTCATTTCACATAACCTCAAATACATAATAAACTATAGATATTTTTTTCTTAACCTAAAATGTACATTTTAGTATTACATAACCTCAAATATACATTTAGTCTTACATAAAATATAGTCTTTTTTCTTAACATCAAAATATACATTTAGTCTTACATAAAATATAATTTTTTTTCTTAACCTAAAATATACCGTTAGAGCAATTTTTTTTTGAATGGATATGCAAAGCTATCAGGAATATCATCATGGAATATATAATGATCCCGACACCTTTGATAGCCAATCAAGTTTTCATTATTTTTTGATTCTTCAGGTAGTTTGTGCCAAGCAAAATCGATCTGCTGGGTTGCATTTTCAAGGATAAATATATCATCGAGACATGCAATATCTCGATCATCCATACACAGTAAATTTCTCGATTGATTGAAGATCTAAACTGACTTTTCGTATGTTGGTTGAATTCCATAAAAATGCCAGAACCAGCTCTTGAACTCTTGGACATTTTGAAATGCACATGAAGTATCCAATTTCTTTAAGTGATATGCATAATATGGACATTGATATTTCAAGTAATCATTTTTTTGATAGAATGTGAAAAATTCCATTTTTTCTAAATCAATAATTGGTACAGCAGCGTCGATTAGATCTTCGAGCCACTTCTTCTTCTGTTCACCTTGTACGTAAAAATATCGTGTATGTTTGACCATAATTTCAAGAATGTCTTTCAATAATTTGTATGGTAGCATTCCGGCTATCCATGATATTGCATGTTGATGTCCACAGTGATCAACACTTTTCTGCATTACAGCAACCTCAACTTGATCCAAAGGTGGTTCAAACAACCAATGTTTACATCGTGCAAGTCCATATGTACACACTTTATCACAAATATCAGTAGCACAGAGTTCTTTCATCACAAATCTCCCATGAGGCATCTCTAAACCCACAAAATCAATTATTAGTTCCATTATTGCGGTTTGTTAGCTTTGAACAATGACTTAGTTAAAACAAATGTTATTTCATGATAGGCTTGTTCATAATCTTTGCGATCTTTGAAGTTTAATAATATTTCCTCCCAATGAGGCAATTGTCATTCGATTTCTTTCGTTCGAATTGCTAATTTTTTGTTTCTTTCTTCATTCATTTTCTTAAAATAATAGGAATCAGGGATACAAGTGTCGTCGTCGAAAATATCACTTTCGCTGCTTATATCCTCGAATTCGATTTAGGCGTCGTGGTTACACTCATCAATGCATACATGAAGTCTATAAAAGTTAATAATTAAATATTTAAAGTTATATTAATTGAAAAATAATAACTTCTTTGTTTTTTTTAATAATAATTCTTACGTACTTTGAACCTTGAGGACCCATTTTTATGATTTTCTAAGTATACGTAATTATAGTTCTTCCGTTTTTTTACTAATTTCAAATAGATTCTGTGCTAAATTTCTTTTTTCAGCACAGCCTGGACACGATACTTCTCGCGCATTTTCAATAATTTCAAGATTTTTAGCAAACGCAATTACATCATTGTTAAATTTTCCAATATCCTCCAGAGGCACGTCACCAAATAACGATTCAACAATATCGTCAGGGTTATCGGTGTATGGCCGATTATGTAAGAGATAAATTCTTTTACTTTCACTGAATTTTTTATCTATTTGCACAAGCCGTTAACTAAAACGTTACTCGATGTAGACTGACTGCTGCGAGCACTCGAGCTTAGCGCTCAGCTCAGTATCCCCACTCTAGGCTGAAAACAAGTTCGGACTTGTCGGATAACGTCATCATCTAGAAAATTCTACTGCGCAGTTGAAAAATGTTACTACGCAGTTAGAAATAGAACAAAGGGAAAACCAGTTCAGACTTGTCAGATGACGTCATCATCAGCAAAAAAAAAGAGGGGAGAGAAACTATACCACTAGATGGCATGCTCTTGTATGCTTCTCGCATGTACCCTTACATACCCCAGTTTCAATATATTAAACTTCAAATCATACATTTACGTGTACATATTGCTTTGATCAGAGTAGGCAACGCTAGTGTCAGCTCTGGGGTTAAGCACAAACATGATGCCAGAACCTGTAACCTGATAGGCATTCCAAGAATTTATTCTAGTCATTAATGAAATTGTTCATAATTTTACATAAATTGTACATTATTAAAAATTGTATAAATTTTTTCAAATTTTCCCACTCAAAATATACACAAGGTGCCATCTATCATAACACGAGCTCAAAATGACAAACATGAGCTCAAAAGGGTCCTAGATAAGCTCAAAATGAGCTCAGACGGTAAAAAACTGCCAAATAACGTTAATTAGCATCAAAATGATGTCAAAAAGGCCCCAGATAAACACAATTAGCATCGAAATAACGGTAAAAAGACTGCCAAATAACGTTAAATAGCATCAAAATGATGTCAAAAGGCCCCAGATAAGCACACCAACAGCCGACACATTATCATCTATCGATAACTTACCATCAGCCGATACAACAGATCATGTCCACCTTGCCCCAAGTGAGCCAGAACCTTCCTTGTTTATCTACTGATCAACTGTAAAAAGCTAAGAAAGATCTCACACGGTCGGCACGGTTAGCAAGTTTAATAATTATTTTTTCCTCATTTCAAACTATAATAAATAAACTTTAGTTCTGTAATCCCTTGTTGTAAATTATTTAATATTCATTTACAAAAAAATAACGTATTCATTAAAATTGTGTAACAGAATGTAAAAAGCCATGAAAAACCTCACACGGTTGGCACGGTAAGTAATTTAAATCATTATTTTTTTTTGTCGATAATAATTTAAATTCATCATTGCTAGCTCTATAAGACCTAGTCGCAATTGATTGAGTAGTGGATAGCGAAAAAGAATCACTTGTCAATAAACATTATCTGATCAACTGTAAAAAGCTAAGAAAGATCTCACACGGTCGGCACGGTTAGCAAGTTTAATAATTATTTTTTCCTTATTTTAAATCGTAATAAATAAATTTGAGTTCTAAAATCCTTGTTGTGAATCATGGAATATTCATTAACATAAAAATAACGTATCTATAAAAATTATGTAAGTGAATGCAAAAAGCGATGAAAAATCTCACACGATTGGCACGGTAAGTAAATTAATCATTATTTTATCCGAATTTTAAATTCTCACTAATCATTTTTAGCTCTATAGGGGTTCAGTTTGAATAATTCTCGACGTTTTAATGAACAACATCCTGATTATAATAAATTATTTGTCTGAAGTAAATAAGCCAGGCTTAGTTTTTCACAGGTGACTCGCTGATTAATTAAATTAATTATTTTTTTGTAATTATTAATTTTAATAATTTTATAACGTTCTCCTCGATTTTACGCTACCCACGGCGGAGTGTGGGTAACGCTCAATAGCCGTTATGGCTCTCCGTTGGGTGAAAAACCTGAAAATAAAATAATGAAACGAGAATGTCTCACCTGGAGATGTCCCGAATCTCCCTGGACGCGCAGCTCTGCTCAGGCTGGGTTAGAAAAACCTAGTTGGACGCCAGTTCATGAGTCCCACGAACAAAATTTAAACTCGCAAAGGAATAAAATAACACCACGGAGAAAATGAAAATGAAAATAAAATAGATGCAGGATAGCAAGTTTCAGATTAGGAAAAGGAACGCAAGGAGAAGATAGCAGTGTTGTGAAATAATAAAATAAACACTACCGGGTTGCTGACTATTTGCATGTAATTTTAATGTAAATTATAATTTGTTTCCTCAAATAGTATCGCACAAACATTAACAATATTGAATATATATATATATAAAAAGAAATAATACTGGTTCATTCACAAAAGGATAGAAATAATAATTGTTGTGTGCGTGTATAAATTATAAAGTACACGGTTGTAACATCACACGTGATAAACAATAGGTATTCGCCGCCCGGAATAATACTTCAGTCACTCGCTGGTGAGCCTCAAATTAACTTATAAATTAATTAATAAATGATCATAAATAATTGTTTCACCCGCTGGTGAGTTGTATGACAAAACAATAACTAGTAAATGATAACTGATACTTTCACACGCATGTGAATTAAAATATTAAGAACAATTATAATGAGTGATATCACTTCTCAAAAATAATAAATCAAAATATTAATTCAATAATTATAAAGCAAAAATTTTCACCTGCATGTGACATTAAATAAATTAATTGAAGAATCTCAAACAATTCTCAATTTCCCACTAGTGAATATTTCGCAGTTCACCCAAAATAATATGACCAATAATTCAATAATGATCATAATAATTATACACAAATTCCGTAATACTTATAATCTATTTACATAAATACTACTCGCACCGGAAATATAAAGTACCCTGCGGAGATATATTCTTATATAAATGCTACGGACCCAGTTGCATATGTGTGCTATCAGCAAAATAATATATATCACAAGACTCTGAATATAAACAATACCCAGATACTTCCAAACTTACTATGTATTATCAATATACTCTAGTAAATATTATCGCAAATTAACTATCCACTGGGCTCTACAATCACATATCTCATAATATGCCTGTAACTTGTTGTATACGAGACAAGTACCATATATATATATATATATACACGCAAGTGCAAATGGCCACCAACGCGGGAACGCAAAGTTACACGCCAATGAATTACCAAAAGTACTTACAGTCGTTGATCAAGTTACTTCGGCCAAAAATCCCCTGGTGGATATACCAAATAATTGTACACCGACAATTAATACTGATTACACTACTCAATGTATTTAATTAAAGTAAACCAATGGCGTTATGAAAATATTTTTTATGGCAGCAACCAGCACACACACTGCTCGAACAACAGATTATCCACGTCTGACCATGGCAGCACGTGATTCTCATGCCGGCACCTCGGCCGGCCATCTTGTATATCGGTCTCTCACTCCAACCAATGGGAAAAATATCTCTGTCGCATGTTATTTTTGAATAATACCAACGACAAATTGCGTGATGTCAACTGTGTAACTTTGCATGTTCCCATCGATAAATACCCATCCGCACTTTACCTTAATAATTAAAACTAATATAACATGCACAATCGATCAATGATTTATGCATTAAACCTTTAGAATAATATAAAATATAATAAATTTGTCGATGCCAACTGTTGCGTCGACGCGCATGCGCTAAGCCATCCCAACAATCACAAGCACATTAATTAAATAAATGATTATTCCCCCAATGTCATAAAATTATACCCTTTTGCGTATAATAATCAGCGAATTTTCCTGATTAATAGTCAATTTCTACCTAATGCAACAATGCAGTAAAAATAATATAATAATTAGACTAAAATTATGCATGTAAACAAAACAATAATAATAATAATGCATCTAGAGACGTGTGAGCAGCGTGTGCTGCCATCTATTGCTCAACGACAGGATGTGAGACTGCCGCGATATTTACGTATCGTGACAATTTGTTCTCAGTCTCATTATATTTTATTGCGAATAATTTATTATTTCCCCATTATTTAAATAATATATCATTACTTTATTATGTGAGCGAACCTCAGGTTCCAATTTTTTTCGCGCCCTTTTTTAGCTTCATCTATTGTCTATAGCTAATGTCTATACCCGACTCTCTCTTGTTTTTAAATGGCCAACGGTCTATTTAAGAGGTCTTTGTGACTATTGTCTTGATTTTGATCTTTATAAGTTCAATTCTGTGTCAATTACACCTTTCTGATATTAATTTTAATTAATATTGTTGAAAAATTATTATTTTGACAATTTCTGCAGAGTTAACATTGTTGGCATTTGCATCGCATTTCCTTTAGTGTTGACGCATCCCATTATGAAAGACATTGTTCAAGTAAGTACAATCCTGGATTTAAATTTATTTTTATAAATCTTAAGTTCATTAATTTTTTTTATTTTTTAGATATTCAATTGGCATCGCTTTTCGGAATCAACAACTTTCGGACCCAGCAGCGACTTACTGATTAAAAAATTTTTTTTTTTTTGTAGTTTTTTCTTTATTAGATTTAATTTTGTTCTCTTTTCCAAGTAGGTTCAAAATTATGAAGCGGAAGAAGCCAGAATTGTTTCCGAAGCAGCCTCAAGAATTAAAGAAGTGGACCACGGAGACTACTAACAAATCTGGGAGGAGTTTCAACTCGCAAATGCAATCTTACATTTGTTCGATTTACAAATTCATGAAAGAAGAGTCTGTAAACAAGGGACCAGTAATACCGCTTAATCAATTGACGTACTTAATAACATGTTACGAGTTTTCAGATTGAGAATTAAATAATGTTGTTGTACTAACGTTAATCTAAGTGACTTGTCGTTTTAATCGTTAAACACGTTATATTTTCTTTTCTTTTTTCAGAAATAGAGTGGCTCGTGCTTTGGGTATTTCGACTCGATCTGTCACGAAATATGTTAAAGTCGGACGCAGCGGAGAAGAATTTGGTACTCCAGGAAAAAAAGACCCAGAAAAAAAATCAAACGTAGTGTGGATGAATCCATCAAGAAGGACATTCGGAATACCATCTATGATCTTTGCAGTCAACGTAAGTTTTATTTAAAATGCTCATTAACAATGCAATAGAAGAAATAGTATATTACATGATTAGGGATGAAAAAATACTATTTCAGATCCATTTTATACCTTATCGCGTACTACACTTTTCATATTATACATGCATTGATACTAGGAGTTTTACTTTCTGGAGCTAATTGGAACAGGCTAATTCTTTATTCAAATAAACATTAATGATAAAATAATTATTTAGGTCACAAGAGCGTTTTTTTCAAATAAATTATACATGTTTTGGTATGATTTTCTACTGTCTGCACAGTGAATATATTTTGCTCTGATTGACATTCAGTGATGGCTATATAATAAGTTTCAGATTAATATTTTTTCTCGCATTGAAAGTACAGTGAATGCATCGTTATTATCAAACAACTGTTTTTCTATTATGATATGCATTTATTATCTAAATCCACAGACTCAGTAGAGTCTGGCGCCGAGTTCCGTTCAAATAAACGGAGCGCCAGACGACCGAGTATGTTTACTGTGAGCAATACGATTTTTTTAGGTTGCAAAATTTTATTAATTCTACATACCTTTTTTTCAATCAACAATAGTCTATAATAATACTCTATATCTTATATTACCGATATTAATTAATCATTGTCATTGATAATAATGAATTCTATTTTAAATTAATAAAATTCACTGTCACAAACTATAGCGACCCAAATTTTTAGATTTTAACTTTTTTCTCATGGGCAACATAACCTTCTTAACATAGGAACTATAGTAAAAAGGCGCATTTGCAATGGATACTCATGTGCTGTAAGCACATATATATATATATATATAGATATATATATGTCACTGTATAAATATAGAGGATTTATAAAAGGCTGACTTTAACTATACCTTCATAGTTGCAAAAGTAAGGAGAGCTCCCTTAAGTTGGCGGGGGGAATTCGATTTTTGGCAAATTTTTTTAGCAATTCGTTTATTCGTCGATTGTTCGTCAATGTTCCTTATAAATAATTATTTGTTCGTTTTTTATTTTTTTTAAAATAAATTTTCTAAAATTTATTTGAAGTTAGCGGTGACTATACTCATTTTCTATCTTTTTTAATTTTTTTTCCATTTATCTTGATTTGTTCATTAATACCCCACCAAAAATAGCGTTTGTTTGTTTGTTTTTATATTTATAATTAATTATTAAAATTTTAATTATGCCCGTTGATCTAATAGTAGTTGTGCGCATGCGCAAGTGTCTGCTCTAGATTTAAAATTTTTTATTGTTTTCATTATTATTTATGTTTTAATTAAATTAGTAATCTTATCAAGTAATTATCAAATCCTGTTGATCATCTAGCACATCGTAAGAGTATCCAGATATTTATCGGAGAGAAATGTCAATAAGCCACAATAAAATATGAAACGAAAGAGTTCTCAAAGAATCTTAGAAAACCACTTTTAGTATTATTATTATTATCTTTATTTATTTAATACTCAACTAATTATTTTGTTTCATCAATATTAATTATTTATTAAAAATACTGAAAACATTTTAATGTTATTTTCATTTACTCTTTCATAATTTACCGCTCTGTTTTGTAACTTACGTGGTGTGTCACCTATTATCAAGTATTTTAACTTGCCGTTGAACTAGTATTTTTGTGTTACACAGTTGGTCTCATAAATAGTTGGTAAACTAATTACTAAATTACAAGGGCTTGCTGAAGCTAGCCTCCATCAATTTTGATTTTCACACTTTTTTAATTTTTCAATGATCCAATCGTTTGTTCGTAGTTTGTTCGTTATTGTCCGTCGATTGTTGTTGTTTGTTCGTTGATTGTTTATTTATAATTAAATAATCAAATCTTCAAGCTCAACTTAGTCCCTTTAACTTATCGTCATTTCATTTCTTCCTGTTATCAATTAATTAATATTCATTTTCGTTTGTTCTTTCATAATCTTCGTTTGTTCGATCATAATTAACGTCTCATCGCCTTTTATTATCAATTTTAATTAATTAACATCTCATTAACAGTGTAGCTATGTCGCGCATACGCATTAATACTTGTGACGCAGTGGGATCTCCTTCCAGATGCTCGGGAACATTTAAATTTAAGATTTATTACAAAAAAAAAGTGAATATCCAATCAAACAAAATATGAACTTTTAATTGTACCTGTCGTTATGAAATTTATATAAAATAATCTATATTGATATTGTGAATAATTTTAATATGCAGCATCAATCTGAATAGTTAGTAAATTAGTTATTAATTAATGGAAAATATAAGTGACAATCTAATTTATCATGCTTTTCAGCGTACGTCTCTGCATTCAACGTGAGTGCATATATATTGTATTTACTTGTGAAAATTCTATGTCTGCAAATTTTTGGTTGTGTATGAGAAGATTTCCTGTGCGTGCATATTTATATACGTTGAATGCAAAGCATGATAAATTAGATTGTCACTTATATTTTCCATTAATTAATAACTAATTTACTAACTATTCAGATTGATGCTGCATATTAAAATTATTCACAATATCAATAAAGATTATTTTATATAAATTTCATAACGACAGGTACAATTAAAAGTTCATATTTTGTTTGATTGGATATTCACTTTTTTTTTGTAATAAATCTTAAATTTAAATGTTCCCGAGCATCTGGAAGGAGATCCCACTGCGTCACAAGTATTAATGCGTATGCGCGACATAGCTACACTGTCAATGAGATGTTAATTAATTAAAATTGATAATAAAAGGCGATGAGACGTTAATTATGATCGAACAAACGAAGATTATGAAAGAACAAACGAAAATGAATATTAATTAATTGATAACAGGAAGAAATGAAATGACGATAAGTTAAAAGGGCTAAGTTGAGCTTGAAGATTTGATTATTTAATTATAAATAAACAATCAACGAACAAACAACAACAATCGACGGACAATAACGAACAAACTACGAACAAACGATTGGATCATTGAAAAATTAAAAAGGTGTGAAAATAAAAATTGATGGGGGCCAACTTCAGCAAGCCCAAAAAGTTGACGGTCACTTTCTGAGAAAGTTGGTGGCAAAAATTGCTTGCAAAATTTGGCAATCATAAAATGATGGTAAGTTGCCTTTTAAATTTCCTCAGAAACTTGCATTCCAGTTGCGGCTCCATACTGGCGTCAACTTTCTCAGAAAGTTGGCGGTAACTTGTAGCCAAAAGTTGCAAAAGCTGAAGTTGTCGATAACTTGTCGTCAAGTTGATCGGAAATTAATGAGTGACCAACTTTTTTACGATCAACTCGTGTTATCAGGGAATAATAATAATAATAATAATGATAATAATAATAATAATAATAATAATAATAATAATAATAATAATAATAATAATAATAATAATAATAATAATAATAACAATATTGAAAATAATATAAATATATTACTATAAAGATTATTATCAACCAACCACTCATCCTCCACATTATTATAGCTATGCCGTTTTCACTCATGGAACTACTTATCATGTGATTCATAAGTCAGACGTGTTCCGCTTTTATTGCACGTCGGCAAAGGAACATTTCAATCAATTCGGTTTTCCGTTCGGTCAGTTTTAATTTCGAAATTGACAATTCGATTAATTAATTTATAAGTCCTTTGACGAATTTTTAATTTGTGGTAATAGGTGTCGCGGTTAACAATTTTTAAAGAGTCGGATTTTTTATAATTAGTGTCATGGAATTATTGTGATTATAATTCATTCGCCATTGTTATTGTCACGTGTAAGTACAATTTTATTTTTTTGTATTTTTAAAGTGATTTAATGTAATAAAATAATAAATAATAAAATTATTAAAGTTGTTGTTATTTCATAAATTATTTTGATATTAAGTAAATATAAATTAAAACAGTAGTTAATAAAAAATAATCTTATTTTATTTATTTAGATTCAACAACAACGGCAGACAACGCGGTCTTATGAGTGCCGGAAAGTAAAAATAAGTTTCTTTTTTTCATATACTACGCAGTAAAAAATTTTCCGTCATTGCGTCAAAAATTCTCTGTGTCAAAAATTTGAGTGTCAACTATCTAACACTTTTTTGTGTCAATTTATCATAATTATGTTAAATTGACACAAAAAAGTGTTAGATAATTGACACTCAAATTTTGGACGCAATGACAGAAAATTTTTTACTGTGTATAAAATTAATTTTTAATTATTAAGTAACAGCTAATTCTTCACTAAAGGAAAAAAATTATTCATTAAACATTGCACTTATAGCTTTTCAAGTTTTTCACAAATGAATTTTTTTTTATTTTTTTGTAATAAATTTTTCAATTGAAAGAAATTCTAAAAATTTTAAGATGTCGGCTGACTTCGTTGTCATTATTATTTAAAATGATTAATAGATAATTTTTTTTTTTGTTTAGAAGAATTGATGAGAGGTCAGCAGCTGCGGCTGGCTGCCCAGCAGGCAGCTGATGAGTGGTATCGCTGGATGCAGCAACAGCAAGTCAATCAGGTGGTGTTGCCACCACTGCCACCACAGCAGCAGCAACAGAAACAGATCGGTCAGGCGGTGTTGCCACCACCGCTACCGCTAGATGACCCACTGATACCGTTGCCACCGCTGCCACCAGCAAGAAACAACCAGCAACCACCGCTGCCACCGATGTTTGCTGGAGCTTGCAATGGGCCGCCAGCACCAGGTAAGAACTCAATCAAGTGAATAAGCTTGTTCACTCGAACTAAGTCCTGAGTAAATTAAGTTAGATTGAGTAGAGTAAAAGCATATCTGACTATACTTAATCTAACTTAGCTTACTCTGGACTGAGCTCAGCTGACCAGGCTCAATGTTTCAATTTTTAATTTAAAAACAGAATTTTATTACACACGATTTTTTTTTAGCAGCAACTCACCTAACGAGACGCCATTTTCCAGGGCCTAGAGGACGGACCAAGTTTTGGGGGCGAGGCCAAGGCAGAATGAGGGGGCGTGGAAGGGCGGGAAGAGGAAGAGGTGGGAAGGGAAGAGAAAGTGGTCTGACTATTAACCATAATTATTATTATTAATATTGTTATTATTATTATGGTTAATATTAAAATAAATAAGTACTATAAAAAAAAAAACAAATGAAATGTTATAATTTATAGAGCCTTCATTCATCCTACTCCCTAAATATGTGTGTGTATGTTTGTCTGCTTGTTTGTATGTGGCTGTCTGTCTGTATGCATGTGTGTGTGTGTGTGTGTGTGTGTGTGTGTGTGTGTGTGTGTGTGTTTGTGACTAAGGGCGTGCGTGTGTTCGCTCGGGTGTATACACTGATAAAAAGATTAGCTTGACTCAAGACAAAAATTCTTGAACCAAGACCATTACGAGGAAAACAATGAATTTCCTGAGATAAGAGAAAAAATTTTTGGACTAAGATAAAATCCTGGGTTTAAAAAAAAAATCCTCGTCTGAAAATTTTTTTCTCTTATCTTAAGAAAGTTATTGTTTTCCTCGTAGTAGACTTGGTTCAAGAATTTTAGTCTTGAGTCAAGTTAACCTTTCTATCAGTGTACGATTGTGTCTGCGTGTCTCTTCCCTGATTACAAAAATGGATTGAAAAGTATTAAAAAGTATGCAACCGTATATCTATATATACATACAATATAGATATACAGTTTGCATAGGTTCAATACTTTTCAATCCATTTTTTTAGTCAGGGTTTGTAGCCAATAATAAATTATATTTATTTGAAAGGAAATAGACTATGTACAATAAATAGTCTATAACATCCAATTTCAGGAGATGCAAGTACCCTTCTAGTGTACATAGTGTCTACAAAAAAATAATACGTAGAATAGAAATACTTTCGTTGTGCATCTTAAGATTAATTGTTGAATTAATTGATAACTTTTTTGAGAAAATTCCTGAAAAATTTATGCATTATATAATTATTAACATTTAATTTACTAATACGAAAAATAGCACTCTAAATTAACAGTAAATCATACTTGACAACACCGCAGGAGTTGACCTAATCTTAAAATTTATTTTTTATGTTTACTTTCTAACTAAAATAATTAAAATTTTCTAGCATTTATTTAAAAAACCGCGGTTACTTATGCGCCAGGTACCGGTGCAAGCGGTGTTGCCAAATCAAATACAGGACTTTAAAGAACGAAAGTTCCTTGTGATTTTTCATAAAAAATATAAAAATATTTCCGTCATATGTCTGGAAAACAATTTTTTTATTATTTTAATCAAAAACTTTTATTTTTTAAAAGCTTGAATTTACAAATTTTCACGAGGTTTTAAAAATTCACTACTTAGCGTGGATCTCCTTAAACTTTCTTATTTGGATAGTTTTCATTATAAAATTATAAAATAATAAAATGCTTAATATAATTTAAATTCACGCTTTGCGGCTAAGTAATGCCACCTGCTGGATATATCTAGAGGCATCACAGTACTCAATTGAAAGGATACTCAATTAAAAGGAACTTTTTAGTCATAACAATTAATTGCCTCTTAAATGCTCTGTCAAAATCTATAATTGTAACCGTCATAATCCATTTCCATATTTATTAGTTAGTTTATCATTAGTTCCGTGAAATATCATTACTGAAAGATCAGTATTGCTAACCAGTTAAAAGGTAAAGTTAACGCATGCGCGGTGCGAATATTTTAAATAAAATTGTAAGCAAGTATTCAACTAGTCAAATACATCAAATAGTTAAAAAATAAAATATTAGGGGAAAAAAAAACGTTATTTAAGCATGATAAATCATAAGCAAATCCATATAGTCACATAAATGTTAAAACTCGCATACAGGGGCTAACTTGAGGATTCATTTTTAATTAATGTTTTTTAAATAAACAAATGAAGATCTAGTAATTATTTCTGGCCAGCAATAAAATACAAACGACGAACTAACGCTATAATAAGACGAAAGTTTAAAAATTGGAAAAAAAAGTCTGAGGGGCTAACTTCAGTGAGTCGAAAAACTAGCCTTCAATGGGTGCGTTCGACCGATGTAAGTTTTTAGATAATATAGTTTTAGTAAGTTACTGAAGGTGCGTTCCTTAAGCAGCTCCCTTAAGTTGGCGGGGGGAATTTAATGCTTGGCAAATTTTTTTTAGTAATTTATTTGTTCGTCATCTGTTCGTCAATGTTCGCTATAACTAATTATTTGTTCATTTTTTAATTTTTTTAAAATAAATTTTTACAAATTTATTTAAAATTAGCGGTGACTATACCCATTTTCAATCCCTTTTATTTTTGTTTCCATTCATCTTGATTTGTTTGTTAATATCTTACCAAAAATAGCGTTTGTTCGTGTGTTTTTATATTTATAATTAATTATTAAAATTTGTATTATGCTCGTTGTTCTGATTGTAGTTGTGCGCATGCGCAAATGTCTACTCTAGATTTTAAATTTTGTAAATAAAATTTATTGTGGCTGATTAACGTTACTCTCTTTCATTTAATGAAAACATAAATAATACTGAAAACAATAAAAAATTTTAAACCTAGAGCCGACACTTGCGTATGCGCAACACTTCTATTAGATGAACGGGAATAATTAAAATTTTAATAATTAATTATAAATATAAAAACAAACAAACAAACGCTATTTTTGGTGAAGTATTAACGAACAAATCAAGATGAATGGAAAAAGTAATAAAAAGAATAGAAAATGAGTATAGTCACCGCTAACTTCAAATTAGTTTTTAAAAATTTATTTAAAAAAAAATAAAAAACGAACAAATAATTATTTGTAGCGAACATTGACGAACAATCAACAAACAAACGAATTGCTAGAAAAAATTTGCCAAAAATTGAATTCCCCACGTCAACTTGAGGGAGCTTTCACTAAGTGCTCACCACGACCAGGCCCTGTGTATTTAGATAGAACTTTGGTCGTTGCGAGTGCTTAGTGGAACGCACCCATAGTTAGAACTTACGTCAACCATGCGCGCCCAATGCCTAGGGATGTTTAAATGTATATATCGAATCATTTTATTGATGTTGATATATATATATATAAATATATATATATATATATATATATATATATATATATATATATATATATATATCCTTAACCTAACTTAACAATATCTAAAATATTATGTAAAAGTTTATTTATATATTATATTATTAGTTCATTTCATTACTTTCTGTAATATAAAATAGCTAACACTTGTGAATTAGTTATTGTGATACAGTTAACACTGGTGAAGTTATTGTTGAAATTATAATTAAACTATTTATTTATTATATATTTTAATAGATAAATATTAGTTATAGTTTTAATTTATTTATTGTTACGTCCAAGTTCACCTTGTATTGTGGTATGGACAGAGGTTATTATTATTTATTTATTTCGGCCCTAGTCTTTCGACCGCTAGACCAGGAATACCCTGAGTGGGATTATCTGGGAGGTGTTATAAAATAAAAACGTTGTGTTTATAATTTAAATTACTATATATATTCTACAATCAAACAATTTCGACTATGCATACAATAATTGGCTAGTGAACTTAACATAAACTCGAAATTATACGGAGATATCAGGTAGGTTGTTACTTGTACCTACTTGTATAATTTGAGTTTTACAGAAACTATTAGAAGATTTTTTTTTTATAATTAATTCGAAACAGTAATTTCAAATGTAGAAATATCTCTAATGGATTGTGTCACGAGTTACTATTGAATTTGGATATTTATTTGGTTTATATGATAATTGAACTTTACAGTAACTGTAGTCGCAGCAGCTGGATGTTTGTATAGTAGTATTTTACACTGACTCTAGGTATTACTTTCGTTTCTTGTTTTTATTCTATTTTGACCGTTAAAATTTATACTTGGTAAATCACCGATATTGATAAAAAAATGCTTGCAAGATGTTTAACAATGTAAATGTCAATATACTTGTATATTATAAACTAGTACGGAACTAGCGTAAAACTGAAGAATGTGTGTGGACACAAATAAAACTAAACTAGTACGGAACTAGTGTGAAAACTGAAGTGTGTGTGGACACAAAAACTAAACTAGTACGGAACTAGTGTGAAAACTGAAATGTGTGTGGACACAAAAACTAAACTGTTTGATCCGGGACCAAAATTGATGAGAGCGTTTTCTCTTTTGTGACACCTTTTATACTTTTCTAATTGGTTTATCTAATGTATTGTTCTGGAGAAGACTACATCCAATCGGAGCGCAGCTCCTTAAGGGCCTTCCCTTTCCTCATGGTTTTTACCCTGGAAAACACTCCCCGATGTGGGCCTATGTGCGTACGCACCCGCACATATACCCACATGTACGATATTATATTTACTAAAATAACTTGAATATATTTATTATAAAACTTTAAGTTTATTTATTATTATGATTTTTAGTTTATTTATTATTTGATTTAGATTTAGTTATTATTTATGTTAGAACTTACTTACCATAAACTTAAATACATTTATTGTAATAATTTAAATTTATTTATTATTATAATTTTGGTTTATTATAAAATTTAAATTTAGTTATTATTAAGTTTCAAGTCAAAATTTATTTACTATCAAATTTAAATTTATTTGTTAGCTTTAACGATTTGATTATATTTTGTAAGATTTAGATTTAATTATTATTTATGTTAGAACTTACTGACAATAAACTTAAATACATTTATTATAATAATTTAAATTTATTTATTATTATAATTTTGGTTTATTATAAAATTTAAATTTAGATATTCTTAAGTTTCAAGTCAAAATTTACTTGAAATTTATTCACTGTCAAATTTAAATTTATTTGTTAGTGTTAATGATTTGATTATATTTTGTTACCTGATAGTTAATCAATATTTTAAATAATTTGTTGCAAAATTTAACAATTAAAGATTTTCATTAGTTAACATTTTCTGTTAATATTTAATTTTTAATTTCCTTAATGACCTCTACGTCATAGGATTTTGTGTCTGTTCAGTCACGAGCTTGATTAATTTGAATCAAGCTTCGTGCATTTCCGCTCGGTTCGGGAGTTGCCGAACTCGCTACTGACTGAAGGTCAGAATAGTGCCGGGTCACTCGCTATTTGGGCCCAGCACATACAATTTCTAACTCAGGATCGTGTCAAGATGTCCTGAGAACCCGCTACAAGCTGACCAATCACAAAATTCGTTTTATATTGGTCAGCCTATGAGATAGTTCGCTATCAACTGATACCTGTTGGCGCGCTTTTAAGCCAATAGGAAAATTCGTTATATGCAGCAAGGCTGCCACGTCGACACCAAGCTTCTCGACGATTCAACGACGCTACCATTATTTATTCTACAACTATCTGTCTAACCGCTTACTTACTACAACGTGTCTTTGCTACTTGCAACCTCGTGCTTGAACCGCTTCAATAAATAATTTGTATAAAATTATAACTAAATCGCTACGCTAAATTATCCTCAATATTTATACAGTACATCAAGGCTGCTATTTATTGAGAATAAATAAATTGTTCTTGTGACGATAATTAATTGTTAATTAATTAGTATTGACTTGACCGCTATTGACCACGTGTCAATTTTATACGTGAATTATATCTTTGAGTTTGCATTCGCTATCGCGTATAATTTATCTAGTCGCATTCGCTATAAATCATAATTCTCATAATTTTTAAGTGTAAATAAGTGTAAATAAATCTATAATTTATTTAGTGACAAAATCTGTGTAATTTTTAATTGTTTAACCAACCTCGCCTAAACCAGATCCATTTAGTTTATTCGCTCATTTTACAGTGTCCGTATCTAATTCTGTCTATTTATTCTATGATGAAATATTTCAACAAAAGTGCACTTAAAGTGAAAGTAAGGGATATAGATTGTGTAAAGATTGCTTATTGTAACTAAAATTTTTTTACCTCTTACCTACGCCACGTACGCTTTTGTTGATAAATATTTTTAAATATATTTTTTCTTTAAAGTGTTTCCAGATGGCCTCTGGGCCTTTACAATCACCTGAAGGGTCATTAAAATTACATTTAGTTGTTTGCTCTAGTATTTCAACAAATGTCAAAGCAAACAAGTCTAAATCTTTTAAAAGCATTCAGAATTTTATAAATAGAAAAAGTAAAATCTGGTCGTCGGCAAACTTTTTAGCTGGTCGTAATATTATTATATAAATATTCATATTTATATATTTATTTATATATCTATTCATTTATATATTAATATATAAATATATCTATTTATATATATACATACATATATATATATATATATATATATATATATATATATATATATATATATATATATATCTATAAATTTTCGTAAAGATACAATTGTAGTATCCATACAGTTGCATTTGTTCATTTCTTATTACATAATTGAAATTTTTTTAGTTTTTCTCTTTGTGTAAATTTACACCACGGTAGAAAAAGGATATTAACAGTCTGCTGTGCGGCTGATAAAATAAAAATAACAGTCTGCTGTGCGGCTGATAAAATGACAATAACGAACGCTGTGCGGCTGATACACTTAACTAACATAACTTGACAATTATAAATTAATTAATAAACGATTTTAACAGAATTTTTTCGTAATTTATTACCCATATTAACATTTTCACCTCAATTTATTTTCAGAAACTATCATACTTAAAAATGTTTCCCTCTCATAAATTAAACTTATCTATTATTGCTAATAGTCAATTTTTAGAAGATGAGCATATAGATTATTTTGCTCTTCTGCTTCATAATCAATTTCATTATGCTATTAGAGAAAGTTGGTATGTTCAACATCCAGAAGTTATTGAACAACTGGATGCTAATAAAGAACATATTCAAATATTGCATAGTCGCGACACAAACTATACTTTTAATGAAAATGAAAAGTATAGTACAGATCACTGGGTTTGCAGTTATTATGATACCAAAAGAATTTATATTTTTGATTCCGCTAATAGGAAACAACTTCATGAAAAACATAAGATTTTTTTAGAAAAATTATACCCTGGATTTACATTTAATAGTAATACAATTGAATTTCCTGATGTTCAAAAACAACCAAATAATTATGATTGTGGGGTGTATGCAATTGCATTTGCAACCTCATTGGCCCTAGGAGAGTGGCCAATAAATTCTTCATTCCTCTTCGATCATAACCAAATGCGTAACCATTCGATAAAACTGTTCAAACATAATATTATAATTAGTTTTCCAAAGATACTTGGTGATAATGAAAAAGTTCCCATCAAAACTTTTTCTACAGTCTTAAAAGAAAAAAACGTTAAAGCTGTTGACAATAATAATAACGTATTTTCAACCGATAAATTTAAAAAAGTCGATCACAAATCGACAAATAACGCGGTGATAAAACCTATAGTTATAGAAGAAACTAATGCTTCTTCAAAAAATATTCGCAAAAGAAAAATTGAAACAATACTTTTAAAAAATGAAAACGCATTGTCAACTCTGAATAGTAAAAATTCTGTCTGTAAGAAAAATGTTGAACTCAAAACCAGTAAAAACGCCATAAAAAACGATCCATCACCTACTAAACAGGAAAAGAAAATCGAAACAGTATTATTCAATAATAACGATGCAACTTCAACTCAAAATATTAAGAAAGATATTTTTTCAGTAAAAAATTCAAAAGTAAAAAATAATTCAAAGAAAATTAAGTTGCTAGTAACAGAACGAAAAAGAAAAGTTCAAACAACCTTAGGTGAAGAATTATTATCAACAAAACGAAGAAATACCAGTAATAAGAGATTTTTACCAAATTTAAATGACATGTTTTTGAATATAGTAAGAAATGGAGGTTAACTGCAGGATGAGCATATGTATCATTTCAGATTAATTTTAGCTAATTGTTCAGATTATGATCTTCGCGACACGTTATATTTAGCAAGACTTGAAAAAATAGAAGCTGTGCCACAGCACAAAAAGCATATAGAAATATTATATAGTACTGATAATCATTGGATATGTTCATACTATAATACGAAAAAGATTTATATTTACGATTCTTTGAATAGATTTTCCTTAAATAACGATCAAATTATTTTTTTACAACATCTCTATCCTTACTTCAATATAGATTCAAAATCAACTGTTTTCATGAGAGTCCAAAACCAATGTAATGGAACTGATTGTGGAGTATTTGCCATTGCGTTTGCAGTATCTTTACTCTATAATCAAAAACCGGAGTGTATTGTTTATGATCAGAATCTTATGCGTTCTCATTTACTTAAAATATTTCAGACAAATATGATAAGTCATTTTCCAACTATTAATCACAGTAGTATATTGGACTTACAATTATTGGAAGAAATAAATGAAAGAAATCATAGAATATATAATCAGTGCATTAAAAGCCAGAAAGCATTGACTAAGAAATGTCCGAGTGAATCAGCTCAAGGTTGTGAAAATAACGACACAACTTTAAATCAAAAACAGTCATTGATCGAACAATCTAAAGGAGAAACTAACGATCAACCGTCATTGCATGATCCTAGTCTAGATCTTTCTACAATATTAACTAAAGCGACAATTGGTAACAAAGATGAAGTCTATGTAAATAACTCCATACTAACACAGGATGCATTACCTAACGATAAGAACCGTTCAAATCAGGGCATAAAATGCACCGTTGATACAAAAATCCTTAGACAAAAAGTATTAAGAGCTAAAAAAATTGTGGCAAAGTACTGTCTAGCAAACTCTAGAAAACATCATATTAAAATAAAATCTTCCGAATATTATGCTAAAAAATCAGCTTCAGTAATAGATGGAAAAAATTCTGTTGAAAAATATTTAGAAGCGCAACGAATTATCAAGTGGACTATGTGTCAGAAAAAAATTTACGTGAAAACTTTAACAAATACTTTAAATATATTAAAGAACAAAGCTGAATTACATCTTTCACACTTACCCGTCGATTCAGCACTTACTCTTGATAATTATAAAATTATTTGTGGGCGATTTCTCCATTGCTCTTCTACAGAACCTTATTATTATGATACATCATACCCCTTTGAAATGATAACAAATCAAACAATTTCTGTAAATTAATTGGGACAATCTACAAACATATTATCTTTAATAAAAGATAAAAATGCAAAAAAAAAAATGGCTCTGCAATAATTACTGTAGGATTACAGTGGAAATTGAAATATTTGAACGGTATAAAAAATTTCTTGAAAATTTAAAAACAAGAAATTTAAGAAACTGTAAAATATTCTTAACTAACTTGTTCCCAAATCATTCACTTGATAAATTAGGTCACCATTAATATTGTTATGAATCTTGTCACTCTTGTGAATCAGATTTTGTATGTATTGAATTACTATCACCTCATTTTCCTGAAGTTAGATACATTAAACGACTTCTGTATAAAATTAAAAAGAATTTCGATGATCTGAATACTTGAGATACTGCATTAGAAACTGCAAATTTTGAATATTTAATAAATATAACAAACAAAATGAAAGAAGTTGAAAACATATTAGATCAAGATCATGGCGGGTTGTGCTTAAATGAAGATGAAATACAGACTGAATTTAAATCTGCGTTTACAGCTTTTACAAAGCGATCTTTGGATTTACCTCGCTTCAAATGCATATCCTGTCAAAAGTTAGTTTTCAGAAAAGATGCTACCGATTTAAGTAAATTACGTCAGCCTATTTCAAATGAAATATGGAATAATTTAATCAACTTTATTAATGAACAAGATCCAACTATGAACAGCGATTTTATTTGTGATTATTGTTTACGAAAAATTCGGTCTGGATCTATTCCAACTTGTTTACTGAACAATATGTATGTCGGAACAATTCCGAATGAAATTTTCGCACTAAATGAGTATGAAAAAGTTCTTATACAGCGAGCAAAAGCATTTCAAGTAGTTCAAAGATTAGGAACTGTCGCTAAAAAAAATCTTCCTCATACTATGCGAATACAAAAACTCAAAGGTCAAACATTTCATCTTCCCTTACCAATAGAAGAAACACTCAAAAAAATTTGTTCTACAACTGATCCATTGAATAAACATCATGAGTTGTACATTGTAATGCGCAGTATACCTACAAAATCAAATGTTATGTGGGAGGAAATTGTCAGTTTAGAAAATGTATTCAGAGCATTGACATGGTTAAAGACTAATAATACTCTATATTCTGAAATTAAATTACCACAATGCCCTCAAAATTTACGTGAATGGTTAGATTCAAGGAATATTTCATTTCAAATTGAAATGATTGAAGATGAAAATTGTGAAAATTCAATAAACGGTGAAAAAGATAATGATAATAATAATACTCTTATCAATATAGAACAAAAAAAAATAATATAGTTAGTAAAAAAGAAATTCTTGATCATCAAAACGTTGAAGACTTAAGTAACAACTCAGAAGATAGAGAAAATAATGGAGTGAGCGTAGAGATTCGTAGTATTAGTAAAGACCGTAGCTATAGTAAAATATCATCTGTCAGAGACAGAAGTATGAATTCTAGTGATCATACTTGCAGTAAAATATCATTGTCAATCAAAGACAAAGAGAGTACTGATAAAATTGATAATCAAGAACGTAAAAGTAAAACACCTCAACATCATCAAGACTTTGAAGAGTTAAGTAACAAGTCAAAACACCGAGAAAATAAAGGACTGAACGGAGAGAATCATAGTATTAGTGAAGACCATAGCTATAGTAAAATATCATCTGTCAGAGACAGAAGTATAAATTCTAGTAATCATACGTGCAGTAAAATATCATTGTCAATAATAGACAAAGAGAGCACTGATAAAATTGATATTCAAGAATGTAAAAGTAAATCACCTCAACATCAAGCTATGATTACTCAAGTATTAAATCCAGAGGGTTCTCAATATGCACAATACACTATGTATCCTCTTCACGATAAAAGAAAGAACGACACTTCAACAAATATGTATCAAATGTTAAAAATTAATGAAAAAGCATTAGACAACCGAATGAAAACATTAGACTTACAATGTTTTCCAGATTTATATCCTTATGGTAAGAACGGTCAATGTGAAGAAAGAAATGTACCTCTTACTATTTTTGAGTATATTAAAGCACGGTTAAAATCCGCTGATCCACATTTCCGCCTGAACCAACAGTATTTATTCTTTTTATTAAACGACGCTAACATTCGTCAACTTGGTGCAGTTATTTATCATACGCTAAATGTTACAAATAGTCGTGAAAAATACACAGCGGAAAGTTATTTGAAACATCTGAAAGATGGTCAGTTAGAAGCAAATTTAACAACACTTTCTGCTCGACTTCGAAATTCGAAACAATTTTAGAGTAAGCCTAAAAATAATTTGAGATGTATGACACGTCATTACGGACCCGCAACATGGTTTCTTACTGTCAGTCCTGCTGAATGGCTTTGGGATGATTTAATTGAGTATATAAAGGAAATTAATGCTCCACATTTTGACAAACTATCTGCAAGTGAAGTAATTGCAGCTGACCCAGTATCAGTTTCCAGATTTGTTGACAATAAATTTCAAGCTATTCTTGAATTCATCAAATCAGATAGCCAACCTCTCGGTAAACTTAGTCATTACTTTTGGCGCCGAGAGTATCAAGGTAGAGGAATTCAACATTTTCATCTAATGCTTTGGGTAGAAGATGCCCCAATATTGGGTGTTAACACAAATGAAGAAATCGTTGAATTTATCATGAAATACGTAATTTGTAAGTTACCAGATAGAAAGATGTCACCAACACTTCACAGACGCGTAACTACACATCAACGACACAATCACAATAGTTACTGTTTACGAACAAAAAAATCAAAATCAGGCAAAGTGAATAAAGCTTGTCGATTTGGATTTCCACGGCCTGTTTCTGAATTGTGCTTCGTGATACTGCTACTTCAATAGCTGGGCGTAGAAACTTAAAAAGTAAACGCCGACTGTATGATCTTCTTCGTACTGAAAACGAAGTTAATATTAATGATTACAATCCATCTATTTTATCTATCTGGGAAGGAAATATGGATATCCAATTTATCGGAGAAAAATCTACGATGCTGATGGAATATGTCGCAAAATATCTTACAAAAGAAGAAATAACTAAAGCATCAGAAACAATCAACGAAATTAACTCAACCAACACCTTACCTCAGCTTTTGTGGAAGATTGGGTTTCGTAGTTTGACTCACAGAGAAGTCGGAGCTTTAGAAGCTGCTGATACTTTGTTAGGTATTTCTCTATACGGCACAGATCCAAAAACTGTTATCAAATGGTTAGATATCCGAATGATAAGAAATAGAAAGTTAAAAACCAAAGAAGAAATTGAAGAATTAAAAAATACTGATCCCGAATCAACTGATATATTTTGTCCTTCATTAATTGATGACTATTATCCTAATCGTCCTAAAGATTTAGAACATTTATGCTTGTATAATTTTGCTAAATGGTACGATACAACTAAGACGGAACCAAAAAATAATCTTAGTGAATATTATGAAATACGTCCCGGATTATTTTTGAAGAAACGGTTACGAGGTTATTTAATTAATCATTTCAGATATAATGTTGCTAATCGACCAGAGGATTACTTTTACTCATTGTTATTATTATTTCAACCATGGCGTAATACAGATGAGCTTAAAAATGGGTTTGAAACTTACACAGAGTCATTTACTCATCAGCAGTATATGCTTCAACAATCTAATGAATATCATGAATATAATGAAGAATTTAAAAAAGGTTTAGAATACATAAAAAAATTGATTGAAACTAAATGTAATAATGACGATGATAGTAGTGATGATTTGCAAAAAAAGTCATTAAATTGTGATCCTACTGAACTACATATAATCGCTAAAGAACTCAATGATGCTGCACAAAAGCATGATAATGATAATTGTACTCTTGCTGATATGGTCAATAATATGAACGCTGATCAAGTGAAAGTTATTGAAAAAATTAGAAATAACGTGTTATCTAATGATACAAAATTAAGACTGTATGTTAGCGGAGAAGGTGGTACAGGAAAAAGTTTATAATTAATGTAATTAAACGTTGGATTAAAGAAGAGTTGAATCAAGAAACTGTTGTAACAGCCCCTACTGGTATTGCTGCTTTCAATATCAATGGGCTTACTATACATCGAGTATTTCAATTGCCTGTTGAACACGGTTTCACGCCATCTTATACGCAATTATCTGACAATGTGCTGAAATCATTACGAGATCAGTTGCAAAACACAATGCTATTTATCATTGATGAGATATCAATGGTCTCAAATATAACTCTGACATATATACATTTAAGACTAGTAGAAATTTTTGATGTTGATGATTGGTTTGGAGGTAAACATGTTGTTGTTTTTGGAGATTTACGCCAACTTCCTCCTGTACACGATAGTCCAAGTTATGTCACATTATCCTCCGAAGATGCTGAAAAGTATATTGGGTCATTGAGTAGTGTTAATTTATGGACTAGCTTATTCTGTTATGAAGAACTAAGAATTAATATGAGACAAAAAACAGATAAAATTTATGGCCAGTTGCTTTCTCAAGTACGAGTTGCTTCTATGACTAATGACGACATCAAATTATTAGAGCAGAGAAAAATTACTATTGACCCTTCTCTTTCCTATAATGAGAAATTACATGAAATATGTAATTACATCGATAAATTACCGCCGGACACAGTCTGTTTGGTACCTACTTGTAAGCAATGTGATTTAATTAATTCTGTCATGACGAGTAAAATTTCTACTAAAGAAATTATACTTAGAGCTCGTGACCACTTAGATTGTAATAAATCATTTGTAAAAAAAGTATCTGACACCTTAAATAAAATAGAAGACGATGCTAGTCAATCAGCTGGACTTGCTAAAACTATAAAAATTAAAATTGGTGCGAAAGTCATGTTACGCCGAAATATTGATGTTACTCTTGGTCTAGTCAATGGTGCTATTGGGACAGTTAAATCAGTCTCCAAGACGGTTGATGGTAGTGAAATACAAGCTATCAATATAGACTTTGGTACTGATGGAACTGAATACGCTATTGAGAAGATTAAAGTGAAATTTCAACTATTTGAAAGAGCCTTTGTTGTAAGAGAACAATTCCCATTATGCTTAAGTTATGCAGTGACAATTTGTAAAAGCCAAGGTTTGAGCCTGAAAAATGCTATCATTGAAGCAGGAAACACCATTTTTAGTGTTGGTCAAATTTATGTTGCCCTATCTCGTATAACAGAGTTAAGTGGATTACATTTAATAAATTTTGATCATCATTCCGTTAAAGCAACCTCTTTAGCAATTAAAAAATTTAATCGCTTAAGAGAAATTTATAGGTCTGATTTGCCTACCATACCAATTCCTGATACTCGGTGGCAAAAAGTATGGGACAGGATTTGGGCAGTTGAAGAACATTCTATTGAAATTCAATAATTAGTACCCAAAAATTCAAGAAAATCTTCCCTTGTAAGTTTATTAGAATTTCGAGGCATCGAAAACTTTGATAACGTTTCTGATGGTCTTAACTCTATTATTTAATGTATGTTTAATAATACAATAATTAGAACATTATTAATTAACTGTGGCCTAAGGAATCAATCTATCAACAATGAACTTAGTAATTTATTTACCAAATATCATAATCGAGAACTTGTTTTAAAGTCCAGTGAGGTTAAAGGTTTATTAATACAGCAGTCTAGTTCTATAACAAATATCGATCCTGTATCAGCATTTCTTAAAATTTGCAATAATAATTGTGATATTAAAAAATTAGTGCAATTTAAATTAGAGTGTAGTGATAGATGCAAAACATGCAATTATTCCAAGTCCTACAGTGAATTACGAAACGTATTTTCTATTTCAATATCTGATGCGGAAAAAACATTTGAATTACAAGAATTGATTGATTCATCATTTGGATATTGGTTTTCTAATTTAAAATTTTGTGAAAATTGTAAGGAAATTAAAGATACACTAACAAAAATTTCATTAAATTCCTTACAACAGTTATTAGTTTTAAAATTAGATTTGTCGATTAAGGGAAAAAATAAAAAATTGATATATAAGAAGAAAGGATTCATAAAGTCAGCACCCAAAGCGAAAATATCAATATGTAACACAATCTATTCTGTTGTCAGTGGAATATTTAATACTTCGAAAGACGGTTATTCTGATAATCATTATGTTGCGATGATTAAACAAAATTCAACTTGGATTCAAATAGATGATGAGACTGTACAATCAGCAAGGTGGCCTGCGAATTCTAAAAATGCCTGTGTTTTTTTCTTACAAAAGAAGTGAATAATCGAAATATTATGTATATATAACAAAATACTTTGCTTGAAACAAAACTTAACAGATTGTAAAAACAAAAAGTTTGGAAAATCCAAAAGTGCACGCTTCGTAGCGGTCATTTAAATTTTAAGATAAAAAATTTCATTAAAGTTAGTGTATTTTTTATAATCAATCGACAAAACAACAATTATCAAATTCAAGTTTCACGCTTTTTTCTGAGATAGACTTTACATAGCGTACGCGCCAATCTCAATATTTTATTAACGGCTTAAGGCTTAACTTCGTATGTATATAATTATAAATAAAGTGTTCTTAAGGGTATGTGTTCTTAAAAGTACATAAATCGGGCCAGGCATTTATGTCTTTAACTGTATATATAATAGTTATTAAAAAAAAGCTGAATGACCAAAGAGCAAGTTGCTAGAGTAATGAACCGAATTATTCGCCGGCAACAAGAACAGTGTTGTATACTATGTAGCGTTAATTGGTTTTACCCGTTGGCCGTATTTATATGAAAGAGTACCTCTGTGGAGAGTCTCGAATGAAAGGTATATTCTATTAGTCTTTGTATAAGATTAACATAAGGACAATTATGAGGCTAAGCATAATTGATTAAATTGTCATCAATGGATCCTTTTGACTAATAGGTGCTCGGTTCATTTGTACCGTTGGTGTTGGTGATTTAGAAGTAGCGAACAAGTACCAGCTTCAACCGTTGAAGGAAATTTGTGGAGAGGCACTTAATAGAATTTTGAATCGAGAAAATATTTTTGCGAAGTTAATATTAGCAGTTTGTAATAATGCTGAAACATCTGAAAGATTGTTTCATCACATGTGTTACAGCTGTTGCTGCAGAAATTATTGAGGCTGATGATTTAAAGAACTTGAAAAGAGCGATTGTTCATTGATATCAGATTCATTGATATCAGAAGAAATTAGAAAAGTTGCTATTGCAATGATCCGTAGTTCAGTTACTATAACTAAAACAAATGAAAAGTATGCATTTTATTGATTTATTAAATAGTTACCAATACGAACAGCAAGATTTAGTAATGTAACGTCTCAATTATTTAAAACAATATAATCAATTACGCTATTTCAATCAATTACTCTTGCGAGTAGTCCTATGCTCGTCTCAATGAATGGATCATGTATGTCTCTGAGCTAAATATGGCTTAATTTTTTTTTTAATTACATCAATTTACTACTAAAGTGACTTTGAGTGGATATTGGCTGCTTTCAACATTTTAGCGTGTTGAAGAACGTAGTACTCATTAATTTTAATATCTTGTTATGAAAATTTCGTCTTATTTAAAGTTGGTAACCTTATCGACTGTGGTTCCAAGGCTTTGCTGATTACCAAATTTTATTCTGAAATGAGTCAAAAAATTTTTTCATCGTAAAGCACTTTCAGATGCTTCACATCATGAGTCGTGCAATAATAGTTAGAAGACGCCTTTATGATATATAACTTTTGAATAAATAAGAAAGTCAACAATTTCGATTAATTTTAAATGAAAAAATTCTTAAACCGTGTTTTTAGTTTTTTAAAATATTTTTCTTTTAACTGCAAAACGGACAAATCCTCGCTTGGTTTTGCCAGTTGTGCTGTGTTGCCTCAAACACAAACTATGCATGGCTCAGTTCTCGAATTGCGATATGTCCCATAGGTGCAATTCTAAGTTTTTTTTTATATACCTCTTATATGATTTTAAATAAACAAATAATTAAATAATTTTGTTTAATTTTAAATAGAATGATTTTTAACTTTAATGTTTTAATTCGTTTCGATCTTTAAATCATGTTTTACTCAAAGAATATATACTTTACAAAAAGATATGAAATCCGAACAAAAACAGTTTCACTGTAAAAAACGCGCCAAGTCTACGTTCATAGAACTCAAATTTATTTGAAACAAAATTGTGAAATAAAAAGTGATACTTCACAAAAAGATATGATATAAAAAATTAATCAAGTAACGGTTATAACTCAAAAATTGAAGAAATTTTGTTGCAAATTTAACAAATGAAAAAAAAAAAATTTTTAATCGTACTTGGCGTGCGTCATTGAGTACCCCAAATTGTTTCAGGATTGATGAATGTTATTGTAATGTAAGCAAATTTATGAATAGGTGGACCTTTTAAACGCATAAATATAATTAATGAATTATTACTTCATAAAAGTTTCGCAAAACTGAATTGTGTATGGAGTTAGTCAAACAAATCTAAGAATAAGTTTGAAGAAACTTTAATTTCGTTTCAAATCCAATTTAACATTTTTTTTTTATTCAAATCTTCCCGCGGATAGGTCGAACTAAAGTACATCCAAATAGAACGACCTCTGTAAACAGTATTACCTAGCAGTCAGTGTGCAGCGCGACGAATAATTCGGACTAGTCATCAAGGCCATCAAGGCTGGTTTTAAAGAATAATGTTTTGTTCATGAAACCTTTTCATACCGTTAACCAAAATCAATAGCATACAACTGATTAAAAAAAAACGGTATTGAGAAATGGCTTGTGATTCATCCGAAAACATTTGGGGTACTCAATGACGCACGCCAAGTACAATTAAAAAAATTTTTTATTTAATTGTTGAATTTGCAACAAAATTTCTTCAATTTTTGAGTTATAACCGTTACTTGCTTACTTTTTTATATCATATTTTTTTTGTAAAGTATCACTTTTTATTTCACATCTTTTTGTAAAGAATCAAATTTTGTTTCAAATAAACTCGGCTTCTATGAACGTAGACTTGGCGCGTTTTTTACAGTGAAACTGTTTTTGTTCGGATTTCTGTTACTATAGGTCGTTCTGTGACTGTGGCACTACTTTTGATTGAGCTAAGGTGCATCAAATTTTATTTTTACATCTATTTTCATTATTGCAGTGCTATTAAACTAACATTTGGTTGTAATCTTGTTTTTTTTTTTTTTTTTTTGACTTTTGCAATACCATTTCGTAGAGACAGAAAAATTGCGTTCTCTAGAGAAAGAGATACACTCCAGAGAATTTCACATGATATAGGATTCTCCTACAAGCGTCGTCACGGCATTTATTATCTAATTGAAACGTTAGACATTGTAAGAAAACGCCAGCGATTCATGGAAATTTTTTTAAAAGCCAAAGAAAATGGTTATTATTCAGTGTGGCAAGATGAAACGTGGACTTTTCAAAAAGGAACGAGTAAGACTCGAGAATGGCAAAATAAGGATAAAAGAACTTGCTCTGTGAAATCGAACGATACTGGTGCAAGATACATCATTTGTAGTGCTGGTGGTAAAGATGGATTTGTACTAAACGCTTTCATTATTGTATCCACGAAAAAAAAGCCCACACAATTTGACGACTATCACGGGGATATGGATAGCCAAATGTGTCACAAATGGTTTACAACATCACTTCTTCTGAATTTGCCCAAGAAGTGCATGATTGTAATGGATAATGCACCGTACCATTCTATGCAAGTGAGTTTTTCATTATTTTTATGATATATTTTCTTCGGTATTCAATAATGAATCAGTACAAAATTGAAATAATAATGAAATTGAATATATTGCACAACTCAATGCGAAGCATTAGAGTGTGCTTTACGATCGAAAAATTCTGTTTGCCTCTTTTTCGCTACTTTTTTTATTGTTCCATTCTTTTTAGTCACGTATCTTAACCAAGTTACACATCATCGGATAGAGAATTTAATAAGGATTAATTTTATTACTTATACAGACTAATTTGATGTATTAAATAACTAAAAAAACATCAAAATGTAAAAAAAATTTTCCGTCAAGCAGTAGAAAACGTGTTCGTAACCCGTAAACACAAAAACTCGAGAAAAAAGCCATCATTTGAAAATTTTTTTTTCTAAGATTATTTTAGGGCCAAAGAAGAAGTGTGTCATCCATGGTTATCAAATTCTGTCCCATTTAATTATAATTAATAAAAAGAACTTCACTAATTTTGTATATCTATATATGTTTTTTATATATATGTACTTTCGTCACACCAGTCGCGCATGCGCGAAGAAATACATCTGACTTTTTTTTGGCGCGAAATTTGAATTTCCAGTGTAATAGAAAGGGAAAAAAAATTTTCCTTGAAACTTTTAACGTAAATTTTTCTTTTTAGTTTTTAAATATATTTTCCGCGATCGAATGAGCTTTAAACGTCGGGCACTTTTGGATTTACCAAATTTTTTATTTCGTTATTATTTTATTTACATATAATAAAAATTATTATAATCTTTTTTGTAGCTTGAAAGACAACCCACAACAAAATAGACAAAGCCTGAACTTGAAGACTGGTTACTGAAGAAAAATATTAAATTTATTCTCGGTAGCTTCAAACAGCCATTGCTTGCGCTATGTCAAGCTCATCGAAAACCTGTGAAGTATGTTATTGATGAGTTAGTCTCAACGCAAACTGATCATATCATCAATCGATTGCCACCATTCCATTGTTTCTATAATCCTATAGAATTGATTTAGGGTCTAGAAAAACGTTATTTTAACAAACATGTGGGTCTACATCATGATTATTCTGAAGAAAACATGATGAGGATTTGGGAACAAGCGGTAAATTCAGTTACCCCAGAAACATGGAAGCGTTGTGTGGAGAAAATAGAAAGACGGATTATTGAAGATTACAAACGTGACTTTGGAAACAAAGCAAAAATTTTACATACTGAAGAAGTGACTGATGATATCCAGGATGAGGAAAGTGAAGATGATGAAGATGATGAATTTTCAAAGCAAGAGCTAAGTGCAACAAAACAACTGAAACAGTCTGTACGGAGATCGCTGTTTAATAATAATTTTTCTTTGGAGAAATTTGACCGTTTAATGAATACTGATAAGGATATCAGTAGAGATGAAACGAATGCTGCTGTTGCATCTATAACTAAAGTAAGTTGAAAGCAATATCGATAAAAAATTTCTGAATCAGTTGACCCTGTACATGAACCTTGAAACTTCCTTCTATTTTTGAGCTTAAAAATAATTGATATCTTCTTTTGAACAAGTTTTAAACCAAGTTTATAATATGAATTATCCTGTATTGGTATAGTTAAACATAGGAGATTATTGTGAAGTTGTTGAGGAATCGTGCGATACAAACTTCTCACAGAATTCCAAACCTTCGTACGAGAATGAGAAATTAACGTCTTCTCTGGTACGTAAAAAGTAACTTTATTAAACATTTTATTGAACTTAATAAATTTTCATTTTTTAGGATTGGTTAAATAAACCATTAGATACCTTAGTCCCATGTGAACTAGGTATTGATTTGAGAGTTAGTGACTTAAAAACATTGTTACCATCATCTTTATTGAATGATCAGACAATTGTAGACTCGTGTATTTCTGACTATATTTTCTATAAATAATTTTTTGTCTTTTCAGATAATTAATGTGTACTTGCGTTCAATCGTTCGCAAAAAAGGATCGTCATATTACGCATGTGATAGTCATTTTTATCCCCAACTTTTGAAATCGTATGACCATGTGAAAGAATGGACCCATAAGGTTTTTATACAAAAAATATTAATTTTCCAATATCATAATAGTCGATTAATCACAAGAATTTGAAACTCAATACATTTTCACATTCGTTAATAATTTTAATTGTGGCTCGATAATGTCAAAAATTAACAAGTATGGAAACAATTATCACCGCCAGCAATTATAAGTTTCTCGATTATTGCACACCTCAAGTGCGAAAGCGCTGAGGATGCTTTATGATGGCTCTAATTTTTGATTTATAAGCGTTATTGGAGATTTGCCTTGAGCACGAAGCGCTGAGACTATGCTCTATATTTGCCTGAAAAAGAAAAACTCGAGTTCTTCATAATAAATTGTTTCAAAATTTATAATTACCCTTAAATAATACAAACAAAAATATATTGTTACAAAGAAAAATGATTAAACAATAGATTTTATACATTTTGCAAGTCGATTAATTACGATTTTTCTTTAAAATATTTGTTTTTAGTAACTTATAGCGTTAAATTCCTCAGGAGTCATGGGCTAGTAAACACTATAATTTTCGAAAAATACAATTTTCCGACTTAATTTACTTTTAATATCTTCGTATAGTTAATGCGAAGACCCCTTTTGAAAATGACAGCTAAATATTTTATGGTTTAATTATAATTAGTATTTTTAGATAGGCATCACACGGCGATTTCTACCCTTTCAGCAGCCATATTACTTATTTCTGCATGACTCTTAATGAGAAGTATTATTAGAGTGTTCTTTACGATCGAAAAATTGTTATATCGACATACTGACGATTTTATTGCAGATTTTAGAATATTATCAGTCTAGCACTGTAATGCTTAATTAAAAACTCTCTTCGTGTATGCTATTACATTGTCAATCGTAATTTTAATTTACTCAATAATGTAATGATTTAAAAGTGCTACCTTATAGTATTTATTTTAGGTTGATATTTTCTCCAAAAAAATTATGTTTGTACCAATTCATTCTACACACATATTACATTAGTCTTTATGTGTAGTGGATTTTTCACAAAAAAAAAAAATTTCTTATTATGACAGCATGAATTGTGACAACCAACCTTGTTTAAATGTAAGGATCACAAGTTTAAAAATTACCGTCTAAGTGCTGTTTATATTTGAAACTTATATTTGAATATTTTCTTGTCTTAGACTCTGTTCCTATATCTCGAATCAGAACATTTACACAAGAAGAAGATTCATTGGAATCGCTCTGGTTGGAATACCAAGCATGTTGAAGTAATTTTTAAATTTCTAATTATGTTATTTTTTATATCAACGGCAGTTATACTCTACTTTCTTCATATTATTTTCAGGATATACCTCAGCTAAACAATTTAACTGATTGTGGTCTTTTTGTATGTATGTATGTATGCCCGATATTTGGCTAATAATGATGCATTCACATTTACTGCAGATGATATGCTAATGATGAGAGAAATGATTCTACAAGAAATAATATCTCTAGAGTTGCAGTCGTGAATCAGTGAGAAACAGCTGAGCTCTTTACCTCGTAAATTGCCGCCCACAAGATTCACAATCAATACAAAACCAGTCGAGTGTCCAAAGGTAACTTCGAAAAATAATTTATCTCCGTCTACGTCATAACTATCTGCAAAAAGTTTGACTTATTATGTTAATTATCGAGATTGTTGAAAATTAATTAATCATCTTATATTAATCTTCTCATTGACATATAAGAAATTTAATATTAACGATAAATTTTCTTGTACTCATTCATAGCAAAAGCGTTCTGCAAAAGTAAAACCTCTTCATCGCGAACTATCAACGAGTTTGGAAGGTGTATTGTTATACCAATCAGCAACTATCCATCAGGGTTATTCCCGGTTTCCACCAGATAGGCGAAACGCTTAATGTACCGCAATTGCTGCGTTTAGTATTGCTGCTCTGTCATTAGATATGGCAAATATTTCAAGAGATTTTTTGGATCAAATTTTGCGAGAAGGTGATCGATACTACGCCGATAGTCGAGTGCAAAATCAAGTTGAATGTAACCACCTTCAACCTGAAGGATTGATCAAAACATTTACTGTTTTTAATCAACAAATAATAATTGATATAGATCAATGCGGTGAAGGCAATTTTTCGCCAACGGATCTTGTCACTTCTTTAACAAAGACAATAAATAATTGTGTCGATATTTGTGGACTCAAAACTCACGATTGTGGATTTCTTTTTATTGGACATTCTAAAACCGTGGCTTTTAAAATTCTACCTACGGATCGTCCATCTTTTCTCATGTTCAATTCTCACTGTGTTGACAATAATAATTGTTATCCATGGAAGTGTCCAAGTAAAGGCGTGGCTAGGTTGTTTCGATACCTCTCGCCCAAAAGTCTAGCAAACTTATTAGATAACGATCATCCTCGTGATGGAAAATATTGGCAAATTTATCGAATACAAATATTATAAACAATTCAGAAGTAAGTAATTCTTTTATAACATCACTATAAAAAAAATAATTTCTAATTACAAATTTTTTTTATAGATAAAATTTATTTCAATGACTCAAGTTTGTATATCTATATAAATTTATACATTCGGCTTGGTACGAATTCTGTTAGGTAAGATATGAACGTAATAATCCACACACAAGAGGGACTGTTGTATAATTTTTAATTTATTTATTAATAGATATGTTTATAGCGTTTTCATTTTTAATGAAAGGTGACAAAAGTTGATTATTAAAAACAAAAAATATGGCTCAAGATTATAAAAAGGTATATTAGAAGAGTACTATAAATATTACTACTGTTAATAATACTTTCGCTTAATTACGTCAAGTGATTTTTAACTAAACTTTAAATTTACAGATTTTGGAGCAGCGTGGGACATATCCTTAGTATATAATGAACGTATTTCCATTATTAAGTTAAGAAAATTTAGCAATAAACTCGTCATAAATACAAACTTTTCATAGATTAATGTTATTATAAGTATTTCATTCGATACTAGATAAAAATACGATTATTACTATACTACGGATTACGGTAGCCTCCACGTGGCATGTCCTGGGCAACGGTATTGAACAAATATACCGGCTTATACCGTCCTAAAATTGCAATTATATATATATATGCAGCATGTCCACCAATTAGGAATTGCAATCCAGCGGCGTTTTCAATCCAGCGGAATTTTTGCTGGATTGACCTGAATCCAGCTGGATCCAGCGCGGATCCAGCAAAACGTGGAACGAAAATAAAAAGACGAAATTTTTAAGACTTTTTTTATTAATTTGTACTTCTTACGATAATCTTTGAAATCTTTCACTCATTTGGTGATATCTTATATTAATTTGCTTTGGTTTTTTAATAATTTGAGATCAAAATAATTAACATAAAATTAAATAACAAACATATAACCTTATATTTATATAAAATTTAAGATAATGTTTCTAAGTAAGCACTATCTTATTAATTACGCTTATGTTTAATGATAGGACGGCTAATCAGTAGCAATCAGTCTCACAAATTCTTTTAAAATTGACTTAATTAACATTCTTTTAAAAAAGGACCGTTATAATAACACTATTTTAATTTTTAATAGTATTTTTGTATCAAGCAAAAAAAGCTTTGAAATAATCTTCTCTCCGCTCGTTAATCCTTAATAATTAAGCAGTTTAAAGTCTGACGATAAGAGACTACTTCTTTTTTTGAATTCTCTAAAAGTAAGACCTTAGAAAACAAATTTTATCTATAGTCTTATCTCCCAACCTGCTTCGAACAGAACTGCATATGTAGCCGGCTGCTGAGAATGCCCTTTCGGCCTCTACACTGGTCGGTTTTAAGGTCATTAAATACTCATAAACCGTAGATAAATGTCCACCTCGCACTCTTTCGCTCTCATAAACGCTCATTTCTTTTTTCAGGATCTTTTCGTAATCTAATTGACCACTTGGCTTCTGCTTATTAAAGTTCTCCTTCTCTCTTTTAAGTTCTATCTCAAGCTCTATCTCTAAAGTCATTTTAACGGGTTCTGTGTCATCATCTATACGATCTTCTTCTATCTCCATGGTATCTTCTTGGACCGGCTCTACAATATATTGTTTATTTACTCGTTTTAACAATGTTTTTATCTCCTGCCGCATCGCATTCTTTTTCAGCAATGGAAAATAGCCACGTATTTTTACTGCTTCTTCATACTTTTTTGGATTTTTCAAGTACACTAACGTACCAGTAACTTCGGAGAGGCGTCGTTCTGCGATTCTGTTGCGTAGTGCTTCAGCTAGCTCGGCGCTCAGGGAAGTGCCCTGGTTATTTAGCTTGTCTAAGACAAATTTCAGGGTTGTGTCGGCAGTTATCAATGTGGACTCTCTTCTGCAAAGAGCTTCTACAGCCAGTTTCAACGGTTGTAGACTGACAATCAACTCATTGATTATTGACCATTCATCGCCGGAAAATTTTATTTCAGAACCGACGTCTATCAATGCTTTAACGATGCAAACTTTTAGGTTGTAGAAACGTTCCAGCATACTGAGCAAACTGTTCCATATCGTGCGGCAATCAAGAATCAGACTTAGTTCTTTACCTTTATCTTCCTTAACATATTTTTGCAAAAATAAATCATCTTTGGTGGGTGATTTTTTGAAAATTTTTACAACTTTGCGTACTTTCATGAGCAGTGCGCTGTATCGTGGAATTAATTCTCCAGAGTCCACTAATGTTCGTTCTACTGTAACTGCCAAGCCATCGTTCATCTCTGTCTCTAAGTCTTCATCGTCTTCGCATTCATCACCTTCATCTGTTGCGGCTTGTTCTACTTCCTTATGAGGTTTCTTCTTGTATAGCACGTCCACCACAGCCAACTGGATACCATGAGTGTAGCATAATTGTTGATAACAAGGCAAAAGTTTTCCAACTTTTACCATTACGGAGGCGCCATCGGTATTGATACCAATAATATCGGTTTCCATCACCAAGCCGAAAATATTCAGCCTTTCCGACACTAATTCAATGCAGTGTTCGGCAGTGCAGGAGCCATGAATTCTTATCAACCCTAAATTGAGATGTTTATCATCATGGTGCAAGTTGAGATTTATGTATCTATTTGAAAACAATAATTTTTCAACCATAGACTGAATAATAAGTCTACCAAAAAAAAAGGGTAAAATCAACCTTTTATGAAATCTTATAAAACATGTCAATGGTCATTGAAAAAAAAGTCATTGTTCAACCTTGCAAACGAACTACGATTGAAATATCAAAATGAGTTTAAAAATTTATATAATGGATAAGAATTAAATTATGAATATACTAGCAGCCACCCGCCCGCTTCGCTGGGCACACTATTAATTTTAATCTTTATTTCTTATATTAAATACAAAATGTATATTTTCTTATCGATAAATGAAGTGAATTTTTAAAATTTTTAGTCAGGAAAAATAGTACCAGTCAATGCATTTGTCACTCACAGGTTCCCGCATCACCCATGAGGTACTGTGTATTGGAATGCGTCCCCGTTATTTAACGTTGCGGGATCCCCAGGAGGCATACACAACAAAAAAAAATTAAGTTTTAACTTTTTACAAAAATTTATTTCTCATAATGAACAAAAATATAACAATCACTCAATACTTATCAATAAATAAAATTAACAGTTTTATACAGTTACAAACTTAAAAATTCCTTGTAAACAATGTTTTTCGTCTTTTTTTCTGGTTGAAGAATAATCAAGTTGTCCGGTGAACTGACTCTTGAGCATGCAACGTAAAACTGACCATGAGAAAAACAATCATGTCTCAAATCTACACCAGCTAATTTTAAACTCTGCCCCTGCGCTTTATTGATAGTCATAGCATAGCAAACCCTAACAGGAAATTGTAGACGTTTGAAGTTGAAATGGTAGTCAGATGGAACCAAAGGAATTCTTGGAATAAATACGACTTCTCCTTTATGTTTACCTGTTAAAATTGTAGCTTCAATAATATTTTTATGTAAATTTTTCACTTGTAGTCTGGTACCGTTACATAGTTTTGGAGGATTTAAATTGCGCAGTAACATTATTGGTGCTCTAATTTTAAGATTGAGAATATGAGATGGTATTCCGGGTGGATTGAGTGTATGTAAGAACTCGACAGGATAATGGACAGCATCATCAACATCTACGACTGTATCAATAGATTTATACTTCATTTGATTAGTTGATAGCTTTTCTATAAGATAGTTGTTAATGCTATTCGCTGAATCATTCGTTGGAGTCAGAATAGCTCTTTCTTTTAGCCATGAAGAGCAATTAACTCCAATTTTATTGATATCTGGGTATATTTTATCAGTTAATGTAGTTAAATCATCAATGAGTAACTTTGAAAATTCTTCTGCTCTCAAATCATGTTGTATATGAACGCGCATATTAATTTTCAAAGACAGTACGTTAACATGAGGCCATAAAACTGAGGATTTGAGACAGGCTTTGACTTCATCTGCACGTGTACCTCGTGGTACAACAGGTATAGTTTGTCTGAAGTCACCAGCTAAAACAACAATTATTCCACCTATTATTCGGTCACTATTTCTTATATCCTTAAGAGTTCTGTTGAGAGCTTCAATAGCATTTTTGTGAGCCATAGTGCATTCATCCCATACTATCAGTTTCGCTTCTCTGATAACGTGAGACATACAACTCTGCTTAGAAATATTGCATCGAATATTATCAGAATGATTCATTTCAAGAGGTAATTTAAATGTCGAGTGAGCTGTTTTGCCTCCGTCAATTAAAGAAGCCGCAATTCCTGAAGAAGCAACAGCAATAGCAATACTTTTTTCACTTCTAATTTTCGCAAGCAACAAATTAATCAAGAATGTTTTTCCCGTTTCACCAGAAGCATCAAGGAAGAACAATCGTCCAGAATCAGAAACGACACTATTCAATGTAGATTCATATGCTTCTTTCTGTTCTTTATTCAGTATCGGAACACTTTTTATCACTTCTTCGGTTAACTTATCAGTGTCATAAGCTAATTTATTTAAATATTGTTGATTAATAATACCAGATTCTTGTTCTCGAGATGGTGAAGTGAGACCAAATTGTAAAAGAGTCTTACCTGACATAGCAATGACCATATCTTCAAGATTAATCAAACATTGATTGTAAACAATATCAACATCTAACTCAGAGTTTTCGCGATTCCTACTCATTCGTCTTTTAATATCGTCCGTGAAATTATCTCGATATTTATCCCATAATTTAATCGGATCTCCAACTTGGCAAAAAACTAACATAATAGCAAACAATTCACGTATTTTGTAAGATGAATCAGAAATTGAGACTTCTGCTAAAGTTTGATCCCAATGAGCATCGTCTTCGAGCAATCCCATTACTCTGCAAGCTTCTTGAAATGTAAGATAGATTACTTCTTTTATAGTTCTTAAAGCCGTAAATGACTCTGGACCGCGAACTTCATGCAAAAGAAGACGGAGGTAATAACATTCAGTATTGGTAGGATGGACAGTATACACTCTGCCTATAACATGATCTTTTCTTATACCTAAATAACCTGGCACAATTTTTCCTTGTTTTCTTCTGTGAAACTGGTGTTTTCTCCAGACATAATAAGCTGGAACTTCACAATATAATAATTTTTTCGCAAAATTGTCCACTTTACAGAGTTCAAAAAAAGCCATAAGTGTTGTTTTGGAATTGTTGATCTGATTGAGTATATTATTTTCATTAAAAAAAACTCGTTGACCATTTTCTAAATGTACAGCAAGATGCATAACTGGAGGGAATCTCTCGTGGATAGGAAAACTCAGTATTCGCCAAACTGCCTCAGAAGTGCTAATGTATCGTCCTGCTTCATACTTTGCCACTTCATCAAGATCTCCAACAGTGAATGCTGCTTGATCAGATCCCTTATTTATATACTTACAAATATATTTAATTGATTTCACTGAGTTGCAAACTTCAACATTTATATGAGCTTTGAATGTACGACACAGGACAGGGTTATACGGTACCACCCATCGATTGTCTATATTAATTTCATTTATTATTGTTGTTACTCCACTATCTTCAGGAGATCGCCGACGATATTTAGGATATCCATCTTCTCCTAATTGGGTTTCCTTTATTAAATGTTTTGGATATTTTTTCGTGCATGAACCATCCACCATACAGGGAGAATTTCTATTAAAAGAACCACATGGACCGTGAATCATATTTGTTGTTATTATTTCATATAGTTCTTGATCTTGATCTTGATTAGGCAGTTCAGCACTAATTACCTTATCAATAGATTCTGGTCTCAGCTTTTCTTCTAACCACAGAAGGATATGAATGTGAGGAAGTCCACGTTTCTGCCATTCCACAGTATACATATGACACTTCGTTTTGCCAAAAATGCAACCTTTTGTCAGAAGATTCATCATATGCTTAGTTTTCACGTGAAAAATTCTTACTATTAAGTCATGTCTATCGTGAGATTTTTGGCCTTGAACTAAAAGCTCTTCAATTTCTTTCCATTTTGGATTGCAAGTGAACGTAATAAATAAGTCTGGACGTCCGAAATGACGTACATAAGTCATAGCATCTTGAGTTCGTTCATGCATGTATCGTGGCCCACCAGTAAAAAAAGATGGCAGCACAACCATTTTACCTATTTCTGTTATCTGACCGTCGGTTTTCGTTAAAGCGTCTTTAAGGTGAACGTATTCTTCACTTCGTAAGTTTGTTTGATGGTTACGAATCCAATTAAGTCGTTCAGTTTCAATTTTCGCATACATATCAACCAAAAAATGATTCAATAGAGTGCGAAATAAAAGTAAATGATTTTCTTCTCCATTACGCTCCATTATTCTATAACTGTAAAACTCAGAAGCTGACACGGTCTTATTTAGAGGACGCTTAGTTTTTTCATCACGCTTAGGAATATTAATGTGATAGCCATCGTCTCCACGACAGAACATCAGAGGATATTGTAAAGTATCATACGCGCGATGGATTTCACTGATTCGCTTTAACTTATCGTCTCTGCTGTTCAGGATGATATCTCTCTTTTCAAAATTTTGTCCAACGATGATAACTGCTACTTCTTTAGCCATTTGAGCATTGAAACGACCTCGATGTTCACCCGGAGGCTTTTTATCAGCATTAATTATAACCTGAAACTCTTTCTGATCCTTAGGAACTGATTCAATAGCAACCTTAAAATCTTTAATGTATTGATCGTGTTCATGAAGCAAATTTTGAAGTTGGTGAATTAACTCTGGCTTAATACCAGGACAGATCCCACAACGAATTTCTCTTTCACGATTATCATCACCAACAAAGTATATTTGGAGAAATGATGGTTGTTGATTATTTTCTACCATAAGGCTTCCTATCCTATGGTAGACTTGTCCCTGCACTTTAAATGTTGGCATAAAACTACCCTCCTTTACCTCTTTTGATCCAAAAGACGTCATCTGAAAGCACCCATTATACTTTCGAAGAGAAGAAAGAAAATGTTCTGAGATTGGGTGCTGATAAGTTAAAAGACTATATAAAGGTTCTGGGTAGCGTTGAAGAGTAGGAAGCTGAATTTTACCACCACTACAGCACATTCCTTCAGCCTCATCCTTCCATTTCAAAGCACGACACCAAGAACAGGGTAATCGATGCCCAAGATTTACAATTTTATCATTTTGATAGTCAATACTCGGTTCATAACTAAGGCCAGATAAAGCTTTCAAAGTCCAAGACATTAATTTAATTTGTAATCGTTTCTCGTTGTACTTAGTTGTAGCTGCACGACTAACATGAGGGTTATTAGAAGCGTATTTTTTTGTCGCCTTTCTATGTACATCAGAATTGCAATGAGTGTAATTTAAAGTGGCTTGTCGCAATTGTCTCTTTCTAATTGTATAGTTGACTCTTTTCCTCCTTTTTTTTCTCCCATTTGATTGAAGGAGATTCACATCATTAATAACTGATTCACTTGAACTTTGTAATTCAACGTTAGGAATTAATTGAGGTAGTAAAACTTCCGCTAATATATTTTCTTGAGTTTGAGGCACTAAAAATGATACATTTTCATCACTTTGTTTATCATAATTATCACTATTTAAATTTAAACACGATGAAGCAACGTTAGGAATTAATTTATACGATAAAAAACTCATTGACACATTTTCTTGATTTTTAGGCACCGAAAATGACACATTTTCTCCATTTTGTTTTACACTACCCCCACTTATATAGTTATTACCTGTAATTTTTGATGCAAGCACCGAAAGATAAACATCGTAGTGACCATTATTATCATGCCCCGTAAAACGTAACCTTTTTACACATCGAATTGCTTCACCAACGGAAGCTATAATGCAATCACCTTGATACACTTCAAACCGATATGGAAATATCTCTGCGGCTGCCATAATTTCACAAATAGATCCATATGTGTTTCGTTTTGACATTTCGGTAAAGTATAAACCTACTGAATCATAATTCTCGCCAGATGACATAACAGTTTAAGATTTCAATCTATCCCAGTTGTTAATGACATGAGAAACAATAATATTTCTCATTTTATTAGGCATTAATACATTACCGTAAGCCAGTAAAGACAAAGAAGAAAATAAACATGCTCCATCATCATTAATTTTTATAACATTAAAAGGAGTAAGTATTCCATCTATCAAAATATATTCTACATCCATTATGATGAATATATATTAAATAATTTTTTCAATTATACTTTAAATATTTATCGATAATAAAATACTATGTTTATTTCAAAATATACTTTAAAAAAAATTAAATTTACTGAACTGAAAATTAACAGAAGTTTGTAATTAAAAACTATTATCGCATTAAATGTAAAATTTAAATTTTCATATAAATTGATAAAATCAGAATTAGTAAAGTAATAAAAAATTCTTTGATAAATTTAAATAAACACTTACCAACTGGAAACTTTAGAAAAAATGATAAAAAAATTTTCATGAAGACTTACTTGAATTAAAAACAATAAATAAAATATAATTGACATATACTCAATTGAAGTAACCATAATAAAGAATGGATATCTTAATTATCTAAATTAGCGTCGAATACGTATAAATACCAAAATTTTTCTAATTATTAAAATTTTTCTCTGTAAATATCGTGACAACGATTTATTTTTGACATTTATTCATTTATTCTCTCAAGCATATTATGATATAATTCATTTATCTAAAGCCAACTTCAATATCATTATAGTTATAATTCATTTTCGATTACTAATAATTATTAGTAATCACAAATGAATTATTTACAATAAATTGCGTCGAATAGCATTTTATGATTATTAATAATCTAAGATCCATTAACTTATAGAAAGTGTGTTTGAAATAAATAAAATTGAATAATTATTATTATTTGATATACTCTTTCCGATCTCTAATAGTTTTATTATCGTTTTATGTTCAAGTCTTCAATTCAAAGTTAATCGCGTACTTCACACAACATTTTTAACATCCCGCTGAAAAGTCGGGAAGTTATTAATTTTACTCCTTTCATAGAAAATCGAGTTTTAAACGGATGTTGACGTTTTGAGGTCCTAGGAAGTCTCCCCGAATGTTTCCGCAGTGATGTCCGTATATCTTTATGTATGTGTGTGTGTGTGTGTGTGTGTGTGTGTGTGTGGCCGTATGTAAACCTCTTATTACTTTTGAACGGCTCGACCGATTTGATTTCGGTTGGTGCCATCCGAAAGGGCTCGACCAAACTTAGATTTTAAATACAATTTATACCGATTCGAACCGGTATATTTTGAGAAATCTCAGAAATACTACAAAAAAAAAAAATTTTTAAATGTGGTTTTTATAGAATTACTTTTAAACGACTACTGATCAATTACAAAAACTAATCAGCTCTCAACATCAAGAAACCACGTTGATCGCCGCTAGCCCGGTCACAATCGATTCATTCTTTTATGAGTTATCGTTGTCGAAAAAAAAAACAGAAAAAAATGTTTTTTCTGAATTACATCGAAATTCATACTTCGATCGATTAAAACTCAAAGACTTTTTATGAGGCCTGAAAAACTGCGTCGAATGCCACCAATCGCGTAAAAATCGGTTAATTCATTTAAAAGTATTTTGGTTTTAGAATTTAAGAAATAATGTTATATTAAAGTTTTACCAGATTTTTGAGCTCGGAGTAAGTAAAATTTGAGCGCTTAAATATAAAATTAACGGGAAGTTGCAGGGATGACCTTTAAGGCCAACCGTTTTTATATTTTTTTTTTTTTATAATATTACTTTTTTAAACCATTTTAGAATCTTACAATTATGGGTTAATTTTGACCTATAACTTTAAGAAGAAAAATGATTAACTAACCAATAGTTTAGACTGCATCGACCTAGTAGAAAATTTGAAATCAAAATATATTTGCCTAACATTATATAAAATAATACTGTAGATGATTTATAGAATATTAGTATTTAATATCTTTCTACTTTTATTCTAATGATTCCTCTGAATTTAATCGACAACTGAATTTGTTATTACAATTTATTCATTTTGACAGTTATTATAACAACGGTTACCATGGTAACCACCTTGATAACCATAGTAACAGTAACCATGGCAACGGTAACCATGGCAATGGTAACCATGGCAACGGTAACCATGGCAACGTTGGGGGGAGGGGGTAGCATACGTGATGGTTATCGAAAAATCCATTTTGGCTAGGAATTGCGCAAAATCCCTTCTTATCTCTCATCTACAGTGAGAAAGGAGTACCTATGCCAAATTTTAAATGAATCGGTCAAATAGTTTCGGAGATCTGGTAATGAGTCAGTGGTATTTCGCTTATATGTATATAGATTCCTGTCTTTATTTAAATCGAAACCTTTGAAGAAAATTCAAAAGTAAAAAAACAAATTTTGTTTAATGTATCTTGGATTGATTCGAATAAATGAAAAATAATAAAAAGAATTAACTTATTAATAGGTTGTAAAAGTAAAATTGAATAGAATTAGGAAAACAATTTTTAGAATAAGAATTGCAGTAAAACAAAATTTTATATCGTGAATTTTTCTTGTAAAATGAATTGAATTATAAAGAAAACAAAATGTTAATTTATTGAAATATTTAGATAATCGAAAATAATAATTATAAAACTCTTTCATTTAAAACAAAGCTATATATGGAAGGTTGATTATGTATGAAAAATAAATTCTTTTAATGTAAAGAGTATTCGTTAATTTCTGTTTTGATGATTCTAAGTTAAATGTGTATCATGATTTTTCTCTCCATCTAATAACCTTCGATTCTGTCCCTCGGACAACTAAGTTGAGTTAATTAACGAAACCTCAAATTTTATTAGATTCTATTATTTAAAATAAATGTTAGTTCTATTTGTTTGTATTAGTAGTTATTGTTTGTGTGGAAGGTTTGTTAAAAGAAATTGAGATGCAATGTCTGTTTACTAAATTTATTTGTATAATTATTTAGTGTTTTAGGAAAAAAAACAATTGTTCACAAATTGTTCACAAATTTTGTATTAGATAAAGGGAAAGAGAGCATACTTTAGTAGACCAAATAAAATCGTTACCTGTTATTGTGGTAAAAACTGGAAAAGAAATTCTAAATTTTAAATTTCACACACTTGTTTTAAATTCACCAAATATTATAGATCTTCCATGAGTAATATTTTAATTTATTTGTTTTAATTGCCCATATAACACAAGTAAAGAAAAATCACTGCACTCTTTTAGTGTTTTAACGAAGGGAAAAAAAATGAATTTTATTTAACCGATTTTGTTGAGTTTTAGATGTATCCTTGAGATGATCCGTTTAACTATGTTACATTTAGAAATCCGTGAGTAAAATTTTAATGTATTAAAATCCGTGAAAGAAAATAAAATCCTTGGAATCCTTAGATGAGAATGAAAATCCTCGAAGTAAAATTGAAATCCTGGATGAGAATGAAAAAAATCCTCGTATAAAATTGAAATCCGTGAATGAGAATGAAAAATTCTCGTATGAAAATGGAATTCGTGAATGAGAATGAAAAATTCTCGTATAAAAATGGAATCACACGAAACTGTACTTGTAAGAAAAAAAACTCAAAACGGGGTCACACCCGGCAGTAACGAAGCGTAAAAACGAACTGATTAATTAGCGGCTGCAGTGACTTTTATTTACATTGTAACATTAGATGGACCCGCATGGTAGGGGCTATGAGAAAAGACGCAGAAACACTCTCCCATAGTTATTGTTTTAATCATCAGAAATTTATCGATGATCCAGCTCTTCCGGCGTTATCGGAGATGAAATACCGGGAATCTTTATTTATTTAAATAAATACGATATGCTTTATAAGCAATCATATTTATTTAAACAAATCTGAGATGCTGTCGTCATCTGATAAATTTATTAACGAATAAATTATTTAAAATTATAGATACTTTTTAAATATTACAAAGCCAAAATATGATAGATACTAGGTAATAATCAAATTTACTATTTTGGTAATTGTGTTTTTAAATCAGAGGGTTTTACAGCCCTCTGGACTGTCTTTTCTCGATTTTTAGTATCAGGATAGCAGCAAGAGTAAGTTGGTCGATTACTCTGGATGCGGGCGTTTCTTTTCTTTATTCTTGGGCCCTGCTCTTATTGTTTTACTCCGCCCGGTACTCAGGTTACCACATGGTATTCCTAACGCCCACTCATGTTTTGTTTCACCTACTCATATGCTCTCTTTCGTACAAAGATGGTGTATTAAAAATTTATTAAATTATGTTTATGCATGCTGCATCTAAATGTTTTATGTATGTATGTCATACATGCAATATTTATGTATTAAATATATATATATATAAAAAAAAAATATTTTTATAAATTTAATTGTATATAGAAAAGAATGTTTGTATGTTTTCATACATGCAAAGTTTAGTGTATGTTATACATGCACATATTATTTCTTAAATTTAGTATCTGTGTTTAAATTAATTTATTGTAAATAATTATTTTTGGGATCTAATATTTAAATCACATTTATACCTACACATATACTTCCATATTGCATATACACAATATTGTGATATGTATGTATACGCACATGAATCATTTGTATATGTGCAGCTACAAATATTTGCCTTATTCTTATTTATTTCTTGGTAGAAGATTCCTTTATTCCTATGTGTACTGCATTTTCTTAATAATAAAAGTTATATATAAATATATATATATATATATATATATATATATATATGTGTGTACACTCTTCGAATCATATACATATACATAGTAATCAAGTTAAATTTACATTTTCGTGTAAAGTATAAATTTTATGAAGGTATCATACGGGAATGGTCCATATGAGTTGTACATGCTGGGCATTCCCCAGAATAATAATGATATTTTTGGATAGGTGCATTATGGTAAAGTGTTGAAGGGTGACGAGGACGTAACACTGCCCTGATTTTTTGCTAGCTCTTTCTTAGTTTAGAACGAAATCATCCGTTGTTCATTTTAGTAGATAGGTAGAGAGTTCTGTTACAACGGGGGCAAGATGGAAATGATCTGTTGTACCGACGGACGGTAAGTAGACGATTGATGATAGCGTGTCGACTGTTAGTGTGCTAATCTAAGGCCTTTTGGACATCATTTTGGCACTAATTGACGTTATTTGAGGTTATCTTGGACCTTTTTGACATCATTTTGATGTTTATTGACATCATTTGGATGCTAATTGCCATGTGCGCTGTGTTATTGGCAGTCTTTTTACCCTCCGAGCTCATTTTTGAGCTTATCTAGGATCCTTTTGAGCTCATGTCCGCCATTTTGAACTCGTATCATGACAGATGGCGCCTTGTGTATATTCTGAGCAGGAAATTTTGAAAACAAAATTACACCGTGATGGCGCTCAAGGCTGATACTTTTTCAGTCTATCAGCCTTGAGCGTCATCACAGGGTCAATTTACTCCCTGACTGAAGTTTAATCTATTCAAATTAGGGCTAGTATGAGAACTTGCCAGAAGCCATGCCATCTAGTGGTATAGTTTCTCTCCCCTCTTTTATTTGTTGCTACGTAGTAGATAACGTCATCAGACAAGTCTAAACCTGTTCTTGAGCTAGAGTGGGGTTACTGAGCTGAGCGCTGAGCTCGAGAGCTCAAAGCAGTCAGTTTACATCGAGAAACGATCTAGTTAACAGTTTATAAAAAAAGCTCGTGGTTTATTACCGAATTATTTCATCACATAGATCATTCTATTTATTTCTTAGTTATTGTTTATTGTGTGTTTCAATACGAAGTAAGTATTAAATTATAATGTTATGCAAATTATGTGTTATTGACTGAAAAGTTTATTATTTGAATCACTAGTTTCCAAGATGCATTTCTCAAAAATTAATAAAATCAACACCTTGGCCTACATCTTGCCTGTTATGAAAATTCAGAAACAGAAAGCTGACAAAACATATAAAAAAATTGAAATTGAAAAAATTTAACGCAATATGGACCTAGAATAGTTGCTAACCTGGATGATTAATTCACAATTTACTTTCCTACAAGAACAAACAACGAATTGATAGCTAATGAAGATAAATAAAAAGCTTTTATTGACATGATGTCTCAAGAAAATCTTTATCTTTTATTTCATGGATCTAAATACCAAAAATTTGAATTTATTACTCGATCATGAATGTTATTTTTATGCAAAATACTTATCATAGTTAAAAAATACTTTATATTCTATATCATGGTTTGACATTTGTGTATATTTTCTTTTTATATAATAATAAAATTAAAAATTTTAATACTAAAAATATGTTTTTAATTGTTATGTATACTTGAAGCCTACATTATAGATTTAAATGTAATTACAATCGTAAATTTAAAAGATTAAAAAAATAACAATAAATCAATTCATTATAGTTAGATATAAAAAATGGAAAAAATAAAATCATAAAAGTGTGTAGGAAATTTCGGCAGTTGTTTACGCATGCGCGTTATTGTTTGATGCTTCAAGCTACCTTTTTATGTATATGTGTACATTTCCAATGAAAGTAGGAAAATAATATAGGCGGGAATTTCAAACATCATTTTCGGCAAATGCAAGTATGTGAGCGCCATCACACTAACGTTTGGAGAATCATGTTGAGAAGCGAGCAGAAGCAGCTGGGATACATGGAGGTGCAGAAGAAAATGAGTGAAGGAGTCGTGAGCCTGACCACATGGTGCGTGTGGAGGAGCAAGCAGCAGCAGCAGGGATACATGGAGGGAGGTGCAGAGGAGCCGCGAGCAGCAGGGATGCATGGAGAGAGGTGAAGAGGAGCCGCGAGCAGCAACAACGCTCGAAGACGTTTAAAATATACGCGGGAAATTCGAATAAATATATTTCCTTGCGTATACTCTGCAGTGGTGGTGCTCTTAAATGGCTCAAAGTTGTGATCATGCAAGAGGGAATTCTGAATGAGAATATTTTCTATAACAGAGGTTTTTATTTTTAAATATATATTTAAATAAGATCATTTTTTTTTTATTCAAAATATTTAAATAATCACATGTGTGTGTGTGTGTGTGTGTGTGTGTGTGTGTGTGTGTGTGTGCACACGTGCGCGTGTGTGTGTGTGGTACATTGAAAAACAATTATTTTCAAATAAAATATAATAGATGAAAAAATTTTTGAAATAAAATAATAATTATAAACTTTGATAATCATCATCGTCATCAATACTTTGTTCATTTGAACTCCACCCACCATCAGAATAGTAATTCAATTCATTACCTGATATAATTATTGTATCGGGTAGTGATGACAATGATGATGTATCTTCATTATTTTGAAATCCCTGTTGCTGTTGTTGTTGAAGTTGTAATAAGCGTTGTCAACTTTGTGATATTCCCATACCTCTGAAACATAAACGAAAAATTAAATTTCTAATAAAATAATAGTTTTGTATGCTTGGCGTTGTTGTCACATCCGTCTCATCTCTGAACCATGAGTAATGGTCCTCATAATTAATTATGAGGTATGTCGATACAGTTCCTATCGTTATAATTGGCTGACTGTATCGTTGTCTGTTATGATCATTTTGAATGTAGCTCAGATGATTGGACACTGCACCGATAACATAACCTATTTGAAAAGTATTTAGCCAAACTTTTGGAATAATGGCATTATATTCTATATATCCAGCCATGAGGTTCTGTTATTGCTGCAGGATGGTATTCAACACTTCTTGCTAAAAAAGCTGTAAAGGAGGTAAATCGATTCGCTCCTCGATTAATCGATTCATTTCATGCCACCAAGGACCTTCACGGACTAGGTATATTTCAATGAGTAAATTATCCTTGAAATATTAGCGCCATGGTGATAATATTCGGTCACCAGGTACTCGAAATTACCCGCTCATGTTTACACCACTTATTGGTAATAACGTTGTTTCTCCATTAAGGGAACAATAGCCTCTTTACACTTATCGTTAATTCTGTATGGTTCGAGTTGAGTCGTTATTCCGTTTGAAATAACTTCAAGGTCTAAATTCATCTATTCAATTGAAAATATAATTTTATATTTAAGTGTGTTTCCCATCTATAAAAAAAATAAAATAATCAGAAAACTTGTTGAAAAGAAAAAAAAGGAAAAAAAAGTGGAAATATTTACTTTGTTTATAAATCGACGCTTTTACCGTTGCTGTTGTTGTTGCTGCTATTGTTGTCGTAATTGTTAATGATGTTGTTGTTGTTGTTGTTGTTGTTGTTGATTTAAAACCCTTCAATATCAAAAAAAATTAGTTTAAAAATTTATTCCACATAATTTATTATTATCTATATTGAATAACTAATTGCTGTATATGTACAAACTAAATATTTATATATATATATTAGGGCGTACCAAAAAAAAATCGATTTTTTTTTTACTCTCATCCGAAAATGTCATTGGATATATCCAAATAATTATTCTGTCCAAAGGACAGCTCTTAATTTCAATTGTTAATGGTTCTCCATGAAACTTCTAGATTTCCCATTTAAATAACATGAAAAAAAGTTTATTAACAGTATTTTCTCCTGCAAGTTGAGAAGAAATTTTTTTTTGATAAAATAAATGCATAGATCTTCTTTAGCATTAATTTTTTAACAAAAAATTTCGTTGAGTCAAATGCCGATCATCAATATTCGAGTTTCTACGGATCTTTAAAATTTAAAATTTTCTAATATTTCGTGTTTTCTAAATTTTGTAGCTAAGCTATTGGAAATAGAACGAAAAGTTAAACGCCGATTTCGTAGTTCGTTCGATGCCCGATTAAAAAGTCCTGAACGAATTTTCCATATCATTAACAATAACAAAGGTACCGGCTCACAAAATTTCCTTTTTCTAATTTTTCACTTTTGTCAATTGAACTATTGATGATAGAACCAAAAATTTCGTACAAATTTTTTAGCGTATCAAATTTGCAACAAAGTTTCAGAGGTGAAATTTGCCGTATCATAAATAGTTGAAAATTACAGACCCGCTAGTTCTTAATTTCATGATTTTTCAACTATTCGGGTTACAAAATTAGATCTGTTTCAAAATAAATGAAAAATTAGAATATTTTTTTATGAATTTGAATTTATAAATCGTATTTAGTTTATATGAGAATTCAATCTGATTTTGCCCGTACCATCTTATTATCCAGACCAATATCAGACTCATTTTCGTATGATTTTTTGTCTGTTTTTAATCGCTTTTAGATCAAAAACAGGACTTTTTACATATATGAATAATAATAATAATAATAATATAGATTCATAAATTTATTTTGATTTTCTTGATATTTGAAACATGCTAATGCGCTTCCGTAGTAAAATGCCACAAGAATTCTGATGGTTTCTAATGCCAAAATATTTTCGATTTTATCCAATAAATAAGAAACATTCCTTGACATTTTAAGAGTTACTTTATAACTTTTATTCAATATTATTAATATTCTGTAAAGTTATTCTGAACATAAAGCTGTAAAAATTTCATGAACTGTCGACATTTTTAAACAAAAGAAACTCAATAAATAGTGAAAAAAATATAATCAATTCTATAATTTGATATATTTTTCATAAATATTGCCCATAAATAAGAATATTCCAAGTCCATGATTTAAACTAGTTTGGTCCTTACAAATTTTCAGAACTAAAATTTTTGAAAGTTCAAGAATTAATCTAGTTTTGTCTGCCCGTAACGCGATTGTTTGTTGAAAAAACAGATCAAAAACCGCTTAAAATTTTTATAAAAGATCAAAAATAGATCAAATATTTCGATTAGACTAAAATGAGATCAAACTTTTCGGTCCGGGTATATCAAAAACAGATTAAAAATCAAATAGAAGTTCAATAACAGACCAAGTAGTCCAAATACTGTCCAGTTAGACTAAAGTCATGTGACCACGGTACTATGACTTGTATAGTTTCAGACGGCAACAAGACGGGGAAAAATGGAAACCGTAAGGCTGAGGACGACGAAGACAATTCTCATTGTCTCAATATATACATATATATATATATATATATATATATATATATATATATATATATTGTACCAGGTTTTTTACCACCGGGGATCTACCAGAGTGAAGTCCAAATATACTTACTATTTGGTCACCTTGTTTAAAAATTTAAATGTTGGGCGCCAGGTTATTTGGTAAATAACCAAATAAACAATTCTCAAAAATGTCGACTCAGGGTGGCGGATGGGGGAAAGGTCAGGCACTTAAGACTACGATAAATAATTGATCAGAAGTAACACAAAAATCAGTCGTATATTACATAAACAAAATAATTGATCAGTTTCACACAAACTATCAGTTACAAAAATTATCGAAATGCCGTTGTCAGCTTGACTCAATATAAACAAAATTATAAATAAAAAAATCGTAATTGATCGAAACAAAGTCAGTTCATTGCTCGAAAAAAAAATCGTTTGACGAAATTAAAATACACTTATTTTATTTCACAAACACACACGACGTAGTTCTTAGCGAAATACTCGACCGGTGTCGTCAGAGTATTTTACATGGCAAGACTCGTCTGCCGCAACGAATAAGAAAGAGATAATCCGTAATTCTCAGAATTGCTCGATTGAAATAAAATAGAATATAAAATAATATTTTATTTCGGTAACGCGTAATTTTCACTATCACATAATTATTGCGCGTAATAAATTATTGAATTAATTATCATTTACACAAAACGCGTTTCACTTGTTCATTAAACAAAATCAGTCGGTCGTACACTTGCTCAGTTCTCATGCCGAGGCTTCGTCTTGTTCACGAAAGGCGATTATTGTTTACTCGGGATCAGTTCACTGTCCATTCATTTAACGGGTCGTTGATCGAAACTCGAAAGTGTGCTTCTGGTCAAGACGAATTGTTCAAATACAAAAGCGTGGCCGTTCAGTACGGCGTCTATCACGGATCATTCGTTTCAATCCATGCGGTTGATCTTTTGCTCGGTCGAAGTCGAAAATTTTAATTCTCGATGTCACTGGAATTCGCTCCTCCGTCAACTATTTATTGTTTGAAAGTAATTCAAACCACGAGTCGATGTCGAATTTTTCATCATGTTACAATATATATATATATATATATATATATATATATAATTAATTTATAATAAATAATGTATATTCGTGATTTGACTCGTGGTTTGAAATTATTTAAAATAATTAATCATTACCCGATGAGCTACTCCGGAAGCCATCTATGACCAAAACTTGCGATTTCGACCGAGCAAGCGATCCACCGCATGGATTATGACGAGAGATTCGGGATAGACGCCGTACTGAACGGTCACGTTTTTTTTTATTTGAACAATTCGACCCGACCAAGCAAACAATTTTGATTTTGACTATTGAACAATGCGAATCTCGACTTTAAGAACACTCCGAGTGATCAACGAACAATTAATCGCGATAAAGAAAATTTTGTGAACAGATAACCGCCGTCGTGAACAAGTGAATAAGCCAAAGCCTCGGCACGAGAACTGAGCAAGTGTACGACCGATTGATTTGGTTTAATGAACAAGTGAAACGCGTTTTGTGGAAATAATAATTAATTTAATAATGACGAGTAATGATTTTTTGATAGTGTAATTTACGCGTTACTGAAATAAGATATTATTTTATATTTTATTTTATTTCATCGAGCATTTCTGAGAATTACGGATTATCCGTGTCTCCTCCGTTTCAGTAGTAGAGTCTTTCCGTGTACTATATTCTGACGTCACTCGTCAAGAATTTCGTTAATACTTACGCTGTATGTGTGTCGCCGGATAACAAAATAACTCTTTTTTTCTTTTTCGTCGAACGACTATTTTTATTTTTTGAGTAACGTACTGACTATGTGTTTTGAACATATTTTTTTTTGTTTATATTGAGTCAAGCTGAAACCGGCGAAGTATTCTGTTTTGTAACTGATAATTTTTATTCGTGATAGCGATCAATTATTGCTTCTGTTTAATATACGAAATTTTGTTTTGTTTAATTCTAATCAATCGTTTATCGTATTCTTAAATACCTGAACTTTCCCCGATCCGCCACCCTGAACCGATGGATATTTGATAATTGTTATTTAGTGATTATTGAATCACCTGGCGCCCAACATTTCAATTTTTAAACAAGGTTGCCAAAAGTGTAAGTGTACTCGGACCTCACTCCGGTAGATCCCCTGTTGGAAGCAGTGCTGCCAGAACGTGTGATATTTTTACCCCTGCCCGAGCCCCATGCGCGCGGTGCACACACGCAATTTTGTCTATCGGTGTGTCGGGAAACCGAAAGAAGCTGAGAGAAACCGAGCGCTATAGACAAGCGGAGGAGAAACATTGTCCCCACCATGCGTCGGTTCATACCCGCTCAGAGTTGCGTGTTCAAATCCGCACTCAAATTTGATTTTTTTTTATTATTTTTTAACGTAATAAATTTTGAAATATTTATTTGTTCAAATTTTTTAATTAACTGATAATTAACAATTTTTTTAACAAATTTAAATGGCTGTAAAATGGATAAGTAAATGTTAAAATATAATCCTCTCATTATATTTTTATTTAATAATAAATTTTAGATTATTAATTGTAATTTTAATAAATAAACATTATTAAAAGTCATTTATTATTAATATTAGTTATTAGTGTTAATTGTTACTCAAAGTTTCAAATACGATTTTTATATAAGCTGTTGCACCTATGTTACGTCCCAGCCTGTACGTCAGATGACGTGGGCATTTACTTCTCTAATTACCGACCTGAAATCTAACTAATTATATCGAATATCGATAACCAAGTAATTTCCGTAGTATTTCATTAATTATATCAAATAATATAATATAATAATAGAATAATATTATTTAAAATATTCGAACGTTAAGGATATGAGTAATAATTGATAAAGTTATTTTTCTATATTTTATCAATTATAAATAAGCGCTGACGCCTCGAGTAAATCTTCGAGACGTGCAGCTGCACAAACATCTATTTTGTTTAAGATAACTTTTGTTAATAGGTAAGTGACTCATTTGTTCGTAACAAAAGCGGAGAGATCGTGAGAATTAAGGATTTTCAACAAATATTAGAATGGATCATTCGAGAACATGCATTATCTTGAATGACCCCTCCATATGGATCGATGCGTGGGTCTGATGCCCAAGCGTATTGATGAGAGTGACTCTAGTTTTTCTCGATCAAGAGAAGGCAGTCTGAAACATAGAATCATCGAGAGCAGTCAGGCTCAATATTAAAACCTCAACTTCGTTCTCACCCTCTCAAAGTTATTGTTAAGAGTACACTAACAATTTATAAATTAATTCAACTGTATATTTTTACATCACTCAAAATTATACCCTTATAATTGAATGAATCGGATTTAGATATATGAAATAATGTATATAATCAAACAACCAGTTTATTGCAACCACCAAATGGTAGCTGTTCAACCCATACTTAATTATTATTTTTAATTATATGTAAGTTTTCATTACGTCCAATTTAAATCGACCGCTCAACTACGCCAGCGCCAAAACATCTACCAGGACGTAACGCCTATTTGATATATTGGTGCTGTGGATGTGCGGTAATGTTTTTGTTTCAGGAGCTTCGAGTCGTACGTTCACAACCTCGACTGAGACGAATTTTTTTTTTCTAAACTAATTAATAATTAATTATTTTCTAATTATCTTAAATTAATTCTTACAAAAAAAGCTTATTAATATTATTTAAATCAATAAGAAAACGCGATTCTTAGACTTTATTTATCGCTTTTTATCATTTTTATGCTACTGCACCTAATTCTAATGATTAATTTATTATTATCAATAATGTTATATTATTTAAAATAATTATATATTATTTATAATAATTATAAGACTTAATTCTTACTTGAAGTCTAAAATACGATTTTTATATTACCTCACGTCTTGTACTTCTAACATGGGCGAATGGACGCGTGGAATCCTTTTAGCCTCACGTTTGCAGAATCGCGTGTTCCATTCCGCGGCTGGATCAGATTTTTTTTTTAATTTACAAATATATTGTTTATTTTGTTATGTGTATTTTTATTCGTATTATTTATATTTGAATGTTTTCCTAACATGAAATTAAAATTTCCGCATACATTAAGAAGCGCGCGAAAGTTATCCTCGACACTGACGTTGATCAACAATCGAAGTTTCGTTTGTTTGCGCGCCAAAGGTCCATGCAGTCTCAAAACCGTTGCTTCGCGGAATTTGACGATGATATACGTCATTTATTTATGATGTTCTCATTAGTTCGCTCTATGTGTATTTCTAAGCTGTTAGTATGTGTAATGTATCTGTGAGTTAAATGGTAGGCTTTTAATGTTGCGATGGTCAGTTCTCAGTGAGCATTTAACCCGTTAGTGACTGGTGGATCCAGTGAATTTCAGCAATTGCCTCAGGTATTCAAATAAGTATTTAATTTTTTTTTATCTATTGAATAATTTTGTTAAATATTTCTAGTTTAAATTATTATTTATATAATTTTTTCTTTACGTTCGCTCGTACTTTTGGCCTCGCGTTCGCCAAGTCGCGTGTTTAATTCCACGGCAGTGTCATATATATTTATTTTTTTTCCTTTATTCGATTTCTTTTTTATCAGCGGAACATTGGTGTTATCTAGTTATTTTTAAAACATGGATTTACCAGAACCTTCTGCCAAAAAATCCAAAAGAAACTCGAGAAAAAAAAAATTTCAATACCAATGGCTAGAAGAAAATCCAGAGTGGAAAAAATGGGTGACAGATGTCCCAAAAGATCCGACTACGTTTTTTTGTCTCATCTGTAATCAAGATCATTCTTGTGGAAATTTTAAAATAAAACGGCACGCCAAAACTGATTCAACCTAAAAAATTTTCGTCTTTCGAATCTCAGTGCTGATTCACCAAGCGATGCCAGTTCATCTTTACCTGAACTGGATTTTAATGATCGTGTTAAAGCAGCTGAAATTTGCGACTTTTATAGGTGAAAAAAATCCACCCTTGTCAATCGCTGGAGACTTGTTACATTTATTCCAGTTCATTGGTCAAGAACCTGCTGTTTTACAGAACATGAGTGCGAGTAGAACCAAAGTTAATGCAATTATCAACAACGTCGTCAGCGTTAAACAAACACACAAAGTCATAGAAGTTCTCTAAAAATCTAAGTTTTCGGCTTATGTTGACGAGACTACTGATAACACAAACGACAAATGGATGACGTTGATTACTCGCTATGTTGATCCAGATTCTTTGATGATAAAGACTAAGTTAATACAATTAATTCACGTTGATGCCACCGACTGATGCGCTACGAAACTTCTCGAGGAATTTACAAATGGTTTGGGGCAAAATAAAATTCCCCTGGATAATTTCATTGGACTTGCTTGTGATAATGCACCAGTCACGGTTGGTATAAATAATTCATTCCAGAAGCATTTGACCAAACGTCTTCCACATCTTTTGACAATACCATGTATATGTTATTCTCTAGCGCTAATCGCTAGAGACGCTTGCAAAGCTGCGATTCCAGCTGAAATCGATGAAACTATCTCAGGAATTCCGAATTTCGTCAATGGTAGTCCTAAACGTTTAGCTAAATTTGCTGTTTTTCAGGAGGGTTTTAATAAAAAATCTAAACTTTTGCGATTTGTTCCGACAAAGTGGTTGTCTCGTCAAATCGCGATTTCTAGGATTTTGGATAATTAGGACGTGATGCTTTCTTATTTGACCGAACAATCTCTTATGAATAATGTTGCAGTTGCAACAAAATTTCTTAGTATCATGGATAATCCCGTGACAAAAGCATATCTGCTTTTTTTAAAATTTGCACTTGACTCTTTGGAACAGATGAATGCACAGTTTCAATCCAGTGAAACATAAGTCCATATATTGCAGCCTTCTTCAAAAAAATTGTTCGTTGAAGTACTTCAAAGGTTCATGAAACCAGATTTATTGAATCCTATAATCTTTAAGGCTATAAACATTGACATTACAGAACATCTGTACTACACTCGCGAATCCAGAAGGGAATCTTCAGGAAGAATGGCGTTCCTTATACATTGTCAGTGCAAGTCTGAAGGATTATAGTGCCAATTGTCATTTGATGACATGTTGGGAGAAATTTGCAACTTCACGTCTTCAGCTGGTACTGTACAGTTTCCAACTTTGCGGATTTTATTGAGTATCATAAGAGCCCTTCCTCATTCGAATGCTCCAGCAGAAAGGGCTTTTTCTATGATACCTGACATTAAAACAAAAAAAGAAGGAACAGTTTAGATCAACTAAGTCTGAATTCGCTTTGCGTTATAAGATCGAACTTCAAATCGAAAAAATTAAGTGCGAAAGAAATGTCAATCGACAAAAATTTAGTGGAAATGATGCAACCATCAAAATTGTATGCCGAAAAGAAGAAGCCCCAGTCCCAACAAATGAATGTACAGGCATATGATAGTGGTGACGATTGGGAAATGGATGAATCGTGAAAATTTTCGACTTTTTCCAGCTTTTTCCACTCTGAATGACTATTATTTTGATTATTTATTCGCGTCTATTAATCAAATTTAAATTACTTTATTATCATATTAATCGTTGACTTTTTTTCAAACTTTTTCCACTGTGGAAAACTATTATTTTCATTCTTTATTGGCGTGTATTCATCAAATTTCAATTATTTTATTTTAATATTAATTGTTGACTTTTTTTCAGCTTTTTCCATTGTGAAAAATTTTTATTTCAAATTTTGATTTGGATTATTACTCGTCCATAAATAAAACTAAAATTATTTTATATATTCTATTATAAAGTTAGAGCTTTAAGCTCCCATATATCATAAGTATTAAGTGCAATATTTAAAGCTTTAATTAATTTATTTATTTTAAGAAGAAGTTAGTGCCTTCAGCTCTGCTTCCACCTGAATCTAGTCTGATATATAAAGCTTTAATTAGTTAATTAATTTATTTTAAGAAGAAGTTAGTCTTCAGCTCTTCTTCCACCTGAATGTAGTCTAATTTTTTAAGCTTTAATTACTTTATTTATTTTAAGAAGAAATTAGAGCCTTCAGCTTTACCTCTGTCAATCGATTCTAGTCTGCTATTTAAAGCTTTAATCATTTTTTTATTTAATAAGAAAGCAACAGCTTTAAGCTATGCAATTTAATATTAGTTTTATTATCATTTAAAAAAATTGTTAACGTTCTTTGAGTTATCGAGTTTATATTATGGTTGACAGGCCTCTGGGGGACCCACCATAAAAAAATGGGAACGCATCACGATACACAGTACCTCATGGGTGATGTGGAAATCTGTGTCATTAAAATTATCAAATCATAGAAAAAAAAAATTCGAAATAAAAAAAAATCTGATCCAGCCGGGGAATCGAACACGCGATTCTGCGAACGTGAGGCTAAATGGAGTGCACGCGTCCATTCGCCCGTATTAAAAGTACAAGACGTGAGGCAATATAAAAATCGTATTTTAGACTTCAAGTAAGAATTAAGTCTTATAATTATTATAAATAATATATAATTATTTTAAATATTATAACATTATTGATAATAATAAATTAATCATTAGAATTAGGTGTAGTAGCATAAAAATGATAAAAAGCGATAAATAAAGTCTAAGAATCGCGTTTTCTTATTGATTTAAATAATATTAATAAGCTTTTTTTGTAAGAATTAATTTAAGATAATTAGAAAATAATTAATTATTAATTAGTTTAGAAAAAAAATTCGTCTTAGTCGCGGTTGTGAACGCACGACTCGAAGCTCCTGAAACAAAAACATTACCGCACATCCACAGCACCAATATATCAAGTAGGTGCAACAGCTTATAAAAAAATCGTATTTGAAACTTTGAGTAACAATTAACACTAATAACTAATATTAATAATAAATGACTTTTAATAATAATTATTTATTAAAATTACAATTAATAATCTAAAATTTATTATTAAATAAAAATATAATGAGAGGATTATATTTTAACATTTATTTATTCATTTTACAGCCATTAAAATTTTTCAAAAAAAAATTTTAATTATTAGTGAATTAAAAAATTTGAACAAATAAATATTTAAAAATTTATTACGTTAAAAAATAATTAAAAAAAAAAAGTCAAATTCGAGTGCGGATTTGAACACGCTACTCTGAGCGGGTATGAAACGACGCATGGCGGGGACAATATTTCTCCTCCGCTTGTCTACAGCGCTCGGTTTCTCTCGGCTTCTTTCGGTTTCCCGACACACCGATAGACAAAATTGCCTGTGTGCATCGCGCGCACGGCGCTTGAAAACGGGTAAAAATATCGCACGTTCTGGCAGCACTGGTTGGAAGCTACATGTTGGAAATGTTATATATTGAAACAGGCATAGGGACGAGGTATTGGAAGAGGCGCGAATTGTGAATGCCATCTCGTGGAGTGAAGCCGAACCACCACTTACATATATATATATAATGATTGATGGAATTAGATATTAAATATAAATAAACAAAAATTTATTTGTATAAGTGTATATCTACATATTACGCTGATGGCATGAATATTTAACATTAACTTTGCTATTATTCATATTAAATAACTAATTTACACTTAATTATTATTGTATACGTATCATTAATTTATAATAATTATCTTATTACTTAATCAATTAACAATAATACTTACATATTTTAGAAAAAAGTCTGTGACCGGCGCCAACACGTTCAGACACTTTTGGATTTGAGAAATTTCTTATCATCTATTGTCTACATTTTCTTTGTCTAGCACAAGCAACAGATCAGAATGCATAGGACCGAAAAACTCGAGACCTGATTGGCCCATTGCGCTATGACGTAGTTGTGTTGTTACTGGCAAGGCATGACGTAAAAAACATTAGTAAATATTTTTTGATGCACTTTATATGAAAAATACAATCGAATACATATCCTGTTGCGATATTGAGCATTATCTTTAAGAATCAATCAATCATGTATAGAATAAAAATTGATTGTTATTTACGCGCAGGAAAGGGTTATATCTACCTCTACTGAGATAAAATTATATCACATTTCAATACTAGCGATCAATAATGGCGGTAAAATTTCTAGATTTGAATAAATTAAACTTATGATAGTAAAAATTTCAAACGCAATAATTATACATAACTGACAAATAATTTTCCTTCAAGTCAATTAAGCAATTTGTTTAAAAATTCAAAATATATTTAAAATTAAACATTATATTTAAAAAATATTAATAAAGAATTATACTCTTAGCGGTAAAAATTTTAAATTCAATAAATATACATACTTGACAAGTATTTTTTTTCTTTCAAACTTAAAATTACATTAAAAATTAAATTAATTATTTCTTATTTATCTCTTATTTCTATAAATTATGATTAACTTAAGCTATTAATTTCATTAAAGGTTAAAAAATAAATAATTCGAATATTTTTATTTAACCCTTACCGCCCACATGGGGTGACTAGTTACCCCAGGCTTAAAAAAAGTGAAATTAAAGGTCTTATACCTTTTAACTAAATTGGTCAAAAGACTTTAAAAAAAAGGGAGTTACCTCGTGTGGCCGTTATGTGGCCTGGGTGAGGTGTGGCCGTTAAGGGCTAAAATTAAAGTTTTTATTGAGTGTTTATAAAACAATCTTTTAATATTTTTACATTCTCAAGTGCACATGAATAATTATTATTATTGTTTAATTGATGACATCTACAGTTATGATTGTTCAATAATTTTAAATTTTTTAGCGCGGCATATTTGAAGTCATCTAAGTTAATCACAATTTTCTCGTGTTCAATTGAATCTCTTATCTATAAATTTTTTCATAACCCTTTAAGTAAACTTTTGAGAAAATGGCACAAGACGATTTTATCTTGCTAGATCCTCAAATCAATGTTTAAGTTAGGAGAAGTGTACGAGCAAATATTGTACTTTTGTACTGGTATGCTGATCAATCAGCACAATGGAGTGATGAAATAACTAGTGGTGACTTGCATGTAAACCGACGTTTCATCAAGTGGCAAGATCTTGAAAACGCATTCTCAAATAACATTAGATTAGGATGTGTGGTGAATCAAGCTTATACAGATCTCCATGCTTTGATTGATGATGCTCAAGACGTTATCATTGAAAAAGTTGAGAATATGCTCAGAAATGTTGCTTGGCTTAAAGTAAATATTGAATTAATTTGTAAATTCAGAAATGTAAAAGCTGAAAATGTCATTGAAGAAACAAAGTCATTCAACACCAAGAGCCGAGATGTTATACCCGCAACATCTCTTGCTACTTGATACATAGATCACGTCAATGATAAATCATTGAAGAAAGTTGAGGAATTCAATCAGAAGGATTCTGGTGTAACGGGTAAAACTGGGGCTACATTCAATTGCCAATTAAAAGTTATTAATGAATTGATAATTCAAAAATGAACCACACAGAACCAAAAAAGATGAACCAGTAAATTGATAAGAATCTGAATTTAATAATTAGCCAGTATTAATTAATAAATATTACTTTAAATCAATGCAAATAAAATTGGTTCACTGAAATATCGTAGTAACCTTTAATAAGCAAGTTAGAACACAAACTACCCCTTTTGGCTCGGGTACTACTCGCCGGAGTCCAGGGTGGAAAACAAAAGGGGTCTTTAAAGAGACAGACAATATTAAATATGACGATTTAAATTTTATTCAAATCAACACTCTACATGGGCTTCGAGCCCTGGTTCTACTACTTCTACAATAATTTATCATTTAAATCACGGTCACGCGGTCAATTCACACACACAAAAGTTACGCGGACTAGTGACGCGGTTCTACCCTCTCCTGGGTGCTTCAGGGGTGTCTAGTCGACTTCCCCGTCGGCCCTGCACGAATTCCCCTTCCCCGAGGGTAAGCGGATGGTCCCCGTCTAACCCCCACCTAATCGGCTAGTTTCACCTACCACTCCTTGGCAGAAGGCTTCAGAGTGGGGACCGTCAAATCTCTCCGAGAATCAAATTTCGCTTACATTGGTCCGGTCGGACTCAGGGTAGTCGAAGTTCCAGATGTTGTCCAGGGAATGGTCTTCCTCCAGAAAACGTCTCGGGAGACTAAGTTGCCAATACGGCCTTTATGAGTGCTTTTATTACCTGATCCATCCGCCACACATACAAAAAGGGATAAATTTCATCGCCGTCTAGCGTCACTTGCTTAAGTGTGGTGATTGAGAAATTATTCCCTGGGCGACTAAATCAAAGGAAAACAGAAAATTACAAAACAATATGTCAAGAGACTGAATTTCGTCTAAGTTTTTGTGCGGTAATATCAACGGGAATTGAAAAATATACTTTAAACGAAATATAAAAATGATTTGGAGAGAAAAAGAATGTGTTCAGAGTTTGAGCAAATATTAAATACGGAGAAGTTAGCCGTACGGCTTACGTTCTCGCGAGCGAATGGAAAGAGAATGGAAGAATACGCGATTAAAATACTAAGTTAATTTTAACTCTCACACATTATTTCTCATATTTTTGTCTTATTTTATATTCCTTTCAATCTCTTGAATCTTTTAAAAGATTCATATGAAATTATTTTTCACATTTTTTTTTCTTTTCCCTTTGATTTTGTCGGCTCGGGACTTAAAATAATTTTAACTCGGCGCGTATCCCTATACTTATACTTGTACACTCGTACCAATGTAATGTCACACAAAATCTTAGTAATAATATAACACAGCCATAGTAAATAATAAATCACATAATTATAGTAATAGTGTAAAGTATATTGAAAAAGAAATAGAGATCAATAGTAATTGAATCACAAAGAGTAGATCATAGTAAAACATGTAGTAATTAAGTAGTAGTAGTAATAGTTATCCTACCAAAAACAGATTCTCTGTATAAAGTCGCGCCAAGTACACGTTTAAAATTTTTTAAAAGTAAAAAAAAAAATTATTTTTTTCAAAAAAAATAGACAAATCGAAAAAATACCAAGTACCTAGTATGATGCAAAATCATAACAAACATTTTCATAAAATTTAAAAATAAATTGTATAACAAAATTTCAATATACTTGGTGTGCTTACAAAAGAGTAAAAAAAAAAACATATTTGATTTTATTAGAAATTAATTTTGCTTGAGTACATGTAGTAACGCACACCAAGTACATTGAAATTTTGTTATACAATTTATTTTTAAATTTTATGAAAATGTATGTTATGATTTTGCATCATACTAGGTACTTGGTATTTTTTCGATTTGACTATTTTTTTTGTAAAAAATAATTTTAACTCGGCGCGTATCCCTATACTTATACTTGTACACTCGTACCAATGTAATGTCACACAAAATCTTAGTAATAATATAACACAGCCATAGTAAATAATAAATCACATAATTATAGTAATAGTGTAAAGTATATTGAAAAAGAAATAGAGATCAATAGTAATTGAATCACAAAGAGTAGATCATAGTAAAACATGTAGTAATTAAGTAGTAGTAGTAATAGTTATCCTACCAAAAACAGATTCTCTGTATAAAGTCGCGCCAAGTACACGTTTAAAATTTTTTAAAAGTAAAAAAAAAAAATTATTTTTTTCAAAAAAAATAGACAAATCGAAAAAATACCAAGTACCTAGTATGATGCAAAATCATAACAAACATTTTCATAAAATTTAAAAATAAATTGTATAACAAAATTTCAATATACTTGGTGTGCTTACAAAAGAGTAAAAAAAAAAACATATTTGATTTTATTAGAAATTAATTTTGCTTGAGTACATGTAGTAACGCACACCAAGTACATTGAAATTTTGTTATACAATTTATTTTTAAATTTTATGAAAATGTATGTTATGATTTTGCATCATACTAGGTACTTGGTATTTTTTCGATTTGACTATTTTTTTTGTAAAAAATAATTTTAACTCGGCGCGTATCCCTATACTTATACTTGTACACTCGTACCAATGTAATGTCACACAAAATCTTAGTAGTAATATAACACAGCCATAGTAAATAATAAATCACATAATTATAGTAATAGTGTAAAGTATATTGAAAAAGAAATAGAGATCAATAGTAATTGAATCACAAAGAGTAGATCATAGTAAAACATGTAGTAATTAAGTAGTAGTAGTAATAGTTATCCTACCAAAAACAGATTCTCTGTATAAAGTCGCGCCAAGTACACGTTTGAAATTTTTTAAAAGTAAAAAAAAAAAATTATTTTTTTCAAAAAAAATAGACAAATCGAAAAAATACCAAGTACCTAGTATGATGCAAAATCATAACAAACATTTTCATAAAATTTAAAAATAAATTGTATAACAAAATTTCAATATACTTGGTGTGCTTACAAAAGAGTAAAAAAAAAAACATATTTGATTTTATTAGAAATTAATTTTGCTTGAGTACATGTAGTAACGCACACCAAGTACATTGAAATTTTGTTATACAATTTATTTTTAAATTTTATGAAAATGTATGTTATGATTTTGCATCATACTAGGTACTTGGTATTTTTTCGATTTGACTATTTTTTTTGTAAAAAATAATTTTAACTCGGCGCGTATCCCTATACTTATACTTGTACACTCGTACCAATGTAATGTCACACAAAATCTTAGTAATAATATAACACAGCCATAGTAAATAATAAATCACATAATTATAGTAATAGTGTAAAGTATATTGAAAAAGAAATAGAGATCAATAGTAATTGAATCACAAAGAGTAGATCATAGTAAAACATGTAGTAATTAAGTAGTAGTAGTAATAGTTATCCTACCAAAAACAGATTCTCTGTATAAAGTCGCGCCAAGTACACGTTTAAAATTTTTTAAAAGTAAAAAAAAAAAATTATTTTTTTCAAAAAAAATAGACAAATCGAAAAAATACCAAGTACCTAGTATGATGCAAAATCATAACAAACATTTTCATAAAATTTGAAAATAAATTGTATAACAAAATTTCAATATACTTGGTGTGCTTACAAAAGAGTAAAAAAAAAAACATATTTGATTTTATTAGAAATTAATTTTGCTTGAGTACATGTAGTAACGCACACCAAGTACATTGAAATTTTGTTATACAATTTATTTTTAAATTTTATGAAAATGTATGTTATGATTTTGCATCATACTAGGTACTTGGTATTTTTTCGATTTGACTATTTTTTTTGTAAAAAATAATTTTAACTCGGCGCGTATCCCTATACTTATACTTGTACACTCGTACCAATGTAATGTCACACAAAATCTTAGTAATAATATAACACAGCCATAGTAAATAATAAATCACATAATTATAGTAATAGTGTAAAGTATATTGAAAAAGAAATAGAGATCAATAGTAATTGAATCACAAAGAGTAGATCATAGTAAAACATGTAGTAATTAAGTAGTAGTAGTAATAGTTATCCTACCAAAAACAGATTCTCTGTATAAAGTCGCGCCAAGTACACGTTTAAAATTTTTTAAAAGTAAAAAAAAAAAATTATTTTTTTCAAAAAAAATAGACAAATCGAAAAAATACCAAGTACCTAGTATGATGCAAAATCATAACAAACATTTTCATAAAATTTAAAAATAAATTGTATAACAAAATTTCAATATACTTGGTGTGCTTACAAAAGAGTAAAAAAAAAAACATATTTGATTTTATTAGAAATTAATTTTGCTTGAGTACATGTAGTAACGCACACCAAGTACATTGAAATTTTGTTATACAATTTATTTTTAAATTTTATGAAAATGTATGTTATGATTTTGCATCATACTAGGTACTTGGTATTTTTTCGATTTGACTATTTTTTTTGTAAAAAATAATTTTAACTCGGCGCGTATCCCTATACTTATACTTGTACACTCGTACCAATGTAATGTCACACAAAATCTTAGTAATAATATAACACAGCCATAGTAAATAATAAATCACATAATTATAGTAATAGTGTAAAGTATATTGAAAAAGAAATAGAGATCAATAGTAATTGAATCACAAAGAGTAGATCATAGTAAAACATGTAGTAATTAAGTAGTAGTAGTAATAGTTATCCTACCAAAAACAGATTCTCTGTATAAAGTCGCGCCAAGTACACGTTTAAAATTTTTTAAAAGTAAAAAAAAAAATTATTTTTTTCTAAAAAAATAGACAAATCGAAAAAATACCAAGTACCTAGTATGATGCAAAATCATAACAAACATTTTCATAAAATTTAAAAATAAATTGTATAACAAAATTTCAATATACTTGGTGTGCTTACAAAAGAGTAAAAAAAAAAACATATTTGATTTTATTAGAAATTAATTTTGCTTGAGTACATGTAGTAACGCACACCAAGTACATTGAAATTTTGTTATACAATTTATTTTTAAATTTTATGAAAATGTATGTTATGATTTTGCATCATACTAGGTACTTGGTATTTTTTCGATTTGACTATTTTTTTTGTAAAAAATAATTTTAACTCGGCGCGTATCCCTATACTTATACTTGTACACTCGTACCAATGTAATGTCACACAAAATCTTAGTAATAATATAACACAGCCATAGTAAATAATAAATCACATAATTATAGTAATAGTGTAAAGTATATTGAAAAAGAAATAGAGATCAATAGTAATTGAATCACAAAGAGTAGATCATAGTAAAACATGTAGTAATTAAGTAGTAGTAGTAATAGTTATCCTACCAAAAACAGATTCTCTGTATAAAGTCGCGCCAAGTACACGTTTAAAATTTTTTAAAAGTAAAAAAAAAAATTATTTTTTTCTAAAAAAATAGACAAATCGAAAAAATACCAAGTACCTAGTATGATGCAAAATCATAACAAACATTTTCATAAAATTTAAAAATAAATTGTATAACAAAATTTCAATATACTTGGTGTGCTTACAAAAGAGTAAAAAAAAAAAAACATATTTGATTTTATTAGAAATTAATTTTGCTTGAGTACATGTAGTAACGCACACCAAGTACATTGAAATTTTGTTATACAATTTATTTTTAAATTTTATGAAAATGTATGTTATGATTTTGCATCATACTAGGTACTTGGTATTTTTTCGATTTGACTATTTTTTTTGTAAAAAATAATTTTTTTTTACTTTCAAAAAATTTTAAACGTGTACTTGGCGCGACTTTATACTGAGAATCTGTTTTTGGTAGGATTTATTTTTTTTTTTAGTGTTATTATATTTTTCAATTTTTAGTATTATTTGACGCATAATTAATTGTTTGTCAATAATAAAGTATTAATTAGAGAACTATACATATTTTCAACGCAATTACTAAATAAAAATGATAATTTAATTAATCTGTAGATAGCACTTAATTATATATATATACACTGTAGATCCCTTATTAAAGAGTTAGTTTTTAAATATAGACATTGCAGGTAGCTAGATAGAACATAAGAAAGTTAATCACGGATTATATTTTGAAAATTTTTAAAATTATCTGATGCATCATTAATTGTTAGTCAATAATAATTACTTAATTAGAGATAATTATACGTATTTTTGAAGCAATTACTACGTAAACATACTTCAACTGATCTACATTTGTATCTATACATACATATATATATAGCACTAAGTTGCCCGATTTTTCTACTGTTTAGCGGATATAACTTTATATACAACAGAACAAAATTCAAAATTTTGACGTTATTATTGACTACAAGTTGTTACCAACATTCCTAGAAAGTTGACGATAATCGACTGCCGCAACCTGACGCCAACTTTCTGAGAAAATTGAAGTTAACTTTCTGTCAACCCTGTCAACTAAGGGAATGCCAGCTGCTGGCACACATTTTCTCAGAAAATAGGCGACTAATTGCCGTCAACTTATGGAAATGCCAACAATCTTTGCGGCCAACTTGATAACAAGTTGCTGCAGTTGGTTGCCACTAGCTCGCTTCCAACTTGATTATCAGAAATCGCTTATGGCTGAAGTTGTATATCTCAGCTCCACTTACTTAACTCCTCATTATAAACCAACTCAATGTAAACCGATCTGATTTATTCTGATTGCAATCGTTTTTTGGTCGTTTGTCGATCAATGTCGGTCTATCAAAGTTGTTTGTGAGTTAATTGCTTAATTATGAAAAAGAAAATAAAAATTAGCCTTTAATTTTTTCCATTTAACCCCTCTACTTCGATATTTTATTAATTTTTCCATTTAAATCACTAGGAAATCATTTTTTTTTTTTATAATTTATTTATAATAAAATTTATAATAAAAAAAAAAGTAATTTATTTATAATAAAAATGTAATTAAGAAACTAGATTTGCCATTAGTAGTCTTCAATAAAAATAATATTTTTTTTTTTGTATAACGATAATTAATCTTCCGATTAAAAATAATTATATGTTTCTAATCGTTAAAAACCCGATTTTCAAATTTTGCTAATAAGGTATTGACAGGTAGCGCCACAATCTTAGATGTACGAAATAACCCTAAAAGCCACCTTAGCTTGAAATTGATAGTAATTTGATAATTAAAATTATCGAAGTTTGCTGTCCGAATTGGCCGACAATTTAATATCAAAACTTGGAAAGAAAATTAAAGGTTGATTTTTCCTTAATTTAGAGGTCACTTTTTGATTACTAGAAAAAAACACTAATAAAAGTTCCTATGAAATTTTCGTCAAATGTCTGATAACTTCGGGCTTTTCCGTTTTTGACGGTATTTTGTATACGACTTTTAAAATAAATTTGGATTCGAATTCGGGTAGTAAGTTTACGTCAAATTGTATCGCAAGTTTTATGCAAATTCTCGTCAAAAACGGAAGAGCCTGAAGTTGACGGACATTTGACGAAAATTTCGAGGAAACTTTCGCAACTTAAATTTTGCTAAGTAAACTGTACGATTAGGGAATATCCTTACAATTAGCATCGATTTTTTATAATATTACTCGGATAATATTATTGTACGAATAATTATTATTGTACGGCTAAGTAAGTAGAGCTCATTTTGGTACGTCCTAGCGAATATAACTGCAATATCAAGAAGTTTAAATATTTTAAATAGACACCCTAATACCACAGTTTGTTTAGCAAAAGTTTCCTGGGAAATTTCATCAAATGTCCGTCAACTTCGGACAATTCTGTTTTCGAGGACAATTTATATACAACTTGCTATACAATTTGACGTAAATTTACTACCCGAACTAAAACGCAAATTCATTTCGAAAGCTTACTAGAAAAATTTTTCGTCAATTTCCAGGTAAATTTTTACTCCAATTTATTGTTAATTTCACTTGAAAAATTGTAAACGATTTTTTTATATTCAAGTTGTAGACATTTTCAAGTATAAATTTGATTACCTTCTTAAATGGTAAGAATGAACATTACCGACTTTTATGTGTAGCAAAAAGTGTTACCTCGAAATTGAGCAAAAATTAACCGTAAATTTTTCTTTTTAACTTTTGCTGTTAAATTAGCGGCAAATTCGTGCAGCAAATTTTCAGTAATTTCAATGTCAAATTACTGTCAATTTCAATCTAAAATAGCTAAACGGAGTTCTTCAATTTAATTTTATTTAAGCTAATTGGTAAAAAATTGACATTAGTTTGATTGAAATAGTTGTCAAGTTTTTTCTTCTACTTATGACAATTCGCATGCAACTCACAACAATTTCAAGTAAAACTAAAGTAAGATGTATAGTTTTTTCTGTAGTATTTATGCAAAATCGAGGAAAATTGATTGAAATTATAATAATGAACACTGACTTCAAATAAAGAAAATTCATCTTAAATATCAAAACGGATTTATTTATGATTATGAAACGTATTTATTTATGCTCATAAAAAATTTCCGTATGAAACTGTAGTAAAAAATACAGACCGAAGCACCCCTGGTGGCGCAATAATGAATCATTGCTATAAAAAAATTTCAATGTTTTACTGCATCATGGCATTTCTTATGACTTTTTATTCTCTGGCAGTGCCCTTTCTGCATGAAAAAATTTTGAAAACGTCTAAATTGGGGGTGCTATAGTACATGCTGGCCTAATTTCAATATTTAAATTAGTTCTCATAACTAAAATGAATAAAGTTTCATAATTTTAAGACGAACAATCAATTATCTTTCGAATATAGAAAGAATTTTTTGAAAATTTACTATTTTAAAAAAGTTTACAAAAATGAGTGCTAGAATGAGCCAAAAACCACTCTGTCTACGGTATATAGTAGTACGGTAGCTCGCGCCATGACACTTCACACATATACATGTGTTTAAACGTGTACTTGGCGCGAGACCCTACTGTGTCTCCTGATAATCGTAGTTAATCTAGTCATAGTTAATATAAAAAAAATAGTTTTTAAGTACAAATAGTAATTAGAGTAAGCACCATAGTTTCGGGTTTAGACATAAGCAAACAAAAGTAATCATAGTAATCATAATAATACTAGTTATAAGTCATAGAAATACTAACATAAAATAGTAATTTATACTCGTAGTAGTAGTCAATAGAATAATAATAGTAATAATGATAGTAATAAGAAAATCACAAATAATTAGTCAATAGTAATAAGAAATTATAAATAATCGTAATAGTTGAATATAGTCCATAGTAGAATAATAGTAGTAGTAGTAATAATAATAATGAATAAATCACAATCGTAATAATAAAAAAAACTGGTCCGCACACTGATCCCATCACACTGGGTGGAGTTTGACTGTAATCCGCAGTTTGATAATTACAATGTCAAGATATGCGCCTCTTCAAGCTGGAGATTTAACGTTCGTGATGCTACCCAAGGACATCTAGCCAAACAAAGCAGTATTAAACATTGAAAATTTTGATGAGCACTGTTTTCTCTGGAGCATTGTAGCGTCATTATATCCTGCTACTTATACCAATCCTGTGAGAGAAACATCATATCCTCACTTCCACTCTATATTAAAGTATGATGGTATACATTTTCCAATAACTTTAAATGATATCCCAAAATTAAAAGAATTAAATAATTTACCAATTAATGTCTACGGTATGAAGTCAGAATTTTGCATTAAAAATCCTCTAAAAGTACAATACTTCTTTTGTATCTAAGCAAGCTCATAAAGTCTGATAAAAAAGTTATTCATCTCTCAATGGTACAGCGGAACATTAAATGAAATATATCTGATTTTGATATTAAAATTTTTCAACCTAAGTTTCACGTTGCTTTGATCAAAGACCTTTCACGAGTAGTTAAATCTCAAATTTCTAAATCAAACAGCAAATTATTTTTTTGTGATCGATGCTTGAATCATTTCAGATATGTTTATTCATGTGAAAATCACAAAGCTGACTGTTTTAAAATAAACAAAGTCCATAATACATTTCCAAGAGAAAAAGATCAAATTTGAAAATTCAAAAACTTTTAATATAAAGACACCGTGCCTTTTGTTGTTTATGCCGACTTGGAATGTACACTAGAAAAAACCCAAGGAGATGATGATGAAACTCAGAAGCTCAACACAGTGTAGAATTCTATTAGCATCGCAGTTATAATAATAAATTATCTAAATTTAAATTAAATCGTTTAAAGTCTTGTATTGATCGGTTTATTTCAAAGTTAGAAAAATTAGCTATCGAGCTTTAAGAATATTTAAAAAAATCCTATACTTATGAAACCATTTACTAAACAGCAGCAAGAGACACATAATCAGGCAACTGTTTGTCATATTTGTGAAAAAATAATTACTACAAATACTGATAAGTGTTATGATCATTGTCATTTCACTGGTAATTACCGCAGTTCAGCTCATATATCCTGTAATGTCAATTATCCCGAGTTTCATCTTATTCCCATAGTTTTTCACAATTTATCCGGTAACGATTCACATTTTTTAATCAAAAGTTTAGCTACATTAATTAAAAGTGATGGAACTTTACTACCAATTAATAAAGAAAAATATATATCTTTTACAAAATCGATTGGAAATACTTTAGTAACATTACGCTTCATAGACTCATTCATATTTCTGGCATCAAGCCTTGAAAAATTAGCTTCATATCTTGGTGATGATGAAATACTGAACAAAACTTCACTATCCTGATCGTGATCAATTTAAATGAGTTACACGCAAAAATGTATTTACATATGAATATATCTCAAGTATTGACAAACTTGATGACAAACAATTGCCTGATCAAGTATCATTTTTTTTCAAAGTTAACAAATGATAATGTCTCTGATGAGGATTATTTTTTTGCTCAGCTAGTCTAGAACAAATTTAACATCAAAACACTAGGAGAGTACTCAGATTTATATCTCAAAACTGATGTAATTCTTCTAGTAGATGTCTTTTAAAATTTCAGACAAAGCTGCTTCAAAACCTATAACCTAGATCTACTACCCTATTATACAGCTCCCGATCTGTCTAATGATGCTATGCTAAAATACACTAGTGTGGAACTTCAGCTTTTAACTGATCCTGAAATGGTACTTTTTATGGAGAAAGGAATCAGAGGTGGGATATCTCAGTGTACAAGCCGTTATGCAGCTGCAAACAATCGATACAAAAAAAAATTAATGTAACGGGACTGTTGAGTCCTCCTCCTTTTGACTGGAGACCGATACCGCACCCTCTTGGGCAGACTCGCGTTCAGTAACCCTATTTGTATTTTATGACTTCTACCATAATATTATAGAAACGAAATATGAGCATAAGCTCACATTAGCTTTCCCATTAGGCATGCAATGCCTGTGGGTGTCTCACCAACAACCACTACGAGACCGACCTCACTTGGACCCTAACACTCATCCCATCTCAGGAAATAGAGAGATTCTGGTCGAAGTGGGGCTTGGAATGGGTCCCCCATGGTACCAGACTTCAGCTCTGCTTGCTTAGGATTAGTGGTGGGATGCAAGTTCTTCCCAACCCATACGGGTTTCCTCCACTTATAATCACAAAGGATTTGAGGCATGCCATTATATACATTTGCCCTCATTTGTCACCTAGTGTTCACTTATCTCCGAGATTTTTCGGGACGTCATTGGTGTTTTAAGACATAAAAATGGTGGCGATAGATCCACTAGGGAAAACAATCGGTACATGGCCGAGGACTTTGATTCAAGCAAATCTGAATCTTACTTGATGTACTATGATGTAAATAATTTCTACGGCGCAACATAAAATATTTCCGTTACTTCACAAAAGTGATCTCGAGAGCTTCACTTTTGGGTCGGAGGACTCCCAAGCAGCGGAAACACAAATTTTCTGTTTTATTACCACTTTTACGAGTTTTCGTAGAAAAACTCTAAAAAGTGGTGTTCGGCATTATCGCGGGAGTTATGCAGCTGCCCTTTTTAGAGAGCCCCTGCATCGCTCCCACGATCTTTTTCTTCCAAAATGGACAACTAAAGATAAAATTTCTCTAAGTTATTTTTGTTCTTTCTCAGAACATTTTCAATTAAGTATTTACTTTAAATGTATAAATTTCTTAATCTTATAATTATGTATGTATATGAGATGAGGATGATCAGACATAACTCAAGCCTCGAGTAATCTCTTATCCGCGCTTAAAATTCAAATTGGATTAGCTCACCGACGTCGCGACAACCGAGAGGTATCAACGAGTACGACTTCTAGTCATACGAATACTCGGCATGGACTCCCATTACCATATGATGGGCGAAGTCTGCCACAATTCCCCGGAGACGCAATGCTCCAGGATGCAACGTTGGCTAACTAGAAATAAAAAGAACTAGAGCACCCTTTTGGAAGGAAGTCACTCTTGGTTGACGTGCTACGCTAAATGGTTATCCGTTAATTATAACAATCTTTACTTATGTTAATGAGCCACTTCTTGGTTTATTAAAAATAAATTCTTAATCACTCTGTGTGAGAAAGCTAGCTTTAAATAAAGTTATTTATTCATTTAAAGTAATATACCGAGTAATAAAATCGACATCACCTATCCTTTAGTTAAGTTAGTTTTTAATTTGAGAGAACGTTGAGTGCTACGCGTGAATTTAATGTACAACGTTGGATTTAGAGTTGCAGCACGGACTTGCTTATCCTCAACAAAAGGTAAGTCCTGATTCATTTTGCTGCTCAATATTGATTACCCTATTTGTCCTGGTGAAGCCGGCATAGCAACCGGGTTAACCAAGCAATCAAAATTACGTGATCTGACACCGCTGCTTATAAAATAGCGTGTGTCAGGATTGGATAATTCAAGCGGATACCTGTCCTTAAGGCTATTTTACTCGAGGAGGAGACATACCGTTTTAATATTAGAAGTAGATTTAGAGTATCCTGAGGAGTTACACAAACTCCATAAAAACTTACCGCTGTGCCCAGAACACTTTGTACCACCAGGATCTAAACACTCAAAATTATTAACTACTCTGTATGGGGCATCCATTAATTACGTGAGCTATTTTTCGATCAAATTTAGACCCCCCCCCCCTTAGGTGAGATTTAGTGAGATTTGCCTGGACCCCCCCTACCCTTACATGAGATTGACGCTAAAATTATTTTAAACTTAATTTATTTTTATTATTCGGGAAAATAATAAACCGTTCAGGTAGGGGTGGAGAGGGGGGCAAAAGGGAGTAGGCCAGGCAAAACGATGTATCCTTAAAATTTTATAAAAAAAAAAATTTTTTCTTTTCGTCTAATTACTATAGATCCGATATGTTTGCGCATTTTTACCCCACGCATGACGCTTGGAGCAAAATGGACCAGCCGAAAATTATGAAAAAATGATCTTTTCAAATTTTCATGTCAAATTAAAAAAAAATTTAATATATTTCCGCATTTTTAGCCTTACCCATAACACTTGGGGCAAAATGGACCAGCCGAAAATTATGAAAACATTTAATTTAATGAAATTTGATCAACGTTCTGAAATTTTTTTTTTCAACTTTTTTTAAGGGTACCCTATTTCGCCCGCCAAAAGTCAAAATTTTATTTCTTAACGGCAGCTGAAAATTTTGTCTATTTACCTTATATTTCATTAAAAACTAAAAGATTTAGTGTATTTTAGTCCTTAAAATCTTAGTATTTTCTTAGGTACTCCGTTTTGCCCCCTCCCCCCCACCCTCAAACCCCTATACTATAGTTAGTTTATTTAAATTATATAAAATTCAAAGCGAAAAAAAAAAAAAAAAACATAAAAACAACACTTTTCTAAAATTTTCACTCAATCCATGGAGACTTGTGTACTTCTTCGATTAAAATAATTTATAATTAATAGACATGAGATTTATATTTTATATAATAATATTAATAAATAATAATGAATAGTCATGAGATTTATTTGAGCGGGAAAAATAAACACTCAAAATAACTTTTTTTTAATATCTGTAATATTTTATATTTTTTGGAGTTGAGGTGAGATTTTCGATTATCTTCTCCCCCCCCCCCACAGGATGTCCACTATGTTACAAAAAATTATATAATAGGTTATAAGAATTTAAAACAATGTCTAGAGTTAGGATTAAAGTTAACAAAAGTACACATAGTACTAAAATTTGAACAATCACCATGGTTAAAATCGTATATTGTTAAAAATACTGACTATAGAAAAATGGTAAAAAACGAATTTAAAAAAAATTTTTATAAACTAATGAATAACGCTGTATTTGGTAAGACTATGGAAAATGTAAGAAAGCATAAACATGTACAATTGTACTAAATGGGAGGGTAGATTTGGCGTCAAAGAATTGATATATAATCCAAATTTTCACAGTCTTACCATGTTTGATAAAGATATGGTAATTATTGAGATGAGAAAAGTTGAAGTCTGTTTCAATAAACCTATTTATGTAGGTTTTCGCATCCTAGAACTATCCAAAACATTTATTTATGATTTTCATTATAATTATGTAAAAAAGAACTTTAAAAACAATGAGTCCAAATTAGTGTATACAGACGGAGACAGTTTCATCTATCATTTCACTATGCCAGATGTCTATAAAATCATCAAACGTTATATCTCAAAGTTCGACACCTCTGACTACCCCGCTAATAATGTTTATAATATGCCATTAGCCAATAAAAAAGTCCTGGGTCTGATGAAGGATGAGAATAATGGTGAAATTATGACTGAATTCACTGAACTCAGGGCTAAATTATATGCATTTAAAACATATAAGAACAAAAAAGCTAAAAAACGTGCAAAAGAAGTCATGGGTCATGGGTGAAATGATCTCTGACTGATCATTCCTCATCCTATTATACAATAGAGACAGCTCTTTGTGTACAAGATCACGTGTAAATTTGACAGTTGCTGCAACATTATCTTCAGCAGGTTTGCTAACATGACACAGTCTCTTGCTCTTTACATCATACTGTCCGTCAACAGTTACTTGAAATTCTCGTCCAGATGGTCCTGGTGGTCCACTGACTGCCGCGCCAGTTGGTAGCGAACGTCCAAATATATCGATACTCATTTTTGCTCTTTTGACTTCAACAGTTGGCGAGTAAATGACATAAATTTGATGCAGCGGCAGCTAATAAATAATTTCTGCTTCTCGTAGCTTTTCGATAATTGATATAATTTCATTGGTGTGACTTAGATTTCTAGCTGCTTGAGATGCCATGAGTAAACGAAGACGGTCGACTAGCTCGTTTGGATCATCCCGGTAGACATAATCCATACGTGTTTTTTTCTTTTTCGCAATCATAGAATCTAGTAATCCTTTACCTCTTGATAAGTTTGGATTTTTAGCGAAAAAATCGGCAATGTAATTATTATTATCAAACTACCATCTATTTTCTAATTTTTTCTATGAGCATTTGTCATCTTTATAATTTCGAGATATTCATTTTTATCATTCTGTGTGACTTTTGAATCATCCGGTGATTTTTTAAATAATAATTCCAATAAACCAGTCACTAAGTAATTTTCATTTTTGATATTAATCTCAGTATCATCAAAAATTATTCCAGAATCACCAATGTAAAAATCATTGTAACGTCGATAAACACCATATCTCATATCTATATCTTTACTTCTTTTATACACTTTAGCTAGATAAAACTTTATTTCACCGCTTACTGGCTTAGCAGGGGGTACTCGATGTAGCAGGAGATATTTGTGTTTTTTCCAGAGTTCCGCTTCTATCTTCAGAGATAACACTATCATAATTACTTGCATCATCAACTACTGTATCATTATTCACTGTTGAATTATCATCTTTATATTCTTCTTTGACATCTTGCTTGACTTCTTGTTTAATTTTATGTTTAGATGATTCGACTAGACTCTGCAGAGGTGTAACAATAGGCTTGAACATTTCACCCATTGCTTTCTCAGCCGTGTCTTTACCCGAATTGAGCATTCTGTGCTTCCGTCGGATAGCATCACTAGCCTGAGATATCTGATGTAAGACATCTCATTCCTTTGAAAGTTCCTCAGTCTTCATGTTGATGTGTTAGAGTTGACTGAATCTCTGATTACTATTCATCAATTACAAGTTAATTAATACTTATAAAACAGTCAAATCCTTTTCTATATCTTCCACTATTCAGCTCAATGTCTTTGTCAATCACTACAAAACCATATTTACCATCATCATTTCAACATGCTGAACACAAGTCTTTGAATAAATTGTATGACATGTCAATATTTACATGATCATCATACACATGTTTCAAGTTCATCTCATCTTGAAAAAAAACTATAAAATTTGCATTGTCGCGTATCGAATGTTTAGGGATACGTGTATAAGTCTGACAGAGAGAAAAACTGTCAACATCTTTCTGTCGACCCATTCAAAAATATGCTCCGATATGATCTTGTTTTTTACAAGTGGCATCATCAAATATCATTAATGAGTTTGGTTTTGCATCTTCCGGTGTCAGTACTTCTTCATGCTCGTTGAGTGTAAAAAATTCAATACCTTCTATTGGTTTAAATAGTGATTCTAAAAATTTGTATTTCAGTTGATTAAGAGATTTTGAGTAGAGATAAATATTATCAAATCTCAAGCGGTTGAGGTGTATGATGAGTGAGAACAGAGCATTTGTTTTTCCACAATTTGATGGACCACAAAATATAGCACGTACACTGTTCGGTAATAAAGCACCGTTTCTCTTGACTTTTTTCACTCCTGTACCTTGATTAAAATTTATTACTGGCAACTTGGATTCTTGACTTTTAAACTCCATGTTGATAGTTTGCGATTACAAAAACAACTCACTCAATGAGCTATAAGTATCAGGTTTTATATCATTTTAAGTCAGTCATGATGCTGCTACTATGGAGAGCAGACGTGTAGAGACCAGTGGTAGAAGTTTCGTAAACAGTATAATCAATAAGCTACCATTTGAACTACATATACCTGGATACCAGTACTGTTGACCAGGCACAAAGCTAGCCAAGAGATCAGCTCGTGGAGATCCTGGAATTAATCCTCTGGATGCTGCGTGCAAAGAACACGATATCGCATACTCATATGATCGTGAAAATTTGGTGGCACTTCACGAGGCTGATCAAATACTTGCTGAGAAGGCGTAGCAACGTTATCAAGTAAGAGACGCTGGTATTGGTGAAAAAGCTGCTGCGTGGAGTGTAAATAAAATCATGAAGATAAAAAAAAGATTTGGTATGGGGTTACAGATGAGAACAGCTGGCGAGAGAAAGCCTAGCAAGAGAAGGACTGGCGTGAGAAATACTAGCAAGAGAAAGACTAGTGTAAAGAAACAAGTAGAACTAAGATAAGTTGTCACAGCTGTTAAAAAGTCCATGACTAGAGGAGGTGATTCAATCAAAACAGCGTTGAAAGGAGCTCGTCAGGCAGTTAAAAAATCTGCTGGGAAAAAAAATATCAGGCTGCCACGAATTTTACTAGTTCTATCTAAAGTTAGTCATGGCTGAGTTATTCACATTAACGCTGACAAGATCTTCATCCGAGTCGGAGGCAAACTACTTTCCTCCAATTGAATTATTACCAACTAAAAATTATGTTTAAAATTTTATAAAATTTTACCAAGCCATTTTCAGTATAAAATTTTATAATATTTTACAAAACTTTCTAAAATTTTATAAAACTTTATAAAATTTTGTAAAATCTTATAAAAACATTTTTTCCCGGGTGACAGCAAATATGTGTCTGAAATAATGAATAGTATAATATGAAAAGTAGTTAATTATCATAAGTAATATTAGTAGTAATAGTATGTGTATCGTTGTTACTTGCAAGGTAGTTGCATTGCTGCATATCTCGTACAATCACATGTAGAAATCGATGTTGAGATCCTAGTTAAATTTTGATAGGTAGTAATAAATTCTTATGACTCAGGTGTAGTATCATCAACGTTTACAAATTGTTTTTTATTATACTCTTCATTAACAAATTTCGATGAATATGATGTAAGAAGTTCCATATATTTTTTCATAGGTGAATTTTCTTCTAAACTGATAATTTCTTTTTTTTGGTACGAGTAAGCTGCTTTGTGGTCCCGTCCAGTATTCAAACAGCAGAAAAATGTGATTAATTTCTTTATAAAATCTCCTAATGTATTATAATAACTACAAGCTTTTTTAATTTTACTATTTAAAGATTCTAATCTGTAGTTGGTGTTATTCAAAAAGTTTCTGTGCATAAATTTATTATTTAATGACCATTCGTCTCTGATAGAATGCCAATTTTGATTAAAATATTAAACAACCGTCTCTGGCATTTCCTGAAGTTCTTCATACAGAAGATCATATTCTTCTAACGTCGCAGCAAAGACCATTTGTTGTGAAATAGTTTTACTTTGATCTCGTTGATCTTTAGTTATGTTTTTTTTTATCTGTGGTGATTTCTCAATTAAAAATTCTCAATGTATGGAATGCGCAAATTATAACATTTGCTGATGGCAAAGCTTCTTTTACTGCATCTCTTTCATTGAGATCTTTGTCGGTTATCACACATTTAATTTTGTCTCAATTTGGGTGAGCTTTTTTAAAAGAATCCATCATCCAATTTATTGATTCTCTATCCTCAGAAACTAGAATACAAACTCCAACCTCCTTCTTTTGAACATCCGTTAGAATCTTCAACTACCATTAAATATACTGGGGCACGAATATTCAATAATTTAAATGTAGCGTCAATTCCAAGAAAAAGGATATGAATCCACTGCTGTTTTCGTAGCTTCTGTTACAAAAAACAGTTCAGCGACATTGTTTTGATTTTCGTACAAAAACCACTAAACCTTGAATTTGTTCTCTAATTTCTGAAGAGTAGGAACCAATAAATTTTGTTTTTCCTTTTTTGTTTTACAATTATCAAGATCTTTTAAAAGGACGACTTGATTAGTTTCATTTTCTATTAAATTTTGAACTTTAATTCTGTTCGCATCAAGGTCCAGTAACTCAGCCACTTTTTGTCGTTGGACATGATTTAATCTCCTATTTTTAAGATAGTGGCGAAAAAGATTTTTACTCGTGTCGTGGTTGTGGTTATTTCCTATATTTTCTATAATGAGACAATGACCATCTTCGTTTAACCCGACAGTAAAAAAAGCAGGACATTTTTTATGAGATGTTGTCACGATGTTTAGATATCGTGGCAGTCTCCCATCAGGTCGGTGAGCAACAGAGGGCAGCACACGCTGCTCACACGTCTCATCCGATAGTTTGTTAACATGATTATTTTGTTTATTTATAAGATTTTGTTCTAATTATGGCGTTAATAATACTTTATTGGGTTCTTAGGTATGAATTGTATTTGAATCAGGAGATTTCACTGAGTAATGTGAGCATATATTTGGATTTTATAGCGCTGAGAGAAATAGTTGCGCATTTCATTTATGTGCTTATGATTATTTTGAATTGGTTGGCGCATGCGCGTCAATGCAACAGTTGGCATCCGTAAATTTAGTCATTATAAATAAATTTACTAGTTTTATGAATAAATCATTGATTGATTTATCGGTAAATAATATTAAGAATTAATTATGGAAAATACAATTGGTCAGTTAGCGTCGGGAACTTGATAAATTACACGGCCACAGTTATGTAGTACGTTGGTGGTACTGTAAAGAAATAACATGCGACCGTTGTATATCTCTATTGGTCAAAGTGAGATATACGACAAAATGGCGTCGGCCTAGGTGCCAGCGTGAGATTTACGTGCTGCCATGGTCAGACTTGGGAACGTCTCTGTAAGAGTAGCGTGTGTGCTCTGTTACATTAAAATAATTATAAAATTGTCGCCATTTGGTATTTGAGTAGATAATATAAACCCATTGGCATTATTTGAGCATTTTGATAAATCGCATAAAGGAAAATACATTTACCGTATTAGCGTGCAACCAAGGGAGTTGAATAATACGTAAACTGTAAGTACTTTTTTGGCTAATACATTGGCGTGTAATTTTGATTCCCAAGTTGGTGATCATTTGTATATACTATAAGAGTAAGAGAGATAGGGAATTCTGAGTATTAGTAACTGGTCATGAGCATATGATGGAATGCGTGAATATTATACTCAGTTAATACGAATACAGTCAGTGTAATTATTCAGTATTATTTTACCAAATGTTGAGCGGTAAAATTCACCATTGGAAGTTATTGGGAATTTTTACTGGAAATACTTCAAATTCTTATATGAGATTATTTTATTTAATATTTCTATTCACTTGCGAGTGATATAATAATTTACAATTATTGAAGTATTATTCTGAGATTGTTCTCCGTGATTTATATTTAGTTTGTTTGTGTTCACGTTTGAGTGAGACTATTAATTATTAATAGTTATATGTTTTACAATACATTTATTGTTTATGGAGTATTATTATTATTTGGATTATAATTTTATATACGCATACTATTATTATTTTGTAAGTGATCTACTATTATTTTTTTGATATTGTTTATGTGAGTATGCGATATATTTGATTAATTTACTTTTAATTTAGAATATATTTGAAACAAATGGTCATCAACCCGGTAGTTATTTAAATTTATTTATTTTAAGTACTGCTATTTTTTTCTTGCTTTCCTTTTCCTGAAATCTGAAACTGTTACCCTGTCATTTATTTTTATTTTCATTTTCATCTTTCTCCGTTGTTTTATTTTTGAGTTAATTTTGTTCGTGGGGCACACGAACTGGCGCCCAACTAGGTTGTCTAACCCAGCCTGAGCAGAGCTGCGGGTCCAGGGAGATTCAGGATATCTCCAGGTGGGACATTTAGTTTCGTTATTAGTTTTATTTTCAGTTATTTTTTACCAACGGAGAGCCATAACGGCTATTGAGCGCCAACCACACTCCGCCGTGGGACGCGTGAAATAGAAGAGAACGTTATAATGTGAAAGCTTTTCTTACTCTTTGTGATTTAGATTTAAAATTTTTCCCGCCGTTTATACAAGAATATTTTAAATTATAATATTTTAATTGTTCATTAATGTTCTTCTTTATTCGTTTTTTACGACATCGACTAATCGTAACCGCATCTCGACGATAATACACCGCGTTTATTTTTGTTTGAAACTTTGTTATTTTTTTTTCTAATTGGTCAAATGAATCAAACAAATCACCGATTTTTAATAAATTTCCATCATCCGCATCTTCTTCATCGTCATCTTGTTCCCCAATCGTTTCATTTTGTCCATTTTCCTCTTCTTTCACTTCTTCATCGTCTTCGCTTTCACTTCCACTTCCTACCTCACAGATTTTTTCTTCTTTCGAAAATTGATCAGTTTCGTCGACATTGTCCGCATCTGATGGAAATTCTGTTTAAAAATATCAATTTAATATTATTAATTATTAAGTTTTATTTATCAATATTATAAATTACAAATTAATTACCCCTTATAATGTAATTTTTTGATTCACACTACTATTAATTATTTTATTTATCTTCTATTCTAGATAAATATTCTGTCAGAATGACAGTTTTTTTTTTTAAATTGATAATCAATACCATTTTAATAAATGAATTATATTTAAAAAAAAAAAAAAAAAAGAATAACTTTTTATAAAAAAAAAGTTTTATTTTGCTAATTTTGATAAAAATTGACCACTTTATTTATATTATTGCTCAGTGATTTATTTAAAAATTACTTCCTTTTTTTTATCTATTATATGAATCAATTTTATTATCTACATTTTTATTTTTTTTTATTTTGAGAATTGAGTAAATTTTACTATTTCACGGATCTTTTTTTTTCAGAACTGATTAATTTGAAATCTTATTACGCTACTATTTATAAATTTATAAACATATATTTTATAACTTACCTTCCTTCTCAGATGAATTCTATATCAATTTTATTAATTTATTTATAAACCATTTACACTAATAATTATTTAATAATAATTGCCATAAAAATAATTAAATCAAAATTTAAATTCTTAATTTCATGTTTTCTTTATTTCCAGTCTGTACCAAACTTTTTATTTTTACAATTTTTACTTGAATATAATAATTTTTTTTTTTTTTTTCGAGTAATTGACATTCACATCGCCTTTATTTATCTTGTCTAAACTACTTCATTTTAATTTCATTTAAATTTACAATATATTTTATAACTTAATCACTATTTTTTATATTCAATTTACATGATTTTTAATTCTTTACTATTTATAATCTTACTGACATTTAAATCCCTTGTCGTTCACATTTTTCATAAAAAATTTATCATAAATTTAAATTTTCCCGCGTATCTGGTAGGCATTACAGTGCCCCGGTGCGGCGGGTCCAAACACACCACCAGCTTATTTGGATTAGTTTTTTAAGACCTGTAAGATTTCTACGTTTTTGTTTATTTATTTATACATATTTCAAAATTATAGAATACATAAATTCATTTGTATATATCTATACATAAAAATTTAGGTAAATAAAAAAAAATAGCCGGACTAATAAATTCAGTCTATTTTTCAGAAAGCTCTTTGTCCAAACATAAAATTAAAAAAAAAAAACAATCATAGGCTGGAAAAATAATTATATATTATTCATTCAGTGGCTGGGTTAATAGTCACTCCGAATTTATAGCACTGTAGAGAAAAATACGAATAAACTATCAAATAATCGTTTTTATAATTCAAATTTAAATAAACGATTTGAGCTAAAAACAGAAAGTTTATTGACTGAAAATGTTGAAATAAATCGCATTCTTAATTATAATTTTTTCTTATTAGATGTTAAAGGTGATGGTAACTGCTTATATCGAACATTTGCTGATTTAATTTATCATTTTGAAGAAAGATGCATTGACATAAAAATTGTCATTACAAACCACATTATCGGCAATAAACGTAACTATGAATCATTGATTTCTCGTAGTGGTATTTCAGTTAAAGGTAAAGATGCACGTGAAATGGTGCAACCGAATCTGGATGATTTTTTACGCATGATAGCTCGAGAAAGGGCTTGGGGTAATGAAGGCTCACTTTATGATATTAGCGATGCGCTGAAATTAATAGTGATTATTTTCGGTGTAGACATGTCGTCATATAAGATTATAAATATCAATAAATTAATACCAAATAATTTAAAATCACTGATACCTTTAACGTTAGTTAATGAGATCAACCACCATTTTGTACCAGCTCACAGAAAAACGAACCCTCCTACATTTGGTGGCGAAACATGACAAGGTGTACGTTTCATAAAGACAAACGTATATTCGATTTTAAATCGTAAATCTAATCGTATCGATAGACACATTAGAAAAAATGTAAATATTGCAACTACTATTGAGTCTCTATAAGTTTGATCCTCAAAATATTCGTCGTTTTAGCTATTGATACCATGCAAATCGTGTCAGGAATAAAAAAAAGATAATGAAAAGTTTTTCAGAAATATGCTCTAATATTAAAAGTAAAAATGGTAATAAACTACTGACAACAAAAGATTCGAAACAAAAAAATACACCTGAGAAACAATTTCCAAAATGGCTTTTAAATATTTTCCGAATTAAGAGAGTTGAAAGCGATAACAATTGGTAGTAGCAGATAATTTTCTAGGAATGCGAGCTGCTAATAAAATTTAAGGGAACTAAAGCTATGTATATATTTAGAGGTTAAGGTTAAAATTTAATTACATTGAAATAAATTATTCAAACCAACTAATAATGATAAATAAATGTTTTATTTACCCAACGTAATTAACACAGTAAAAGAAAGGTATACAAAATGAAAATGCTTCAATGCCTGTTCGCAGCTCAGCGACGTATCTTGTAATATATAATATGTAATGTCCCTGCGAATGAGGTAGAGACGGAATACGGAAAAATCGATTTTCGGCGTAGATTGCCGAAATTGATAGATCGTAATTATTGTAGCAACGCTACAGAACTCCCTTTTTTTTTTTTAATTTAATACACAATAATAAAAGTAATGGAATATTTACAAATGATATGAATAAATAAATAAGTAAATGAATGAGTATAATACAGTGGTGAATTCTTACTTGGTAAAAAAAAAAAAATTTTAAGTAAAAAAAAATTAAATCGTGTGAATTTTTAAATATTAAACCGGACTCGGCGTTTTTGGGTCTCGGTTGCTGTGTTATTCGGCTGGGCGTTTGTTATTGTTGTCGTTGTGTCGACTGAATTTACCTCGTAGACCGGCTTTAATCTATCTACTGAAATGGCGATTTGTCGTCCTCGGAAATCGACGATGAAGAATTTATCGTGTCAAGTTATTACACAATATGGACCTTCGTATGACGCTGTGAAAGATGATCCACCCTGATCATTCCGTACCAGTACATGACTGCAAGTACTAAGGTTCCTGAAACAGAAAACAGAATGCTTGCCGTGACGCGACATTTCGGCCGGTGCCAATGAATTAAAATGACGTATTAGAGTATTGACAATGTTATGAGGCGTAGTTTTATTAGTAGGAGATAGTAACTCACCGGGTAATCGTATAGGCTCACCGTATACTAATTCAGCCGGGGTCGTCTGGATGTCGTCTTTCCAAGCAGCGCTTAAACTGAGCAAAACTGCTGGTAATACGTCATACCATGACTCTCGATGACACAAAAGTGCTGCCTTTAGCTGATGATGTAAACGTTCGACGAGACCGTTGGCTTGCGGATGATATCGTGTAGTATGTAGGTATTTTATTCCATACATTTTTAGTAACGACTGAAATAACGACGATTCGAATTGCGGACCTTGATCCGAGGTAATGCGTTTAGGTACTCCGTGGCAAGAAATCCAACGCAGCGATAGTGCATATGCTATCATCTCTGCAGTTCCATTTGATAACGGGACAGCCTCAGGAAACCTCGCAAATCGCCGCGCAATCGACGGCCAGACGTATCGTTTGGAGACAATTTTTAGCGATCCTTTTATTCCAGGGTGAGCGAGGGTGTGTAGCTAGTCGAACACTTTTTTTCTCGGCGGTCCTGGAACGTATGGACGCACTGTACCTGACGCAGTGTCACAATACAGTGCAGATCCATTATCGAGTTGAATTGTTTTTAAATTCAAAGCAGTTGTCTGACGTAACAACTGCTGAAATTCGTCGTCGGTTTGTTGAGCGTTCGCAAGTTCTTGCGACGTGATAGCAGTAGAAACTGCTTCGACACGTGACAATGTGTCAGCGACAATATTGTCGTTACCCGATACATGTCGAATATCGATGGTGAATTGACCGATGAAATCGAGTCGACGAAATTACCAAGGCGATGCTCTTTCGGTGCGCTGTTTGTAAGCGTGCTGACGCGGCTTGTGATCAGTGTAGATCGTAACATGCCGGCCTTCGAATATGTCTCGAAAGTATTTAACAGTCTCGTAGATGGCGTTCAATTCGCGGTCGTACGTCGACAATTTTTGAATCGACGGGGGCACTTTTCGACTGAAAAATGCCAGTGGTTGCCAGTTGTTATGCACTTTTTGTTGTAAAATGGCTCCAATACCGATTTCGAATGCGTCGGTGAATATTGCCCAGTCAGCATCGATTTTGGGGTGAACCGAAAATGTAGCATCCGCGAGAGCTCGTTTAGCTGACTTAAAAGACTCTTGGAGTTCAGTTGTCCATGTGACTGGATGAGAGCCTTTGACTTTAGGTCCTTCCAAAATTTTATTAAGTGGTGCTAGAATTTCTGCAGCGTTCTTGATTAACTTTCTGTAGAAATTCACTGTGCCGAGAAATCGACGAAGAGCTTTTACGGTGGTAGGAGACTCGAAATTGACAATTGCCTCGACTTTTTCCGGTAAGGGCTTAATCCCATCTTTGGTGATGATATGGCCCAGAAATTTTACTTCCGGTTGACCAAACTGGCATTTTGGTACGTTAATTACTAGTCCGTATTAACGGAGACGCTCGAATAAAATTTTCAGGTGCTCCATGTGTTGCTTCTCGTCGTTAGATGTGATTAAAATATCGTCAACATATGGAAAGACGAAGTCCAGGTCACGAGTGACCTCGTCTATGAATCGTTGAAACGTTTAAGCCGCGTTTTTAAGCCCAAATGTCATAAATAGGAACTTGAATAATCCGAACGGTGTGATGATCGCCGTTTTCGGCACGTCTTCCGGTGAAACGGGTATTTGCAAAAATGCCTTTGCAAAATCGACTACTGAAAATATGTTTTTTTCGTGCAAAAATGCGGCAAAGTCGTCAAGATAACGCCACAAATATTTATCGATGAGCGTTCGATCGTTAAGCGGGCGGTAATCACCGTACGGCCTCCATTCTCCAGACTTCTTCTGTGCTAGATGAAGTGGTGAAGCCCAGGCACTGTTGGATGGGCTGCAAATATCTTCCTCAATCATTTTTCGGAATTCGGCTTGCGCAATTTTCAATTTATCTGGAGCCAGGCGTCTTGCTTTGCACGAAACTGGCGGTCCAGGTGACGTTCGAATGTGATGCACCGTTGAATGTTTTTTCGTTTGACGCTGAGTAGCATCAGGTCGTGTAATATCGGCAAATTCTCTCAATCATTCCATATACGCAGATGACTGAGATGTTAATTTTGTTAGTATTGTTAGTTTTTAGTAATATTTTTTTATATTCCAGTTTTTATATTTTTTTTTTTGTTAGTTTTCAGTAATACTTTTATTATTTTTGTTATTTTTAGTAATATTTTTTATTATTTTTTTATGTTTTTATTATTTTTCTGTAGAACTTTCAAAATTATCGTCGCTATTTTAATAGTTTTTTGTAGTTTATATCATAAACTTTTATATGTTAGTGAATTATTGGAGCCAAAAGGATAATTCTGATAGGATAATGTTTGGGCGTTGGTTGAAGTACTGAGGTTGTTCATTGAAACGTATACTGGCGTCGATGGTCGTTTAGGTTGTAGATAGCAATTTGATGATTCATAGCTGTCGCTATGAACGTTAGAAAGTGGCAGTAGATAACTTGTATTTGGTGCACATCTTTCTTTGATGAATTTTTTAAGACGCAGTGTGATGTTGAGTGCACAATCAAAATTACGATGAGGATTTGTATAACGTTTGAGAGTATGAAGAAAACACATGCCACTTTTAGGTGGTAGTAGGTCTGATGAAGTTCCACCGATATCAGATTCGATATTAATAATTTCACGATTGAGTAAACTTGTGAGAAAGTTAGTAGAATAAAAACCAACGGTATAAATTTTATTTGATAGTTTCACTAATTGTCTGATATTATTGTACACACACTCTCTTTCTGTATCACCATCAAACCACTCGATTCCATGTTGCGTCAATGTAAGATTGTTGTTTGCAGATCGCCAGTTTTTAGTTAGATCGTTGTAATTTTCTGATGATTTTATAATCCAATGAGCAATAAACGAGGCTTCACGAATAGATACTGCACAAATTTCTTTAGGTATAAATGTACTTTTGTTACCCCAAAAACCTTGTATTGTAATGACGATATCCATGACTCACAAGTTATAAAAGATGGCAGCGGGCGGTTAGCAACTGAATGACACAATAGATCTACTACTACCACTGGTGGCTACTTCGACAATGGCGCCTGTGGTGTCACAAAAATTAACTATTGAAGCAATGTAAACAGACATTTAACTAATAATGTATTGAAAAATTATTATTCTACAAGTGCTTTATATACAACTCGTTTTAATAGTTTTTATTGTATATGAAAACTTTCTCAAAATTAAAAATTTAATTTATAAAAATAGAAATATTTAAACTTTCATGTTGAACATCTTGCTTGTAGTACTAGTACCAACTATGATAACTTAAAGTTTTTTGTATATTTTTACTTTTAATTGAATGTAGTAAAAGTTGGAGTTCTTACTTCAAATTGTTGACTTGTGTATGAATTTTTGCTATTTGATTCTGATCCCCAGCGAAATTTCAGAGTAGGTATGATCTTCAAAGCATCACGTGATAATTCAAAAACGTAGAAAGTAATAAGTTCACCAAAGAAATCGTAAAATTTCGAAGTACTGATATTTTGATTATCTAGTTTTGTGACACTTGTGTTGTATAAATCCTGGAAATTATCCATTATATAACAGGCCACCGTTTTAGGCTCCGGCATCCTATTCATGTCGTGTTTCATTATATTTTTCCAAATTTGAAATCGATCGCGTCAGTCGTTTCTAAAATATTTAGAAAAAACCGCTTTTCACCATTCCTTTCTCCCGCGATAACTCTCAAACGAATTATCCGATTTTGATGTTTGAGGTGACAATCGACGCGTTTTATTGAGTACTAAAGCAGATTAGATTTTGAAGTCGATCGTATAAGTCGTTTTTGAGAAATCAATAAAAAACTAAAAAAAAAATTTTTTTTTTTTCGTAATTCGCAAATATTTTCGAGTCTATTCAATCAAATAATCTAAAATTTCCAGAAAAGTTGATGGCCAACAAGCTCTTTCGATTGCCACCTCAACCATTCAAATCGATTCATTAGTTCAAAAGTTACAGAGAGTTTACATACATACATACACACACAAACACACACACACACACACACACATACACACACTCGGACATCATTCTGAAAATAGTCAGAATAGCTTCCTAGGACCTCAAAACGTCGACATTTGATGAAAACTCGATTTTCGAAAATCGGGATGAAAACAATAACTTCCCGAAATTTTTGAAAATCGTCGATTTTTTTAGCGGGAAGTTAAAAAAACGGTTTTTATCATTTCTTTTTTACACGATATTTCTTAGAAAAATGATCTGATTTTTATGTTTGAAGTAGCAATTGACCCGTTTTGATAAAATCTAAAGCTGATCAGATTTTGAAATTGTTTTGTTCAGTTATTTTAGAGATATTTGCAAAAAATTGTTTTTCATCATTTTTTATTTTCACGATACTTCTTAGACGAATGATCCAATTTTAATGGTTGAAGTGGAAATCGATGCGTTTTAATTGATTCTAAAGTTGATCAGATTTTAAAATTGTTTAGTTCAGTTGTTTCACAGATATTCGCAAAAAACTGGTATTTATCGTTTCTTTTTCCCGCGATATCTCTTAAAAAAATTATCCGATTTTGATGGTTGAGGTGGCAATCGACGCGTTTTAATAAATTCTAAAGCTGATTAGATTTTAAAGTTGATTAGTTTAGTTGTTTCAAAGATATTTGCAAAAAATTGTTTTTTATTTTTTCTTGCTCCCGCGATAACTCTCGAACGAATTATCTGATTTTGATGTTTAAGGTGGCAATCGACGCGTTTTAATAAATTCTAAAGCTGATTAGATTTTTGGATTGTTTGGTTTAGTTGTTTCAAAGATATTCGCAAAAAACTTTTTTTACCGTTTTTTTCTCCAACGATAACTCTCGAACGAATTATTCGATTTAGATGTTTGAGGTGGCAATCGACGCGTTTTATTGATTTCTAGAGCTGATTAGATTTTGTAGTCGATCGTATAAGTCGTTTTCGAGAAATCAATAAAAAACTAAAAAAAAAAATTTTTTTTTTTTTCGTAATTGGCCAATATCTTCGAGTCTACTTGGTCAAATGATCTGATTTTTAGAAAAGTTGATGGCCAAAAAACTCTTTCGATTGCCGCCTTAACCATCCAAATCGGTTTATTAGTTAAAAAGTTATAAAGAGTTTACATACATACATACATACATACATACACACACACACACACACACACATACATACAGACACTCGGACATCATTCTAAAAATAGTCAGAATAGCTTCCTAGGACCTCAAAACGTCGACATCTGATGAAAACTCGATTTTTGAAAATCGGGGTGAAAACAATAACTTCCCGAAATTTTTGAAAATCATCGATTTTCTAAGCGGGAAGTTAAAAATATTTCATTTCCAAAAACAGTGAATAATTTAGTACTGTTTATTCAGAACGTTGATGATTTCGTTTGTGTTAAAAATAATAAATATATAATTGAACGTCAAATTGATATTACAGCCGATGTAAAATATTTTTCGCTAAGATATAGGCCCCGACTTATCAAGACACCGCCAAAACTTAAAAGTTTAGTTTGGCAGACAATAATTAATCGTGGTTTATACAGTGCTAATAAATCAACATTAGATTTCTTGTTACGTTGTATGAAATTTGATAATCAGTCGTTGTTTTATCGCTTCTCAACCGTGCGTTTACCTGTGTACGCTGTTGAACCATCACCTTTTAGTGAATTAATTACATGCAAGTGGCGCTCTGACGATATAATTGCTGCAATACCTGAATTTGAAATATATTGGATAGACTTACGCAACAAGAGAAACAATGCAACGCCGAGCCTGTCTAGATAATGCGATCATCAGTGCTGAAAAGGATATAGTATTATGTGTGAATGAATATTTCCATTATGACTTTGAAGGCAATTTAGTGAGAAGTAGTCAAGAAAATATTACAATGGAGATTGGGGATATCAACAAGACGAGTTCAGAATATTTCGATGCTGAAATGGAAATACCTCAAGACGTCAAATCGCTCACATTTAAAGAATATGAAAAACGTAAGTTTTTGAGAATTACTTTCTAATTATTTTAATTATTTTTTATATTAAGTTATTTTATAATTTTTCAGTATCCGTTAAACCTGGAAAGTTGACGAAACCAGTTGTAGTAGTCAAACCGCGAATGGTTCAAACGGTGCCATTGGTGAGAATAGATTTAGGCCGCCCACCAGATACCGACAACCAGCTCGACGACGACGACACGGAAAGCGTTGGAACCGAGTATACGCTAATGACAGAAGAAAAAGAGCTGCCCCAGAGCAGCAGTGATGATGATAATAATGATGATAATTATAGTCAGTTATCAGGAGTAAGACCTCTGAGCTCAAGATCTCAAGAACGATGGAGAAATGCGTCACCATCCAGTGAAAGGCAGCTTCGTAGGATGAGAAGGAACGGGTGGGTACTTGGACCTACCCAGTACATCTGACCATTCTCCTGAAGTAAGAATACTGCTCTCAGGCGTGGCTAGACGAACTGGATCTCAAGGCGGTTCACCGGCTTTACGTACACCGGCCTCACCTGATTTGTTTTCATCTCAGGAATCTACATATGAAACACAGGCCTCACATCGTGGTGGATGGATTGAAACTCGCCGCTCAACCGATCTTACCAGATGCTGTAAGTTTTACGAATTTACTATTTGAAAAAAAAAAAATATATATATATATGTATAGGTATAGTTCAAAAAACTAATTAAATTTCTTTCTTTCTTTCTTTAGCAGGTCTTACACGCCGACGATTGCTTGATTCTAGCGCTAACGACGTTGATGATCAAATAAATTAAAAACAAATATTTTGTCCAAATTTTTTTTTGTAACTTTGTACAAAAATTTTCTATATATTTTTCTTTTAAATAAAATTCAAAAATAATTTTATTAAAATTCTCTTTACAGCAAAATTACCCCCCCCCCCTTACCCTTCCCCTCCCCTCGCCGATAATGTAGGAACCTCTTAAGAGGTTCGTAGTGGTAATTTTAAAAACTTAAAACTAATATTTTTAATAAATAAATAAAATAAATTAAAAATTAAAACTAATTTAAAAACTAATATTAAAACTAATATTAAATATTAAATATTTTAAAAAAATATTAAAAAAAAAAAAAAAAATTAATTTTAAAAATTAAATTAAAACTAATACTTAAAATTTAAAAATTAAATTAAAACTAATACTTAAAATTTAAAAATTAAATTAAAACTAATATTGAAAATTTAAAAAACTAATCTAAATAATTTAAAATTTAAGAGTGAAATAGGTTCTAATACTAATAAATAAATGAATAAAAGGTTTCATTCTTTTTTTTTTTATTTCATCTTATTTATAATACATTTTTTTTTTTTTAAAACAAAAGATTTTTTATTTATTATCATTATTTTTTTTTGGTATTTGGCAGATTTCTGCCCCTCATATTTTTCTTCGCCGTCGTCGCTTTTCCGACGCCTTCCAACGGGCATTGCCCACAGGTTGTAGGACTGAAAAAAAGAAATATAATCATTAATAAACTATCAATATCAATAAAATAGTAAAAATCATGGAGTTGAAAAAATTTACCTCTTGCTCCCACTCCCATTGACGACGCCAGTTCTCCGCGATATTGTGTAGCATCGCTACACCAAAGATATCGAAGCTCTCCATGGCTTCTCCTTCTTCATCCTCCCACCGGATGTACAACCGGTCTGCGTTCCTTCTAACTCGCACTTCCCAGTTCTGAAAAAATATTAAATAAATAAATAAAATAAATGATATTGGTTAAAAATATAAAAGAATACTTACTGCTTCACGCAGCGCTTCCTTTATAGCTGGAGTTATAATTTTCTGTAAAATATTAAAAAAAAAGTAATAAAATTAATAAAATAGAAAAATAAAAAAGGATAAAAAATAATAATAATAATAATAATAATAAAATGAAATTACTTACGCTGATCATTTTTTTTTGTTTTTTAAAAAAAAAAATTCGACAGAGCCTATCCGTCGAGTTTTGAAAATTTTTTCTGACTGTTATGCTGCTTGGCTCTTTCGAAATTTATATTCGCAGGTAACAATAGCAGTGGTCAGTGTGGAAGGGATACCTCAGAGTAACCTAGGTATATTCTATTGAATGTATAATATTTAAGAAAAATAATAATTTTTCATCAGTTTTTTAAACAAATTGTACAAAATAATTTAAAAAAAAAAAAAAAAATTAAAAAATAAAAATGATTTTTGTCGGTAGAACTGTCACTATGTCTTTTTTATAGAAACTTTACGATGTAGGCGTCACTGTATATATATTATATATATATATATATATATATATATATAAGTATATCCACAAAAGAAATACATTTCATGTGAAAATTAGATTTTTTCGAATAAAATATAACTTCACACATAACCACTTTATATATAACTCACATACAGGTTGGATGTGTACACAGTTACCCGATAACACACGATGGCATCACAACGCAATAACGATTTTCGAAAAAAAGATGAAGAACACATTGATATTAGTAAAAACAATAATGATGGTACAAATAATCGTGTAGTTAATAATTCAAATAGTGATGAAACTTCAAGTGAAAATATTTTGAGTGATGATATTAATACACCGAGTGATAATCAAAGTGATGATAAAAATTCAAGTAATAGTGCTCATATATATAACCAAAGTTCGCAAAATACTGTTAAGTTAAACGAAACTGGTAAATATTTAAAATAAAATTATTTTTCATAATTTTTTATTTTATTTCTATTATTTTTAAAACGATTTCTTTTTTTTCGAATAGAAAATATTGCTAAGGACCAAGTTTCACTAGCTCAAGGTTCAAGGGATATAATAAATCCATCTCAACAAGAAGAGCAAAACTCACCTTTGTTAATTTTGAACTCTTCTGACCACACTTCAAAATATTTTAGGCATATTGTGAAAACTATAGAGTGTAGAATAAAGTCTGTGGATGAAAGCGTAAACCCCGTCGAGTGGCTTCAAGCAGCTTTTAAAGAAATTTACAACATTATAAATAATAAACTAAATTTAAGTGGACAAGATCGTGTAGGTATAACTTTCAAATATAATCAAATGCAGTTGGACGAAGCATGGTTATCTATGCGTCCTTTTGAAAATTTAACATTCAAGGATATATGGGATTTAGTTCACAAGATAGCACAAAGTAACTCTTTGGCTTCAAACGACGATTCTTTTGCAATAAAAATAAATGTGTCTAAATCTCGTACAGTTGCAGGTGTTATGTCCGACTATTATTTATTTAATTATTTTGGTTGCGAGGATTAGGCGTTCGGACTAACCAATGCAATTTTAGGCTCAAATGTTTAGTTCAAGCCTTAATTTTTTTATTTTGGGATACGTTTCGATGTGGATTTTCTTTCATTTCTATTTCGGTAAAAGCAGAGTTATCTTTATAGGTATATGAAGATAAAAAATGCGCGGATCAATACATACGATTTTTAACTTAATAGCTTCCTTATTTCCTCTTAAACTTTTGAGGCTGATTGGAAAAGTTATTAGAGTAAAAAAGAAATGAAGTCAATTCTTATTACCTTACCTTTAGTGTTGAGGTATAAATTTATATTTTTCCTTGCGCTAGTTCCCGTGTTGTAGACCCTTGAATTGGCTGCTAGATCTCGGTGCTAGCGATCTCCTGATGAGGGTGGGGTGAAGACTTATTGCTTAACGTATTTGATGAATAATACACGAAATTTATTATCACTTATGTGTTTTTTTTTTATTTCAAACTCCAATTTTTAATTTGGCAATAAAAACTCCTTTAATTTTTCTTTAAAGAAAATAGAGCTTATACTTTTTAAAGGAATATCTTTATTACCTTATACATTAATTAATTACACTCCAAATTTTAAGTTTGAATTTTCGGATATAATAATTTTCACAAATTTTCTATTAACACTTATCACTCACAACCAATAACACTTTTATAATTATTTATTATTTGTTTTTTATTGTTATCTCTTTCGATACAGAAATTCTATTTTATATTGAACTAAAAGAAAAATTCCTTTCTTTTCCTTCGCAGGAAATAGAAACAGTACTCTTTAAAGGAATTGGTTTTTAACTTTGAACATTTATTTAATACTTATTTCTGTTATATTTGTTTACACGATGTGTAGTTTTCTTTTTATATATATATATATATATATATATATATATATATATATATATATATATATGACTGTATAAATGTATACCTTGAAATATTTTCACTGTTATGATTTTTTTTTTCCGCGATGCGATTTTTAATGATTTATTTTTTGGATTCAATTGTATTATAAAAGCGACGTGATCGGTTTTATATCTTTTTTTTTTTTTTTTTGTATAAGAGATTTGAGGATACCGCTGTACCTAGTAATTGACTCTTTGCTGAGGGGTAACTCAGCTACAAACCGCAATGCAAACCGGTGCTCGTTAGAGTGATTTTGAGTTTCGAAATTTTCTTGAATGCCGCAACCATGGGGGTCCGAGTTTAAGGGAAAGGGAAATTTTTAGGTGAGTTGCATCTTGTGAGATGTCCGGTTGACGGAACTTAATTTAAGTCAATGCTAATTGTGCGCATTAGGCGATCTTAGCTGACAATAAGTGGGGACCGAAGAATAAGAGAATGAAAGACAGAAAGAAAGAAATATGGTAGAATAGGTTTGTCACACTTCATTGAACCCATCCTTGTTTCTCTCAAGAGAAAATGGAATTGTATTCCTATGGAGAGTTCAACATGAGTGATTGTAGGAAAGTTTGCGAAGTCGGGCATAACATCCCCCCCCCCCCCAAGCTCAGAAATGAATCTATTTCTCGGAGCTTGTATCTGTTTGACTGATGTTGAACTTTGCCTTGGCTTCTGATCTGAATAGTTTGTATAATTTAGCTCCATCCTTGGCCAATTGGTCGGCTTGCTCGTTACCATAGATTCCTTCGTGACCTGGAACGTGGTAGATCTTGATGTCTCGGGCCTCCATTCGAGTTTTGATATATTTAAGCTCTTCTTTATACGAAACTGGCTTTCCTGTGGAGGTAATCCAATCTCGTTCCTTCCAATTTTCGTACCAGATATTAAGGCCGTTGCATAAGTATTCCGAATCCGTGAAAAGATCTATTTTTGTTAAGTCAAATTTTCTTATAATTTTTAAAGCCTGAAGAATAGACTCCAACTCTGCCCCGTTGTTGGTTTTTCGATTAAAGCACGGAAGAGACAAACTCTGAGGGTGGTTTGGTCCAAAATAAATACCTAATCCTGTTGCTGATTCTGTGGATCCGTTACAAAAACACGATCCATCTCAGCCAATATCGTAAATACTCATGAGATTCTTTTATGGATGAAATTTGTTGAAAAACTGGATTTGGATAGGAGACAATTTCGTCGGGACAATCCGCTTAGGAGCTGTATATTCCAGGTTTGTGCCCGCTTAGGACTAGATAGAGTGGCATCCTACTGAGAGTGAGGGCAAATGAAATGTCCGGTTAACAGATGGGAATGGATGCAATAAGTTAAAGGGAATTGATTCGGTCCCCCATGGTAGCCCACAAAGCTTCTTTACAATAATAAATGATCAGGCAAGAATCGTTGAGTTATTGGTTGCGAGCTTATAATTCTAGTCTATAACTAAATATCTTATTCTAACTATAACATATACAGAGATTACTGATTAGAAAGTATGGGTCTATCACTAGAAACAAAGGTTTCCCTGCTAATACCTTTTCGTTGGTTGGATTCGATACCTGATCCTTTTCGGGTTCCTAGGGTTTACAACCACTGTTCATAGTGATAGCTCCAATTCTGTAATTAGACATATTTATAAAAATGACAAAATGATTAATATAATTGCTCTAGTGGGAAACATAATATACTGCTGATTCCTATAATTAGGTAGATTGATGTACTTATTCTAGCAAAATATATGCCTATTCATTATATATATTATATATTTTTTTTTTTTGGTTTTATGTAGTCCCTTTATTTTTCTTTAATCGAAAATAAAGACGATACTTTTTAAAGGAGACCTTCTCTTTTATGTTTTTTTTTTTTTTTTTTTTTTTTTGTTATACATTCTGTATGTATATATTGTTATTATTTTTTTTGTTTTCTCCAAGATCCCCTCCTTTTTTTTTTTATATATATATATATGTATATCTATCAAGTAAAAGTATTTTCTTATAACAATTTTTGTAAAACTACTTGGACTATCCTAATATACCTCTAGGTTTCCTTAACGGAAAATGAAGATGATACTCCTTAAAGGCATTGTCTTATAAAATTTTTACTAAGGTAACTATCTTCTTATAATATAACAATATTTTCCTTATCTAGGGTAACGTAAGAATTCCTTTAAGTTTCCTTGTCGGAAAATGGAGCTGATACTCCTTAAAGGAATTGTAAAATGTTACTTCTAACTATTTAATTTTTATACTAAATACTAGTTCCTAATTCTATTAACTATTCTACTATCTTCATTAGGACCCGATACGGCTTGTTGCTTCTCTGGGTGTTGCCTCGAAGTTCCTCCAGGTTTCCTCTTGCTGGTATGAGGATCGTAACTACTCGCAAATTGGCCTCATCCTCTTTTTTTAGCAAGTTTGACAGCGCTGGTGAATGAGTAAAATACTTTATTTCCCTCAGGTCGATAATCTCGATGCTGTGATTGGCATCCAGGATCTCGTGAATAGTGTAATAAGAGAAATGGGCGCCTGCCACTACCAATGTCTTGATATTGGTTCTGAGGGTCCGATAAAAACTGCCCGGTCTTTTACGAGAGGATTGATGATGCTCAATGTTGCGAGGTTTACATCCTCATGGTCCGGAATGGTGATTAGGTCGAGTTTTGAATCATAGATGATAAGATGCTCCAGATTGGTTGCCATTGACACCAAATTGTTAACCAGATCGTTTCGATTACGACCCAGGGATACCTCGAGGGTTCTCAACTCTTCGTTCCTGGTAATCCTGTCGGAGTGTTGCCACCACTTATCATCTTGATAGTTTCCCTAGCCGAATGTTAGCGCCTTAATTTTCATACTTCCTATTGAGTTGATAAAAGGAAGCATATCGATGTTTTCCAAGTATCGTTGGCGGGACCGGTCGCAATCTTGAATGGCTAGGGTGTTCAGTATCTGATTGTCGGTGAAAAACTTGATCAGATGCTCATGATTTAAAAGATAACAACCCTTTAATGTAAGATGGTGCAGGTTGCCTCCGGCTTCCTTCAGCGAGGACCCAGTGAAGAAATTATTGTCGCTCATTCGTAGCTCGGTCAATTCGGGAAGCTCCTTCAGGATGACGCTCAGATCCGTTTCGAGGGGACCCTGGGACCTTCCAATAGCGAGAATCTTTAGTGCTTTGAGTCTATACAACTCCTTGATTAGACCACTGGAGATGGTGGCCCAAGATATATCCAGCGAGACTAGATAATCAGGAATCCGGCGATGAATAAACATGGAAATCACCCCTGGTGATACTAGGTGGTTTTCTGGCACACTGACTTCAAATTTCCGAATATTGAGCCGTTTTGTCTCGAAAATCCCAGACAGCAGTTCGTCTGTGCTTCTTGTCCCGGTACTCCTAAGTATTCTGCCGACGTTAGATCCATTCAGCTCAAAGGTTCTCATTACCTAGTGGATTATTAGTGACATGCCTGGAAAACACACAGATAGAGCACAAATATCTGCGAATTCTAGATATCGGAAGACTTCGAACCAACTGTCAGGGTCCAAGTATTTGTGGAGCTCGGTAGCTTCAGACTTTTCGCTAGCTGATGGAATTCTAACTCCCAACTTTTTGAATGGAACAATTCTCAGCTTACTTCTACCCATGATGAATTTATTGTCCCTGAACTGTGTCTGAAGACTCAGCGCTGTTAAAAGTGCGTAGAGCTGGATACGCCCGACCGCCAAGTTATTTTTCCCTGGGAAGATAGCTAACTTTTTCACCTCCTCCTCTTTGAGCTGTAGAACTTCCATCAGCTTCTTCCTCGTCGTGTTTCTAGGGATTCCATAGATGAGCAACTCCAGCTTGGGTTGGCCATCTTCGTCACTGATTTCGGGCATGGGCCTCGACGCACGGTCACGGATAGTGATATCGTGATAAAACTCGGGGATCAATTGGGTAGACCCGAGTACGATTGAGTTTTTCAGAAAGTTTTTTCTTCCTCTGTTCTTCCTTCTCCTTGGCAAGATGGCGATACTTCTCCAGATGCACCTTAGCGTCCTTTATGGTCTAAGGGTTGGTACGTTTAGGCATGATTATTGGATGTTCTATAAATTGAAATTAAAATTATAGGGAATCTCCCTTTATAAGGGAATGGAGTCGATGATCCGCTTATCTGCTAACCTATCGATACTAGAACTATTTCCTAACTTATTTAGAAATTAAACCTAAAATTCCTTTATTTTATGTAGGTGAAAATAGAGATGATACTCTTTTACAGGAAGTATTTTTTTTTTGTTTTTTGTTGTTATTATTTGGGGGCTTGCGAGTCGGAATCTGCTTTAAAATCCCGATTCAGCTTGCAGACACACGGCCCTAGGGCTGGGAGTTGGCATACTATCGTTCGAGGTGCTGATCGGGTTGCGGGCAGACATTGGTCTATATATTCTTGCGAAGCTGAATAGAAATTGTTAAACCCGGATTGAGTAATGATATAATCTGATGTTGGTTCTATAGATAAGCTTGCAAGTGATTCCCCTACAAGATAGGGTATTCTATAAGGTCTTAGTTTGTAGCTTTGCCATAAATGTTTGTCCATTAAGGGTATCTCAACTGTGACTATGTTTAGGTTGTCTGATTTTGCAGCAGAGATTCGGACATTTTGGTTAATGTTTGGAGATCGACGTGATCTAACGGTTGCGGAGGGTTTAAATTCGGGAATTTACTTTCTATTTTTCTCATAACCTCTTTCATTTGTTCAGGAGAAATTAACTCGGAATTTAGAATTCCCCTTTTTGCTTCTTTTATCGCGGTAATAGCAGCTTTTAGTAAGTTGTTGCGATGCAGAATCTGCCTATAAACTTTAGTTGCATAAATACTGTATTCTAATTCCTGGTCTATGATATTAATATGCTCATTCTGGGATTGAGCTAGATCTTTGATGCTTTTAGCAAGGGTATTGATATTTTCAACGTTATTTTTGATCTGTGTAACAAGAGAATCAATTTCTGTTCGTAGTATATGCGTAGAATTATTAACTAAATGAATAATTTGTGCTTCATTGCGATACAACTTATTAATTTCTGGTCTGTAATGTTCATCATTTTCCTGATTCAATACTCCAAATACTTTTCTAGCTACTGTCCCTACAATTCCCAACCATATGTTTCGCGAGTTCCTGCGCTCACCTACCGGAGTTCTATCTATAACTTCTCTGAGATGTGCCATTAAGTGAACACTCTCATTATTAATATATTCTATTGCCGGTTTTTGAAGTGCTATAGAACATAGTTCCCTAGAGAAATATTTCTCCAAGAAACAATCTCGAAACATGGACTCATATTCAATCTGTTCTTCTGATGGATCCATCAGGAGTTTCCCTACGTCGATGGTGATTAGCATGGTCCATTTTTCCCTTATGATGTAAATATTGTTGAATCTCTCATAATAGATTCCAGATTTCTGTTCGAAGTACTGGACTTCATAGAATTTGTCTGAACTTGCAAGGTTCCATATGCAGAAAATTATGGCCGAAAATAAGATTTGAATAGCTAACATCTGTAACAAAAGATTTTCCTTTATGAAGGGCGAGATTTTAGAGTTTCTTTGTTAATTCATGGACTGAGAACGCTAGTTTTAATTTTGACGGGTGTTTCGAAAATCTATATCCTTCATTGGTTTCTAGAACCACAGTTCCGTTTTCTAAGATTTTAATTATCTCGTAAGGGCCATGATAGTGACTATCTAGTTTCCCTTTTCTCGGTTCCTTTATTGTATACACGAATTCACCAGGTGAAAAATCTACCTCGTGTAAAGTTTTATCGTATCTGTCTTTCGAGTGTTTCTTAGAGTCTATTAGATTAATTCGAGCTATAGCTCGGGCTTTGTTCAGTCGGGTCAATAAATTACCAATTGACTCAGGATAGGTTTCTATCTGTGAATAATCCGGAAATGAAGTTGGAGAACGGGCATTTTTACCGAATATTAATTCGAAAGGCGTAAAATTAGTTGCAGAATGTACCGTTGTATTGTAATTAAACATTGCCATAGCTAAATATTTGTCCCAATCTGAGAATGATTCTATGAATACTTTTAGATATTCAACTAAGGCATGATGAGATCTTTCTAATGCTCCGTTAGATTGTGGATGGTATGCGGATGTGGTTATTCGCTTGATTCGTAAAATTCGTGCTAATTTACTCAAAAGTTTGCTTGTAAAAGAAGTACCATTATCGGATAAGATTACCTTTGGGCAGCCATATAGACTGATAAAATTGTTAACTAGAGCTTCGGCTATGGTTTCAGTCCGTATGTCTGGTATCGCGACCGCGGCACAAAATTTTGAAAAATTGTCTTGTATAGTAAGGATATGTTTGTTACCGTCTGAAGTAAGCTCGAGTGGTCCAACTGTATCAATTGAAATCTTTTCAAAAGGTTCAAATGGTGTGTCTGTTATTATCATAGGTTGTCTAGTCTTTATTCGTGATAATTTCTCCCGCTGACAAACGTCACAGTTTTGTATGAATTTATGTATGTCTTTTTTCATTCCAGGCCAATAGTAACGTTCACGAATTCTCCAAAATGTTTTTACTACACCTTTGTTTTTAGCGGGGATCAGAAAGTCGTCTATCAAATTCTCCAACTCCCCGGCATTTCTCACATCTTCTGTTTCGTCATCCACCATTCGTTGAAAAGTTGGCGGTGCTACGCTGAGACCAAAGGGCATTCTAACAAATTCGTAATGTCCCTCAGGTGTAGAAAATGCTGTTTTTCCTTGATCTTCCGGAGCCATGGGAACTTGGTGGAAACCACGAGCTAAATCCATAACGCTGAACATTGTTGCTCCGCTTAATCTGAGCAACATATCGTTGATGTTGGGTAGAGGATACGAATCACCGACCGTCTTCTTGTTAAGAGTTCGGAAATCTATAACCATTCTCCATCGTTTGTGTCCCTACGCATCCGCTTTCTTAGGAACGATCCATAATGGAGCGTTATATGGAGATCTGGATCTCTGAATAACATTGGTTTCGATTAACTCTCTTACTTGACGTTTTGGTTACTTGATGTTCTTTAGGTAACTGAAACTGTTTGATCTTTACCGGCTTATCGTCAGTCAGTGGAATTCTGCAGAATGTAGTTTTTGATAAGCTTAACTCGTCGCCCGGAAGGAAAAATCTATCATGGAAGTCCCGAACTAGTTCTCGAATATGTTGTTTTTGTTCCGACGTTAAATTATTAGTAGGGATTCTTTTCAAGATTTCTTCAACTCGATCTGAAGTTTCCATATAAGAGTTAAACAGTTCATCCTGAGATTCGCTGTCGCTTTCCCCTGGTATATAATGTTGGTTTGCTTCATATTCTTCGATAGGAATTAGTTGCATTTCAAACTCAGCTCTGCATTCATTAAAATTGGTTATCATTACGATAGCTCGATCATTTTTTACCTTAACCGCGGCGTCCCCTAAGATGACTCCAGGAAAAGGCTGGACTTGAGGTAGATACCCCTCATCTAAGGAACTCGCTTGGACGGCAATTGAATAGCAGATGCTGGTTCTCGGCGGTAAAGAAAACCACTGTTCCCTACCACCGTTAACGAAAGGTATATTCCGTGTTGGTATATCTATTAATGTCAGTGATCATTTATTATACGATAATTCTGCTTTTTCTTTCTTTAAAATGTCATTACCAATGATTCCCATACCGGCGATAGGAAAATTATCTCTTACAATATGAAATTCGAATTCTTCCGAAAGATATTTGGATTCGAAAATTTTTAGCAAAACTACTCCTAAAGTTTCAATAATTCGAGTACCTATTCCACTTAATTCTAATATTCTACTAGTGTCTATTAAGAGATGGGGTTTGAGAGCTTTTAATTTTATCAGGCTAACATCTCCACCTGTATCAATTAGAAATTTTTGTTGGTTTTCATGTAAGTCGCTACATGCTGTCTTAATAACTGGGCCCGAATCGAGGTTCAATATAACCTTATGGTTTTGTGTATTGTATACAATAGGAATAGGGCGTATAGGCCTGTTTCCCAGAACCATAGTGTTGGTAAAGAACGAGATAATAGCCTTGTTATTATTAAAGAAATCATTACCGATGACCGCGTCATATTGGTTGATGGGAACTGCTGTTACGTAGAAGTCAATATCTAGATCCCAAATATTAAATGTTGTTATACCGATTATGGGAACAGACTCTGGAGTAATTCCATTTACAGACTTTGATATTTCTTGAACTTCTACCTCTTCTTTCAATGTGAATAAGTTAATGAAGTTATGCGAAGACCCTGTATCGAGTAAAACAGATACTGGCCTATTAAAATAGTCCTTATTATTTGAAATGACCACTGGGCCATTTCCTATTGCTCTGGAAAAGGTTTTGCATTTAATTTTTTCTGCAGATCCCCAGCGCGTGTTGGGCTTTGCATATTCCGTCTCTGAGGGGGCGGGGTAGTTTCGTTGCCCGACATCCCCCCCATGCGTCGAGCACCATTGGAGTTTAAATTACGGCCTTTTAATGTTTCCATTTGTTGCACCAGTTCTTCGTATTTCTCTCGGTAAAATTCTAATTCCTTGTTTTTGTTATCCGGCCCCTGAATCGGTACCTTCTCTTGAAATTGCACGCGCTTCGCGATGCGGTATCCCTCTGTCCTTGCTATAGGGTCCTCTAAATTACTGAAATTAGACGTTGATGGCTCATTTTTCAAAAGATTGATTTTTTGATCGGAGCTAGGAGAGTAAGCAAACGATTCAGCCTCCTTACTAGGACTGGCCCCGCAAATGGGGGTGGAAGCGCTATTATATTCCCGACGATTTTTAAATTGATTTCTATAATCGTCATACTCCCAAGATAATTTAGAAGCTTCCCAAGCATTAGGGCGAGGATTTTCATTACATATCTCCGCATTCGATTCGAAATATTAGCGTGATCGCCAGTAAGTTTGAGTGTTTTCTTAACCTCCTCAAACAGAGTGGTTAATGTGGTTCCTTCATCTTTAAACTGATTGACACAAGCAATTTTTAAATGTTTCGGCAGATTCTCGTAAAGAATGTCTTTAGCATCCACGCAAGCTGAAATATAAGTTGCGGGTCCGTTCGGTTCGTTATTTTTGATCGCATCTAAGCTTGATAAGATGTCTTTGAAACGATAATAAAACTCCTCAATAGATTCCTCACGCTCCCGTTGGCACCGCGCTAGCTTCCTCCTCAGATATCTGATAGGATTAAAAGGCCTAAATTATTTTCTGAGAAGTTCCAAAACCTGGTCTACAGTAGTCAAGTCGTTTGATTCTACATAGCGTCGTGCTCGCCCTGTTATTCTGTTTGACAGGTGACCCACGTATAATTCCTGATTATTTTTGGACAATAGATGAAGTTGCTGTGTAACCGCTCGATCAAATTTTTCATATGTTATCTCACCATCTTCTGAGAAAATGGGAACCGTAGCAGCAAAATCTTTTGCAGGAGTGTAAAAACGATCGATAGGATCTACGTTAACGGTAAGGTTCGCGTTGTTAAGTGTATTATTCAAAGTATTATTCGCGGCGTTATTCGCAGTGGCGGCGGCTGCCAGCTGTTGCCTTTGACGTTCGAGTTCGCGCCTTTGGCGCTCTACCTTCGCTCTTAAACGATTAATCTCTGCCTCGGACATATTTATTTATCGTTAAACTAAACCTAAATTATTTATCTATTCTTAATAACCCCTTTAAATGCTTAGAGTCAACAAAACAATCACTTTTGTTCTCAATTAGAGAAAAGAGTTAATAACTCAGAAGTGATATTTTGATGCGTAGTTACAACTATACATATACGTAAAATCTGCCTATAAATACTTTTAAAAATTTACTTATTTATTTATTTATTTATTTTTTTGTGTACTTTAGCTAATTAGATATTGAAATTCATAGATTTAAAGTAAATAGTCAGCTAAATGTTATTAAAATATTTTGTCGGATGGAAAAATTTTATCTTTCTTAGATGTTTGAGTCGAAATGAAAATAATATTTTCTTCTAATTTCTGATAAATATTTTGTTCAATTTTGAAATAATTTTAAGCATGAGTTTAAAATATACGTTTTCTTTTAAAAGAAAGATAAAGCAATTTGTCCTAGATTTATATGACCATAGGTACCTGGGTCGGTCAAAGGACAATTTTGACGTCATGAAGCCCAAACGTTGTATAACCGTAAATCAATATGCTTATCTTTAAAATACAAATATATATATATATATATATATATATATATATATATATATATATATATATATATATATATATTATTTTCTTCACTTGCTTAAACTATTTCTCAAAAAAAAACTTTTGCAAAAATTAAATTTGTGAAATAAATTCTATTTTAAGTGTATTGTCATACTCCAAAACTTCCTTTTATTAGGGTTATTTATTTTTTTTTTCGAATAGTACGAGAAATAGAAATAGAATTTATTTATGTTTTACAGCTTGAGTTTATTTTAATTCTTTTATTGTATGAAGTATAAAAATTTTTTTCTTTACTTTTCCATTTATTTATTTATTTATTTAAAACGAAATGTCCTATAATAAAAACATAAAATCGTTCAAATGTAGTTTGTCGAAGGTCCAACTTTAAATTTTTTTGAAAAAGAAATTTTAAGATTTAACGCTCCGTATTGTCCTTCGTGAAACACGTGTTTTCTTTTAAGCTAGGATCGAAGTATTTGGCTATACGGTGTAAAAACTCAACGAGTCCTTTGTACACTCAAGTACCGGAGGTCATAAAATCGAGCCTATGCTGGCTATCCTATTCTAGCTGCACAAATGTGTTTTAAATATGCTCCTCAAGTTTCAAACTAATAAAATAAAATATATTTTATTTTATTATTATTGCTTATTTTTATCTTTCAAAGACTCCCACGAAAATAAATACGTTACGCTGACTATACAAATAATTCTTTGTTCCTATTTCTCATTAAACTAAAAGTTTAAATATTAAATTTCAATACTTAGCTACAGTAACCGAAAATGTTCACACGGTTCCAACTGCCTAGTTTACATAAACCTAAGATAATTTATTTTATTTATTAAATTGCTGACGCGCGTAAGATGATATATATATATGAAAATAATTTATAGTTATTTAATCGATATTATTATTTTTCTCTTTTATTTTATTATTATATTATATTACGGGTTTTGTTTAAATAATTTTTTTTCCTCAGAATCTTGAGTGATAGTAATAGGATACTTCCTGCGATAAGACTGCAATAACTTTTGAATAATTATTTAGATCCTTAAATATAGACATATATGATATATGAATATTTTTTTTTATTTTGAATTTTATTTATTATTATAATAAACCGAGAAAAAGAAAACGACCTTTTAATATATTAATTAAATTTTCAAAATATTTTCTAAAATATTTAAAAGGGCTACATTACTTTTCTACTTAAAATTCGTATTATTATTCTTTTCCGACGACTTAATTTGTGAAATAGATGAATGAAAACGAATTCCCCGATATTTAACGGTCAATAGCTACCTTGCTGCAAAATCAGATCCCTTTGTTTTTTTTTTTCTTTCCTTTCAACGAAAATTTCTTTTCTTAAAACTTTTATTGATCTTTATATCGCTTTTTGGGGAATTATGGGAATATATATGTTGTGACCGGTTAATAGCTCGACTGGAATCCGTCCATCGAACTATTCCCGCACAAGCTCGTTGACTTACCTGGTGCGGCTGCTGCAGTTGTTGGGCGCCAGGTGATGTATCAATCACCGAAGTCGATACTCGGAAGAAGTCGGCTCAGGGTGGCGGGTCGGGAATAGGATAGGCACTTACAATTAACGTCAAATAAATAACAGTCAACTAGGCAAAGTCAGTAGTATATTGAACAGCCAGTAAATAACGAACCAATTTTTAATGACAATTAAATTTTGCAATCTTACTCGACTAACTCGACATACTAGTCAATCCTTATTTTACTCTAGCCGTGTTCGGCAATTGACTCGATATAATATAAACAAACTATAAATTATAATACCACAACGTACTAAATTATAATATTCATTGTCATGACTCGAAATAATTATCGTACCAACAAGTAACCTCCGGGTATGCCGCGATTCGCAACTTAGCGGCCAAGTGATGTCAATTCCCTTGACTTAACACCCGTCGGTAACTCGGCTGACGACGTAAATTAACGTCCAAATGTTTACTTAGCTACTAGGCTCATAACGGTTATAAGGCTAAGAATACAAATAATAGCCGGGATTCGGAAAACACAAGAATAGGAACGGCAATAACGAGACTCGCAATACGCGGTAACACCTATCAAATAAAGTAATTACCAAGTACTAATATCAATTCCAAATTGCAACAGACACAATTGTACCAGCGGGATAAGTCGAGTTGTGAACGCCTTACCCACTATAAGCTATTAAATCAGTGTAATTACACCACTCTTCGGCTTCAACTCGAGTTATCCCTCGAAACAAATGTGGTAGACTCGCTCACCGGTCGATGATCTCGAAGTCCTGAATCCTCGCGGCTCCACGTGGTCACTAGGGTTAATTGGCTGGCCGGCAACGACGTCAGAATACTTCCGCCAAAAACCGGAAAACTCCACCCGACAATTAAACTCGTCCTGCAGTCCTGGTGTGGCGACCAGGATTAATCGTCAACAACCCGAATTTAATTTCCGAAGTCGAAGTATTTATCTCAAAAATTAATCACAAGCAATTTTATTTACTCTTTATCAAAAAAAAATAGTCACAAGCAATTTTTCGTACTCGAAGCACGTGTCAGTTAACTCGAGGTACGATCCAGAATGGCGTCGTCTGTTTTTCTTTTTAGGTTCCCGCCTTTAGTTCCGGGCTTCCTCACTTGGCGGCACGTCGATAGGGCCTCAACCAGGCAGTCATCTCCATTGTGACGGTCAGTTTCAACTTCCACTGAGACGGTCGGTCACTTCAATGTCACTCCGGTTTTTCGGGTAATTACTCGATACATGCTACTATCTGCTGTGAATTCATTTGCTCTAGCTGTTCGTGTGCCTTAACTAGGCTGTTCGAAGATGTTAGTCGTCCAGCAGGTGAAATCACGATCCGCGGTCAACTTCGGACATTTCCGCTAGCGGTAATTTCCAGAGGTCGTCATTCGGCTGAGACTAGCTGCTAACTCCTTGGGCCGTGCGATGACGGTCCGCGACTCAACCATTTCCTCTTGGGCTCTGGTGACCCGCAAACGAGTACCTATCTTACAGCTAATAAGACCAACTTAAACTACCTTAATTCCTAATTACTTGATTCTATTATAACTAGGACTAATTTGCGAGTATCGGATCTTTCTCGTACCACGCTGCCAACTGAACGAATTAATTACTTAAAGCGACGCGGGAAAGTCATTCAAAAGTCGGGATCGGCCAAGTCAAAATACGATAGCTGTCACAATAAATATAACCTTACATTATTAAAACAATAATAGAGGAATAATAATAAAAATTACAGATTATTAAGTAAAGTGTCACGTAACGATTCAAATTATTTGATTTTATTTAGTTTTAAGTTAATTATTTTAATTACAAATTTGAATTCGAATCGTTGCGCGGGCATTCCGCCATTTCGCCGATGAGACGGCAGTCCGTACACGGTGCTCGCGCATGCGCAAAGGGTATGAGAGAGCACGTGTGTGATTTAATTTTATTTTTTTCTATAATTTATGATTTGAAACACAAACGCGTGACTTTTGTTTATTTTAAGTATTTGTTAATAATTTTGAATTAGTTGGGATGCATAATCCAGCGCTATATTATGCCCCAACAATTGTTATCATATTGTTTCATTGAAACTTGTCATCCAACTGATGACGTCAAGTGATGTTCATTATTCGGGCTATTATTATTTAATTTATTGCCCGAGGCGAAAGATATAGATGAATAGTTCATATATTCGATTAATTAATTATGTATCATTCAGTTGTCCGAGGATTTATGTTTTATATTTTATATTTTTAATTTAAGTAAGGCCCAGGGCTGACAAATGTAATTATAATAGAAATTAAGGGCGACAGTAGTGCCATGTGTGCAACGACCAACAGGTGGAGGTTTAGACAATTAGGTCAGAAAGATACGGATAAGCATTGTGTACGGACGTGATTTCTGTGACATTGGGTTTTGATTTTTTTGTTGTTGCAATAGAGTTTTCTTTTGGTTAAAATAAGTAAAGTTCACCGGGTGAGTTGACTCAAATAATTAATAATATTATTTCATTTACAATATTTATTATTATTTTGCTGATTTGCTGTTTTTGAGTAAGTACTTTGTATTCATTTTGCTGGATAATATCCTTTCACGTGTTAGCCTCCCCCGGTAGTTGTTGGTTGCCGCGGAGAAAATTATTTATTTGTATTTATTAGTTATTTATTGAATGATACGTGAGAGAATTGTTATTAATTATCATTGAATATTATTTCGTATGTTGGCGAAAATATTTGGTAATTAAGTAAATATATATATATTGATAATGCGTACGCAACGTCGTAAAACGTTGCCGGTACACACTTATATATATATATATATATATATTAGTAGTATATACTTATACTTATATATATATATATTAGTAGTATATATAGCTATACAACTCACGCAGTACTTAAAAATTCCTCAAGCACTGATGTCAGCACTCGGATGAAAAATTCCCGAGTTAATATAATTATTATTTTTCTATTTTATTTAGAATATCTGTATAATATTATCAATTATTATTTACGTTTATTATTATTTAACCTAATTGCATAGCATTATATTATTTTATTTTGATTATCTGTTACCCCAGCGGTCATAAAATTATTCTTGATATTTGTATTTTTTTTTCTTTTTCAAATTAATAAATTTGTTTCATATTGAGAAATTTATTCCTTTTTGGGTGTGAGTGAGAATTGAAACACCGTATCTTTCTCTCTCTCACGAGTGGTGGGAGATATATATATAAAAAGGAAATATTATATTCATATTATTTATTCTTGGGGAGATTCACATGGAATTTTGATATACTTAATATTGATAATTAAAATTATTGATTACTTTGAATTAAATTCTATTTATTTTACGTTGTTGAGTTCATATATTTGTATTATTTTTTATAACCACCGAGTGTCATTATTGTGGTTAAATTAACAAAAACTATTTATTGTACAATATTATTAATTATATTGATTATTGTTAAAAATTAAAATACGGAAACCAACAGCTGTCGGGGAAAATTTAATATTTATTTTCCCTGGATCTTTTCCTACTACTTAATTTCATTTTTCTGATTTATTTATTATTTGTAATATCATTATTTATTATATATTTACTATTTTTCTTTTCTTATTTTATTTTCCTCAATCGTTTGTCCGCGTTGTCGTGAATCACTTGCTCGGATTTGCCCTCGCAGATTTCCCCCTGAATTGAATTTTGTCCGTTTTAGAATAAACGGTCTGGCGCCTGCGTGCACTAACCCAGCCTGAGGAGCTGGTTCAGGCACTCCAAGAGTTTATTATTTATAATTTTATTATTATTTATAACTTATCATTTATTTCAATTTGAAGGAAACATTTAAAATTATTTATTAGCAATATTTATTATTATTATTATTATTATTATTATTATTATTATTATTATTATCATTTTAACACGTGAGTGACCGCATACGGTTTACCGGTTGATCCGCGTCTCCGTCGCGGAAATTAATTACGGTTTACGTTATAAAAGTAACCACGTGTCGGCGTCAAATTCTGTAGTGCAATTTTTAAATGTCACAATGTATATAACTAAATATTAGTAAAATAATTTATGATCAGCCTCAATAACATGCACAATAAAATAATAAAATATATAAATATAAATTTAACAATTGGGTTGAAACTTTGAAAGTAATATTTTTTTCTTTGTGCTTCTTTTATGGAGTTTTTACTTCCGCTATGTTCCAATGATGGAATATAATGGATTCCTCATTTTTTCAGGAAATAGATTCAGTAAATCTGTAGTGGAGCAAAAACACCATAAAACAATACTTTGTCTATGTTCATACGGATCAAAAATTTAGAGATATTCTATTTACTTTATTTATATATATTAAAGTAATATTTAAATAACTCAAGAAATTATTTCCGGTGATAACAAAAGTATCAAAGTTTCAAATAAATATATGCATTCTTATTATTATAACTTAACTCTATTCTTAAGAGGAAAGAAGGATGCTATAAAAATTTCTACACCCTACGAGTTTATAATAAAATAATAAAAATAAATATATAAAAATGAAAACATCAAAATTTTTCTCCCAAAAATTTCGTTTCTTATGACCGATCTTTTGTAATAATAAAACGATAAAATTTAACGCGATTTTCTCTGTATAATTAAAAATAAAATTCCTTTATTTTTCTGAAAGAAAATAGAGATAAAACTCTTTAAAGGAATATATTTCTAAATTTTAACATTTTTCCAAAAACTTTATTATACTTAGATTTTTTTTCTTTCAGACGAGAGTTTAACAGTTTGAAATTATATCATTTGTATGACTCTATTATTAAGTGAAATAAAAGAATAGTACTCTAACGATCGAATCCCACCGCTGCCACCAGAAAATTCATTGTTATGTCCGACTATTATTTATTTAATTATTTTGGTTGCGAGGATTAGGCGTTCGGACTAACCAATGCAATTTTCGGCTCAAATGTTTAGTTCAAGCCTTAATTTTTTTATTTTGGGATACGTTTTGATGTGGATTTTCTTTCATTTCTATTTCGGTAAAAGCAGAGTTATCTTTATAGGTATATGAAGATAAAAAATGCGCGGATCAATACATACGATTTTTAACTTAATAGCTTCCTTATTTCCTCTTAAACTTTTGAGGCTGATTGGAAAAGTTATTAGAGTAAAAAAGAAATGAAGTCAATTCTTATTACCTTACCTTTAGTGTTGAGGTATAAATTTATATTTTTCCTTGCGCTAGTTCCCGTGTTGTAGACCCTTGAATTGGCTGCTAGATCTCGGTGCTAGCGATCTCCTGATGAGGGTGGGGTGAAGACTTATTGCTTAACGTATTTGATGAATAATACACGAAATTTATTATCACTTATGTGTTTTTTTTTTATTTCAAACTCCAATTTTTAATTTTGCAATAAAAACTCCTTTAATTTTTCTTTAAAGAAAATAGAGCTTATACTTTTTAAAGGAATATCTTTATTACCTTATACATTAATTAATTACACTCCAAATTTTAAGTTTGAATTTTCGGATATAATAATTTTCACAAATTTTCTATTAACACTTATCACTCACAACCAATAACACTTTTATAATTATTTATTATTTGTTTTTTATTTTTATCTCTTTCGATACAGAAATTCTATTTTATATTGAACTAAAAGAAAAATTCCTTTCTTTTCCTTCGCAGGAAATAGAAACAGTACTCTTTAAAGGAATTGGTTTTTAACTTTGAACATTTATTTAATACTTATTTCTGTTATATTTGTTTACACGATGTGTAGTTTTCTTTTTATATATATATATATATATATATATATATGACTGTATAAATGTATACCTTGATATATTTTCACTGTTATGATTTTTTTTTTCCGCGATGCGATTTTTAATGATTTATTTTTTGGATTCAATTGTATTATAAAAGCGACGTGATCGGTTTTATATCTTTTTTTTTTTTTTGTATAAGAGATTTGAGGATACCGCTGTACCTAGTAATTGACTCTTTGCTGAGGGGTAACTCAGCTACAAACCGCAATGCAAACCGGTGCTCGGTAGAGTGATTTTGAGTTTCGAAATTTTCTTGAATGCCGCAACCATGGGGGTCCGAGTTTAAGGGAAAGGGAAATTTTTAGGTGAGTTGCATCTTGTGAGATGTCCGGTTGACGGAACTTAATTTAAGTCAATGCTAATTGTGCGCATTAGGCGATCTTAGCTGACAATAAGTGGGGACCGAAGAATAAGAGAATGAAAGACAGAAAGAAAGAAATATGGTAGAATAGGTTTGTCACACTTCATTGAACCCATCCTTGTTTCTCTCAAGAGAAAATGGAATTGTATTCCTATGGAGAGTTCAACATGAGTGATTGTAGGAAAGTTTGCGAAGTCGGACATAACACAGGCAACCAAAGTAGAAAAACAGGAAAAATAAATGGTACAGTACCCATAAATAATAATGATAATTTATGCTTCCCGCGAGCTCTTGTTGTAGCAAAAGCTCTTTTATTTGATACAGTAGAATATAAAAGAATAACACGCAATCCACAAGGTCAAGCCCAAACTTCTTTGGCAATCGAATTAGTACAGCATGTTGGTGTTGAAATTCACGAGAAGGTTGTGGCCTGCATGAAATTCATATATTCCGACAATACATGAAAATAATGTATAATTTAGCTATTGTAATTTATGATTTTAGTTTAGTTAAGGATCCAAAAACTCATTTATTTTTTGATGGTAAAATATTTTTTCCGAACCATTCTTACTGTGGTATTTTAAATATACTTTATCGTGAAGAAACGATATCTAATAATAACCCTTTCAAAGGTCATTTTGAAGTGCTTAAATCACCGGCTTCAATTTTTTCACGGGCTTATTATTGTGAAAAATGCAACTAAAATTATAGCCAGGAAATTTATCATTCTCTTGGCGAAAATAAATGTAAATATAGATGTGATGCATGCTTTAGTACAAATATATCTGATAAAACTAAAAAATTAATTGTATGCAATGATTGCAATAGAAGATTTTATGGTGACGATTGTTTTAACAGTCATATAAGACAACCCTTAGCTGTAAACAATATAGCTAAAAATTCTATTTGTATGAAATATAAGTTTTGTAAATTATGTAATAAGCTTAAACTTATCAATCAAATTCACAAATGCCTCACAGATACGAATAAATGTAAAAACTGTAATGAACTTATATCAACACATATAGCGCACCGATGCTACATTACAACACTTAGAAATAACCCAAACCAAAAGTCTAAAAAAATTTCCAAGCGTGTAGTTTTTATTTATTATGACTTTGAATGCCGTCGAGAAAATAAATTAAATAACAATGATAATACTACTATTCATGTTTCTAATTTGTGTGTAGTACAAAAAACGTGCGAGTATTGTAATGATATAAATTCACAAAATAATGAGGCTGAAAAAATTGTATGTGATTTTTGTGGAATACGTGAAATAATTTTCAATCATAGTGTGATCTCTGTATCTAGCACTTCAGCTAATGCGATTGACCAACGCAAAGATCCTGTTGAATATTTTATAAATTATGTTTTAGACACAGGTAAAAATACAGGTTCCGTCATTTGTATAGCGCACAATGCAAAGGCATATGATTCACAATTTATACTATATTCTTTCATTCATAAAAGAAATTTAAATCCTGACCTAATTTTATGTGGATCTAAAATATTATTATTAAAATTTCAAAATATAAAATTTATTGATAGTTTAAATTATTTTTTATGCCGTTATCTTCATTGCCCAAGGCATTTAATTTTTCGGGTGATATTAAAAAAGGTTACGTCCCGCATTTTTTTAATAAAGAAGTAAATTATAATTATGTCGGTAAATTGCCAGATAAAAAATATTATGGATATAGCACTATGACGGACAAAGCGCAGTGTGAATTTAATGAATGGTATAATCCTTTAGAAAAAAATAATCATAAATTTGATTTTAACATTGAACTTGTAAAATATTGTCAAATAGATGTAGCTATATTAAGACGAGCATGCTCGTACTTTCGACAATTGATGTTAAAATATTGGAATATTTGTCCCTTTACGGATTATATAACAATAGCGTCTGTTTGTATGGGTGCCTTCAAGAAAAATATTTTTAAGGACCAACAAATCGGCCTTATACCTGCAAACGGATACCGTAGATGTGTAAATCAATCGAGAGTTGCTCTAGAATGGTTATTTTGGAAAGAAAAAGAATTAGATACAGTAATTATACACGCCGGAAGACAATCAGAGTATCGAACATATTCAGGTGTTTACTTAGATGGCTACCGTAAAGATCCTACAAATAACTCGGAATATGCTTATCAACTGCTTTCCACACAATAGAGATAAATTTATTCATAAATTATCGAATGAAACATTGAATACAAGATATACAAACACACTTGATATCCGGAATAGAATAAAAGACGATGGTTATATACTAAAAGAAATATGGGAATGCGAATTTTTAGCTTTAAAAAAATCAAACCCTGAAATTATGAAGTTTATAAATTCTTCAGAATTTTTGCCGTATAAACATTTAGATCCGCGTGATGCATTTTTTGGAGGGCGTACAGACAATACAGTGATTTATTATGAATGTAATGAAAATGAAAAAATAAATTATGTCGATGTGTGTTCATTATATCCGTATATTTTAAAAACTGGTGTATACCCTGTGGGGCATCCTACAATATATTTTGGCGAAGAATGTAATTTGTTCATTCAAAATAATAATGATATAAATCATGTAGAAGGCCTGATAAAATGTTCAATTTTACCGCCAGGTCAATTGTATCACCCTGTTTTACCTGTAAAATCTCACGGTAAACTTATGTTTCCGCTTTGTCGCACGTGTTGTGACACTATGAATCAAGATGATTGTGAGCATACAGACGAGGAACGCGAGTTGATAGGTACATGGGTTACGTGCGAATTAAAAGAAGCATTGAAACATGGTTATAAAATTAATAAAATTAATGAAATATGGCATTATACATGTACAAAATATGATCCTATAACTAATGAAGAGGGAATTTTTACAGATTACATAAATCCAAGTTATAAGCAAAAAACAGGAGCATCGGGTTACCCTTCAGAATGTATTACTGAAGAACAAAAACAAAAATTTTTTGACGACTTTTATGCAGTGGAACGTATACGGTTAGACCCACAAAATATAGAAAGTAACTCCGGTTTGAGGGCTTTAGCAAAAATTATGTTAAATTCATTGTGGGGTAAGTTTGGTCAACGTGAAAATATGAATCAATGTGAAATAGTACGAGAGAAAAGTAGATATGATGAATTAATGTTTAACCCGCGAATAGAAGTTACATCGGTCTTTGATGTGACTGAAACAATAATGATTATTAACTGGCGCTATCGTAATGACGATTTTGAATCCTCACCGAACGTCAATGTTGTTATTGCTGCATATACAACAGCTCAAGCACGTCTCGAGCTATTCAAATATCTCTGTATACTCGGAGAGCGTGTATTGTATTTCGATACAGACTCTGTCATCTATAGAAGTACTTTAAATTCAAATAAATACGAACCACCGACAGGTAATTTCTTGGGAACTTTAACAAATAAGTTAACTAGTTACGGCACAGGTAGTTTCATAAAATCTTTTGTGTCAGGAGGTCCTAAATTTTATGGATACCGTGTGAAAAACCCTCAAACTGGTCAAATTTCTGAATGCTGTAAAATAAAAGGTATACGTCTGAATTCTAGTACAAATAATAAAATTAATTTTGATGCAATATGTCAACTCATACGAAAAGAAATAAATGATACAAAAATTGTCACGATATTTTTATATCGCGGCAGTCTCGCATCAGGTCGGTGGGCAACAGAGGGCAGCACACGCTGCTCACACGTCTCATCCAACATTGTATTATGATTATTGTTTGTTCATTTATAAGATTTTATTTAATTATTGTATCAATAATACTTCATTGATTTCTTAGGTGTGAATTGTGTTTAAATCAGGAGATTTTACTGAGTAAGTTAAGCATATATTTGGATTTTGTAGCGCTGAGGAGAATAGTTGCGCATTTCATTTGTGTGTTCACGATTATTTTGAATTGGTTGGCGCATGCGCGTCAACGCAACAGTTGGTATCCGTAGATTTATTTATTATAAATAAATCTACTAGTTTTATGAATAAATCATTGGTTGGTTTAGCAGTAAATAATATTAAGAATTAATTAGGGAAAGCACAATCGGTCATTTAGCGTCGGGAACTTGATAAATTACACGGCCACCGTTATGTAGTACGTTGGTGGTACTGTAAAGCAATAACATGCGACAGTGGTATATCTCTATTGGGTGAAGTGAGATATACGACAAAATGGCGTCGGCCTAGGTGCCGGCGTGAGATTCACGTGCTGCCATGGTCAGACGTGGGATAGTCTCTGTAAGAGTAGCGTGTGTGCTCTGTTACATTAAATTAATTATACATTTGTCGCCATTTGGTATTTCGTGTAAATAATATACACCCATTGGCATTAGTTGAGCATTTGTTAAATTGCATAAAGGAAAATACATTTACCGTATTAGCGTGCAACCAAGGGAGTTGAATAATACGTAAACTGTAAGTACTTTTTGGCTAATACATTGGCGTGTAATTTTGGTTCCCGAGTTGGTGATCATTTGTATATAGCATAAGAGTAAGAGAGACAGAGAATTCTGAGTATCAGTAACTGGTCATAAGCATATAGTGGAATGCGTGAATATTATACCCAGTGAACACAAATACAGTCAGTGAAATTATTCAATATTTGAGTATTATTTATGAATTATTATTGATTTGATTTATTAATTATTATTCAACGAAATATTGCTTACGAATTAGTATTATTTAGCGTATTGATTATTCCTAACTTGAATTATTAATTATTATTTATTTGAATATTGATTATGAATTATTATTACTTTGCGTATTAAGTATTATTAAATTGAGTTATTAATTATTGTTAATTTGAATTATTATTATATTTATTTGTGAGTTGATTCATCAAATAATTATTTTATTATTTGCGTTCAAAGCAGAATTACTTTGAAATACTGTAAATTCACCATTGGAATTTACTGGGAAGTGGTATTGGGAAATACTTCAAATTCTTATCCAAGATTATTTATCTATTGTCTCCTAATTTACATTTGTTTATGTTCACGTGTGAGTGAGACTGTTGATTATTAATAGCTATATGTTTTACAATACGTTTATTGTTTATGCAATAGTATTATTATTTGAATTAAGTTTATATGCGCATACTATTACTATTATTTTCTTTTGTAAGTGATTTATTATTATTTTTGAACATTATTTATGTGAGTATGCGCTATATATTGACTGATTATTTTAATTAATTGATGGATAATTAAAGCAAATGGTCATCAACCCGGTATTTATTTAATTTTATTATTTTAATTACTGCAATCTTTCTTGCTATCCTTCTTCCTAAATCTGAAATCGCTATCTTGTTATTCATTTTATTTTCATTTTCATTTTTCTCCGTTGTGTTATTTTTCGAGTTAATTTTGTTCGTGGGGCACACGAACTGGCGCCCAATTAGGATTTCTAACCCAGCCTGAGCGGAGCAGCCAGTCCAGGGAGATTCAGGACATCTATAAGTGGGATATTTGGTTTTGGGTTTATTTTATTTTCAGTTTTCGATCAACGGAGAGCCATAACGGCTATTGAGCGCCAACTACACTCCGCCGTGGGACGCGCGAAATAGAGGAGAACGTTATAAAATTAATACACGTTCTATAAGACGTACGAAAGACCAACAGGTAATATCGTGTGATGAAATAAAAACTGTAACTGTAACTTCAACTAAACGACGATGGGTTAGTGATAGTATATTATATCCTTATGGTTATAAAAGACAGAGAAATTCATAGTTGTAATATATAATTTTATAAAAATAGAAAAAATAAAAAATGTATTGAATTATTCAAAGCTCATATTAAAAATTGTTGTAGTGTAAATATTTTTCAATAAAAACATACTCTTTAAAATGCGTTTATTTATTTAAAAAATCAGTAAGTGTTTCAAGCCCCCTGCGGACCCTCCTTCGTTCCCCCTTAATCCTATAAATAGATGTAGTTTAATTTTTTTTTCATCATTCTACAATACGTTTTTGCACAGTCAATATCAACATGTCGCGTAATTCAGCTTCTGAAAATTTACGTAAATTTTGTGAAAAGTATTCATCATCGTCGTCGTCGTCGTTGTCCTCAAGTAGTAATAAGTATACACCAGGAAGTTTGAATGGTGAAAAGTACAACGGTTCCGGAAATAGTGGTAAATACGGTGCCGTAGGTAGTGAACGTAAAAAAATTTAATGATATGGATGTACGTTGGAAACATCCATTTACAGCTATTGTGTGGCCCTATGGGGTGTGGGAAAACTGTTTTTGTTAAAAGGTTTCTCAAAGAACTCGATCAAATTGTAGATATTATGTTCAATAAAATAATTTTTTACTATGCAGAGTGGCAGTCAGGATACACTGATTACATCAACATAGACTTTCGTGAAGGCTTACCAAACTCAAATGACTTTGCTAATGACAATTTACCAAAATTAGTGATTCTTGATGATTTAATGCGCGAAGCAGCAAACAGTGGTGGCGCTGCTATACTTGATCTTTTTACTAAATGTAGCCATCATAGAAATTTAAGTGTTATATTTATTTCCCAAAATTCATTTCATCAAGGAAAAGGTCAACGGGACATTTCATTAAATACTAATTATATCATAATTTTTAAAAATCCACGTGACAGAGCCCAAATATTACATTTTGCACGACAAATTTATCCAGAAAATTCTAAATTTCTACAAGAAGCATATTTTGATGCTACATCAAAGTCGCACGGTTATTTAATGATAGATTTGAAGCAATCAACACCTGAAAATTGTCGTATACGTACATGTATTTTTCCCAGTGATCCTTATAATTACGTTTATACACCTAAAGATATAAAAACAGGTTATACTGACGATTTGGTACCAGTTGTGCGGATGTAATGGCGCAAATAAGACATAAATCACCTAAAAAATCTCTCGGTAAAAAAAATATCGCTCTACTACACGCTATTTGTTTTGCGTCACCGAAGCAACGCCAAGCATTATTACGTCACGCTGATCGTGATCTTATTAGGTCTATTTGTGAATGTGCGTTAAATATTTGTCGTGGTAACGTTACTTTAAGACCCGAGGAAAAAAAAAAATTGAAAAAACATAAAACTGTTATTCGGAAATTAAGTCAAAATTTAAATCCTGTATCACAAAAACGAAAAATTATCAACCAAATGGGTGGAGCATTTTTGCCTTTATTGTTAGCACCAGTTATTAGTGCGCTTATTTCAAAAATAATTTAATGGAACATGCGCGGAAAATTGCACTTGTACCCCAAGAAAACTTGGAAGAGGTACAAAAACAGAAAAATGATCCTACTGAAGCCAACAATACTGAAGCTGCTAGTCAAATTCTTTCTCAATTGGCTCGTCAAATATTACCGTCTTCTCAGACGCCGGGTACGCCTATAACACATTCAGTCGCTGAATTGACAAATATTTTAAATTCACCTTACAATAATGACTCTGAAAAAAAATGGAAAGCCTACAATGAAGCATTAAGAAGATTTTTATTTGTTATTGTAAATCCAAATGCTTCAGAAACGTTGTTGGAGAAAAAAAAACGACGAATATTCTACGAATACTGACTATACAACTTCTGATGATTCTCCTAATGCTTTTGAACCAAATACAATATATTCAAAGCAAGCTATTTTAGATAAAGTACCTAAAAAACATCGACAAAATGCTAATGCGCTGATAGACTACCTAAATATAAGCGGTAGTAAACGTATTAAATGGGACAACCGTGGTGCTGTTACTATCGATGGTAAAGAAGTACAAGGTGCAAACATTGTGGATTTAGTCAATGATGCCCTCAGATTCAGAAAAACTTTCAAAGCAGTAGGAAGACACGAGTTTAGTCAACTACTTCAAGATATAAATACGCCACAAACATTGGTTAGTACCAAATTTTTTTAAATAGAACACCTACAGCGACGCCTACTACAACACCGGGTGTTCCAAGAACACCGCATACATTATTGAATAATAGCGATCTTATAACCAAAGATGAGGATGAGGATACACCATCCAATACTGCAGTGACAATACCACAAAATGAAACATCACAGCAACCATCGCGTTATTCAACAAGAAGTCAAACAAAAAAAAACAGGATGGCTGAGTCTACGTTAAATTTTGAACAATCGTATTATGATGTAAAGCAACCTACAGGTTATACAGGTGGGACGAATCTTTTGAAAAAATTTAAAAATAAAGTACCACAAAAAGATATTAAAAATTGGTTACAGGCTCAAGGGCTACGTAACATTTGACCCGAAGACAAAATACCCGCGACAAAATATCCATCAACTAAAATACCCGCGACAAAATAACCGCAACCAAAAAACTTAATGCTTACATATCATTATTATTATTATTATTAGAATATTTATTATTATTTTTACTAAACAATATCAAAATTATCTCTGATTTACATAAAAATGGATAATTTATCATTAATGAATTTACTTATAATGTAAACAAATATTTTAAGTCAAAAAATTATAAGAGAATACAAAAAAATGCCAATTAAACGTTATAAACAATAATTAATCATCCTTAATTTATGATTCACAGTAATGTTAAGTTTGGAAAATATCGATACATTGATCTTAGGTACGAAATACATTGGCTACGTTTTTTAAGTATTGTAACTTATTATTAGGATCGTATGCAGCTACAACATTCTTTAAACGTGCATCATATTCACGGTAATTACGACGACGTTTAGGTAATGATACACTAGTATCTTGATGATTTAATTTTAATTCGACGATAGTCTGCTCAGTTCGCAATACACTTATGAACTTGCTTAAATTAGCGTAATGAATGCGAACCAAGGCATTAAAAGAATGATGCCATCCCTCTATTCCATCATTGGATTTCATTTCTTCATTCATTACACTATCGTAACAATTCCACAACTCAATACTAAACATCGGAGCAGAACGATCAACTTTGTTCCGTTTCAAGACACCGATCCACGTAGATTCATAATAATCCAACAATCCAGATAATCGTTGTTCATTCTCGACATAAAATTCACTTTTTACAAGCTCGTCGTAGGCTTCTTTTACATCGTTAGGGGGGACAAATGCCAGTGACATTAGCATTTTTATATTCTGAACGACACGTATGTTTTTATTATACCACTGTTGTAAACCTTCACTTTGCACATGACGCCATATACATTGAGTATGATGGAAAAAGCATCCACTGACGTCGACATTTTCAAATACAGTCTTAAACGCATTAATATAAGACAATTCAAAGTCGGTTAACATCCGACGTAAAGTAATAACATCAGGCATTAGTTCTTTTATTTTCTTCAAAATCTTTAAATAAGTAGACTGAGATTTACTAGGTGATAATACGTAAACTAATGGCAATGTGTGTCCATCAATGACTCCATGTAATGAATATAATTGCTTAAATATAACTGGGACTGATCGAAAAGTGCCGTCGCCACACCAAATTTCACATTGACTTAATTTAATTAAATTGGAAGCAGTGGAAAAAATCAAAAATCGATTTTTATTTCCACCACTATCATACTGTAAAAATAGTTGGTTCTATTCAGTCATTTTCAAGTCATCACGTAATATGAAATCAGATACATTGTTTCCATCAACTTGAGGTATTATTTCATGACGAGCACGCTGGACCAATCGCTGCATTGATGCAATTCGACCCAATCGAGCCATTACAGGAGAGTTAGTATTTTTTACAGTGTCAGCAATTACTTGCAATGGATTATTGTCACTATTACCAGCACGACGCTTTAAATTTGCTCGAATAACTTTGGCCTTAATATCAGTAATATCCCCAGCATGTTGATGTTTAGGAACATCACCAATAATTGAACCTATTGAAATAAATTTGTTAATAAAAATGTAAATTGTCAAATAACAGTAGCTAACATAATATAGAAAAAAAAATTACCGTTCTTTTCTTGTGAGGTGGTGTGAATTATAACAGAGCAAGCCATTTTGCGGTTATGTTCACAACATCGCCAAGTAACGCTACTTTTATTGATGCTTTTACACGAATACGAATAACCTTAATAAATCAGCAATTTTTTTCCCTTTTGCGATTTAACAAATTTCAACGACATAATTAAACACAAAAAAAAAATTGCAAATAATGTTAAACCAAAACGAAAGCACGTGAAACAATAACGAGATCAAATATATTATAATGTAACTTAGTATATTATCAATTTCAGACGATAGATGGCAATATTGGAGAAAAAAAAATTACTGATCAAATACACCCTAATAGCCACTTTAGCTTGAAATTGACGGACGAAACTTTTGAAATTAAACGGCCGCTAAAGCAAACTGTGCTATTAGGATAGAATCAATATATAATATATCGATATACTTTTCAGTTGATATTATACCAACAGGTGGTCATTAATTTATAAACATCATGGTTATATTAATTATCAATTTTATTACTACATTTTGTCAGAAAACTATTCGATACTTTCGGACACATTCAACCAGATACCTATCAAAAACTTGTCAAAAACACTAAATTAAGATAATAAAAAATTTCAATTAATAAAAATGTAATTTTTTTTTTTTTTTTTTTTTTTTTTTAATAACATAACGGTTATTTTGTCGCGGGTATTTTAATTGACGGGTATTTTGTCGCGGGTATTTTGTCACGGGTATTTTGGTTTACGGGTATTTTGTCGCGGGTATTTTGTCTTCGGGTCAAATGTCGTGTCACCAGGCTCAAGATACTTATACACTTCATAAACCAATTCGTTATAAATTTCCACGGTTACATTATGATGTGTCAAATATTGATGATGTTTGGGAAGCCGATCTCTTTGATTTACGTTCATTAAAAACTTATAATGATAATTATTCTTATATACTTGTAGTAATCGACGTATTAAGTAAATATGTATGGGCTGAGCCTTTAAAACTTAATTCTTTCTTCTTTAACTTAACTTCATTATACGTTGAAAATGCATTTAAAAAATTTTTTTCTGAAAGTAACCGTCAACTTGTAGTTTTATAAACTGATCGCGGAAAAGAATTTGTAGCTAAAAATGTACAAGATTTTTTGGCGCAACGTAATATTAAGTTTCGAGTCGCTCGTAATCCTGATGCTAAAGCCGCTGTTGTTGAACGTGTAAATCGTACAATAAAAGAACGTATGTGGCGATATTTTACTCATAAAAAAACTAAGCGTTACATAGACATACTACCATTCCTTATAAAAGCTTACAATAATACACACCACTCATCGACGAAAATGACACCTGCGTCGGTAACGCTGGAAAATGTAAGTGAAGCGCGTAATAATATAATATCAACTTTTAAACGAAAAAATACCAACAATAAACGTAAAAAAATTCATCCCTTTAAATATCATGTAAATGATTTAGTACGAATCAGTAAAACAAAAGCTACGTTTGAAAAAGGTTATGAAGCAATTTGGACTAAAGAAATATTTAAAATTAAAAAAGTTAAACGACGTCAATTATTACCTACTTACGAGTTATGTGATTTAGAAGGTGAAGACATTGATGGGTTTTTTTATGAACAAGAATTAACTTTAGTGAACAAAAATATTAACGAAGAAGAATTTGAAATTGAACGAATTATCAAAAGTAAAGGTAAAGGACGTAATAAACAAGTATTTGTCAAGTGATTAGGTTACCCCGATAAGTTTAATTCTTAGATTCCTGCTATAAATGTAAAATGACAAATCTTGCGGACGAATTTACAATGATTTTACCTAGCGACAGTAGTAAGGAATATTTTCCATCTAATACAGCATCTAGATTTACAACTTATTTACCACATCAAATTGAATTAACTGGTAAATGGGTTATGGCATTAACTGAAATACAATATCCATGTAATTTTTACACATACGTGATCATAATGATTCATATGCTGCTTTTATTGGCGTGTATGAAACAGAAGAACAATTACGAAAAACAGGACAGCATAACGTAAAACGTGGTATTTATCAGAATCCTGATGATTTTCTGTGGGCACTCAATCGTATACCGACTGTAAAATTTCATTTTGAATTCCATTACAATGCAAGAAACGGATACGTTACTATACGTAGATACTGTAGAAGGGACGAGTGTAAAGATAAAATTTGTCACGATATTTAAATATCGCGGCAGTCTCACATCAGTTCGGTGAGCAACAGATGGCAGCACACGCTGCTCACACGTCTCTACACTCATTAATTTTATGATTATTTTGTTTATATATAAGATTTTACTTTAATTATTACACTACTTATACTGAATTAATTTTTTAGGTGAAAACTGCGCTGAAGTCAGCAAAAGTTACGGATCATGTTGATGTTACAAGTATATTTTACGAGGTTGGGAGATAATTATTCATTTTATTTATATGCTTGTAGTTATTGTGGTTGGTCGGCACATGCGCGGCGACGGAACAGTTGTCATCAACAAATTTATTATATTATAAATGAAATCTATAATTATTATGCATAAATTATTAATTGGTTGGGCAATTTAAATTACTGTTAATTATTAATATGAGGAGTAATTGGGCATTTGACGTCGGGAATTGGCAAGGTTACACAATTGACATCGGGTACGTTATCGTTGGTATTATTTGAAAGTAACATGCGACAGAGATAGTTCTTCAATGGGTTAAAATGAGATGCAGATATACAATCTGGCCGGCCGAGGTGCCGGCATGAAACTCACGTGCTGCCATGGTGAGACGTGGATAAACATTTGTAAGGGAAAGGTGTGCTGCTGCCGAATAAAAATTTATTTCCAAACGCTATTTACGTTAGTGTACAAATAGTAATTAAAAATTGCCATCGAAGTCGGCATTGTTCTTGTCGAAGGGTGATAATTAGTTTCTTGAATTTATTGATAATAAGAATAACGATGGAGCCTGTTCGCCGTTTATTCTACAACGATGACTGTAAGTACCTTTGGTAAATTCATTGGCGTGTAACTTTGCTTTCCCGCGTTGGTGGCCATTTGCAAGCGTGCGAATATCACGTAGGTGGAAATTATTTATCGGTAGATTGGTACAAGCATATAACGAACTGAGTAATAATCGAGCCCAGTGGATGATTAAATTTTAATCGCAAATATATAGTTGCTCAACTAATTAAATAATTGAGAATTAAAACAAATGGTCATCAACCCGGTATTTATTTAATTTTATTATTTTAATTACTGCTATCTTTCTTGCTATCTTTATTCCTAAATCTGAAATCGCTATCCTGTTATTTATTTTGTTTTCATTTTCATTTTCTCCGTTGTGTAATTTTGAGTTGATTTTGTTCTTGGGGCACACGAACGGGCGCCCAACTAGGTTTTCTAACCCAGCCTGAGCAGAGCAGCCAGTCCAGGGAGATTCAGGATATCTTCAGGTGGGACATTTGTTTTCTGGGTTTATTTTATTTTTTTCAGTTTTCGACCAACGGAGAGCCATAACGGCTATTGAGCGCCAACGACACTCCGCCGTGGGACGCGTAAAATAGTAGAGAACGTTATAAATTCATTTATTAAATTTGTAACCGAACATATGGACAGTGTTGGGTTTCAATGGAGCGGCCATTGGCATTGAAGGCGTTCCTTTTCCAGACTTACAACCAGAGAACTACGAAATAATAGGTGAACGGTCTATGAGCTTAGCTCGTGCGCTACCTGAAAATTTTTTCATCTATTGTGATGTTTGTGCACCCTACGTCACATATGATATACAATCGTCATTATTACGTATAGTCCCATTTAATACAGCAACTAATTATGTATATGGTAGTATACGCTCAACTAATTTTACACCTGCAAATTATATACCACTATTACAATCATCATTTAGAACAATTGAAATAGATATAAGAGACGGTAAAGGTAATCCTATACCATTTGAATACGGACCATTAAACGTAACACTTCATTTTAAACGCGTTGATTAGTGATTGAAAAAATGAATCATTACGTTGAATATTATCAAGTACAGGCTGGTGGGGGTTACACTGAAAAATATAATCGGTTCGGTCGTGTATACGTAGGTGCACCTTACCAGCGTGGTCACGGTATTGGTGCTTTTTTGGGTGGTTTATTTCGGCGTGTATAACCTTTTTTGGGTAAAGCTGCTCGTGCTGTCGGTAAAGAAGTACTTAATGCGGGGTTAAGTGTTGTTAGTGATGTTTCAACACGCCGTATACCACTGAGAGACGCTCTAGAACATCGTTTTTCGGATGCTGATTTAAATTTAAAACGTAAGGCCCAAGAAAAAATCGATGAAATAATGACAGGGTCCAGTTATAATTATATTGACAGCAGGGAAGTTATTCAGTCTCATTTGAAGCGCCGACGCATACGCAAGCTTGCTACCTGTAAGAAAAAGACGAAAAAAAGTGCTAAAAAATATCGTAAAAAAGCAATCAGTAAAACAAGGAAAAAAATTAGAAATAAAATTGAAAAATTGAGACAAAAAAGTAGTTTCAGAAAAAAGAAAAAACGTTCAGTGCAAGATATTTTTGACAGTAATATATAATAATGGCTTTTTTACATTCTCATTGAACCGAATGTGCCAAGTCAGGATTGGACTTATTTACTATACCACCAACACAAACGAGCATCGAATATTCACAATGGACGCACTACAATCCAGTTTCTTCAATAACAGATGACTCACCCATTGAATTTGTTATACCTGGGCATGGTGATGAATACATTGATTTACCTCATACAATGTTAAAAATACGGGCACAAATAATTGCTGCTGACGGAACTCACGCTGCGGCCGATAAAGTCGGTCCTGTAAATAATTTATTACACTCAATGTTCAATCAAATTGATGTGTTTTTCAATCAAAAATTAATTTCACCGCCTAATAATGCTTATGCTTACCGAGCATACATTGAAACATTATTAAATTACAGTAGTGATGCGAAGAATTCACATTTAGGTTTAACTTTGTGGTCTAATGATACCAGCGGGGCGTTTGATCATCCTGTAGGAGGTATTGGTGAAAATGACAACAATGTTAGTAACAAAGGGCTAGAAGAACGTACGGGGATAACTAGAAACGGTGCGAAATTTGATTTACTTGGACATCTACATTGTGATATTTTTAATCAAGATAAATTTTTATTAAACGGTGTAGAAATGCGCTTACGTTTAGTACATACAAAAGATTCATTTTGTCTTATGGACAGTACAAATAAAAATTACAAAATACATTTACTTGAGGCATCACTTATTGTAAGAAAAGCTAAACTAGCGCCAGGTATACTTTTAGGTCACGCCAAGGATTTGTCACAAACAACGGCAAAGTACCCCCTGACGCGTGTTGAAATAAAATCATTTGTGTTACACGCAGGTATTTTAAGTCAAACAATAAATAATGCTATATTAGGACAGCTACCGAAACGAGTGATTATTGGTTTTGTTGATAATCGTGCATACAACGGTGACAGAACATTAAACCCTTTTAATTTTCATCATCATGGTATCAACTTTTTTTGTCTTTATGTTAACGGTAAGCAAGTACCAGGTAAAGTATTACAACCACAATTTTCTGAGAATGATTATTTAGAAGCTGAAGCATACAACACCCTTTTTACCGGTACGGGTATACATTTTTCTGACAATGGTAACAACATTACACGAAAAAATTACTCTAAAGGACATTGCTTGTTCGCATTCGACTTGACGTCTGATTTATCTGCTCATTTTGCTACCCACAGGAATCTTGTTAGAAATGGTAGCCTACGAATTGACATACATTTTGATAGAGCAACTACTACGAGTTTAAACTGTATATTCTATGCTGAGTACGATAATATACTAGAAATTGATTCTTCCCGCCAAGTGATAGTCGACTACAATGGATAAAAAGAATATGGTTAAATGCAGAGCAGTCAATTAGCTTGGAAATTTCGTGAGTGTATTATCTATCTGTCCTTTTTTAGTTCGTGCGTGAGTGAATGAAAATATTATAAAAATGACTCATCATTTAAACGAGCTGATTATAGACATACAAGGTTTGGCCGGTCCCGATGGTTTATTTATACCAAAAGAAATAGCTATACTACCTGTTATAGGCAGACATATAGGACATTGGATAATAGAACCACCGTTACCAAAAAGTGCTTCAAGTACAAAAGTTTGTAGGCGTAATTTTTGGCTAACGACATTTTATCATCGCTTAGACTGGTGCCAAGCGACAACGCCCTGTGAATCTTTCGTCTTTGTTATTTGAAGCTACAACGAATACGGTATTGATATACGTCCGTGGTGAAGAAAAAAAAATTTCTTACAAACAATTATTTCAAGACCTGTTATTGACTTGGAAAAATATTGCCCGCAATTTTACACGCTACCTTTAAACAATTATTTGTGCTTTTATCACGGTGAAATAAAAAAGAATACAAAGCATGAGTATTCATGTGCCCTTCATAATGCCTTTAAATTAAAAGCATGGATTGAAAATAATATTTCAACTGGAGAGTTAACATTAACAGACGAATTTGATGATATAACAAATGACGAAGACGAACACTGGATAAATTATTTTACTGCAGGTGAGAATAAAAAGAAAAATATTTAAGAAAATAAACCAGCACCCCCACCGAGGACAACATCAAAAAATTCTAGGCCCAAATCAATCGTAATACCGATGTCAGGCAATACAGTACAACCATCTAATAATTGTGCTAGTAGCGCACCACCAACGTATTCGTCGCCACCACCATCTTACCAAAAAGGGGAGGACATGCGTGGTAGAAACAGTGACGTGTGTGTTAGGGGCAGCACTGTAACTCGTAAAAACGTTGGGTCGCTAGTAGCGACATCACCGCCGCCATCTTGTCAGAAGGAGGAAGACGTGTGCTGTAGAAGCAGCAACGTTTAATGAACACGTCAGAGTTACTTGAAGTCTTACCGAATACGAATGTCACGGTCGGCGATGTTTTTGCCGCAGAAGAAATACCATGGGTGTGGACAAGACCATGTGCACTCATTTGCAACACAGACGATCATACAAGACCCGGAACCCACTGGGTCGCAATACATCTTAGTCAGGATGGGCGAGGATTCTACTTCGACAGCTATGGATTACCACCGTTTGATAAGCAAATCACACATCGCTTTACGAGAAATTGCCGAACATATACGTGGAACCGCGTCCAACTTCAAGATCTATAAAGCAATGTTTGTGGGCACTACTGCATTGTTTTGTTACATTGGCTTAGTGATGGTCGCTGTTACGAGTCGCTACTTAAAAAGTTTGGAAGAAATACAAAAATAAATGATCATATTGTTGTGAAAATGTTCCGTGCTATTATTAAAAATAAGTATAATAAAAAGTGTTAATTGTCATCGAGTTCAAGTATTCAGCATTGTAAAGAAAAACACGTAAGAAGTCTTTTTAGTACGTAAGCAAATGTGACTTTTTTTTTTAACTATACGCACTCATTATTTATATGATTTTTGGTTTTTTTTTTAAAAAAATGCACTTGATATATATATATATATATATATATATATATATATATATATATATATATATATATATATAATTTTTTTAACTATTTTTTTTTCTTTCGTTTTTATATCCCAGTAGACTTAAATATCTATTTTTTTTTGTTTTTTCATCAGCATTAAATATATATATAATTTCTAAGTTTTTTATGTGCCTCTAACACACATATATATATATATATATATATATATATATATATATATTTATCTATATATATGTATATGTATAATACCCAATCATATTCGAAAAACATTTTTTTTTTCAAAAAAGATTGTAGGCGAGGCTACGAATCCATGGAATACAGTGTAAACGTTTTAAATTGATGTATAAACTGTGTCAATCAGCTCGCAGCCACGACTACAATCTTCATTTTCATTCTTTAAAAACAAGTTTTATTTCAATGAGTCACCCTTATTGATACATGAAAAACGTTATATGACACGCGCAGCGTCCTTCTTAGGGGCTACAAGTATTAGACGAACATACTATTGAGAGAGTCACACTGCCATTCAACTTCCAAATATTTTCTAGTCCCCTGATATTTGTTTGCATCATTTTTTAACGAACACAAACGCTGGTGACTCATAAAAACATATGTTTTATAAAAACATCTGTGTTTATAAAAGTGCGATACTAGGCCCCTCTTGAAAAATATTGAAGATAAAAAAAAAATATTTGTCGAATATGATAAGATAAAAATATTATAAATAATACTCTAAAAAAAAAAAAATTATTAGAAAATGTAAAAAAAAAAAAAATAAAAAAGTAAAAAATTTCATAAAAAATATAAAAAATGTTATAAGAAATATTATAAAAAAATTGTAAGCAATAGACGTAAAAATAATTGTAAAACTTTTATAAAAATATTATAAAAAAATGTAACCATTAGACATAAGAAATATTTGTAAAAAATTTGTAATAAAAAATAAATAGACACTGGGGTATTTTCCCACGCACGCTTTTCCGATCGATGGCGTCTGGCCCAGTCCCCCTCCCCTCGAGGGGGATGAGGGCCCCAGACACCATTGTTCGAGAACAATAGCGGTGGGGAGAATACCCTAGTAACTACTTGTATTTTATCCGGAATCTGTTTTTGTGTATGTGTATGTTCGTCGAAGTATGTACAGCATGAACATGTTTTGAGTTTACGTTTTCTAGTCGAATTACGTAGTTCTGGTGTAATTTAATTAGTATGTGTTTGTTCTGCATCCATACAGTGAGGTCTCTTCTTGTCTGGGTCTGTTAAATTTGGGTTTATTTTTGTAGTATTTGTTTTTGTCTTTTCTGTATTTTTATTGGCTATTTTTTCCTGTGTTATTGTGTTAGTTTTTATGGTTGTTGTTTTGTCGGGTGATTTTACTGTCATGGGTTCAATTACAAAAGAATTTTCCCCTATGTCGTTAGTTGAAATGTTTATGTTATGTTCTGGTTCGTTATGAATTACCGCAGAGACGTCCATAAGTTTTGGATAATCGCCTCCTTCGTCAGAAGACCAAGAAATTGCACCTCCCATGTCTTTTTTATTTACGGATTTCGGTTTGATAGGAGTTCTTGGAGTGATAGGGATTGTTTCGATAGGTGATTCTGGACTAATGTCATTTGAATTTTCTGAATATATTTTTGAATGTCATTTCTGTCTCGTCAGTGTTCGATTCATCGTCAGAAGTTTCTGGAATAATTATTTTTTCAATTTTCTTACTTTGTTTATTTATTTGTCTACGAGTACGTATCGTAGGAGAGGGTGTAAACTCTGCCATTTTAGTTGTCCTTATGATTTGAGAAGGATTAAATTTATTTTTATTAATTTTTACATTTTTCTTATCTGTCTGTATTTTTGGATTTGGATGTGTAGATGTAGCTTGTGTTTGTACGTTAGGTGGTAATGATAATGGAGTGTTCGTGGTTTTACCACTTTCAACTTGCGGATTTGGAGATTGAGGTGATGGTGTTAAATTACGTGAATTTTTATGTTTTGGAGACTTTATAAAATTATTAGAAATATAAGACAAACCGAAATCTGTCATATCAGATTCGTCACTTAAATACGAAGGGTTGTCTTTAATGAGTTTTTTTCTCAGAGTTACAGCATCATACATGTCTCCTGATGACGACGATCTGTCAGAATAATCGGGAAGAGTTATTGATTTATCTGGTTCTGGATTTGATAAGACTTTGCATTTAGAATTTTTATTTAATTTTGCATTCTCTTTAGAATTACGTATGCGATTTGAATTTTCGTTAGAATTTAATTTATTTTTATCATCTTCATTTTTATTTTTAGAATTGGAGTTTTTATTTATTGAATTTGAATTTAGTTCTTGAGGATTATTTGTTTCCAAGTTTGTGAATATTTTATCATTTTTATTTTTACTTAAATCATCTTCGCTTAGTGATTCAGTACTCGAAAATTTTTTATATGGATTATATCGTCTGACGTCAGATCTTTTCATTTCTTAATTTCTATTTTTACCGATATATCCGTTTTTTTTATTTTGAACTAATCGCCGGTCGCTAGGGTAGCTAATCGTATTGCCGTCGCTAGTAGATTTAACGACTGGGTCCGTAGTATTGTTACTGACTGGCCCAACCGCTTGAGTTTTTGGCTCAAGAATTTTACGTTTTTCGACCAAATCTTCTAGACCGACCGCTTGAGTATTTTGCTCAAGATTTTGAATTTTCGAATTTATTTTTCTAACTCCGTCGACTGAGTTAGTCGCAATTTTATTTTTATCGCGAATTATTTTCTTACTTGGAGTAATTTCCTCTGAACTTGAATTATTATTTTCGTTAAAATTTGTAGGTAATTTATTTTTATCGTTATTCGAGCTAATTGACTCTGAATTAGTTTTGTATTTAGGTTTCTTTTTGAAGACTTTACCATCGTCTGAAGGATCTGAAGTCCTCAACCTAGCGATTCCGGGTTTTCCAGGTCGCCATTTAATTTTAATTGGATAAACCGCGGTTTTCAATTATTGGGTTACGCGATAAAGCGTCCGCGTTTGTGTTTATTTTTCCCGCCTTATATAACACGGTATATTCGAACTCTTTAAGCCGTTCTCTCCATCTCATTACACGCGATGTTGGGTCATTCATATTATTTACCTACACCAGCGGTCTGTGATCGGTGACAAGAGTAAACTCTCTGCCATAGAGATACGGTCTAAATGTTTTCATACCAAATAAGGCTGCGACCATTTCTTTTTCGGTGGTCGAATAATTTTTTTCGTGTTTGTTGAGCACACGAGAAGCTGCTGCAACAATTTTGTCTTCGCCAATTTTGCCTTGTGAGAGGATTGCCCCAACTGCATAGCCCGATGCATCAATCGTTAAGATAAATGGTTTCGAAAAATCTAGATACTGCAATATCCGAGCTGTACATAGTTTATCGCGCAAGGTTTCAAAAGCTCTCTGATGTTCAGGTGCCCATAAAAATCTTGCGTTTTTGCTTGTAAGATCGGATAGGCACTTAGAGACTTTTGCGAAATCCTTGATAAATCGCCGATAGTAACCAGCAAGTCCAAGAAATTCTCTCACTTGTGTTGTGTTCTCAGGTGTTTTGAAACATTTGATCGCTTCAATTTTATCGGGATCAGGCTTGACACCGTCGGCAGATATAAGATGGCCTAAATAAATTACTTCTTTATTTAGGAATTCACATTTATCGGCTTGTAGAGTTAAATTCGCACTTCGTAAACGTTCGGCTAATTTTTCGAATTTAGTGCTATGTTCTTCTAGAGAACGTGCGCAAATGACTATATCGTCTAAGTAAACAAAGAGATCTGCTCCTTGTAACCCGCGTAAAACTAAATCCATTGACCTTTGGAACGTTGCTGGAGCATTTTTAAGTCCAAATGGCATTCTATTAAATTGATAATGACCATGAGAAGTTGTAAATGCTGTTTTGTGCTTATCTTTAAGATCTACTTTCAATTGATGAAAACCCGATTTTAAATCAAATACTGAAAAATAAATCGCACCACCTAATTGATAAAGAATATCATTCATCAACGGTAGTGGATATGCATCCTTAACAGTTTTATTATTTAATTTACGATAATCTATAACTAAACGCAATCTTTTATTTCCTTTAGAATCAGCCTTTTTAGGTACGATCCATAAAGGGGAATTATATGGTGAGGTCGAAGGTTCAATAATATCCATTAACATTAGTTCTGTTATTTGTTTTTCTATTTCGTCTTTCTGTGCTGGAGGGTGTCTGTATTGTCGAGTATTTACGGGAACGTCATCGGTAGTGGGTATAGTATGAGTCGCAGTGTCTGTAGCGCGCAGTGGTTCTCCTGGAATGTGGAATAGGTCAGCGTATTGCTCTACTAGAGAAACTATTGCTTTACGCTCTTCTTCATTCAGATGTTTTAAACGCAAGAGTTTTAACACTTTGTTGACACGATTTTCCCCGGCCGTGGTACTTTTATCGTGATTGTCTGTGTCGTCATGCATCAAAGAAGTATCCTCGTCTTCGCTTGTCCCGAATGGGTACAGAGAAACTACCGGTACTTTTACTTTTACATCTTTGTCAAGAGTATTTATTGCGTACAAATAAGCGATTCCGTTATTATTACTCACCAAAGCTTCGCCCGCGTAAATACCGTTTTCAAATTCGATACGAGGTGTATAACCCTCTTTAAGTTTACTATCTACTCGAACAAACATTGCCATTTTCGTTCGAGCTTTTAAAACGAAATATTCTTCTTCTGTTTATGATATTTGTAGATTATTTAAATGTTGAAATGTTACCGTATTGTCTACTAAATTTATTATTCCGCCGTGTTCTCGTAAAAATTCCATGCCAAGTATGCCCGTATAATCTAAAGGAAATTCGTCCGGTATTATATGAAAATGAGTATCCTTGTTAAAAATTTGTATTTTTACTCTACCCAAAGTGATAGCTTCGGAGGCACCGTTTAATTTGTAACAATATGATTCGTCGATTAATTTTGTATAGTTTACTTCCCCGTATTTTATTTAATTTGAATTACATCCAGTGTCTACTAAAATTTTCCCATAGCTAGATATTCTATGTTTGGATCTGAACATAATTGACGTAGGTTTATAATCAATTGACATGGCACCCACGGAATAAGTTTCTGTCGGTATTCTTAGTTTTTGTTTAAATTTTGGCGCTGAATTGCTACGTTTCCCATCGGAGCGCTGACTCGAGGGAACGCTTGGTCGTTTCCCGTACCTGTACTCGGTTTTGCATTTGAACCGTCGCGTTTTCCTTCATTATAAATTTTTTTACGACAATTGTTTACTGAATGACCTTTCATTTTACAGTAATCACATTGAAGAATATTTTTGTTTATAATTTGATTAGATTCAATATTCTTTCTTTGAATTAAAATTCTACATTCCTCAATATTATGATTGTAACTTTTGCAAAAATTACAAAACTTATTTAGGTTGTTTCGATTTTGATTATTAACCTGTTCCGATTTTTCACGACTGTTTCTGTTATAATTTTTATTAAATTGCTGATAAGGATTCAAATTTCGAATGTGGTGATTATTTTGGTTAATTGTGTTGTGTGGGTTAGGGTCTTGGATTGCGAAACAATTTTTATTTGAATTATTATCAAATGGCTTAAGAGTTTGTTTATATTCTTCATTTGCTGAAATTTTCGTTCCGCTTTAATTGCTGCAGTAGCGGCTGTAAAAAGATCCGCAAATTCGTCATTGTGTAAAAATAAAGCAAGTCTTGGTTCTAAACCCGAAATAAATGCTTGTACCGCGGTTTCTTTAGCCAAAACTATTTTTTCATCTTTACTATTACCGCATTTATCCGCAATTTCTGAGCAAGTGTCCTGTAAATGTTTATTCACTCTATGGTAAAAGTCCATTACGCGTTTACTCGATTTTTGCTCCAAGTCATTACATTCTTTTAACCAAACTGAAACTTGTTTGCTTAATCTAAAATTTAAATTTAAAAATGCAATAAATTCGTCTATTGATTTTACGTTTGACCCGCTTACTCTAATTGAAGGTTCGCCTTTACATTTGGATTTAAATATTCTAACGAGCGCGTCCTTGTTTATTTCTCTTAGATATTCCTTTGGCGTCTCTGCATGCCTGTATGAATGATTCTACTGGATAACTTATACCGTCAAAGTCTGGTATAGTTTTGGAAAATTTCTTGCGATCGAATTTGTTATTTGCACTTAAATTATTCGTTAAATTAAGATTGGGAGGTAATTGGTGTGAAGCACCCACGGGTGAATTTCTTTCGAAATGTGTTTTTAATTGTTGAGCAATAGCTGCTTGACAATTTTCCTCAAATTTATTTTTCATTTCAAGTTTTTCTGCTAGTAATTGTTCGATTTGAGCTTTTAACGCTAGTACTTCATTTTGGGTTTCCGTAAGGGAAACTTCCATTTGTTTAAGACTCATTTTTGTTTGTATAAATATTTCGAAAGACAGAAAAAAAATTTTTTAAGAATATAATTGACTTACTATTTAGTTGTTTACAGGTTTGAATTTCAGATGAATCGGTAATTGTAGTTGATATGGAGATCTTCGTTGCCGTCGGAAGGTTGATGGAAACGAGTTTAGCAGGAATGTGCGATAACTGTAGATTTCTCAGCTGTAGTTGATGTTGAGCTGCGTCCGTTGGGTGTCGTGAATGATATTGGTAGTTTTATTTTGTTTTAAATTTTAATGCTTCATTAACTTCACTCACTTGAATTTTATTATGAATTTTATTTTTAATTCACAAAATTTTATTTTTTTCTTGATATATTTGATTTATCAATTCTCACTTAACTTTTCACTTCTGTTTCACAATTTTGCTTCTTTTTTTTTTTTTTTTTTTTTTTTTTTTTATATAGAGAACAAAAATTTCCGATGTCGACAAAAAAAAATTTGTAATATTTTTTTGTGTTGCTCAATTTCACTTTGAGAACTTGATGTTAATTTTTGTAAAAAAAAATTTTCGGATTTTTGAGATTTTACCAGTCTATTCGGGGGCTGTTCGAATCCGTCGCTGCCACCAATTTTAATTATATAATAAGTTGTTACGTCCTGGTCGATGTTTTGGCGCTGGCGTGGTTGAGCGGTCGATTTGAATTGGACGTAATGAGAACTTACATATAATTATAAATAATTATTTAGTAGGGGTTGAACAGCCACCATTCGGTGGTTGAAATAAACTGGTTATTATTCAAACCTCAATCCGATTTATTCAATTGTAAAAGAATAATTTCAATAATGTGAAAATATACAATTGAATCAATTTATAAATTGTTAAAGTTCGTCAAACAATAACTTCGAAAGGGCGAGAAAGAAGTTGAGTATTTAGTATTGAACCTGACTGCTCTCTGTGATTCTATATTTCAGACTGAATTCTCTTGATCGAGAAAAACTAGAGTAATTCTCTTATCAATATGAGGCGCTTGGGCATCAGGCCCGCGCATCGTTCGATATAGAGGGGTGGATCGTGATAAGCAATATTCTCGAATGATCCATTCTCCGTTCTCACGCTTTCTCCGTTTTTGTTATTAACAAATGAGTCACTTATCTATGAACAAAAGTTATCTTAGAACAACATAGATGTTTGTACAGCTGCACGTCTCGAGGATTTACTCGAGGCGTCAGCGTTGATTTGTACATAACAAATATTAAGAGAAAAATAACTTTATCAATATGTTTTAAATATTCTAAATAACATTATACTATATTATATTCAATTATTTTATATTATTATATTATGTTATATTATTATATAAAATTCTATTATTATATTATATTATATTATTATATTAAATTATGTTCTATAATATAGGATGACGTATAAATTACGTCACTTGTCAAATTATCAATATGCATCTTAGTTAATTAGTTAGGTCTTAGATCGATCTCTCAATAATTAGCATTTAAAAATAGTCAGAGATATCTGATGAGCAGGCTGGGACGTAACAGAAAGATGATATTTGAATATAGTGTTTTAGTCGAGTTGTTCTTATAGCTAGTCCAATTTAATATAGTGGAAACCTAAAACATGCAAACCTTCTCAATAAGACAATTTATAGATAAATTGAGAAAAATATAGATAGCCCGAACTGGTAATCGAACCCAGACCATGTCGGTATCGCGCCGAGTGCTCTACCAGTTGAGCTATCCGGCACTATACTATATTCCGTTCAATTTGATCTATAACTTATTGAGCCACACCGTCCATCGTACGGTATTAACACCAATTTAATATAGTGGAAACCTAAAACATGCAAACCTTCTCAATAAGACAATTTATAGATAAATTGAGAAAAATATAGATAGCCCGAACTGGGAATCGAACCCAGACCAAAACGTTCGTTGCGATAAGGGGTAAGTTTGCTAATTTTTATTAAAACCTATTTTCAGTTTTAAAAATAAGGAATTTGGTAGTGTCCGGTTCAGTTCACGATCTGAATTTCGGTAATTCCAGGATTTGTTGCTGAAAATGTGTTTTAATCGCCCACCTTTCGAGATTGTCGATCCAGAATTGGATCCTTTACCGATCTCACTAGAGGAGGTTCTCATCGAAGTACAAGCCCGCTGGTACTTGGATTCGGACTCGATTTTTTTATTCGTGACTAACCAGTGTGAGATCGATTGAATCCATTCTGTGGCACCACTGTCACCCCCGCTGGATGCCGATGGTCGTGTTCTTACCCTATTAGACGTGAACGGATTTATCTTGTCTTTTTTTTTTTTTTTTGAAAAATGAATTAAATATAATGAGAGAAGGAATCTCCCTCTATATTTTGTTAACTTATGGATTTCAGTATATGGTGGTTAATTTGCACTTGCATTTTACAGATAATACCGAGGTTCGTGACAGTTATTTATTGGAAGTTTTGAGAAATTTCCGGGACGTTCGAGAAAACAGGAATAATTTGCGGTTGTTGAATTCAAGTTTAAAAGGTTCCTCTATCGCCTGGCTATTCAAAAGGCGTTAATGATTGTAAATTTTGGGGAATAAAAGAAAATTTTGAATGGATTTCCAGAGGTTGTAATTTTATTTATTTATTTCTCAAGAGTTTCCCCATAATATTTTTATTTTTTTTAACTTTTATGTCTTTTACTGCTAGAACTCTCTCACGGCTAACGCGTCTTATTACTGCTGACTAGCCATTCATGTGCAAAGTCAGTCATTCAGTCATCTGGTTTGAAGCTAGCAAAATGTGTGTGTCTTTTGGTCAGAAGTACGACCTTGGAGATCCCATTTATTATTTTGTAAGAACCTATGCAGAATTTGCTTATATTCGAAGAATTTTTTCAATCTGGGACCCAAAATTCATATTTGTGAGTGTTATTACTCGTGTGGTGTACGCAACAATCTGTTACACGTAAATGTTTAAGTGTTAAGACAAGGTCAATTGTGTTTATAACGTTATAATTCTATTCGTTTGTCCAGTATTATTCAAGCTGTGGTTCTCTGCTCTACTGTCCTGACCAATTGAAGCGTGAGCTTTTCCTGGCCTGGAGTAAACATTTCTGGAGGGAAAAGGAAGAGGATTTAGATGATTGGATGGAGGATTGGATACCGATCTCTTGGCTCTTTGAGGAGGACGGGAAAGATGAGCCAGAGGGGGAAAAACTCGAGGAATTGGACTAAAATGGTGCAATTTGATCATCACCAGCGTTTGCTGGGTGAATTAGAAGATGTCGTCACTCTCGAGTCACTTTTAGCTGTCAATTTTCTCTTTTCAATAAAGAGTAAATGAGCTTGAAGATCGTTTGTTCCTTTTTTTAACCCAGAACCTTCCTATCCTTTTTAATAACCGTATACAATCTCGGATATAAATAATATGCGAGTGTAAACGGAGAGAAAAAGCGGTTTTTATTTTCTTTTCCTCTTTTCTTCTAAATTTATTATTATTATTAAATGGTGCATTTCGCCAGGTAAGTTAATTAAAATTTTTAAGAAACATGTGACCATTATGAGGTGAGTAAAGTCCTGATGTTAATTTTTGAGAGAAAATATCTTTTCTATTAATTGCTTCCATTTCCTGTTATTACAGGAGGTGAAATGGGAGTAAAAGGAGGTTTTCCTGGAGCTAGTTTTAAGAAGGCGAATTTTAGTGGAGAATGGTGTTTCCTCAGGAGTTATGTCAACGGCTGTAAGAAGCGGCTGTTAATAATGTTCAGAGTTGCGCATGCGCGGTGAGAGGTAAGCACTTGTCTCTTAGTTAGATTTTTAAAAATAATTTCTCTAGTTTTAACAGGAATTACCAATTTTCCTGTTTTCTCAAATGTCCAGGTGACTTAAAAATTTGTTATAATTTGAATGAATTTTGAATTTAGATATATGATTTTTCGAAACTTAATCTTATAAATTTATATTTTAAACATTTCCTAAATTAGAATGTAGTAATATAATTTTTATTAAAATGTTATGCCGGTAAAATAGGAATCCTCTTTCAAGACGACGTAAAGTGTCGGTAAATGTATAAGAATTTGTAAAGTCACAGAAAGGCCCGAAAATTATTTTGGGTCTGGATTTCAAGTACTTTAAAAGAGGATTTCTATTTTTCCGTGAAATTTTGATTTGACTTATACATTATTCTTATCTTGTTTAGAATAATTAGATCGGAGCGTTGAAGTCTGAGAGGCGAAGGCCTCTCGTGGTACGAGTTGGAGTTACTGATTTGCTTACAGAGAAGACGACACGACTTGAAAGAGCTGGTGGAGTTTCCTGGAGCTCGATGACTTCTGGTTGGTTCTTGATTTGGACAGAACTCGATTTGGAGTCTGAGGTACGTCTGGTTTCTTTTACTATTTTGGGATGTACCTCGCCTGGCTGCTTGTTTTTCTTGTAGGTGAAGCAGCACTTCTTGCTTGAGCATACGCAACATTTGAAAAATATTGGAATGACGAGGATGACACAAAGGACAGCTAGGATAGACATGTTTCCCACCGTCATCGTTCAATTGATATCGTCTTCTTGATGGCGCAACGATATTTCGGACATTTGATTTTCCGTTTCTTCCAATCCTGCTCCCCAGGGTTGGAATAACCAGGTTTGTCTACTGTTTTTAACGGATCAACGTTTTTCTTGAAGAGAAATCCAGACATTTTAGGTTCAGCTGTTAAATTCGTTGATAGCGTTTCCAAGGTCAAGTTTAACCTTGGCAAGGTGATGTTCAGCTGAGTGATCTCTTCATCTATGCTTTTGATTATATATTTTCCGCTTCTAATTTCGCATCTACCGTGAATATGGACTATTCCTGTTCCGTTGATGTGATATTTATTCTCAACTGGATTTAAGCACTTGAAGATTAGCTTTCCTTCCTTACAAGTCGAATACACCCAAGAATTTGGTTGATTGAGCTTGATCCAAGTAGTTTTACACTCTGGGATGATGCGGACATTGCACGTTCTTGAAATATCTTTAGCTGACTTTAAAAGCAGCTTCATTTCGCAGTCTACTTCTTCGTGGACTTCCGCAGACTGGAATGGTATGTCGGGACGACAAGACAAATCGTTCCCGATAGATTTGCAATTGTTGATATATTTAGAATCTGCTAGGTAGAATCTCCTCAAGCCTGGATCAGTAACTAGGAACCTTTTTGATGGTAGTATCGTCAGTGTTTGAATTTTTCCATTGAGATTTTCTGGCTTTGGCAGTGGTCTCATTTCGTATGACAATAACGGAATTTTATGGAACAGGCGTAAGGTTACTATGATAAGTAGATAACCTTTCGCCCTTGCTACCTTTACTGTAGACACAGCTGACAAGGTTGAGATATCCCTTCGGTCAATTGGTTGAGGTGGATTCAAATCCGGATGCTTCCTTATGATGTCGACGGTTGTTCGGTAGAGTTGGCTTGGTGATATAGCTTGTGGGGACAGTCGGCCGGCCTTGGCTTCCTCTATGATGGTTTCAGCTTCCGTCAGGACTCGAAGATGGTTACTGGCATTCTCCTTTCGTTCATCCCCTAGCATCATGACTTTCATCAAATATGCGAGTTTACCCAAGGAATTATTGGTGGAATTCATAAAGTTCGTGGTAGCATCTGCGAGATTATTTAGATTGGACTGCATTTGCGCCTCGCTTTGGAAAATAGTATTGATCTCACTCTTGACGAGGTAAGTGGCGTTCTGTACTAGGTGCACCATTTCGGCATTGTCCTGACATAATTTGTCGATCTCCTTGGTGATATGCTCTTTGTCTTCGTAGTCCATGGTTCCAGACAGTTCTCGGGCAATTGTGCCGACGAACCCGAACCATGGAGCTCGTTGATTACGGTCAAACGGCGGAGTTTTGAATGTTGTTTCTTCAAGGAGCTGGTCCAAACGGCTTTTAGCTTGGTTTATGGAGGTTTGTATTTCCGTTATCAGGTCCATCTTCAGGTAGTGCATGCAGGACCCAGAGCCGATAATTTTGGTACAACCTAGCATGGTCGAGTGGAGATGGTCCCACTCAAAGGGATACAAATCGACCAATCCTCGGACGTTAATGGAAGAAATGACGCACCAGTTTTCTTCTACCAGGTAAATGTTCTTAAACGGGGCATACAGTAGACCTGGGTTGTCTGCCAGTGGCTGGATGGTCAGTTCGTCCTTGGATTGACCCCCTTGGATGATGATAACCAGGAATAACAATAATTGTCTCATGATGGTAGAGATTTAAGGATCTGAAACAGAGAACTTTATAAAGGTTTAGCCTTATGGTTAAAAGCAGGTTTAGCTTTATTAGTGTTTACCAAATTGCGGTTCCCTTTGTCGTTCAGGTAGATCAGACTCCCAAATTCGTTAATTTCGACGATTTCATAGGGCCCGGTATAATAAACATCGAGTTTATTTTTCCGTGGTTCCTTTAGAACATAAATAAAGTCGCCTACCTTGAAGGTTTTGGCGTGTATGTGTCGATCGTAACGAATTTTGGAATCTTGCTTTGCCTTGTTGAGACAATCGGCAGCGATTTCTCTAACTTCTGACAGTCGACTCATAAGATCGGCGAGGTAGCCGGTATAAGTTTAGATTCTGGAATAATCGGAGAATTGGGTTGGTAACCAAGCTCTTCGACCAAATAGCTCAAATGGAGTGAATTTGGTTGAAGTATGCACATTGGTATTGTAACTCAACGCCGCAAGACTCACATATCGATCCCAGTCCGGATACTTATCCGAGATTACTCTTAAGAAATCTATCAGTGACTGATGGCTCTTTTCTAGAGAACCATTTGATTGGGGGTAATAACGCGAAGTCGTTAATCTTTGGATTTTTAGGGCCTTCGCAAGTTGTTGTATTATTTTAGAGGTAAATGAAGTACTTTTATCTGAGAGGATAACTCTCGGGCAACCATAATAGCACATATAACGATCTACAAGGGCTTCTGCCACTGTTGTCGATCGGATATCAGGTATCGGGATTGCTGTTATGGCTTTCGAAAAGTTATCCTGAATAGTCAATATATGGACATTCCCACTCCTAGTCATAGGAAGTGGTCCCACGGTATCAATAGAGATTTTCTCGAAGGGTGCAAAGGGAGTATCGGTTATCATCATTGGTTGTTTTGTTTTGATTCGGGTGAGTTTATTCTTCTGGCAGATTTCGCATTTCCGGATGAATCTATAGATTCTTTCCTTCATGGCTGGCCAGTAGAATCTCTCTCGAATTCGCCAATAAGTTTTCACGACACCCTTGTGGCCCGCAATAGGGCTGCAGTGGTTTTCTTCAATGATTTTATCTCGTAACTCTTCGGTAGGAACTTCTATATTTCCTTCGCAAATTGTTACCTCGATAGGACAATCGCCTAATTCTTGTATGAGATAAGGCTTAATGTTTATATCATCGAATTCATCCCCCTGTTTCGCCATGCGGAATGTGTAGATTTCGTGCTTGAACATGGACACTCTTAAATTTCGTAATCCTTCAATTAAATTAATTAAATCGATTTTCTCGAAATGATTTTTCTTGACAAAGACCGTCAAGATAAAGCACTGACCCAATTTTGTGACTAATACATCACCCATTTTTGGTTTAGCTGTCTTCAGATCTTCCTGATTGATGAAAGTGAGATCTCTTAACAATCGTGAAACTGGTTTCACCAACTCACAATCCAGAGACAGGAAATGTACCATGTGGTCTCTTACATAAGTAATTTCATCTCGACTGTCCTTGAATTTGATTCGATTTTCAGGTAGTTTCCGAGGTCTATCAGACTCGGAGCTCGAGGAAGACGAAACTTCCGGTGGTGAATAGCGTTGATCACTCAGATCCTCCGCTATATCTGAGGAAGGAGGATCAAATACGTACCACGGAGCTTGATTCGGAAGTTTAGGAGGTAAATCTACATTCATCTCCGGCTCATCCCCCAATTGTTCGTCAACAACTTCCGGTAGAGTCGTGTGGAGAGGGTCAGATTCATTAACCTGAGCATTTCCGTCGTCTTGTTCTCGATGTACTTCCACTTGAATCACTGTATTTTTATCAGATTCGCTGGCATCTGATTGGTCTGATTGAGAAGATATCTCCGCTATAATTATTCGATCATTTGCAGAATTTCGATTTGGTGAACTGAGCTACTGATTTTCGTTCAGCAAGGTCTTTCCTTGTCCCAGATTTTTACTTGTGGATGTCACTTTGCGTTTGGGCGTTTCCACGTCTGCCATACTGGATGAGGCTACAGGAACATCTTTGACATTCAGAGTTTGGCAGATAGAAGGCCTCGCGATGACTGGAGATGTATTGCCATCCGAACTTCCGGTGTCCTTCTAATAAAAGCTTTTTGTATGATCGTCATAGTTAAGTTCCTTGCAATTTGCCTGCGCAGCTTTCAGCACCGTGTTCTTCCACATAGGAGTCGAAGGACTTCTACCTTCGGTGAGATATTTCTCTCGAATCTCATCAGCTTGCAGTGTCTGTGGAAATGCAGGGGATATTTCCACTTGGATTTCCGGTTCAGAGCAGCTGACTTCACTTGAATCTTCATTTCCTTCTGTATCTTGATTTTCGCGAAGGAATTCGTCTTCTCCTTCTTCGTCGGACTCATCCGAGTCTTCAGATTCGTCGTGTTTGTCTGATAAGTAGCCCCGTTCAAGATGTTTTCCGACTTCCTGGGCTACTTGAGGGCTGACTACAGGCAGTGGATTGTAATAATCTTCTGGACGAACAGTACGATCCGCTTCTTCATCTGAAACGTAAATTGCTCGTTTTTCTAGGGCTTTATTGAAGCGTTCAAATGATTTTTTCAAATCTTCGCGCATTTGCTGTCGATTTATCGCTTTAGGAGTATTTTCATCCCCCTGATCGCTGGAACTTTTCTCCGATTCGTAGAGCAGATATTCTTCATTCATGAGTCGGACTGCTTCTTCTTCCTCCTCATCTGTTTCTTCAAGTTCTAGTTCGGGCTCTGGCCCAATCTCCACTTCCGGGTTGGTTGGAGCCTGAGGTGCTGAGAATGGCCCTGGTTGATTTACTTCGAAAACGTCATCTTCGATACTTTCTGAGACGTCAGGTTCGGTCCTACTTATTTCGCAATAGTTTACCTCTTTCCGGTTTTGTGTCAGTTCCGTAGCCCGTCTCATTAGTAGTCGGGATGCAATTGTATCACGAGGTTGTGAAGCGCTGTTAACCCGAGGTTTGTTTTTACTTCCAGGTTTTCTTCCTTGTTTTACAGCTGCTATGGCTTCTTCGACAGGACAAGAAGTTTTCTGGAGTGGGAGCATCACTGCTTCCTCGACCGAACTTTGGTTTGAAGCCATTTCCTCTGGAGATCTACCTTCAGGATTGTAGGACAACCCTTCGGCATATTGTTCTGAGATTTTATGTTGAACTATAACCGAAAATATGTATTCACTTAGTTTAGATCTCCATTTAATTTGTCGTTCGGTGACAGTTTGGCTGTCTTTCGATCAAGATATACAAGGGCTGCTTGTATACAAGGTGAAAGGCTTACCATAAAGGTAAGGCCGAAATTGTTGCACCGCGTACAAAATTGCCAAACACTCTTTTTTATTGTGTGTGTATCTTGTCTCAGTCTCTTGCAAGACTCGGGATGTACAGGAGACAATTTTCTCAACATTTTCGTCGGGGTTTCTAGGCGTACGATCTTCGTTCTCCAGTTCCTGGCTCAAGATGCCTAAAATACCGACATCGGAGGAACTGGTTGCCAATATGAAAGGTCGATTGAAGTTTGGATAGGCAAGGAATGAGTTTTCTCATAACGCGTTCTTAATATCCTTGTCACGATTGGAGATCGTGATGGGCGTAGGTACGATATTCGTATAAAATATAGTGAATAAAAGGGTACTTACATTGACCAAGGACCGATCCTATGACCTGGGCTCACGTGACCAAATGCTCAGTTTATTCTATTTTATAATTAATTCGCGCCCACACAATATTGTTGAAGACAATATTGATAAAACCCAAAACGATTTCCAATTTATTATGTGACTGATCTAATTTCACAATCAAACGTCGAGCGGTAAACGTAATATTGTGTACGCCCTACTGTGAACTATCGGTCTGAGCGGCTAGACAGGTAGAAAATAAGGGATAAAGGAAGGTGGGTTGCCGAAAAGCCTCGTGAAGCTAGTATCTCATTGTTAAAGTAAAATTGTCTGATAAATAATGTTTTCAAATGTTTTATGTTAACGAGTATTTATTTATTAAATGACTCAATATTCTCAAAATACAAAAGGGTTACAAATGGCAATATTTAGAATAGTAAATATAAAAGTAAATGTTTCATGCATATGGGTTACAAATATTTTGGAGTATATAAAAAAAATAATAAAATACTAAACAATGGTTACAATATTTAAAACTTACCCTAAACAGGTTTTGGTGAGGTGTCAGGACTGTCAGCAGTTACACAGGACACTTATTCACAACGCGTTCTCGCGGTCTCTATTGTGATTCTAATTTATCGAATTATTTATTTATTTATATCAGTTTCAATGTTTATGCGTTTTAAATCTCCGTAGGATAAATTAAAATGAAGGTCTTCGCGTTTCTCGCGGTAAAATAATTTCTAAATATTATTCAGATTCTTCGCGTCTTCGCGGTAATATAAAATATTTATTTATAAAATCTTCGCGTATTTTCGCGGTAAAAATATTATTCAAAAAACTTCGCATTTATCGCGGTAAAATAATCTTTGATTTTTCACGTTTCTAGTGGTATATTTCAATATAAAAAATAGTAAAAATGAATGAAATTAAATGGGTTGAAATAATATGAAGATAATCAACGCTACCGGTGCTTCCGATTGATATTAGTTCACGACTTACAACGATCAAGGTCCGGCTCGTATGCCCAGCTACCGTTGACCGAATGGTGAGATTAATATCACGTCAATTATTCTCCTGCGACTAGTAGCAAATGATATACCGATCATTCGAGTGCTTACGACGATCAAGGTCCGGTTCGTACGCTCAGCTACCGTTAACCGAATGCTCAATCAAGATATCAATCCTCTAGCCACAAACACCGTCAAGTGTCCGGAGTTCAGTAAGGTTCAGAGTTTGATTCCCAAAAGAACTGATGAGCTAAAGTCCATGGTCTTTTTATATGATCCTCACATATGAAAAGTGGTGGTAACCAGTTTCCCATATGAGAGGATGCGGACTCGCTCGAAAGTTCTAGGCCCATGCACACGTGTGATCCCTGGGAAACAGATTTCGACTATTAAGTGGGCTGGCGCCACTCTGTCGCTGAGCATGCCCGTGTAGGAAACCATAAATTTGGAGGTTTCCATTAGCTTTCTCTAATTTCCAAGAATCACATGCAGGTGCGCATGAGTTGGGTGGTCTATAATTTTAAGATGAAAAATCAAAGAAGACCACCGCTTCTATGCTTAGATTAGTTTAATGGAAACGGATACATAAATTTTAAAAAGTACGTTAAGAAAAAAAAATGATGAAATTTCCAGAAAGAGAAATATCTAATACGTGTGGTCCATTAGTACAATACGACTTAATTGTAAAGCGTTGACAATGCTCAAGTAGGTATATTTGTCCGGTACGACTTCTGGCGTCAGGAGAGTTATACGGAGATTTTGATTTTCGAATAATTCCTTGCTTAAGTAGATTATCCACTTGCTTCTTAATTTCGTCGCGGTGTTCTTGAGGAAACCGATATTGCTTGATTCGGACCAGTTTGACACTCGTGCTTCCTTTCGGTGCGACTGAGATGATTGGTAGGAATTTTATCAAAGATTGCTTGGATACGATCTCGTTTAGAGAGTGAGTGTATTCCAGATGAAGTTTCCGCTATGTCGGAAAATTCGTCAGATGGATCAAGATGATCAAATTCAAATTCCTCGAGCACTTGAGGTTCAATTTCAATTTCTGCTGGATCTGATGTGGTATTGCTCACCGTACACATCGCTTAATTGTCATCAACTGAGACAACGGCTTCGCCCATTAAGAGTCCCTCTTTAAGAGGAATCTTACGGAGGTAGCCTTGTTTGATCTCAGGATTTACAACAGGTACCGACACGGACATCCGCATACGGGGTGGAATTACGTATGAACGGGATGGTTTTATTCCGAGACTGAAAGGTAAAGGTCAGGAAGGTCGAGATGATAAATTCAGAGATTGATGATGATATGAAATCTCCACTTGTTCATTTTTCAGGAAGTTGTTGCCCAAAATTCCGACACCATGGAAGGGTAAATTCCCATCACAAACATGGAATCGGATTTTTGAACCCAAAACCTTTAATTCTACAGTACCAATTGTTTTCATGGACTGTCCATTCAAATCCCGGAGTAGCATCGTATTACCACGATCCACTCTAATCTCGGGTTTAAGGGCGGAAGAATTTATCAAACACACATCCCCCCCCCTGTGTCTATGAGAAAGCATTGTAATTCTCCATAAAGCGAATTACATGAGTCGAAAAGTTTTGGCCCTGTCCCTAGGGACAGGATATATCTCACATCAAGGTCGTTATCCATTGAAAAAGGGATAGGACGAGTAGGTCGATTTTTAAGGACCAGCGTATTCCAATAAAAGGAAATGCCAGCTCGTTCTTTGATGAAAAATTCATTTCCAAGGATGCCCAGATAACCACCTGGTAGTCTAGGTACAACCTGGAACAAACATCTACGTCAAAGATCTTGAGGGTCACAGTTCCAATTATTGGCATATTACTGGTTGCTATGCCGCCCACCACACCGCCATTTTCAGGGTACAAGGTGGTATCATCCCCCAGAGCATCGATGCAAAGGAGATTCAGGTCCGAACCTGTATCCAACAAAACTTCGCATCCGTCCTGGAAGAGGTCTGGAGATGTGATCCAGACTCGTGGACCCTTACCAATGACTAGTGAAGGGTTTCGGACGTTGAAGAATTCTGAACTCCTTCACCGTCTGAGTTTTCTGATGAGGATTCGTAGGTCAGCGAGACTCTCGGGGCATACTTGCGAGTTAAAATATTCGTCGTTGTCTTTTGAGGAGGCAGATTTACTTGCCTCGCAATGAGGGCAGAAGGGACAGTTACAGCAAGGAGCCTCTAGTTTCAGATGTTCAAGTTTTTCTGTGTCAATTTCCGCAGAGTCGAAGGTCACAACCTTTTTCTTCGTTGAAGAAGGTTTTTCCGTTCATGAACGTGATGAACTTTTCTTTAACGTTCGTGACGTCGAGTCGTCATCGTAGGTCCGTCCACGTCCCCCTTCAGTCGAGGTGTAAGTGTACGTTCGGTAGTCAGCTGATGCTGAGCTATCGTCGGAGTCCACACTGTCTTCGCTGTCTGTAGCGTATTTACTCGGTCTGTAATGCTTTTTACAGTAAGAGAACGTTCGTCCTCTGGTTTCTCTACGGTCGTCGTAATCGTCATAATCCTTGCGAGGTCTCTGATAGTCGTCTTTCGAGTAACGTCTGTTATAGTCTCGGTCGTAGCCTCTGTCTCTCTGAAACTGACGCTGATAGTCGTTAGATTCGCGTTTACGCCTTGGTCGTATGCATTCGCGAGTTCGTTCTTCTTTTACTGCCTTGTAAAGATCTTCGAGCGTCTTTGGATCTTTTAGACTCGCGAGACATTTTGGAAAGTCAGGCAAAGCAGAATAAAGAGTATCGAATGCAACCTTCTCTTGTTGCGACATGATGGCTTCCCGATTCTCCTCTGGTAACGCGGCTTCCAGGCCTCTGATCATTTTGCGCAACCTGAAAAAGAAATCTTTGATAGTTTCGCCCTCTCTCGGGCTAGCTGAAGCTAAACGTTTGTGCCAAACAAGAGCTGGATAGCCGTCTCGATACCTTTCTCCCAGTATCTCGAGTAGTTCTACGACGCTGTGAATCGGAGTGCATTTAATTTGATCTCTAGCACGACCGGAAATTCTCTTTACGATTTTTGCAGCAAACATGTCCTGATGTTCCTGGATGATGCAAGGTAACCAACTCCCTACGATTGCGTCAAATTCCTTGAAATCTTGTTCGCAATTTGGACCTTCTCCGTTAAATTTAGGGAGCTCTCGATAGAGCTCCTTGGCCATGTCATACTGAGAAGGTGGAGTGTTTGCATCGTGCAAAGTGGCATCTAGCCGGATAACGGGTCTCTCCTCGTTATTGACCATTTCACCCCATAGACCACCGACTGGAGGAGGCGTCAAATTTCTTCGCCTCCTGTTTTTGTTGGTACGGGTAATGGTGGTGACACACCCTAAGGTAAAGCGTAAGACAAGGATGTCAAACGTCTCTGAACTCTGAGCAAAATTGCTGACTTGGTCAGACGGAGAAAGAAAGAATTAATAAAAATTTCTTTCCAACAGCTCAAAGCTGTACAGTAAGGTCGATGTGCGACTTATTACTGACTTTGCGATTTGGTCGCGAAGTCGCGGACGGTGAACTCAGGCGTTTCGCAACTCGAATTGAGGGGCGAAAAATGCTGAATTTACAATATGTGGAATTACTACCTGTTAAGGTGTTGCAAGTCCACGGAAGCAGGGTGTGGCACTCTCAAGAAAATGCCCCGAAAATCGAAATTCTAAGATGTGAAAATTTCGAGAAGAGAAAAATAACCACAAAAATCTACCTTTTCTCAAAAATAGTAGAAGAATTATAACTGTAGCTCAACAAGAAGGATTTTTACTACGAAAATCTCACCGCTGCCACCAGTGTTCTTTATGTTATGTCCGCCGCTTAAATTTAAATTGATTATCCGGGATTTCTCCCTTTGGTAGCGATAGAAAACTTTAGACGAGCGATCTGGAGGTTGCAGACAACATTAAAGAATACGAGGAAGAGGTATCTTCCTATAATTTATTGTTTATGGTGGATCTTTTACAAAGTAAGAACCCAAACGTCTCTGAAGAGACTGGTGATCTCGTGTTGAACCAGTTATCTTATGAAAGAGTAGAATGTAAATCTATCACCTACCTTTCGATGTTTCTTTCTTTCTAGTCACGGCAGATTAGATTTCTCCAGAACGTTGCAGCTCACTCAGCTTCCTCCTGTAGGATTTAGTTGGATGGGCGCGGCTGGGGTTGTAGGATGTAAACTTATGTGCTACTCTCGAATGAAACTCGGAAGGCTGAACTTAGGATTTTTGGCTTTTTATTACTGATTTAGCTACAATTTACTTGTACACTGAATCCTTTACACAATTTTTAAACAATTGATATTTTTAGAATATTTATTATTCACGGATATTTTTATAAGATTTTTATTTTATGTTTAATGCGTCCTTTTTACACACCCTAAAAGTGATTTTATGCGCAAAATAACTCAGCCCGAGATGGAATCGCAAATTCACGTGATTTGCGTCAATTTGAGAATGCCTCATTGATTATTCAACGCCGAAGCGGATTCCTGCAATATGGTTTAAATAGAAAATATTAAAGATCGTCTTATTGACTTTTCAACGCCTGGGGCGGAATCCTGCAATAAGAGTGTACGAAAGTTCGACGTTCGAATATTCGCGGACCGTAAGTTAGATGAACCGACTAGCCAAGAGCTATGGGTGCTCAGGCATTTTATAAACTTTGATTTCGCGATTGATGGGGAATTTTTAATTATTATCATTGGTGGAAGGTGACGACAGTATATCAATTGTTCGTTCGTCTTATTGCAGTTATCCTCCCACTATTCTTTGTCGCATAAAAGGTGGAAAAGAAAACTGACGCTGCGTTTTCGCGCGCTTTTGAAAAGAAGAGCTCTGTAATAATTATTTGAATACATAAAAAAAAAATTATTTGGACATAACACGGTCACCGGACAGAGATCCGGGGCTATAGATGTTCGTCGGCTGACTGCCTGTTCTTCCTCCGCAGAGCCGGTACCAAATAATTATAAAATTATAATCCGTCCAACTTCGCATCTCAGGTTACCTTAAAAAACATTATCAAGACCTGGGTTTTATGCCTCGTCATGAGTTTAAACAGGCCACGACGGTGTTCGCGGAAATCGCTTATCTGCTTTAGTTACTCTGCTAAAGAATTTTCCTTTATCAGAGTGACCAAAGTTTTATTATACATTGCTAAAAAAAAATTCAAAAATTTATATTGAAATATAAATCTAGCCAGAATGTAACACATGTTTCATAAAATTTCTACTCAAAAATATCAAAACAAATTAAAGCCAGATCTCTTTTAGTTAAAAATTTCGACTATATCTGGTCCTAGCTATCGCATTAGGGATGGCGATTCTTTCTGAAAAAGATCAATTTTTGAATCGATTCGAATCGTAACGTGATGAATCGATTTATTTAATAATCGAGGTCTAAAAGATCAATTTATGAAAAATCGATTTTTTTTCAAGTCTGCATTTACTATGCAAATATTAATTTATTTTATGAAAAACAAGATACCGTAGTGGTCGCTAATAACAAAGTTGTTGTACAGCGACCTAAAATAAATTAATAAAACAAAAAAAAAAATTTTGGAAAATCCAAAAGTGCACGACTCATAATGCTCATTTATTATAAAAAAATAAAATAATAGTAAAAAAACAGCGAGAAGCACGAATAAATTTAAAATATTTAATATGTGTTTGTTTTAATTATATTAGTAATTTTTTATAATTATAAAAGAATTTTCTCAAAATATCTCGATTAATAACAAAAAAAATATATGTAAATAAAAACAAATAAAAAAAATCTGGGCGTCGGTTGACCCTGCGGGCCAGCCCCAAAACTTCCCACTGTTTTCGACCTCAAAGAGCTAGAAAACATGAGTGCAGATAAATTTTCGAGCTCTTCGAGCTCGAAAATGCTATCACATGCAATTGTTTTTTTACGATCTTTTCAAGCTCAAACAAGTTACCTATTATGCTGAAGTTTGAAAATTTAAGAATCGAAAATTATCTATAAAGCGGTTTTTAAAATTTAGTTCCTGATTATGTTCAGTAAAATAAGTGTCTTGAGGCAGAAATCAATGTCGGGGATCAAAATCAAGATTTAAGTAAGTTTTGACTAATGTAAGAAACAATAAAATATTAAGTATCCGATAAAAATATTAAAAACTACGTTTTATCGATTTTTTTGTTGATAATATGATTTAAACTAAAAACTAAGTTCGATGACATTATATGATCAAAAGAAACCATAAAAAAGATGAGTTGGTATGATATCAGGCACATTTTAGTACGTCATATTATGATTTATCCGGAAAAAATAACATAAAATGTTATTTTTTTAACTTTTCAACGCCGATATCTTTTAACTAATCAATCGATTTCGATAGTTGACGAGGCAATCAGCGCGTTTTATTGAGTTCTAGAGCTGATTGAAATTTGAAATCGATCGCGTCAATCGTTTCAAAAATATTTAGAAAAAACCGTTTTTCACCATTTCTTTCTCCCGCGATAACTCTCGAACGAATTATCCGATTTTGATGTTTGAGGTGACAATCGACGCGTTTTATTGAGTACTAAAGCTGATTAGATTTTGAAGTCGATCGTATAAGTCGTTTTTGATAAATCAATAAAAAACTAAAAAAAAAATTTTTTTTTTTCGTAATTCGCAAATATTTTCGAGTCTATTTGATCAAATAATCTGAAATTTTTAGGAAAGTTGATGGCCAACAAGCTCTTCCGATTGCAACCTCAACCATCCAAATCGATTCATTAGTTCAAAAGTTACGAAGAGTTTACATACACACACACACACACACACACATATACACACACACACTTGGACATCATTCTGAAAATAGTCAGAATAGCTTCCTAGGACCTCAAAACGTCGACATCTGATGATAACTCGATTTTCGAAAATTGGGGTGAAAACAATAACTTCCCGAAATTTTTGAAAATTGTCGATTTTCTTAGTGGGAAGTTAAAAAAGAATTGAATTGAAAAAATTCAGGCTTACCAATTAGCGATAATACAAAAAAAAACCAGCTGTACTAGGATGGTAATACGCAAGCGCCCCTGATGGAATAAATGTACGTATAATGTATAGATATATCACCATCCATGTTAATTTTATATATATATATATATATATATATATATATATATATATATATATATATATATGTATGTATATATATATAGATAGATAGATAGATAGATAAAGTTATACAGCCGTTTTTATTCTTTCATTAGATGTAATTAAACGACACTGAGTTACCTAGCCATTTTAATTAGGGAATATACAAATCTTTCAAAGAATTTTTTTTTTTTAAAAATTTGTTTTAGTTACTGGATTTTTCCGCAAGTTATCGTGTCTACAGGTTTCATACTTGACGGACAGGAAATTTTTTTAAACTATTTTGAAGTTTTTTCGGTTTTTATTGAACTAAACAAATTTTTGACAAGTACGGAATTAATCTCCATTAAATTATCTTCAAAAAGCAACATATCTTAATTCCATGACTCAACAAAGGTATAATAATTGAAATAGTTGCCGAAGTGAGGCGAAAAAAATTTTTCGATCGTAAAGCACTTTCTGATCCTTCGCATCATGAGCCGTGCAAAAAAAAAGATACCGTAATAAACGATCACTTAGTGGTAAAATCAGGGATTTTTTTAGTTGAGGCAATTCGATAATCAGAATTATTTTTATAACCATATCAAAGTATCAGCCAAAAAAGGAGACATAATTTTACTTTCTAAATGTATTTGTTACACTATATAATAATTTTAACAAAATCATACTGACTTCAAATTGTAACTCTAAACCTACTGAACAGATTTTGGTGGGATGGGGAATTTAAATTGTGGACCACATGGAAAGCACCAACTTTCGAACGAAAAAGGAATTTTCAAAGTCGGTCCAGGCGTCTTTAAGTGATAACATACATACAAATCAAAATCACAGAAAATAGATAAAATAACTTATAGCTCCCAATGCTCAATGTACCACAGATTCAAAAAGTCAGACAAATACGAAAAGTCAAAGACTATAAACATAACTTTTTTTAACTTTCCGCTAAGAAAATCGACGATTTTCACAAATTTCGGGAAGTTATTGTTTTCACCCCAATTTTCGAAAATCGAGTTTTCATCAGATGTCGACGTTTTGAGGTCCTAGGAAGCTATTCTGACTATTTTCAGAATGATGTCCGAGTGTGTGTATGTATGTATGTGTGTGTGTGTGTGTGTGTGTGTGTGTGTGTGTGTGTGTGTGTGTGTGTGTGTGTGTGTGTACGTAAACTCTTTGTAACTTTTGAACTAATGAATCGATTTGGATGGTTGAGGTGGCAATTAAAAGAGCTTGTTGGCCATCAACTTTTATAAAAATTTCAGATCATTTGATAGAATAGACTCGAAAATATTTGCGAATGACGAAAAAAAAAATTTTTTTTTTAGTTTTTTAGTGATTTCTCAGAAACGACTCAAACGATCGACTTCAAAATCTAATCAGCTCTAGAATTTGATAAAATGCGTCGATTGCTACCTTAGCCATCTCAATCGGTTGGTTTCTTCGAGAGATATCGCGGGAGAAAGAAATGGTAAAAAACAGTTATTTGCAAATATCTTTGAAATAACTTAACCAAACAACTCTAAAATCGGATCAGTTCTAGAACTCAATAAAATACGTCGATTACTGCCTTAACCATCAAAATCCAGTCATTCGTTCGCGAGATATCATTGAAGAAAGAAATGGTGAAAAATGGTTCTTTCTCAATTTTTTCAAAACGACTGACGCGATCGATTTCAAATTTTTATCAGCTCAACGATTCAATAAAACGCACTGATTGCCACCTCAAACGGTTAATTAATTATTGCCACAAAATCGGTTAATTAGTTCGAAAGATATTGGCGTGGAAAAGTTAAAAAAAATAATATTTTATGTTATTTTTTCCGGATAAATCATAATATAACCTACCGAAATATGTCTGAAATTATACTAACTCATCCTTCTTATGGTTTCTTTCGATCATATAGTGTCATCGAACTTGGTTATTAGTTATAATCATATTATCAACAATAAATTCATATTATCATCAATATCATTAATTTTTAATAATAATAATTCGAAATTAATAACACTGATTTTGATTTTTCGTTTTACATGGATTGTAGCTTTAATTTTTCAAAAGTTTGCGCTTATTCTTACCATCAATATTAATAATCGATGTTCGGATATTTTTTTCAAAAACATGGATGGTCTCCCATACGAAAAAAATGTATACGCGGGCAAATTGCTTATATGAGACATATATGAGTCATATATGTCTCATATATGAAATTTGCCCGCATATATATTTTTTTTTGTACAGGCTGATGGCAAGAAATGGAAACAATCGATAGTCCGATGTCGATATTTTTTATCAACATCGCCCATCCCTAACACAGCCATCTCGTGAATAAAAAGAATCGAATGTCGATTCTTTAGGGTGAAATATCGATTCACTAAATCGATTCAGTGTTACATATCGATTAAAAAAATCGATTCATTTGTCCTAAAAAACCGATTCTTTGATTAATCGATCTCAGATCGCCATCCCTAATTAGGACCCTTTACCGATCGTGGACAAATTCAAATTTAGATATTAATAAATAATCATGGGAATCTATTTTACCCTGTTACGATTGCGTTTTCTAATTTCGATTTTTCTTCTCTAATTCATTGTTTTCTTTTTTTTCATCTTCGGAAGTAAATATTTTTTGAGAATTTATGGCTATTTCTCCATTAGTGTCCACAAGTATCTGTCTCAATTTATCTTTATTCTCTAAAAATTTAAATATGAATCTATTAATTACGTTTCATTGTTGATTATCCAAGTAATTATTTTAATTATATCGAAATTATTCTTTAATTATAAAGTCTATTATAATAGTCTTGACAATTAAATACCGTTTAATTGATTACTATACAATATTGGAGTTAGTCAATTAAAATATCAAATTGTTTAGTGCATAATTTAATGATAATAAATTTGTCAGAACAAAATATTTTAATTGTTAATTAAATGATAATTCTTTACTTAAAATAATCTGGGAAGCCTAATATTGCAACATAAAATTAATATGCATGCAAATTTCAAAATTATACATAACGTATGACGTATAAAAATAATCCGAACAAAAACAGTTTCACTGTAAAAAACGCGCCAAGTCTACGTTCATAGAACTCAAATTTATTTGAAACAAAATTTGATTCTTTACAAAAAGATGTGAAATAAAAAGTGATGCTTTACAAAAAGATATGATATAAAAAAGTAACCAAGTAACGGTAGTAACTCAAAAATTGAAGAAACTTTGTTGCAAATTTAACAATTGAAAAAAACAAAAATTTTTAATCGTACTTGGCGTGCGTCATTGAGTACCCCAAATTTTTTCGGATGAATCACAAGCCATTTCTCCATACCGTTTTTATTTAATCAGTTGTATGCTATTGATTTTGGTTAACGGTATGAAAAGGTTTCATGAACAAGACATTATTCTTTAAAACCAGCCTTGATGGCCTTGATGACTAGTCCGAATTGTTCGTCGCGCTGCACACTGACTGCTAGGTACTACTGTTTACAGAGGTCGTTCTATTGGGATGTACTTGAATTCAACCTATCCGCGGGAAGATTTGAATAAAAAAAATATGTAAAATTGGATTTAAAACGAAATTAAAGTTTCTTCGAACTTATTCTTAGATTTGTTTGACTTACTCCATACACAATTCAGTTATGCGAAACTTTTATGAAGTAATAATTCATTAATTATATTTATGCATTTAAAAGGTCCACCTATTTATAAATTTGCTTACATTACAATAACATTCATCAATCCTGAAAAAATTTGGGGTACTCAATGACGCACGGCAAGTACGATTAAAAAATTTTTTTTTCAATTGTTAAATTTGCAACAAAATTTTTTCAATTTTTGAGTTATAACCGTTACTTGATTACTTTTTTATATCATATCTTTTTGTGAAGTATCACTTTTTATTTCACAATTTTGTTTCAAATAAATTTGAGTTCTATGAACGTAGACTTGGCGCGTTTTTTACAGTGAAACTGTTTTTTTCGGATTCTATATCTTTTTGTAAAATATATATTCTTTGAGTAAAACATGATTTAAAGATCGAAACGAATTAAAACATTAAAGTTAAAAATCATTTTATTTAAAATTAAACAAACTTATTTAATTATTTGTTTATTTAAAATCATATAAGAGGTATACAAAAAAGAACTTAGAATTGCACCTATGGGACATATAGCTCCCTTGTTGGCGGGGGGAATTTAATGCTTGGCAAATTTTTTTTAGTAATTTATTTGTTCGTCATCTGTTCGTCAATGTTCGCTATAAATAATTATTTGTTCATTTTTTAATTTTTTAAAATAAATTTTTACAAATTTATTTAAAATTAGCGGTGACTATCCCCATTTTCAATCCCTTTTATTTTTGTTTCCATTCATCTTGATTTGTTTGTTAATATCTTACCAAAAAAAGCGTTTGTTCGTGTGTTTTTATATTTATAATTAATTATTAAAATTTGTATTATGCCCGTTGTTCTGATTGTAGTTGTGCGCATGCGCAAATGTCTACTCTAGATTTTAAATTTTGTGAATAAAATTTATTGTAGCTGATTAACGTTACTCTCAGATAAATACCTGAATACTCTTAGGATGTGCTGAATGATCAACAGAATTTGAAACTTACTTGATAAAATTACTCATTCAATTAAAACATAAATAATACTGAAAACAATAAAAAATTTTAAACCTAGAGCCGACACTTGCGTATGCGCAACACTTCTAGTAGATAAACGGGAATAATTAAAATTTTAATAATTAATTATAAATATAAAAACAAACAAACCAACGCTATTTTTGGTGAAGTATTAACAAACAAATCAAGATGAATGGAAAAAATAATGAAAAGAATAGAAAATGAGTATAGTCACCGCTAACTTCAAATTAATTTTTAAAAATTTATTTAAAAAAAATAAAAAACGAACAAGTAATTATTTATAGCGAACATTGACGAACAATCAACAAACAAACGAATTGCTAGAAAAAATTTGCCAAAAATTGAATTCCCCACGTCAACTTGAGGGAGCTGTGAGCGACCTCTTGAAAATTTTATATCGAGCTGATTTTTGGAAAGGCTTCTTAAAACATCGTAAATCAACGAATTTTCATGCGAGATCGAAAAAAAAACCAAATAGTCGGTTTTTTTGCGCCGTCCTAATATATATATATATATATATATATATATATATATATATATATATATATATATATATATATATATTTGGCGACGATAAATTAGGTTTAGATTGCAATAATCACTACCTAAGTCGCCAACTACCAAAGAGTGAAACGTTGTGAGTGATAATGAGAAGCGGAGAAATGGAAAAGGTAGTTGTGGGGTGAGAGGCGTTTTGTCTAAGTATACGATAGCTGAGAGTCCTCAGTTAGGTGGGTCTATCGTATACGCCACCTAAGACGCCGTGTTGGAAGTTACATGTTGGTAATGTTGTATATTGAAACAGGCATAGGGACGAAGTATTGCGAGAGGCGCGAGTTGTGAATGCCATCTCGCAGAGTGAAGCCGAACCACCACACACATATATATATATATATATATATACACTATAACACGCTATGTTGCGACGACAGCGGCCACAATTTTTAACGGATCTTAATGAAACTTGCCACACTTATTCTATTAATGATTATCACGGTTAAGTTCGAAGATGAGTGAAATCGGTTAGCTAGTTTAGAAATGGTAGACATTTGAAATTCCAAAAATAACAAAAATCACACTTTTTCAGTTTTTTTCGTAAGAAACTTTTTAACGGATATATCTATCCTTATTACGTGAAAAGAACTTGATAGCTGATAGAAAAAACTATATTTCATTTTTTTCATTTTTTGTTTTACGATAATTGTTCCACTTTTAATAAGGGTTCAAAGTTACATAATTGATTCATGTTCTTTTGAACGTTATCGAGTGACCCTTGAATATTGATAATAAAGCTTCTCGATTTTTTCACCATCAATATGCATCACAATAAATGGAAATATAACCTGAGACATAGAAACAATGAGTTATTTACATACTTTTTTATTTTTCAATTTGATTTTTAGGTTCTTTTGCTCATTCAAAACTTACCAAATTTTATCGTTTAAGACTGTCCTGTATACTTTTAGTTATGCAAAAGTTATATTCTTGTGAAATGACAATAATTGAGTTATAAAAAAATACAAAAAGAAATTCAACGTATTAGTCACATACACTAGTCCCAAAAATTAAGGGATAGAAAAAAAATTCAAAATTTTTGGGTGACTTTCAACATGCTATAACCCGGTAAAAATTATCGTAGAACGAAAAAGAAAATCAAGTTGTAGCCTCAAGTTTCTAGTTTTCAGGTCTGGATGTCAAATTTTTTTATCATGCACGGTTCCGGAGTAATCTTAAGAAAACCCACGAAAAAAAAAAAATTTCAAAATTTTTGCTCGTCTTTCAACAGGTCTATGGGCTTCAATAAATTTTTTTGGATAATTTAACCTTATAGCTCTTTTAAAAAATTTTACGCCTTTCAATTTGGTGACCTCAAAAAGTCTCTACGACAATTAAGCGCCAAGTTATCATGGATCAAAGCAAAAAAGTCCATTTTGGCCTTGATAATCAATAACTCCGGACGTATTGGTCGTACAGAGAAATGGAAGTAGGGTTTTGGAAACTGGGAGACATTCTCTATAAGACAAAATTGGTGGCTTTTGATGGAAATTTTTTTTTTGAAACGATAATATTTAGTAAAAAACAGGTAAAAACTAGCATAATTAAGGATATTTGGAAATCTTGCTATAACTTTGGATATAACAGATGAACAAAGAATATCGTCGTTTTTTTAACCACAAAGTGTCCTGAAAAAACCCTGAAAATTTCAAAGCGCCACGATTTTTCTTTCTTAGGGTCCCGAAGCTTTAGATTTATCAATTTTGCCAAAAATCACCATAATTGGTAGTTTCTCGTTTCTTGTTCATTTTTTTTTTTTTTCAAAATGTTTTTTTTACCAATAATCTTGATTTCTTTGATCAAATAGATTGGTATCGAAAAAAATTGAGAATAATAAAAAAATTTTGAATTTTTTTTTTTTTTTTCAAAAATTTTTATTTTGTCGTATGCTATGATTTATCATTGTCAAAAAAAATTCCTTAATTTTTTTTTACCGTCGTTATGTATGTAAGACGAATGAATTCGACCGAGCAACCTCCACGTGGTACGCTTTGGGTAACGCTAATACCGGCTAAATTGAAGGGCATAAAATTTTCTAAAAGAGCTATAACGTTAAATTATCCAAAAAAATTTATTGAAGCCCATAGACTTGTTAAAAGACAAGCAGAAATTTTGAAAATTAATAAGGAAATGTTTTGCCGGCTGTTATTTTGCATACTAGGACCACAACGATTGAAACAGCTGACACATCAGAGCTGTCAACCAGATCCTGTTCTGAATCAGCTGTTAGACACTGTTGAAAGTAAATTATTCTTATTCACTATATTTAACTTTAAATTTTAAATTAATAAATTCATGATTTTGTTACAGGATTCACTGTGCAAAATACGATTCGAGAGAACCAGTCATCCGGAAAAGAATACAAGAGATGTATCACTCTGTTCTTATGGAATTTAAAAAAACCCTAAAAAAAATTGTAAATAAATTATAATTTGCCTGATTTTCAAGGCCCAACCAACTTAATTTTTTTCGGATCTCAATTTGTTTTTAGTTTTAGTGGTCTTACCAATGGTCTCGCTTGAGGCTGGTAATCTTGCTAAAAGTCTCGCTCGTGGTATAAGTGGTAATTTTAGTGGTGGTCTTGCTCACGGTCGTGCTGGTAATCTAGCTGATAGTCTTACCTATGGTTTCGCATTAGGTCTTGCTCGTATTCCTGCTAATAATTTTGCTGGTAGTCCTGCTCATTGGCTCGCTCGTGGCCTCTCTAGCGATTTCTCTCGTGATCATGAAGGCCCTCACTGCTTTGAAACAATCTTTAGGTCTACTCTAAAGAATGAAACAGTTTAAAAAAAATTCTAAAAAAAATACGTATAAAATCTCCTTAAAGCTAGTATTGGAGCGATGTTCTTGTAAGTGAATCCTTAAGTATTCAGAAAATCGTAAGGCCCTTATCTTCTACGAAACGACCCCTCAACGTGGTCAATAACTAGAAATCAAAAAATAGTCAATAAATTTACAGTCTTTGTGGTATGCGTAGTTGTTCCGGAGCAGATAGGGGTTTGATGATTTTTTGTATATCGTAGAATATACTTACAAGTATCCCTCTACAAGAATAGATTTGGAGAGACTCTCTAAGTATTTTTTCAGAATTACTAGGTTAGATTATTTCTGAAGTTATATAAGTTATTTTCCAGCCATTTATGTATTACGGAAAATAGGAAATAATTTCTAGCCTTCGAAGTCGAAAAACTTGCTTTTTACTTCCACTTGCAAAATATGAGCAGAGCTTGATCTAGGCCAGACCTACGTTGAAAACATCACTGATCAATTTTGTTCAGCAAAGATTTTTCTATAAAATAAGACCAATAATTGCTCCTACGTCGTTGGGCGAGAAAAAGTCGGTTATTGAAGTTTATTTGATGGGTTACAAAATTGATGTCTTGCTTGAAGTCTTGCTGGAAATCTTGCATGGAATTCTGCTTAATATCTCTCCCGTTGTATCTCTAGTGACTATTTTCTTGATCATCAAGCCTTTAACCATTTTGAAGCAAATTTTTCTTCTACTCTAAAGACTAAAATGTTTCTATAAATTTCTAAAAATATCTGTTGATAGTTTCCATAAAACCAGTATTGTACAAGGATGCATATCAGATTATCTCACAGTAATCCAAAAATCGTCAAGTCCTTATCTGCTCCAGAACAACCTTTACACATTATAAATGACTAGAACTTGTCAAAAAATTGAAACCAAAAATTTTCTTTGTCTTTTCAGCCTGCGTGATATGCGTAGTGGTCGTAACTAAGTAGACAAACGTTTGATTAATTTTTCGTATCCTGTAGAATGCTTTCATAGGTATTCCTTTCCAATACTAGGTTTGATAATACTCTCTAAGTATTATTTTTAACAATTTTTTTAGTATTTTTCAGTCTTCGGGGTTGATCAAGGACTATTTCAGATGATTTATAGAGTTATATGAGTTAATTTTTTCCTATTTATATATTACGGAAGCTAGAAAATAATTTTTTGCCTTCGCGGTTGAAAATTTATTTTCTTCACTTCCACATCCAAAATATAGGCGTACCTTGTTCCAGGCCAGATTGTGGAAGAAAACATCTCTATTCAATTTTGTTCAGCTAATTTATTTCTATAAAATAGGATCATTGATTGCCTATAGGCCACTGAGTAAGAAAAATTCAGTTGCTAATATATCTTCGATGAGCAACAAAATTGATAGTTTCTACCAGAATGTGTGCATGACTTATTTCAGGCCTGATCTCGGGGCTTTTGCGCGCCTTTGCAAAACAGGCAGCGCCTTACCTAACCACCGTCTAGCTAGTGCACCAAGGAGAGTTCGAAATCCTCGAAATGAGGATCGAATCATTGATCTCGTCGGAGCGAATCCTGAGATCGGTATTCGAGGTGTAATGGCACACAGCGGCTGATCGTTTGGTACAGTTCAGCGTACGATAAAATCGAAATAACTCCATGCGTACCGTTACACCAAGGTGAATGCACTTTTACCAGAGGATTACCCTGTTCACTTGGAATTTTGCCGACAGCTTCTTGACATGTACGCTGAAGATCCACGAATTCTGCACAAAATTATGTGGGCTGATAAGTGTACTTTCCAGCGTGGAGGTTGCTGGAACTCTAACAATTTTAATTAGTACTCTCGAGAGAATCCTCATCAGGTAATTGAACAAGGTCATCAACGTCGATTGTCAATAAACATGTGAACAGGGCTGTACATTGGAACTCCATGTTTGGTATGTCCGTTTTAAGTTCATGTATTATTTTAATAGGCGTTCATTTAAAATAATCTTTCGTTTCTAATTTTTTGCTTTTTAATTCGAATGAACAGGTTGGACCTTTTCAATTTCATGGAAACCTGGATCAGAACATGTACACGGACTTTTTGGACCGTTGCTTACGTCCACTTTGTCTGCGATCTGAGATTACTCAGCAGCGATTAAATGAAATGTGGTTCCAGCAATATGGCGCACCTGCTCATACATCTGGAGCAGCGCAAGCCTTGCTTTAGGCCCATTTTACTCATCGGTACATTGGTCGAGGAGGAGTTTTGGACTGGCCACCACGATCCCCTGATTTAAATCCACTGGACTGTTTTTATGAGGGGGCCTGGAGTCCAAGATTTATTACCATGTTGTTGATAGTGAGATGGAACTTCAGCGACGGTTTCAAGAAGCTCTCCTTACAGTTACTCTAGAGATGATCCATAACTGTCATCGAAACCTTTTGCGATGACTCCAAACTTGTGTCGAGCAAAATGGTGGCTACATCGAAAATTTAATCCATTGATTTATAAATTTTCAACAAATAACTATTTTTTCGTTTTAACTCGATTAAAATTTTTTTTAATAATAAGTTTTTTTTCTCTAAGTACCCATGCAGGAGCTGCCAGAGTTGGACGACAGGCCCCTACTTGGCCCAGCACTGGGGAACTTAGCTTTAGCACACCTATATTGGCCTATGCTTGGCTCCAGACTGGGTACTCAGTCCTAGCCGTTACAATGATTACCCGGGCTTGAACCAAGACTGGGTAACCTAGCCTTGGCAATCCAATGGTAAGCCAGACTTAAACCAAGACTGGGTAACCTAGCATTGGCCGTTACAATGACTATCCGGACTTGGGCCAAGACTGTGTAACTTAACCTTGGCCGTTACTATGATTACCCGGGCTTGAGCCAAGACTAGGTTCCCCTGTCTTGGCCATCCAAGGGTGACCCAGCCTTACTTTCCTCTCTGGGTAACACCATTTAGGCTTATGTAGTATTGAGAATGGTGTAAAGCTATTTAATCTAAAAGGAGATCACAGAAACGGTGTTAGATCTCTGAAAGTCTACTTTTAACTGTCCCTCATTCATCCCTCATTTCGACCTCTGGACACAATGCCCCTAGTCTCACTTACACACACGCTAACACACCACAACCTAGTCAGTTTTTGGACCTCTTAGTCTTTGTCTCGATTTCTCTTTCTCTCTTTTACCTGGTACAGTGGTCCTTCACCTTCATACCTACATAATTTTTTAATTTAGATTAAATACTTTTATATTTATTTACCATTCTACACTTTTACCAGTGTATTATAGATTTATAGCTTTTAAGGGGTTGTTTGTTCGATACAGTGCCGCTCTTCATGACATAAAAAAACTTTTTCCAATCAAATTCTCGTCCGAAGTGTTCAGCTCAAATATCGGATCGATATAATACGAAAAAATAGTTGATTCTAAGCAAGAATTGCCACTTGCTGTACCTCTGTTGGAACAAAGCAGTAAACTGGCTAAGTCAGGCAAAGGTTTGCTTGCTTGTTTTGCAATTTTGTTTTTAGGTTGACAAACTTGCAAGCATGTCCAACAAATGCCTAGCGAGATATTCTCCGAGTGAATAAGCCAGTCACCCAGCAAGATTTCCAGCAGGATATACAGCACAATGCTGGAAAAATTGACCAGCAACACTATCACCGAGATCGCTAGCAAGACTATTAGGAAGATCACCAGAAAGAACAGAAAAAAAATCACAGAAGAACACCGAGATCATTAGCAAGACCATCAGAAAGATAACCAGCAAGACCATTAGCGAGATAGTTAGCTTATCGCCAAGAAAGATTACTTGGAAGATGTTTAACGAGACAATCCGCGATATATTTACAAATATGTTTAGTAGAGTGCATCATTTCGGAGAAACATTTTTTTTTTAGTACATGTGGAAAAAATTATAGTTCAACACAAAAAAAAATTTCACGCTAGAAAAAAAATTTTATATCGATTACAGATCTAGCTCAATAAAAAATTCGATTTTCCCGTTTGAATAACACGGTAAATTTTTCAAATTCCCGCTAAGAAAATTGTTAATTATCAAAAATTCGGGAAGTTATTGGTTTCACCCCGATTTTCGAAAATCGAGTTTTCATCAGATGTCGACGTTTTGAGGTCCTAGAAAGCTATTCTGACTGTTTTCAGAAGGATGCCCGAGTGTGTGTGTGTGTGTGTGTGTGTGTGTGTGTGTGTGTGTGTGTGTGTGTGTGTGTGTGTGTGTGTGTGTGTGTGTGTGTGTGTGTGTGTGTGTGTGTGTGTGTGTGTGTGTGTGTGTGTGTGTGTGTGTGTGTGCATGGATGTAAACTTTTAATATCTCTTTAACGAACGGACCGATAACATGTTTGAGGTGGCAATCGAAAGAGTTTATTGGCCGTTAACTTTTCTAAAAATTTTTAATCGATCGATCAAATGGACTCTAAGATATGGAATAAAAATAAAAAAATAAAAATTTTTTTTTTCAAATTTTTCAGAAGTGGCTCGATCGATCAATTTCAAAATCTAATCAGTACAAGAATTCAATAAATAGCATCGATTGCCGCCTTAACCATCTCAATCGGTTTATTCGTTCGAGAGAAATCGATCGAGAAAGAAATGGTGTAAAACGGTTTTCTTCGATTATCTCTGAAGCGACTCATCCGATCATTTTCAAAATTTGATCAGCTGTAGAGCTCAATAAAACGCGTCGGTTGCTGCCTTAATTATATCAATCGGTTAATTCGTTCGTAAGATATTGTGGGAGAAAGAAATGGTAAAAAACGGGTTTTTCCTAAAACAGTAGCATACAACAGTATTTCCGAGCTTAAAGAGCTTGAAAATGTATTCATAACAATTTTTTCGAACTCAAAGAGCTCGAAAACTGCGGGAAGCTTAGGGGCTGGCCCGCAGGGTTAACCGATCGACCGATTTTTTTTTGTAGCTTTCAATATTATTAACTCTTTAAAAAATCAATAGATTGAATAGACTAATACATATCTTTGTAGAAAACTAAACGCTCTACAAAAAAGGTCTCTTACCATTTTTTGATAAATACATCTGTTCAAAAGTTATTGAAGCTCGAAGTAAAGTTGGAGATCTTTTTACTTTTCCGGTGAAACTATCAGACATATCACAAAATTTTGTAGGATCTTTTTTGTTGACAATTTCATTCTCTACAAATTATTATGAGTAAAGTTTTTTTACATCCCCCATTGTTTTCTACTTATTTCGATTTTAATGTCGATCTCTTAAAATCGATCAGTACCACTTTTTTAAGGTTGTTTGGACATTACTGCGACATTTAGATAAAAATCAGACTTTTTATTATGTTATTAATTAATATGAAATACGGATAAATTAATTTTTTCAGGTACATCTGACGAATAGTTTTTGCGTTATTAATTATTGAAATATCGTAATTTAACATACAGAGTATAGGAAACACAGAAAATTCATAAAAATATTCACCAACCATGATGAAAAATAATCTATTCACGTGACTCAGATGAGTGCGGCAACGTCGCAAAGATTAAAACGCCCTAACTTTTAAAATTAAAAATATAACTGATTATTTCTGCAGATGCATATCATATTTTATGACAATTTTAAATTTGTAATTGCGGTAATTTGAAAAAATCAAAGAAATAATTTTTAACATATTAATATAAAATAATATACATAATATGCAGGAGTAAAATAATTTTGAGTCAATAAAAATAATTTCTACACAGTTAAAAATTTCGTGTTCAATTTAACACAAATAGTGTGTTGCAAACGGTCTACACAAATTTTTGTGTTAATTCAACACATTGCGATTGTGTTGATCTTTAACACAAATTTTATGTTAAATGAAGCTGAACACATAAGATCTATTCTTTTGACAGAAAATTTGTGTGAATTTAACAGAACATTTGTGTAAATTTAACGCATTTTTCGTGATAAAATCAACTAATAAACATAAGCACTTAACCTAACCGACTCAAGTATACTGATCTACCCTTAGTAGAACTTATGTCATTTTAGCGAACCATTGAACCGTTTCAAAAAGATATGAAAGTTATTTAAATTTAATTGTAAAATGTATATATTTAATTGTGAATAGATTATAATCCAAATTTCGCTGCAGACAATCCTGCTACAATGCTTCGCTTGGTTATAGTAATGAAGGATATTGCGGGAACGTTTAGTCAAACATCATAAATTTTGTGTCAATTTTCAAATAACACAAGAAATGTGTTACATTCTCGATTTTCTAATCATTTAACATAAAAAATCTGTTAAAATGAAATAACACAAATGGTTTGTGTTGAATTAACAGATTTCTGTGTTAAAAATCAACACAAAAAATTTAAGCAAATAATTTTTTAACACAAATACACAAAATTTCTGACTGTGTATCACTCATTTTTGAATCTATTATAAATTTTTTAAATTAAATAAAATATTTTTTACTCTTCGGAATGAACTAAATTCAACTGATCATTTTCCAGCTAGATCAATGCTAACGGCTGTTCGAAGCGACGTTGTCAGATCTACATTATGAAAAACAATACTTGAGTCAAAAGTATTTTATTGTTTATTTATATTAATTAAATTAATGAATTAATCAATTCGAAAATAATGACAAGTACAGTCTAAATTTAAATAGTGAATATATATAATTACATTTTCAATGTTTGAGAAAAAAAAATTTAGATTTTATTGTGATTTACGGGGTACTATTCGAATAACCATAAAAGCTTGAAATTTAAATAAAAATAAATAGAAAACAATGCGGAATTTGAAAAAACGATACTGACAATAATTTGTAGAGAGTAAAATTATCAACAAAAAAGATCCTACAACATTTTGTGATAAGTCTGATAGTTTCACCGGAAAAGTAGAAAGATCTCCAACTTTACTTCGTGTTCCAATAACTTTTAAACAGATAGATTTATCGAAAAATTATAAGAGACCTTTTTGTAGAGCGTTCAATTTTCTACAAACATTTATAGTATTCCATTCGATCTATTGATTTTTTAAAGAGTTAACAATACTTAAAGCTAAAAAAAAATTTTTTCCAGTGTTATAAATGGGAAAATCAAATTCTTCGATGAGCTAGGTCTGTAGTCGACATAGAATTTTTTTTCTTGCGCAAAAAATTTTTTTTGTGTTGAACTATGATTTTTTCCACATGCACTTAAAAACAAATATTGCTCCGAAATGACATACTCTAATGATTAGTATAACATACAATGAGCGTTTAGTAAAGTCTTGAGCAGACAGAGCAAGCGAAATAAAAGATTTCAAAATAATGTGTATGTCTATATCTTTGTCTATTTGAAAGTGCTTTTATTCTGGTAAGACAATTTAATTTATTTTCAAATTTCTTTTTTTAATCTGGGTTGTTTGTCATATTATTCAAAATCCGTAATTTTTTTTGTCGAATCTCCAAAAGCTATATTTTCAATAAAAGCATTATTTTCCATCAACAATTCTTCCGATAAGAAGAGAAAAGATAAAAAAATATATACGGATATATTCTAGGCTGTAATTGTGTGTTTTGTTTGTCTTCTGTGAGAATTCGAACTTTTTAAATTAAATAAATAGTGTATAACTTGAAGTTTACTGTTGTGGCGTTGCCAAACTTTTTTATTTTCCTTTTAAATTTTTTTTTCAAATCCTAAAGCATGTCTTTGATTGGTCAATTTAGATTTTAAATAACTTACAAACTATTGAAAATTTTGAAAAATTGCTAAGGAACTTTATGCTTAGAATGGTTCCCTCTATTCAAATTTTCCTTCTGTAAAGGTTATTCTGAATCACCCTGTATATTAGACTGGGCAAAAAAATCGACTATTTTTTTGTTTTTTCGATACCGTGAAAATATTATTTCTGATGACCAGAAAAAATTATTGTGCAAGTTGAAGCTCTTGCTATTCATATTAAGAGATATCGTTACGACTACCGGTATTTTGACAGAAATTTTATTTTTTACCTAAAACTCGTAAATGATCTACCTAAAAAACTTGAGCATTGTATATTTTTAAAGACAAGTATATTCTCTACGAAAAATCTCTCTTCGTAAATTGACGTAAAACGAACCGTTTTCTTGTAACCAAGCCTTAAACATTTGTAAACGTGCGTTTTGATTTTACGATTTGAAAATCGAGCGCAAAGTCTAACTGATTCTACGGCCATCTATTAGAATAATTTGTATATTAATTAACACTTCCTTACTCACTTGGGGGCCATGTTAGAGGCCACCTAGATCGAATTCGAACTTAGACGACAGTGAGGTAGTTCCACCCCTCCAAAATTAAGATATAAAAGGGCCAGCAAACACCTGCTCGAGGACTTAGGCCCTGGCCATCAGCTAGAGTGGACTGAGGACGCTTAGCGAGGTCCCACTCTAGCACCAGGACTCATAACAATTTATTTGAGTCGGCCTAACGATATCTAGTCATTTAGTCCAACATTCAAGTCCAAGCTATCGACTGGACATTCAAGTGCAGGCAATCGATTCAAGTGCAGGCGATCAATTCAAGCGACACTCAAGTTCAAGTGTTCGGCTAGATAGTCACGCTGAAGTCAATCTATTGATTCCATAAAATTATTAAATTCGTCCTAGTGATTAATTTTGATACAAGTGGTTTACGAAAACCAAAATTCGTTAAGTTTTTTTGTGAAGTGATTTGCCACAGTGTCAAGCACCAAGTCCATCAACAGCCCAGGAACTGGAAAGGAAGTCACACTAGAATTCGCCATGCAGCGACGCCCGATTCCTGCAGTACGCCCTACTCAATAAAATCCAGATAAGATTTATAATAAATTTATTACTATTTATCTCTCTTCAACGCGATCTAGCGTAAATAATTATTAGATTTTATATTTTCCCGTGTTAAGCTTGGTGCGTTAAATAAATTTATTTCATTGTCGCTGAACACTTATTTGTTTCTAAAGGAATTAAATTAATAAGCAAAGGAAAATTTTGTATACATTGGGAATTTGGTTAAATAAAATTTGTTATATAATAATTGAATTAAGCCTAAAAATTACTTTCATCACCAGTGTCTTTAGAATAAGTTAAATTTCAGCCGCGTGTCCGGTCAAGACGAGTCGACCCATCTCTGAGATCTATTTCCCGCATTTCAGAACCAGCGGTATAATAATTATAATTTATATTTATAATTAATAATCAATTATTTAATCGAGAAATTATTTAACTGTGGTTCGTGGCTACTGGACACGAAGTAGCCAGGGCCCACCGTTATACATTGAATTGATTTTTTAATTCTTTGTTTGTATTTTGGATTTTTGTAACTTATATTGGGTGAAGAGGAATTTAAATCTTCACCCAGGGTCAGAGTGGCTGCTGACGCACTTTCTTATCGTCAGTGCACTCTACATAAGACCTAGAGTAAATAATATATTTCTGTAATGAGTTTTTGAATATTTTCTAAATTGAAAAAAGATTTAGAAACAAATTATGGTGTTTGGACAAGTGAATAGTTAAACAAACAAGCAAAACGGTTTCCATTAAGATAATAAAACCATTTAAAAGAGAAAGCGACAAACAAATTATTATAGAATAAAATTTGAAATTTAAATAATAAATATTCAAATAAAAATTTTTGATGGAACCAAATTATGACAATCAATTAAATTGATTAAACATAAAAATAGTAAAAATATAGAATAATCATAGGCAATAAGATTAATTAATTAATCAATCAAGTTGAAATCAATTCACATCATGATATATTTTATAAAGTGGTGTAATTTATAAATGGTATTATTTTTAACATAATGTAGCTATAAAATTATATAATTTGTAAATGATATGGTTTATATGAGTTATAGAATGATATAGTTATCTAGGCGGATTTTACATGTACTCGCTCACTCGTGTCCTGACAAGCCTAGAGTAAAGTTCATCAGTAGTAAAAGAATAAGTGTCGAGCAATATTAAAACGTGAGTCAGAATAGCAGCCCAAGTAAAGTGCAATGAGTAAACCAACATACTACATAAGAAATCAGGTACGATTTCTAATCATATACCATTAAATACCATTTTCTTTTGAACATAAGCTAGAGTAGGCTGAGTAGCTACCTAATGATTTTTTTTTATAAATTTTTCTTCTATCGTAAATTAGAGTAGGCTAGCTAGCCACCTAATTATTTGTTTCTATAAATTTCGATTGTAAATTAGAGTCTGCTGAGTAGCCACCTAATATTATCTATAAATTGCTCGAAAAAAAGCCTTTCATTTACATTTAAGTCAGAACTGATTTCGAATGAATTAATAACACGGAATAGCGTTATTATACATTTGTCTCCGAAGTATCTTAAATAATTTCACCATACTGAGTAAATTATTTTAAATATCATCGTGCACTAGTTAAATTGAAATTAATGTAATCTACACTACTGGGAAAAATTAAAGGATTAAAAAAAAAATTGCAAATTTTTGGGTGATTTTCAACAGGCCGTAACTCCGAGAGAAATGGCCGTACAAGGATGAAAAAAAAGGGAATTGCTCAACTGGTAGATCACTCGGCGCGATACCGACATGGTCTGGGTTCGATTCCCAGTTCGGGCTATCTATATTTTTCTCAATTTATCTATAAATTGTCTCATTGAGAAGGTTTGCATGTTTTAGGTTTCTACTATATTAAATTGGTTAGCTACAATTGTAGCTTCAAGTGTCTACTTTTTGGATTAGAACTTCAACAATTTTTAGCGTCAGCGGTTTTTGAGTAATCTTAGAAAAACCAGCGACAAAAAAGTTTTAAAATTTTTGTTACTTTTTTTTTTGGTCTACGGGCATTTGACAGTTCAATATGCCCATAAAAACCCTACAAAGAGCCTGATTAATCCAACCAGCCGGTTTTTTTGCTTCATTCGATCGAAGTTTTGAAAAAATTAAAGGATCATGTTTTTTGCTCTGAAAAGCTCATAATCTTAAACAAAATGAAAAAAAAATTTCCGAGCTTCGTCCACATTTTCATTTCAAACAATGCTGAAATTTTCAAAAAATAAAAAACTTTAAAAAAAAAAAACAAAAATTTAAAAAAAAAAAAAATTTTTTTTTAAAATTTTTTTTTTAAACAACTTTAAGAAATTTAAGAGACCAACGCCCAACTATTTTTAATACGTTTCATTCGCTGCATTCCGTGGTCTCTTAAATTTCATAAAGTAATTAGTTAATAATTTTTGAGGTCTATAGGCTTCGGCTTGGGCAAAATCCCTCGAAATATAATTTTTGTCAATTTCTGACATGAAACGAGTTTTGGGTAAAAAATAATATTTCTTTCAAAAAACTAATAATCGTAACGATACACCTCTTAATATCAATATTAAGGGCTCAAACTTGCACAATTATTGTTTTGTTCATTAGGAATAATATTTTCACGGTATCGAGAAAAAAAAATAATGGATTTTTTTGGCCCAATCTAATATATATATTAGACTAATATATATATGGTGAATGTACCAGTGGTTAATCGATCAAGGGTTTTTAGCATTTCAATTTATCGTATATTAGTGACTACGGGTCAAAGAGGGTAATCCAAAAATCATATCATCTTCAAATAGTTAAGTTTTAGAAATGTAATGTTCTTTATTCAAATTATTATTGAAATAATATAAGAAATCACTTTGAAATGCAGGTGTAACAATCGGTACACTTGAATCACCACTCCACTATACTTAGATCTAAAAAATTTTTATTTAGAAATTTATTAAATTAAAATCAACCTCGGTAATTTAAAACACACCCAAAATAATAATATATTATCATGTATGAACAAATACATGTATGTGTGTGGGCATATTCACGCGTATATAGTCTTATATAGATGTGTTCATCTAGCTCATTTTGGGTTTGCTATGAATTCCCATCGAAAGAGTATGAGGAAACAAATGTTTAAGTTAAAAGAGTAAGATAGAAAGGAGAGTAAGAGTAAATAAATAAGAAAACTGAGTGTTTCTCTATGCATAGCAGCACCGCCATTGCCGGTTCCTTGCAATGAGCTTGCTGACTCAATGTTTTCCGGATATCTGCCCCAAGTCTCTTAGATTATTGTAAATGTCACGTAATTTCATCAAAATATGTCCTTGATCTAGTTCGACTTGAATTTCTACGACTATGACCAAAAAGTCCCACGATATCCCGCGTAACCTTTTGGTACCTTATTTCTATCACCAAAAAATTTTCCTCTCGATTTTTGTTCTTTTTTTTAATTATATTTTTCTAGAGTGTTTGATATGGAGACTTTGTCCCACGGCCCCCCACGAAACCTCTCTTTCTCTTTTTGACCATAAGGAATTTTCCACTATTGATTTCTGTTTTTAAAAATTATTTTTTTTTAAGAGCAACTTAAATATTGGTAATAAATGTCATCATACAGAGTGATCAAAAATTACATTCACAGCGAGAAAATTTAGATAGAGGGTCTCAATTTAAACTTGGTCTCAATTTCAGACTTTAATTTAATTTTATCTTTAGTTTTGAATTTTATCGTGCCGATATGTTTATTTTTGCCAAAGTAATGAAATTTTGAGAATTAAAAAAAAATCGGTGTGTCGGTTGACCCTGCGGGCCAGCCCCAAAACTTCCCGCTGTCTTCGACCTCAAAGAGCTCGAAAACATTAGTGTAGATATATTTTCGAGCTCTTCGAGCTCGAAAATGCTATCACATGCAATTGTTTTTTTATGATCTTTTCAACTCTAACAAGTTACCTGTTATGCTGAAGTTTGAAAATTTAAGAATCGAAAATCATCAATGAAGCGGTTTTTAAAATTTAGTTCCTGATTTTGTTCAGTAAAATAAGTGTATTGAGGCAGAAATCAATGTCGGGGATCAAAATCAAGAGTTAAATAAATTTTGACTCATGTAAGAAACAATAAAATATGAAATATCCGATAAAAATATTAAAAACTCCGTTTTATCGATTTTTTTGTTGATAATATGATTTAAACTAAAAACCAAGTTCGATGACATTATATGATCAAAAGAAACCATAAAAAAGATGAGTTGGTATGATATCAGGCACATTTTAGTACGTTATATTATGATTTATCCGGAAAAAATAAAATAAAATGTTATTTTTTTAACATTTCAACGCCGATATCTTTTGAACTAATCAATCGATTTTGAAAGTTGACGTAGCGATCGGCGCGTTTTATTGAGTTCTAGAGCTGATTAAAATTTGAAATCGATCGCTTCAGTCGTTTCGAAAATATTTAGAAAAAACCGTTTTTCACCATTTCTTTCTCCCGCGATAACTCTCGAACGAATTATCCGATTTTGATGTTTGAGGTGGCAATCGACGCGTTTTATTGAGTACTAGAGCTGATTAGATTTTGAATTCGATCGTATGAGTCGTTTTTGAGAAATCAATTAAAAACTAAAAAAAAAATTTTTTTTTTCGTAATTCGCAAATATTTTCGAGTCTGTTCGATCAAATAATCTGAAATTTTTAGGAAAGTTGAAGGCCAACAAGCTCTTTCGATTGCCACCTCAACCATCCAAATCGATTCATTAGTTCAAAAGTTACAAAGAGTTTACATACACACACACACACACACACACACACACACACACACACACACACACACACACACACACACACACACACACACACACACACACACACACACACACACACACACACACACACACACACACACACACACACACACACACACACACACACACACACACACACACACACACACACACACACACACACACACACACACATACACACACTCGGACATCATTCTGAAAATAGTTAGAATAGCTTCCTAGGACCTCAAAACGTCGACATCTGATGAAAACTCGATTTTCGAAAATCGGGGTGAAAACAATAACTTCCCGAAATTTTTGAAAATCGTCGATTTTCTTAGCGGGAAGTTAAAAATTTTTCCGAAAATTCATAACATTGTTTTTTTGATTGGGTAAGATAATTTTGAAAAATTGTAAAAAAATGCCTCTAGTGAAATAGAGAATAAAAAAAAATTATCCACGAAATCAGAAGGGCTTGGTTTCACAAGCGATTGATTTAGCGTGGAATGCTTAAAAAACATCATTGTGCTTTAATTGTCCGTGGTCCTGACTCTAATGATGGATCACGATTATTATTCACAATTCTCAGTAAGTAAATTTGAAAATTGTATGATAAGAGTACATTTGAGTTTGCGATTGCGTGTTTTGTTTTCGTTCTTCAAACTTTTGCAGAATTTGAACTTTTTGAAATTAAAAATTGATGTATGACTCGAAGTTAACAATTCCGTCTTTGCCAAACTTAATAGTTATTCTTTTTTACTTTTTTTTTTAAATTCAGTTCTCACATATGATTGGACAATTAAAATGTTGAGTAACTTAGAAACTATTCAAAATTTTCAAAAGTGGCAAAGGAACTTCATGCTTAGAATCACCCCCTCTATCTAAATTTTCTTACTGTAAATGTAATTCTGGATCACCCTATATATCTGCCAAAGAGACATTATTTTAAAGTGTCTCACGGTCTACCGCAGAATCATTTTATTATCTGTATCCGGTCGTTATTAAATTCCGTGACCCCTTGAACCTCATATTTCACTCTCAGCTGTCTAAAAATCAAATTTCGTCTATTTCATTCTTCTCTTTTTTTATTTCTGCCCATTTTAATGTCTCAAGGATGTGACATCATTCAATTTCACTTTTCTATTAAATCATTGTTTTATAAACCTTTAAAAATCAATTAGTCAGTCATTACCACTATAACCGAAACCCTTGTTGGATCTATCCACGAGTAAGACTCACTGAGTCAATTTCAAAGTTCGTTATCGTGACAGTCTACACCTAGGCAACTGGGGGTCCTAGATCGATAATCGCAATTCGATTCTTTTATTTTAAAATTAAATATCTACAAGGTCATTTCGAAAATTCATTTTTACGGAAAATAAATCTGAATTCGTCAATCCTGCGACTCGAATTTCATTCTTAAGCTCTTTTCCACGTCTAGGCATCGGAAATCCTAGGTTGAATACCTAGAGTAAAAATCATTTGAGCTCGCGACGAAGTGATCTATTGAATACGACTAATCCCTTTCACGTAATCTCCACCGCCTAGGCACTCGAGTCCTTGTTCAGAAATAGTCAATTTTATTAACAAATTTCAAATCAGCCGAAAGCAAAGCCGATTTATCGATCCAGCATTCAGTGTGTTGGTGTGAAAAGTTTCAACCTGTGAATTGCAAACAAAGACAATTCAATAATTGTCATAAAACATTGTTAGACTCCTGTATACACAAATTCCAACTCGTGAATTCGGAGTGAACGTGTATGCAAGTATATCAATCCTCCAGGGTAAATCCATTATTACAATATTTTTGTAAAATTTTACCTGACAATATACTACACATGTTTATTTTTACACATTCGTTTCTTTATTTACTGTCCTTTTTCTCTGGCATTCAAGTGTTGGTAATTGGAGTCATAGTAAACTTAAAGGAAAGAAAGAACACGGTTTTCTCGAGGGCCCATATTCACCGACCCAACATCCCTCTCGCTCAGAAATCCCTGACCTACCCTATTACCACGCAGGTCATTGAACTGGACGGTATATAGTACATCCACTCGGTACGAATAGACAAATAAGTTGCACAACAATACGAAATTATAAAATTCTTATGTTAGCGACGTGATCGCAAATCCTTGGTTGTATGACGGAATAAGGATTATTTCACACTATAATTTATAAATTAATAATCAGTGCCCAATTCCTCATACGTTCTCACACTAACCATGTGACCTTCAATGAAACTCCTTGGCTAAGTTATAGAACGAGGAAATTCGGCATTCTAATATTAAATAATAAATTAAAAATAAATCTTTCTTCCATCACCTTTATTCACTTCGATCGTGACACAGGTAAGTTAGAAACACCAGTAGTTGACCGGTTTGATCCAGTAATTGACCAAAACATCGATTATTTTTCCAACTGAATAGAGTTCTTTGTATGTTTAATCTATATTTTTTTTTGTATTTAGTTAATCTTTTAAGTTAAATTTATGTTATTAGTTAAAAAAGTTCGTTTAGTTTACAAGAAAACCAATAACATTAAATGCGAAACACATTACTACATTTAAGTTTGATTTATTAGTAACAATAGTACATTTTACAATCTAGCATTTATAATTTAAATATAAAATTATTTATGTGAATTCTTTATAGTTTGCAAAAATTGCACATCAATTGTTAATATAAGGTATTATTAATAAAATTCAATTATCAACCAATAAAAATATTAACATTGGAATGCAGTCATTTTGTCTTCGTGATTTTTACCAGCAGCCACCAGAAGTCGCGAGTTGAACCCTGGCTTAGGCTGGCCTCTCACAAATTTTATTTTACTGGGACAGAGCAATGGGCTAGGATTCTCGCAAAGCAACGACCCGCATTTATTAAAACACGGCAATATATGTTAAAAATTTACTAGCTTATTTCACGACTTTTAATTAACAGATTATTCTTACTGATGGTCGAATTATTATTTATAATGTAATTAATAATACTTTGGTTAAACTATTCAAGGATCTTATCACTAAACTAGGATATAAATAGGATGAATAATGATAAATAGGGTACAGAAATTATTTAGAAAAATACCGATTTAGTGCCAATTATATTATATAATAAGATTACATTATATAATAAGATTCAGTTATTCACAATCGACGTTTCTGCAAGATACAACATAAGAATCGTCCTGGTATAAATGCTGGAGGTTCAATACTTATCTACGTGGACAACGTAGTTACAGCACACTGAATTTATTATTTGACTCTGATATGATTTATAATAATTAATGACTAAAGAGTAAAATATAATAGCAAGGGAATTCCAGTAATGTATAGAATATCACAAATAGATTGCTCGAATTAATAACACTGCAAGTAAATTGGTGATATATTAACAGAATCGCAAGTAAATTACTAGTATATTACAATAACCTATGCGTCTTGTTCCTAATTGATCCAGGATCGAAGTGATTGACCGATAATTTTGGGCGTAGGACTAGCCTCGGGACTCTGTTCCCTCTGCACCCATACGGACATGCGTCGATGGGATAATTAGTCATGTGACCACAGCACTATGACTTATGTAGTTTCAGACGGCAACGAGACAGGGAAAAATGGGAACCGTAAGGCTGAGGACAACGAAGGCAATTTACATTGTCTCAAGGTTAAAAACTTATACAATCGGGTGGTCAACTATTGGTATCGTAGAAAATCGCGAGTTCCAATAGATGACCAAAGTCATTTATTTACGGTAGAATAATGTTTTGATTGTATCAGTGTCTGACCGGTGATTAAATTGGTCCTCATATGAATATTTTTGCAAGATCTCATTACAAGTTTGTTAAATAATTATTGGTAACTAGGACAGAACTTATTTTGATGAGATTAACCTAATAGAAATTTAGAAATTATTTTATAAATTAAAGAATGCACACACCTGTCAGATACTCTACTATAGCGAATCACCGATTTCAGTTAAGTCATGCTGTGAAAAATTTTCATGAATTATTTTTGACGTTATAAAAATTATATAATATTTAAAGCAGTTACTAATTATGATTATTGTAAGTTTAATAATTATTAAATATCAATTTGAAGGCCATAAGATATTCATTTGATGACGATTTTAGGACTTTTATACATAAGCGGTCATCTACTGGTGCCTGGTCAACTACTGGAGCATTTACCCTGTATATATGTGATAGAACCGTCTTTTGGGGACAAGATTGCGCCTACAATTCTTATCGGATCCTAATAAAAATTTTCACATTTATTCAATGTGTAATTATCACAGTTAAGTTCGAAGATGAGCTAAATCGGTTGATTAGTTTAGAAGTTATGGCTGTTTGAAATTTCCACTATTTTCCGAAAAATTCAGTTTTTATCGACTTTCAAGTTTACATAATTTTAAAACTAATACTCATAGTCAATTTCTGTAGCAATTACCTGAAAGCTTGTCTAATAAGCTTTACTTTATAATCTTAAACTTTATGTTTTGACTATTTCTTCCAATAATTTGTTAGCCTTAGAAGTTTTAATAGAAACAAAATATTCAGAAAATGTGATTTTCATACATCATAACCTATTTTTTTCCATTATCATCCAATTCCGTCAGTTGGATTTGATTGTTAATAAAATAACCTATAATTTTCACAGCTATTTTACATTTTAAAAGTGTATCTTTCATTACTTATTATATTTAAAATATACCTCTCTACGCCCTATGATTATGACTGGTCTTGTCATTGCGATAGCAGCCACAGTTCTCATCAGATCATAATGAAATTTTCTACACTTATTTTATGTGTAATTACCAGGGTTAAGTTCAAAGATGGGCTGAATCGTTCCAATAGTTTTAAAGGTATGAACGTTTGAAATTTTTCCGATTTTTCGTAAAAGTCAGTTTTTAATCACTGTAAAAGTTCATATAACTTTAAAACTAATATTCATCGACAATTTTCGTAAAGAATATCTCAAAGCTTCTCTAATAATCTTTAATTTATGACCTTAAGCTTTATGTTTTGACCATTTCTTCCAATAATCTGATAGCCTTGAAAATTTTAATGGAATCAAAAAATGTTGAAAATATGGTTTTCATTCGATATTACTTATGCATTTCCCATTATAATACAATTTTGTCACTTGTATTCTATTGTCAACAAAATAACCTTTAAATTTTGCAGCTATTTTATATTTTGAAAGAATTTTTTTTATTATTTGTGATGTTTTAATTGTACCAACTGTACGTCCTATAATCATAACTGGTTTTGCCATCGTAATAGCGATTACAATTATGATCTCATCCTAATTTAATTTTCTATGCTTTATTTATGTGAAAGTTAGTTTGGTACATTACCTATATAATGTTATGTCAAATCAACTATCTGAAGATCTCTATTGAAAATAATCGTTGTCCTTTTTACCCTCACCCTTAGAAAACGAGCCTAATATTTTATCATGACTAAACACTAACGTGAATCACGAAATATGTGTGTAAAAAACAAACCTTTTCTATCGATTAATTAAAAAATCGATCTCCTATTTTAGTCCTTTTGCCCCAATACAGTTCTGTCTCAACATTAAAAAAATTATGTCCAAGGCTGTTTTAGGTCTTTTCTGATGTATTTTTATACAAGAAATTCAAACCTGAAGTTCAATTTTTTTGGAGGATGATCAAATTTTTAGTTATTAACAACTTAAATGTTTAAAGGATGATATCTTGAACAATAATTTTTTTCGTGATTTTTTTTTATACTATCGTTTATACTATCGAATTCATTATATCGTTTATACTATCAAATTTTGAATAAAAACGGCTTAGTTATCTTATTTAATCGTAGATATTTTGGAGATATTTAAATTTGTTAATAAAAAAGTCATACGAGCGAGCAAAACATGTAAGATGCGCCCACAGCATCTCATGCTTACACACTTAACACACTCGCATATGCTATCCTCTATTACCGCACGAACATTAGATATCATCCTTTAAACATTTAAGTTGTTAATAACTAAAAATTTGACCATCCTCCAAAAAAATTGAACTTCAGGTTTGAATTTCTTGTATAAAAATACATAAGAATACATCTAAAACAACCTTTGACATAATTTTTTAATTTTGCATGCAGAACTCTATTAGGGCGGTAGGACTATTTTGGTTGCCGAATGGCCTTTTTTTTCTTTCCCTAATAATCTATGAAAAGAATTTCTTACTTGATATTTTATGTATAGATCTAAGAAGTTCAAGAATAGCATTCAATATTCACTTGATCAGCAGATAGAAGTATAAAATCACGATGAAAGAAAAAATTATTATAAAAAATAAATTTATGTACTAATTGTCTTTTGAAGTAACTTGTTCATCCTTATTATTTATTTTCTTGTTACCATTATTTTCTAGCTTTTTTATCCAACCCTATGTCTTTATTTATCCTTGTTCTGACAAACTAAGTGAGGTCTTTATTTCTGAGTTAACTAAGCGTTATTAAGCGTCAGTGACCGAGTCTGCTCAATTAAGCGTTAGAGCGTGAGCTAACGAACAACGATATAAGTGGTTTATGCACATACACCTCAAGCTCCTGACGTTCCATTGAAGCATATAAAGTGGGATCGCGGCTCAATGATTTTATATCGAGCCAATCGGCTGTAATCTTAGCACCATATTTGTATTGAAAATTAAAAAAAAAGTGTTGGTGCACAAAAAAATCCATAAATACGTGAAAGATTCCGAAGAGTACTATGAGTAGAGGCGTTAAACGTTTTTACTGAGCGACGAGGCATGGCATGGATTGATGTTGGCAGAACCGTATGGAGGCTACAAAAAATTCTAGGAAAAAAAATGTCTTTGAATGCGATTCAAATCTGATATAAGCAATATACAATTCGTGCGCTAAATTTAATAAGAAATTAAGAATGTTTTGTTTATTTATACACATGCGCACATACGCGAAGTCATTACCACTAGATTTTCGTACTCGAAAAAAAAAATTTAATAAATTTTATTTAATTAAAAAAAAAAAAAAATACGATCTGAAATGTCAGAAAACTCGAAATATTGAAAAATATAGAAAAATTTTATTAATTCTGTAGTAAAAACTACAATCTTTTAAATTATAAGAATAACTAAATTGCAAGTAAAATCTTTATAAGCTTCCAGTACAAACTGAAATATATTTGATAATCTTTGGTTTTCTAAATCGTTAAAATTTTAATAGAGATATAAAAAAATAATATGAAAATAATAAAAATGACATTGACGGTAAAAATTATTACTACATGAATTGAAAGATTTTTAATCCAAAAAGATCATTCATTCATCTGCAAGAATTAAATTTTAATCAGTTGATTAATTATTACAATTCTGCAACACGAAACATACTATCCTTAAAGAAAACTTCTTTATTATTTGCAGTAAAATTTATATCGACTAATGTTATTTTTACTATCTCAGATTGTAAAAATTTCTGAAGTAAAATAAAATATTACAATAGTTTTGCAAGTCAAACTCATAGTAAATTTTTGTAAAACTTACATAGCTAATTGAGTAAATCGGTTTTTCTTTTAGTAAGAGTGAATTATGGTTTGTTAGGTTTTTATTGTTATAAATAATATATTCTGAAGGCATTTGATTGCAACACAAGTTTCAAAAAATTTGTCTTGATTATTATTCCATGAAACAAAATGAAACTTGTAGATGATAAAAATACAAAAGTTACTCACTTTTTTAGCTACGTAAGTTTTACAATGATTTACAGCAATTTTCGCTCACATATTACAAATTTCTATTTATTATAAATTACTTATACAATAAGTCCAATAGACATGCATTCGCTAGAAGAATATCAAACATTTACAAAATCGAAAGTTATAGTTTATATATAATACCTATAGTACTATACTAAATGAAATCGTTTTATTGTAGATGAAGATGATACAGATTATATTTATTTTAAATTTTAACTAAGCATAAATACTAAGTTCGAAAATATCTTACACTTTTAGCTTAACAATGTTAAAATAGTTTTCATAATAACTAGTAAATTTTTTATTGGCGAGATCATTAGATCATTATAATGTTCCAAGAGAACAATTCAAAGTGTGTATCATAGTTTCCGATTTTAAATGCTTGATAATGATCCTCAAACTCACTACAAATTTTATTAACGACAACAAACAATTTTTTAGAATTATTTAAAATAATATGATGCGTTAAATGAAAGCTCGGTTTACCATTGTCTTTAAGAATAACAATTTAAGTATCATTCCAGGTTTTAAATCATGACCATTAAAAGTTATATTTTTGGTCAGAAAAACATCTTTATTCATACATTGTGGTAGAATATTTTGGAATGATTCATAATTTTTTAAGTCGATAATACTAACTTGTTTTATCGATCTACCGTTAAATTTATCACATTGCTTTTTATGAATAAAAGTGTAATTCAGTTTTAACTGTTCTTTTAAAGCAGTGTACAATATATTTATACGACTTCTCCCGTTCTTATACATAGTTGGTGCTCATGTTTGACATTTATACTACCGGCATGGTACAGTGGACGTAATAATTCCATTACCCTAGAGTAATGCACTAAGAAATGATGTTTCAGCTTGAAACATTTCGAAAATGAGGTTTGTAATAATGTCAGGTAATCAGTAATTAAGTAACTTAAAAATCAGAGCACTTAAATTGGCAATGTTTTGCGGTCAGACAAAATACTATTTGTTGTAGAAGTAAGATCAATTGCCAATGCTCACTATCAAAGGGTATTAAGTGACCAATTATCATTGGTAGATTTTGAATAAGAGACATCATTTCCCGATCAGACATAAAATAATAAGTATTTTTTAAAATTTGTTCTGATAAGTTTAGCGGTTTATTTTGATCATCACTACAACTAAAGTAAAACCCTTCTAAATGAAAATTGAATTCACGTAATGTAAAATAAAGATTCTTTTTTAAGATGAAATAATTTAAAACTTTACCAATGTCACAAGGACCTATGCCTTCAAGTATGCTATGCACATAATCTACAGCAACATTTTCCGTGAAGTGAAAATCTGATAAATCATTAAAAAGACAAGATTTATTTATGCCAGTGGCTCTAGGGTTAATTAAAATTAAATCTTTTTTATATGATTCTTTAATGCGAAGAACACAATTATCTTCATCAAAAACATCATTTTTTTTTTTTTTGGTATAGCAAAAACGACAAAAAATTTTTGCATTGAAACTTTCAATTAAAGCGAACATTTGATGAAGACCTAAGTTGTCACCAACTATATTTATTAATTCAGAGAAAATTGTTTTTACTGTTTCATTAACATTAATATTTATTCCTCCAGTTTCCAAATTTTTCAGTTGCTGTGTAGCTGGTTCGAAATCTTTAGGATTATTTTGGTCACGAGAATTAAATAGACCAAACAAGAAAATATTATCTAATTTTGACTGATATTCTAAAGGAAGACGCGGTTTTCTTTACATAGAGCTTACCACATTTTTTTCTACCTTTATGAAATCCCGAAGGATTATTAGTTTCATACTCGTCGAAAAATATCGTTAAAGGTAGAACTAATTTAGCCTGGCAATCTTTAATTCTTTGCTTCCATAAGTCCCCTTGTACGGTAGTATATAAAGTGTATGGTGGTCTATACAACATTTGTGAACATTCAATCATTTTGTTATAAATATTTAGTAAACTAAAGAACTTTTAAAATACTGTAGCTAAAGGAATACATTTTATTGTGACTGGAATTGTTTTCAAGATATTTATATTGTTTTCTTTCTTATAGTTATATTCATAGTTAATACGACGAATAGGTAAAATAAGTGCTATTTTTGCTAAAATATCTAAATCTGTTGTACTCAGTTTTCAAATTGCTAAAAGGGTTTTGAAGTTTATAACATAAACCGTTTTTATTTTCACGACGGAGACGTGAAACAAACCCGGAGTCGTATGTGGTCACCCAAGTGTATAAAAAAATTATAAATAACGATAATAATTATAACTAAAAATAATAAATAATTATAAATAAATTAAAGGTGGGCCTGGACCAGCTCCTCAGGCTGGCTTAGTGCACGAGGGCGCCAGCCCGTTTTGACAAAACGGACAAAACCAATAACAATCAGGGGAGAGATCACGGGACAAAATTTTGAGCGAGAATGTATGCACAAAGCGGAATGACAACCAAACAAATATATAATGAATAAAAATAATAATAAGGAATAATTACTATTAAATATATCCAGGAAACAAACAAATAAGTACTGGCTATCACTGGGTTCCTTTTACGAAATTATTCAATTCAAAATATATTTAAATAAACTCAACAAATGGTTGCAATAATAATCAATTCAATTTAAATAATATTATTAAATTATCCACTAGAAACCAAATTACAAATTACAAATTTTTATCCAATATAATTAATATAAATTGTAAACAAATAAAATAATACTAATCTTTGTCTTTAATTTATATTATTTACTCTGGGGAGAGAAAGACGCGGGTACTCAATATATATTTGGCAACACTGAGTTGCATACCATTAAATTATAAAATAAATTTTACCTAGAGAAATAATATTTTAAGTACTGTTGTAAGACAAGGAGCTACATACGCTATCCTTGTCTAATCTTCTAAGGAATTTACTCGACGCGTCAGTACATATGCATCCAAATGCCGTGATGGACGCCGAATATATTCAACTTATTATAACAATAACTCAGGTTCCTATATTTATGAAACAAATACCGCGATCAACTCTACTGAAGGACCAGCGATAGTTGATGCAACAAATGATGATACAATTGACTTACCGGCGTTGATAATAATTTACTTCTGGAACTATTTAACCATAAACAATACTCAAACTATACTTTTGTCTTAATATAATAAGATACTAATTATTCAAATTAAACAAACTCTAACTCTGTACTTATTTCATTAAGGCTACTGGGCCAGAACAATTTACTCAAAAATAATCACGGACAACGACACGTCCTATCTTTACAAAATCCCGGTCCTCTCTGATTATTTTTCGTTGATTTTTCCGAGGGAGGGGTATCACTCCCGTGTTATCCCCTCTCATGACCTCGGACCCGAAATTTTCAATTAAAATAAAATGTTTAAAATCATTAAACGACCTGAGTTATATTATAATAATAAATTAAATAATATTTCCTATTTATCAACATAAACATAATAATTATTAATCCTTTAAACGATAACATAATAATTATTTCAGTGCACCATGTGGCTGGAGAAAAATATTCAATTTTATCCCCACTATATCGACTTACTCTCACTTCGGTCGATATTTTTATGTACACTCTACTCACACACGTGTTACTGACTGAAATGAAAATATCGATTAAGTACATAAATTTAAAATAATTATCAAAACATTTATATAAACATAATAAACAATAATATCTATAGATTTATAATTAAATCATACTAAAATAATCTATCAAAATAATATAAATATCTAAATAATTATAAATTATAATAAATAAATGCGCTTGGTTTGAGCTAGGAGGTGTTGTTAAATTCACGGCGAGATGGAAAAGCGCGCGCAGCGATTTACGTATGAATCGCTACGTGACAAGTTTATTCAACATCTCATTTTTTTTTTTCGATTTTTAATTGAATTTCACCTAGTAATGATATTCGGGCCAAGACCAGATGGCATAACATATCGATCGCTCTACAAGATAGAATTCTTTGGATGTCTTCTATAATCATTTTTACCCGTTTTCGCAGCAAATCTGTGATATTGTACCATTTTGCGATCAAAATTGTAAATAATGAGTCTAGAATATCTCCAAAATTTTGTTTAGAATCGGTTGTACAGTTATGAAATTCAATAGATGTTCATCATCACTACGTTCATTCTCTAAATCACAAAATAAAGTGAGATTTACAGAAGGAGCCTGAGGTGATGAATGATCACCTTGAAAATCAAACTCAGTAGAAATATTATGAAATGAAGCATCTTCATTATCATTTAGTGTTGTACATTCTTTCATCAATTGTAAATGTACTTCGTCAGAGGAATTGCAAAATGTACTCGTATTGTTATTTATAATATCATTTCGAGTAGTGAGAGTAGGTTGGAAGCTATGTTCATAAGTGCGATATTTCCAAAAACAATAGTATCGAAAGAAACTTCACTGGCAATTCGTTTCAGAATATTAAAAGATAAGCATGAATTGCATGCAAAACAATGGAACATAGGAATATAGTTATAATTACAATAATATTAATTGATATTTTTCTTATAATATAAAGGTCAGAGATATTACTTAACGATATCATACAAAAAATAATAAATAATAGTGGTAATTAAATAATAAGTTAAATAATTATGCTCAGTAAAATTAAAAACAAAACTTCGATCATCAATAACATTATCGATTAATGTTCTAAGTGTCTGAACGATTTGTTCTTCAGTTGAAATCCAGCTTCTTCAATAAATAACCAAGAATTTTTGGCTGCTGGAAGATATTTGCAATTAACCGCGTAGCGAATTTTTACCATTGCACCCACAGCTTTTATTGGTGTTCCCAAACGATATCGAGTGTCATCAATAACGATGTAAGCTTTTTTTTGTATTTTCTAAAGCTCCAACAAAAATAGGTAACGGTTGAAATGGTAATCTTTGTTCAGTATATGCTTGCTCTCTGCGCTCTAAGATGACGTCCAAATTGGCAACATTCTATAAGACCTAAAAACATATATAAATATATTTATTGCTGTAATTTCATGTATTTAAAAACAATAAAAATATACAGGCACCAGTCGGAAAAAATTGTCTCTGCTCTCCTGTTTAGAAGCTCGACGATTGGTTGTATTTCTGGGTCTTTTTTCACCCTTAAATCGTCTTCTTTGCTCTACAGGAATTTCAATAAAAGCAGTGTATATCAAAAATGGTAACAGACAAAACACAATTACGTCTTTGGAGGCTAAAAAATTGATTCAACCGATTAATTTCCAATTAAAACTCATCGAAAAATGAAGTGTTAATTAATTATTCATACCAATGTTATCTAATTTTGAAGAACCAACTAAAGCTTGGTCCTGAGAAATTGTAAGAGTCTTGCTATTGGTTATGAGAGTAATAAGTTTAATTTTTATTTGAGGCCAATTTTTTAAAACGGTATCATCATAGTTTGGAAACAACAAACTAAATTTATGGGAAAGCTGTAATAAAACTATTATATATTTTTATATTTTATAAAAATATTAAATAATATTAATGTTGATAAAAAATAAAATATTCTTACCAATTCATATCCCTCATCACATCCTAAAGCAGAAAATTGTTTGACATAATCATATACTGAGATATGATTTTTACGAAGTAGTTTTTGATGTAATGAAAAAGTTTTTGACCAGCAACTTTTTAAAGTACTTGCTGGTTCAGAATTACTTTGAGACCACTCTTGTTTTTCTGTACTTTCTAAAAATGTGACGTGAAACAGAAAAGTTATGGCTATAGCGATATGTTAACCCAAATTGATACAATAAAAAAAATCTAGTGTATCGAAACAATGTAAATCGTAATAAAATAGTTTTCTAAAAAGTTTTTCATTGATTTAGATATCATAAAATTTACCGTTACTGATGCTAGATTTCACTTCATTGGCTACCTCCAAGATACCTGTAGCTATTAAGCGTCGTCGGCAATCTATCCAAGTCCCGTCTTTTCGAAGTTTTTTTTTTTCAGTAATTTGAAGAGCTGTATAATGTTACGTCTAACATGCAATCAAGACAAATATCATGTACAGTTTCTTGTTTCGAGTCAAGACACTTAAGTCTTTACTCGGGCGACGGAGACCTCGTCGTTACGGTAATGAGTATGAGGAATAAGATCAATATATAACAAGGGTACTGTTACCTTGGTCGTCCTTAAATTACCTTCTTAAGGGCGCCACTGGAAGGATTAAACGGTCTTCCAGAACCGGTTCTTTATACTCAGGGTCGGTGTAAAATTCAATTGTAAGAGTGTGGAGAGGGAGGATAATTTTATAAATAACTTAGAATACTTCATTATGACAATATTCACTTTTATTTATTTCACAAACTTGTAAATAAAGCCTTATAATTTTCTTAACCTTATAAACCTTTGATCTTTATACCTTATACCTTATAACTTTATACCTTATAACTATTAGATCTTATAACTTTTTATACCTTTTTGACCTTGGAACCTTTAGACCTCACAACAATAGACCATATAATATTCACCAATTACCTTTGGCGACTTAAAACTAAATAGCCACTACCTTGGCATCGCCTACACACACTCACTCGATTAAAATTATTGTCAATTACCTTTGGACTTACAAATTTAGAATCGGTTACCTCCCAAATTAATTGTTTCTTACAATATTAATTTTAAAATCTTTTCCTACACACACACGTGCACTCGAGTCCCCTGGACTTCTATTCACACCCACTGATTTTAAAATGGCTGTTCCCGCCACGCACCTTAATAAATTAATCAATTAATTTTTGAAGAATAATTATTATTAGTAATGAATTAATTTTAATTTAACTCCTTTCCGGCAACTAACATTAATTCTTTAATATAATACTGATCCGAATTCACGAGACTTAATATTTTAAGTTTTGGTCAGTAAAATCTCATCTCCGTTTTCTTTACCCGATACTCGCCTCACTCGAGTTCCGCCATCTTTTCTCGCGACCACTCGACTTCTTACTTTACAATCTTTATTTTTACTGAGTATAATTTTATTTTATTCTCGAAATGTTTTCAATTAATTTTAATTATAAATTATTAATTTTGTTAATTTAATTATTTCAATTAATACTTAATTTATCACAACGCGGACTAGAACATGAAAATTTCTGGCTTGCGTCATTCACAATCGGCCTAGAAATTTCTACGACGCATTTAATTCCGGCAATGGCCTGGAATAAGACGACGCCCTGGACCCGGCAATTGGGCCTGGATCCGGTTAGACATTCGTCTGGCTTAATTTTTATTTTAATAATTTTATGACTAATTAATTAACTAATGGCCTAGACGCGGATTACCCCGACGAACGACTAAGTATTTATTAAATTAAATTAATATTCTGGCTTCGGCCTAGAATAATTAATTTAATTATTACCTGATTTATTTCCTGGTGCGTTCTTCTTTGCTTCACCGTCTCCTCAGGTTCCTTGTCTCGTCTCGTCTTATGCTTCTGTTCTCGTACCCTCTCGTTTACCTCGTATCTCTCGTTCACCTGCTTTTCCAATTAATTAATAAAATGTGATCGAAGATACCGGCCAATGGCCTGGTATGTATAATAGTCAATAGAAATATCGCTTGGTTCCACAAGGAGAATCCAAATCTACAAATTATCAATTACCTGTATTGCTGGAAAGCGTCTTACTTAATCTTCGAGCGTCTCGTCTGGTTGTGTCTCAGCCTGGGTTCTCTTTGCACTTATAATTGTGCACTCACTCGACCGAATTCGGCAACTTACGGAAACTTAGATACCCCTACTTATTACTAAGTGGGACTGACAGACAAGCCCCTACGATTTCCGATCGGGACGACAGTCGCACTCTACCCCGGATAATCCTGGGGCAGTAATAGATTATGTCGACCGTGCGCATGATAGAAAATCATGGCAACTGAGCGCGGAAAATTCAAAATTCCCTGTTACACTCCCCCCTGCCAGACTGTCGCCAGGTCGGAAATTGTAGGTTGACAATTGAAAGAAAAATATAAATATAAAGATAAATAAATAAATAAAAGATATATATATATATATATATATATATATATATATATATATATATATATATATATATATATAGACAAATCGCTTTTTCTCTTGTATATATAAGATATTTATCTTTTTCTCTTATATATATATTTCTCTTTATCTTTTATTTACATTCCTTCGATTGCTGGCAAAAACGGGTTTATATGCGAAGCCTAAGGAAAATTATTGTTACGACCAGGGTAGAGAACACAAAAATTAAAAGAATAAATTTATATACTGAAATACTACCGTACCCTGGTAAGACAAAAATCTCTAAACATAAGAAGAGGTTTTCTCGCTATAGAAGCTCTCCTCCAAGTCGGAGCGAAGAATACACGTGGTAGTGGGAACTAGAGCGGTGAGAACTGTGCGTGTCTCCTCGTAACCGAGTTAAAATTTCATTATTAAAGCAAACATAGTGATTTCATTATTATTAGGGTAATAAAATATTCAAACAGCTACAGGTAACTTGGAGGTAGCTAATAAAGTGAAATCTAGTATCAGTAACGGTAAATTTTATGATATCTAAATCAATGAAAAACTTTTTGGGAAACTATTTTATTACGATTTACATTGTTTCGATACACTAGATTTTTTTTATTGTATCAATTTGGGTTAAAATATCGCTATAGTCATAACTTTTCTGTTTCACGTCACATTTTTAGAAAGTACAGAAAAACTAGAGTGGTCTCAAAGTAATTTTAAACCAGCAAGTACTTTAAAAAGTTACTGGTCAAAAACTTTTTCATTACGTCAAAAACTACTTCGTAAAAATCATATCTCAGTATATGATTATGTCAAACAATTTTCTGCTTTAGGATGTGATAAGGGATATGAATTGGTAAGAATATTTTATATTTTATCAACATTAATATTATTTAATATTTTTATAAAATATAAAAATATATAATAGTTTTATTACAGCTTTCCCATAACTTTAGGTTGTTGTTTCCAAATTATGATGATACTGTTTTGAAAAATTAGCCTCAAATAAAAATTAAACTTATTACTCTCATAACCAATAGCAAGACTATTACAATTTCTCAGGACCAAGCTTTAGTTGGTTCTTCAAAATTAGATAACAGTGGTATGAATAATTAATTAACACTTTATTTTTCGATGAGTTTTAATTGGAAATTAATCGGTTATATATATAATCGAGTTATATATATATATATATATATATATATATATATATATATATATATATATATATATATATATATTTACACAAATCGCTTTTTCTTTTTGCGATTTTAACCAACAGCCACCAGAATTCGCGGGTTGAACCCTGACTTAGGTTGGCCTCTAACGAAATTTATGTTTATGTGGACAGAGCCATGGACTGAGGTTCTTGCAAAGCAAAGACCCGCACTTATTCAAACTCAGCAACGTACATTGAAACTCATTAATCTACCTCACGGCTTATTACTTATCAATAAATTTCTTATTGTTGATGAACTTATCAACTATTACTTAAATAATAATGCTCTTTTATAAACTATTTAATCATTCTTACCAGTAACATAGGATAATAAATAAGATTAATAGTAATAAATAGAGTATAAAAAATTGTTCAGAAAATACAAGTTTATTGCGAATTATAATGAACTTCAGATACTTACAATAAACCCTTCCGCAAATAACAATATCAAGAATGTCCTGGTATACGTTGAATCAACAATATTCCTCCACGTGGAATAGCGCAGTTGTTATACTGAATTTATTATTTAATTTCATAATATTCTAAGGCGCGAATAGATAGTCGGTAACGTACAGTAATGTTTTCACTTTACTTAAACTTGATGTGTAATAATTAATACAAAATAATAAAATAATATCGCAAGTATAATTGCCTGATAATTAATAGAAAATATCGCAATTCAATTAAAATAGAATACTAATGGCAATTCGATAATAAAGGAAAAATACGTCGAAACGCTCATTGATCCAGGATCGAAGTGATTGACCGATAATTGAAGGCTTGGGACTCGCCTCTGAAACGTGTCCCCACGTCACCTTTACTGACATGCGTCAACGTGAAAACTTGTCATGTGACCACGACACTAGGACGTACAAATTCAGATAGAAACGAGACAGCGAAAAATGAGAACCGCAAGACAAAGGACGACGAAGACAATTCACATTGTCTCAATATATGTATATATATATATATATATATATATATATATATATATATATATATATATATATATATTGTAGTATTCCGAACTTATAAATTAATATCACTTATACTACAATGATAGCACACTTAAATTACAATTAATAATAACACAGTTAACAGCAGTAAAAGAAAGGCTAAGAGAGATATAGTTTATTGAATACATATGTATGTTGTTATGATGTCAATATAAGACTGTCTGACTTGTTACGAATAGATAAATATAAATCATAACTGTTATTTACCTATTTGTTTATTTATCTATCATAATTCTCTACCAATCCCATGAGAAATCTTTGAGCTTGATATTTAATTTTTTATTCTTAAAAATCTATGTATTTAGTTGCACCATTTTTGATAATTTTAATCAATTGATAAATCTCAAATTTTTGATGAATTGTGTAAATTTCCATCAATACATATTTTGTTACGTACTTTTGTATATTTTCGTTTCTAATTCCGTTTACTCAAAGCTAGTTTTTCATTCGAGATTTTAACGATATTTAAATCGTGAATCAAGAATCTCGGATTGAAAAACTGACCTTCAAACATTGGCTTCAGCCTTAGTAGAAATGAACAAGGACGCCTTCATTTTCAACTAAGCGTGACCTACCGAAATGTCAGGGTAGTACGGAAAATTTTCGGAAAATCTACCTTCTATTCTGGCTGCCAGGTGGCGTTTTTTTCAATCACAGCTTATAATACTCTGGTAATAAAAACTGTACTAAGGAGTGGAATGAAATATAAAGGAGAAGTGAAAGAAGAAACGAATATGAATGTCATAATTAGGGCCGATAAGTTTGCCCTGCTAAAAGATGCGCGAAATTTGCGAAACTCTGATTAGCTGTTCGTTTTTTTTATATTTAATTCTACAAGCGAATATCATCTGTCACAGCTGAATTCAATACGATCGAACTGTCGAAGTATATAACCTTGTGTTCGAATTTCTTTGTAGAACCAGCGGTAACCTCGGAGTTAAAAAAATTTTAAGGAAAACGCTAAAACCATCATAACAATATTGATGAAAAAAAAATGTAGAAAATTAGATGAGATTTAGGGAGCTACAGCATAAATTTAAAAAAAAAAACTGTGTTAGAAAAAGAAAATTAATGAAATTATAAAATTGTAAATTACAGTTAAGCGACATGACAATTTCAGCAAAATTCAGTCTATTTTCGACAAGGATATAATATCATTGCATTTTAAAGGAGCACTGGCATGGATTATACTAAAAAAAAAATTTACTAACAAAACGCTTGATCTGTTTTTCCGCTCTGAGTTCTTGTTAAAAAGTTACAAGACTTTTTTAGCGAGCGTATAAAATATTAAAAAAAAATCCAAAGTATTTTTTTCAAATCGATGAAATAATTCTTTACAGTGGTATCAAAAGCATGAGTCTTAGAGGAAATAAAATTTCCTACAAAAAAGCATTCATGGGTTTTTCTGCTCTGAGTCCTTGTTGCAGCCATGTGTCTTAAAAGTGTCGGTCATGTCTGTCACGAGTGTCTCGCAAGTGTCAGATATGTGTCTCGCAAGTGTCTTAGAAGTGTCGGACATATGTCTCACAAGTGTCGAAAGTGTGTCTCGTAAGTGTCCGACGTGTCTTAGCCATGTGTCTTTCAAGTGTCAGACTTGTATCTTACAAGGGTCGGCCATGTGTCTCGCAAGTGTTGGCTATGTGTCACACAAGTGTTGGACATGTGTCTTACAAATGTTGGCCATCTGTATCACGAGTGTATCGCAAGTGTCGGACTTGTGTCTAACAAGTGTTGGGCATATGTCTCACACGTGTCGGACATGTGGCTTACGAGTGTTGGACGTATGTCTCACAAGTATCGGACATGTGCCTTGCAAGTGTCTTGCAAGTGTCGGCCACGTGTCTTACCTATGTCAGACATGTATCTCACAAGTGTCGGCTATGTGTCTCGCAAGTGTCGGACATATGTCTCGCAAGTGTCAGCCATGTGTTTCACAAGTGTCGGACTAAGTGTCTCACAAGTGTCGGACAAAGTGTCTCACAAGTGTCGGATATGTGTCTCACAAGTGTCGGACATAAGTCTCACAAATATTGGCAATGTGTCTCACGAGTGTCAGATTGGGTCTCGCAAGTGTCGGACATATGTCTCACGAGTATCCGGCAAGTATCAGACATGTGTCTCGCAAGTGTCAGATTTGTGTCTTACAAGTGTCGTACATGTGTCTCACAAATATCGGCCATGTGTCTCGCGAGTGTCTCGCAAGCGTCGGCTATGTGTCTCATAAATGTATTAGAAGTTTTGGACATAGATCTTACAAGTGTTGGACATGTGTCTTACAAGTATCGGACATGTGTCTCACGAATGTATTGCAAGTGTCAGACATGTGTCTCGCAAGTATCAGACTTTTTTCTAACAAGTGTCGGACATGTGTTTTACATGTGTCCAATTTTATATAGTGGAAACCTAAAACATGCAAACCTTCTTAATAAGACAATTTATAGAGAATTTGAAAAAAATATAGATATCCTGAACTCGGAATCGAACCCAGACCATGTTGGTATCGCGCCGAGTGCTCTACCAGTTGAGCTCTCCGATACTATACTATATTCCGTTCTATTTGATCTATAACTTATTGAGCTACACCGCCCATCGTACAGTAATATGTTACGTATGTTATAAATTATAACGAAATAAATTTTTGGGGTGGGTACTTTGTACCCACTGTGCTTGTCAGGGGTTAAATTAATCAACGTCGTTAAAATTCAAGTTTCAGAAGTCACAAATTTGACATGAATCATTTTTAAGTTACTTATGTACTGAATATTGCAATTAGATTTAACTATTTACTTGATAATACAATTTTTTTAAACGAAAGAAATTTTTTTTTTATTGAAATATTTTTTTTTTTATTTTTATTTTTTTAAAATAATTCTGTCATAATAACATTTAATCTTGAGGATATTTTGTCATGGGATATTTTGTCGCCGAATAATTCTGTCGCGAGGATATTTTGACGCGGAGATATTTTGTCGTCGGATGTTTTGTCGCGAAGATTAATGCGTGTCACCTCATGAAAACATAAAGATTAAGGTAAAAAATTAAAGATTATTAAACAAGCTTCAAGGTACTTTTTACAGAAATTTTTTATAACTTTTATTTTTAAAGTTTGTGACGTTACATTGCCGAGGAGATGGAGTAGAAGGGGAGTAAGCGTGAGTCTGTGTGTTAGAAAGTGATAGAGTTAGTACGTGTGTTGAGTTGAGTGTAGGGAATAGTGAGTAGAGAGTATGGAGTACGTGTGCGGTGAAGTAAGTGTGTGGAGAGTACGAGTATGGGTACGTTATGTTGTCTGTGTTGGAGTGTCTGTGTGGTTGAGAGTGGATTTAACGAGGGATGTCTAGCTGTGTTGCGGATAGTGGCCAAAATACCGTGCCTCCCGACCAGTGATGACGACTAGGCCTAGGCCTAGCTCTCGGGGTTGACGTGGTGATCACGGAGGAGCGACTGAGATGTCGCCGCCCCTGCGAGTTAGTACCCGGAGTTAGCTGGGGTACGTTTACGTTTATTTGGGAATGGCAGGCCTCGTTTGCGATGCTCAAGGAAGCCAAAGATTCGCTAACTCCGGATATCACGGGGAGTGATACCGCGGGAAGACCCGCGAGTCCACGGCTTGTATGCGGTGGGGGAAGAATGGATGGACAGGCGAGAATGTGAGAGTGACTGGGAGTAGTAGAGAGGAGATATGAATGGAGTAGGAGACGAGAGCACAGTAGTTGAGAACTAACCATGGTGTCCGAGAGTTGGACTTTGGAGTCGCTCGAGTATGAGTCGACCCAATAGTCGAATTTGGAGTCTTGGAGCGAGTGGTTGTGAGTCGGAGAGCCCCAAAGTTAGGCCTAAACCACACCCTTGGCTGACGTCGTTTGGAGCTTGTGGCTCTATTGGTTGAGTTTTGGAGCCGTTTGTCGTGATTTTGCCGTCTTGAGTTACCGCATTAGTTATTTTAATTTTATTATTATCTAAAATGGTGTTAAGTTTTGTGATCCGTCGTCCACGAGAGGTTCCCGATGTCATACCCAGGTATTTATTGTCTGATGGACAGAGAGTACTCGACCGCGGGCCGCGTAGGCCCTTCGCAGCACTCTCGCGTCATCTTTACGATATTTTATTTAGTTTTTCTGTTCGTTATCCTGTTTAATTTACTTCTTACTTGAACGGCTTCTTCCGCGTAAAAAGAACCGCGACCCTCTCTCCACAACCTAGCATACTGAGCGCACCAGGACATGCCGCTACCACCGTTCATTTCTCTCATCTCCGAAGGATTTAGATAATAGATTTTAATTTACGTGTACGTTTAGACCGGTTGCTGATACCGGAGAAATAAAAGTCGGCTGGCGCCCGTCAGGATCTGGAGGAGATGAGAGGAGTGATCGGTGGGCGAAGTGTAACGTAGCCCGATTTGTGTATTTTGAGTTTGAGTATTTGAGGAAATTTATTGGGTATAAGTTACGTGTAAATTTTCGTACGTTTAATCGAGTTATCTAAGCATTAAGTTAAGAAGATACGTTACAAGTTATATGAAGTTTTACAGTGATAAACTGATTTTATTGAAATATCGTGAAAATTTCAAACAGCAATAACTTCTGAACTAATCGACCGATCTAGCCCATCTTCGAACTTGGTCAAGAAAATCGCTTATAGAATAATTATAGGAAATTTTGTTAATATCGGATAAGAAATGTAGTAGTAATCAAGTCCTGAAAGTCGGTTCTATTACATATAAATATGTATACATACTCTCTAAAAATGAATCAGTGAAATTCACTTCAAATTAGTGAATATTAACTGGGAACCAGCTATAAGTATACCACTGGTTGAATTAGTAGTGTACTTATAGCTGTAGAAATAGTGACTTTCTACTGATTCGCCAGAATTTCACTAATTTATTTTTAGAGAGTATATAAATTTTTCAACGAATGGTATTTTCGAAATCTACTGAACCAATTCTGATAGATTATGACAAAATTCCTCAAAAACCGACCATCATGATAAATACAATTCCTAGATTTTCAAAAAAATCTTCCTAAGGAAAAAAAAATCATAATATGAATGTACTTGTAGAAACTAAATTGCTTACCCGGGAAAAAATGATCATACCTGCCCATGCCTGTTTATGTCTGAAGTGTTGAATACGGTCAGGCCTGATCATACTTTTCCATGCCTGTCCATGTCTGTTCATGCTTGTCCATGCCTGAAGCGTTGAATACGCTCAGGCCTGATCATACCTGCTCATGCTTTTTCATGTCTGTCCGTGCCTGTTCATGTCTGTCTATGCCTGTTCATGTCTGAAGCGTTGAATGCGGTCAGGCCTGATCATACCTGCCAATGTCTGATCAAGCCTGATATGTGGGATTAAATTTAAAATCTTAGTTATAATTAAATATAACTACCTTAGTTATAATTACGTATAGCTAACGTAGTTATAATTATATATAACTGATGTAAAATTTCACATAACTATTAATCAATAATTAATAAATCAGATATAAAATTTTCTTGACTAAAAATCGATCATGTATAAGATATAAAATTTTGTTGACCAAGAATCTATCACATATAAGAATTTCATTACTTGAAGTTCATACGAAAGTAACTTTTCAAGTCAATCTCTTAGGTCAACGGTAAGCGGGTTGAACATCCGAGCGTAAGGTCCACGGTTCAAATCCTGCACACGCCCGAATTTTTTTTTTATTTTTTTTTTTTTTTTTTATAGAAATAATTATATATAATTATCGTTTGACATTTTTCATCTACAATTTTTACCCAGATGGGCCTGAACAGACATTAACATACATGATCAGACCTAAACATGTCTGGCCAGGCATGGTTATTTTTCATGTCTGATAAGGCCTGCAGGCTCATACCTGTTCATGTCTGATTAGGTCTGATCATTTTTTCTCGGGTAGGAAAAATCATTACTTTGCCATCTTAGATTTCCATGTAAGTGTATTCTAAATTGAAAAATATCTGTTTTTTGGGCTGAAGAATTCACAAATAACAACGTTATCGAGCTCTCTGAGCTTAGAAGAGTTGGAAGTTCAGAGGTTGCCCAGCGGAGTCAATTATGTTTCAGTTCTTTTTCTGAGTATTTGAAAAATTAATAAAAAATAAAGACGATTTGGAGAGTTTCGAAATTCTAGCAATTTCTCTGAGGAATTAATATCGAAAAATAAAAAGGGCATATATAAGAAACCTTATATGTAGTACAATAGGAGTACCATAAGAGTACCATATGGAGTTACCATAGTAAAGGCGAAAATTAAAAGCTATAACGTTGCTACCACTGAAAAAATCTGGGCGTCGGTTGACCCTGCGGGCCAGCCCCAAAACTTCCCGCTGTTTTCGACCTCAAAGAGCTCGAAAACATTAGTGTAGATATATTTTCGAGCTCTTCGAGCTCGAAAATGCTATCACATGCAATTGTTTTTTTACGATCTTTTCAAGCTCAAACAAGATACCTGTTATGCTGAAGTTTGAAAATTTAAGAATCGAAAATCATCAATGAAGCGGTTTTTTAAATTTAGTTCCTTATTATGTTCAGTAAAATAAGTGTATTGAGGCAGAAATCAATGTCCGGGATCAAAATCAAGATTTAAATAAGTTTTGATTCATGTAAGAAACAATTAAATATGAAATATCCGACACAAATATTAAAAACTACGATTTATCGATTTTTTTGTTGATACTATGATTTAAACTAAAAACAGAGTTCGATGACATTATATGATCAAAAGAAACCATAAAAAATATGAGTTGGTATGATATCAGGCACATTTTAGTACGTTATATTTTGATTTATCCGGAAAAAATAACATAAAATGTTATTTTTTTAACTTTTCAACGTCGATATCTTTTGAACTAATCAATCGATTTTGATGTTTGAGGTGGCAATCGACGCGTTTTATTGAGTACTAGAGCTGATTAGATTTTGAAGTCGATCGTATACGTTGTTTTTGAGAAATCAATAAAAAACTAAAAAAAAAATTTTTTTTTTTTCGTAATTCGCAAGTATTTTCGAGTCTATTCAATCAAATAATCTGAAATTTTCAGGAAAGTTGATGGCCAACAAGCTCTTTCGATTGCCACCTCAACCATCCAAATCGATTCATTAGTTCAAAAGTTGCAAAGAGTTTACATACATACACACACACACACACACACACACACACACACACACACACACACACACACACACACACACACCTACACACACACACACACACACACACACACACACACACACACACACACACACACACATACACACACATACATACACACACTCGGACATCATTCTGAAAATAGTCAGAATAGCTTCCTAGGACCTCAAAACGTCGACATCTGATGAAAACTCGATTTTCAAAAATCGGGGTGAAAACAATAACTTCCCGAAATTTTTGGAAATCGTCGATTTTCTTAGCGGGAAGTTAAAAAATTGTTTCATCAACTTAGAAAAAATCTTTTGGTTTTTTTTTTATGAATATTTTATTTGCACACTAAAAACGTCCTGTAACTTTCTAACAAGGACTCAGAGCAGAAAAACAGATGAATGCTTTTTTGTAGAAAATTTTATTTTCTATAAAAGCTATGTCTTTGCTACCGCTGCAAAGAATTGTTTTATCGACTTGAAAAAAATACTTTGGATTTTTTTTATGAATATTCTATTTGCTCACTCAAAAAATCCTGTGACTTTTTAACAAGGATTCAGAGCAGAAAAACACATGAATGATTTTTCGTAGGGAATTTTATTTTCTATAAAAGCTATGCCTTTGCTACCACAGAAAAAAATAATTTCATCGACTTGAAAAAAGTACTTGGGATTTTTTCATAAATATTTGAGTTGCTCACTAAAAAAATCCTGTAACTTTTTAACAAGGACTCAGAACGAAAAAATATATCAATGCTTTGTGTTAGGAAATTTTTTTTTCTATAAAACCCATGCTTTTGCTACCACAGAAAAAAATAATTTCATTGACTCGAAAAAAATAATTTGGATTTTTTTTATGAATATTTTATTCGCTCACTAAAAAAGTCCTGTAACTTTTCAACAAGGGCTCAGAGTGGAATAACAGACCAATCGTTTTGTTAGTAATTTTTTTTTTAGTGTAAGCCATACCAGTGCTCCTTTAAAATGCAATGGTATTATATCCTTGTCAAAAATAGACTAAATTTTGCTGAAATTGTCATGTCGCTTAACTTTAATCTACAATTTTATAAATTCATCAATTTTTTTTTCTAACACAGTGTTTTTTTTTAAATTTATGTTGTAGCTTCCTAAATCTCATCTAATTTTCTACATTTTTTTTGCATCAAAATTGTTATGGTGGTTTTAGCGTTTTCGTTAAAATTTTTTTAACTCCGAGGTTACCGCTGGTTCTACAAAGAAATTCGAACACAAGGTTATAGACTTTGATAGTTCGATCATATTGAATTCAGCTGCGACAGATGATATTCACTTGTAGAATTAAATATAAAAAAAAAAACGAGCTAATTTTTCTACCATGTGACAGAAAAACACAATATTTTCATTACTAAGATATACTTAAATTTAACTTATCAAATCTTTCAATACTTAATTATATTTTAACAAGTTAAGTGTACTTAAATTCCGGTCATAAAATATTTCTCTAACAATAGATATATTTTAAATCTATTAACTTATGAGTTGACGATTCAATGAAAGCACTAACTGAAACTGGCCTTCTGTATATTGGTGAAAATATAAAAAATATTTTAATGATTTATCACAAAACTATTGTACTGTTATTTCAAAAATTTTGACGGTATCTCTTGTATTTGGTTGTAGATAATCGAATTTCGTCAATATTTGATAAACGCATCTTAGGGTGAGGAAATACAGATGAAAACCTGCCTTTTGGAATTTGGCTTGAAAGACGTATATCTTGAATAAGCAGTCAAATGCGTGAATTGTTGATTTGAATTCATAATGAATATGATCAATAACTAAAAAAATTTGACTGTAATCCACGGATCCTTGAATAAGAAGGTACGGTTGAACCGTTTCGTTTCTGATCAAGTGTTCGTTCTGCTGTTTTTTAATTATTTCTTCGACGTCACTAGCACTCTGGAACCGAATGTAATATTTTATAATAAAACAATTAACATCAATTTATAGTACCATATATATTATCACATACTTTTACAAAACCGAATATATTATCTATTGCTTTTTCAGTAGGAATTTTTTCTGTTCTGCTGCGATGACTCTTAGGAGGAATCAAATGAGCAAGAATGGTCATCTCAATCAATAATTTACCAGCAACATTTAACAATTTATTAAGTAATTTTAACACTAAAAAAATATGGTTTTTCAACAACATAGTAAGTTTGCACAAAAAATATGTACGTAATAATTCGTTAACAATAATGAAACATTTTTTTACTTACAATTTTGGCTTTTTTCATCGTCTCCCAGCATTCTCAACTTTTATTTCAAAAACTGAATTGATACATCTTTGGTATATTTTACAGGTCTTAATATTTTTATTTTCCCGAAAAACCTGTTGCAATTATTTTTGAAGTTCTCTTCTTTTCCCGGATACATTAATTGAAAATCAACAAATATCTGTAAATATACGAAACCGAAATTTAAACAACTATTTTTTATTATTTCTTTATTTTTGTTTTAATTCAAAAACTGTCACTTAAAGTTATGATTTCATAGTAAACTGCATATTACCAATTTAACACTTCTTGAGTCATTGAATATACTCCATTTTTTTAAGTATTCGTTAACGGTTAAGACGATTGGTTTCGGATTTCAAATGTCTCTATCCATATTTCGACAACTACTGTTCATGGATTTCGCTTACCTTAAAGCTATTCTAGGATTTCTCGGTCTCAATCTGTAGGAATAGACGAACGTATATAGCAGGGAATTTACTTATTTATTGATGTTAATAATAACTGAAAATTAATAGCTCATTAAAAGTTTCTAATAATATAATTTTCTAGATTGAGCATAGACTCGAAAAGGTAATAACAATAATTTCGACAATTACCAATGGATAAGTAGAGTATTACGAACTATAAAAATTACTTATTATTACTTAGTTTTTAAGTCTTGAAGAATTGATTTATCCCTATTCGTAATTTCAACAGATTTACACCTTTTCTATTTGTTCCTGTTGTTCGATTCAAATAATATATTCTTCACTTTGTCTGGTAATTTTCCTCGAAAAATAATAAATTTACCAGTGCTTGGGTTCTTAGAATTTACTGAACTTGAGTAAAGAACACCAATAATTGTATGAGAAAATACGGTTTGGATTATTTTTATTAGAATTGCATAGTGATAGCACTCCGGACGGCTATAAATGTAAAAAGAAAAATTATCGGGTTCAAATCTATGTATCTAGAACTTTACTATTACAACCATAATTTTAGTCAATTTGCAACTTAAAGATCATAACTGATCAATGCATTTCTATATATATATATATATATATATATATATATATATATATATATATATATATATATATATATATATATGAGACCGATTCAAAAAAACCGACAATTTTTTTTTTTTTTTTTTTTTCAAGAACACAGTCAAAAGTAGCAGTAGGATAAAAGAAGACGCCAGTTAAAATTTAAGCTCTCAATATTAATATTAAGTACTCTCTGATTGCGATTTCCTATTTTCCGTTTAAATAACATGGGGAAAAAATTTTAAGTTTAAAGTTTCATATCTCCGTAAGGACGTATTGTACAAATAAGCTCGGGTTATGTTTGTATAGGAAATTTAACCACAGGACAGTTGCCAAAACGAGGAGAGTCGGTCAAGTTTACAAGCTAAACGGACATCCATCTGCCGTGAGCCTTATTCATGAGGCCGGAAGCCCATTGAAGACCTACGGAAGACCAAGGGAACACAGACAGAGGCCAAGAGTATCGTCCAGTGAAAAGTGCAAAATTTAGTGTTAACATAGTAGTGCTGTGTGTAAACTAATTATCAACAAGAAAGCCGGAATTAATAAATTAATTGACATCAAGTATAAAATTATAGTGAGTGTTAACAACCTAACGTCTTCAATAGAGTAAATTCTCGGCAGGAAAGCCAAAATTTAGTATAGAGAAAAAAAGTAAAAATTAACCGCGTGTTTAGTAATATAAATTCTCGAAAGGGAATCCAGAATTAATTATTAATTCAATTTAGTATAATAAGAACTTAGCATTGAATTATAAATTATAAGAAAATTTCATTGAAATAATTGTCAAGTAAAAGTTATGGAAATTGAGTTTAGATAATAAGTGCACCACAATAAAGCCAGAATCTTCATACTGAATGACTTGACTACGTGCTTACATGCATTCATACGTTGCGACCTCGTAAAGGTATCACTCGAAGCACAATACATCGGCTTATATCCGATCATTCAACGAATTCCAGATCTTGTTTCCATAATCAACGTCGATGGTACTGAAAAAAACATTTCAATCGAACAACTCAACCCTAATTAAGAGACATGATTTAGAATAATTCTAAATAATTTCAAATGATTTAAAACAATTTGAATCGACTAATATATAGATATACACTTAACATGAAGCAAATCATTTTTCTTAATCAGGGAAACTAGCTTTATAAGCAAAAACGACGACACTCACCTAGAAGAACCGGCAACAGAAGCAGCAGCAGAACCAATGCAACAGCATCATTGGAGTTCTCCAATAAACAAGCCGAAACGCACATACACTCGAAAAGTTACATTCATACTTCCCGCCGAAAGTACCTCGAGGTGGGGATGTGGTGGTACTGTCAACTCGGACACGCCTCTGATGGCAGACTCGCAACTAAAGACGCCTTGACGCCACCAAACGCCGAGAACTTTCATCAACCAGAATTTAGATAGATATACTCATGTAATCTTATTCTTTTCATAATCAACTACTTCGCTATCTCTTTATTTTTCTTTGATTCAGCACTCTGTTTGAGCAAGAACTAAAATTAATTATTTGACAAATTTATTGATCGTTAAAACAAATTATATTGTAGGTAAATTAATGTAAATTAAGAATAGCCTCAGGTGGATGTTAAGTAGTGGACTGCAGTTGATGATTCTGGTACTGGTGAATACTCAGTAGATTGCATTTTTCGTAGCTGAGCTAGTGTCAACAGAGCTAACGTGCTCTGACTCGATCGGGGTTGTGTGATGATAACTGGAAGTGAGCCTGAGAAGCGGTCTGCTGATTGGTAGCCCTGGTTGGTGATGGTTTCGCCGTATCAGGCGAAAGACTCTTGTAGTTAAGGTTCTTGAGCTGTTCAGATCTCGCAATTGCTCGTTTTAACTCATGCTAGGTCGTTCGCAGCGATGAGTCAGCAGCTGTTGGGAATATTACTGTGTTATTTTCTTACTCGGATGCTATAAAACAGCAGCAGATCAACTTAGAAGGAAGAACTTGAAAGCAGAGCTCTCGCAAGCCATGAATTGGCATTGTGAGACGCTTAAGTCGAATATTATCTGGTTGGAGACAGAGTGGACAGGCACGTGATTGTAAGAGTGTCTCGAGACGCATGTCTCGATCAGACGGATCATGATACGATTGAACAAGAGCAGGAGTTAATGATGTCTGCTAGGGCATCTGACGGATCACAAGGTAGTGCCCAAGGCGTAGTCCCGGTCGCAGATGAACCGGGACTATTCTGGGTAAGGCCTTAGTGAAGGTTGGGGGCAGGTCAGCCATCATGGTGCTCTTGGTAAGGAAAGAATACCCGAAAGGATTTTCCAGAGTAGATTTGGTCTGCTGCAACCACTGACGAATGACAAGGTGGTGCCCCGCTCGCAGGTGAACCGGGATCAGACTCAGAAAGATTTTGTGATAAACAGTTAAAAGTCAGGGATTATAGCGCGACCCAGTTAGAGATTCAGAGACTTGACAAGATGCGAGAGAGAATATTAATTGAATCTGTGTACATACCAAATCTAACCTAGGTTTTAATTTACTCAGACCTGAGTTTTATGATTGAATGCTGGTAACCTGAAGCTGGATATCACGATTACACGAGAGCGGGATAGCTTGATGCAGCTTGTAGATGATCACGAGTTGTTGCTTGCTCTGGATGCTGCGCACTTGATTCTTGATGGTTGTTGACAGTAACAGAATTCTTGCAAACTGAGATTAATTAATAACTGAATAGATTATATTAATCTATTATTAACTGAACTGTTGCTACTTTCACTGTGTCTAGGAAAAAGAATTAGTTAAACTGATATTTGTTAGTTTGTATGAAGCTGATCAAGGAAATTGACAAGTTTGGAAGTACTCGATATGCTCGGCACGAGAGGTCACAGAACGACTGACTGGTAACAACGGCAGCGAGTTGATGCAGGACTCCAGTATGATAAAAAAAAAGATTCGACAAACTGGTTTGGAAGTTTCACGACTTTTCCGAAGAGCGTGAGAAAGTCCACAATTGAATTATTTAAAACAACAATTACATGTATAAAAAAAAGGAATGAAATCTGGTGAATAATAAATGTTCGCGTAGAAGAGCTGCGTATGCGGGCGAAAGGCTCGCGCTGTGAACAGAAAGGATCAAACTTTATGGCCCCGAACCCAGGACTGAATTATTTTTTACTTACTAACTAAATATGCCATATTGGTATATACTTCATTAAAAAATTATTCTCAAAAAGTTCATTTTTTTTACTTACTTAAACACAACATTCGCAGTGTGCGAATTTTTTACAGTTCATTTGCAAACTATTTTTGAACGCTTTTTTAATCGCTCCTAAGAAGTTAACCTTGTGCTGTTTCAAAATATTCTTTACTAAATTTCTTAATAATTATGGTGATTATATGCAAACGTTTTACGATTTGGTTACAAATCACGTGAAAAACAAAATCGTTGAAAAAAGATTGCAAATGCGATGACTATTTAAAATTTTTAAATATGACAAAATTTGACTATTAAAAAAGTTTAAGTTAATCTTTTTTCCTTCCCAGTATGAATACGGTCGGAAAAGCTGATTATGATCTATTTCTCAACGTTTTTTCTTGTTTTACGTTAATAGTATTAGGTCAACTTTTCTCTTTATTCAATGAATTTTAAAAATTTAAAAAAACGTCCACAGCAAGTTGATCGTTGAGACACATTATAAAGGTTAGAATAGACAAAAGCTTTTATAACCATTTTTTAAGGTTTTTGTTAGCATACGTCAATAATGTTAAACATTTGTTTTAAGCGATTAAGACAAAGCTGTTTTCTACTTATTTACAAGCTATGATTACCGCCATATAAAGATGGTTGATGAAATAACTACGACCTATTTATAAATATCTCCTGAAATTGTTCTCAAAACGTTTATTTTTCATAGACTAGTTATGAGCTCATATTCGCAGTTTAAGAACCTTTTGCAGTTTATTGACGAACTAATTTTTAACGCTTTTTCAATCGCTTTCCAAGAGTTAACTTTTTTTTTCGAAATACATCCATCAAATTACAGAACAATTATATTCATTACATGCGAACAATTTACGATTTGTTTACGAATTCGCTATGAAACAAAATCGTTGAAAAAGGGGTGCAATAGTGTTGACTATTTTGATTTTCCAAACGTCACACTATGATAATCTTTTGATGACGATTCTTAAACTTTTGACGATACAGAGAAAATACAAATTTAGTTGATATTATTTTTAGTCAACGTTTTTTTTTACAATTTTATGGAAATTTCATTTGACTCTATTAAAAAAGCTAAATGTAATGTTTCTTTTCCCGTGTAAATGGAGTCAGAAAAAGCTAATTTTCAACGATTTTTTAACTTTTTATTTATTATATGTCATTAATATCAAGTCAACCATTGTTTTTTTCACTGAATTTGAAAAATTTTAAAAATCATTTAACGAAAGTTAATCTCTGAGACACCTTAGTTTAAAATAGACAACGGTTTTTTAACCTTTTAACATGGTTAACTTATTTCACATTCAATTGAAGCATTTTAGACAAAGTTGATTTACTTACCCACAAGGTATAATTACCGCCAATTAGTGACGGTTGATATATTATCTATGAGACTATGACCTATTTGTAAATACCGACTGAAAGTGTTCTCAAAAAGTTAATTGTTTATTATTCACTTCTTATAGACTCATTTCATGCAGAGAATAATTGAGTAACATTAACCAATAAAGTTAGATACTGTATGGACATCTAACCAGTAACTAAATTTTCATTATGCTGTTAGTAGAAAATGCACTTCATTTACATGCTATTGAGAAGTATATCTTACAATGTGCATGAGTAAAATTTAGACATTTACCAGAAGTCCTTACAGTATCACACTTTTCGGGTAGTTTTTACTAAAAGTTGCTCGGCGTGTATGAGTTAATATTATCTATAAGCAAAACTTTTATGGACCATTTTCGATCTATTTTTAAATGTTGTTAATCTATTATAATAATAATAATAATGATACGTCTAAACGCTGTAAAAACATTTAATTTTTCTTGACCAAGGATTCAGTAACCATTTAATGAAAAAGGTAATGTTCCAAAATATTTACTTTTTATGAATTTGGCACAAATAAATATCCTTCATATTTAAACACTTCACAGGTTTAAGTTTTCTGTTATTTTATTAAAAATAAAATTTTTTAGTTTCGGATAACTCGCCTTTTATTTATTTTATTTTTTTCATTTATAAATCATTTGTATATGCTTGATCATGTAATACTTTTTCAGTTCACTCTTCATCACATACGTTGATTTAAAAAAATGATTTGGAATAATTCAAAATAATTTGAATTAACTAATATATAGATTAGGGTGATTCATTTCCGCAAAAGTTTTTTTTTTAAGTGCTCAAGCAAACTCTTAATCTACATCGAAAAAAAAAATTCTCACCAAATATGAGCTCTTTATTCCAATGCTAAGTACTTACCATTTGATTTCAAAGATTTCCCATTTAAAATACACGTGAATTAAATTATTTTTTTTTTTAACTTTCTAATACTCAGCTGCGTTTTATGATATCAACGCAGTTTAGGTCGTAAATTGTAGAGCATTTGTTGTTCTTCAAAAGTGCCTATAGTTACTTAGCTGTTATTCCAGCTGTTTCACTTGTATCCGTTGCGGAACTCATTTTTTCTATGAAATTGACCTCTATTGGCTTGCAGAACGTAAACCAATGAAAGTACACTAAAAATGCTAATGGAAATTTGATAGAAAATTTTATTCCCTTCAAAAAAAGGTCTATGAGTCAAGCCACAAAAATAAAATATCGATTGTAATTACTTTTTTTTTTATATTATATTTTTGAAATTATTAAAATGATTATAACTCGGAAACTATGGACTTTAGCAACTTGACTCATAGGATTTTTTTTTAAGGGAATAAAATTTCACATAGAATTCCCATCAGCATTTTTAGTGTACTTTCATTGTTTTGTGATCTGCTAGCCAATAAAGGTCAATTTCATGAGAAAAATAAGTTCTGCAACGGACACAAATGAAACAGCTGGAATAACAGCTAAGTAACTATGGGCACTTTTGAAGTACACCAAATGCTCTACAATTTGCGACCAAAACCGCGTTGATATCATGAAACACAGCTGGGTATTAGAAAGTTGAAAAAAAAGTAATTTAATTTAGGTGTATTTTAAATGGGAAATATTTGAAATCAAATAGTAAGTACTTAGCATTGGAATTAAGAGCTCATATTTGGTGAAAATTTTTTTTTTTTTCGATGTAGATTGAGATTTTGCTTGAGCCCTTAAAAAAAAACCTTGCGGAAATGAATCACCCTAATATAGATGTACACTTTACATGGAACAAATCATTTTTTTTAATCTGGGTACTAAAAAGACAATATTCGTAGAATGCCATCCTTTCAAAGGACATCTCTATTGTTAAATGAACTATTATTTTGAAGAATACTGTTTTTTAATTTTAGCTTTCATATTAATATATAGTTTTTTTTACGATCAAACTCCAGATCTGAACTTAAGAACGAGTGGAAGATAAAGCTGCTTCAAGGATTCAGAATGCAGGTTTCAGTCGGTTGGATTTTCTACGTAAAGGTGAGTGAGCAATAATTGTAATTTATAACTCAATATAATAATAGCTTTCGTGTCTGTTCGTAGACAGAATAATTCTTATGTACAAATTATTTTCAATCTTGTTTTGACTAAATTCGTAAGTCATTTACGAAAAAATTTCACCTCTTTTTTTGCTTCATTGTACAAACCGACGCAGACCTAGTCATTTTTTTATGTTTATAAAATTACATAATTAACAAAAAATGCAACAAAAGTAAATTTAACATTTTACTCACAATTTTTAATCTTGTCATCAAACCCTGATTAAACAAAACAATTTGTGACTATTAAAACTCTTTTGATCGTTTTAAATCGTCACGAATCGTCAATTGATAATTAAAGTGGATTAAAAACGATTAAATTTTTAATCAATTTAAATCGTTGTTAATTAAAAATTTCAAATCGTCATGAATCGTCTTTAATCGTAAAATAATATTGCAATTTCTGGTTCTGTATGAATGTTAAAAATGATATATGACGATTTAAAATTTTAACCATCATTAATCGGTTTTAATCGTAAAATAATAAATCGTCTTTTGACGATTGGAGACGATGAAATGTGAAAACCATGACGATTATGACGATTAATGATAATTAAATTTTTAATCGTCACAAATCGTTTTGTTTAATCAGGGCCATCATAAAATTTAGAAATCATAGAATTCACAAATGTAGTCGTTAATCTTTTCGACTATATTGAATATAATCCTTAAAATATAAAAAAAATTTGTATGTTTTTAAATAAAACAATAAAAATGTTTATTTTTATTTTTTTAACAGCAAAATAAACACTACACGACATCATAATAATAGTTGAATTATAGATTAAAACTGTTTTAATTTATATAAAAATATATTCTTATTATATTTGCATTCTTTATCGTTACATAATTATTTGTACTACTTTCAACATACAACTAAAGAACATATCCGAGCAGTGGAAAATTTTTAAAAATTATGTTCGAATTTAATTCTTCTATAATGCAAACAAATTGAATTAACAATTATTTTTAAGCTCATAAACTCTCATTGAGCGGTACAATAAAGATTGAACTAAACTTATAAGTACATTATTAATATTCACATTTAATTTTTTTTTCGCTCTCAGATACTCTAAATAAATTAACATGTTATTTCAATTGACGGGCTTACAAAGGAACAGTTATTCGAATTATAAAATTCAATTCAGTTACAAAGTAAAAAATTATTTTATAACGGTGGGCCCTGGCTACTTCGTGTCCAGTATCCACGAACCACAGTTAAATTATTTTCCCGAATAAATTAATTAATTAGTAATAAATCATTAAATATAAATGTAAATATAAATTATAATTATTTTGTTGCTGGTTCTTAACGGGAAATAGTTCTCAGGTTGAACGTCGACTCGTTCTTACCGGACACGCGGCTGAAGTAACTTATTCTAGAGGACGCTGGTGATAAAAGAAATTTATTTTAGAGACTCAATTACCGTATATATATATAATAAATTTATTTAACTAAGTCCCCAAGTATGTACAAAGATTTTGCCCTTTTATAAATAAATAAATTACATACAAAATAAGTATGCGTCCAGCGACCATGAATAAATTCACTGGAAGCGCACAGAGATCATCGGACGCGGGAAACAAATTTAATATTAGATTATATCGCGTTGAAGAGAGAGAATATTGTCATACATGAAATATATATATATATATATGGTTGAATATAAATTGGCAAAATCTTATCTGGTTTAATTAATACGCCGTACTGATGGAATAAGCCTTGTCCAGGTTCCTTGGGTCGCTACTCGAAGAGCACTCCTCATAGAACGCACTTAATTATTTAACTAATGGTTTTCAAACCAAATTTCAAAAGAACCAGAATATTCACAAAGTAATGTATCACAAAAAAAGGTACTTCAATTCAATTTAACGTATATAATAAGTAGGCAAGATACAGTGAATTAGCTCAGCGCGTGGATATTCGATCGATCGCTTGAACTTAAGTGTCGATCGCTTGAGCTTGAATGTCCTCTTTGATCTAGTCGTCTTAGGCCCCAACCTCAGTTAACCCCTACCTGATTATGCGCACATGACCGATTTACGGTCACCTGCTGCGTGAAATCATCCCTTGTGGTCTAACGCCTAGCTCAGCCAAACTCGAGAGAGAGATAGAGAAAGACCAAATCAAAACAGAGACAGCGAGAGAGCCGCATTCTCACGTCGTAAACCAACGCTGCCCGTTTACAATTTAGCGTATGATGGATTCTATAAAAGGAATTCAGTTAATTTACCGAATAAATATTTAAATGTAAGAACAAAATAATTATTAATAATATTGTCGATCAAACTTTTGTTTTTTTACTCCAAAATGAAGGAGCACACGCCCAGCATTTATAATTATCCAATCTTTTTAACCAATCATTCTGTTAAATTGAGAGAATGCACATAAGGATTCTGGTGTAGGTGTGTTTAATTCAATAACTAAAAATTAACACAAAATTACGGAATATCAGTTAGATGTTTTATTAACAATATGTACACTGAAAACCTGTGAGAAAAATACTTAATAGCGAATGCGACTCAATAATAACGTGATAGCAAATGAAAAAAATATTAAATTCACGTATAAAAACTCGACACGTGGTCGATAGCGAATCATTTGGATCATCGCGTTGTAATTAATTTATAACTAATTAGACGAGAGCAACAATTTTAGTATATACTTAATAATCAGTAGCCTTGATATACTAGCTAATTATACAGCAAGCCTGCTCGTTGGTGACGTGGCAGCCTTGCTGTATAAGAAGAATTTTCCCATTGGCTTAAAAGCGCACCGACAGGAAGTAGTTCATAGCGAAGTCTCTCATTGGCTGGTCAATATAAAACGAATTATATGATTGGCCGGATTGTAGCGGGTTCTTATGACGTCTTGATATGGTTATGAGTTAGAAATTATATGTACCAGGCCCAGATAGCGAGTGACCCGGCACCATTCTGACTTGCAGTCAGGAGCGAGTTCGGCAGTTCCCGGACGTAGCGAAAGTACATGAAGCTTTTCAAAAATGATCAAGCTCGTGACTGAATACATTCCATTTCCAAAATCACTTAAAAACTTTTCGTAAGAATATAGAACACGCAAATATTATAATGTTAACGATTTTACGATAAGGAAATCCCACTCAAATCACAAGCTCATTGTTTTGTAGAGCATCATGTAAACGTTCAAGTTCGTAAACAACTCAATTAGTGTTTATAAAAAGAATAAAAGTACTTTGCAATGTCAACGATATAACCATTAATGAAATTCAATGGTATTAACTGCGTCTAAAATAAAAAACGTACTGATGTCATCGTCGTTTTCAATAGAGTAACAAACACTTTGCAAATTATCAATACCAACTGAAATCATTACTTCATCTGATTCTTGACAAAAATCAATTGAATTTGATGTTCCCACGTTAAGAATGGTCTTCAAAACATTTCATTTACGAATAATTGCATAATACTCAGAATTTAAATAACAATTTTGACAATTTTCCGAATTACAGAAACATCGACGTAATTTAATGAATTCTAAAATCTTTCCTATGTACAATTTATTATTATGAACATATTTTACGTAGTATGAAATAGTTTTTCGCTGTCGATGATAAGATTCTGAGTCATATTCTATTCCATCCTTATACAATCGAGTAAACGAAAAACATTTTCCTGAAATTATAATTCCTGATTCCATAAAAACACTCGTCAAATTTTCTGGCAACACGTCAAATTTAGTAAGCTTACTAATAGTGGCGACTTTTTCATCAATCCAAGTTAATTTACACCTGAGAAGCGTATTTTTTTCTAAGTTCATTCTAAGAAAATGGAGAGAACTTTACTCATTTGAAGTTGAGCATATTGAGTACCATTGACCAGTCTTCTAATAATGCCATTTAAATTTTCATATTGAAAACATGAAGTTTAATACTACCCGAAATTTAATACTGTATTTGGTAAATGACGTAGCAAATGTAGATTATACGTCATAAATCGCAGTCCATATAAATTTTGAAAGTTTTTAACATATCGATTTAGTAAAGTAGATGCTTCTTCAATCATTGGTGGTGAAATACTATATTGGCTCCATAGACTAATAGCTTTCACTAAGAGTTGGTGATGTTTAAAGTACGCATCGGTCATTATTGGGCGTAGAACTACCAGTGAGTAATAATGAAGCCAGTTTTTTAACTCTGATGCTTTCCAATATTTATAATAATCAATTACTGACCAAGGTAATCGCGGTGTAAAAGATGGAGGATTAATGTTACGAATTCTGTAATCAACGTAATTGATATATTGTCGCAATGAAAAATCATTGTCTTTAAGACTAGGATCAAACCAGCACCGCATTAGTAACTTCGTAACACCTAAGTAAACGCAATGGATCGAATCTATTCTGGCAGTTTCAACAAAATTATGAACAATCTTGGATAAAGCTGAAGGCCCTTTAACTCCTTCAGTGGATTTACGGGTCACGAATAAGAGAGTTCATATTGTTTAAATTTTCATCATTATCTCCTTCACTTTCGTCAGTATATTCTGTATCCTCGCATATACTTTGATAATCACTTTCATTATTATCAACGAAATCGCTTCCACTGTCATCATTATTTTCTAAATAATCTCCATTATGTAGTACTATATTGGAAAAAAAAATATAGATTAAATCAAATATTTATTAGTATTATCTAAAGTTTGTTCAGATACGATTATAACGGACCCTTATAGAATAATGATATGAACGAAACTTTGTAAATTTTTTATTTGATAGGATAGATATGATAAAGATAAAGTATCCCTGATTAAAAAAAATGATTTAATCCAAGCTAAGTGCATATCTATATATTAGTCGATTCAAGTTATTTTAAATCATTTCAAATTGTTTAGAATCATTTTAAATAATTTTTCCTAATCAGGGACACTACAAAAAAGCAAATATTTTTGTCTGGGCTTGGAACTAAACGTTATATTAAGAATATAATTACTTGATTACACATTTAATAACTTACAATTATCAAAAAAACCGTAATCACCATCAACATCATTAGTATCATCTCCATCAGAACTATCATCTCCATCACTTGAAGAAACTACAGTTGTAGCTTGATCTGGCAAGAATAACAATTAATGTTATTTATCAATCATTAATACTGAATAATTTATTTTTAAATGTCTTTCTAATAGTATTATATCAATGGAGGCTCAATAGTCACTTTCCAAAGTTTGTTACTTCCTACTTATAAAATTAAAAATTAAAAAAAAAAATCAGAAATTTTGTATTCAAAAATGTATTAACAATAGCATGTTCGGGCTCAAGAGCTCGAAAATAGCAAAAAGTTATCGGGCTGGTCAACAGGGCCAGGCAGTTTTCAGATTGTTTTTAAACATCCCACCTCTTTGTCTGAGATGTCGCTCTGTTTTTCAATCCTACTGTTACACTTGTTTTGCTGCCAGCAGTTAATAGAGAGAGAAAAGTAGACAATGATAACGATAGAAGAATAGAAAATGCCATCTGGCAAACATAATGAAAGGTATATTTCTTAAGACATCTTAAAAATTTTGAATTCTCATAAAAGCATTAAAATTCATTATGAAACAAAATTCATAAAAAATTTGGAAAATACAAAACTGCACGACTCACAATGCTCATTTATTATGAAATAATAATATAATAATAAAAAAAAGGCGGGAAGCACGAATAAATCAAACATATATATATTATTTTCTTTCATTGAAATTTATTTTTGCTCTGACGCACGTAAAAATACTGGAATAAACAACCCAATGCATTTTTAATGACCCCTCGGGTCACAATAGAATGAAGGCCCAAAGGTCATCTGGAGACAATTTTTTTTAGGAATTAACAAAAAACTATTTATCAACAAAATTGTACTTGAAATATTTTAAAAGAAAAATTGAAAGTTCAACAATGACTCATTTTTAAATAAATAAAATAAACAGAGTATATAATCTTATAAGTCTTAGATTTGTAAGTGCACTTTTTTAGATAATAATATTTCGGTGTCCACGTAAACGTAAAATAGATATCCAAGGAAAAAAATGATTTTGATGACAAGTTGTCCGGAATATTAGAATTAATAATTTTAAATGAAATAAATTTAAACAAGAGACTTTTAACATAAAACATTCACATAAATAATATGAAAAATGAATTTTACTTAAAGGAAACACAAATAAATAATTTTTACATGAAGAAAATTAATAAAAGAATTATCAGAATAAATTATATTGAAATAAGTAATATTTATCAATTAAACAAATAAACTAATAATATTTACATAAGTAAAGAAATTATGAGAATAGATTTAAAAATTTATATAAATTAATAAGTATATTAATAAAATTTGTATAAATAAAATTCACGCAAATAAATATAAAACTTTATATAAACCAAATAAATAAATTAATAGAATTTATATAAATAAAAATCATAAGGATAGACATAAAAGTGTATATAAATAAATTAAAGTAAATTTATCATAAGGGAAATTTATAAAAATAGATATAAATTTTTGCTATATAAAGTTTTAAAAAAGTTAAAATATTGTTATACATGTAATATTGTGAGTAGTTGAATAAGAGGGATTCGGCCCCGAAATCAAAACAGTGGCCTACCTTACCGACTCATGATGAGCGTGACTGTCGGCAATGTAGATTTGTTTTTATCGATATTTTGGGCTGTTGTAGGTAATGTAGATTTGTTCTTATCGATATTTGAGGCTGTCATCGGTAATGTAGATTAATTTTATCGATATTTTGGGTCTTTATTCTCATTGATGATAAAGTAGATTTGTTGGGACTTGCTCATGATAATGCAGGCTTGGTTGAAGCCTGATCATGGTAACGCAGATTTAATCGGAACTTGATAATGGTGATGAAGATTTCGTTAGGACCTGTTTCCGCTAATCGATAAAAGCAGATTTTTGGGACTTAGTGGATATTCAAGAACTTTTTAGTATATATATTTTTAAATTTTTACTGATTACGTAGTATTGGAGGGGGTCGAACATTCGAGAATCATGTCGAATTTTCTACGCATAAATTGGTGGCGATATATTTTTTTTTCCATTCTAGATCGTTCTCTGCCTTTCAACATCTGTAAAGGGGCGGTTTAAAGACAAAAATTCAAAAGTTTTTCCGAGAATATTTCTTATTTTATTAGAAGAAGGGGGTTTAACGGTTGATTGAACCGGTTTTGGGCCAATCGTTTTTTTCTCTGTATCCCTAAATAATTTTTCTGTGAAAAATCTCCCTACAAAGAATATTTTTTAGTGGGGGATTACCAGTATAAAAACTCAAGTTTTGTCATTATTCTCACAGTTATTTAGAGATTTGTTCTGTGAGTAGTGTACTATCAAGTTGTTTTCAACAGGTAAGTCTTTTAAAACTATTAAATATATTCAAAAATTCGAAACCGTAAATGTAACAGTTGAAATACTTGTTTAGAAAAATAATGGACATTTCGAAGGTTTATGAGGCCATCAAATTACCAGTATTTTTACCTACTAAAAAGCTAAATGAATTGGAGAGAAATGGAGATTATCAAATAACAGCTTTCAAAAATGTCAATACGAAATTCGGAATAAGAGTTGTTGCGTCCATAAATAACGAATTCAATGCATTTTTACCAAGAAGAACATCAGGACTAGTAATGAAGAATCGTACTTACTTCGAAGAGTTGCTAAACCCTATACCATATCATAAACTTTACCTTACGTACCATGGTGGCGAATACAACGATTTTGAGATGTCTTATCGTGATTAGTAAATTAGCAGTATTATCATTATTTCTAAATATTATATAAATTAAATAGTTAACAGTAATTTTTATAGATAATTTAAACAATTCAAACTTATAGCAATGTTGCAATTATATATATAAATATTTTTTTTTATATTTATTCAAAAAATCTTAATGTAATTTACGAAAATGTATGCATAAAAAATTAAATAAAAACAATAGTAATCAAAGTATGAATTTTTTTATTTTTAATCTTAATGCATAGAAATACTCAAATTTTTACAATATAAAATAATTATAATAATTATAAAAACATAAACTTACAATTACCATAACATATATAAAAAAGCATACCTTGAAAAAGAATTGAAAATCCTTAAAAGATATATATATATATATATATATATGTATATATATATATTGTCACGTGTTATCTTGCCAGACTTTTCCCTTGCTGGTTTAGCTCGTCGGAGTCCAAGGATCGGTAGGGAAAAGCGCGGTTAAAGAGAGAAATAATTAATAAGTGGTAAGTTAAACATAAATCTGCCTTCCTTTATTTAACAATGGTAATCAGGATTATGAAATAACAAAGATGATTTAATTAAACAATAATATAAATTATGAATACAGTAAGTTAAAACAAAAAAAAGGGTTACTAGTACCGAGTTTACCCGTTCGCGGCGTTATATATGCGGTTCCCGATCGCGGGGTACCAACTGGCTACGGCGCCGGGCCGGTTGGCTACGCGGGTTACCCTTCCCCAGCAAATCGCGGACTACACCCCACAATGCTAGTTTCCCCCCCTTTACCGATGACTGGACGTCTTCCGGTGGCCCTAGCAAGCTACACCCAGGGACAAGCGGATCAAATCCTGCGACCCCCACCTACTCGGACTGTGGTCACCTACAGTATTTCAGCAGACGGCCAAAATACTGGGATAGCTGGTCAGCTTACATCAATTTCCCAACGGAATTATTGCGGTAGGATGAAGGTAAATATTCAGAGGAATCAATATTCTACTGATTATTTATCGTCCAGACTCGTCGTTTCAAAGCGGACTTACATTGGTACTTAAAGTTTCCAACAACCTTTGTATCAGAGGAAACAAAATAATTTATTTGTCCCTCTGCCGGCGGCTCGGGTACTAGTAATAATTTAAGAAAAAGTATAAGTATTATATTGTCGACAAAGTGTTTTTAACTTTTGCTGTTGAAAGATACGGACAAATTCATTCTTGTGAAGGAAATTGAATGATACGCATTAACTTAGAAAAAATAAGCTGGCGAATGGATAGACTATAAGGAAGTGGATAATCTTTTCCTTTAAAGTTTAATGGTACAAAATAATAAAATAATACAAAGAAAATATAAATGATACGAAAACAGACTAAGTCATAATAAATTTCAACGCGGTATGAGTAACTGTTAGTTTTACAAAATTATAAAATATATAATAATTCTTCCCCGACAACAAAAAAAATATATCCGTATTGCTCTTGGAGCTTAACATAATTTTATTTTACCAACACACTATTTAATGGATCTTCACAATATATATATAAATATATGTATATCACTACCCATTAAAAATTGATTCTACATGTATTTTTTTCTGTTTAGCTATAAAGAAAAATAAACTTACGATTACTATGAAATACAAAAATTATACCTTCAGAAAAACTTGAAAATATTTTTTCACTATAGTGATATCCATTAAAATATTATTACAAAAAGTTATTCATATTATCCTCATCATCATCGGGATACATATTAATAAAATTATTTTGCAAAAAGTTAAACTCAATATCATTATAATTATATCGATGATGATTATTGAAAAAATAATGATCATTTTGCTGACCGTAATAATTATTTTGTTGTTGTTGTTGTTGTTGCTGTTGTTGTTGTTGTTGAAAATATGCTGGAGTCGACTGATTAGCTAGTACAGCAGCTAGCTGCATCAACTGAGCATTATTCGTCGATTCCTGCTCATCGATCATCATTTCCGGCTGTGGTGAATAACTATATATTGGATCATCACCATAATTGATCATCTCCATTACAGGTAGTGGTAGTGTTAGCACTCCCGGCTGGAAATGTGGTGATGTCGATGGTCCATACAGAAGTGTTGATGTAGATGGCCTGTACATGAGTGTTGATGAGTGTGGTGGTGATGGTGAATATGACGGTGGTGTCGAATCCCAGCTTCCATGGTGTGATATTGGTGATGATGATGATGATGATGATGATATATTTACGAGCTCCTCGAACTCTTCATCGTCACTGGTGAAGCTTTCTTCATTATCCGCGAATTCTTCAGAATCGTCCTCAGGAATAAGAAAGCCGATGTTATTTTCAGCGCTTACTATTGCTTCTTCATTTGGCCTTGAAAAACTCACGATATTTTCAGGCCATCCATGCCCAGTAAGACCTGATTTGAAACACCGAGCTGTTATCGTATCGACGAAAAAATAATTTACGTCATACGATACATTGCTCAATGTTGCATATCTTAACTCATTGTAACCATCATCATCATGTATCATGAAGAAACACCAAATTTGATGTCCTAGATTGACCAGCCTCACACGTTGCCGATCTATTACACATATAATCTGGGTGGGATCCTCCCCCAGACCTATTTGCTGCCAAATATGTCCAATGACAGCTTGCCATAATATTGCAAGTTCAAACTTCTCCACCCATTTCCATGGGAAGTAGCATGCTTCGTCCATAATCTGAAACAGAAATAAATGAAAAATTATTTATTGTACAAAATTTTTAAATAAAATAAAAGAATTTATAGATAAATTATTTAAAAAATAAATCAAAATTTTAATTAATAAAACTATTTTAATCTATGTAAAAACTCAAAATTCAAAATGTTTAAAAATTTACAAATAAATAAAATTAGAATTAATAAAACTATTTCAACTAATATAAAAACTCAAATTAAAAATTATTAAAAGAGAACAAATAAAAGTAGCTAGAATACACTTACATTATTAAAATTCATTTTTTTTTTTTTTTCAAGTTTGCACGGATTATCTAACACTTTAAAACTTATCAAAAACCACACGAATCTAGAGTTATAATAATCATAATTATTATAATAATATTTAAAAAATCAAAACTTTGAAACACGGATATTTAGTTTTAATAAGAATATGTAAATGACAAAATTTTTTCACAAAAAACACACGCTCAACGTTTAATATGCCAAAAGAAACGAACAAGTAACTTGGCAAATTGCTTTGTACTAAGTTATACTATGTTCACTCCCAATATTTATATGGTCAGTCGCAAGTAACAAAATTTTAACCAACCCGCCTCATTAAGGCAATAACCTATCACTTGAATTTTGACCATAAGACGGGTGGAGCAACAGTTTTCTTATCTATTTTCTAAGTAGGACCCCTAATCCACCCTTACCATAAACTTATCCATTGGATATCTTTAAGAAGGTGGCAAAATTTTGACCATCCCATCTCATTAGGAAGATACTCTATTGCTTAAATTTTGACCATGAAAACGGGTGGAGCTACAGTTTTCTTATCCATATCTAAGTAGGTATTCTGGTCTACCCCACGCTATACACTTGTACATTACTTACCTGTAAGAAGGTTTGTCTTATAAGTTTTGATATATATCTTTTCAACCCCCACCATGTATTAAAAAGTACTATTTCTAGTATAGGACGTATGTCTTATGCTTTTCGAAGCATATTTCTCTGAACCCCACTATATACACTAAAAATTTTTTTAAAATTTATAAAACTATTTTCATATGAGTAAAACTTTGATTAATAGAAATGATTTGTTCGTAGATGTAAAATCAAATCATTATGAAAAAAATATTTATAGAGTTTTAAAAATACATTTAGATTCGATAAAAAAAATAAAAAATTATACATCAAATGGAATAAATTCTTAATATTTTTTTTCTTTATTTAAAATTTTTTGTATTAAATGTTCATCGATATAGAAAATCGATCTCCTATAAATAATTTTAAAAATTCTTTAATGAAAATTATTACTTTATAGAATAATTTAAATCATTCTTTACTTTACATTTTATGAGTAGTTTCTTTTTTAAACCCTTAACGCATTAAAAAGAAATCCTTTTATTTACACACTAAAACTTTGCTTAAGGAAAAATTTACATTTGTTCACAACAGCTAGGAATTTATACTAATACATATTTTTTCTCTAAAACCGACCTTATAATCTTCATTTATTTATTTAGAAATTGAAAAATTTTTCAGTTGCACAACAAAATTTTGTCTCTTGAAAATTTTATATTCACTTGCAGTTACGATAGATTTATCCTAATATGAATATTTACCTAATCCAAAATGTTTTCCTTAAACTTCTTAGCCGTAATTTGGTTCAGTTTATCCGTTAATAGATTCTTTCAGCTGCTCGACAGTTTTAAATATTTTATAGAAAAATTTTGTAAACTTGCAATAGTAAATAAAAATTTCCATTTATTTGAGATCACTTCACTCTTACGTATTTACTCATCGAACACCCTTTGAAAAATTTATAGATATTTACTCAAAAACTTTATTTTAGAAAATTTAATATATTTTATTCTAATTTTGTTTATCACCAACTTAAATGAATTAAGATATTTTGAAAACAGCTGCCGCCTGTTTATGCAATCAGTAAAATACATTATGCAATAGCAGACCTTTATATCTGTATTTATTATTATTTGAAAGGATCTTATATAAATTTTTGAAAGAATGTATGTATTTACTCCAAACTTTATCTTAAATTTAAACATTTTATTCTAATTTTGTTTATTTCCGCCATAAAGGATTAAGATAATTTTGAAAACTACCGCTATCCAGTTATGTAATCTGCAAAATACATTATTCAATAACAAACCTAAATACATATTTGTTATTTTAAAAGTTTTCAAAATTTTCATATTTACTCAGCGGAAAAACTAAAATTATTTTTCAAATTTATATTTTAATTAACAAAACTTATACATTTACACGATTTTAGAAAATTTTTTCTCGAAAAAAATGATCGTAAATCTTAAAAAATTCATGGAAAATTTTTATCTTTTTACTGTCGGGTTTTCTTTGATAGATCTTATATAAAAAGAGACGTTTTAGAGATGATGCATCAGTTCATTTCTGCTCGCCATAAAAACGTGTTCACTGTAGCTTTGTGCTTTACGAAAAAATTTTTAATCTTTAACTATGGCGATACAATTATATTCCAACGTAGTGAATACAATTGCTCAAACATATGAAGATCTTTTAACACACAACCCTATCAGTAGAGATATGAGCATTAGAGCTTGTAATGTTTGTAGTGAGACTATCATATTATTTAACAGCATCCTACTAAATCCTCGAGTTAGTGTCCAAGAGAGACGGTGTATACAAGCAAACATTACACTATTACATTCATATTATGAGAAGTTTTTAAGATTAAGTAATCAAGTGGTTGGTGGAGATCTGAATTCTAGAAATCTAATTCAGTGGCGGGATATGGAAAACGCATTTTAGAATCGCATAACAATCAGCTGCATAGTAAATATTGGACATATTGATTTAAGAACATTTTTGAGTGATGCAAAAAGTTTAACAATTAATAAAATTCGAGAAAATATGCAGCGGATTGGAAATCTTAAAGTCAGTACAACTTTAATGTGTAAATTTGAAAATGTTAAAAGTGAATTTACTGCTAAGGACACAAAGACATTTCAAACTCCAAGTGATGAGATATTGACGACGACAGATCTTGACAACTGGTTTGCTAGTAGTGTGTATGATGTTTTATTGAAGAAAGTTGAAGAGTTTAATCAAGAAGACTCAGGGTGGAGTTTAGTGGAAGTGATAAATTTAACAATTAACATCGCTAGATATGCCCCATTGAGAGCTGGGTTATCAACGTTTACCACCTTACCTAAAGATATACAATATAAAAAAGCTGTTATCAACATCCAAAATAACGATGAATTTTGTTTTCTTTGGTGTGTAACTGCTGCAGTATATGATGCTGAAACTACTCACCCAGTAAGGATATCATCATATCCACATTTCAGCACACTTTTTAATTATAAGGATATTCAGTTTCCTATGACTCTTAAAGACTTTCCGAAATTTGAAAAGTTAAACAACTTGAAGATAAATGTTTACGGACTTGAATCGCAGTTCACCAAGAATGAAGAAGATGCAGCATCTAGTGTAATAGCGCCATTATACTTAAGTACTAATTATCAATGTAAGAAACCTATAATTTATTTATTAATGATTGAAGCTTATAATAATAATAATAATAACAATAATAATAATAATAATAATAATAATAATAATAATAATAATAATAATAATAATCATCATCTTAATAATGGAAATTTAAGAACTATAGACCAATTTTCCATTTTACTTTAATAAAAAATTTATCACGTTTAGTAAAAAGACAAATATCAAAAAGAAAAAATAAATTATGGTTTTGTGAGAGATGCTTGTGTCATTTTAGATTTGAAAATTCTGTAGAAAAGCATAAATTAGACTTTATTAAATATAATAAGATTAGAATGAGCTTGCCCGACAAAGAAAATAAAATATTGAAATTTAAAAATTTTACATATAAAGATCCAGTTCCATTTGTTGTCTACGCTGATTTAGAATGTACTCTTGAATCTGATAATGGTACTGAAAAACATGTTCCTTATAGTATAGCTTATTATGTCTTATGTGATTATGATTCGTCGTTATCAAAGTTTGAGCTCAAACGCTTTTCTGATTGTATTGAATGGTTTATTAAGGAGTTGGAAATTTTAGGAAGAAAAGTTGATTTTAAACTTAAAAACCCTATACCTACAAAGCCGCTCAATAATGATGAAAAAAGATATCATAACGAAACAAAAGATTGTCATATTTGCGGGAAAATAATCGATTCTAATGCTAACAAATGTCGTGATCATTGTCATTTCACAGGCAAATATCAAGAACCTGCGCATAATTCATGCAATTTAAATTACAAACAATCTCATAAAATACCTATTATTTTTCATAATTTATCAGGTTACGATTCGCATTTTATTATTAAATCATTAATGACTGGATTTAATGGTTCAGTTACTGTTTTACCTATTAATAAAGAACGTTATATATCTTTTACAAAGTCTATCAAAAATACTCGGGTCTAGAGAAACTAGCATCATATCTTACAGATAATAATAAACAAATTACACGAATGTATTACTCTGATCATGAACAGTTTAGTTTAGCTACTCGTAAAGGAGTATTTCGGTATGAGTACATAGATTCTATAGTAAAGTTGAATGAAGATAAATTACCTAAAAAATCATATTTTTATTCTAAACTGAATAATAATAATATATCTGATGAAGATTATGATCATGCAAAATTAGTTTGGCGTAAATTTAATATTAAAACACTCGGTGAATATTCTGATTTGTATTAAAAAACCGATGTCTTATTATTAGCTGATATTTTTGAAAATTTTCGATGTAGTTGCTATAATACTTATAATTTAGATCCCCTCCATTATTATACAGAACCAGGATTAGCCTTTGATGCTATGTTAAAGCTCACTGGTATTCAATTAGAACTGCTAGATGATGCTGAAATGGTATTATTTATAGAAAAAGGTATAAGAGGTGGTGTGTCACAGTGTACAAATCGCCATGCTGTAGCTAATAATCGATTTATGAGTGATGACTTTGATCCAAATAAACCTGAATCTTATTTAATGTATTTTGATGTGAATAACTTATATGAAGCTGCAATAAGCATGCCCCTACCATGTAAGTCATTTAAATTGGTTGAAGATATAACTGTGGATAATATAGATATTATTTTTAATTCAAACGAATCAAAAGGTTTTATACTAGAGGTAGATTTAGAATATCCAATAGAGCTTCATGATCTGCATAAAGATCTACCATTATGTCCTGAGCATTTTGTACCACCGAACCGTAAGCAATCTAAATTAATTATTACTTTATATTCAAAAGAAAGATATGTTATTTATTATAAGAATTTACAGCAGTGTCTTCAGTTAGGTATGAGGCTCGTAAGAGTTCATCGTGGTCTAGGCTTCGAACAATCAGCTTGGTTTCAACCATACATTGATAAAAATACTGATCGCCGTAAAAATGCGAAGAATGAATTTGAGAAAAACTTTTTTAAGCTTATGAATAATGCTGTATTTGGGAAAACAATGGAAAATGTTAAAAAACATAAAGAAATTAGAATAGTTACAGAATGGACAGGACGTTTTGGTGCAAAATCTCTAATTTCTAAACCTAACTTTCATAGTTTGACTGTTTTTGGCGAAGACATTGTAATAATTGAATTAAAAAACATTCATGTACATTTTACAAAACCCATATATATTGGATTTAGTATACTTGATTTAGCTAAGACATTCATCTATGATTTTCATTATAACTAAGTAAAAAAAAAAATTTTCATAATGATACCTCAAAATTAATGTATACAGATACTGATAGTCTCATTTATTATTTTACAGTGCCTAATATATACGAAATTATTAAACGTGACATTCATAAATTTGATACATCTGATTATTCACCTAATAATGTATATAATATCCCATTAATAAATAAAAAAGTATTAGGTCTTATGAAAGATAAAAATAATGTTAAAATTATGGGAGAATTTATAGGTTTAAGAGTCAAGCTTTATACATATAGAAAACATAAAAATAATAAAGTTGACAAAAGAGCTAAAGGGGTTAAAGGTTCAACTTTAAGAAGGATTGAGTTTGATGATTTTAAAAAATGTCTTTTAGAACATTGCAACGTTGTAGAAAAAGAATGGTTAATCAAAAGTGAAAAACATGTTGTTGAAACGGTTTTACAACAAAAATTAGCATTAAGTTGGAATGATGATAAAAGACGTTTGCTTGAAAATTCAACAGATACACTGCCATGGGGATATATGGAAGTAGAAAAATGATGTATAATTATTAATTTTTCACTTGTAAATTAAAATTTGTAAAAAAAAAAAAAATAGCCATAAAAAATAAAGAAAACATTTGTATAGAAAAAATTGTTTATTTATTTATAAAAATACATCTCATATAAGAATTATCGTTAAAGCAATAAAATTTTCATAAATCTGATTCGTCTATCCAGCTATTATGTGAGCTATCAAATCCTAACCACTTTACAAAATATTTATTTCCACGCTTTTTCACTTTTTTTTCTACAAGGTAGACATCAGGATATTTGACTTCACTAAGCTCTTCATTGTAAAATCCACCTTCGATTGATTGGTTTGGAAAATCAGTAAGCTTGTACGTTGTTGGATTAGTATTTTGCACGCTTTTTATTGTGAATATTTCTGTTGTCCAAGTTGGTGTATAACCTTTTTCGAAAACGTGCTTGTATTCGTTTCTCCGCACTTTATCGCCAACTTTAAACTTGTTTTTCTTTTTATTCAACGGTTGATGGATTTGAAGGGGTTTGTAAATCTTCTTGAATGGTTGTTTTTTATTTTCAGCCGTTACATCAATGGGCTTCATTTTGATTGTGCGATGTTTGGTATTGTTGTATGCATCAACTAAGTTTCTAAGCATATCGATCCATCGGTAACTACCTTGAGCTATGAATTCTTGCCACATTTTATTTTTTAGAGTTCGATTAAAACGTTCACATATAGATGCTTTTAGGTTGCTAAGTGTCGAGTACAAATGAATTTTATGACTTTTCATGAGATCTTTGAATTCTTTATTGTAAAACTCCTTGCCTTGGTCAACGTGTAGATTTTTCGGATGCCTCCCTTGTTGTAAGACAGACTTCATAGCATTTCTGACATCGCCAGCACTTTTGCTTTTAATAGGAACCGCCCAAGCATACTTTGAGAATACGTCTATAATTGTCAGTAGATATTCAAATCCACTATTTACAGAACTATATGATATCATTTCTACCGAATCAGCTTGCCAAGTTTCATCGAGTCCTCGAATGTCAACATGACGACGAGTATAATTTTTTTCGTGCTAGTTTGTGAAGCTCTTGAGCTATGACTTTCTTCTTACTTTCCATGTTTCTCAAGTTTAGATAGCCTACGATCAATATCTGCTATAGTTTGAGTATCGCGTACTATAGATCTCACAACTGTTGTTACACGAGTTAATAGCTGTTCAATATGTTGAATCTGTTCACTAACAAGTTTTTCTAATGCATTCACTTTGGTTGCCAATTCAATAATGAGGTCTGGATTTTTACTCATCATTTTATCCTCTATCTTAACTATTTCAGCTGTTATTTTATCTTCAAGATCAGTTATACGATATTTATTATATTTACTAATTGTTTTCACATTGTCTAATTCCTGTTTTATTGCAATTTTTAGTTGATCCATTGACTCGACATTAGATGTCTTCATGAGGTTATCAACTTGTTGGCTTACAGTTTTGTATTTATCGTCAATATGGTTTATTGCAGCTTTCATAGTATTATATGTAACTGCATCACTTTCATTCTTCGGTTCAGCAACATTACATAACCTCTTTTGGTCCAAGTCGAACTGCCCATCAATTGTTAACTTGAAACCTTTTCCAGGTGGTCCAACACCACTACTGCAACCTTTAAATTGTGTCTGATTCGATTGGGACGATACACGTCCAAATATATCGATACCCATTTTGATGACCCTCTCTTCTCGAATATTATGTTATAAATGATGAATTATTGTCAATGTCTTTCTTAATAAATAATTTCAGCTTCACGCAGCTCTTCAATAATTGAAATTATCTCATTCGAATGGCTAGAGTTGCCAGCTGTTTGAGATGCCATCAATAGACGAAGGCGATCTACGAGTTCATTAGGATCATCCAAATAAATATAACCCACATATTTTCGCCTCTTTGAAACAGTCATTAAGGCTGGTAGTCCTTTATCCTTTTTTATTGGTGACTGAACATAGTCAGCAATATATTTAATATATTCAGAACTCCTTTCAACATAAAGACTTCTTTCGGATTCATAATTTTTCCTGTGTGTGTTTGTGGAAATGATCAGTTTATGGCATACATCTAAATCATTTTTCGTAGTAGATTTTTCATGTGGATCACTTTTAAATAATAATTCTATAAGACCCGGTGATAAGACATAACTTTGATGATTCACTGAAATTGTATTATCACCAAATTGGACAGGTGAATTTCCAAAAAATAATTGATTATTTTTTTTACGAATCCCAAATCTTGTATTTAAGCCTTTAGGATTTTTTTTATTTAACATTTCAATATATTTGGAGATGGAGCTATGATATCTCAGCGGTGTACTTGCAGAGGTTGGGGGATCTGATATAATGGTTTCGTCCAAGTTGGTGGTACTAGTACCACCGCCATTTAAGTCATCAAAAGTATTTTGACCATCATATATTTCACTGTCATTAGTATGAACAGTTTGATAGTTACTTGAATAGTCACTATGTTCGCGTTTCTTTAACGGAAAGTTTTCCACAGCTTCTTCTTTAATTTCATGTTTCAAAACTTTAGAATTCTCAACTAATGTCCTTAACGGCGTCACTATAGGTTTAAACATTCCATTTGCAGCTTGTTCAGAAGTATCTTTATCAACTTTTAATATTTTATGCTTCTGTCTTATTGCATCACTAACTTTAGATATCTGAAGCAGCATATCTTTCTGCTGAGAAATATTTCTACACGCCATGTTTGCACACTTGAATGTTATTAATGACTGGATCAATTTCTATAGAGTATGATTAATTTATACTTATAAGACAATCAAAACCTTTTCTATAACGTCCATTATTTGATTCACTATCCTTATCAATAACAACAAATTCGTGTTTATTATCACTTTCCTTATCATTCCAGCATGCTGAACATAAATCTTTGAATTCACTGTAGGGCATATCTGTATTCACATGATCATCATATATGTGCTTCAAATTCTTTTCATCTTGACAAAAAAGTACAAGAAAATTGGCATTGTCACGTAAGGTAAATGTCCCAATACCGGAACAAGACCCAATACCGGAACGATTTGATAATCATTATATTATATTTTAACTCGTACGCGATGAAATTAAATAAAACATTTTTTATTCAAAACCTTAATCTTTTAGCTACATAATAGAATATAAAATATATTTTAAAATATATCCGAAATATGAAAAAAAAAATGCAAATAATAGCAATAGTCTCGGATCCATGACTTTCTCATGTCTCTTAATGGTTTTACTAAGAAATCAGTCAATGGTCTTAAGCTTATAGAAAATGCATAGAATTACTTTTCAATAATTTTTTTTTTTGTATATGCATCTTGAATGACATAGAATTCAAGAAAACATATTAAAAATATGAAAAAAATAGTATTATTATATTAATTTTACTGTTCGTCTATTGGTACACCAAAATGAACCCGTGCCCTGTACTGGAACAGTCAGTCATATTAATGTTATCGATAGAAATTAACGGTGAGTTTTATTGACAGGCGAAATCAAGTGCAACATTAATTATTGCTGGAGACCTAATATTTAATGCAGTAAGTATGATAGTTATTAAAAATGCATTAAATATAGATAAACTCTTATTTAAATTATAAAAAATAAATTTTTGTGTCTAATTTTTTTTTTTTTATAATTTTTATAATATAACCTCAAATGATTAATTTTGTTTCTATTCTTCGGTTCAAAATAATAATTTTTTTTTAAATAATTAATCATTCGAAAATTTTAAAAGCATTTTACATTAATATTATTTAATAATAGTTAATATTTTCATTATTAATAAATTCACATCATTGCATTTATAAATAATTTCATAATTTTTTTTATAGATTTAACTGAAATGCCAAAAATAAAAAAAAATAAAAGTATTATAACATCAATGATATTGACGCTGCTTTAAGCGATATTCGCAGTGGTGTACCGTTAGGTGTTACTAGTCGAAAATACGGTATACCTAAGACAACTCTTCATTCTCGAGTTAAAAATAAAGTTCCAATTGATGCTAAAAAAGGACCTAAAATATTTTTAAGTACCGAAGAAGAAAACCAAATCGTCAAATGGATATTTTTTCTTAGTGACCGTGGATTCCCAGTCACTAAAAACCAATTGCTGGATAGTGTGCGAGATTTAATTAATGAACCGGGCCGGAAAACACCATTCACTGATAACAGACCAGGACGACATTGGTACGAATCATTTTTACGTCGACATCCTGATATTGCTAAACGAGTCGTGCAAAATTTGACAAGCGTTCGAGCATCTGTAACCGAAAATTCTCTCCGGAATTGGTTTAAAGAAGTTGAAGCTTATCTTGTCGAGAAACAATTGATTGATATTCCTCCCAGTCGTATCTTCAATGGAGATGAGAGTGCTTTTCAACTATGCCCAAAGGCCGAGCCAGTAATCACAAGAAAGGGTACAAAGGCTGTTTAAAAAGTTGTAAACACCAATGATAAAGAAAATATAACCACGTTGTTTATGGTGAGCGCTGCAGGTGAGATGGTTCCACCAATGATCATTTATCCATATCAACGTATTCCCCATCATGTTTCTAAACATGTTCCGAAAAGTTGGTTTATTAGTACATCACAAAAAGGGTGGATGACCGGAGAAAATTTTTTTGAATACGTCGCAAATTGTTTTTATCCGTGATTGATGGAAAAAAAAATTGAGTTTCCCGTAATACTTTATGCAGACGGTCATTCATCCCACTTAACATTACCGCTAGTCAATTTTTGTCGAATCAATAAAATTGAATTTGTTGCGCTTTACCCTAATGCGACCCACATACTGCAACCTTTAGATGTCGCTGTATTTCATCCAGTTAAAACTGCGTGGAAAAAAACTGTTGACGGTCATAGGATAGAAAGCAATGGACAAAGCTTAAAGAAAGAAAACTTTGCACCTTTACTTAATAAAGCTTTACAATCAATGAAATCATTAAAAAATACGATAGAACATGGTTTCAAAGCATGTGGACTGTGTCCATTCAATGCTGAAGCAGTAAATTACAATATTCTTAATAAAAATAAGAGAAATTCGGAAAATAATTCTTTTGTTGAGAGTGAAAATGTGGAATTAAAACCTGATCCAAATGAATGTCGAAGAAATTTAGAGTTTTTCGAAAAATATTTAAAAATTGATGTGTTAAAAGACTTCGAAGATTCAGAGCGTGATGGGTTTTATATTGGTACAGAACAAAGTAAAGGGTTATTTGAGTACTGGATTTACTTGAAAAAAAATTGCGGTATTTATATGGTTAAATTTAGATGTAGCTAATTTGTAGTATTATTATAAGTAATTGAGCGCTTACTTTTTTAAATATTTTTTGTGTAGATTTCATATAAATTTGGTTGCTTTATAGGGTTTAAGTTGATTAATTTAATTTAATTTTTTTACTAATTAACTTAAGAGAAAAAATTATTATTGAAGTTCTTGATGAGACATTGAATAATAATATAAACGTAAACATCGAAGAAAATGATGAAATTAATAAGAGTATTTTAATCTTCCCTTTTAATGAGACAGAGAATATAAACAATTTACCAGAAAATTATGAAGTTCTTAAATCGGATGTTGATAATCAGTCTCTTCCTACAATTATTGATAATACATGTGCAAATAATTTAGAGTTAATAACTTGCTCGGATAAAGAAAACACTAGTATTTTGTCGATCGATGTTAATTCATCTAAATTAAGTGTTATTAAAGATTAATTTTTATTGGAAAATCCAAGTTTTAATAGTTCTTCCATAACAACAACAGTAACAACTTCTACGACAATTGTAACAACTTCCACAACCACAGCAATAGCAAGTTCTTCAGCAACAGTAACACCAACTTCTTCAGCAACAGTAACATCAACTTCTTCAACAACAGCAATAGCAAGTTCATCAGCTATAGTAACAGCAGCTTTTTCAACGACAGAAACAGAAACTTTCTCAACGGTAGCAACAACAACTCCAAAAATTATAACTCAGAATATTTTAAAAGGTTAGTTTATCTTGATTTTTGTTCTTAATATTCTATAACATGTTGGATTATATATATTATGTTCAACTTCCTCTCCAGATTTATCTATTTTAAACAATCAAAATTTTTTCAGACAAGTCAAACTCTTCAAAACCGCAAGTACCTAGTGGAATTTCGGAATTATTCAAAAATAAATTATTTTGGCCGAATTCTTCTCCTCATACAAAAAAAAGAAAACCAAAAGTAAAATTGCCTACTGTTTTAACCCAAGATGAATGGATAAAATTGCATCAAAAAGAAAACGAAGAAAAAATTCAAAAACGATTGGAAATCGAAAACAGAAAAATTAAGAGATTGCAAGCAAAAGAAGCTAAAAAATTATTGCAGGAACAGAAAAAACAAGAAAGAGACCACAAAAAACAAATAAAGAAAGAACAAAACGAAAATAAAAAAAAAATAAATAAAAAACGATAATTTTTTTGGTTATTACTTTTCACAATATTTTGTAATTATAATCAATTAATAAAAAAAGTGTTCCTTTCTAAAATTTTTTGAACTCATTTACTTACAAAATAATTCGTTTAATTTACTGTTCCGGTATTAGGACAACCGAATTCCGGTATTGAGACAAGGCTATTTCAGCGTTCCGGTATTGGGTCTTTTGAGTGTAATAAAAAAAAATGTTTTTTTTATATTAAATTTAAGAAAAATCAACTAATTTCATTATTTTTGAATAGATAAATGTCTATTTTATATGATGTAATAAATTATTTAGGTTGATAACCTATTTTAATATTTTAAAAACGATAAAAATCAGTCGTATACCCTTCGTCGTTCCGGTATTGGGACATTTACCTTATAAGATGTTTTGGTATACGTGTATAGGTTTGACAGAGATAAAAGCTATCAACATTTTTGTGCCACTCCATACAAAAATATGCTCTGACATGATCTTGCTTCTCACAAGCTACGTCATCGAATATCATAAGCGAATTCGGTTGTGCATCATCTGGATTAACAACTGATTCATGATCATTAAATGGGAAGTATCCAACTCCTTCTATAGGCTGTAGTGCTGACTCTAAGAATTTATATTTAGGCTGATTCAATGATTTAGAGTATACATAAATGTTCTCAAATCTCAAACCATTAGGATGAGTAATTAGTGCAAGGAGTGCATTCGTTTTCCCACAGTTCGATGGCCCACAAAGAACTGCTCGAACAGTATTTGGTAGTAGTGAACCATGACGTTTTTGAATTTTTTTCTCATCACCTTGAATTATTTGATCAAAATTGATCACAGGTAATTTTGCTGTCTGTTTTTCAAACTTCATTTCGAATTATTTTAGGTGACACTAAATACTATGTTAATCTGCTGATGATTCAATTCTGACTAAACAATATGCTTATAAGTACCGAGTACTTATACATTTGAGATTAGTCATAGATCTGCAATGGTTAAGAGCAGACGTATTAGTAAAGTTGAAACTAAGCGTGGCAAAGGTTTTATCAACAGTGTTATAAATATACTACCTATAGAATTACATGTGCCGGGATATCAGTATTGTGGACCTGGTACAAAATTAACGAAAAGATTAGCTCGAGGTGATCCAGGTATGAATCCTCTGGACAGAGCATGTAAAGCTCATGACATTGCTTATTCTAAACATTCTGACAATATGGCAGCACGTCATGAGGCTGATAAAGAGCTTGCTGAAAAAGCTTTGCAACGTCTTCATGCAAAAGATGCTAGCCTTGGTGAAAAAGCTGTGGCTTGAGGAGTCAATAAAACCATGAGAGTGAAGAGAAGTTTGGGTATGGGCATGAAAAAGATGGCTACAGTTAAAAAGAAGTTGGAAATAAAGAGGGGGAAGTCTAAGAGAAATAGTAAAAAGAGGAAAAAGACAGTAAAGAAAAAAAACGACTTGTCCCCATCCGACAAATTATAAAATCAGCTCAAAAAACGATGAACGACGGTGTACTCATTTTACCATTCAAGTCTGCATTACGGGGCGCTCGTAAAGCTGTAAAAATGGTTGGTGGGAAAAAAAAAATACGATCATAGCGTGTATTACCCATACCACCACTAAAAGTAGGTGAATTGCTACCATTTTTAATACCAATTCTTGCTGGTTTAAGTGCTACTGGTGCATTAGCTGGGGGCGCTGCTGGTATCGCTAGAGCTGTGGATGCTGCCAAGACTGCTAAACGTGAATTGCAGGAGACTAAACGGCATAATTCAACAATGGAAGCTATAGCCTTGGGAAAAGTTTTGGTAACCTTCAACCACCAAATGAACTCATGAAATATCTCGATGTTGGGAGCGTGAAATATAATCATCAGAAATATCAAGATTATGATACCGTTATATGTGGACACTTGTGTCTCAAATTTCTAAATAATCAATTATAAATATATGAGACGAGTATAAAATGTATTTATTTATGGCTGATTCGTTGACGTTAACACTATCTGGAGCGACCTCCACATTGGAAGCTCAATATTTTCCACCCATTGAATTATCGCCTGGGACAAGTTATGTCTTGGACTTGTAGAAATAACATTCAATTCTATACCTAATATCGATGAAGGTTGTAATAAGTTGTATTTATCCAGCATAAATGGGAAGGAAGCAGATAAAATTATAACAATACCAACCGGAAGTTATGAACTACGTGACATTGAAAAGTATTTAATAAAGGAATTACCTGAGGGAGTAGAATTGAGTATCAGAGCAAATAACAATGAATTACATAGTGAAATTAAATGTAATCAAATTGTAAATTTTGAGCCGAAAGATTCTATCGCATCATTATTAGGATTTGGAAATCGCCGACTTGCGCCATACCTTCTACACAAATCCGATTCGCTAATAAAAATCCTTAAAATCAATGCACTGCGAGTTGAGTGCAATATTACTACTGGTGCATATATGAATAATCGTAAAGTTTACACAGTTCATGAGTTTTTCCCAAGTGTTGCACCAGAATATAAGATCATCGAAGTACCATTCCACATCATTTACTTACCAGTCGCAGTACAATCAATACACAATCTTCAGCTGCGAATTGGTGATCAAGATGGAAATTTAGTGAATTTTCGTGGTGAAACGATTACAATAAGATTGCATATGAAATCAGTGAAATAATGGGGATTGTATATGATAAAAAAATTGGAGGCAGTTATAAAAGTCAAGCATCATGCCTAAAGCCCATCAGTCGTCGTGTCCCTGTCAGGGTGCTAACATCTCAGAACGCCCAATTTCTCAAAAGCCTGGGATTAACATTACGTGGAAGATCGGTAAAATAAGAAAAATCAATTTGTGCTGCATTATACTACCATGGCGGAAATCTTAAACATCCAAAAACCAATAATCTTCGACGAATCGATTTCTCACTATGAGGTTCATTCACATCAACCTTATGCTTCAACAACATTTAATAATAGTGATGAAATAAGAATCAGTATTCAACATCAAGATTTATGCATTCTACCGAGTAAGAGTTCTTTACACATTTGTGGGAGATTTACTAAAGAAGATGGCACTGCTGTTAGTGAAACTATGGAGTTGGTTAACATGGCCATTTGTCACATGTTTGAAGAAATACGCTACGAATTGAATGCTATCGAAATTGATAGATGCAAGAATGATGAAATTACAAGTCTAATGAAGAATTATATATTTTTAACTCCCGGACAGGCTAATTTAATGGAAAACGCCGGGTGGTTAGAAACTGGTGATAAATTGACTAATGGTGACGGATATTTTGATATTTCTATACCGCTGAGTTTATTACTTGGATTCGCTGAAGATTACAATCGGATTATTATGAATGCTGAGCATGAATTAATTCTTATAAGATCAAACACTGATATTAACTCATATCTACATACACCTGCTGCTCGAGAGGCTGCTGAAAAAGTTAAAATACTTCTTAATAAAGTGGAATGGAATGTACCATACATTACAATGTCCCATAAACAGAAGATTCAAGCACTCAGTTTTATCGCAAATGATCCAGCTATTCCATTAAGCTACCGTACATGGCAATTATATGAATATCCACTACTTCCGAAAACAACAAAACATGTTTCGCCTATCAAAACTTCGACGCAATTGGAGAAACCACGATACTTGGTTCTAGGATTTCAAACTGCAAGAAAAAATGTTGTGACGAAAAATTCCAGTCACTTTGATCATTGTAATATCCGAGATGTAAAAGTTTTCCTCAATTCTCAAAGTTATCCATATGGAAATTTGAATCTAAACATTAATCGCAATCAGTATGCTTTATTGTATGATATGTATACTAATTTTCAAACGTCATACTATAATAAAGAGCCGGAACTATTGTTAACTAAAGCAGGATTTTTGGAAGAAGCACCTCTCTACATTATCGATTGTTCAAAACAAAATGAATCAATCAAATCTGGACCAGTTGACATTCGTGTTGAATTTGAATCAAATGATCAGTTTCCCGATCAGACATCAGCATACTGCTTAATTCTACATGATCGTATTATTGAATATAATCCATTAAGTAATACTGTAAGAAAATTAACTTAATAATTATTGTATTAGATAACAAGGTTGAGAGAAATAAATAAATTTTTTCACAAATAAAAATATGTTTTAATAAATTTTATTTTTGCTTATACTCAATTCACATAATCAATTAATACAGCATGAAAAGTACATATAATTATAGGAGTTTTAAATAAATGTTAAGTATGCATTTATAATTATTTTAATGCATTTTTTAGTTTTTCATACTTAGTACAATCTTTTTTGTAAGGATAAAGATAAATTCCTGGGACATCATAATCAGGACTTGTAATTGAATTATGTTCAATGCAAAACTTATAGTCCATAATTTCAAAGTTCCGTTTGAAATTAATTGGTAGTTTATCCCAGACAAATCGTATTTGAGATCGAGCGAATTGGAGAATGAACACATCATCAAGACAAGCGATGTCAACTGCATCCATTTTTTCAAATCTGATAGTTGATAGAATAACTGTACTGATTTCTCATATGATGGATTACAGCCCCAATATTTCAAAAACCATTGTTTTATCTGCTGAACAGTTCTGTATGAACAAGCATAATGTCCAAGTTTGGTGTGGTTGAATCTGAATGCACATCGAGGTCTGTTCATGTTTTCTAAATCAATAACTAGGACTGCATAATCAATCATTTCTTCGAGTCGTTTTTGCATTGTTGGCCCTTGTAAATAAAAATATCGCGCATTCTGAACTAGTTGTTTTACCATAGGTTGCAATGATTCATAAGGATGATCACCAGTATCCCAGTGAATACTATGACGATTCCCATCTTGATCTTCACTTTGTTGCACAATCACAGTGTCAGTGTACTGGATAGGTGGTTTGAATACGCAAATTTTGCATTGATATGCACCATTTGCATTATTTAGGTTATAAATATCAACGACACATAATTCCTTGATAATAAATTTTCCATTGGAAACTATATAACCAACGAAATCCACTATATAATCCATTGTTATTTATTTATCAACTATGCGACTCTCCAATTTTTCAAGATTTTGAATGATTTTATATAAGTTTTTTATCGAATCTTTCAGAGCAATGCAACTTGGGCACGACGAATCTCGTTTGCTTCTGATTATATCCAAATTTTTATAATAAGAAAATAGATCACTAAGAAAAGAACCAATAACCTCTGGACATATGTCACCAATATAATTTTCAACTATTTCATCAGTGTCTATCATATCCGGATGACTAATACGTAAAAAATGTTTTTCACTATCACTTAGCTCCTCCATTAAGCACAGCTATAACTAGGAGGACTTAACAAAAAAGCATGAGTTTTATAATGGCAGCCCCCTCTGAAAAATAATCTTTGTGGGGATACAGAGTAAAAATGATTGGCCCAAAACCGGTTCAATCAACCGTTAATCCCCCTTCTTCTAACAAAATAAACAATATTCTCAGAAAAACTTCCGAATTTTTGGCCATAACCCCTTACAGTTATTCAAAGGTCTAGAACAATCCAAAATAAAAAATTAATCCCCACCAATTTATGCGTGGAAAATCGAAGATAATTCTCGAATGTTCGACCCCCTCCAATCCTACGCAAACAGTAAAAATTCAAAAATATATATACTAAAAAGTTCTTGAATATCCACTAAGTCCCAAAAATCTGCTTTTATCAATCAGCGGAAATAGGTCCCCACGAAATCTTCATTACCATTATCAAGTTCCGATTAAATCTGCGTTACCATGATCAGGCTTCAACCAAGCCTGCATTATCATGAGCAAGTCCCAACAAATCTACATTATCATCAATGAGGATAAAGGCCTAAAATATCGATCAAATTAATCTACATTACCGATAACAGCCCCTAATATCGATAAGAACAAATCTACATTACCACATATATGAAAAAGTTCCTAAATATCGATAAAATAAATCTACATTACCGATGACAGCCTCGAATATCGATAAGAACAAATCTACATTACCATGTATATGAGAAAAAAGATCGAAAATATCGACAAAATAGATCTACATTACCTATAACAGCCAAAAATATCGATAAAGACAAATCCGCATTGCTAACAGTTACACTTACCGTGAGTCGATAACGTAGGTCACTGTTTTGATTTCGGGTACAATCCCTCTTATTCAACTACTATTGTGCATGTGGGTGTATGTGTGTATGCTTCCTGCTGACAAAGGTAAACACATAAAAAGGGCCGCAAAATCTAAAATAGAGAGTTTTTTTGAGTATCAGTTTCTCAGTCCTGGGTCACTAAGGATGAGAAAATTTAAGTACAAGTGTCCTCACACTTTACACTAGTTCCGTACTAGTTTTTGTTTTTATATACAAGTGTTCTTACACTTTATTTCATTACTTATATTACTAGTGTTTAGTAAATATTGTGTTAGTCAACTCAGTGTAATCCAGAAATATACTCAAATCTCCACAACTTCAGGTACTGTGATCTTTAAGTTTATGTATGCCAAAATATAGAAACACTTCCAACACACGGAAAGATTATAAAAGAATGTATTGTATTCAAAATTCTATAATCCTTTCTAGTATTTAAAATGAATTTCATCGTAACCATTTTATTGTAAATTAGAGTCGGCTGACTAGCCACCTAATACTTCTGATATCTAGTTATTGTATTCACATCATCAAAATTTTCAATTGTCTAATATATAGTAGTGAAATTCGTATATTCAACATCTTTCATTTCAGAACAAACCTTCCAGATTATTACTCAGTGTGATCCCGGTGTATTGGTCGAAAACCTAGGTCCGAAAATAATAATAATAACTTATCTAACATTACAGTACAAGCTACTAGTTGGACATAACAGAATAAAAGCACTGTTAAATATTATTTAAGATATCCAATTTCCTCATATGCTTTCAAAATGTTCACAACGGCGTATGCACTTAGATAACACAATTTCATGCGTTTTGTCTTATGTAACGGGGCAGCTAGTGGTTCAACTACTCAAATTGGTCGCGCCATTTCAGGGATCCCCTCAGTTCACACACCCTCCTTATCAACGCATTTTCGCTACCCGGTTCACTGAGACTCCGAAAGAGGCCCATGGGTCAGTGCGTCAGACATCCTAGACGGAAGTTCAGACGAGGTCACGTTGATGACCCTCCCTCGAATTTTGTGGCTACATAAGGGCTAGCAACTGGCAATGAACGCAGTTAGCATGCAATTAGCATACACTTAACATCTAGCAATCAGCTGGGCGGCGTAGAGAAGGGCTGAGGACGCCTAGCGAGGTCCTTACTCTACACTCTCCAGCACACATTGCTATATATCTTTTGTACTAGTCAAGTCTAGTCACTTTGTCGTATTGTAAAGTCCGTTAATTTATTGCCAAGTCCGTTTATTTATTGAAAAAGTCTAGTCAGTTTCGTTGTTGTAAAAATCTAGTCAGTTGAGAAACTTCATTTTAAAATCTGTGTAATAAAATCAGTGCCGAGTCGTCACCAATAGTCTTGTCAAGGGTCAATCAAGTAGGTTGCAGTCTACGTCTAGAATGTCCTATGTAATTTAAAGATTATTGATGTAAGTCTACATGCAGTTAATTATAAATTTGCCAAGCGCTGAGTTATTTATATTTAGAGTTTTGTAAAATTTTATTTCTTCTTTTAATTTGATGAACATAATATATAAATCTTGGAATTTCATTTTGACTTGTTGATAGAAATGATTAAGATAAATTATTTAAGTTGTTGAATTTTATTACGAGAAACAGTCATATTGAATAAAATATATTCTTCAAATCGATTATGTTGCTGATGAGATCAGACCTAGGACCTCCTATTTACGCATATTAATACAATAATTCTTTTGGTTTTTCCTTATAATCTAAATGTCCATATATTCAGTAAATCACGTTTGTAAATAATCAGAACATCAATAAAATCAATAAAACAATATCATAATAAAGAGAATTACACTATCATATAAATTCATTACACCATTTCCTCTATCCTGTAATCAGGCTGCGTATTCAGTCATACTAGGTATTTCAGAACCCAGTTGCTCATCATCGAAGCAGCTGGACAAGGAAGATTGCTCGAACTTTCTGGTACGGGGAAGCAAGGGCATACCCTTACACTTACATTTATATTTAATTCCACTACAACAACGTTTTCATTTTGTTATAAATATAATAATTTTATATTATTATTAACTTATTTTGCTTTGCTGATGTTTTTCAGTAACAAAAATATTAGTAATGCTATTCGGTCAAGATGTATTGAATAAAAAGATTGTTAATTAACATTTAAAATACCAAATGACACTTATACTCTCGGCCATCTTCAATTTACTGATTGAAAGTTTCAGTGCTTTATTTACTTAAACAAGAAACAAGATGTAGGTAACGATAAATGTTAAAATATGTAAATAATTCACAAATTAAAATAGGATTCCAGGCTGTCCATTTAATTATATAATGTTTCAATAAGCTAACGTATAACTCTGATTAAAAATATTTATTGTCAGCAATTGAAAAATGTTTGAATTCATTTCAATTGTTTACTTAGAATTGAAAAATATTAAGTGAAATTGAAGGTTTCGAAAGTTAAATTTTTTTCAACAAGTAAAAGCCAAATAAGAAACTATTCAAAAATATTCAGTCTTCTTTGATTTCAATTTCTTTGGATTCCTAGCATTGAATTGCAAAATAATCAAAACAATTGAAACCAAAAAAAATTAAATGTTTCTCAATATTTACTAGTGAAATTGAAAATTATTGAAAAGTGATTAAGATTGTATGGTTTCAATTACTTTGAATACTGGGTAGATATGAATTTCCAGATTCACGATTTTATGAATGATTCAATCGAATTTAAATAAACTCGAAACATTGAATTGTTTTAAATTAATTACTTTGCTATTTTATGAACTATTTAATCGAATTTAGATTGTAAATTTCAAGTTATATTATTTACTTCCTGTGATACGTAAATGCTCAATATTAAGGTTCTAATCAGACTCAACATTAAATTGTATTTAAACACATAAAGAATAAATAAGAAAACTAAACGAATTCACAGTAGTGCAATTCCCCCGTAAGACCAGACGACCAACATTATTTTATCACTATAAGACTAGAAAAAATTCATTCTCTTAAACTAATTTCAACTGTATAAATTACCGGTAAAATAAAGAAAATGGAATTTTAATATTAAGTTTTATTTATTGCTAGAAAAAAAAATTATAAATGAATATTAATAACTTCTTATTCAAACAGTAATCGAATATCAATTATTAATTATTTGTTACAAATTATTAGAAGACATTCAAAATTGCGAATCAAATTCAATAATTTCTGATTTAAGAAACAATCAGATATTAAGTTTTATTTATTTATACAAAACAATCGAAAAGTATTTGAAATTATGAATTAATTTCAATAATTTTATATTAACTGCACGACCCGATACCAAGTACTGCTTATTCGTTAAAAATAATTGAAAGACATTCAAAATTACGAATTAAATTCAATAATTTTTCATTCAAGACGCAATCAGATATTAAGTTTAATTTATTTATGGAAAACGATGGGAAAGTATTTAGATATTAAGTTTTATTTATTCATAGAAAAAATGTAGGCAACATTTTTTTCTGTCCTACCTGAAAATCTAACAATTTATAAAACAATAAACATTTCCGCTTAAAAAAAATTTTAAGTCAATTAGGGGCTTAGAGCATCGAGAAATTAATTATCCCATTTAAATAACATGGGAAAAAAAATTTTCAAGTTTGGAATTTTTCACCTCGGGAATAGCTCCTTGTATGAATAAGCCCAGCATACATTTTCATAGGGAATTTAACGCTTTACGAAAAAATCTCTTATCATTTTTTGATAAATGCATCTGTTCAAAAGTTATTGGAGCTTATTCTGAGTTCTATCCTAGTTATTTCCATTTTAATGCCAAGCTCCTAAAAAATAGTGTTCTGATCAATTTTAAGAGCTTCGCATTAAAATGGAAATAACTTGAAAACAATAATGACTTTAGACAATTTATTAAAGTTAATTTGTAGAAAATAAAATTGTCTACAAAAAATATTCCATGGCATTTTATGATAAGTCCGATAGTTTCGCCGGAAAAGTAAAAAGATATCACAATTTACCCAAACTTGACTTCGAGCTCTAATAACTTTTGAACAGATGGATTTTTAAAAAAATGATAAAAGGCTTTTTTTTGTAGAGCGTTGAATCCCCTACAAAATATATGCTGGGGGTTATTCGTACAATGAACCTTTGTTGAGGTAAAAAATTCCAAACTAAAAAATTTTTTTCCCATGATATTTAAATGGGAAATCGAATTTTTCGATGCGCTAAGCCCCTAACTGACTTAGAAATTTTTTCTCAAGCGGAAATATTTTTTGTTCTATAAATTGTTAGTTTTTCAGGTAGAACAAAATCAAGAACTATCGTCTAAACATGAAGTATCCTACTATATATGTTATAACGACAAAAATTAAATTATTAATTCCGCGCTACAAACTTCGTTCTCTATCCTTAGCCTCCAGTCTCAATACTATCAGGGCGCCAGGTAATTTTTATCACTGGAATCACCAAACCAGTAAATCTTAAGAATTAGATAAAATTTTTGATCTGTGGAACTATCTCAAAACCACGCATAAATAAAAACCGGATAATTTTTGATCTGTGGAATTATCACCAAAACCACGCAACTAAATAAAAACTAAAGCTTAACAAAATGCTCAGAACTTATAAGCAAAACAAAAACAGAGACTGGAAAACTAAAAACAGAGTTACGGTATGCCATGGTGTCGCTCAGTGTGTAGGTTTATGGAGAGAGGGAGTGGTCCGGGTTACATCATTCCAAATTCATGTAGATTATCAGTGAATTTGCAATTTTTATTAAACAACAAATAATCTAAAACCTCCATTTAACAATTAACAAAATACTGTAGCTTCGTACAAACAATTCTTCTTTATAACAAAACACTGAATCTAATAATAATGAAATTAATCCTGACAAACAGGTAAATTGGCATCTAAAGGATATTTATCGATACATTAAAAATAAATTAATTAATTACTAGGGCTAATCCACAATTAACTAATATTCAGTAACCTAGAACAATAAATTATAAAAACGATATTCTAGAACATTCTCTTCCACAAAACTAGTAAAACTAACGTACATGTGTCTAGTATTGACGTCAATTAGACGGCAATTGGATTAATAATTAAACATATTTCGTATAATTATTTTATAAAATAATATTAACAATAAATCGTGAACATGACTCTAAACTGTAACAATATCCCCATAATTCTCTCAGTTCTTAAATATTTTCTTTAATTAAAACAGTAGCATCATATCTCAAGACTCTGACTCGAACTCAATTAATTATTGATAATTATAATAATTATTTCATACCTGATTACGGATGAATGAAATATCGAGTAACGTCTTATACTGTTTAAAATAATACTTCTGTAACAATACTCTTAATCTGTAGCTTTCCGCAATGCCATGAACTGTAACGCCATTTCTGGACACGTCTGCTCGCTTCGAGCGACCAGAGCTGAATGCTCACGTCCGTACTCTTCGAAGGTCTCCCTTCGACTCCTTTTTTTTTTCAATCCAAAAATCCGAACTAAATCTTATCATTATTTGTAACTGACCTCTATATTCTAAATCCATAAATCAATTCCCAAACTCTACCATATCGATAACTGGAGGCTTATACCTCACCAAACGTACTCACTAAACCTGACTTTGAGTATGGATATCCTTGGTAGTTGCTCTCCTGGAACCGACTTCAGCTGGGATCATAAAACTTAAAACTAAGTGACCTATGACTTCCTCAGCGGTACAAGTGGTCATGACTTGTCCTCTGAGGCCTGTCAGACAAAAGCAAATAAAAATGACCAAACGGCTTCCACAACAGCAACGGTCACAATATTACTGTTGAGGCCTGCCAAACCAAAACTCAAAACTGATCCCAATCTGCATCCATCAGATTCCTTTTATACTGGAGCGCTAGCATTTCAGCTAGACCTCTGCAATCTACCAAGAAGTCTCATAGGGATAGAACTAGGTTCTATCATCAGATGATACCGGGTGACTAATTCAAGTCCCGCTCCACGGTAACACTGACTTCTCCACATACTCAAAATTCCAAAACTGTAAACTAAAACTCAAACTTTATCATTATCTCAAACTTTAAATCTCAAACAATATTCCATACTAAATTCCCATCATTCTGATTCTAAGTCTTTGCTATAATTTTTCTTAACAAAACCCATAACTGTAGCTAAACGTTACTCCATATTTGATTCTTAAACTATAACTTAAATCAAAAATCTGTATCAAAATCGTTAATACCTGTATGCTAAATTCTAAGTCTTGAGTTACCATGCTCGTAAATACAGTAAAAATCAGTTGGTGTTTGTGACGTTCACTTTGATTTGACCCCCATATGAAAAATAACGTCACAATGTATATTCTTAAAAGTATATCATATCTGTTGCACTATGGTAGTCTGCAAAACGAAGTATCAGCAGAAAATAAATTGTTTACTTTATGTTTGAACTGTCTTGTCGCGTCGTATTTAAACAGGCCAGAATTACAGGATAGAACTACTGTCTGAAGAAGTATCAATAACACCGTCAGCGGTTGATTTACTTAAAAATGACGCAAATTAATAAATATCTCTATCTCTATGATGAGATTATACGATTAGTGTTGTTCATATGTAATAATAAACCAGAATTAACAACAACGCTTACGGACGACAGTTTAAAAGTTTGGCAACATATATCTCTTACAAGAAGAGGTGTTGTTGTTATTTAAATGTAGTATTTCACTTGCACCAGCTGGCGTAATAAGTGATGGTTATGAAAATGGTTTGATTTTTTCAGGTGTTAAAAATATGCACACTGTGTGTGATTGTTTGAAAAATAGTAAAAAAAGGCCATTTGACTGCCGAAATGGAAGTAGATATCTTATTATTTGATTATTTTTATTTTTCAAATAAAAGTTAATAGTAAAATAAAATTTTTTGACATTTTTGAAAATTGCCAAGATAATAAAACAAAAAAATCGCAAAAATTTTAAGTTTAATGCCAAAAATTGAAGCTAACTGAATGAACTCCAGAAAAATTTGTAATTATAATGCACTATGGATTTTGATTTGAAGTGATCCAAAGATACCTATACATATATTTAAATAGTATTTCGGAGCCTATTCGACAAATTATGATAGATTATGGTTTTATTCTTTGAAAATTCTACCATAAAGACGAAGGTAATAGTTTACTTACAATGATATCTGCTAATAAAATAAGTTAAGATTAAAATTTGATTGTGATATATTAAAGGGCCGTACTTGGAATTAGTACTAATATTTAAAACAAAAAGCCTAATAGAATATCAAATGTACAGTAGATATAGAGAATATTATTATCATAACTAATAGGGTGGGGCAAAAAAAGAACTAATTTTTTTCTTCCGTTACCGTGAAAATATTGTTCCAGATGATGGAAAAAATTCTGGGGAAAGATTGAACTCTTAATATTAATATTAAGAGGTGCCGCTTTGTAATTTTTGATACCCCACTTAAATAACATGGGAAAAATATTTTTGAGTTTGGAATTTTATGCCTCGGCAATGGTTCATTGTACAGATGAGGTCAAGATATATTTTTGCAGAAAATTGAACGTTCTACAATATAAATCTCTTATCATTTTGGATAAATTCATTTGTTCAAAAGTTAATGGAGCTCAAAGTCAAGTTATAATTAATTTCGAGACATTTCAACTTTTCCGGTGAAACTATCAGCCTTATTCAAAATTTCATAGGAACTTCTTTGGAAACAATTTAATTCCCTACAAATTATTTGAGTAGGGTTTTTTTCGAATTCCTCATTGTTATCTAGTTATTTTTATTTTAATGTTGAGTTCTAAAAATCGATCAAACACTACTTTTTGAGGAGCTTGAAATCAAAATAGAAATAATTAGAAAACAATGCGGTATTCAAAAAAAACTCTGCTGGAAATGATTTGTAGGGAATAAGATTGTCTCTAGAGAAGTTCCTATGGAATTATCTGATAAGTCTGATAGTTACACCGGAAAAGTAAAAAGATCTCGACGTATAAACAACACTAATTCTATAACCTCATCATAGAGGTATTTATTGAGATTTGTAGAAATATCCAAAATGATTGAAATTCAGATTTTCTAAGTCAAAATTTGTTCTTTCTCGTGGCAGCAATAGTTAATATTTGTAAAATCATGACTATGCTGAAAATTTCAGCCCAAAATTTAAATATTTAAACGTCGCTCAAAAATTTTGAATATTAACTGATAATATGTAACTAATAGTTTGAAATAAGTCGTGTATTCTTTATAACTCAATTATTGTCATTTTAGTGAAATATAACTTTTGCATAACAAAAAATACGCAGGACAGTCTTAAACAATAAAATTTGGTAAATTTTGAATAAGCGAAAAAACCTAAAAATTGAATTAAAAAACATAAAAGTTATGTAAAAAACTCATTATTTCTATTTTTCGGGTCCTATTTTCATTCATTGTCTTGTAAATTGATGGCAAAAAAATCGAGAAGCTTTATTATTAATATTCAAGGGTCACTCGAAAACGTCCTAAAGACAGCACTCGGAAGCATTCAAAATACTTGAGTGCCGTTTAAATATTTAAATTTTGGGCTGAAATTTATAGCATAGTCATGATTTTACAATTATAAACTATTGCGGGCACGAGAATGAAAAAATTTTGAAATAAAAATTCCGAATTTCAATTATTTTTGATATTTTCAAAATTCATGAGCGGAATGAAAAATCATTGAAGTTCAATTGCAATTTTAAATGTCTTCCAGTTATTTTCAACGGATAATTAATATTTCATATCTCGTCACACAGTGGATAAAAAATTATTAAAATTCATTAGTAATTTTGAATAATTGTTAATTGTTCTCTATGAATAAATAAAACTTGATATCTGTTTGTACTGTAAATAAAAATTATTGAAACTCATTCATGATTTTGAATACTTTCTAATTTTTTAAAGAATAAGTACAACTTGATATGCAATCGTACTGTGAATAAAAAATTATCAAATTTTACTTATAAATTATTTTCTATGAATAAATAAAACTTAATATCTAGTTACTTCTTGAATGAAAAATTGTTGAAATGTTTTATTGAATTGTAAATACTTTTGAATTGTTTTCAACGGATGATTAATATTTTATATCCGGTCACACATTATATAAAAAATTATTTAAATTTCTTAGTATTTTTGAATCGTTCTCTATGAATAAATAAAACGATATCTGGTTATACTGTGAATAAAAAATTATTGCCATTCATTCGTGATTTTAAATACTTATCAATTATTTTCTATGAATAAATAAAACTTAATAACTGGTTATTTCTTGAATGAAAAATTATTTAAATTTTTATATAATTGCGAATACTTTTGAATTGTTTTCTATGAATAATTGCCCTTTGATATCAGATTATTCTGTGAATAAAAATTTGTTGAAATTTTACTCGTCATTTTGAATTTATAACGTTTTCTACAATTTTACGCGTCCCACGGCGGAGTGTGGTTGGCGCTCGATAGCCGTTATGGCTCTCCGTTGGTTGAAAGACTGAAAATAAAATAGTAATAAAACAAAATGTCCCACCTGGAGAAATCCTAAATCTCCCTGGACCCGCAGCTCTGCTCAGGCTGGGTTAGACAACCTAGTTGGGCGCCAGTTCGTGTGCCCCACGAACAAAATTAACTCAAAATAAAACAACATAGAAAAATGAAATGAAATGAAAATAAATACAGAATAGCGATTTTCAGATTTAGGAATAGGATAGCAAGAAAAAGATAGCAGTAATTAAAATAATAAAATTAAAAAATACCGGGTTGCTGACCATTTGCATTTAATTATCATTTAAGTAATAAATTAATTAATCAAATATATCGCATACTCACATGAACAATATCAAAAAAAAAATAATAATAGTTCACTTACAACAAAAATAAAGATAGTATGCGTATACAAAATTATAATCAAAATCAAAATACTGAATAAACAATAAGCATGTAACAATCGGTACACCTGAGTCACCACTCAACTGAACCTTAAGATCAGAAATTTTTCCCTTAATTTTTCTTCTTATATATATATATATATATTATAAGAATTAACCTGGAGAGTTCGGAGCACTCTCACCAAAGATACAATAATACAGGGGTATCCGTGCATACGTATATGTGCATGAGTTTTGAACATATGCGTGTGTTATATATATGTGTACGTTGACCATATATGGATATCTATGACGCATTTTGGGCTTGCTCTGAATTCCCAGGAAAAAGTATGCTACTATGAACGGTCAAGTTACAAGTGGAGAGACGTAAATAAGAACAAGCAACTAGGAAATAGTACGTCTTTCCTTCTCTATGCACAGCTGCACCACTACGGCCGATCCCTTATGAAAAATCACCGTAACGCTTCATGCTTAGGCAATCGGGGGTCCTATATCGATAATCGCAACTCGATTCTTTTATTTAAAATATAAATTACGCGACTTGAATTTTATTCTTAAAACCTTTCCTCGTGAGGTCCTACGCCTAGGCATCTGGACTCCTAGGTTGGATACCTAGAGTAAAATCATTTGAGCGCGATAGAATTAACTAAACTCTTTCACGTGACGTCCACCGCTTAGGCAATCGGAGTCCTTGTTCGGGAATAGTTAATCTTTCTTATAAAAATCATTTAAAGAATATATATATATATATATATATCTATATATATATATATATATATCTATATATATATATATATATATATATTCTATATATATATATATCATCGTAGATTCACTAGAAAGCAAAGCCGGCCTAATGGTTCATCGTGCATAGCATTCTCGTGCAAAGATCCAATCTGCGAATCTCGATAAAACCATAAAAACATTGTAAACTCCTGTGTACACAAGATTCAAATTGGTGAATCTGAAGTGAGTGTGTGTGCAGGTATACTAACCCATTGGGGTAAGTTCATTATTATAATATTTTGTAAAATTTGATCTGTCAATATACTACACATGTTTTTGTATACATTTGTCTTTTCATTTACTGTCCTTTTCTCTGGCATTCGAGTGCTGGTAATTTAAGTCATAGTAACTTTAAAGTAAGACAGAGAAAGAACACGGTCTTCTCGAGGGCCCATATTCATCGACCCAATATTCCTCTCGCTTAGAAAATCCCTGACCTACCCTAAATCCACGCAGGTCATTGAACGGGACCGCCTATAGTACATCCGCTCGGTACAAATAGACAAATAAGTTGTAAAGTAACACGAAATTTAACATTCTTATATCAGCCACGTGATTGCAGTTCCTTGGTTGGATGACAGAATAAAAATAATTTCATACATTAATCTATTAATTGATAATCGGTGCTTAAATCCCTATATTCTCACACTAACCACGTGAGGTTCAATCGAACTCCTTGGCTGAGTTATAGAAATGGGAAAATCGGCATTCTGATATTAAATAATAGATTTAAAATTACCCTTTCGCCCGTCGCCTTCACTCACTTCGATCGTGACAAGTATATCAACCGCAAAATAGCTTATCGCATATACAGAATATAATCACTCGCCTGTGATTATCATAAAACATATAAATATTAGGAAGCAATAATCTCACTCACACGTGAACATAAACAAAAAGAAACTAAATATAATGAGCTGAGAACAATCTTAGAATACTAATTCAATAATTATAAATTATTATATCACTCGCATGTGACCACAGAAGATATTAAATAAAATAATCTCATATAGGAATTTAAAGTATTTCCAGTAAAATTCCCAGTAATTTCCAATGGTGAATTTTACGGCACTCACAAAATAATATTATCCTATACCCAAATAATAAATATGAATAGTATTCTTGAATAAAATAATTGTGAATAATATTTAGACCTCTGTATCACTCGCACGTGATAATTAAAATAATAAAATAATAATACGCACCAGAAAATAATAACTCAAATTAATAATAAATGATAACTTATCAAATATAATATATATATATATATATATATATATATATATATATATTGAAAACCCAGTCGCATATGTTTTGTCACAACCAAATTAATATTCACCACGTGACATAAATTATAAATAATATCAGAATATTCCCGGAATTATTATCAAGTATTACTAAACAATAATAAATATTATCAATTACGTCTTAAACATCCACTGGGCTAAAGAACCACTTATTTCCTCATATGCATGTAGATTTTCATTAATACAGAATCGTTATCTCTGTTATGATCACGCGATTGCAAATGGCCACCAACGCGGGAGGGCAAAAGTACACGCCAATGAATTAGTCAAAGGTACTTACAGTTGTCGTCGACGTACAAAACCTTTACGGGCTCCATTGGTACAATTTCCTCAGCAAGAAAAATAAAACACGTATTACTCCAATACGATACCAATTCAAAATGGCACAGTAATCTGTATATTTTTTAAAAGTTAAATCAAATGGCGTCACAAAAAATGCTTTTTAATTATTAATTATTTGCGTCAGCAACTAGCACACACACTGCTCTGACAAAAGATTATCCACGTCTGACCATGGCAGCACGTGAGTTTCATGCCAGCACCTCGGCTGGCGCCATCTTTATATTTCTCTCTTGCTTTAACCAATGGAGTTTCATACCTGTCTCATGCTAATATGCAACTAGTACCCGCACCAATATATGGGATGTTAAATGTGTAATTTCACTTGCCTCCCGCATTAGATGTCCATTTGCTTCCTGCATTATTAGTTAGAAATGTTATAACTACCAAATCAATCAATGATTTATGCACGAAACTCGGCCATTTATTTATAACTAAATAACTTTAAGATGCCATCTGTTGCCCACCGACATGATGTGAGACTACCGCGATATTCAAATACCGTGACAAATTCTTAACAATTATTCTCTATGATTAAATAAAACTTAATATCTGATTACTTTTTGAACTAAATATTATCAAATTTTATTCGTAATTTCTAATGATATCGAATAATTTTTAACGTATAATTAATATTCGATATCCTGTTGTATAGTGAATAAAAAATTATTGACATTTATTTATGATTTTAAATACTTCCCAATTGTTTTCTATAAATAAATCAAACTTAATATCTGATTGCTTCTGGAATGAAAAATCATTCAATTTAATTCGCAATTGTGAATGTCTTCTAATTATTTTTAAAAAATAATTAATACTTGATATTCGATTACTCTTTGAATAAGAAGTAATCAATATTCATTCATAATTTTGAATAATTTTCAATTTTTTTTCTATCAATAAATAAAACTTAAAATTCAAATTTAATTATCTTTATTTTACCAGTAATTTATACAATAGAAATTAGTTTAAATGGGGGACGTTTTTATAGTCTTGTAACAGGGAACTTTGAATTTTCCGCGCTCAAGTGCCATGATTTTCTATCATGTGCGCGGTCGATATAATCTATTACTGCCCCAGGGTTATCCGGGGTAGAGTGCGACTGTCGTCCCGCGCGGGAATCGTAGGGGCTTGTCTGTCAGTCCCACTTAGTGATGAGTAGGGGTAGCTAAGTTTCCGGAAGTTGCCGAATTCGGTCGAGTGAGTGTACAATCATAAGTGAAGAGACAACCCAGGCCGAGAGACACAACCGGACAAGACGCCGAACAACCAAGACGCTTTTCATCATTCAGGTAATTGATTAATTTTAGACCTCGATTCTTTTGTGGAACCAAGCGATAATTGTACTAACTATTATTGATACCAGGCCGTTAGCCGGTACCTTTGATATCGCAATATTAATTATTTGGAAAAGCAGGTGAAGGAGCCAGCACCCAAAAATAACGGAAAAGACAAGTAATAAAAAGGAAAATAAGACGAGAGACAACCGGAGGACGGGACGAATAAGACCGCAACCAGAGAGCCTGGCGACAGAAAACACAACAGGATAAAGAAATCAGGTATTAATTAAATTAATTATTTTAGGCCGAAGCCAGAATATTAATTTAATTTACTAATACTTAGTCGTTCGTCGAGGTATCCGCGACTTGGCCCATACTTAATTAATTAGTTATAAAATTAAATTATTAATAAAAATTAAGCCAGACGGTTGTCTAACCGGGTCCAGGCCCAATTGCCGGGTCCAGGACGTTGTCTTAAAATTCCAGGCCGTCGCCTGAGTTATACGCGTCGTAGAAATTTCTAGGCCGATGAGCCAGAATTTACCATAGTTAGTCCCCGTTGTTACAAAGTAAATTATTAATTGAAATAATCAAATTAACCAAATAAAATATTAATTAAAATAATTATTCGGACCAAATTAATAATTAAAGTAAATTAATAATAAATAAAATTAGTTAATAAAATTATTATAAAATATACTCGGCATAAAGAAAATCTATAAGTAAAAGTCGGGAAAGTTGAGTGTTGAGTCAGGATTAGAAATGAGACTTTACTAACTAAAACTTAAAATGTTAATTCTCGTGAAATTGAATCAGTATTATATGAAAGACTAATAGTAGTTGTTATGAAGGAGTCAATTCAAAGTTAATTAATTAACAATAATAATTCTCTTCCGAAAATTGATTAAATAATTTATTAAGTGCGTAGCGGGAATAGCCATCTTAAATTCAGTGTGTGTGAAGAAAAGTTCAGGAGACTCGAGTGCAGTATGTGTGTAGGAAATAAATTTTAAAATGTGTGAATAGTTCATAAATAATTCGGGAGTTTACCGATTTTAATCATAAGTCCAAAGGTAGTTAGCAATGTTTTAACTGAGTGTGAGAGTGTGTGTGATGCCAAGGTAGTGGCTATGTAGATTAAGAAATTTAAGTAGCCAAAGGTAATTGGTAGGATTTTATTAGATCAAGTGTGATAAAGTAAATAGTCAAAGGTTATAAGGTCAAAAGGTTAATAGTAATAAGGTCTAAAGGTGATAAGGTATTAGGTCTAATAGTATAAGGTATAAGGTTTGAGGTAAAAAGTTATAAGTTTATGGAAATTATAAAGTTTTAATTACAAAGTTGTGAATTAATAAAAAGTAAATATTGTGATAATTAAATCTAAGTGATTTATAAAATTATCCTTCCTTTTCCTTCTCTTACAATTAAATTTTTACACTGACCCTGAGCATTAAGAACCGGTTCTGGAAGACCGTTTAATCCTTCCAGTGGCGCCCTTAAAAGGCAATTTAAGGACGACCAGAGTAGCAGCATAGCCATGTCATAGTCTTATAGTGTTCAAATAGTGCTGGTCGTCTGGACTTACGGGGGAATAGCACTACTGTGAATTCGTTTAGTTCTCTTATTTATTCTTCATGTGTTTAAATACAATTTAATGTTGATTAGAACCTTAATATTAAGCATTTATGTATCACAGAAAGTAAATAATATAACTTGAAATTTACAATCTATTCCAATGTATTAAAGTTATCTAAATAACCTTGAATATTTAACTTATTTATTAATCGCGGAAAATAGAAAACAATTAAATGTTTTTAAATTATTTAAATTCGCTTAAAATGTTCATATAATCGTCAACTAAAAAATTTATTTTTTGTCGTAAGGAATAGGAAATAATTCGAAATTTTGAAATTGTGTTATCTAAGTGTCTAGTGCATTGTAAACATTTTAAAAGCGTATAAGGGAAATGATTTTTACCTGTCTAGCGTTTTCAGTGTTTTTGTTACTGAAAAAATATCAGCTAAGCTGCATAAGCTAATAATAATATCAAATTATATTATTTGTAACAAAATAAAAACGATTGCATAGCAGAGTTACATATTTCTAAATAATGATCAGATAAAACCTGACAGTTTTGTGGGGTTCTGGGTCTGTATATAAAGATGCCTCTATTACTGCACTGCAGTATCTCTGAAAGTGTCTTAACAGCGGATAATATAAGCCAATACAATTGTATAATTACGATGAACTACAAAGGCTTGTAGGACTGCAAACATCGATTATTTGTGTCATTTTGCAAATACCATGATTTATAAGGGATGTCGTTAACACTTTTCAGATATTTTACTATTGCCAAGAACAGCCAAAATTTCGCTGGAAAATCTAGAGCAGATTGAGTTAATGAGACTGCTACTACCCGGGAAAAAAAATTATATATAATTATGTAAAATTATATATAAATCACTACATAAAATTATATATATTAGTTTTGGCGATATATAATTATGTATAATTTTATGTAAATACAGTGTAATCTCACTAATCCGGCACTTCGATAGATCGGCACGTCCAATAATCCGGCACCCTTTGCCCATGCCTCCCTCACCCCACTATACCTGTGCGCTTTGGTCACTTCGTCGTCCACTAGCAGTCTAACCTCAAAACTTATCACGTGCACGTGCTAACGTATTTGTTTTTATAGTTAAAAATGTCAAATAAACGCAAACACAAAACACTAGATTTGAATGAGGAAGTGGAGATTTGAAAAAAGTTAGATAGTGGACAAAATATGTGTAAATTGGCAAAAGAATATGGTGTTGGGCGTGCTACTATACACGATCTTAAGAAGAAAAGGCAAAAGATAGTAGACCACGTTAAGACAATGGAATCAGGGCCAGGAAAGCGTAAAACACTAAAAGTTGGCGATCGTCCAAAGATGGAAAAGGCTCTTTACTTATGGTTCATACAGCGGCGTTTTAAACACACTCCTATATCTGGAGAAATTCTGAAAGCCAAAGCAATCGAATTCTATAAAAAAATAACCCAAAAAGATGGTTTTCGTGCGTGATGGATGGCTGGATAAATTTAAAAAACGATTTGGTATCCGTCTATTAACCATATCAGGTGAAAAATTAACAAGCGATGAATCTGCAGTACAGCCTTTTATCGAGCATTTTAAAAACAAAGTAGAAGAACTGAGTCTTCTTCCTGACCAAATCTATAACGCAGACGAGAGTGGTCTGTTCTGGAGACTGTTGCCCAATAAAACGTTCGTATCTGCTGAAGAAGCAAGTGCACCAGGTCGTAAAGTGAGTAAAGATAGAATCACCTTCATGCCGTGTTCAAATGCTACTGGAACAAACAAATTGGATTTGTTAGTGATTGGCAAAGCAAAAAATCCCAGAGCTTTCAAGAACATTTGTCTGCCAGTCTGCTACAAGAATCAAATTAAAAGTTGGGTCACGAGAGAGGTATTTAGTGAATGGTTTCATAAAGACTTTGTCCCAGAAGTCGAGAAGTTTATGAAAAGATCAAACTTGCCCATAAAAGCTTTACTCGTACTTGACAATGCTCCAGGCCTCCCAAATGAACAAGAACTCAAATCAAGTGATGGGAATATCCAAGCCATCTTCGTACCACCAAACTGCACACCTTTACTGCAGCCGATGAATCAAAATGTTATCCAGAAAATAAAGTCTTTGTATAAAAATAAATTGCTGATCCATATTATATCTCAGGATGGTGATGTAACGCAGAGCCTTAAAGGATTCAATTTGAAGGATGTTGTATTCTCTCTCGCTCATGCTTGGAATTCTGTTTCTCCGAACTTAATCCAATCTTCATGGAAAAAGTTATGGCCTACTATGAATGATGTATCAGAAACAGAAGAAACAAATAAATGGGATACTGAGGATAATGTGCCTATTGCCGATTGGGTTCAAAATCTATCAGAAAAAGGATTGGAGACAAGTAAAGAAAATTTGAATTCTTGGTTTGAAGGAATCGAAGAAACAGAGGAAATTATGACTGATGAAGAAATTGTATTTGAAGCAGTACAAGAAGAAAGCTCTGTAGAAATATTGGAGCCACCAACTACTACAACTGCTGTAAGAGTTAAACCAGATGATGCATTGACTTGTTTCAATACATGCATAACATGGGCAAAAGAAAACGGCATATCTGCCAAAGATATTATAATTCTTCGCAACATGCGAGAAAAGGTTTTTAAGCAAGGACTACAAGTTGCACAAAAGCAGACCTCAATTAAGGATTATTTCAAATCTAGTTAATTACATATGTACTTATATGTTAATTTAAAACATTACATACGTTTATTCTCTCTATGAAATGCTTTATTTTATTTATTACCTATGACTTTTTCTGTACAACCCAGTAATCCGAACATTCCAATAATCCGGCACCCTCCGGTCTTCAATAGTGCCGGATTAGTGAGATTACACTGTATGTATAATTTTATATAATGATTTATATATAACCAATATCTGCAATAAAAAAAAATAAAAAAACTACCTTGCCGAGTTATGGGCTCGAACCCAAGACCTTCTGATTTGAAGTCTGATGTTTTGACAACTGTGCTGAATCACACATTTGGAAAGCGAAGTTTATTGTATATATTTGTTTGGATACAAATGAACTTTAGAAAATTAAAGACAATAATAAGTGATTGATTCTATTATTTATATTGTATTCAATTATGTTATTGTTTATAAGGTAAAGGGACCAATACCTACTAATAGTGGGGCAATAATTCCTTCTTTTGGCAAATTAAAACAAAATAAGAAGTTAAAATGTTTTAAACTTAACTAAGACATGTTTAATTTTATATCTCAGTTTTTTATAAATTTATTAATTGTTGAAACTTTAAAATTTTTTAGCTATCATCCCGCTTTGGGTTTTGTTAGTCTATTTCCGATAATTCAAAAAAAAGTTTTTTTATATAACATCTATGATTGGGGTAATAAATTAAAAAATTTTATAGACTTTATTTTATAAACCATTATGCAGATTTTACAAATAATCTTAGGTTGCTTGGTCGTATCTAAATTATTTCACAAAATATTATGATACACATACCCGGACAGCTTGATATTCACTCAGAAATCGCCATTCGATGAAATTTTTTAGAACTCCATTGTAAAAAATTTCATCTTATTCTATAAAATTTTTTCGAAAATTATGTGTATATATATATATATATACATATATATACATATATATATATATATATATATATATAGCACACATCAGCTCTACAATAATTTTAACCAGTGTTGGTAACAGTGGTATTATGATGAATAATATAACTCTGATTTATCAACGAATCAATTACAGCGTACCAGGGCTCTGTTATCTGTATACTTACTACTCGTACAGCGATTACCTAATGTTGTAATGATAATAATATAATTAACGATAATAATAATAATGATAATAATCATAATAATAATAATAATAATAATAATAATAATATATATAGATATGAAATTACTTTAGTGCACAAAATCCAAAATAGTATAAATAACGTCGGAAACTAAAGATGTTTCAATACTTAAAACTTCAATTATTATATATTTAAATATTCATTGGCAATATTTTCGACACGGTTCTACTATTTAATGTATGTTACACGCTATGTTTTAAATTTATATAAGATGAAACAGGCGGCAGTTGAGTGCAATATAATATGCAACGCTAAGCACACCTTGTTAATCTTTAAGCAAAGTTAATTAATTATCAATAACAACAGTACAGTTACGACAACTGTGTAGTGCACATATTAAAGAGCCAAAAAATAAATGAGCTTATAAGAGATCGATTTTGTGTAAGGCGTGCTCAGAGTTTGCCCCGACATGTAAGTTCAAAATATTTTAATTTATTTAAAGTGGAAAAAAAATAGGTAATCATCTTTCGTTTTTAGGTGATACGTCTGGTAGCAGAAATATTATACAAACTAACAAGTATACACAGCTACCTGATTTTAGAAGTGCTGGTCATGTTAGATGAGATCAACGCTATCACAGGTCTCCGATTGCCCTGTGTATTGGAGGATATTCTTACAACAACGAAAATGCTAAATGACGTCCGTTTGACCAATCACATTAAGGTGAACATGTCATTTGAAGATTACAACGCTCCATATTCATACACGAAGAATGTAGAGGGTCTAATCAAGATGGATGACGTGTTGCTCAGTTTTCTCGATTAATTGATTGAATAATAAAAATTTTTATACTTAAAATTTATATGTAAACGAGAGTTCACTTATAATAAAAATAATAACGATTATTATTATGATTATTATTATTATTATTATTATTATTATTATTATTATTATTATTATTATTATTATTATTATTATTATTATTATTATTATTATTATTATTATTATTATTATTATTATTATTATTACTATTATTATTATTATTAATATTATTATTGTCACGTAGCGATTCAAACGTGAATTGCTGCGCGCGCTTTTCCATCTTGCCGTGAATTTGACAACACCTCCTAGCTCAAATCAAACGCATTTATTTTTTATAATTTATTATTATTCAAATATTTATATTATTTTGATAGATTATTGTCGTATGATTTAATTATGGATTTATTGATATTATTGTTTATTATGTTTATATATATGTTTTGATAATTAGTTTGAATTTATGTAATTAATCGATATTTTCATTTCAGTTAGCAGCACACGTGCGCGTATGTTGTAGATAAAAATATCGATCGAAGGGAGAGTAAGTCGATATAGTTGGGATGAAAATCAATATTTTTATCCAGCCACTTAGTGCACTAAATTAATTATCATTTTATTATTTGAAAGAGATAGTAATGATTATGTTTATGTTTATAGATAGGAAATATTCTTCAATTTATCATTATGATATAACTCAGGTCGTGTGACAAGTTTATATGTTTCATTTTAATTGATAATTTCGGGTCCGAGGTCATGAGAGGGGATAACACGTGAGTGATTACCCTCCCTCGGAAAAATCAAGGAAAGATATAGTCAGAGATGACCGGGATTTTGTGAAGGTAGGACGTGTTGTTGTCCGTGATTATTTTTGAGAAAATCGTTCTGGCCCAGTTGCCGTAATTTTGTAAAATTAAATAGTTAAAGTTTATTAAATTTAGATAATTGATATTCTGTTATATAAAATAAAAATATACTTCATGTGATATTTATTATCCAAAAGCTCCAGAAGTTAATTGTTATCAACGCCGGTAAGTCAGTTGTATCTTCATTTGTTGCATCGACTATCGCTGGTCCTGCAGTAGAGTTGATCGCGGTATTTGCTTGATAAATAATTTTCACTGAGTTCTATTGTTATAATAAGTTGAATTCGTTCGGCGTACGTTCCAGGTACGTAGATGCTTAGAGCGAATTCCTTAAAGGATTAGACAAGGATAGCAAGTGTGGCTCCTTGTCTTACACTAGTATTTCATATATTATTTTAAAAGTATAGTTGAGTATTTAATATTATTTCTCTAGGTAAAATTTATTTTCTAATTTAATGGTATGCAACCCAGTGTTGCCACATATATGGAATACCCATGTCTTTCTCTCCCCAGAGTAAATAATTTAAAATAAAGAAAAAGATTATCATTAATTTATTCGTTTGCAATTTATATGTTATATTGAGTTTGAATATTTGTAACTCGTATTTAAATTTCCCAGTGAATGGTTTAATAGTATAATTTGAATTGAATGTTATCATTATCATTTGGCTAAATTGAGCATATTATTATTTAATAAAAATTTATTATGAATATTTGGGAATTGTAATCATTTGTTGAGTTCATTAAAATATATTTTGAATTGAATAATTAAGTAAAAGGAACCCAGTGATAGCCAATATTTATTTGTTTGTTTCCTGGATATATTTAGTAGTAATTATTCCTTATTATTATTTTTATTCATTATATATTTGTTTGGTTGTCATTCCGCTTGGTGCATACATTCTCGCTCAAGATTTCGTCCCGTAATATCTCCCCTGATCGTTATTGGTTTTGTCTTCTATCACCATCAAAAATCTTAGTTATCACGAATGGACCCCTGAACTTCGGATCTAATTTGGTTTGATTTCTCTCTTCATTTTTAAGCAAAACAAAATCTCCTGTATTGAATCTAACCACTTTAGATTAAGTCTTATCATATCTAGTTTAATCGTATTTTGCATTCGATTCTATATTATCTACCGCACGTTGTCTCACACTAGAGATTTCAATTTCCCTATTATTATTATCAGCTGACCAAGCGGTCTTGCTACTTTTCCAATCAGTAGTTCTTAAGAACTAGCTTCTGTTACGCGATTAATAGTGCAATTTATAGCCAATTGTATCTCTCCTATAGCATCTTGCCATGAACGACCCTCTGTCTCTACCGCAGTAAACATATTTTTTAGTGTTCTCATCACACGTTTTATCTGGCCATTTGCTCTACTAGAGCCAGTGGCTATTAAATGAAGTCTGATGTCTTGCGACTTACAAAACTCCTGAAAATCTTTACTGGTAAAACGTCTACCTTGGTCTGCTATCACGCGAGATGGTTTGCTGGACAAAAATATTGCTGATTTAACAGCTCGGATAGTACTGTTCGAGTCTATTTTCCGAGTATGATATAAATAGACGAACTTTGTAAGTGTGTCAACTAAGACGATTACGTATTCTTAAGAAGTACTTTTACCGCTCAGTTTACCTGAAATATCAAAATGAACTGTGTGCCATGGTATACTCGTTTTAGGGATAGGATGGAGCTCAGCTTGCACTTTACCTGAATTAGACTTAGAGAGCCTACAGGTCATGCTATTCTCCACGAATTTACGGACATACTTAGACATACCTTCGAACCAGTAATGATCGTAAACTTTGTCAAGTGTCTTGTCCCGTCCTAAATGCATGATGGAACTATGAACATTATTAATAGCTGCCCATCTAAATGCCCTGGGAACGATTGGTAAACAGTATGATGTACCACGTCGTTGTACTTTTTGATAAAGCGTATTCGATCGCAATTCGTATTTATTGATAAGATCGTCCGATAACTTTTCGTTTTCTAGCTTGGTAACGATTTCAGAGATTTCCGGATCCCGTCGTTGCTCAGCTAGGAGCCAGTCGTCCGATATTTCCGCGAGATCAATACGTTTTTGTTCAATTTTATCCGTCGGTTTATGTTCATCAAGACATATCGGGTTTCGCTAGAAAAAATCTACTTGCTCCATGCGCTTGCCTTCTCTATAGACTATATCAAAATCAAATGCTTGTAAAAATGCCCACCATGGTTTAAATAATCGTCGTTAATGACGTGGAAAGGAATCTCTAGTGTATGATCATCGATCACAATTGTTGACAATATTTGTATAATGCAATTAACACTAGTATTGCATATACCTCTTAACATTACAAGCTGATTAAATCTATTCCCCGAAAATTTATTTGATACAGATTCCTTGATCAACGAGCATTCAGCACCGGAGTCAAAACAGAATGAAAACGACTCACCGCGATGTAACAGGGAACCTGATGACACCGTGATACTGCACATATCCACCCGTCGTGCACTGGCGGCACCCTCCTTGTTGGCTGCTCCCTCGCCGCTTCTACTCCTCTTCAATTGCGGGCAGTGTGACGAAACATGTCCAACCTCCCGACATTTGTAGCAAATGACCATCTTCCCCGGCATGGTTGGTTTTCTTCCCTCTTGCAGTGCTCCAGCATCCGGCCTCCTTGTTATTTTCATACTCGAACGACACTCACTATCTTTATGGCCCATCTTACCACATCCATGATAACGAATTACCATTGATGGCTTGAAACGCTTTGGCTCTGATGGTGCAGCGTTATCCATAGACGATTCTGGCCTTTTCTGCATGTATGAGAAAGTTCGTATTTCATTTAAAAATGCGGTTTCTGTTTTAATATCAGCTGTATGCGCCAGTCGCTCTATTTGGCTATCATATGGAGCTAACCGAGCAATGACGATAGCGCTTATGATCTCGTCGACAGTTAAAGATCCCCATCGTGCCTCAAGTGATGATCGTAGTCGAACACCAAAAGCACCAATGCTCTCATTTTTCAGCCTATTCTCATTTTGAATTTTAATGAGAGCTGAAGTTGCTGTTTCTGAGCCACCAAATTGAGCGATAAAAAGATCCTTAGCTTGCGACCATGTAATCCCTGTGATAGCAACCTGAGACAGCCACTGCGCGGCTGACCCTTCCAATGCCTTGCTGAGCGCGGAAATTGATGCAGAACCAGTAAGTGGCTTTTCTGTTCAGCACATATCTGCCGCTGTGCACCACGCTATTGGATCTGCAACCGCATTTTCTGGATTGAACCGTGGTAGTGAAAAATTTCGGCTATCTGTACTCAGTTGTCGCATTGGATTTTGCATAAACTGCAATAAAATATTCCATTGATCTGGTGTTGAAGCGGATCCCACTTCTGATGTCGAATTATCAGTGGAGGTATTATTAAGACTCGAGTTTGGATTTTTATCTTGACCACTCATTTTATTTATTTAACAAATTAACGAACACAACACAGGTAATTGCTATTCACAAATATCATGTACACTAAACAATGAAATGACAAGCAATCATATAAGTATCGGAGAAATACACAATATCAAAATATTCGATTAATATTAAATATTACAACTATACTGAATGTTACACAGAATTAAATATTATACGATAGAAATACACAAATTATTATAAGTGATGAGTTTACTCGAGGATAACAATTAATTAACAATATTTAAGTTACTGCTGTATAATGTGCGGGGGGTAAAATTGAATCGAAAATGAATACACGATCGATAGGATAGCAATTTTATCTGTTCCTTTGCTCAATTAGAACTAACTCTTCGTACTCAATATTCTTGAGTCCTCAAGTCCCAAAAACTATCTTTCAGGTAATTTTTACAAACTACGTCTTTATGTTTAAAAACTCATTATGCCCAAAATATTGCTATCCTTCGATCGTGGCTACGTTGGATGCCCAGATGTGCTCCTTCGACCTGAGTTAACCGCCAGAAACGTAAATCTAAAAACTAACAAAAATCTTAAGCGGATTAAGTTGTAAAATATTTTTACTAAATTTTATTGTCTGAAAAAAACAAACTCGATATGATTAGGACTTTCCCAAGTTATAGGAAAAACCCAAATATTATTTTATCTCCGACATATATGTATATATATAACAAAATGATATACAATTATGTTTTTACTTTGGAAAACTCAATGGTTATTGCAGAATTATTTTTCATAATATATCCCTAAAAAAAAAAAAAATTTACCTAGCACGAATTTTTATAAAACTGGTTTCGATGTTGGTGTTATTATATATTATCTTTTTGCCTAGGAGGCCATACTTTTGATTAGAAACATCCTCTCTTCAATTTTTGTCATTGCCTATTTTTAGAGTAATTGATTGCATATGGATTACAATGAACAAAAAGATATATAAAAAAAAACGAAATACTAACAATAAAAGTAATAAGTTAATTAGGCAGTTTCCTGATTGCTATACGTATATATCTTTCCCATAAAACATTTTCATGCGTGTTAAGAAGAGAAATGACAGCAATTAGGAGGAAATTATTGCGGAGTGTATTCCCACCTGATCTTCCTACTTCTTGACTTAAAAGGTTATTGATACACATGAATTTGCGGAAAAATTATACATGCATTTACATAGTTGACTTATCGTAAACCTTATGATACTATTATGGAGAACCTTTACCTGAATACTCTCACTGTTTATGAGTCCCATGATGTTGGTTGTAGTTTTAAAGTTGAATAATCAAATTCATTTCTTGCGGGTGAAAAAAAAATTGAGAGCGACTCTAGCGTGGTCCAAGGTGAAATACAGGCGTAGAAAATTTTATATTAGACATTTTTTCCTTCTCTTCGTCTTAAAAATCCGTTGGTGGCGTGGATCTCAACTGTTATTTTGATATAATGGGTTTCTCAAGAAGCAGTATAATGTGTCGTAAAGGACTTCTAGCCGTTCCAGCTGAGTTTGAAGTGCTGAGGATCACCGTTACCAACAAGGGACCACTTTCATCTCCTGAAGAAGTTGATCAGCAATTGTCTCGATCTTCTTAATGATCTGAATAGTTCCAGAGGCCTCTAAAGAAAGGATCATCTAGACAAGATGGTAACTCGTCCCTGGCGAGTTCGGGGCAGGGTCCGTGAAAACCTCGTTTGGTATATTCTTGCTGTGGCGCTAACGTCATCTACTACAATGTGGGTCCGTCTTTCCGGGACAGGAGTTGTAAGAGGACTCCTGTTCCCGGATCTGGTAAGTACGCAATCAGTTCAAGTATTGCAGGAACCACAGAGTGGTTGGTACATATCTCCACGAGGAATCTGCGCAACGTTTTCGTAGGAAGTTCTTTTTCGTTTTTATTGTATTTTTAGTTAGTAATGACCATGGGCGATCCAGAGTTCGTTGAATGACTTAATCGCATCAGAATACTCGTCACTATATCCTTTGATCTTGATGTACTGAAGAAAAAATAACAGCAACTTGGTCATAGTGTCAACATGGTTGCTATGTTTTTGTCTTGGTGAGAAAAAAAAGGACAACAACATGCTAGTAATATTTTTAGAATAATGAACCTGATTTCGATTTCACCTGAAGAAGCCAAGATTGTAGTCTTTGGCTAGTTCATCCCTTTGTCCCATGGTGGTCCGGTTGGCAACGTCGATAGTGATAGTAGCCAAAGCTTGTTTCTCCAAATCTAAGTAAACTGTTTTAATTTTAGCATAATTTCTATCAATTTGAGTTCAAGGATAAATTGATCGATATTTTTTAGAAGTAAGTATACATTTTTCTTGTGAGCTATTACATGCAAGATGTGTAAGGATCATTATTATTGGGACTTCCTGTTTTTTCTTTTACATCAAGTTCTAACATACATCTTTTAATATTGTATAAATCTTTATAAGCTGAACGAGACAGGTCAGTCTAGTGGACAGCGGACGTTTTAATATAGTTTCCACTATATTAAATTGGTTTCCACTATATAAAAAACCAATTTAATATAGTGGAAACCTAAACATGCAAACCTTCTCAATAAGACAATTTATAGAGAAATTGAGAAAAATATAGATAGCCCGAACCGAGAATCGATCCCAGACCATGTCGGTATCGCGCCGAGTGATCTACCAGTTGAGCTATGTGGCACTATACTAAACCCATATTTATTCATCTTTTAAACCTTTTTTGGGGTTCCACAAATAATTCAAAACCAAAATTAGCCAAATCGCTTTAGCCGTTCTTAAGTTTTAGCGAGACTAACGAACAGCAATTGATTTTTATTTATATAGATATATAGATATATAAAAATAAACACACGCAAAATAGCCTCGTTTAGAAAAAGAGAAGAACTATCCTTCTTATTTATCAAGTTAACATACACAAGGAGGTTGCATATGCTCTTATTATTATTGATTTTACCCGTATTTTTCACATTTTTGGTTATTGCAGATCATCTTATAAGTACAATATTACTTTATTTAATTATAATATTTACGCACACAATAATATATAAGAATAAAATCAATTGATTATTCAATTATACCTTGACTCATATGAAAAAATTTAAATTAATACTTTCAATTCAATTTATGATTACAATTATTAGATTATTTGATTATAATTTGTAGGGGCATAATAATATATCAAATCTAGAGCAATGGGTTATTTAGTTATAAGTTGGTACATGTAATGATAAACAATATTTTTGTTTAATTTTTGCAATTTTACTATGATAACGATTGTTAAGCTTATAATGTATAAAATTACAAGTAATTGGATTATTTGATTAATATTTGACATATATGATATTTTTTCTTCATATTCGCAATAAATAATTATATATAAATGTTTTCCTAATATTTAATGCGTAACGCATAAGATTACTTCCAACTGTTTATTTGGTTAATAAAATATTTCCGTTTATATAAATATATATATATATATATGTATATATATATATATATATATATATATATATGTATATATATATATATATATATATATATATATATATATATATTTGCAAATCAATTATGATTACGAATTTATTATTATTTTTTATAATTTTTTTCAAGCGCATAAGCTATAAGTCACAAGCGATTGGTTACTTAAGTACAATCTTGCTCAAAGAAAAGTAAACAGTTTTTCGAGATAATGTTCGCAAATTAATTTGGGATTAAGAGTGTTAATTCGTTCGATCATAATATTCAAGCGCATAACGAATATATAAGATTAAAAGCAATTGGTTATTCAATTATAATTTGATACTGTTCAGTCACGAGCTTGACTAATTTGAATCAAGCTTCGTGCATTTCCGCTAAGTCCGGGAGTTGCCGAACTCGCTACTGACTGAAGGTCAGAATAGTGCCGGGTCACTCACTATTTGGGCCCGGTACATACAATTTCTAATTCAGGTCCGTGTCAAGACGCCTTGAGAACCCGCTACAAACTGGCCAATCACATAATTCGTTTTATATTGGTCAGCCAATGAGAGAGATCGCTATCAACTGCTACCTGTTGGCGGGCTTTTAAGCCAATGGGAAAATTCGTTATATACAGCAAGGCTGCCACGTCGACACCAAGCTTTTCGACGACTCAACGACGCTACCATCTTTTATCATTCTACAACGTGCTTCACTACTTGTTATCTCGTGCTCTTGAAACCGCTTTGCTGTTCTTTTGTGATATTAAACTAAACCGCTATGCTAATTTCTCTCAATATTTAGTCAGTAAAATTAAGGCTGCCATTTATTGAGAATAAATAAACTATTATTCTCGTGTAATTAGTATCTATATTAATTTTTGTTAATTTAACTGCTCTTAGCCACGTGTCTTTTACATACGTGAATCTTATCACCAAAGTTGTATTCGCTATCGTGTGTCTGTTCTGTCACATTCGCTATTAAGCATAATTTCTTACAATTTAAGGTGTAAATAAGTGTAAATAAATCTCTCATTTATTTATTGATAAAAACTGTGTAATTTTTAATTGTTTAATTCCTTACGCCTAAACCAGATCCATTTTAGTTTATTCGCTCACTTTACAGATACATATAATAATAAAATTTCTAGAATTCATGTTCGCAAATCAACTCACGAACATTAGTTTGTTCGATTATTATTTTTTTGTACATAACTAAAAAAATTTTAATTATCAGTGAGGAATCACTTCCAATGTTCGAAATTATACAATACCTATAACTACATGTAATAATAAAAAAAATTCAATTCTTTTGAACGAAAGAAGAGAAAAAGTAATAGAAGAATTACTTACATAAGTTGTTGTGAAGCATTAGCTATGCATCTCAAGATTTTATTACTATTGTTATTTAATATATTATTTTATTGAATAAATCATAAGTATGCCGATCAATTTTTTATTTTTTTTTTTTTTTTGAAAGGATAATTTAGTAAACATAGATGAGAAAAGAAAAGAAAACAAGTTCGAGTTTACTTCCAGCGCTGGATAACCAGGAACAAGAGGGATGACTTCCTCATATTCGTGAGCTTTGGTACCCTTTAGCTCTTATCACAGTACTATATTGCTTGAGAGTATTGCAGTTGATGACAAAACCATTGACCGGACAAGTTGGCTGACTGTAACATACAACTTCGATTATTAATTTGAATATTTGTATGAAAGTGTGATGTCTCTTTTATTCGGTTGATTCCAAAGGTTTTAGCTTCGATTTTTTTTTGCGAAGGTGATACATCAACTATTTTTTAAAAGGCTGCTTCACTCTCCCATCTCTTGTGTAAGTATAATTTTGTTAGTGGCTTCCGTATTTCACCTTACTTTCGTTAGACACTTAAAACCCTATGTTCATACCTTCAACGAGTTGCGCTTGGTGACTCGTTTCTTGATCTAGCGGACATTTTCGATATCTTGCTCGTGGATTTGTTCATAGATACCCTTCTTGGTCAGACCAGTGACCTGACTTATGAGTGATAGCACACATACAACCTAGTATAATCAATGTCGTTCATAACAGTGCGTTTTGACTTGAAAATCGAGCGCCACAGTCTAGTTGACCTTCGGCCAACTATTGTGATAATTATACCTTAATTTACGGTCATCAGTCACTCGAGGCCATGTCAGAGGTACCCTAGATCGCATTCTGTATAGACAATAGTGGGGTACTTTCCCATCCTCAGAATGTTCTTTTAAAAGGGCTAGCAAACAGTTCCTCGAGGACAGGCCCTAGCTACCACCCAGAGTGGACCAGTAGGGTAGTGGACTGATGACGCCCAGCGAGGTTCCTACTCTACAACCAGAGCTCATTATAATTTACTTGAGCTGGCCTAACGATAAGTCTAGTCACATCTAGTCATTGAGTCCAGTATTCAGTTTTATTTAATTTATTTTATACCTTCAAGTTTGTTTGTCCGTTATTTATAGCCGCAGTGATTATTTTATAAATTATATATTTGAAGAACGTTTTAATTGACCGCATTTCTAGTCAAATTTCTACACGCGGTCGTTTAGTAAAGTTAAAGTTGAATTTGATTTGTGCCGATAAAATTCGTGAGTGTTATCACACCACTGCTGTTCATTTTCTGCGATTTTCTACCACCGAAGATTGGACCTATAACGTTGTTGCTACGTTTCCTGCCTACGCTTATTAAGGGTCATTTTCTATCTACAACTACAAGGATGGAGCATACAGTACGGTACAGCGTAAGTGGGATTCCATCTTCCCCAAATAAAAATTATACTTGGTCTCCTCCCGCGTAAAAGAAAATATCAGAACTTATATACCAAATTTTATCCTAGTTAATTCTATTGGGGAAATTTACATATTGTAAATGGATATTTAGTTAAATAAATATAATATTTTCTCTTTGATAATACAAAACCAAATCTTTCACTAAATAAACTACCAAGCATTCCTTTCCTTTGATAAATAATAAGGGCAAAATTTCAGGGAACGAGGCGAGCCCCCCCCCCAGCTCATAAGATTAAATTAATTAAGTTAATATCAAGTAACCGAGGCCTGGACAAGATCTAGCCAATCCAGGCTCCAACCGTTATACGTTAGTATTATTCCATAAACAATAAGGTTGGAAGTTCCCATATCTTCAATGTTGACGAGTTTAACTTTCTGGAGTTCCTCTTCAATTAAGGAAAAGGTGAAATCGTAGCTTAAATGCCCATAGTTACTAGTAAGGACTGATGGATTAAAGGAATAGGTTGTATTTGTAATTTAGTATAGATGTTTATAGTTAATGATTTCTGGTAATAGATTGGATATATTCAAAGTCCTTGCTTACAGTTAATGATTCCTGGTAATAGCTTGGATATATTCAAAGTAACGTCCGGCTGATGATTGAGCTCGTTATATTGCATTGCGTCATAATGACTTATTAGGTTGATGTCGTTGATTCTAGCTGTGTATCCCGATTTAAGAGTAAATATCCCTGCGCTAGATAACTTCATACTTTCTGTGATCCTTGTCTCCCACATGATTTGAAGTTGCTTTAGATGAGATAGGGAATACAACCACCCTCTTGATTTTTCAAGTGGCTTCCAGAAAGCACTGTGAATTTTACTTACTTTGATGTCGCAATTCTTGAAAGAAATCGAGTCCGAATAAATGAGCAGGTCGGTTTCACACGATGACTGAAGACTTCTATCGTAGATGACGGAGGTTGGAGTACAAATAAGAAGATTCATCATAACCTTGCATCGGGCTAACGTTTCTTGGCTCCATAAGGAATATAATTTCTTGTCTTTCTGTTGGACTAATGGAATGTATAAAGTAAGGAGGAATTGATGATGGAAATAATCATGGGTCAGTCGCGAAATTCTGTGTATCTCCCCAGAGTATATCTCCCTGAATCTCAAAGGTATTAAATATTTCTGATTGTTTGCAGCATAATCCAAAGTTGCTATTCTTAGAGTTTTAAATCCCAGAAGGCTTAGTGATAGTTGCCCTAAAAGTGCTGAACTTATTGTACTCGTAACAGTTCTTAAGTAAGATATATAATTTTGAAAACAAGATTGCGTGATGTTGCTCCAAGCACTCGAGTGCTTGAGATATGTGAAGTAGGTCGTGTTACCTTTAAACATAGATCCCGTGAAGTTTCGTATTGGATCCCGGTATTTTAATTGAGAACTGATTTAATTATTTAGCCGATTTTGTACTACATCTACACTGAGCGAAAAAATCGGTTTTCTGAACTAAGAAATCGTAGTTCACAGACGACTCAGCTAAACTAAATCAGTTTCAATAACTAATACACCATAGTAAAGTGCTCTACGACTACATAGTCATTCTTACTATTTTTAGTCACACATACTAAGATGAAGTTAACATAACTATAATTTATATTGTAGTAAATAATTTATTCTTAATGAGCAATAAGATTATTGTGATGTTAATAATGTACACTTAGTCCTTCAGATCATTCATAATTGTAGGAATAAGTATTTGGGTCTCGATGTACACACTAGAAAATCGAACTTTCTGAGAATGTACTAATTTGTTATATTGTAACTAAACATTCATAGTTACCATTTCCATGATTTAGTATTGCAAAAAACGATATTATTTAGCGATCTGTACTGCAGATTTTGGTTTATTGTTACTGAATTATTTTTTCTTTACTAACCAACATTTGTGTGATAATTTCAGAAAATTTTTTTTTCTATTACATTAAATGTACTTGATGTTTTTTTATTATAACAAAAATTATTTTAGGAAACATTAATGTTTAACATTAATGTCTTAATGTAATTTAGTACATACTATATTAAAATCAAAAATGATACTTGTCTAATAACAGAGAAGTACTCATACCAGAATCGTTCTCAAGCTTGGAATATAATACTTCTGAAATAAGTTTCTTACCAGAGACACTATACAAAAGGTGGGCGCGATCTAGTGGCGAGCACCAAACAACTCTCGCTGCTGTTGCCTTGTTCTGGTGACTATTATCTCTTAGTTCAAGCAACTTTTTTGTTTTGGTTGGAGCATAAAAAATTCTTGCGTTAAATAATAGTATTCATTCCAAAAAATTTTATATTCTTCAAACAAAAAATTGCAGACTGCTACAAAAACTCATATATCTTGCTTCGAAAAAATATCTAATATTAAGAAATAAAAACTTTTGTAACAAGTCAACATTCTTCGCTTTAAGCATAAGGATGTGTTAACTTGAGAAAAAAGAATTTTGATTAAAAATAAAAATTTCGAGATAATTATTTATTTAGGGCAAGAAAATTTTGATTTCCCGAATCGATTAAGAAAAATTTCTTGATTCAAATTATCCGTTTTTTCTGCGTATTTATAATTCTCAAAAACAGCTGATAATTTAAAAATATAAGTAGGATTAATATTAATAGCTGGAATTATTTTATAATATGAAAATCGTAAAACTGCTTCGATTCAAACATCTTGTCTGATTATTTTGCTAAAAAGGGTTTCTCTTCAACTCATAAGGTTATTTATTTGTACGATATAAAAACTTATAAACACGGCTTTCAAATTTGAGTTTCTCTACACAGGAAAAACAGTCAAATTAAGTCAAAAAAAAAATATTCTTGATTTTAGATAATTTTTTTGATCAATGCGGGAAATCAAAATTTTCTTGCACTTATTTCTTTGCAGTAAAAAATTATCTTGAATTTATTATCTCAAGTCAACATATGCCTATGCTCAAATAAAAAAAATTATTACTTGTTTAAAGAGTTTTAGTTTGTTAATATAGGAGACATTTTTTGTAGCAAGATGTTAGTTTTTAGTAACAATAGCAGTTTTTAGTTTGAAGAAAACAAATTTTCTTGGAATAACTATTATTTTTTTAACGTGAGAATTTTCTTCAACAAAAAAAAAAAAGTTGTTTAAGCTAAAAAAAAATTTATTGGCCCTGATTAAACAAAACGATTTGTGACGATTAAAACTGTTTTAATCGTTTTAAATCGTCATAAATCGTCAATTGATGATTAAAAGCGATTAAATTTTTCGAATGAAGATTAAAGACGATTTATGACGATTTGAAATTTTCATTGTCATTAATCGTTTTTAATCGTAAAATAATAAATTGTCTTTTAATGATTTGGGACGATTAAATCTGAAAATTCATGATGATAATGAAGTTTAACGACGATTAATGATGATTTAATTTTTTATGACAGAGAGACTAATCTTGCCAAGTCTGGTCGCACCTAGTATTATAGTCGAATATTAGGGCGCCACTGGAAGATGGACTCGGCCTTCCAGAACCGGATGTTGTATGATTTTATTTTAATTAAATTAAATTAATTTATTACTCAGGGTCGTTCGCGATATTTTGTGAGTGAGAAGAGGAATCGTAGAGTAGGCTGAAATAATGTTAATCCAAATTTTATTATTTTAAGCACCTCGCTTTATTTCATTACCTTATGACAATAATTATTTCTTATGGCAAACTAATATACTTATGACAAACTAAATTCCTTATGACAAACTAATATTTTCCTCATCCCCTGAACGGTTTCTTATGGCAAACTAAATTTTCTCGTCCCCTGGACGGTTACTTATGGCAAACTAAATTTCGTCCCCTGGACGTTTTCCACACCCACACACCCACGTTAAAATATACCTCGTCCCCTGGATGGTAAGCCTTAACATTAGTTTAAAAACTATCCCCTGGATGTATAATTATTTAAAATAAACTTAACATGTCCACCGGACCTAAATAACAGACACAGTTTTCCTATACTTAAATTTATTGACTCTACTTTAAACTCTAATTAATTCATGACATCATTTTCTTTTACTCAATTACTAAACTTGATTTTTCAATATCAATATTTCGCGAGTAAAAGTTCCCATATAGATTTTTCACCAATTATTTAATTCTTATTTATTTTCACTGATTTATTTAATTCATTTCATGTTTATTAATTAATTAATTTTGGTTTTATTTTAATTATTAATTAATTAATTTTCCACTAATAAATTTCCCATTAATGTTTGCTTTCAAAATCTGTATAATTAATTTACTCAATATTTCTGATAATTATTCTTGCTCATGTTACGTCCAACTAGCAGCTTGTACTGTGATGTTGGAAAATTTATTATAATTTTTATTTTCGGCCCTAGTCTTTCAACCAATAGACCGGGATCACACTGAGTAATTATCTGGAAGGTTGGTTTTTAAATGAAAGATGTTGAATGTACGAATTTAACTACTATATATTATACAATTGAAAATTTTGATGATGTGAATACAATAAACTTGATATTAAAAGTATTAGGTGGCTAGTCCGCCAACTCTAATTTACAATAAAATGGTTACGATTAACTTGATTTCAAATACTAGAGAGGACTACAGAATCTTGAATACATTACGTTCTTTTGTACATAAACTTAAAGATTACAGTACTTGAAGTTTTGGAGATCGGAGTATTTTTCTGGCGTACACTGAATTTACTATACTATACTATTCGCGGTTACACTTTTGTTGTCATGTGAACTTAATAATTTTAATTTAATTATACACTAGCTGAAACAATATTTACTAAACGCTAGCGACATAATTAATAAAATAAAGTGTGAGAACACTTGTACGATTAAATAAGACAATAAAGTGTGAGAACACTTGTAAAAAATAAACTAGTACGGAACTAGTGTATAAGTGTGAGAACACTTGTACTTAAATTTTCTTATTCTTACTGACCCAGGACTGAGAACTGAGAGTAAAAACTCTGACTGCGAAAACTGCTACTCAGGAAAAACTCAAGACTACTTTTTTTTTATTTTGTGGCCCTTTTTATGTGTCTTGTTTGTTCTATTTTGTCTATTGTTTGGGGGAAAACTGTGTCCAATCGGAGCACAATTCCTTTGGGTCCTTTCCCTTTCCCTAGGATTTTCCGTTAGGGAAGTGGTAAAAGCCCACCCCGATGCGTGCCTATGTATGTGCGCATCCACACATACACCCACATACACAATATTCTATAATATTGTAACTTATTTATAATAATAGAATTTATATCTATTTTACAAATTTTTCTTAGGACTATTTACTTTTATTTATTTATCTAAATTTTTGTTTATATTGTTTTAATTATTTACTTATATATAAATATTTTTTTTTCTTTCATAATTTTATTTCTTTAAATTTTATTAATTTATTTATAACGTTCTCTTCTATTTCGCGCGTCCCACGGCGGAGTGTAGTTGGCGCTCAATAGCCGTTATGGCTCTCCGTTGGTCGAAAACTGAAAATAAAATAAACCCAGAACCAAATATCCCACCTGGAGATGTCTTGAACCTCCCTGGACTGGCTGCTCTGCTCAGGCTGGGTTAGAAAACCTAGTTGGGCGCCAGTTCGTGTGCCCCACGAACAAAATTAACTCGAAATAACACAACGGAGAAAATGAAAATGAAAATAAAACAAAATGACAGGATAGCGATTTCAGATTTAGGAAAAAGGATAGCAAGAAAGATAGCAGTTATTAAAATAATAAAATTAAATAAATACCGGGTTGATGATCATTTGCTTTAATTATCCATCAATTACTTAAAATAATCAGTCAATATATAACGCATACTCACATAAATAATGTCCAAAAAACAATAATAAATCACTTACAAAAAAAAATAATAGTAATAGTATGCGCATATGAACTTAATTCAAATAATAATACTATTGCATAAACAATAAATGTATTGTAAAACATATAGCTATTAATAATAAATAGTCTCACTCACACGTGAACATAAACAAATGTAAATTAGGAAATAATAGATAAATAATCTTGGATAAGAATTTGAAGTATTTCCCAATACAACTTCCCAGTAAATTCCGATGGTGAATTTACAGTATTTCAAAATAATTCTGTTTTGAACGCAAATAATAAAATAATTATTTGATGAATCAACTCACAAATAAATATAATAATACTTCAAATTAACAATAATTAATAACTCAATTTAATAATACTTAATACGCAAAGTAATAATAATTCATAATCAATATTCAAATAAATAATAATTAATAATTCAAGTTAGGAATAATCAATACGCTAAATAATACTAATTCGTAAGCAATATTCCGTTGAATAATAATTAATAAATCAAATCAATAATAATTCATAAATAATACTCAAATATTGAATAATTTCACTGACTGTATTAGTGTTCACTGGGTATAATATTCACGCATTCCACTATATGCTTATGACCAGTTACTGCTACTCAGAATTCTCTGTCTCTCTTACTCTTATGTTATATACAAATGATCACCAACTCGGGAACCAAAATTACACGCCAATGTATTAGCCAAAAGTACTTACAGTTTACGTATTATTCAACTCCCTTGGTTGCACGCTAATACGGTAAATGTATTTTCCTTTATGCAATTTAACAAATGCTCAACTAATGCCAATGGGTGTATATTATTTACACGAAATACCAAATGGCGACAAATGTATAATTAATTTAGTGTAACAGAGCACACACGCTACTCTTACAGAGACTATCCCACGTCTGACCATGGCAGCACGTGAATCTCACGCCGGCACCTAGGCCGACGCCATTTTGTCGTATATCTCACTTCACCCAATAGAGATATACAACTGTCGCATGTTATTGCTTTACAGTACCACCAACGTACTACATAACTGTGGCTGTGTAGTTTATCAAGTTCCCGACGCTAAATGATCAGTTGCCCTCTCATAATTAATTCTTAATAATATTCACCGATAAATCAACCAATGATTTATTCATAAAACTAGTAGATTTATTTATAATAAATAAATCTACGGATGCCAACTGTTGCGTTGACGCGCATGCGCCAACCAATTCAAAACAATCATAAGCACATAAATGAAATGCGCAACTATTTTCCCCAGCGCTACAAAATCCAAATATATGCTTAACTTAATCAGTAAAATCTCCTGATTTAAACACAATTCACACCTAAGAAATCAATTAAGTATTATTAATACAATAATTAAATAAAATCTTATAAATGAACTAACAACAATTATAATACAGTGTCGGATGAGACGTGTGAGCAGCGTGTGCTGCCCTCTGTTGCTCACCGACCTGATGCGAGACTGCCGCGATATTAAAATATCGTGACATATTTATTTATGTAAAGAATTTTTTATTTATTCTTTTATTTATTCGAGTTTTATTAATTTATCCAATTATTTATGTAAAATTTCATTTTTACTCTTTTAATATTTATTTATTTGAATTTTACGTTTACGTGGACACAAAAAATTTTATCTAAAAAATGTACTTGAAAATTTAAGGGCTTATAAGATTATATTATTTATCTATTTTATTTATTTGACAATGAGTCATTGTTAAAATTTCAATTTCTCTTTTTAAATATTTTAAGTACACTTTTGCTGATAAGATATTTTGTTAATTTTTATGGAAAGCGTTTCCAAATGTTCTTTGGGCCTTCATTCTATTGTGACCCAAGGGGTCATTAAAAAAATGCATTCGATTGTTTGCTCTAGCATTTCTACGTGCGTCACAGCAAACAAATTTACTAATTCTAAACATTTTTACTACTACATTATTTCTTATCACTCTAGGGTTATAAAAAAAAATAAAATCTGGTCGCCACGTAATTTTAATGAAAAAATAAAATTTAATATAAAAAGTTCAGCATCTGAGCTGGACGTAACACTCAACTTAATTTACTGACAAAATAATTCGTTCTTAACTTTTTCTCGACACAATTTTATCGTAAATTTTCTAGCGTCTTCAAATTCGGATTTTCGATTTTATAATTTTAAATGGAATTATTTTAACATTATTTGACAATTATTTTACGACTAAATTTTACGACTAGAATTACGGCTAAAATTGACTAGAATATTCGGCCGGCGAATTGGCGTCGCAAGGCCTTAATTTACGATCTTACACGCGGACAACTTTTGTCTAGAGCGGCCGACAGGCCTGAATACTTTTATTAAATTATTGAATTTAATTGAATTTAATTATGGAATAATTTACGCAGAAAAATTTATTTTATTCCAGCCGAGAGGCCTCGAATAGAATAAATTTTGAGTTACGAGAGAACGACGAGTACACGGTAACGATTTTACGGAAATTACGAGAAGCGTGGTTAAACTAGCCGACGGGCCTTGAGATACCAATCTAATTCGACGAAACTAGCAGAAAGATGTTAAGTAATTTATTTATAATTAATTCGGCCCTCTAATAAATAATCAGAGGCCTTAATTAATCATAAATTTTACCTCCAGAAAACTCCAACAATTTACGATGAGGAACGTATCTGGTAGTCTCGTTCACTCCTCAATTTTTCCGCCGGTCTATTCTTCTCGCAATCTCTCTCTCTCGTCACTCAGGAAAATTTTCTTTTGTTATATTCTAACCTGTCAATAATCAGTACGTATTAGTATTTTATTAAATCATTATTCATTGTACTTATCGGCCTAAAGGCCTAATAACTAGTGAACAAGTTAAATATTAATTAATGAATCGCCTCGTTCCACGTAAAGCGTAAACGGACGTATATAATTACCTTGAGGATATTAAAATTGTGACCGTAGTTCTCGTCGTCTGGACAACTCTCTCTCTCTTCTTTTTGTTCCGCAGTCCATTATATCATTTCACTCCCGTTCATTACTCCGGAAACCTATTTCCACTTTCTAAGGACTAAGGAAATGACGGACGGACGGGCCTTAGTGATCCATGCGACACCCGGTGACTAGTCGCAATACTACTCGTAACTTACGAGGTTGTTGGCCGGTCATTGGCGGGAACGAAATTCAAATTCAAATTAATTTAATTATTCATGTTTATTAAAATTACCTTGTTACATTTTAATCGTTTTTAATCGTCACAAATCGTTTTGTTTAATCAGGGGGGAGAAAAGATATATATTATCTTGATTGATTTTTACTTTAATAAATAATCCCGAATTGATTGGCAACAATAATTTTTTACACGCCCTTTTGGTATAAAAATTTTTTTTTTTTTTTTTCCACTTTTTTAATCGATCTTCATATTTTTAACGATTCGAAATTGATACGCAAAAAAAAGAAAAAGGTTTGGTACGCTTCATTGGCTCAGCAGAACCAATAACACGTATATTTTGCAATACGCACTTTTGGCATTAGGAACGCAATCTATAGCGAGGGAAACTAAATGTTAATCGTATTTATAACTATATTCTCTTTTGAATTTTTTTTTACATTTGATAATTAGTCGGCAGAAATATTCTATAATTATTAAATTAACTAGAAATCGATTCTTTAGAAAACTAATATGAAAAAGTACGGTTGATACTCTTGTCAGTAGTAAAAGGAACTAAATAAATGATATTATATGAGACGATAACTAAACTCTTAGTCGAGTTAACTATTAAGATTATTTCTACCAACTATCACACAGTCACTAAGCTAACATAGTTACTGTAACTAGTTCATGTTAATCAAGTTAATGATAAAGGTTATATTGTGTTCACTACGAAGCCTTGTTTTAAAAAATTGCAGTTTTGTAGTGACCATAATAAGGCAAAAATGTTTTCTTAAGTTTAGTCAATGGAACTATTTTTTCGTGCTGATTCATACTAGTGATTAGTTCCAGTAACAATAAAAATTGGTTAAGGAGACTACATTTTTATATCTGACGCTGCATAGTTCAGGTTACTAAGCACTTTTCTCTCAGTGTAGATCAGAACGAATTATCTGAGTGCTGTTTCTTAAATGATGGGAAGATACCCATGGGGTAACTTCTAGAACCTCAAATTCCTTAATGTAATGGTCTAAGAGTTCTTTATTGTCGGAGATGTCCGGTACAAGTTTGTCAGTAACCACTGATTCTGGGCTGAGCATCTGATGAAGTACTCGAAGGTGGTCTATTTCTTGACTCCTTATTCAATAGACATTTAATTCTATATAAATTTGACAATCAGCTGCATCTATTACTCCAAGGCATTCCTTATAAACTTCTTCAACTTCCATCTCCTGAATGGTTGGTCATCGAAACCGAATGGTATTGAGGTCAATTCTAGTTACCAGCTTCCATTCTTCTTGTGTAAAACGTACTTCCCCCAAGGACTCGTAGTATAGCCCTGCCTTCAGGTTGCATTGTTCTCTGTTTACCGCACTACCGTTAATATTTACGACCAGATAGTTGATGAAGAAGACGACCATCCAAGTTGCGATCTTCACGTGGTATCCTATACAAAAATTCATATTGAGCCGACTGAATTTTAGAATTTTCCTTTTGAATTGACTTTATTATGCGACCAAGTTGTAAAGCAATTTTTTTCAATGAACTTATATGTATCCCTACATTGTCCAGGTAACAAAACACTCTCCGCGGCAATATTACTTCTGTCGTGCTGATTGTCACTATTTATTCTATCGTCATCGTTAGTAATTTTAACGTTAGCACAGTCTGTACTGCTATCGCTGTTATCAATCGTACTTTTCTTGTTGCGTTTCATCTTACACCTCTTTTTACCTCGATATTTGTCACGCACATCCAAATCATTCGCCTTAATATTAACGCAATCACTTTCATTATCGAAAATAGGATAATAATTATCGGAATCTTCTTTGCTCTTAATATTAATTATTTCCTCATTTCTTAAAATTTCGTCGTCCCCTGAACAATCGGAAATACTTCTATATTCTTGAAAATCGTCAGTTGGCCTAGTCGCTGCTGAAATTTTTATTTTCTTTGGAACCACGAACGGCACCTCCTTCGTTAACTGAGTTCACGAAATTCATTTTGGCGCAACTACTTCCTATACAGACATGAATTTCATCGACGGTATTCCTACCGCTATTGAAAATTTCGGCATTATTATTTCATTCGACAGTATTCTCACCGTTATTAAAATCTTCAAAATTATTATTTATCCTGACGGTACTTTCACCGTTACTGAAATCTTCAGTTCACCTACCACCCTTTGGCAGAAGGCCTCAGAGTGGGGACTCTCAACCCTCCAAGAGAGAAAAAATTCGCTTACCTTGGCTTTTAAAATTTTTTAAAAGTAAAAAAAAAAATTATTTTTTACAGAAAAAAAAGTCAAATTGAAAAAATACCAAGTACCTAATATGATGCAAAATCATAACAAACATTTTCATAAAATTAAAAAAAAAATTGTATAACAAAATTTCAATGTACTTGGTGTGCTTACAAAAGAGTAAAAAAAAAAAAAACATATTTGATTTTATTAGAAATTAATTTTGCTTGAGTACATGTAGTAACGCACACCAAGTACATTGAAATTTTGTTATACAATTTTTTTTTTAATTTTATGAAAATGTTTGTTATGATTTGGCATCATACTAGGTACTTGGTATTTTTTCGATTTGAATCGTTTTTTTGTAAAAAATAATTTTTTTTTACTTTTAAAAAATTTTAAACGTGTACTTGGCGCGACTTTATACAGAGAATCTGTTTTTGGTAGGATTTATTTTTTTTTTGTAGTGTTATTATATTTTTCAATTTTTAGTATTATTTGACGCATTATTCATTGTTTGGCAATAATAAAGTATTAATTAGAGATTTATACATATTTTCAACGCAATCACTAAATAAAAATGATAATTTAATTGATCTGTAGATAGCACTAAATTATATATATATATATATATATACACTGTAGATCCCTTATTAGAGAGGTAATTTTTAAATATAGACATTGCGAGTAGCTAGATAGAACATAAGAAAGTTAATCAAGGATTATATTTTGAAAATTTTTAAAATTATCTGATGCATCATTAATTGTTTGTCAATAATAATTACTTAATTAGAGATAATTATACGTATTTTTGACGCAATTACTATGTAAACATACTTCAACTGATCTACATTTATATCTGTACATACATATATATATAGCACTAAGTTGCCCGATTTTGGTACTGTTTAGCGGATATAACTTTATATACAACAGTACGAAATTCGAAATTTTGACGTTATTATTGACTACAAGTTGTTACCAACATTCCTAGAAATTTGACGATAATCGACTGCCGCAACCTGAAGCCAACTTTCTGAGAAAATTGAAGTCAACTTTCTGTCAACCCTGTCGACTAAGGAAATGCCAGCTGTTGGCACACATTTTCTCAGAAAATAGGCGACTAATTGCCGTCAACTTATGGAAATGCCAACAATCTTTGCGGGCAACTTGATAACAAGTTGATGCAGTTGGTTGCCACTAGCTCGCTTCCAACTTGATTATCAGAAATCGCTTATGGCTAAAGTTGTATATCTCAGCTCCACTTATTTAACTCTTCATTATAAACCAACTCAATGTAAACCTATCGGATTTATTATGATTGCAATCGTTTTTCGGTCGTTTGTCGATCAATGTCGGTCTATCAAAGTTTTTTGTGAGTTAATTGCTTAATTATGAATTAGTAAATAAAAATTAGCCTTTAATTTTTTCCATTTGACCCCTCTACTTTAATATTTTATTAATTTTTCCATTTAAATCACTAGGAAATCCTTTGTCGATGATTACCGGTTAAAACAAAGAAAACAGTAATTTATTTATAATAAAAATGTAATTAAGAAACTAGATTTGCCATTAGTAGTCTTCAATAAAAATAATATTTTTTTTTGTATAACGATAATAAATCTTCCGATTAAAATAATTATATGTTTCCATTCGTTAAAAACCCGATTTTCAAATTTTGCTAATAAGGTATTGACAGGTAGCGCCACAATGTTAGATGTACGAAAAACCCTAAAAGCCACCTTAGCTTGAAATTGATAGTAGTTTGATAATTAAAATTATCAAAGTTAGCTGTCCGAATTGGCCGACAATTTGATATCAAAACTTGGAAAAAAATTAGTGGTTGATTTTTCCTTAATTTATAGGTCACTTTTTGATTACTAGAAAAAAACACTAATAAAAGTTCCCATGAAATTTTCGTCAAATGTCTGATAACTTCAGGCTTTCCCGTTTTTGACAGTATTTTGTATACGACTTTTAAAATAAATTTGGATTCGAATTCGGGTAGTAAGTTTACATCAAATTGTATCGCAAGTTTTATGCGAATTCTCGTCAATAACGGAAGAGCCCGAAGTTGACGGACATTTGACGAAAATTTCGAGGAAACTTCCGCAACTTAGATTTTGCTAAGTAAACTGTACAATTAGGGAATATCCTCACAATTAGCATTGATTTTTTATAATATTACTCGATTAATATTATTGTACGAATAATTATTATTGTACGGCTAAGTAAGTAGAGCTAATTTTGGTACGTCTTAGCGAATATAACTGCAATATCAAGAAGTTTAAATATTTTAAATAGACACCCTAATACCACAGTTTGTTTAGCAAAAGTTTCCTGGGAAATTTCATCAAATGTCCGTCAACTTCGGACAATTCTGTTTTCGAGGACAATTTATATATAACTTGCTATACAATTTGACGTAAATTTACTACCCGAACTAAAATGCAAATTAATTTCGAAAGCTTACTAGAAAAATTTTTCGTCAATTTCCAGGTAAATTTTTACTCCAATTTATTACTAATTTCACTTAAAAAATTGAAAACTATTTTTTTATATTCGAGTTGAAGACATTTTTAAGTATAAATTTGATTACCTTCTTAAATGGTAAGAATAAACATTACCGACTTTTATGTGTAGCAAAAAGTGTTACCTCGAAATTGAGCAAAAATTAACCGTAAATTTTTCTTTTTAACTTTTGCTGTTAAATTGGCGGCGAATTCGTGCAGCAAATTGTCAGTAATTTCAATGTCAAATTACTGTCAATTTCAATCTAAAGTAGCTATTCAGAGTTCTCCAATTTAATTTTATTTAAGCTAATTGGTAAAAAATTGACATTAGTTTGATTGAAATAGTTGTCAAGTTTTTTCTTCAACTTCATGACAATTCGCATGCAACTCACAATTTGAAGTAAAACTAAAGTAAGATGTATAGTTTTTTCTGTAGTATTTATGCAAAATCGGGGAATATTGATTGAAAGTATAATAATGAACACTGACGTCAAATAAAGGAAATTCATCTTAAATATCAAAACGGATTTATTTATGATTATGAAACGTATTTATTCATGCTCATAAAAAATTTCCGTATGAAGCTATAGTAAAAAATACAGACCGAAGCACCGCTGGTGGCGCAATAATGAATCATTGCTATAAAAAAATTTCAATGTTTTACTCAATCGTGGCTTTTCTTATAACTTTTTATTCTCTGGCAGTGCCCCTAACGCATGAAAAAATTTATAAAAGTGTCTCAATTGGGGGTGCTATAGTATATGCTGGCCTAATTTCATTATTTAAATTAGTTCTCATAACGAAATGAATAAAGTTTTATAATTTTAAGACGCACAATCAATTATCTTTTGAATAGAGAAGGAATTTTCTGAAAATTTATTATTTTAAAAAAGTTTTTAAAAGTGAGAGCTAAAAACCACTATGTTTACGGTATAGATACACGGTAGGCTCGCGCCATGACACTTCACACATATACATGTGATTGAACGTGTACTTGGCGCGAGACACTACCGTGTCTCCTGATAATAATAGTTGTAGTAAAAAGTCGAGTAAATAATAATAGCGCTAGTAATAATCACATAGTTATAGATTTAGTCATAAGTAACTACTAATAAAAATCCTAGTTATAATAAGTAGTGGTAAATAGAATAAGTCAATAAAATAATAGAAGTAGTAAAAATAATAACAATCACACTAGTAATAATAATGCTCACAGTCCACAACAATACTGGTCGGCTTGGTCTCACATCATCCCGCCATTACAACATTACTAATTTTTTCAATCACTAACTCTTTTGCAACGTTTAAAAATGCTTTCAAATCAATATGACCCCAGTCAACAATGCAACCAGTTTTGATTCTATTTTTAAACGAACTTTCCAAGTCCCACCATTAAATTAAATTATTTGTATTAGGTCTACTACCAATTACAGGCCTACTTAATTGCTAAAATTTGTAACTACACCCGCACAAAAGTGAGATGTGCGAATTTTTCCTTTCATGGACACTGCTTTTAGGATCTAACAATAATTTATTTACCTGTTTGCAAGTGTCATCACAAATTGGTATCTACGTAAGACACTTTTCTTCACTCACAGTATCAATCTGTGATAATAGCTCATAAAGGTGGGCCACTGTTTTAATAACACCGTTGAACTCGCGAATAGACATTCTAATTTTTATTGGAGTTGAAAAAAAAAATATTATTAGACTGGGCCAAAAAAATTTACAATTTTTTTTTTTTTTCAATACTGTGAAAATATTATTCCTGATGATCAAAAAAAATTATTGTGCAAGTTTCAGCCCTTAATATTGATATAAAGAGGTGTATCCCATCAACCTAAAACTCGTAAATTATCTATCTGAAAAATTTGAGCTATGTATCATGTCAAAAGAAATTGAATTCCCTACAAAAAATCTATCTTTGTAAATTGACGTAAAACGAGCCGCTTCCTAATAACCTGCCTTAAATATTGATTTGTTTTTTCAAATTCTTAGTTTTTTTTTTTTTTTTTTTTTTTTTATTATTTTAACTACTAGAAATATTAAAATTTTTTCTAGTTACAGTTTTTTTAAGGAAATTTAATGATTTACAAAAAAGGTCTCTTAACATTTTTTGCTAAATTCACTTCTTCGAAACTTATTTAAGGTTGAAGTTGAGTCAAAACGACTTCAATAACCAGAATAATTTGCGAAGGAGTAAATTTAGCAAAAAATGTTGAGAGATCTTTTTTGTAAAGCATTAAATTTCCTTTAAAAATTTGTATCTGGATAATGGAAAATTTGAATATTTCCAGAAGTTACAAAAATCCAAAATAGAAACGAAGAATTCAAAAAACAGATCAATATTTGAAGCACGGTTACAAGAAAACGGCTCGTTTTACATCAATTTACTAAGAGATATTTTGTAGGGAATTCAATTTCTTTTAAGAATATACATTGGTCAAATTTTTTAGATAGATGATTTACGAGTTTTGGGTGAAAAATGAAATTTCCGTCAAAAAAAGAATAGTCGTAACGATACACCTCTTAATATCAATATTAAGGGCTCAAACTTGCACAATAATTTTTTTTAGTCATTACGAATAATATTTTTACAGAATCGAAAGAAAAAAAAATATATATATATATATATATATATATATATATGTATATAATATATACATATATAAATAACTGTAGCTTACGCAGTTGAAGAAACATGTTCCAACTTGAAAATCAGCTGATATCGCGAACAAAAAACAGCCCTTCATTATATATATAAACGATGATAAACAACTGACCAATAGGACATTTTGGAGTTATCAATTTTATGTTATTTCTAGGAAGACACTTTCTATTTGAACGCTGTGCAATATGGCACATGTTCAAAAAATATTAATGTACAATTTTTGAGATATATATGAATAAACGTGAATCACCTCATAATGACAATAATATTTATTTGTATTAAAATTAAAAAAAAATTTATTACTGTTGATAAGAAAACTTTTTAATTACATATGATAAAATTGCTTTTAAGATCGCTTAACTAGTGAGAGGGGCTAAAAATTAGATAATACCCTTGCAATTATGTAGCTTATTTTGTTTTCTATATTCCATCATAAAAAAAATTTTTAGAGTGTTCATATATGAATAAAAACACATCACTTCACGAATATTTATGAAAATGTAATGTTTTCGAAAATTATTTTTCATGTCTGTCTTAACTGATTCAAGAGAACTAAAAATTTTATTGAACCCTCTTAAGTACGTGGGTTCATTTTCAAATCTTCAGTATCATATGAGAACAATAGTTTTAATAAAAATAACTTAAGAAATAGTTTATAACGTTCTCTACTATTTCACGCGTTCACTACTATTTCACGCGGGAACCAAAAATACACGCCAATGTATTAGCCAAAAAGTACTTACAGTTTACGTTTTATTCAACTCCCTTGGTTGCACGCTAATACGGTAAATGTATTTTCCTTTATGTGATTTATCAAAATGCTAAACTAATGCCAATGGGTTTATATTATCTACACAAAATACCAAATGGCGACAAATTTATAATTAGTTTAATGTAACAAAGCACACACGCTACTCTTACAGAGACTATCCCACGTCTGACCATGGCAGCACGTGAATCTCACGCCGGCACCTAGACCGACTCCATTTTGTCGTATATCTCACTTCACCCAATAGAGATATACAACCGTCGCATGTTATTTCTTTACAGTACCACCAACGTACTACATAACTGTGGCCGTGTAATTTATCAAGTTCCCGACGCTAAATGATCAGTTGCCCTCTCATAATTAATTATTAATATTATTTACCGATAAATCAACCAATGATTTATTCATAAACTAGTAAATTTATTTATAATAAATAAATCTACGGATGCCAACTGTTGCGTTGACGCGCATGCGCCAACCAATTCAAAATAATCATAAGCACATAAATGAAATTCGCAACTATTTTCCCCAGCGCTACAAAATCCAAATATATGCTCAAATTCATCAGTGAAATCTCCTGCTTCAAATACAATTTATACCTAAGAAATCAATAACATATTATTAACACAATAATTAAATAAAATCTTACATGTAAACAAACAATAATTATAATACAATGTCGGATGAGATGTGTGAGCAGCGTGTGTTGCCCTCTGTTGCTCACCGACCTGATGCGAGACTGCCGCGATATAAAAATATCGTGGCACCTCCCCACCAGGCCGGTCTTAGCCCTCTGCAAGACCTTTGGCCGAGACAACAGCAGTCTTCGCATCCATTGGCGTGTTTAAAAATCTAAAATAACATTTCACTTACCTCCTCTTTCTTGCTAGACGTAAGGTTTAGGAAAAGGTATGAATGTATGAGAATGATTTATGAAATGATTAATGGACCCATTGTACAACATTTACGGTTAATTCACGCGGTCATTTGCCCCTTTACGTGAATTTCCAGCTGCATTCAGTAGGTTGCGAGTTGTACCAACACAAGGACCGTCATTCCCTAATGACGATCCGCAGTGGCGTTTTTTGGTTGCACCGACCTCGGTGGACACTGGCAAGTTACTGCAGTTTTGCCCACGGTGCCACATCGAGGACAAACATCACGATGAGGTTCACGACAGTCATAACTCAGGTGTTGCAGTGAACCACAGTTGAAGCAGAAGCGTGGGCGCCGGAATGATGGCGCACGCGGATGCAACCGTCCATTGGTACGTGAAGTCGACGTATTAGGGGGACTGTCACTAACTGGTTCCACTGGTGATGCTGGAGGTGAATTCTGTCTTACCATCGGTGCCTTTGATCCTGCTTGGGTATCGGTCCTAGTCGTAATACCCACTGGCGCCGATTCCTGACCCAACACCCGTTTCTTGGCATATCCTTGCCTCAATTTTCCCACTGGCGGACATTGACGCTCCGTATCCTCGGATTCCTGCTTATCCACCGCGTGGAGCAACCCTTGGTGATCCCGAGGTTGCTTAGGTCCATGCTCATAGGAGCATTCCTTCACGAATGCTTCTTCTCGTGGAGGTGGTGCTCGTCTTGTCTTAGCAGCTCGCCATTTTTCTTCTAGACGAGTCGCCTCGTACAACAACGACTGGTAGGTGTCAAACTTACCAGCTGGGCACTGGTCCCAGAACTGGACGTAGTCCTCGGCAGGCAGGACGAACTTGTCGCGATTCCTCTGGTGGATGCCTCAGTCTTGAATACAAACTTTAGAGACAAATCAAATAGTTCCTGGCTGATTCCTTGTCGCCTTGGTATCGGGCTCTGATGTCGGCTTTAATTTCCCGCTGGCGTCTTCCTCCAGTGAACCAGGTTCGAAATTCGTCCTTGAATTGCTCCCATCGGGTCCACCGTTCATAATTGGCTGAACACCAAGCTGCAGCCACGCCAGTAAATACTTCTGGAAGCACAGCCAGTCGATCCTCATGCCGAATTCCCGCACTGCGCATAAGCACCGATAACCGACGTAGGAATTCATTCCCAGTCATCGAGCCATCTCCCGCGAACGACAGCTTCCAATTACGTGCAATAGCCCCGTAATCACGATCATGGCCCCGCGATCTTGATCTCGATCGACGTTCTGCCCTCTGACTAGCGTATGAATCGTTCGATGACCACGATTGGCTTCCACTTGAGTCCGAATCATCACCATGGGGTTGCTGTGTCCGTTGGTGATGTTGGTGTGTCGACCCACGACCCTGGTTTGTCTCTGGTGGCCAATTAACGTGCACATTTGACGTGGATGTAGTGCACGCCGGGGCTACTGCGCTCATCTGAGTCCCGCACGAATTGACTGTTCGTGTAACAGCCCCAAGACCTCCTATTGGTCCGGCTACTGTGTGGATGGTACTCAAGTGCGAAGGTATCGTAGTCACAGCACAACTCCGAATTGTTGATGATGCTCTGAATGGGTCCAATGGCCGTGTCACAGTTGCCATTGTGTGTCCGACGGTCATATTGGCCACCATCGTCGTGATTTTGTTTTCAAACACCCGTAATACCTCCACGATATCACGGTGAGTCGCAAATGCATCAATTGGTCCTGGTTGCGACGACTCTGAGCTCACGACTACCGCTGGTGCACTTGTTGCTTGCACCACTGGAGCCCCAGACGTTACGGGTAATCCCACTTGGCTTCCCAGCGGTCGGATTCTCTCCAAGATGGCCACTTCGGCCCGTTCACGGCCCACAGCTGACTCCCGAACCAATTCATCCACCAGTGAATCCCACAAAGCTTCCTTGCCGTCGTCCCGGTCCATCAAACGCTTCACGCGGTCCCGAATGACCTCATCAGATCCATTGTGATTTAGCCATCGACTACGTAAATATTCCCGGAGAGCTGGCACATCCACGTATTCCGGGATCGTATTGGAATCCGATGGAATCTCGTCAACTGCTGGACTCCAGCGTACGTTCAGAGCTCCTAACGCCCTCTGGTGGTATCAATTCAATCGATTTCGCAATATCTGTGGTGACCCAAACGTCGATAGCCCAAAACTGGCCAATAACATTTTGAGTTTGGACGGTGGTTGATCCATCAACCATGTGAGCTCTGATGGTGGCAGCGTATCATCATCATCGTGGTTTTCACCATCCTCTAAATCCAGGGTCTCGTTTCCTGGACGTCTGTCCACTGCTGCCAACTCAGCTGCCAATGGGACGGGTTCCAGCTGATGTTCCCAGTCCTGTTGACCCGTTGGAGAGTCGTCCCCATTTCCACCGCGCATTCTCTTGCACGCCTCCAATAAAGCACTTGATTGGTCCCAAATGTCGCGCCACGATTCCATTTTCGTCCGAATTAATAACCACTTAATAACTGACTTAATAAACAAAGACGCAAAATCAACCAATTGGTGAGGATATCAAACAAAATATAAACAAAATATTGAAACAAACAACCCGAAATCTTCTCTTGTAATCCAATTCTCCGCACCTAAATCTGTAATTCAAAATAAATCGACCTGTTCGATCTAATGGCTCCCTGGCTCCGCGTTGGACGCCATATAACGTTCTCTACTATTTCACGCGTTCCACGGCGGAGTGTGGTTGGCGCTCAATAGCCGTTATGGCTCTCCGTTGGTCGAAAACTGAAAAATAAACAAACCCGGAAAAACAAATGTCCCACCTGGAGATATCCTGAATCTCCCTGGACTGGCTGCTCTGCTCAGGCTGGGTTAGAAAACCTAGTTGGGCGCCAGTTCGTGTGCCCGACGAACAAAAAAAAGTAACTCAAAATTACACAACGGAGAAATGAAAATAAAATAAATAACAGGATAGCGATTTCAGATTTAGGAATAAGGATAGCAAGAAAGATAGCAGTAATTAAAATAATAAAATTAAGTAAACACCGGGTTGATGACCATTTGTTTTAATTCTCATTAATTAATAATTTAGTTAATCACATATAGCGCAACCTCACATAAATAGTGTTCAAAAAAAATAATAGTAAATCATTTACAAAAAAAATAACAATAATAGTATGCGCATATAACATTAATTCAAACAATAATATTAATGCATAAACAATAAATGTATTGTGAAATAAAATTCTGGTAATACTTAATATTTCACTCGCACATGAAGATAAGCAAAGAAATAGCTAAATTATTTTCCAGTACAAATTCCCAGTAAATTCCACGGGTGACTTTACGGTATTTCAAAATAATATTGTTTTTGGACGCAAATAATAAAATAAGTATCACCTCTTGAGTAAAATAATTATGAAGGTTATTTATACCCTGATCACTCTCATGTGATAATTAAATAATAATTTGATGAATCAACTCAAATTAAATATAATAATAATTCAAATTAACAATAATTAATAACTCAAATTAATAATAATCAATACGCAAATGGATAATAATTAACACTTAATATCCAGTTAAACAATAAGTAATAACTCAAATTATTAATATTAATACGCAAATTAATAATAATTCATAATCAATATTCAAGTAAATAATAGTTCATGACTCAGCTTAATAATAATTCATAAATCAAATCAATAATAATTCATAAATAATACTCAAATAAATAATAATTTATAACTCAAATTATTAATAAATCATAATGAACAATAACCAAACATTGCCCACACTCAACATTTGGTAAAATGATACTGAATAATTTCACTGACTGTACTCGTATTTACTCGGTATAACATTCACGCATTCCATCATATGCTTATGACCAGTTACTAATACTCAGAATTTACTATCTCTCTCACGCTTAGGCTATATACAAATGATCACCAACTCGGGAACCAAAAATACACGCCAATGTATTAGCCAAAAAGTACTTACAGTTTACGTTTTATTCAACTCCCTTGGTTGCACGCTAATACGGTAAATGTATTTTCCTTTATGTGATTTATCAAAATGCTAAACTAATGCCAATGGGTTTATATTATCTACACAAAATACCAAATGGCGACAAATTTATAATTAGTTTAATGTAACAAAGCACACACGCTACTCTTACAGAGACTATCCCACGTCTGACCATGGCAGCACGTGAATCTCACGCCGGCACCTAGACCGACTCCATTTTGTCGTATATCTCACTTCACCCAATAGAGATATACAACCGTCGCATGTTATTTCTTTACAGTACCACCAACGTACTACATAACTGTGGCCGTGTAATTTATCAAGTTCCCGACGCTAAATGATCAGTTGCCCTCTCATAATTAATTATTAATATTATTTACCGATAAATCAACCAATGATTTATTCATAAACTAGTAAATTTATTTATAATAAATAAATCTACGGATGCCAACTGTTGCGTTGACGCGCATGCGCCAACCAATTCAAAATAATCATAAGCACATAAATGAAATTCGCAACTATTTTCCCCAGCGCTACAAAATCCAAATATATGCTCAAATTCATCAGTGAAATCTCCTGCTTCAAATACAATTTATACCTAAGAAATCAATAACATATTATTAACACAATAATTAAATAAAATCTTACATGTAAACAAACAATAATTATAATACAATGTCGGATGAGATGTGTGAGCAGCGTGTGTTGCCCTCTGTTGCTCACCGACCTGATGCGAGACTGCCGCGATATAAAAATATCGTGACAAGTTTTGAAATATTGTTAAAGTAATACTGATAATGAAAGCATAATATATCATAAAAAAGGTTATTTTTAAGTTGTACATGAGTAATCCATATTGAAAACATGAAACTTGATATGATCTCGACACACGTAACATCTTATCTAACATACATTAGCTGGGTTATATAATGAGTAATTTTATTTTCATTTAGAAAATATTTATCTATTTAAACATTATACCTACATTATTTTTCTTCCATATTATTAAATTGAACGTACAATTTTTTTTTTTTTTTTTTATATTAATTCACCAGGTATGTAGGCCATCGGCCTGTCCCATGGTATACAATTTCAACTCAGCTCAATTTTCCTATGCCCGGTTTGTGCGGCTGTGGCCCGACTTGTGCTTGTACTGAGCTGCATCATTACGGTGATGCCCTACTACCTCCCTAGTGCAAATGAAGGTGCAGTGGCGTAGGAAAACTACAGAGAAAACCTAACCAGTACAGTTTTCTGTTTGAGTGAAGCTCCAGTAATCGATAAAATTCCCATTTTACCGATCACTGGATCTTCATCCCGCGCCTAACGGTCGGAGACCTTCGTTCGAGCATAAAGCTGCCTCAGCCGCTTTTTAAATGTACAAATTTCAAAAAAATCTTATTTTATATTTATAATTACGTAATGTATATGAATATAATTTATATAATATATGTAAATCGATAATGTAAATAGCTAATTGCTGAATTGAATTAATACATTAGTATTACTATTATAACTATTAAAAAAAAATCAAAAAAATTGAAACTTTTTTTTGGGGTCAAAATTTTTTTTTTTTAAATTTTTTGGAAATTTTTTGTTTTTTTTTTCTTTCCCTCACATTTGCTTAGTTACCAATGCAAAAATAAAAGAAAAGTGAAAAAAAAAACTATTCTTTCATTTTGATTATGATTACACAATTAAATGAACAAAACTTGTTCCTTTAATTGGTAAGCAAAACTTTGGTCGATCACCCCTAAAATAAAGCTCGATGGATCAATTTGAAAATTTACAGGGTTCTTGGAGGAACATTAAGCTAAAAAAGTACCTGGCAACATTATTTTTTTTATCGATATTTGCAGAGTAGCGATTGATTTACTAAAAAACCGAAAAAAGTAATTTTTTTGTACTTACTTCTAAAGGATGTTAAAAATAAAAAAAATATTTTTTTTTTTAAAAAATGATGAACGGGTCTTGTAAAGAATTTATTCAAGTTTTTAAAGCCGCCCTCAAATTTACTGTGCAATCATTGGTACCTGAAATATCAATGATCAAAGCCAAAAGGATCATTTTTTGTTTGAAGGCTGATATCTCTGCGACAAATTGTTCTACGTGGTTAAAAAAAGCCAAATTGAAGCTGAATAAATTTGCTAAATGACCTATGCATTGATTTAGTTGAAAAAATTTTTCCGAGGTGCGTGGGCTGTTTGGAAAAAAAAAAAATTAGAAATTTTTTGTCTCGCGGTATTTCTTATGTTTGCGTAATAACCAGACCCTTTAAAAAATTTTTATAAAAATGCACCGAAACAAGGCTTTCAAACTATAAAATACTTTTTTTAAAATCTCGATACGATAATTTTTCACAAAGTTACAGACTTCCAAAAATTACTAAAAAATTTATAAAATTTTTCTGTTTCTTTAATTTTTTGCGTTAGTGTATGTTCTCATCAAAGTTATCACTGGAACTTAACCTAAGTACAAAATAGTACACCGCAGTACTATTTATAAAAAAGATAAACATAAGTGGAGGGATTTCGAGAATTCCGATGATTTAAATGGTCCAGTGTATTTTAATAGCAGTGATGAAAACCAAACAGAAATTGAAATAATTGATCAGAATAGTAATTAAAATTTTTAGTGCTGTTTATGTGACATGGGCTTATTTTTTATGATTATATATATATATATATATATATATATATATATATATATATATTATTTTCAGATGATTCGGATCACTTACGAAGTAGAAATGAGCATCTATCAGACAAAAGGATTCCACTGTTAAAATGGCAAAGCATTCTAACACCATTACCCAAGAGACCGAAGAAATTTATTAATAATAACATTTCCAAGAAGATTAGAAAACTACAGTAGACATAAATTAGTTAATTATAAAAATATGAACAATAGAAATTCATTATAAAATTAAACATCTTTCATAAGAAGTAAAATTTTTAGTTTTAAAAAACAAAGTGCTTTCTGTAAGCAAGTTATATTTTAATAGTATTATCACTATAATTTGTTTATAAAAAAAAAAAAAAAAAAACAAAAATGATGATCTTATTTTCAAAACATTAATTTTATGTTTTAATTTTCAGAGAGATAACTTAAGAACAAAAGTCTAAATAGATTTACGGATAGAATAAGGACTGTAAACATGAACAGCGGGTGCCAATATCAAGAGCCTGAATTTACAATAGATCACAAGGTCCGAATAATTTTCTTATTGAATGCTTCAATAATTTTTTTTGCAGAAAGTACATGTTTTTTTTTGTTAGTGTTTCATAAGTTCAGTATTTTACGAATTATTTTCATATTGAGATAAAAATTTTGTTAAACTTTTGTTATCATATGAACGATTCCGGATAACTTTTTTAAAATGAGGTGTTAGAATATTATATTCATAATACTGCATTATAAATTCAGTTGTATATTGTAGTAATTGTATTTATAAATTGCGGTCATTGAGTGATTAAGCTTTCGAGTATTTTCTGTATGCAAGAAAAAAAAATTGATATTTTTGTATTAGGATATTTAAAAAATTGTTTTTTTTTTTTGTGTTAGGTAAAGATTTTGGACAACTTTGTAATGGATTACAACTTATATTATACTGCAACAAATGCTGGACGGAATGCAATGAGAGCTAAGACAATTATGACACAGTTTTGGACAGCGGAAGAAAGACTAAGTTTACTAGTTGAATCTGACAAAAACTGGCCTGATATGCGCATTGTAATAACAGCTGAATATCATCAGCTGATTAGTAAGTAATAAAAAAAAATTATTTAAATTATAATTACATTTGAGTGTAAAAGTTCATTTATTTATTCTACTATAAATTTTAAAGCTAAAAATTGCACAACTCATGATGCGAAGCATTAGAGTGTGCTTGACGATTGAAAAATTTTTTTCGCCTCACTTCGGCAACTATTTCCATTATGATACCTTTCTTAGTTCACGGAATTAAGATATGTTGCATACTATTCAGAAGATAATTTAATGGAGATTAATTCCGTGCTTTTCAAAAATTTATTCAGTTCCATAAAAACGGAAAAAAATATCGAAATAGTTTAAAAAAATTTCCTGTCTGTCAAGTACAAATTCCATATACATAATAACTTGCGAAAAAATCCAGTAATTGAATCAAATTGTTTTCTTTTTTAATTCTTTGAAAAATTGGTAAGTCTCCTATTGCGAATGGCTAGGTAATTCAGTGCCGTTTAATTACAATTAATAAAATAATGAAAAAAGGCTGTATAACTATATCTATATGTATCTACATAAAATTAACATGGATGGTGATATATCTATACCTATACATTATGTGTACGTTTATTCTACCAGGGGCGCTTGCGTATCTTAGTATAGCTGATTTTTTTTTGCTAATTGGTAAGCCTGAATTTTTTCAATTTAATTTTTTATTTTTATTTACAAATATTTTTTTTAACTTCCCGCTAAGAAAATCGATGATTTTCTAAAATTTCGAAAAGTTATTGATTTCATCCTGATTTTCGAAAATCGGGTTTTCATCAGATGTCGACATTTTGAGGTCCTACGAAGCTATTCTGACTATTTTCAGAATGATGTCCAAGTGTGTGTGTGTGTGTGTGTGTGTGTGTGTGTGTGTGTGTGTGTGTGTGTGTGTGTGTGTGTGTGTGTGTGTGTGTGTGTGTGTGTGTGTGTGTGTGTGTGCGTGTGTATGTAAACTCTTTGTAACTTTTGAACTATGAATCGATTTGAATGGTTGAGGTGGCAATCGAAAGAGCTTGTTGGCCATCAACTTTTCTGAAAATTTCAGATTATTTGATCGAATAAACTCGAAAATATTTGCGAATTACGAAAAAAAAAAATTTTTTTTTTAGTTTTTTATTGATTTCTCAGAATCGACTCATACGATCGACTTCAAAATTAAATTAGCTCTAGAACTTAATAAAACGCGTCGATTGCCACTTCAAACATCAAAATCGGATAATTCGTTCGAGAGTTATCGCGGGAGAAAGAAATGGTGAAAAACAGTTTTTTGCGAATATCTTTGAAACAACTCTACAAAATAATTCTGAAATCTATTCAGCTTTAGAATCTGTTAAAAAGCGTCAATTGCCACCTCAAACATCAAAATTGGATAATTTGTTCGAGAGATATCGTGAGAGAAAGAAAAGCTAAAAATGGTTTTTTTCGAAAATAATGGTATACAAAAGTATTTTCGAGCTAGAAGAGCTCGAAAATGTACTTACAGCGATGTTTTCAAGCTCAAGGAACTCGAACACAGCGGGAAGTTTTGGGGCTGGTCCGCAGGGTCAACCGATAGACGAATTTTTATTTAAAATGTTTTTATATTTTAAGAATAAATTAGTCTGTATGAAATTTACAAGTGATAAGTCAAGTCTAAGATTTTAATTAATAATTTTTAAAATTACATTTTAAGAATTTATTGGTAAATTTATGACGTTAAATAATAAGTGTTTCGTTGATGAATGTCCATATATCCGTAGTATTCGAAATGATAACTGATCAGATTAAATATTATTACATTTGTTGTTAAGAATTCTTTAAATGATGTTACGATGTATTTTACGTACATATAAGTTTAATCTATGGTACAGTTAAAGCTCAAGATGTTTACGACATATTATATGAATATTTTTTTTTTAATTTTTGCTAATAAATATTTGTATCAATTAAATATTTGAAAATTCTATGATCCTAATTTCTAAAAACTTCCTGTTCTGGTGACAATTCTGTATCTAAAAATATTTACGCTTTTGTGGATGAGAACTTGAATAGTAAAAAAATTGATCATCTTCAGAAAATCCGATCTAAACCGCTTAAATTTTTTTTTAAATGTCATTTTTATATGCTACTTTTCTTGCAACTAAAATAAAAATAACTTTCTTTCCATTTGTAGTTTATCTGCTGATATTGGACAAATTCAAAGCTGGTTTTTATCGGTCAAAGCACTTAAAATTAATAAATGATCAATCGTGATAAAATGGCGTAATCACTGTAATATGCTAGTCCTTAGTAAGTAAATTGAAGATGAAGTGTCGGTGAAAACACTTTGAAGTAACTTACACAAGACAGTATTGCGTGCATCTGCAGTCGATAAATTAACAGTTATTGACCTGATATGTCGAGCGTATTTTTTCGTGGCTTGGCCATAAAATACACGTTTATAGGTGAAAGTATAATTTTTATCTTTCACAACTTCACCTATCAATGACGGTCAAATCACTTATTGCTAAAGCATCATTAACGATGAATTCATGTTTCATTTAGCGTGAATTAATGACGATTCCGCAGTGACATCGAAACCGATAGGGACACGATGTAACAATCCTTGAATAGAGCAAACCTTGATTGTTAAATATTGGAGTTGAATTAACAATATTTAAATTAAAGTCAAACTTTTACAAAAAGAATAAGTCAGATTATGGCAATAATTTTAATATATAAGGTCATTCTTCATAATTTCTATGTATTAGACAATTGAATTATAAGAATAGGGCATACAATCTTACCTATTATATGTCATTGCTACAATTGTCATTTGGTTGATTAAAAATTATCTTTGTGTTTTAATTTAAGTTGCTAAGGAAGTCATAAATAAATGACAAAACGTACAATTTATTTAAAGTAATTCATTTATATACAAGTTCTATTTCCTACGAATTTAATCGTTATGATTAAGTATGGACACGAACGTTAAAACGTTGATTCAAGTATATTCTACTTGACACTGTTTAAATTATGTTAAAGGAAGTAATCGCAAATTCATCATGTCATGATGTCAAGGCGTAATTCTTCTAATAACAAATATAAGACATCCTGATTGTTATTTAAATTTACCTTAATTATTATTACTATTATTATTAAATGTTTTTTTTTTTTATAACAAAATCTTTTATGATCCCTGGTTACTAGAATTATATAGTTTTATTATTACTGAAAATATATAGGCATTGTGTGAGTAGTTCGCTCCATTTAATAAATTAGTAAAGAAATTATTAACGGTATTGATGAAAGGAGTTAGTGAAAGGTTAATAAATAGGTAAGAAATAGATTGCGAGAAAGGGGAAAGAGCAGCAAAGCTGATCTATCGAGTCACACGTGCAGAAAAACAAGTAACTCGACATGTCTTCATGGCTGTCGGAAACTTGCACACTCTAATTCTCAATCGTTTACACTCATCGTTTCACATCCTCAAAGTGAAAGGGGGTGTGCCAATGTACGGCAAAGCCCTTACTTTATACAAATTTATCACAGATTGCTAGCCAAATGCACCATAAAACGCTTTACGATAAAAATATTCACATTTTTTTTCAACCTTTAAAAAGAAATTATAAAATAATAATAGTAGTAAATATTTTTTTCGAACATTTGAAACGAACACTTTTTTTTCTTAGCGGACACAAGAAAATTTTGTTATTTATGTTGAGAGAAAAATTCCCTGAGAATTTCAACTCTTAAATTTAATTTTAAGTACTCTCTCTCGAGCATCAAAGTTTTCCCATTTAAAAAGCATGTAAATCGAATAATTTTACTGTTAAATTACTATAACTTCGCTCGGTTTTGAGCTATTGTTTTGAGACCACTTTTAATTTGTAGAATAATTGTTGCTTTTTAAAAGTGTATAAAACGTTTTTGGTCTTACTCGATTCATGTCGATTGGATCAGCTCTGAAAGTCAATTTTTCACTTCTTTCATTTATTTTTGTTAATAGTGAAGAAACGGATCATCTTACAAAAAACATGCGTGGGACCAATCTTTCAGGAAATTTTATCCTCCACATAATTGTTTATGACACTTATATTGCTAAATTGCACTGTTCATAAGATAGATGTATTATAGCATTTTACAGTAAGATTAGTACTATACTCGTGTAAAAGAAATTTGTTCCGAAAAGATTCCAAAAAAGTTCAACATGTGAAACTTCTAAATACGAGCAAAGTTCGAGCCAAAAAAAGACATTCTTGAAACTATTTCTGAATTTTTTTTAAGTTTTTTAGCTTTATCAAAAGGTCCAAAGTGTTGATTTTGGAACTTTTATAGAATGTTTTCATAACGTTTTTCTAAGCATTATAAAAAGTAAAAAGTAGTAATTTCTGAACTTTTTAGGAATTGTTTTAGAACACCTTTGTTAGTCCATGAAAATGTACCAAAGTCGTGATTTTTGAACTTTTTTAGCACGTTTTTATTTAATTTTTCAAAAGATTTGAAAGTAGGGTTTCTGGAACTTTTTGGAACGTATTTTTTAGTCACTAAAAAAGTCAAGAGTGGTAATTTTTGAACTTTTTGAGAACGTTTATATAACGTCTTTTTTTATTCTTCAACAGGTCAAAAAGTAGTGATTTTGGAACTTTTTTGGAATATTTTATTTTTTGGTTCTACAAAAGGCTAAGAAGTAGTGATGTTGAAACTTGTTTAGTACATAAAATCGTCAAGAGTTGTGTTTTCAAGCTTTTTTTGAACTTTTTGGGGACATCATTTCAAGCTCCACAAAATGGTCAAAATTGGTGACTTTTGAACTTTTTAGGAACATTTATAAAACGTCTTTTTTAGTTCTACGGCAGGTTCAAAAGTAGTATTCTTTAACTTTTTTGGAACGCCTTTTATAGTCAATAAAAAAGTCAAAAGTGATGATTTTGGACTCTTTTTCGAACTTTTGCGGAACATCTTTTTTAGATCCATAAAACGGTCAACAGTATTTTTGAACTTTGTGGAAATGTTTATAGAACGTCATTTTTAGCTCTCAAACACGTTTGAAAATAGGGATTGCTCAACTATTCTAGAATATTTTTGAAACTGCTTTTTTAGTATATGAAAAGGTCAACAGTCGTGATATTGGAACTTTTTTTTGAATTTTTTATCAGTTTTAAAACATGTTCAAGAATGGTAATTTTTGAACTTTTTGGAAATCTTTTCGAAACGACTTTTTTGGTTCTGTAAAAGGTTTAAAAGTCGTGATATCGGAATTTTCTTGAAATTTTTTTGGAACTCCTTTTTTAGCTCATGAGAAGGTCAAAAGTTGGTAAATTAAAATTTTTTTTCAGAATGTTTTTGGAACGTCTTTTTTTGAGTTGCAAATGGTTCTAGAATTTTTAGAACCTCTGAAATATTTTTGGAACGTTTATTTTTGATAATTGTGGACATTATTAAACATTTTTGGAATGTTCTTGAAACTTTTTTTTGTGTTATATGAAAGGTTAAAAGCAGTGGATTCTGAATTTTTTTGAAATTACTTTGAAACGACTTCACTAGTCCATAAAAACGGTGAAAAGCGACGATTTCATACCACTGTGAGAATATTTTTAGAACGCCTCCTTTAAGTCTAAGAAATACAGAACAAAAAGCTATTTTAGCTGAATATAAATTTTCTCAAGTCAAGATAATTTTTGGGTCAAAGAAGGAAGGTCAGAATTTGCTTCGATCAAGTATTGAATTTTTTTGAATTTTGAATCTTGCAGCAATAAATCGTTTCTTAAGTCAAAAACACTGTTACGATTGAATGAAAATACTTCTTTATTCATTCAAAATACTTGATTTCCTTAATTGAAGAAAAATTTTGTTTATTCAAGATATTTTATTTGCTTGTATTAAGAATAAATTTATTCATTCGAAGTTAATACATTTATTAAGGTAAATAACTTTTTTTTTTTTTATTAAGAACCTTAATTTACTTTGTTTAATAACAATATCTTTTGATTGAAGAAAATAAATTCGTTCCACTAACAAAACTCTGCTCTCCTGTTGGTAATATAGTTTCTCCAGGCAAGCTGTATGACCGACTTGAGCAAAGAGTAAATTTTCTTGGCTGAAGAAGATTATGTTCTTAAAAAATGAATTCCAACTTTCTCGCTCTTTTTTGCACTAGCACAGTAAATGGATACCGACTCTACATTTTTTATTAAAACAAATTAAAATTAAATAATTGAATTATACTATTATAATAAATTAATTAATTTATATAATTAAATAATACTAAATCAATTTGTAATTTTTTTTTCTAACCGATTCTTTATATTAAAAATTTCATTATTTTTATATCGAAAACGTTTTATGAAAGATTCTTACAATAATCTGTTCAGTATTTTGCTGAAATGTAACATTTTTCCAAATTATTGGCGATAATATTTTTATTCTAAATTCTGTGTTTAAGATTAAAAAATATTACTGACCGTAAAGCCAGTGTGGCTTTATACATGTGGACAAAATAAATGTAGCCCGGTAATGGCTGGGATGGCTTAGATGGTAAAGCTCTCGCGCGACGCCGAATCGGTCTGGGTTCGATTCCTGCGTTAAGCGATAATTGTTTTTCTCAATTTGTTACAATAATGTTACTCATTAAGAAACTTTTCTATCCTTTATAAATGCCTCTGATAAATTATTTATCTTCTTCAAAGCATTGTAAATAATATTCAAACTATAAAATAATTTGTTTAATAAAAATTAAAAAAAATAAAAAGTTTTTTAATTCAATAAATTTGTTTGCTCAACTAAAGAAATTCATTTTTTCACTGAAATGATTTTTTTGTTTGCGACAAAAAAAAAAAAAATTCCTGGCTTAAGAAAATGTTTTCTTGATTTAGAAAATTATTTTTTGTAGCTCAAAGACATTTTCGTTTTAGCTCAAAACAGTTTTTCTTAACTTAACCAGATAAAAGCCTTTTGGAGCAAGAGACGCGATTTCTTTGAGAGAACATTTTCTTGAAAGAAAATAAAAAGATTTTGGAACGAGAATCTAAATTTTCTTAAAAGAAGAACATTTTGTTGTAACAAAATAGAAACATTTTGAAACAAGAAACTAAATTTTCTTGAGAGAAGAACATTTTCTATGATAAAGATCGAATCAATTACATCAAGAAACTGAATTTTCTCGAAAAAAAGAAAATTATTATGAAACAAGAGAAACTTCTCAAATCAAAATGCAAATTTATTAAAACAACAAAAAAAAAATCTTAAAGCAAGAAACTTTTCTAAAAAATTTGCTATATAATTCAGCTAAGACCATTACAGGAGCTCAAAAATATCATATAATTATTCGAAAAAGCGACGAAACTGTATTACAAACGTTTTTAATTATTTCCGTGTTTTCTTAAAAATTTTACATTAATGATTGTTTTATGAACTAGAGTACTCCTTAGTTAATATAGCTCCGTCGCTTTGTCAAATAATTATATGATATTTTAGAGCTCCTGTAATGGTCTTGGCTGAATTGCATAGCAAATCTAATGTTTCGTTTGTTTCAAAATAGTTGCTTCTCAATAAATCAAAACATTTATTATAACTGCTCATAAATAGCATTTACTTTTGCTTACTGCTTTAGAATCCCTACTAATAATAAAGAAATATCAAAATCAATTTTTAATATGTAAGAAAAACGAGTGCACAATGTCAAAAATCGGTACGGACAATAACCCGAGTCGAAATTAAAAAAATAATTTGAGCCTCTAAGTCCTACTGAAAGGCAAGGAGGCTACCCGAGTCGAAATTAAAAAAATAATTTGAGCTTCTAAGTCCTGCTGAAAGGCAAGGAGGCTAAAATTATTGTTTTAGACTATGATGACCTATACATAAGAACCATAATTTCGGCCTAAACTTGGTACTTTTGTCCGCTTTTACCATGTTCAGGTTGAAATTATTGTTCTAAAACCATAAAATTAGCCTCTAGAGTCTAAATTTGTACCGTCAAAAAGATTTTTATTGGTTGATGCGAAATAGGTAAGAGGAAGGAAGGGAAAGGGGAAGGAATTCAAATCAAAATGACTGCCGGGAGCGGGAAAAATTGAAAATAAAAAAATCATCCTTTTTAATAATTTATTAAAATTTTCAGGAATTAGAGTAGAAAGTTACTCAAATCATTAATTCACTAGTGTAATTTTTTGTTTATTACTTTCATTAATTTTTATTCAAATTTCTGAGAATTCTCACTATAGTTGTAATTATTGGAGATAATAATAAATAAAAAATTCTACAAAATTTAATGGTTCAAATATTTATTCAATTACGTATTTTTTATTAAAAATCATTTATAATGTACTCATATTTTTTACGTTATGTTTATTTCTCATTTGTTGAAACGAATTTTAAGAAGAATCATAAAGTTCTTTTTTGTGATAAAAACATGAAATCTACGACATTTAGCGCCTATAGCCGGCAGCTAAAAATATTGGATAAGATACAGCTGGTAAAAAAGATATCTAATCGTTCTAAAAGTGAAGTCATCATCGGATCAAAAAATATTTTTTGGTTACATGTGCGATAGCAAACGACCAAAAAATATCGAAGTAACTTAACGAGCCATCTTGTGACAAAATTTATCATCATTTAAATTCGTCTACTTACCGACTTCTCTCTAATTTTCAACAAATACTTGAAACAATTTTACCAAATAAATAAACGCGGATTTATAACCTGCCATTTATAGGCACTAAATGTAGCAAATTTCAAATATCTGCCACAAAAACTAATGTATTCATCTAGCATAATCGAGTCCAAGTACGCTCGCACTCGACAGATAAACTACTATTTTGTGTCAATAATTGAACACTTTTTTTGTATAATTTTAAAAGAATTAATGTACAAAAGTGTTAAATTGACACATAAAAGTGTCAAATATTTGACACGACAATTTTTGATACAAAATTTTTTAATAAACTGACGCAAATTGTTCTACTGTGCAAGCTGTATTTTTGCTCTATGCCAAATTATTGAAAATTAGAACTTTTGATATTGAATCAATTTAATATGCTAACGTTTATAAAAAATCACATGCTTATTGCTACTCACATGTAATATATTATGATTCATTAATCAATTTTTGTTACATTAGATGTCTAAATTTAAACACTGTTTAAGAACTTACAATTTCTCAACTTATACCGCTTTAAAAAATTTTCTAGAAATTAAGTGGATCTATTTTATAATTTTACTTAATAAAACATAGAAAATTATAATTTGTCACGGTCCAAGTCCACTTTTAGACTTTAGAAATATTCAACTATTTCAAAATTTTTCAAAGTCTAAGAATGGACTGTAACGGGTAAAACTGGGGTCAATTAAAAGTTATTAATTACTTGATAAGTTGAAAAAAATGAACCATCCAGAACCAGAAAAGATAAACCAGTAAATAGATAAGCAATATCTGAATGCAAGGAATTTAATAATTAGCCAATATTATTTTAAGTTAACATAAAATATCCCAGAAAGCGAAATTAGAAAAATATACAAAACTACCCCTTTTTGCTCGGTTTAGCTCGCCGGCGTCCGGGGTTAGAAACAAAAGGGGTTTTTCAAAAGACAGACATTATTAAATATAATACTTTAAATTTTATTCAAATCAACACCTTTACATAGGCTTCGAGCCCTTGTTCTACTACCAATTATTTAAGCAAGGTTTTCATCACGGTTTATTATTATTTTAAAATACATACACACGGTTACGCGGTCCATTCCCACACACACACACACACACATACACACACAAAATTACGCGGACTAGTAACGCGGATCTACCCCCTCCCGGATGCTTCAGGGGTGTCTGGTCGACTTCCCCGTCGGCCCTGCACGAGTTCCCCTTCCCTGAGGATAAGCGGATGGTCGTCTAACCCCCCCACCTTATCGGCTAGTTTCACCTACCACCCCTTGGCAAAAGGCCTCAGAGTGGGGACCCTCAAATCTCCCCGAGAATAAAAATTTCGCTTACCTTGGTCCGGTCGGACTCGGGGTAGCCGAAGTTCCAGATGTTGTCCAGGGAATGGTCTTCCTGTAGAGAACGTCTCGGGAGACTAAGTTGCCCAATACGGGCTTTACCGAGAGCTTTTATTACCTGAGCCATCCGTCACACATACGGAAAAGGATAAATTTCATCGCCCTCTAGCGTTGCTTTCTGAAGCGTAGCGATCGAGAAATTATTCTAAGTCCAAACGACAAAAATCAAAGGAAGCAGAAAAACGATGAAATATTATTCAAGAGATTGAATTTCGTCTAAGTTTTGTGCTTTAATATCAGTGAGAATTGAAAAATATAATTTAACGTGATATAAAGAATGATTCGGAAAGGAAAAAAATGTGTTTAAGACTTTGAGTAAACATCTAAATACGGAGAAGCTTAGCCGTACGGCTCGCACACTCGTGAGCGAAAGGAGAGAGAATGAAAGAATACGCGATTAAAATACTAAGTTAAATTAAACTCTCTCACATTATTTTTTCATATTTTGTCTTATTTTGTATTTCTTTTAATCTCTTAAATCTTTTAAGAGATTCATATGGAATCATTTTTCACCTTTTTTTCTTCTCCTTTAATTTTACTGGCTCGGGACTTAGAATAATTTTCACTCGGCGCGCATTCATATTATCACTCTATACACTCGTATCAATGTAATATCATACAAAATCTTATAAATAATATAACACAGCCATAGTAAATAAATCAACATAGTTATAGTAATAGTTTTAGTATATTAAAAAGAAACCACAGTAGTAGTTAATAATAGTAATTAAGTAATAGTTATAATACCAATATTTATAAGTAGATTACAATAAACATGTAGTAATTAAGTAACGTAGTTATCTAGTCATAGTTAATAAAAAACGTAGTGTTTTAAGTACGAGTAGTAAGTACAATAAACACCATAGTTTAGGTTTAGTCATAAGTAATAATAATAATAGTAATACTAGTTATAAATCATAGTAATAAGTAATAATAAGCAATTAATAATAGCCATAAGAAAATCACAATAGTAATTAGTCAATAGTAATAAGAAAATCATAGTAATATAAGTAACTAGTAATAAGAGTAGAGAGAATCACAGAAACAAAACAAACTTGGTCCGCACAAACGGGTCTACCATCACAGGACTTGGAACATTTTTTCGACTGTGGTATGTCTATGTTCTATCAAGTAAAACTGTAAAATTGACCTACTTATTCTGACGGTAGGCTATAGAACCAAAAAAAATTGTTCTCTGAGCAATGGTAGGATCTAGAGGCCCAAAATACTGTTCTAAAACTCTAATTTATGACTCTATACCCTATTTTTAGGACATTGAGGGTTGAAATATTGTTTGACATTCAGCGGTAAGCATACAACAACAAAGGAAATGAGGCTTTTGAGGCTCAAAATATTATTTTAATTTCGACTCGGGAATTTATAGCAAAAAACAAATTTTTTTAATTTTCAATAATCGAAAAAAAATAGTAGTCATGGAGGTCCCATGACCGAAACCACCTGAAAATGTGTGGAATAGATAGTAATTTGTTGACACAAATTTTCAGGAAAATCAAAATATGCATGATTTTCAGAAAAGGACTTTAAAATTTTAAAACTCAAAAATAACGCGGAAAAATTTTTCTAAAAAATTATTTGTATTTTTTTTTCTAAAAGTACATAAAATAACGAAACTTTTTTATTCTTTAAGTTGTATTATTTAAAATATTTTTCAAAAAGTTATAAGCAAAAAACCATGAAAAGAGAACCTCAAAATTTAGGAGGATAAGTTTTTTGATGAGTACTAAAAAATATAAAAAAATAACGGAAATTAAAAATTAAAATACTTTAAACCGTCTGATTCGGCGTGGAATGCCCCATATATATATATATATATATATATATATATATATATATATATATATATATATATATATATATATATATTGTGAAGATCCAGTAAATAGTGTGTCGTTAAAATAAAATTATGTTAAGCTCCAAGAGCAATACGGATATATTTTTTTTTGTTGTCAGGGAAGAATTATTATATATTTTATAATTTTGTAAAACTAACAGTTACTCATACCGCGTTGAAATTTATTATGACTTAGTCTGTTCTCGTATCATTTATATTTTCTTTGTATTATTTTATTATTTTGTACCATTAAACTTTAAAGGAAAAGATTATCCATTTCCTTATAGGCTATCCATTCGCCAGCTTATTTTTTCTAAGTTAATGCGTATCATTCAATTTCCTTCACAAAAATGAATTTGTCTGTATCTTTCAACAGCAAAAGTTAAGAATACTTTGTCGACAATATAATACTTATACTTTTTCTTAAATTATTACTAGTACCCGAGCCGCCGGCAGAGGGACAAATAAATTATTTTGTTTCCTCTGATACAAAGGTTGTTGGAACCTTTAAGTACCAATGTAAGTCCGCTGTGAAGCAACGAGTCTGGACGATAAATAATCAGTAGAATATTGATTCCACTGAATATTTACCTTCATCCTACCGCAATAATTCCGTTGGGAAATTGAGGTAAGCTGACCAGCTATCCCAGTATTTTGGCCTTCTGCTAAAATACTGTAGGTGACCACAGTCCGAGTAGGTGGGGCTCGCAGGATTTGATCCGCTTGTCCCTGGGTGTAGCTTGCTAGGGCCACCGGAAGACGTCCAGTCATCGGTGAAGGGGGGGAACCTAGCATTGTGGGGTGTAGTCCGCGATTTGCTGGGGAAGGGTAACCCGCGTAGCCAACCGGCCCGGCGCCGTAGCCAGTTGGTACCCCGCGATCGGGAACCGCAAATATAACGCCGCGAACGGGTAAACTCGGTACTAGTAACCCTTTTGTTTTTTTTCTTTTTTTACTTACTGTATTCATCATTTATATTATTGTCTTTGTTATTTCATAATCCTGAATACCATTGTTAAATAAAGGAAGGCAGATTTATGTTTAATTTACGTCTAAATATTATTTACCATTTATTAATTATTTCTCTCTTTAACCGCGCTTTTCCCTACCGATCCTTGGACTCCGACGAGCTAAACCAGCAAGGGAAAAGTCTGGCAAGATAACACGTCACAAATTGGCGCTCGAACAAGGACCGGTAATTCAGTGACTAGAACGTGTTACCTGTCGAAAATATGGACCGTACACCACCTCGGAAGACCTCGTGGATGTGGTCGTTCCGCAAAAGCGCAGTCATCGCGGAACTCGCGAAATTCGATATCATCCCTGAGAAGAATGCGACCCTCGCTGAGGTGAGAATCTTACTCAGGAACGCTCTTCTAAAAGCTAAATCGGCGAACGCTAGCCGCCCAGGTAGTTACGATACGGTCCTACGCGACTTGGACCAGTCTGAGACCGCAGTTGACGATGCTGACGGAGACGATTCAACGTCCGAACCAGACGATGAGCATCAAGAAGAAATTGAGCGAGAACTTCGCGAACAACTCGAACGCGAACAAACCGAATGGTTCCGAAGACGCGAAGCTCGGGAAGCACAATTTCGAAAAGAAACCGAGCAACGGTTACGAGCGGAATGGGCAAATCGGCAACGGGAAATGGAGACTCGCGATCAGCGAGCTAGAGAGGAATATACGAGACGATTGCGAGAGGAAGGAGAACGTCAGGAAAGAAAACGAGCAGAACAGGTAGAGAGGGAAAGAGTAGAAAGAGAACAGGCGGAGCTAGAGAGAAACGAGAGAGAAAGAATAGCAAGAGAACAAGCAGAGCGGGCGGAAAGGGAAAGATTAGAAAGGGAAAGAGTAGAGAGGGAACGGATTGAGAGGGAACGGAGTGAAAGAGAGAGACGGGATCGCGAGGACCAGGAAGCAAGAAGAATTCAAGACCGACAGCCCAACCAGAGACAGATCCAAGCCCACCTGGACCCTCCAAGGGATAGGAGAGACGTCAACCTCGTGGACGAACCCCGGGAAGCCGCGACGCGTGACCTAGTGCGCAAATGGGGTGTCACTTTCAACGGCGAACGTGACGTTATCGATTTCCTTGAACGTATCGAAGAAATTTCTGACAGCTACGGCTATCAGAGGGACCGGCTAGTGCAATGCATCCCTTTGTTGCTCCGGGAGAAGGCGTTATTGTGGCACCGGAACAATAAACGCAATTGGCATAGCTGGGAATCCTTTGCCAGCGATTTAAAAGCATTTTTCTTGCCACCAGGAGCTGACACTGAGTTGGAAGAACAAGTGCGCAACCGTATACAGGGCGCGAAAGAATCGGCAAAGGAATATATTACTAGCCTTCAGACGCTAATGCGACGTCTCGGACAGATGAGCTCCGAAGCCCAACTTTCTTGGCTGTATTTAAACTTAAGGCCCGAATACCGAAGGTACATTAAACGGTACAAGTTTATAAGCGTCGCAGAACTGATACGACTTGCCGGAGAATACGAACAGATTGTAGTACAAGAAACGGCAATCAAGAAGTCTTCACACAGTCCACAAAAAACCCCAGCGCTGCTCGAAATTCACGAATATAACTGGAGAGAGAACTGCTGGCGTTGCCGACAACGGGGACACACCCGAAACGATTGCCGCAACAAGTGGGTCAAATTTTGTATGCGATGCGGGAAAATCGGCACCCTTTCGCGAGACTGTCCTTGTCCACGACAGGAAAACCACCACGGGGTCGGCACGAGTTCCGAGAGTCGGCCCATGGGACAAACCGGAACAACAACACGCCTAAACCCAAACCCAGCTACAGCAAACACGACATCGGGCAAAATAAACGTAGTGACACCAGGCCAGCCGTGGTGGACATTCCCGAAAGCAGCTTCCGGAGTGAAACCAGCCACTTTCCCGCGAAGTTTCGAAAACCTCAACCGATAGACCGACATGACAATCGCCCCTATACTAATGTCACCATAGGTACAACCGCGATCCAGGCATTGATGGACACCGGGGCTACGGCATCAATTATCTCAGGTAACACCTGGAAATTCATCCACGATCACCAGTTATACACCGACTTCGACCCGACCCCAACCCAGGGTTATACGCTGGACAATAGCAAGGTCGAAACCGAGGGAACAGTGTGGGTAAGACTCACCGAGGACTACCGCGACTACGTCTTACCCTTCCACATCATTCCGACTTATGCGAACGACATGTTGCTGGGGATCGATAACTTGACAGAGCTCGGATATCATCTTAGTCGCGCGTACAATACGTTTACTTGTCACGAGCTAAATATGGATGCTGCAAAAGAAGAAATCGCGTCTCTTTTGAGGCTGGACGCCCAGGTCAAGGGTCCAGCTAATTGCGCGGTACACCGGATTAAACTTAAACCGGGAGTTGAACCAATCAAGACGCGTTTCTTTCCGCGAAACCCGGCCATGCAAAAGATCATAAATGACGAGGTAGACCAGATGTTGCGGGACGGCATTATCGAGCCATCTGATAGCCCATGGAGCTCACCTGTCGTGATGGTCAAGAAGAAAGACAAGAGCCACCGGTTTTGTGTAGATTTGCGGAAAGTTAATGACGCATCAGAGAAAGACGCATATCCGTTACCTCATATCAATGCCTCACTAGATAAATTGAGGAAGGCCAAATACATTTCCACCATCGACTTGAAGAGTGGGTATTGGCAAATTCTCCTCGACGCTGACAGTAAGGCAATAACGGCATTCACTATTCCGGGACGAGGTCTTTTTCAATTCCGGGTAATGCCATTCGGACTTCACTCCGCTCCCGCGACATTCCAGCGAGCAATGAACACAGTACTGGGCGCAGATCTCGAACCATATGTTGTAGTATATCTTGACGACATTATTGTAGTCGGCGAGACTCTTGAACAACACATGCGACTTTTACGCGAGGTATTCTCTCGATTACGGCGAGCAAACCTGAAAATAAACGTCGACAAAAGTCGATTCCTTAAAAACCGGACATTATATTTGGGCCACGTAATAGACGGGGAAGGCATACGTACCGAACCGGATAAAATCAAGGCCATCCGCGAAATACTGAGTCCCACCACCGTGAAACAACTGCGTCAGTTCCTTGGAATGGTTTCCTGGTATCGTCGATTTATACCAAGCTGCGCAGACCTGACTAAACCCTTGACCTCTCTGCTGCAGAAACGAAAACGCTGGAGATGGGGAGAGAAGGAACAAACCGCGTTTGAGACACTGAAAAACAAACTTCAGTCGGATCCTATTCTTGTCCCACCGGATTTCACAAAACGATTCACCCTGCAAACCGACGCGAGTAACATTGGGCTTGGTGCCGTCCTGACACAGATACAAGATGGTAGAGAATGCGTAATCGCGTACGCTAGCAGATCGTTGAATAAAGCCGAGCAAAACTACTCCGTGACCGAGAAAGAATGTCTGGCAGTCGTCTGGGGAATCCAGAAGATGCGACCGTACCTAGAAGGCTACCAGTTAACCGTGATGACCGACCACCAGTCGTTAAAATGGTTGAGGACGATGGAAAGTCCTACCGGACGGGTCGCGCGTTGGGGACTCTATTTACAACAGTTCGATTTTGACATAGTCTACCGGAAAGGGAAATGGAATAAAGTGGCTGACGCACTGTCTCGTAATGACCATCCAGATCCAAATGACCGAGTCGAAGACACAATTAACTCAACAATCCACGTAGCCGCGGTCGAGATGGGAGACCCGTGGTACACTCGAATTAAACAAGGGGTCGAAACCGAGCCACAGAAGTACCCGGAATTCTGTTTGATAAACGGGTCATTATACCGACACGCTTATCATAGCCTTGATTATACCGACAGGGGTGACGTTTGGAAATTATGCGTGCGATACGAGGACCGAGTAAGGGTTCTGCGGGAGAATCATGATGCACCAACGGCGGGACACCTGGGGATCGCGAAAACGATAGCACGAATCTCCCGAAGTTATTATTGGCCACGAATGCGGGCTGACATCACCGAGTATGTGCGAAGGTGCATTAAATGTCAGGAATTCAAACCATCACAGCAGCCTTCGTCAGGAAACATGGGTACAATCCAAGCTACCCGTCCCTGGGAAGTCGTTTCCGCGGATATCGTCGGGCCAAAACCGCGATCGAATAGTGGTATGATGTACACCGTCGTGTTTCAAGACAAATTCACAAAATGGATCGAAGTACAACCATTAAGAAGCCCAAAGTCATCAGCTATCGGCCAAGCCCTTAAAGATCGTATCCTATTACGATTCGGGAGAGTCGACACCATAATCACGGACAATGGTACCCCTTTTATAAGCCGCGAGTTCACCAGCTTACTCGAGAACTTCCAGATCCGGCACGTGCGAACACCACCCTATTCACCCCAATGCAATCCAGTCGAAAGGGTAAACCGAGTCATCGGAACCATGATCGCACAGTTCGTGACACAGAATCAAAAGACTTGGGATAAACTAATACCCGAGCTAACTTTCGCGTATAATACGGCTCGTCATGAATCAACTCAATTCACCCCCGCATACCTGAACTATGGGCGAGAAATATCACCTCCAATGGCTTTGTATACACAGAAGGGGGCAATATCACCCCATGACCATGCCCAGTCCGCAAAAACACTCGCAGACACGATAGAACTGGTCCAAGTCAACCTCGCCCAAGCTTATGGTAAACAAAGCAAATATTACAATGAAAAACGCGGGATATGGCAACCGGAAGTCGGTGATGTGGTATGTAAACGAGTACATCACCTATCATCCGCTGCCGACAATTTTGCAGGAAAACTTGCAAATAAGTTTTAAAAGATTTAAAGCCGTTTCACAATGGAGGGGATTACGGCGAAGCAGGAGAAGATGCTGCCGAAGAAATATACGAAGTAGAAGCAGAAGATCCTAATCCACCAGCCGAAAATGTCCGCGTAACACGATCCAAGGGAAAAGCGAGGTCAGACCCGCCGCGATAAGAAAAAAAAAGAGAAAAAAAAATTAACTTAAAATTAAAGTACTTGCCTGCCTTCCTTTATTAAAAAAAAAGAAAAAAAAAAACTTATAAGTAGAAATTAGTGAAATCTTTATAGCACGATGAATAACGTGACCGAGTTGGAAGAAGAGATTCGCCTGTTAAAGGAAGTCCTCCAGGACCAACCCGCCTCATTATCAGCCGACCTAATCGCCAGCCGAGACCTGCGGAAAATTCGCCGCGCGCGCAAACGCGCAACCAAGATGGGGGAACTCTTTGGCTCCACTAGTCCGGGCCCGCGCCAGTGGCGCAGTCCGCAACCAGCCCAGCCGACAAAGCTTGTCATCCGCCACGTTAAGACGCTGGGAACTAAGATCCGGGTCACTACTAATCCCGAGACAGTAGAGGCATACGATCCTGCGAACCCAGGATTCGTCCGACCGGTGCCTCATCAAGCCACAGAGCCTCCTCGACCACCCGGGACCGAAGCAGCAAGTTGGATCGAATACGACGAGGCACCTCTACTGGACGACTACCCCACAGAATTCTCCCGAGCACCAGAGACCGGAAGCCTGTTCGCTCCACCTAAAAAGATCGAGACAGCGATGGACAGACTCCTGAGGGCGATCAAGCCACTGGCCGACGTTGACGAACGACCATTGGCACCCTCACAGAAACGCCGAACATTCCACGCAAGGGATCAGTGGGGCCAGGTGTTCAAGGTCACCCAGACCTAGCGGTGCATCGTGAAGAAGCCGACCGGGAAGTACCTCGATGAGTGGGTAAAGAGGTTCGAAGTTAGGCAGCCAGAGGAGTAGACCGGACGAAAACCGGCAAACTACGTTCGCCGCTTTTCTCCCTAGGAAGAGGGGGTGTGAAGATCCAGTAAATAGTGTGTCGTTAAAATAAAATTATGTTAAGCTCCAAGAGCAATACGGATATATTTTTTTTTGTTGTCAGAGAAGAATTATTATATATTTTATAATTTTGTAAAACTAACAGTTACTCATACCGCGTTGAAATTTATTATGACTTAGTCTGTTCTCGTATCATTTATATTTTCTTTGTATTATTTTATTATTTTGTACCATTAAACTTTAAAGGAAAAGATTATCCATTTCCTTATAGGCTATCCATTCGCCAGCTTATTTTTTCTAAGTTAATGCGTATCATTCAATTTCCTTCACAAAAATGAATTTGTCTGTATCTTTCAACAGCAAAAGTTAAGAATACTTTGTCGACAATATAATACTTATACTTTTTCTTAAATTATTACTAGTACCCGAGCCGCCGGCAGAGGGACAAATAAATTATTTTGTTTCCTCTGATACAAAGGTTGTTGGAACCTTTAAGTACCAATGTAAGTCCGCTGTGAAGCAACGAGTCTGGACGATAAATAATCAGTAGAATATTGATTCCACTGAATATTTACCTTCATCCTACCGCAATAATTCCGTTGGGAAATTGAGGTAAGCTGACCAGCTATCCCAGTATTTTGGCCTTCTGCTAAAATACTGTAGGTGACCACAGTCCGAGTAGGTGGGGCTCGCAGGATTTGATCCGCTTGTCCCTGGGTGTAGCTTGCTAGGGCCACCGGAAGACGTCCAGTCATCGGTGAAGGGGGGGAACCTAGCATTGTGGGGTGTAGTCCGCGATTTGCTGGGGAAGGGTAACCCGCGTAGCCAACCGGCCCGGCGCCGTAGCCAGTTGGTACCCCGCGATCGGGAACCGCAAATATAACGCCGCGAACGGGTAAACTCGGTACTAGTAACCCTTTTGTTTTTTTTCTTTTTTTACTTACTGTATTCATCATTTATATTATTGTCTTTGTTATTTCATAATCCTGAATACCATTGTTAAATAAAGGAAGGCAGATTTATGTTTAATTTACGTCTAAATATTATTTACCATTTATTAATTATTTCTCTCTTTAACCGCGCTTTTCCCTACCGATCCTTGGACTCCGACGAGCTAAACCAGCAAGGGAAAAGTCTGGCAAGATAACACGTCACAATATATATATATATACTAGCTGACCCGGCAAACTGTGTACTGCCTCAATTGATTGTAGAGCAAAATAAAAAATTCAACTCTGTTTAGGTTTCCACTGTATAAAATTGGCGTATTACTGTACGATGGATGGTATGGCTCAATAAGTTATAGATCAAATTGAACGGTATATAGTACAGTGCCGGATAGCTCAACTGGTGGAGCACTCGGCGTGATACTGACATGGTCTGGGCTCGATTCCCAGTTCGGGCTATCTATATTTTTCTCAATTTATCTATAAATTGTCTTATAGAGAAGGTTTGCATGTTTAGGTTTCTACTATATTCAATTGGTGTATTACCGTACGATGGACAGTATTGCTCAATAAGTTATAGATCGAATTGAATGGAATATATTATAGTGCCAGATAGCTTAACTGGTAGATTACTCAGCGTGAAACCGACATGGTCTGGGTTCGATTCCCAGTTCGGGCTATCTATGAAGCGTTCCACGCCAAATCAGACACCATTTAGCTTTTGAACCTCGGATTTTTTCGAAACTTTTTTATCTTTGAGTATAGGTTGAAAGAGACCTTCGTGATTTTTTTTAAATTTTACCCTCCAACCGTTTTCAAAATATCGAATTTTAAAAAATGAAGAGATTTTTCTTTCAAATGCCTGTAACTTCGCAAAAAGTGGGTTAAACAAAATTTTTAAAGAGTCAAAAAATGTTTGTTTTTAGATATCTATTCGATAAAAGATATCAAAAAAAAATTTTGAACCACGCTTCTATTGAAATTTTAACTTTTCAGTATAAATTGTCGATTTACAAAAAACACGTAGTTAAAAATTTCTATTGTAATTTTACAAAAAATGGATTGGAAGCTAATAGGCAAAACATTTAGCTATAATTCAAATTGTGTATTGTAATTATACAAAACATTTCCCACTGTATTTGCTTTGGAATATTACAAAGTAATTATAGTTATATTACAAAACATTTTTCGAGGGTTAGTCTAGCAATTTACATTGTGAGTTTTGTAATTTTACAAAACATATGAAGCTTTGTTAGATTAATGGTATTATAAAACGGGTTTGTAATTTTACAAACATTTTTTGATCAGCCAGGTTTGAAAAGTTACAACATCTCTCTTTAATTTTACAAAACATCTACATGCTTTCTTTAAAGTAATTTTACAATACAATTTTGTAATTTTACAAACGTTTTTTGATCAGTCAGGTTTGTGCAATTACAATATCTCTTTTTAATTTTACAAAACATTTAAATGCTTTTTTAGAGTAATTTTACAATATAGCATTGTAATTTTACAAACGTTTGTTGATCAGTTAGGTCTGTAAAATTACAATATTTCTCTTTAATTTTACAAAACATCTAAATGCTTTTTTAAAGTAATGTTACAATATAGCATTGTAATTTTACAAACGTTTGTTGATCAGTTAGGTCTGTAAAATTACAATATCTCTCTTTAATTTTACAAAGCATCTAAATGCTTTTTTAAAGTAATTTTACAATATAGTATTGTAATTTTACAAATATTTTTTGAACAGCTAGATTTCAAAAATTACAATATCTTTCTTTAATTTTACAAAACATCTAGATGCTTTCTTTTAAGTAATTTTACAATGTAGCATTGTAATTTTACAAGCATTTTTTGATCATCCAGGTTTGGGAAATTACAATAACTTTCTTTAATTTTACAAAACAGAAATTCTCTCTTCAAAATAATTTTACAATACAGTATTGTAATTTTACAAACAATTTTTGATCAGCCAGGTTTGGGAAATTACAATATATCTTTTGAATTTTACTAACCATCTAACATATTTCCTCTACAGTAACTTCATAGCACAGTTTTGTAATTTTACTACACCAATAACATTTGATAAGTTTACCAATAAATCAAATAAGTAATGCAATTTATTTTAACATGTAAAGTTTTTGCAGTTCAATGATATTATAAAACAATTTTTGGGATTCTACAATTTTTTTTTTTTTTGCCATTTTATACCAAGTTGAGGTTTTTTACAATTTTCAATTGTGGTTGATTTGAAGAGAAAAACAAAAGAAATAGTATATTACATACCTAGTCCAGTAAAATAAGAAAAGTCTCAGAGCACATGTAATTGTTAGCCGAGGCGAAGCCGAGGCTGATAAACATGTGATCTGAGGCTTTCTTTTTTACTGGCCAAGGTGCGTATATTATTTTTCTGCTCGACGGAGCCGGAAAGTTGCAACTTCGTTCAGGGCAGCGGCCCGAAAGTTGCCACTTTCCGGCCGAAGGGTAGAAAACCAAAATTTTATATATTTCTAAAATTTATAGTTTATAAAGTAGCTAGAATTTTACTGACAAATATATTCAATGTACGTTAAAAAATGTGTAAAAATCTGCAAGATCCAAAATTAAAGAAAAAAAAAAGCTTCATTGACTTACTCTGTAATAATACACATACTGTACTCAATGAACTTAGCATCACATATATATCGTTCTAAAGTGAATGTTGCGATTTCCAAAAAAAAAAAAAAAAAAATTAGATTAATCTACAAAACGCTTTCTTCTTAACCAACGAAATCTAAAAATAATGAAAATTTCTTAATGATAACCGAGATCGATAATGAACTGATACTATTCATAATTTATCATTTATTTGTGTGAAGGTTTTTTTAATAACAATAAATGAGCAACTTCGATTTATAGTGTTGAAAAGGTATTTTCCATCTATTTTATTTTTGTATAAAAAAAAAAAAAAAAAATGAAGAACAGTACATCTGATGACATCTTCTACAATGAAATAAAGTTTATAATTAAATCGAAGTTTAAATCTAATCGAATATGTATGTTTTAAGTAGTTTAGTTGATGATCAGAAAAAAAAACGAAAGTATTGATATTGATGTAAGAAATATAAAAAATTAAATTACTATAATTACTTGAATAATAAAGATTATGACTATTGAATTGGTGTTAATACCGTGCGATGGACGGTGTGGCTCAATAAGTTATAGATGAAATTGAACGGAATATAGTATAGTGCCGAATAGCTCAACTGGTAGAGCACTAGGCGCGATACCGACATTGTCAGGGTTCGATTCCCAGTTCGGGCTATCTATATTTTTCTCAATTTATCTATAAATTGTCTTATTGAGAAGGTTTGCATGTTTTAGGTTTCCACTATATTAAATTGGTTGGTCCACTATATTAAATAAAGCACCCCAATATATATATATATATATATATATATATATATATATATATATATATATATTGGGGTGCTTTATTTTTGCGACTATTTTTTTTCGTTCCCATCCCGAAATTTTGTTGGAAGTACCCCCAAAAAAATCCCCTCAGAGTTTGAGCCCTCGATTTTTCCGAAGTTTTGATTTACTAATGCATGATAAAATTTCAAATTAAAAAAAAAATTCCCAGGTTAATCAAAAATCGCGGTGAGGCACCCCTTAATATTAAGGTTACGAGCTGCCATTTTAACAGGGTCATTTTTTTGGGTATCTTAAAAAATATTTTCACAGTACTTTTTGAAAAAAAAAAAAAAAAAATAAACATATAGTCGATTTTTTTCAATTAGTCTAATTTATATACTTTGCATTGTGATCATATTATCACGTTTCTGATAATATTAAATATCAATGCGAGTTTTGAAAAACTGTTCTTTAAGCTTTTTGTGGACAAAAATCGGTTTTCTTTTCATTTAGTTTTTACAACTATATTTACCTCGTATAATTAATATGGGAGTTGATACTTCCACAGCCTGGAGTAGTCGGTCATCATCTACTTCTTCCTAAAATAATGTCAGAACTCAAAATTTCGAAATATAAACATACAAAATTTTAAAGTATAAAATTATAAACTTACTCCAATCAGAACATAGAAAAATTTTATTTTTTCTTTTTCTCCCATAAATTTTGCAATAAAATCAAAGATAATATTTTGATAAAGTTCTTTATTTTTAAGGAGATTAGAGTATTCTTTGGCTGTTTTTATTTGCTTGCGAACATGAGTTAATTCTGGAGGTATGCCTTTATCCTTATTTTTCTTTCGCCATTTTTCACATGCAACAGTTTCATAATTTCTTGAAAAACAATTTATTGGTTTTGTCAGCTGATTCAAAGATTCCTTCCATGTCTTGACGGTATCTTTACCCAAAAGTTCGTTTGCGTGAGCCATGATGACTTTATGATGGCTAAAGTACGGCCAATCCTCCAAAAACTTTGACAAATCCTTATGGTTATGGATGTGTTTACGCTGTAAATAATATGTTTCGGCCATGCATTTTGTAATATTTTCATTCGGAGGTGTAACAGATTTACAACAGTCAATTATTTTCAAACGTTTCTCTTCTTGAGACTCCCATGTTTCTTATGAGGGTAGATTGGGTAAATATGCTACACACTTGTATTCGTCTCGAGCTTTTGGTTTGGCAGAGGGCTCATCAAGATCATTCAAGTCGTAAGAGAGTGAAAGTGTACTCTCCGCTGTTCCTTTTTTGATATAATGGAGCCTATGGTAAATTTTTAATGCGAGACTTTTAGCTGTGCCTTTTAAATCTTGTCCACCAATTTTCACCTTGAAGGAATTAACATATGCATCGACAAATTGTTCACTTATTTTTGTTGCCACTCCAAGAGACAGGTTTTTCAAATTATTAATCATGTACTGTTCAACGACATGGATAAGACTTTTCTTCTCATTATAATCAAGAAATTTCCCATCTTGCAGGGCTTTTTGCACTTTACTGCTCAACTTTGGAAAAATCAAGTCTAATTCCTTAACTCGGTGTGATGTACTTGGTTGGCTAGTTTCATCACTTACTGAAATTAATCCAAATTACAATTTGATAACAAATAATTAAAAATAAATTACTTTTGTTGGTACTGTAAAAACAGTAGATGATTAATTACTAGATTAAATTTTAGACTCAACTGTATCATCAATAAAATGAAAGATTATTTGTACAACAATTTTATAACGCAAATTGAAATGAACGATAAAAATTTAAATATTAAAAATATCTACTTTAAACTTGCAAAATAGTGGTTACATCTTTTACCTGTTGGTGCAGTACAAATACTTTTTGTAAAAATATCGCTATTCCATTGAATCCCATCTGGAACAATAATTAATAGCAAATGGTCTTTGCTGCTTTCAGCTAAATCTATTAGAATGTCATCATCATCAATTTTGTAATAATCTTCTATGAATATCTGTTAAAAATAAAATCAAATATAATTAAGTAAGATAAGTAAGAAAGAAGATAAGAAAGCAATCATTGTAAAATGAAAAAAAATTCAAAACCTTGTACTTTTCCCCTGTCAATGCTAGTTTTATTTTAGCAGCATCAATAAGCTCTTTAATTGCGGTAGCTCTCACGATTTTTTTTTCTGATAGTTTGTCATGTCGAGAGATTTTAAAGATCGCTATGCTGTTATTAATCAGTTTTTAATAAGTTATCAATTCTTTGTTATACGCATATATTAATCATTTGATTCAAAGCACTACTACTATCTATTGGTTTTGCAATTTACTATAATTAACTTATACATATTTTCAAGAACATTATACGTGTATAATTTTTTTTTCCATTTACATTAAAATTACTTAAACTCTTAATGATATTGATCAACATGCATTAACATTTCAAATATTTTAGTCTTATACTATTTCGTTATATACAGAAATTAAATTAAGATTTAAATGAATTTATAGCTAAAGTAGAGTAAATTAATATTTTTTTTTTTAGTTATAAATATATTTAAATTCTACATAATTTAACTAGAACTAATTTATGAAGTATAATAACTTTTTTTTGTTATATACAAATGATAAATAATTAAGTTCTTACAAAAAATATTCCACTAACCCATACTTTGGTTTTGCGTACAAAAAAGAATTTATCTGATACATATGTAATTTTTGAAAACTTATAAGCTCAGTAAAAGACAAACATCTATATTCTAATAATCTTCCTAATTTATATGCCCTTAAATGTTGGATAAATTCTGTCTCCATTACCTCGAGAATAAAATATATTTCAGTTTCTTCATATAGTATTTTACAAATTTTTCCAATTACTATCATATATTGATATCCTTCTCGAGAAACAAATAATCCATCTCCTGTACGGTACGAAATACCATTTGTTATTATTTCACGACATTCTATTATTTCTTGAGTTAATTGTAAGTTCAACAGAGTTTTTTTTAATGACATCACTATATAAATTCAAATTAAACTTCTCACAACTCTTTAATTCAACATCGGAGGAAATTTCTCCTCCCAAACGCACAAAACATTGATACAATTCGTGTTTAATACTGATCGATTTTGTAACATTAATAAAATTCCGTATAAACCTTATTACACGTTTCATGAAGCAGTGCTTACTTTCAAAACGAAGTGTCCATGATTTCATCAACGGTCCAAATTGAAGTATAAGTGATGGATAGTGTACTAAATAATGATGTTTCGGGCGGAGAGGCTAAGTAAACAAGGATTTTCGTAAATAAATATAATCCTGAATCAAATTATCTAAGTAGGTAATGCAGGTTTCATGTATTGCTGGAGCACATATTACCTCAATTATTTCTGAGAGTAACAAAATGCATATCCAAACGTCATCTTCAATATCATCAATTTTATCGTGAATTAATAATGGTAGTAATCGTAAAAAATTCCATAATTGACATGCACCGACTGAAAGTTTTTTAGAAGTTGGTGAAATAGAGCACAATTTGTCTCGTTAATCCTTTACAGAGTATTCAAAAATTTCTATTCTGCGGTTTAGCAATTTGTATGAAAACCATTTTTTCTCAACGAAGTAATCAAGGAATAATTTAACGTCATTAGCAAGAACCCCCTCAAAGGCATCATGTCCAAGACAAAGCGGCAATCCGGGAAGACATACATGAAAAAAATTTAATTGATTGAAGACTGAGTTATATTTTATTCCCTTTATAAGCAACGGTTTTTTGGCTGTCTTTCTTTTTTTAGTAGATAGTTCTGTTTGTTTTGTATTCAAACGATTAATAAATTTTTTGTAAGAGTCAACAGTTCTATTTGGATAAGTTTTAAATAATCCCGCATCAGTATCAAAAGATTTTTTTGTGACTAAACAATATTTGCAGAAGTACTGGGTTCTACTGAAGTTTTCTGCGAATCCTCCTAATACGTGACTTCCAAGATTATCACCCGTTACAAAAACTAACGATCCTTTTATTATTTTATTCGAAGATAATTTAATGTCATTGGTCTCAATTTTTTTTAAATCATCGACTATCCTACCAAATACTTTGGTATGATTGAATAACTTTTCTTTACATAGAGCAACAAGATACATAGAATTCACATGAGATTTTATGTTATCCGGATAATTCCCTATGCTTAAATACACAGCCAAAATTTTATATTTGGATTTAGTTGATCCTAGTGGATTTACTATTTCAAAACTGTCTTGGTATAACATCAATTCGAGCGCATCGGGATTATTTTTGAAGAAAGGATTGTTTTTATAGACACTGCCGTCTGTGAAATCTTTAAATATATTGCCACTATTTTCCGGGAGATCAAATATTAATTTATCACCAAGTGATTTATTATCAAATAACTTTTTCAAAGTTTCTTGAAGGGGCACGTAGTGGAAAAATCGTTTTTTGTTATTTACACTATCTAGAGGAACCTGAGTAGGATTTACGTAAGGGAAATTATCTTCATAGTGAATTTCTTCAAGAGACAGCCCATCATTTCTAATAGAGGAAAATACATTTTCAGTATTTGCATTTTGATGAATCCGATATATATGGCTTTGTAAAGATTTCAAATTCGAATATGCCTTGTTACAGTAATTATATCCACAAATTAATTTATCAGTTAATCTCGAATGTTCTTTAAGATGTCTTAAATAAATTGACAAATGCAAATTCGTATAATTGCAAAATTTACAGTGAAACATTTTTCTAATGAATTGAACTATATTGAATTTTTAATGGAAAATAAGATTATGAAAAACATTAAAGAAATATTTAACTACAAAACTATGTGATAAAATACTAAACTGACTGATAGTATTCATCGAATAATCAAAATTAAGAAGTATTGAACAGTTTTAGATTGACTTAGAAATGCGTAACAAATTAGAATAGAATAAGAATTTAAAATAAATATCTATTTTTTAATATGTAGTACGAGCTAATTTGTGTTGATAATATTCACATTATAGACATAATTCTATATAGAAGTGTACTGTCAAATTTTTAATAATTATGCTCTATGAAGTAGACACTATCATTTTGTGCTATGCGAAAAAAAGAATCATAACTTATCAAAATACAAAAACTGATTAATATATACAGAATCTGCAATCAAATCATGCGGGTAATTACAATACTTACATCACCGTGAAATAATCTATTAACAAATAATTTTAACGTTTCATTTCCAAGTCCAATAGGAATTTCATTCGTTCTCTAGATGATGTACGATTTTCAGTATAGAAGAAATAATTTTCTGATAATTTTCAATAAAAATAATTTGATATGAAAAAATTTAACGTGACCACATTAGTTGCAGTTTTGCTAGTAAATTATCAAAATTTGTTGGAAATATATACATATATAAATGTATATGTGTTATAAAGAGATGTACGAACATAATGTATAAAGTTAATTAATTAACTATAAGTAAATTTGATAATATGGAAAATGTCCAATTGCCGTCAATATTCATAACTGTAAAGTAGTTGTCGTACAATTAGTACTTAGAAATTGAATGTGATACAAATAGAGCCGGTTCGATTGAAAACTTAAGTTTACTGATAAAATTAATTCGAAGCAGCAACTTTCTGTTGTCAATATATTTGACTAAAAAAAAACAAAATTTTTTCGAATATTAACGTATCATTAATAATATTAATTCATTGAGAACATCTAATTGGAACCTGGTAATATTTCTACAAAAAACAAGCGTAATATTTATTTATTGATAGGTCACAATAAAAAAAATCATTTAAATAAAAAACAACTAATAAATTTGTAACTGACATTTAATAATTAAAATATAATACTTTAATTTTTCCAGTCCTGCGAGAAAACAATTTTTTTATTTTTTACTAAGTGACTTGCAGTTCGCTGACTGCCGGCAGTTTAAAGAACAAAAGCATTTTTTTTTTTTTTTTTTTTTTTTTTTTTCAAATTGAATCCCGCAAAGATTGAAAAATTTTTTATTTTTTACTAAGTGACTTGCAGTTTGCTGACTGCCGGCAGTTTAAAGAATGACAAGATTTTTTTTTTTAAATTGAATCCCGCTGTTACGTCTAACATGCAATAATAAATAATATCATATACAGTCTCTTATTTCGAGTCAAGACACTTAAGTCCTTTACTCGGGCGACGGAGACCTCGTCGTTACGGTAATGAGTATGAGGAATGGAGAATTATTCTAGGGAAATAATAGTAAAGAAAAAAAAACGATTGGATAACTTACAATTATTGATTAACAAATTTATTCCACTTTTTGTTGTACAAATGGTGCTCGCTGCTAGTTGGAAGATCGCTGATTTTCGCAACGTATATACTATACTGGCCAAGACCCAGAATTCAATCTTCGTTCGGTCAGTACCCCCCTGGGTGGTAATAATTGCTTAATGCGCGGTACAACGGATATCACGACGGAGATTTAATTACGGAGATGCGCAAACTAGACTGAACTAGACTGGACAATTAGACCGAAAATCTGAGGGTTTATATAGTCCGAGATCGAGGGGAACCGAGCCGGGTGCCCCTGAATTTGACACCAGAAGAGGAGATGCTTACTGTACTAGCGTCTATTTTTATACACTTCTCCTTCCGCGGTTTATTTTGCACGTGCGGTACCCGAGGTCAGGTCGAGAGAGAAAAGAAAGAAAGAGAGAAAAAAAAAGAAAGCAATTAAATCATTTCCTTAATTATTCGACGTTTGAATCGGGAGTTTCATTTTAACCGAGTTTTTCAATCCGGATGCTGGTTATCAAAAAAAAAAAAGGTTCAACGTCTCCTTAAAAGAGTGGGAATTATTGTACGTTTTAGTTAAGAAGATTCTGGAAGCGTAAACATGGACTTGCTCTTGGTGGCACGCGCCATTCCGGCTTGGCCTCCAAATCAACGAATGGAGGGGTGCCATCTAAGAGGTATCGGCGAACACCAGAGCGGCCACTGGACGGCTCCTGTTACTGGGTAATAAAAAAAATGAGAGCTCTGGGGGGAAGGGGGAGGTAGGAAGGGGAGACAGCTAGAATCATCGGTGGACAAGCATAATGTCAGGGCCAAGATCATAAATCACGCGACTGCGGTCTCGAGTAAAAATAGAGGGATCGGATAGCAAATGTGAGTGTGTGTGGAGTAATATAGTCAGCTATGTTTTCTATTTCTATGTTCTCCTAATTCAGATGATCGCGAGTAATATGCGAGTATGAGCCCCCTTACGCGAATGTATATGCGCTCCGGCGCTATTTCTTTTATTATGCTATGTATACGAATTACCTATGAAGTCTTGCTAAGAGGTTTAAATATCAGTGGCATTAGCTATTAAAAACATGGTTTAGGTTTGCACAAGCGATGAATGTGTCTACGGAGACCCATTTTGGGGGGGGGGGGGACATGTTCACGAGTTACCTCATCAGGTGACTGTGTTTTTAGATGAAATTCTATTTTTAACACACCCGGTGTAACCGATCCCGGTAACTGAAGTGTATTAACCCGGTTTCTTGATTGAGTAAGGAAATACAAGTATTCCTTTGTATTTTTAATGTGTTTGAAAGTTTTATTATCTTAAAAATAATAAATAAGTCGTTATGTTGTCCTAATAATAAGATTTTAACTCGACTATGAGGGGACACACACAGTTCTCCCCGCTCTAGTACCCTCTTACCACACGTGCACTCTGCTCTGACTTGGAGAAGAGCGTCTGTAACGAGAATACCTCTTCTTATGTTTAGAGATTTTTATTTTTTTACCGGGATACGGTAGGATTTTAACATATAGATTTTTTTTATGTTTGTGTTCCCTACACGGGCCGTAACACCCGCAAAGATTGAAAAATTTTTTATTTTTTACTAAGTGCCTTGCAGTTTGCTAACTGCCGGCAGTTTAAAGAACAAAAGCATTTTTTTTTTTTTTTTTTTCAAATTGAATCCCGCAAAGATTAAAAAATTTTTATTTTTTACTAAGTGACTTGCAGTTTGCTGACTGCCGGCAGTTTAAAAAACAACCGAGGAATTTTTTTTTCAAAATCCAGTCCCGCAATAATTAAAAAAAAAAAAATATTTGGCTCTTATCAACTGACTGGTATTCTAACTAAAAATAGTATTTTTTCACCAGTAGATAATTCTGGAAATTAACTTGCAATTTGAAAAATCACAAACTAGTGATATAAAAAAAAAAGTTTTTTCATGGAATGAACTAAACAATTTTCATTATAATTCAATTATTGTCATTATCTTAAATTTTCCTATGATAGTGAAATCAGCCGACAGCTGACTAATTTTTCAACTTCAGATAAATAAATAAAATGAACAAAAAGTAATTTAAATAAATCCATATAAATGATTTTCTAAATCTCTATCCTAACATTTCTTAACACTTTTACTTCTATATTACATTTGATAATTGAAAATTAAAAAATCTATTTAAATTTCTTAATTCAGTTGATTAATTTCCAGTTGTCTGATGATTTTACTTTGTCAACCATAAATGTTGAAACTATATTTGGTTCATTCATTTCAAAAATAAAAGATTTATGAAAAATAAAAAACTTCGATTATGTAAGCAAAATATGTCAAGAAAGGCAATCAACAATATTAGATAAATATGTACAGATAATTATTGAATTAATTGCGAAGCAAATAAATATCAATTACTTTAAAAAAAAAAAAATCTGGGCGTCGGTTGACCCTGCGGGCCAGCCCCAAAACTTCCCGCTGTTTTCAACCTCAAAGAGCTCGAAAACATTAGTGTAGATATATTTTCGAGCTCGAAAATGCTATCACATGCCATAGTTTTTTTACGATCTTTTCAATCTCTAACAAGTTACCTTTTATGCTGAAGTTTGAAAATTTAAGAATCGAAAATCATTAATGAAGCGGTTTTTAAAATTTAATTCTTGATTATGTTCAATAAAATAAGTGTATTGAGACAGAAATCAATGTCAGGGATCAAAATCAAGATTTAAATGAGTTTTGACTCATGTAAGAAACAACAAAATATGAAATATTCGAGAAAAATATTAAAAACTACGTTTTATCGATTTTATTGTTGATAATATGATTTAAACTAATAACCAAGTTCGATGACACTATATGATCGAAAGAAACCATAAGAAGGATGAGTTGGTATGATATCAGGCACATTTTAGTACGTTATATTCTGATTCATCCGGAAAAAATAACATAAAATGTTATTTTTTTAACTTTTCCACGCCGATATCTTTCGAACCAATCAATCGATTTTGACGTTTGAGGTGGCAATCAGCGCGTTTTATTGAATTCTTGAGCTGATGAAAATTTGAAATCGATCGCGTCAGTCGTTTCGAAAAAATTGAGAAAGAACCGTTTTTCACCATTTCTTTCTTCAACGATATCTCGCCAACGAATGAATGGATTGTGATGGTTGAGGCGGTAATCGACGTATTTTATTGAGTTCTAGAACTGTTCCGATTTTGAAATTGTTTGGTTAACTTATTTCAAAGATATTTGCAAATAACTGTTTTTTACCATTTCTTTCTCCCGCGATATCTCTCGAAGAAACCCACCGCTTGAGATGGCTAAGGTCGCAATCGACGCGTTTTATTGAGTACTAGAGCTGATTAGATTTTGAAGTCGATCATATAAGTCGTTTTTGAGAAATCAATAAAAAACTAAAAAAAAAAATTTTTTTTTCGTAATTCGCCAATATTCTTGAGTCTATTCGATCAAATAATCTGAAATATCTAGGAAAGTTGAAGGCCAACAAGCTCTTTCGATTGCCACCTCAACCATCCAAATCGATTCACTAGTTCAAAAGTTACAAAGAGTTTACATGCACACACACACACACACACACACACACACACACACACACACATACATACATACACACACTCGGACATCATTCTGAAAATAGTCAGAATAGCTTCCTAGGACCTCAAAACGTCGACATCTGATGAAAACTCGATTTTCGAAAATCGGGGTGAAAACAATAACTTCCCGAAATTTTTGAAAATCGTCGATTTTCTTAGCGGGAAGTTAAAAATATATGTGCGTCTACTATTTTCTTTTTCTTTTTCATTTTTTTTTTTTCTTATTAAATAAAATTGAAAACTCAACAAACGGAAAGTGGTTAGTACTCTTGTTGAAGCGACTAGGATGAAATCAACTATAACGTAACTATAACTTAGAAAAAAAAAAGAACAAGTTTGTGTTTTGTTTGCTCTGAATGCAAGTGTGTGCTCTGAATGCTCCTTTTTTAAATTTCCGTATTGTATAGTCATAGTATAACTCAATCGTATTCCAAAAATAAAAATTTTAGCTAAAATAATAAAACACTGTAATTCTACAATAAAATTTGCAAAACAGAAACTAAGGTTACTAAAATTTCAATGATTTCTTTGTAACATTAATGGCAATATTTTTCTTATCATTTTACTAAGAATTATATAAAATTGAATTACAAATATCTTTTGTAAATTTTAAACGCCTTTGACTTCCAATCAACATCCTCTGTAATTCTACGATAAAACATGTAAAAAAAAATTGAGGTTTGTAAAATTTCAATGATTTTATTGTCACATAAATTACAATATTTTGTTGTAATTTTACTGGAAAATTGTAGAAAATTGAATTACAAATATCCTTTGTAAATATTAAACGCTTTTGATTTAAAATCAACGTCCTGTTTTGTGAAATTAAAACTCGTATATAATAAATAAAAATTTATGACGAAATTACAAGACAGTCTGTAATTCCACGATAAAATTTGTAAAAAGAAATCAAGCTTTGTAAAATTTTGATGATTTCTTTGTAATATTAATTGCAATATTTTTTTGTAATTTTACTAAGAATTATAGAAAATCGAATTACAAATATCTTTTGTAAATTTTAAACGTTTTTGATTTAAAATCAACATCCTATTTTGTAAAATTACGACTTATGTATAATAAATGAAAATTTATGACGAAATTACAAGACACTCTGTAATTCTACGATAAAATTTGTAAAAAAAAAGTTAAGGTTTGTAAAATTTCAATGATTTCATTGTAATAATTATTACAATATTTTGTTGTAATTGTCTTAAAAAATGTAGAAAATTGAATCACAAATATCTTTTGTAAATTTCAAACACATTTTATTTAAAATCAATGTACTGTTTTGTAAAATTACTACTCGTGTACAATTTATACACAAAGATGGTAAAATTACAACTCATTTTAGTAGTTTTCTCAACGCATCATGGAAAATTACTCAAATTGTGTTGTAATCTTGTATTGACATACATTGATTTGTATTTTTAGAACACCACTGCTTTGTAAAAATATTGTAATATTACAAAAATTTTTAACAGTGTACTGATCGATTTCCCTCATAATTTTTTCACAGCAAACTGTCACCTATTCTACAACTTTTCCAGCTATGCTCATAATGGGACAACGACGAGATCTATTTTTTTTAGATTTTTTAAATTTCGTATTCCACTTTACTTTTAAGAAAAATGTTTTAATATAATAGCATGCTCAGAATTTACTGTTAATAATTATCTGACACACAACTATTATCAAAATTTTCTTCCAAAGAAAAATTATTACTAATTAATTAACAAATAATAATTTTATTGATAATAATAACAATAATTTGATTAGAAATAATTTTTCTGAGGAAATAAAATTTGAAAATTTTGATGATAGTTGTGTTTCAGATTATTGTTAACAGTAAATCCTGAGCATGCTATTATTTTAAGACATTTTTCTTTAAGAAAATCTGGAATATGAAATTAAAAAAATTAAAAAAAAAATAGATCCTATTGTTGTCCCATTATGAGCATATCTGGAAAATTTGTAGAACAGGTGACAGTTTGCCGTGAAAAATTATGAGGAAAATCGATCAGTACGTGTTTTTTTGTAAATCGACAGTTTATACGAAAAAGTTTATATTTCAATAGGAGCGTGGTTCAAACAAATTTTTTGATATTCTTTTCTGATAAGATGTCTTAAAATCAACATTTTTTGATTCTTTGAAAATTTTTTTTAAACCACTTTTCGCGAAGTTACAGGCATTTGAAAAAAAATCTACGTTTTCCGAAATTCGATATTTCGAAAACGGTTGGGGGAAAAAATTACAAAAAAATCTGAGGTGCAAAAGCTAAATGGTGTCCGATTTGACGTGGAACGCCCCCTATATTTTTCTTAATTTATCTATAAATTGTCTTATTGAGAAGGTTTGTATGTTTAGCTTTCCACTATATTGAATTGGTTTCCACTATATAAAAAACCAATTTAATATAGTGGAAACCTAAACATGTAAACCTTCTCAATAAGACAATTTATAGATGAATTGAGGAAAATATAGATAGCCCGAACTGGAAATCGAGCCCAGACCATGTCGGAATCACACCGAGTGCTCTACCAGTTGAGCTATCCGGTGCTACACTAAACTCATATTTATTTTCCTTTCAAACCTTCTTTGGACTTCCGCAAATAATTCAAGACCAAAATTAGCCAAATCGGTTCAGCTGTTCTCGAGTTTTAGCGAGACTAACGAACAACAATTGTTTTTATTTATATATATATATATATATATATATATATATATATATATATATATATATATATATATATATATATATGTGTGTGTGTGTGTGTGTGTGTGTGTGTGTGTGTGTGTGTGTGTGTGTGTGTGTGTGTGTGTGTGTGTGTGTGTGTGTGTGTGTGTGTGTGTGTGTGTGTGTGTGTGTGTGTGTGTGTGTGTGTGTGTGTGTGTGTGTGTGTGTGTATGTGTGTGTGTGTGTAATATAACCAGCCTTGTCATCACGATAGCGCCTACAATTCTTATCGGATCTTAATAAAATTTTCCACACTCATTCTATAAGCGATTATCTTGATCAAGTTCGAAGATGGGCTGAATCGGTTGATTAGTTCAGAAGTTATGGCTGTTTGAAATTTTCACGATTTTCCGAAAAATTCAGTTTTTCCCTGTTAAAGTTCAAATAACTTAAAAATTAGAAGTCATACACAATTTCTGTGAAAAGTATTTTAAAGCTTGCTTAGTAGGCATTAATTTTTTACCTTAAACTTTAAGTTTTGCCTATTTCTTTCTATAATTTGATTGTCTTAAAAATTTGGTTAGAATCAAAAAATTAGGAAAAAGTGGTTTTTATTCTGGATAACTTAGTATTATTTATCATAATCTAATTCCGTCAGTTACATTTTATTGTAAACAAAAAAAGCTGTAAATTTTACAACTATTTTATATTTTCAATTTGTACGCCTTATAATTAAGTGGTTTGGTCATCACGATAACATTTACAATTCTCCTTGGATCTCTATGAAATTTTTCATTCTTACTTTATGAGTGATTATCTTAATCAAGCTCGAAGATAGGCTACATTGGTCAATTAGTTTAGAAGTTATAGCTGTTTGAATTTTCTACGATTTTTCGAAAAAATCAGTTTTTTACTGTTAAAGTTCATATAACTTTTAAACTAAAAGTCCTAGACAATTTCTGTAAAAAGTATCTTAAAGCTTGTTTAATGAGCGCCAACTTTTAACCTTAAACTTTATGTTTCGACTATTTTTTCCAATTATTTGATAGTCTTGAAAGTTTGGGTAGAATCAAAAAATTTGAAAAAAATGGTTTTTCTTCCGAATAACTTATGTATTTTCCATTATAATCTAATTCCGTCAGTTATATTCCGTTGTGAAAGATACAATCTGTGCACCTTACAAATATTTTATATTTTCAAAGTCTATATACATTAGGGTGTTTCAAAAAAAGACGAATTTTTTTTTTTCTTTTGGTGTCTAAAAATTGATAGCATACCTAAAAACAAAAATTTTGGCGCCCATGTGAGCTCTTAATATCAATAGTAAGATTTGCCTGTATCCATTTCTTTATTTTCCATTTAAATAACACGGGAAAAATTTTTTTTAATTTTTTGATTTTTATTACTTTGGTACGGTTCATCGTAACAACAATCTGAAAAATAATATTAGTAGGAAATTTTACGCTCTACAAAAAACGTCTGAAGACCAAAGTTCCTCAGATTAACGGCTTCAAAGATATCCGCGGTCAAAGATAACACTAATAAAAAATTTCAAATATTTTCCAATAAAATTACAAAAAAAAATATCACATGCTATATTTTTATTATTTTTTATGTTAAATTACTTTAATTCCGTTAACCTGAGACTGTAAACTTTTTTTTTTTACTAATTAATTCAATACTTAACTCACGAAATGCACTAATATATAAATATAAACGTTAAAAATATCTTATAAATGATTTTTTGGTCTCTTTTATAACAAATTTTTTTTTTTTTTTTACTAAATATTAAGAAATTTAATTGAACAATTAATTCTTTATAACAAAAAACTATATTTACAACTTGTTACAACAATTTTTCAACTTGAAAATATTACAGTTTTATAAAATTACTTTTATTGCAATTAGGATATTGTTTTTTATGTTCTGTCACTACTTGCAACAAATATTGAAGCTGTTCTTCATCTTTCGTTAAGCATCTATTATACTGCTCTATCAATGCCACGCCGCGTTTTACTACATCATTCACAACTTGAAGTTTCCCGAAATACTCCAAGTTTTCTAAGAAATTCGGATTCTGAGGCCACAAAGTAACATCCTCATCAATGAACTCATACGACAAATCAAACGATTCAAATATATTAATCGATCTCATAGACACAAATTGACTAAGATCTTTATTTAATAATGACTATAAATTTTTCTTATCTATTATAAAGCGATTTGTTATAGTTTCATTGGCTTTACAGTTTTTAAGAGCATGAACTATTCTTTTTTTTGTTCCAACTGAAAAATTTTTATCAAAGAGAGATAAAACAGACAGCTCGTTGTTTAAATACCACAAGTGATCGGCTAATTTTTGTGAGCATGTCTGTGAAAGACTATTATTAAATCTTTCATATGAAATTAATTCTTTAATCAAAGTTAAATCATTATTAGGTGCTGTTATAGCACACGGCGCGGTGAACCAAGCTTTTAAATAGAATATTATGATAAATAAACAAAGTTCTCGTAATCCATCTATTTCCGATTTAGTAAGATGAAATTCATTTATGAATAAAAAAATTTTTAAACTATATATTGCTTTAGCCATCCACCTTGCATGATGGACCGGTCCAGGATGCTTAAATGTAATATTTGTGGTAGTAGTACCCAAAAATATTAATGATAATTCCAAAAGTTCACGGTAATCGTCTCGACAATGATCCATCTACAAAAAAAGTTATAAGTCAAAATGAAATTGATTATATCGCAATTTCAAAGTTGAGAAGACTAATTATTATTAACTGATGTGAGGTAAAAGTTGTAAAATATTTTACAAACGCAATTTTAATCGTTAAAGATGATTGAAAGTATAACAGTCATATGAAACTGATTTTCAATATTTTTAATCACGACGGCAAGTTAATTAATCAGAGTAAAATTGATAATTGAGGAGCTTATTTTCAAAAGGGTATCTTTTGATTTTTGATTAATCGAGACAAAAAACTAGTTATCTTCAATTATAAATATTTGTATTGAACTTTTTTTAATTTAGCTATAAAGTGCAATCGGTTATGAAGCTGCAATTCGATTTTCATTTATAAATGTTCATAATTCTCAAAGTAATTAGTATTCAAAAGTTCAGAAAACTGGTATTTTAAAATATGAAAAGATACCCTTTTGAAAATCAGCTCCTCAATTATACTGAACTTTATACATTTTTCTTTTCCACTTTAACGTCAGTTAATAATTCTTCAGCGCTGGATTAAAAAATTTTACTTCTATTTGATTATTAACGAATTTCAAAATCTCATCTTTGATTGGTGTTATTACTTCCAAAACTTTTTTGTCACAAATACCAGCCGTAAAGTTTGATTGGTCAATTTCATCCCACTTCTTTTTAAATCTCTGATAAATTGGAACGTTTGGGCCAGACGAAGCAGGCCAGTATACTTCAAATGCACTTCGAAGAACAATTTCAAAAATATGGTGTCGGCATGGCAAGTACAACAGTTTTATACTAAGAGCCTTTTCTACTAATACACACGCACCATTTCTGATTCCTGAAAAAATAAAATGAGAATTGCTAGTGAAGTATCGATTTTTTAGAGTAGTACGGAGAAATCTTTTCAATTTGAAAAAAAAAATAACTCATAACTTGGAAATTAATGGTTAATACTAAAAATCTGATTTGATTTAGCATTTAAACATTACGGTAATCAACCATGTTATATTTTTTTTATTAATAAATTATTTACTCGTATTTGACGCCGTAGTATCAGAACACAATGCTTGGATGTTGTCAGTATTAATATCCCATTGTTTTACTGTTTTAATAATAGCCGAAGCTTGGTTTTGTCCAGTCCCAGATTCTAGTTTAGGAACTCCTAACAGTTGAAATTTACCTGATGATGATAAAATAATCGGAAGCCGGTCAACTTGTTCTGTACCTGTAATATCTGATAACAGTTTTCCATCAAAATGTAGTACATAATTGTCAGTTTCCAGATTAGTCTTCAGATTTAACGCCGCTTCTTTCCGGAATTTTTCCCTTGCTCGGTGAATAGTCACATGACTAAAGTTTACGCTTGCACAATCAATGTTCAAGCTAGATAATAAAGCAGCAATAATGTAAGTCGCCATCCTACTAGTCACGTTAGCTCTATCCAAAGCCGCAGCAAGTTCTGGTGTCATTATATCAATTTTTGGAACTTGTTGTTTTGGCATTTCATCTTCATATTCAGAGATTATACGAGAAGTATTACTTTCCAAAGATTTCTGGGATAATTGAGATGGATGACTTGATATTTTATGATTAGCAACATCATCAGTCTCAACTGCACAATAATAGTTGACATTGTCGTTATCAAACTCTCCGACATTATTATTACTATCATTACCATTATTATTATAGTTTTTATCATTGCTATCAATGTTCTCTTCACTATTATTATCACTATTATTGTTATTATTATCATAATTGCTGATATCAACATCCATGTATTCGACATCTTCTAAAATTGGTTGAGAATTATATGAAATAAAACCACGTCGACTGGAAGATTTTTGTCCCAAATAAAATAATCTTTTTTCTTTGTCCAGTATATTTAAAACATCCACATGAGCTACATCAAATAGTTTATTTAATTCATCCTGAAAAACGGATTCCTTTTTTTTTTGAGGCTTTGACTTTTTCATTTTACGGTTTTTTTGTAAATTCTTCCATCGATTGTGATTTGAGATTAGTTTCAAAAAAGCAGATCTTTTCTCTCTTGTCGGGATTTGTGCCGCACACCAAATTTCAAAAACTTTGTTGATAGTGATTGATATACTTTCTTTAACTGAAAAATTTTTCGTATCAAGATAATAAAATAAAAGCGACATAACCTCTTTCAGAGAGGGTAATTTTTTTCCAACTAATTCACTTAACACATCACCAATCAAGTACACTGTTTTCATCATTATGGTCACAAAATTTATAACTAATACATTTCAACTAATTAAATTAATAATATAACGGATTGAAAAAACAGTCAGTATCAGTGAACAAAGACAATGACGAGAAGATATAGTAAAGCGTTAAGAGCAAAGCAACTAAATGAAGTTAGTACCGAACAACGAGGCTTACCAACACAGAGCTTATTAGCTACCCTGATTAAAAACTCCGATTGAAACTGATTGAAAACGTCCTATCAGATTTAATCGGAAATTTCTGATTGACTTTCAATTAGTTTCAATCGGATTTAATCAGATATTTCCGGAAGGTTTCGATTGTAAATTAATCAAAAATTATGGATTCCCGGGAAAAAATAATTTTATATATTATTAAATGGTAAAAAATTAAAAAATCAAATATATTAAAATCTACGTTGAATCTATATTAACAATTAGATTTCATGTCATGAAGTAATATAGGATATACTATATTACCACCAAAAATGGCACTTGTCACTCTGTCAAAGAACAAAGGAGTGCTCGTATTAGAATCGCTTCCAAGTCTGGAATACAATACGTCTGAACTACGTTTCTTACCAGGAACACGTCACAAGTGGTAGGCGCTATCTAGTGGCGAGCACCGAACTACTCCCAATGCTATTACCTAGGACTGGTGAATTTCCTCTCCTCTACATATATCTTTTCTTCTAAGAAATTTTTCTCTTGGTTCAAGCAACTTTTTTTTCTATTAGTTGGAGCATACGAAAATCCTTGCGTTAAACACCCCCACGAAAAAAATTTATTAAAAAAATATAAGTTAAAATACAAAAAATATATTTTAGAATTTATAAAAAATCAATCAGAAAACTATTTTTTTAAGAGCTTGACATAGAAATGAAAATAACTAGAAAAAAAAAAGCAAAATTTTAAAAAACTTTATTCATAATAATTTTTGAGAAATGAAATTACCTACAAAAAAGTTTCTATGAGATTTTCTGATAAAACTGATAGTTTCGCCGGAAAAGTAAGAAGATCTCAAAATTTTCTATAAATTTGACTTTAAGCTCAAATAACTTTTGAACAGTTAGATTTATCAAAAAATAATGAGACTTTTGTTGTAGAGCATTCAATATCCTACAAAAATATCTATCGTGCATAATAATTCGTTGATTGGCTTGTAAGTTAGAAAATTCTAAAAAATAAAAAGTTTTTTTCCCGTGTTATTTAAATAGAAAATAGAAAAATTGATTGACGCAAACTGTAGTATTATTATTAAGAGCTTGGATTGGTACCGAAATTTTTATTTTTAGGTAGACTGTCAATTTTGGGATACCAAAAAAAAAAATTTTTTTTTTTAACTATCTTAATATATATATAATTTTTTATTGATGTTTCCTTTTATTTTCGTGATAGTTTTAAACTCAATCAATACAGTTTTTTAAAAAAAGTTTTTATATAATCCTGAAAAATGCTTGTTTTAACTTTTTATAAAATTGATTAAATTGGAAAGACAGATAAAATTCTATACTCGGATATTTTAAAAATTGCTGAATTAATGATAAATGAAATTCATATCTGCCCAAATTTTAATAATTATCAATACTATCTGAATTGTTATTTTCCAATTGAATCCGATTGAAACTGATTGAAAATTGTCTGTCAAATTTAATCAGAAAATATTCGATAAATGAATTATTATTTTCTGATTGAATCTGATTAAAACTGATTGAAAATTTTCTATCGGATTTAATCGGATTCAATCGGAAAATAATCGATAGATAAATTATTGTTTTCTAATTGAATCCGCTTCGTTTGAAACGAAATTTTTTTTTATAGCCGATACAAGAAAATTGTGTTGTTTATATTGAGAAAAAAATTCCCTGAAAATTTCAGCTCTTAAATTTAATTTAAAGTACTTTCTCTCGAGTATCAAATTTTTCCATTTAAAAAGTATGTTAATTGAATAACTTTTTTTTTAAATTGCTATAACTTAGCCAGATTTTAAGCTATCGTTTTGAAACCAGTTTTAATTTGCAGAGAATTTGTTGAATTTGAAAGTCTATAAAATAAATTGCTCTAACTCGATCTATGTCGATTCTATTTGCTCCGAAAGTCTATTTTTCACTTGTTTCATATAATTTTGTTAATAGTGAAAAAAAAAACGGCTCATCGTACGAAAAAGATGCATAGCACCCATCTTTTAGAAAATTTCGTCCTCTACAGAATTGTTTATTATACCTCCCTGCTAAAAAAATCCGAGAGATTCTTATAGCTGTATGTATAAGGCCCTATACTTAACCATATAGCACTTCTCATAGAACTCATCCATTCTCATAAAATCTCTATGGGAATGTATGAGAATCTATGAGATTTTCTAAACAGGGTGATATCGCTAAAGTGCACTGTTTATAAGATACAATCAGTAGAACATTCTACAGTAAAAAGGATTTATACTATATTAAGCTTACAATTTTCATACTGTCTAATGTTAAACTACTCGTATCTCATAGATAATATGCATACCCCTATTAAAAATAAACGAGGGCCACCTCGTCTGTCATCTACCGTTAGCATTGATTCTAGCGACGCTAGCCAGTGCCTCGTTTCATTTTTACTAAGGACTTTAGCTATATCTAGCTCATCAGGAAGATAGTTTAAAATCAATTAGAACATTCTACACGGAGAAATAAAAAATTGATCAATCGGGATAAAATCGAGAAATAAATTATTATTTTCCGATTGAATCTGATTGAATTTTTCTCAATCAGTTTTAATCGGTTTCAATCGGAAAGTAGTTTTTAAAAAATTATTATTTTCCGATTAAATCTGATTGAAACTGATTGAAATATTTCAATCGGATTCAATTAGAAAATAAAAAATATTTTTTTCCGATTGAATCTGATTGAAATTCAATCGGAGAACTCAAACGCTCCCGAACATTTCTGATTGAAAATTCGTTTCCGATTGAAACTGATAGAATTCTGATTGAGTTTCGATCAGATTCAATCGGATTCAATCGGAGTTTTTAATCAGGGATATTTGTATGCCACCGAATAATTTTGAGGTTCAATAAAAAAAAAGTTATAATTTCAACCCTGACGTTGACTTTTATTTTTATCTACAAATTAAATACTTACTTTAGAGAGAAAAAAATTATTTTGATGCTTAATATTACATTGAAGCTCAATTTCTCTGTACATTGTCGTTATACGAATTTTTATTACAATAATAATTTCTTAAAAATTATTATTTTCTGATTGAATCTGATTGAATTTTTCTCAATCAGTTTCTATCAGATTCAATCGGAAAATAACTTTTTAAAAATTATTATTTCCTTATTGAATCTGATTGAAACTGATAGAGAAAAATCCAATCAGTTTCAATCAGATTCAATCAGAAAATTATTTCTTAAAAATTATTATTTCCTTATTGAATCTGATTGAAACTGATTGGATTTTTCTCTATCAGTTTCAATCAGATTCAATCGGAAAATAATCGAAAATTAAAATTATTTTTTTCTGATTAAACCTGATTGAAACTGATAGAAAAAAATCCAATCAGTTTCAATCAGAAAATACTAAATAATTTTTTTCTGATAGAATCTGATTGAAACTTATAGAAAGTCAATCAGGACGCTCGAACGCTCCCGAACATTTCTGATTGAAAATTCGTTTCTGATTGAAACTGATAGAATTCTGATTGAGTTTCAATCAGATTCAATCAGTTTCAATCAGAGTTTTTAATCAGGGTACAACGCTCAAATTAAATGAGTATAATACTCTGTACCGACAGAGCTAAATAAAGCTCTGTTGATATTTTTCAAATAAAAAACATTTGATCAAGTTTTATAGTAGATTTAATTGATTTAACGTATTTACAGAATTTTCATATTTTTTTGAATAATATGCAATGGTGAGTGTTTGGTGAGTTTGTGTAATAAGGAACTTTACATTTTCCTCTTACAAAAATTTATAAATTTTATAAAATATAAAATAAATTTGTTATAAGAAAGACCAAAAAATCATTTATAAGATATTTTCAACGTTTATATTTATATATTAGTGCATTTCGTGAGTTAAGTATTGAATTAATTAGTAAAAAAAAAAAGTTTACAGTCTCAGGTTAACGGAATTAAAGTAATTTAACATAAAAAATAATAAAAATATAGCATGTGATATTTTTTTTTGTAATTTTATTGGAAAATATTTGAAATTTTTTATTAGTGTTATCTTTGACCGCGGATATCTTTGAAGCCGTTAATCTGAGGAACTTTGGTCTTCAGACGTTTTTTGTAGAGCGTAAAATTTCCTACTAATATTATTTTTCAGATTGTTGTTACGATGAACCGTTCCAAAGTAATAAAAATCAAAACATTAAAAAAAATTTTTCCCGTGTTATTTAAATGGAAAATAAAGAAATGGATACAGGCAAATCTTACTATTGATATTAAGAGCTCACATGGGCGCCAAAATTTTTGTTTTTAGGTATACTATCAATTTTAAGACACCAAAAGAAAAAAAAAATTCGTCTTTTTTTGAAACACCCTAATAAACATACATATATAGATATATCAGTGTCATATAGCTCTTTAACCTCTCTAGTATTTAAGCTTGTTAATAAGAGATAAATACCAATTATAACCAGTATTTACATATTTGTTTATTAATCTATCATGAATAGAATCACCAATTCCTTGAAAAATCTTTGAGCTTAATATTCAACTTTCCATTTCTGAACATTTAAATATTGGTTAGCGCCGTTTTTGATAATTTTAATAAACTTATAAATCTTGCATTGTTAGTGAATTATATAAGTTTTCATCACATATTTTGTGTTATGTGTATATTTTCGTTTCTAACCCCGTTTACTCGAAACTAGTTTGTCAATCCAAGATTTACTAATACGTGATTAAATTAGTATTGCTCGTACATTTATATATAAATATATAAGAATACTAACAATATTTGAAGTGCAGATTAAAAAAATTTGGGAAATCCAAAAGTGCACGACTCATAATCCTCATTTATTATGAAATAATAAAATTAAAACATAAAAATAATAATAATAATAAAATGGCGGGAAGCGAGAGTAAATTTAAAATATATACTATTTTCTTTCATTAAAATTCGTTTTTTTTTTTTTTTTTTAATTATATTAGTATTTTTATTATAATTATAAGAAAACTTGATTAAAATATCTCGATTGATAACAACAAAATATATGTAAATAAAAAAAATAAAAAAAAAAATTGAATTGAAAAAAAAAAATTCAGGCTTACCAATTAGCAATAATACAAAAAAAACAGCTGTACTAGGAGGGTTATTCGCAAGCGCTTCTAGTGGAATAAATGTACGTATAATGTATAGATATATCACCATCCATGTTTATTTTACATAGATATAGTTATACAGCCTTTTTAATTCTTTACTTAATTGTAATTAAACGACACTGAGTTACCGGGCCATTTGCAATAGGAAACCTACAAATCTTTCAAAGAAATAAAAAAAAAAAAATTTGATTCAATTACCTGATTTTTTCGCAAGTTATCGTGTCTACGGGTTCCATACTTGACGGACAGGAAATTTTTTTTTAATATTTTGATGTTTTTTTCCGTTTTTATTGAACTAAATAAATTTTTGAAACGTATGGAATTAATCACCATTGAATTATCTTCAAAATAGTTTGCAACATATCTTAATTCCGTGAACTAACAAAGGTATAGTAATTGAAATAGTTACCGAAGTGAGGCGAAAAAAATTTTTCGATCGTGAACCACACTCTGATGCTTCGCATCGTGAGTCGTGCAATTTCGTACTGAAAAATTGACCTCCAAAAATTGGCTTCAACCTTAGTAAAAAAGTACAAAGGCCGCCTTTGTTTTAAACAAAGGTTGAGCTTTCAGGGCGCTGCTGAAAATTTTCGAAAAATCTACCTTTCATTTTGGCTGCCAGATGGCATTTTTATTAAATAAAAAGGTGGTGATTTCTGAACATTTTTTGGAATCTTTTGGGAATGTCTTTTTTGGTTCTATTATAGATTCAAAAGTGGTGGTTTTAAAACTTTTTTGGAATATTTTAAGAACGTCATTTTAAATCAATCAAAAGGTCAAAAGTGGTGATTTTAAACTTTTTCTAGAATGTTGTTGAAATATCTTTTTTGGTTCTATGAAAGGTTCAAAAGTAATATTTTGGTAACTTTTATAGAATTTTTTCGGAACATCTTTTTTAATGCTCCATGAAAAAAGTTTAAGTGGTGATTTTTGAACTTTATTAGATTTTTTTTTGAAATGCCGTTTGAGTTGTACAAAAATTTAGAAAGTCGCGATTTTGGAACATTTCTTGAATTTTTTCGGAACATTTTTCAACGCTCCATTAAAAATTCGAGTATAACGATTTTGTTATTTTTTAGGAACATCTTTTTTAATTATACGAAAGGTTCAAAAATCGTGATTTTAGAACTTTGTCTTAAATTTTATGAACTGTTTTTTTTAGTTCTATAAAAGGTTTAAAAATGGTGATTTTTCAATTCTTTTGGAATGTCTTTATTTCTAGAAAAGCCTCAAAAGTACCCTAATTAAAAACTCCGATTTAATCCGATTGAAAACGTCCTATCAAATTTCCGAATGATATTCAATCAGTTTCAGTCGAATTTCATCGGAAACTTCGGAATGATTGCGATTTAAAGTTAATCAGACATTTTCGATTGACTTTCAATCGGACTTAATCGGAAATTCGATTCTACTTTAATCGGAAATTTCAGATTCCTGAAAAAAAAAATTTTTGTAAAATTATCTATAGTTTCATATATGATGCTTTAATCACAAAAACAATATCGATTTGAAAATCGGAACCTATAATAAGCGATTAAGAATCATTTGAAACGATTCAAAATTGAAAAATCGAAAATTTTTAAATCTACAGTGAATCTATATTAACAATTATATCGCATGTCATATCGTAATATAGGATATATTATATAACTACCAAAATTGGTAATTGTCACTCCGTCGAATAACAGAGTAGTACTCGTGCTAGAATCACCTCTAAGTTTAGGATATAACACTTCTGAACTATGTTTCTAACCAGGGACACTACAAGAGGCTGGGCGCCATTTCGTGGCGAGCACTGAACTACTCCCACTGCTATTGCCTATCACTCGGGATTTTCCTCTTCACCAAATAGGGGAGGGCCGGGTAAAACGGGGTTCTTAGGGAAATACTAAATTTTTCAGGACACGATTACGCTAAATCTTTTGTTTTAATGATAATCAAAGTAAATAGAAAAAATTTTTAGTTGCCATTATAAAAAAAAATTTTATTTTTGCGGGCAAAATTGGGATACCCCCTGAAAAAGGTAAAAAAAAATTTCTGGATTTAAAATGAATTTGATTACATTAAATTTTTAACTTCCCGCTGAGAAAATCGACGATTTTCAAAAATTTCGGGAAGTTATTGTTTTCACCCCGATTTTCGAAAATCGAGTTTTCATCAGATGTCGACGTTTTGAGGTCCTAGGAAGCTATTCTGACTATTTTCAGAATGATGTCCGAGTGTGTGTAGTAGTGAGACAGGGGGGTTCACCCCCTCCCCCGATAACACAGTACCCTTCCTTACCGACCGTTGCGGATACCTCCTGCCGATAACTATTCATATCTGCTGTCGGTAATCTGTATATATCTGTGGTCGATACGAGTATCGCTTGTCGGTAAAGTAGGTATTTATATTACCGACTGTTACCAATGTTGCTCGGCAGTCAATTATCATGCGTATGATGACAAAATACTGTCACACTATCATTAGAGCTGGTACCTTACCGTATACTAGCTCTGATGATAGCATGACATGTATTTATATGATGATCAATCTGAGGATTTATATATTCAAACAGGGGGTAGGACGAGCACTTGCGAGAAGCTCTGATGTCACTACCATCTAGCGGTTTAGTTCTTCCCACACCCCTTCTTTTTCAGCGGATAACGTCATCCAGCGTGTCTGAACTCACTTTTTATGAGGTATAGTGGGGGAAATGAAGCTGCGCAAATGCTTGAACATCATCTTCTGCGCTGTTGCTAAGCTCATATTTTAGACCAAGTGGGGGTAATATGAACCTGCGCAATAGCGCCTTTTACCCCGATTACATCATCTTCTGCGCCGTTAACCGTTACTAGGCTCATATTTCAGTCCAAGTGGGGGGAATATGGACCTGCGTAATTGCGTCTTTTTACCCTGATTACATCATTTCTTACGTCATACAACAAGCTCAAACTTGTTTTTGCTGTAACAAAGTGGGGGAATAAAGAGTTGAGTGGGCGACTCCTGCAGCCATATGCGTCAGTCTGCTCAAGTATTTTTAAGTAGAAATAATTGCTGTGCTATTTAAAACCTATAAAAAAAGTGATTATCAAATGGATCGTCAAAATCTAAGGTATTATAAAAAAACATATCTTCTCAATTAAACTAGCGTACATCTTTCTCATTTGCAACTATATACCTGAACCACATCTTTACAGATCCCATGTATGCACTGAACGTTGTGAACATTCAGCACAAATCGAGTTCGAGGAAGTGAGCGAAGAAGAAGACAATTACATTCATAAATTACTTACTAAAGAAAAAGAAATTGACTTACAAATCTTATATTGGAAGAACTTATTACTATCTTTTAAAGATCGTAAAGACTACGAACAAGCCTGTCACAGAATCACATACGTTATAACTCTTTTAATGTTCAAAGCTAACTCATCAAAATATAAAGTGTAGACACCTCAAATGGATCAACTAAGTGAAGAAAAATTAGACTTTCTAATAAACCATCCGCCAAACGCTGTATTTGAAACCGATTTATTAACACGTTACTTTGAAGAACCTATTCAAGACTACATTAAAAGGTTTGTACGTGATATTCATCTTTTACAAACTAATTTGAATATCATTCAAACAAGACGTGATAAAAACGTGTGTCCATACTGTTGTGCATTCAAAGACTCTGTAAAAAAACTGCATCAAGTGATTGAAAGTATCGAAAAACTAGAAGAACGTATCAACAAGAAATAAAAGACAATGGAATTCATCATAGATTTCGCAGGGTTTGTTATGCCCGATGACACCCTAGTAGTGAAAGAATTGTGTGTGGTTGACATATATGAAAATTCCTCAAAATATAAGTGTAAACATTTTATCTTTCAACCACCATTGGAGTATGATGGAGCAATTATGCAAGAAACTTTAGATGAGAGTGGGTGTGGCCATGGTATCCGGTGGGACTCAGGTGAAACACCATACGACAAACTTCAAGAAGTTATTAAAGATATAGTGAGCAAAGAAAGTTATATTTATGTTGATGGAAAGCAAAAAGACAAATGGTTGACGATCATGACCGATTACTCCGCACAAATTATCGACATCCAACTAATGAGACATTATTCATTTGAAAATGTGGATCGCTATAATAAGGAAAAATGTCCGCTGAGGCTATATCCTCGTCGAAGAACACATGCATGTGCTTTTCAAAATATTCAACAATTAAAGCGTTGGTTTCTGGAATTCTGGGGTGACAATCCATCATACGAAAAATCTGCGCAAATATATTATCAACTGTCTGATTTGAAAAAAATGCATAAACGTGATATCGCTTGCCTTGATTATCACTTTCTTCTACGTTTTGCGAGGACCCAAATACGTCATGTCTACGATACACTTCCGGTGGAATTACAGAATAATGATAAAATAAGAGATTACTCATTTTGTATGGACCACTACCCAGCTACTGGTGGCGATTGGGATATCTGTGGAATATGGCTTTATCCATACCGAAAAGATTGCCCGAAGTGCATAAATAATAGTAATCCTATAAAAATAATAGTTCATAAAACAAGTTAAAAATATATATACAATTTAATTAAAATTATGTTATTGGAATGTATCAGGTCAAGATTATAAATAAAACGAATTGATTTATCGATAAAAAATGTTTATTTATTTATTAAGTTTATTTTTTTAATCAATACAGGTTCTATAATATATCTTGATCTCTCTATCCTAAGTTTAAACCTTTCTCGATCTCGAGCCATTTGCTCCCATTCTCCTTGTCTAGCAGTTTTGTATGCATAACTCCATGTATACATATAATGTACAGTTGGTGTCAGATCAAATTGCACAACCATGTTTCAAGTCAATTTTCGTACAGTGCTGCTGATAGGGTTATACTCAACGATACGATCGTGGATTATTAAACAATAAGCTGTTGTGTTTTGTGGAAATTGATTTGTGGATTCAAACTCCAATCGAATGTCTACTGGTCCAGATTTAATTGCCTCATTCTGCTTAGAACAGTCTATAACACAGAGCGGAGCTTCTTGCAAAAATTTCTGCTTTGTTAACAGTGGCTCAGCCTCTTTATTATAGTATGTAGATTGGAAATCAGTGTACATACTGTACAATAAAGCATACTGATTGTCGTTTATGTCCAAATTCAGATCTCCGTACGGATAACTCTGTGAGTTCAGGAATAACTTTACGTTACGGAGCGTACAATGATCAAATCGACTCGCATTCTTCCTTGCGTCGTTTTTTCTTGCTGTTTGAAATCCGAGGATGACGTAACGTGGCTTCTCCAGTTGTGTTGATGTTTTGACAGCCCAAATATGTTTTGATGTTGCCGGTAACAGCGGATACTCATACAATTCCCAGGTTCGAAAACTAATTGAGATAGCCGGATCACTTGTAATATAATTTAATGCTTGAATTTTTTCCTTGTCTGATAGGGTGACGTACGGTACAATCCACTCGATTTTTTGCAAAGTTAACTTTACTTCCTCAGCTCCCGCTGCTTGTTGTACGTAAGCATTAATGTCACTGTTTGAAATCGTAAGAACTATCTCTAGCTGAACATTCATAAGGACTTTCAGATAATCTTCAGCAAAACCACTTAAAATATTAAGTGGAATCAATAAATCAAAGCTTCCTGCAGCGTTTGTTAATTTAACATTATCTTCCATTACCCAGCCAGCATTCTCCAAAGCACTCAACTGATTTGGACTGAATGATACATAACCTTTCATCAGGCTTGTTATACCAACGTTACTACTTCGATCAACTTCAACACCATTCATAAGTAAGCGGAATTCTTTAATCATGTGGCCAATCCCCATATTAACCAAGTTGGTTGTGGCAGCGACAGCACTGTTATCACTCTTGGTAAACTTCCCAAGAATATGGAGTGCACTTTTGCTAGGAAGTATGCACAAATTTTGATTTTGGATTGTGATACGAACTTCATCATTGTTGTTCAAAGTCGACGATGCATACGGTTGATGAGCATGCAGTTCATAGTGAGCGATTGACTCATCGAATATAATTGGTCGTTGAATATCTAATATATTAGCCATTATTTTTTATATCCTCGGTCACCTACTGCACCGTATTTGTTGCCTTTTTCGTAACCGCCGTACGCTGTACTACCTTTTATGCTTGGTGCCGAATATTTATCTTTGCTATTTTTAAAATCTGTGCCGTATTTACTTTGTTGGCTCTCTAAATACTTTCTTAAGTTCTTTGAAGCTTCTTTATTGGACATTATACTCAACAGCTCACCACCTAAGTCTTTCGACACGGGATTATGCAGCAGAAATTGAATTTTATTTTATTTATCTTCCACGTAAACGTAGTCCGAGACTTTTCAGGAACAGCTTGTTCTGATGTGTTAACGCCTTGTGAGGTCTTCTTCGACTGATTGTGCTTGTCCATGTTGATATCTTTTTATAGCCTGCGCCACTCTTTGTATCATATACAATACCCATTTTTATATTGTTTTCACATGTAATCTTATGGATATAGTTTCACCCCTAAAATTTACTAATTTTCCATCCTGATCCACTATACGTAGTCTTATATTATATATAGCATCTGCGGTGATTGGAAGGTAAATGACGTGTGATGGCAACTCAACGATCTTATATCCTGGTGGTACGCTCGGAAAAAACTCATGAATTGTGTGAACTTTGTGTTCATTTATGTAAGCACCTGTGGTAATATTACACTCAACCCTTAAAGCATTTAGTTTTAGTATAGCCACAGGTAATTCCGATGAGTGAGTTTTGTTTGGTTGAAGCCGACGATTCTTGAAACCTAACAGTCGACCAATAGAATCGTTAGGTATAAAATTTATAACCTGATCACATTTAATTTCACTTCTTAGTTCATTATTATTTGCTCTTATACTGATGCTCAGTCTCGGTAATGACTTTTGTATGTATTTCTCAATATCTCTAATTTCATAACTACCGGTTGGTATTTTAATTACTTTTTCTTTAACAGGAACGATTCTTTTGGGAATCTCGTTTACGGGTTGCACATCAATCTTCGGAGCCAATGAAACATCATCATTTCTTGTCACTATTTGTCGCATCTCGTTTTTTTCTCTTGCCACCAGGTTTATCGATATTTCCAACGTTGTTATCCTCAATTTCATTCATATCTTCTTGTTCTTCATTGTCCAGAGGATAAGTTACATAGAACTTATTAGAGCCAATGTCTATATTGGGTATCGAATTAAATGTCAGCAATTCTACAAGACCCAAGACATAATTTTTTTCCTCTGACAACTCGATTGGTGGGAAATAATTCGCCTCTAACACAGAGGATGATCCTGTCAGCGTTAACGTGAAAGACTCAGCCATGACTAATGTCCTGAGTAACTAGTCATGTTAATTTAAAGTTGTCCGGAAAGAAATTTTAGACACAAATGCCCACATATAATTGTGTCAAAGTCTTGATATCTTTTATGATTATATTTCACGCTACCAACATCGAGATATTTTATAAGGTCTTCCGGTGGTTGTAAATCACTAAAACTATCGAAATAAATTACATTATCACGACTTTTTTTGTACGCAACCCAATGAGTACCAGGTCCAAATCTGTCATCAAGATTGACAATAGCCGATTCGAATTCTTTAGGTCCAGTTTTTGGCAAATCGTTTCTCATGAAAACACCGCGGAAATTGGGTATCCTCAAAGCCTTAGCGTATTTCATCAAGTCTATGTTTGTAAGTGCTCGATGTGGTAGCTCTACTTGTTTTTTGACTTACATCCTCTACCAACTGGTGGATATGGCCACAAATATAGCCCCATACCACGTCTATATGGCTTTAAGTATAAGCCTTTACCTACAGCTATCTCTTCCATTTTTGAATTATGTCTCTTGCTCTCCTCTAACTGTCTTTTGGCTGAACTAGCATCGTTGACAGCCTTCGCAACCGCCGCAGCACCACCAGCGAGTGCACCAGTTGCTGAAAGACCTGCAAATAGGGGTATCAAGAATGGAAGTACACCACCGATTTTAGATGGAACTGGTAGAACACGTGGCTGTCGAACATTTTTCTTCCCACCAGATTTTTTTACCTCTTGTCGAGCCCCTTTGAGTGCTGATTTAATTGGATCACCACCTGCTTGCATGGCTTGCTTAGCAGCCGTTACAATTTTTCTCAACGCCACCTTGGGTCGTCTGCTGGTACTTTTCTTCTTACCACTCTTTCTCCTTTTCTTACCCACCATTCTTTTCTTCTTACCACTCATTCCCTTCTTCTTCTTACCACCCATGCTCTTTTTCTTCTTCATTCCCATTCCGAAGCGTTTTTTTACCTTCATGATTTTGTTTATACTCCAAGCAGCAGCTTTTTCTCCAATAGAAGCGTCTTTCGCTTGAAAACGTTCCCACGCTTTGTCAGCTAATATTTTATCAGCCTCGTGACGTGCTGCCAAATTTTCCCGATTTTTCGAGTAAGCAATGTCGTGATTCTTACACGCTGCATCCAAAGGATTGACGCCAGGATCACCACGAGCCAGTCTCTTTTCTAACTTTGTTCCTGGGCCACAAAACTGATAGCCAGGTATATGAAGTTCAAAAGGTAGCTTGTTAATGATACTGTTGACAATACCTTTCCCACTTATACGTCCGCACTCCATCACAGTGACATAATGACTGATAATAAACCATTATAAATGATCATACTTATAGTCATAGAAAAGAGTTGTCACTCTAACAGTGCACCGTAAACATGGAGTTCAAAAAACACCACGCTAAATTACCTGTGATCAATTTCGATCAAATAGTTCAAGGTGCAGGAGTAAAAAGGATCAAAAGACATGGTGCTCTACTACCAAACAGTGTGCGGGCAGTGTTTTGTGGCCCATCAAATTGTGGTAAAACAAATGCCTTGTTATCACTTATTATACATCCCAATGGTCTGAGATTCAACAACATTTACCTATACTCAAAATCTCTCAATCAGCCGAAATACAAGTTCTTAGAAGCGTTGCTGAAGCCCATAGAGGGTGTAGGATTTTTTCCATTCAATGAGCACGAGGACGTGATTAAACCTGAGGATGCAAAACCCAATTCACTGATGATATTTGACGATGTCGCTTGTGAAAAACAGGATCACATTAGAGCTTACTTTTGTATGGGGCGACACAAAGACGTAGACAGTTTTTATTTGTGTCAAACATATACCCGGATTCCTAAGCATTTAATACGTGATAATGTAAATTTTTTTGTTCTGTTCCGTCAAGATGAAATGAATTTAAAACATGTATATGACGATCATGTAAATACTGACATGTCATACAATTCATTCAAAGAACTATGCTCTGCATGTTGGAATAATGGTAAATATGGTTTTTTGGTAATTGATAAAGATAGTGAGCTCAACAATGGACGATACAGAAAAGGATTTGACTGCTTTATTAGTATAAATTAAAGTGTAACTATTAATATGAATCATATATCTAGTGAACTCTAATACATCAACATGAAGCCTGAAGAGATTTCAAAACAAAAAGATGTGCTGCGTCAGATATCTGAAGCAAGTGACGCAATCAGACGAAAGCATAAAATGCTGAAGTTAGGAAAAGATAGCGCTGAAAAAGCTATGGGTGAAATGTTCAAACCCATAGTTATACCGTTGCAGAATCTAGTTGAATCGTCGAAACAAAAAATTAAGCAAGAAGTCAAGAATGAAATTAAAGAAGAAGAGGTTACACAAAAGGACAAGTCAATACTCAACAACAAAACAGAATTTGATGATACAAGTCATTATGATAGTTTTATTTCTGATGACGATGGGAGTAGTAGAACTCTTAATGAGAGCCAAATAAATCCCTCTGCTTCAAGTACTCCCGCTAAACCGAGCAGTTTAGTGAAATCCTATTTAGCCAAAGTGTATAGAAAAAGTAAAGAAATAGATTTGAGATATGGCGTCCGTCGGCGGTACAATGATTTTTACATTGGTGATTCAGAAATAAATTTTGAAGAAAATATATTTCATGTTAAAGATCAAGAATACCCAATAACTCCTGGTTTATTGGAATTGTTGTTCAAAAAATCACCCCATGATGCAAGTGTTACACAAGATGATAAAAATAAATACCTTGAGATTATTAAAAATACAAACGCTTATAGAAAAAATTACAAATCAGATGGTAGTATATATGAAGACTCAACAATAAAGTTTAATAATTATATTGCTGATTTTCTTACAAAAAATACAAAAGCACCTAAGGGAAAAGGGTTGCCTAAATATAAGATTGTAAAAAAGAAGAAAACACATATGGATTACGTTTATTGGGATGATCCAAACGAACTGGTTGATCGTCTACGTTTACTCATGGCATCTCAAGCTGCCGGTAATCCAAGTCATACAAATGAAATTATATCGATAATCGAAGAGTTACGGGAGGCTGGAATTATATATTAATAGTATTTTTGAACTGTGTTCGCCAGTCTTTTACTGTTCATAAAAGTGTAAAGAGCAAAAAAAATGAGTATCGACATATTTGGACGCTCGTTAACGACAGCTGCAGTTATTAGTGGACTACCTGGACCACCTGGAGTTGGTTTTAAGTTAACTCCTGGTGGAGATTATGATTTAGAGAGTAAAAAATTGTGTCGTGTTGGTGATCCTTCAGACGATAATGATGCAGCAACATTGAAATTTACGCGTGATCTTGTCCATAAAAAATTGACTTTAATGTATGATAGTATGAAAGATGATCTGTCCGAGATCATTTCACTTTTGCATACTGAAGTGGTAACACTAGACTCTACAGTCGTCTCATTAAAAAAAGAGGTTCAAGACCTAAAATTAAGGTTAAAAAAAACAAGAAAAGAATCACTTGATGACAATACCCGGCGTATAAAGAAATTGGAAGCTAAAATTTTTAACGATGGAGGACAAGAAGTCAGTAATAGCTTATGAGCTTCATAAACAAGCTCGTAGAAATTACCTGCGACGACATGTTGACATCCGTGGACTCGATGAAACCTGGCAGGCAGATTTAGTTGAAATGATCCCATACGCTACATCAAATAAAGGAAATAAATACTTGCTGACGGTGATAGATATATTTTCCAAGTACGCTTGGGCTGTACCAATAAAAAATAAAAGTGCTAGTGATGTTACGAATGCAATGAAATCTATATTCCAACAAGGACGTGTTCCAAAAAATCTTCATGTCGATCAAGGCAAAGAATTTTACAATAAAGAGTTCAAAAATCTTATGAAGCAGTATAAAATTAATATGTACTCTACGTTCAGTAACCTGAAAGCATCCATATGTGAGCGTTTTGACCGAACACTTAAAACTAATATGTGGCGTCAATTCTCTGCTCGTGGTAATTATAGATGGATCAACATGCTAGAAGAATTGTTAAATACTTATAATAATACTAAACATCGGACAATTAAAATGAAACCTGTTGATGTAACTGTTACTAATGAAAAAGAACTGTTTAAAAATATATACAAACCTCTTCAAAGACAGCAGCAGCGAGTACGAAAATCCAAGTTCAAAGTTGGAGATAAAGTTCGAATTAGCAAACACAAACATGTGTTTGAGAAAGGTTACACAGCTAACTGGACAACAGAGATTTTCACTATAAAATCTGTACAAAATACGGTACCTACGACCTACAGACTTGTAGACTATCAGGATCAGCCTATAGAAGGTGGATTCTACGATGAAGAACTCAGCAAAGTTAAATATCCGGATGTTTACCTAGTAGAAAAAGTTATAAAAACACGTGGAAATAAATTATTTGTAAAGTGGCTCGGCTTTGATAACTCTCACAATAGCTGGATAAATAAATCTGATCTGTAAAAAATGTATTATATTTTTAAAATAAAACAAAATAATTTTTTAATCATGTATATATAAGTTTTTATTTTTTACTAGCCTAAAAGCTATAAATATTTTTTACATTTTTCGTCTTTTATTTGGTCTCGGTATAGTCATAATATCATCTCTTGATACTTTGTAACCCCATGGTACGGTATCAGTACTGTTTAACAGAAGCTGACGTTTGTCATCTTCCCAACTCAAAGCTATCTTATTTTGAACTATTGTACTAACACTATGTTTGTTACTTTTAATTACATATTGTTTCTTACTTAAATTTACATGATCTTCTAAACATCGTTTGAAATCTTCAAAAGTGATAGTTCGCAAAGTCGGACGTTTAACACCTTTAGCTCGCTTTTTTACCTGATCTTCATTATAAATTTTAAAAGCATACAACTTTGCTCTAAGTCCAGTGAATTCAGTCATAATTTTACCATTATTCTCATCTTTCATCAGACCTAAAACTTTTTTATTAACTAGTGGTATATTGTAAACATTATCAGGTGGATAATCAGAGGTGTCAAACTTGGCAATATCACGTTTGATGATCTCATAGATGTCCGGTACAATAAAATGGTAAATAAGACTATCAGTGTCAGTGTACATTAATTTCGATTCATTGTTTGCAAAATTTTGTTTCACATAATTATAATGGAAGTCATATATGTAAGTTTTTGATAAATCTAATATACAAAAACCAACATAGATTGGTTTGTCAAAGCGTACTTTTGCCGCCTTCAATACAATAATTATCATATTCTCGTCAAAAACAGTAAGACTATGGAAATTAGGCTTACAAATATAGTCAGCAGCGCCATATCTACCGGCCCATCTTGTCACTATATGAATCTCTTTGTATTTTCTAACATTTTCCATAGTCTTACCAAATACAGCATTATTCATAAGTTTATAAAAGTCTTTTTCAAACTCATTTTTAGCAGCTTTTCTACAATCTGTATTTTTATCGATATATGACTTGAGCCAGAGTGACTGTTCGAATTTTAAAACTCTGTGAATTTTTGTTAATTTTAATCCTAAATCTAAACATTGTCGTAAATTCTTATAATGTATAACATAATTTTTTTTATCATATAAAGTTGTCGATAATTTAGTATACTTGCTACCCGGTGGTGAAAAATGTTCAGGACATAGTGGTAAATCTTTATGTAGATCATGCAATTCCTGAGGATAATGTAGATCAACTTCTAATACATAGCCAATGCTATCGATGTCGTTTAAAAATTGATCTAGGTTATCGACGTCAAAAGATAGATCGTCAGGCGGGTAAACCCATTCAAATGAACCTTTTGGTAGCGGCATACTCATAGCAGCACCATACAAATTATTCACATCATAATACATTAAATAGGATTCAGCTTTATTAGGATCAAAGCTGGATCCCATGTAACGATTATTGGCCACTGCATACCTATTTGTACACTGAGATACACCACCTCTGATACCTTTTTCAATAAATAGCATCATTTCAGGATCGGTAAATAACTCGAGTTCAACATTTGTATATTTTAACATCGCATCGAAGGCAAGTCCCGGCGCTGTATAGTAATGTAAAGGATCTAAGCTATAAGTAGCCATACAATTATGTCTGAAATTTTGAAATATGTCAGCTAAAAGAAGTACATCTGTTTTTAAATATAAATCTGAATATTCCCCTAATGTTTTAATATCAAATTTATTCCACACTAATTGAGCAAGAGAATAATCATTATAAGATACACCATCGTTCGATAATTTAGAATAAAATGAGTCCTGATCAGGCAGCTGTTTGTCATTAAGTTTGTCAATATCAGTTATGTACTCGTATGGGAATACACCCTTTCGAGTTACTAATTTAAATTTTTCCGGATCATTGTAATGTTGTTGAGTAATTTGTTTATCACAATCATTCAGATTAGATGCTAATTTGTCAAGACTAGAAGCCATAAACCTGAATGAATCTATAAAACGTAAGCAAACTGATGTGTTTTCGACATACTTCGTGAAAGATATATAACGTTCTTTATTAATTGGTAATAATGTAATTTTACCCTCGAAAACGGTTGATAAAGATTTTATTATAAAATGGGAATCGTAACCAGATAAATTATGAAATACTATTGGTATAGTGTGAGATTTTCTATAATTTATATTACAAGATAAGTGAGCTGGACCGCGATAGTTACCAGTAAAATGACAGTGATCGTAGCATTTATCTGTAGCAGAAGTTATAGACCTTTCACAAATATGACAAACAGTTGCTTGCTCATGACTCTCTTTTTGTTGTCTCGACAGAGGTTTCATAGCAACAGGATTTTTTAAGTATGATTCGACTTCTAATGCTAAACATTCTAATTTTTTTACAAACCACTCGATGCAGGTTTGTGATCGATTCAGTTCAAATTTAGATAAATTGTTATTATAACTACAAAAACGATAAAATGCGATACTATGTGGTATATGTTTGTCAGAATTATCATTTTTTTGAGGTTCAAGTGTACACTCTAGGTCTGCATAGACAACAAATGGTACGATATCTTTATACTGGTAATTTTTAAACTTTAAAATTTTATTTTCTTCAGTCGGAAACGTCATGTGAACTTTATTTAATGTGAAACAGTCTTTTTTATGATCTTCAAACGATTTTTCCAGTTTAAAATGATTTAAACATCGATCACAAAAAAATAATTTGCTTTTCGAAGCTGATATCTGACTTTTAACTAATCGTGAAAGATCTTTAATTAGAGCAAAATGATATATAGGCTCATAATTTTTATACTCATTACTTGTCATATTTAAATTAACATTAGCTTGTAACATTAAAAGATGGACTGTTTTTCTATTGAGCTTACAATATTTACTTAAATATAATGGAATTATAATACTTTTTTCAGATTTTTTCTTTGTAAAATGAGATTCAATACCATATACATTTATTGTTAAATCATTTAATCTTTCAAACTGTGGGATTTGCTTAAGTGTCATAGGAAATTTAATACCTGTATATTCTAGGACAGCACTATAATGAGGATACGCCGATGTTCTTTCAGGATGTCCAGTGTTAGGAAGATGAATCGCAGCTACGACGCTCCATAGAAAACAGTACTCATCGAAATTTTCTATGTTGAGAACAGCTCGTTTCATCTGGATATCTCGAGGAAGCCTCACAAAAGTTGAAGTCCCTCCTTGCAGAGGTGTGTATTTTGACATTGTTACCACCAGATTGGTAATTTCCGTCAAACTCCACCCTGAATCTTTTTGATTAAATTCTTCCACCTTGTTTAACATTTTTTCGTATACAAAGTCTGTATACCACTCAGCTAAAGATGTTGCAGGTAAAATAGCCCGACTCTTGGTGTTGAATGATTTAACTTCTTCTTCAACTGATGTATTTTTCCTGAATTTGCAAAATAGTTCAACGTTTACTTTAACACCTGCAACGTTTTCCAGCATTTCTTGGATTTTATCCAGGACAATGTCTCTAGAGACATTCAAAAAATCTCTCAGGTCAGTGTGAGAGCGGTTGATTATCGATCCTGTCTTAATGTTGTTGGAAAATGCGTTTTCGAGATCTTGCCACTTAATAGATTGATTATTCACACTTAAATCACCACCTGCTACCTGTCCACTAAGTTGCAGAAACTGATTACTGTACCAACAAAGAACTGCTATGTTTGCTTGTACACATCGTCGAACTTGAACGGTGGTATTAGGATCTGCCAAAATTGTATTTAAATAGTCTATTGTATCATTACAAACATTGTAACACCTCTGACATTGCTCTTTATCCACCACCTCTGATTGTAAATCATTATATGATTGTGCCACTGTATTAACTAAATTGTGGAGAGCTTTAACCAAACCTCGTTGGGACATTTTTAAATTGTTTTATTTAACACTGTTTTAAATCACGAAAACTGGTGGATCAGGAATAATTATTTTATATAAAAACTTGAGATGTGTTCACATAAAGATTTACACTTCAACTGTAAATTAAGTGCGTATTCACAAGCTATTTGAGCTTTCGACTATAAGAATAATGTCATCAAGGTTTCTGAGTATTCAAAACGAGGAACACACAGAGAGTAAAAAAAATAAATTTCATAAGTATATCAAATATTGATGATAGTACAGATCTCATTAAGCAGCGTAATGGATATGTTATATTTACTTGGGTGGTGTAGATTGAAAAGAAAAGAATTTATCAATGATCGTTTAAGATTAAACACAGAGAGTAAAAAAAATACATAATAAATTTTTTAAGAATTATGAGTATCAAATATCGATGCTAGCACGGATCTCATTAAACGGTAAAATAAAAATTGTTTACTTCCGGTGATAGAGTGATCGATGACAGATATGTTAAATTACATAGAAGAGTGTTATAAAAATTATTTACTTGGGTGGTACAGATTAATAAGATATATATATATATATATATATATATATATATATATATATATATATATATATATATATATATCAATAACATGAACGATCGTTTAAGATTTAACACAGAGAGTAAGAAATACATAATAAATTTAAAAGGTATAATAAAAATTTTTTACTTTCGGTTATCGATGACAGATTTGAAACAGAGAGTTAAATAATGATACTGCGAGTATCAAAGATCGATGATAGTACGAATCTCATTAAGAGGTGTAAAAAAAATTGTTTATTTCCGGTGGGTATGTTGGAATTACATAGAAGAGTGTTACATATCAATCGTCTAAATAAATTAAAGAATTAATATGTGGATTGAAGTATCAAATATAAAATTTAATATATATACGATTTGGATCATAAAAAATGTTTATGTTGGACAAATGGTAGAAAAAGATGTGAGAATATATGTAATTTAATATATATATATATATATATATATATATATATATATATATATATATATATATATATTTACTTTAGATCGTGAGATCGATAATAATAATGTCTTTTAGGAAAGGTATATGTGAAAAAATGACGTTACTCAAGACGGATAAAACTGTTAATCTATGGAATTTTTTGTATGAGTTGGATAATACAGATCCAGTATGGATTTTTTTCAGATAGATGTCAAAGTTAACACGATTCCCTATTTTATCGATATATTCAAAATTTTCAAATATATCATTTTAAATATATACCTTTTTTAATTAATATGAAAAAAGTGATTTTCACATAAATACGATAAGACAAATTAAATTGTTATAGTTAATTTCGTAATGGATAATATGTTCATATAGATTTTTCAGAAAAAAATCTTGTAACATAAACTTTATTCCAAGTTAAAGTGAGACACCCATATCTAACACTGCATGTTAGAGTAAGATGCTCTATGGGTGTTTCTTACACATGCGAACGTTTTATGGGTTTGTTTATTAATTTTTGATACTCGACTGTGGTTTTATTTACAGACTATTTCTTGATCTCTCATTAGACAATATTCACAGCTCGTGAAAGAGTCGATGACAATTAAAGTTAGAAGTTTTAAAAAAATTTATTGTTTTAATCGATTTTAAAATTATTTCGGGAATTTACTGTGGGTGTTTTAAAGTGTTCATGTGCAATTTTTAAAATTATTTCCGAAGTATTCGGTGAATGTTGTAAAGTGTTTGTGGACTATTTTTTTAATATTGTAACTTGGAGCTTCTTTAGTAACTAAGAAAAAAATAATTAAGGTAAAGTAGAAGTAATTCTTGTATTATAAGGTGAAAGATATTTTTATCTAAAAAAAAATGTAATTTGTAGATGGGGAACACATTTAGTTATGATATAATCATACCCCTCCGGTGGATTAGGTTTCCAAGGTTGATAGACGGAGTAATGGATTTAATAGTAGATTCTTTGGAAAGGGCTGTTCGTCGAGGGAATAATTTAGACGGAACATTATTCCGATTTGAAGGACTGATAGCTGAATTAATCATTCAGCACAATGATTTTTGTTGGTGGTTCCGTATCCCGTATATCGATGCTCATAGAACCGATCCGCGGTTCTACTATAATGCCACTCGGGATCCATTCTTGGGGATCTGGCGCGGGGTTCTTACTAAATTCGAAAACTCCGGCCCTTTAGGTATTATTTTTTTACACCTTATCATATATATATATATATATGTATATATACTTTTTTGTTATTGCTTTTTTTTATTTATTACAGAGAATCATTTAGATGATTATTGCATGCGATATGCCGTATTGTTCCCAAAACACTGGGTTGAAAACTTCTCAGTGGAAGAGGTGAGGCATTATATTGAGCCTCAGCTGTGGGATAAAGTGTCAGCCAATCAGCCTATCAAGGATTCCACCGTCACCTTCTTTGGTGAGGAGGCATCCTTAGAAATAAACGATGAAAGGGTTGCGTGGCATTTTAGGCTCATAGACGGATCGCAGGATTCCAGGGATTATGTAATCACCAATGATTTTATACCACCATTGTTTTACGTATTAGATAGGGCAATATCCGAGCGGGAACATGAAGAGTTCCATAACCGTGTTGTTGATGCGGTAACAGAGCAAGAACTTTATTGCTCTGAGGACGAAAATGCCAGTACTGTTATCCTATCAGATCTGGAGGATGCAAATAATGTAATCCACCCAGATCTGGAGGATGCGGATACTGTAATCCTCTCAGATCGGGAGGACGTTTAACCCGTTTTATTTTTTAAGTTTTTATTATAGATTAAATATTACAGAAAAGATAAAACTAAAATATCATTATATTTATTATATCTATTTTTTTATTATTATTATATTCATTATTATTATATTCATTATTATTATATTTATTATTATTATTTTTAATGTTAATATTAATAAAATTTTTTTCTTTTGTATGTATGAGTTTAAAAACTGATTTTTTAAAGATAGATTTTAGAATATTTTTTTCAAGAAAGTCCTTCAACATGTGGTGTGTTCGGTCTGTCGATGTTCGAGTGAGACGATCTATGGGAGAGGGCTGAAAGTTCCCTCTCTCTCACTCGAATGTGCATCATAGGCTTGTTTTAGTCTTCGATACTTGTTGACAAAACAATGAATGCCTTCTTTCAAATGCTGCTAGATTTCATTTCAAGTTTAATCATAAGCGTTTCGACAGTGTTAAGAGCAAACTACGATATAGTTTTTTCTCAAAGTTTTTTTCAGTGTTAAATAATTTGTGAGTTTTAATTAATCCAATAGTAAGTATATATAATTTTGCTAAAATTTTCGGTATTAGAGGTGATGCGTGATTTTTAATTAATTAATTATGCATTTTTTTTTTTTACAGGTTGAATAAGAACCAGTTATCATTATCCTGATATTGAGAACTGTAAGTATCCGTTTTTTAATTATAAATTATTTCTTATACTTTATAATCATAAATTATTTTTGCATATGACAATTTTATAGGTTTTCAATAGAATCTTCGCTCTTATCGTCATTATAATCATTATTGTCAGCGTCAATATATCGAGGAAGTAAATAATAATCTTTCAATTTATCGTAAGAAAATGTTAATTGAAAAACTCGCTAATTTTTTTCATTTATGTTTCAGTTTTAAAAAAATGATAAACGGCCTTTCATATGGATACATCATCCCGAATGAGTGGGCCGATCATGCAATCGGCCTAATATGGCGGATGATTCTTCCATTCCTCCGGGATATCATTGCGAGAGGACAGCAGCTGAATGGTGCAACGATAACAGCGGTCGGTGTGCCCACAATTTTGAGAGTGTGGAACTCTCGGTTGTGTTGGTTTTTTTCAAGACCGGGGGACCTGATACCATCACCACACCACTATAGATTTAGTCCAAATTTATTGGCGGAGCAGTTCCCAGAATTTCAAAGAATATATGGAATCGAACTTCCACCACTGTCTGTGACGGAAGCTCTGAATGGTAAGATTTGTGTTATTTAATTTTTTCTAATTATATTTTTATAATATGGTTACTATAATATGTATTTTTTTCTTTTTTAGACGTGGTTTTGCTGAACCTAACTTACAGCGTCCTGATGCCGCAAAGTTGGATAGATCAAAATTTGATTGATGAGATCCCCAATGAAATCAACGCTGTCCTTGAACCAGGTGTTGATGATCCTGATGGTGTCATTTTCACGCTCGGAGGGATCACCGTCGAATTGGGTGTGTTCCCTGAGGCGATGTGCTGGTGGTTCCGAGATGCAGATCATGATACACCATATTTTGAAAGTGCAAACCTGCACACTCAGGGCCCTGTGGCTAACAATGGCCCTCTTCAAATATATTGGGCTGATGATGATGATAGCGATGATGGTATTGACGATCCGACACCGGATCCATCATCATCATCATCATCATCAGATGATGATTAAGTTTTTTATAAGTTTGCGTTAAGGTTTTTATAAAATACTTTTTGGAATTTATTAATGTTTAAATATCTTTAGATAGATTTTTTAATAATTAAGATTTTTTTATCAATGTTTAATATTCTTAGAATAGTTGTGTAAGTCTTCTCAAGTTTTGTTGAAAGTAGTTTTTTATTTTTAACATTAAAGTATTTCATACTTACTTTTCGAAATTTTTTGTTTTTGAAAAACTCCCCTTTCCCGTTCCTTAGATCATTATTATTATTATTATTATTATTATTATTATTATTATTATTATTATTATTATTATTATTATTATTATTATTATTATTATTATTATTATTATTATTATTATTATTATTATTATTATTATTATTATTATTATTATTATTATTATTATTATTATTATTATTATTATTATTATTATTATTATTATTATTATTATTATTATTATTATTATTATTATTATTATTATTATTATTATTATTATTATTATTATTATTATTATTATTATTATTATTATTATTATTATTATTATTATTATTATTATTATTATTATTATTATTATTATTATTATTATTATTATTATTATTATTATTATTATTATTATTATTATTATTATTATTATTATTATTATTATTATTATTATTATTATTATTATTATTATTATTATTATTATTATTATTATTATTATTATTATTATTATTATTATTATTATTATTATTATTATTATTATTATTATTATTATTATTATTATTATTATTATTATTATTATTATTATTATTATTATTATTATTATTATTATTATTATTATTATTATTATTATTATTATTATTATTATTATTATTATTATTATTATTATTATTATTATTATTATTATTATTATTATTATTATTATTATTATTATTATTATTATTATTATTATTATTATTATTATTATTATTATTATTATTATTATTATTATTATTATTATTATTATTATTATTATTATTATTATTATTATTATTATTATTATTATTATTATTATTATTATTATTATTATTATTATTATTATTATTATTATTATTATTATTATTATTATTATTATTATTATTATTATTATTATTATTATTATTATTATTATTATTATTATTATTATTATTATTATTATTATTATTATTATTATTATTATTATTATTATTATTATTATTATTATTATTATTATTATTATTATTATTATTATTATTATTATTATTATTATTATTATTATTATTATTATTATTATTATTATTATTATTATTATTATTATTATTATTATGATTATTATTATTATTATTATTATTATTATTATTATTATTATTATGATTATTATTATTATTATTATTATGATTATTATTATTATTATGATTATTATTATTATTATTATTATTATTATTATTATTATTATTATTATTATTATTATTATTATTATTATTATTATTATTATTATTATTATTATTATTATTATTATTATTATTATTATTATTATTATTATTATTATTATTTCTTTTTTTTTTAATTAAATGCTCAGGGGGTTATCCCCGGTAGTCCGACTCTACCGAGGGCCTCACCTGAGCGCCAAATCATTACTGCTGCGATGCTTCATCAACAAGATGATCAGCATGCGCAGCAGGCCAATAGGAGACGGAGGGATCCGAGAATAACAGCCTTTTGCATCCGCGATGCCAAAAACTCAACTTGCGGAGAACAAGTTGGGATTTTAGCCAATGCAGACACAAAAGTCTGTTTCATCCCTCCTAGGACGCCAACAATAAGTACGACAAGCTTGACACGGTAGCCTGGGTAGAGTTTGCCAATTTCAAACAGGAGATCCTGATATATTTCGTGTTTGTGCTCTTCTTTAACCGTGATGTTATACTCAGCAGGTGCTGAGAACTCGATAACATAAATGTCACGAGCGGTTTTATCAAAGAGCACAATATCAGGTTTATTGTGATCGATTTTCCGCGTTGTTGCGAATGGCACGTTCCAATAAATACGGCAACGGTCATTCTCAACAACTTGCGGAATATCTCCTGGCAGATAAGGCAGCACTGGTGTTTTATCGATACCGTGAGTATGTCTTAGGTGGTAGTAAAGTACTCGCAGAGCAGCATTGTGACGCTGGACATATGCATTTCTTGCCAGCACAGGACATGCTGACAACAGATGCATAAGCGTCTCAGGATGTTGCTTACACACCCTACACAAAGTGTCGGGTAGCTGCATCTGGAGCACTTTAGCACGGTATTCAAGAGTATTGATAACACCATCTTGGCAGGCAAAAATATATCCTTCGGTCTCAGACATCAGGCCAGCTGACCTGAGGAAGGAAAACGTCAGCTGCTCGGACAAGCCATGTTCACGCACACGCACGTGTTTAAAGAACACGCTGTGCATGGACTTGTCCATATGTGTGCTGAGCAGTTTTTGTTGCTCAGCATTGCTGATGACCCTCTTAAATTCCTCCTTAGGGAGTTCGATAAGAGGGTTTACTCTTCCAAGACCGAGGGATTTTGCCGCGTAGATTGCTGCCTTATATAAAAACGTTCCCTTATGCCTATTCTCATGACTATGAACAATTTGCATAAGGAAGTCGTTTTCATCTGCAGTGAAATTGACAACCTCGTATGTTATACCCAAAACCAAACGATCGTGTAGACACTCCAAGCTCTGTAAACCTCTCCCTCCGATGTGCCGGGAAAGGTATAATCTGGTGATGGAGGATTTAGGGTGCATGCTCCGATTCATATTCATGACTTTGCGTGTCTTGATATCGAGATCTCTGAGTTCTTTTCGGGCCCATTTCAGAACACCGAAAGAGTAGAGGAGTACCGGGACAGCAAGCATGTTTGTTGCAGAGACTTTGTTTTTCCCGGAAAGTTCTGATGACCAGATTTTCCGGAGTCTCCGCACATACTCGCTGCAGAGAGTCGTTTTGATTTTCGAGGCGTCCTGCATAGGACTCCCGTCAATCCCTAGATATTTGTACGACTCTCCGGCGTCAAGATGGTCAATGACGCTCCCATCTACTAACTCGATATCCTCACGCACATCAGAACACTTACCCTTCACCAGATTAACGACCGCGCACTTGTCCAACCCAAAAGCCATGCCAACATCCCGGGTATACTCCCCTACAATATTCAAGGCTGTCTGAAGGTGTTCCTCATCAGAAGCATACACCTTCAGATCATCCATGTAGAGTAAGTGGGTGATCGAATACTTTCGATCATTTGATGGACCCACTGAGTATCCACGGGTGCGGCGTAGCGCAACAGATATTGGCAGCAGTGAGATACAAAACAGCAGAGGGCTCAGAGAATCTCCCTGAAAGACTCCTCGTTTGTACTGTACAGCTTCGGTTACACGTTTGTCGTTGCCACATGAAATGTGGAACCGTGTTCGCCAAAGCTGCATCGTACGCCGAATGCATCCCACTGTATCGCGATTGACCCCAAGGCATTTGAGCAAAAAGAGAATAAGCTCATGAGATGTTGAGTCAAATGCCTTGCGGTAGTCAATCCAGGCCATTGACAGGTTGCGCTGATAGCAGATCGCGTCTTGAATGACACAACGATCCACTAACAGATTCTCTTTGCAACCTGACAGGCCTCTTTTACTGCCACGTTGTTCGTATATCTGCTGCCATACAGGGTCTATCTCCTGCAGAATGCGATTATTCAAGATTTTGGTGAAAATCTTATAAACCGCATTCAAACAGGTGATAGGCCTGTAGTTTTTCGGGTCAGACAAGTCTCCTTTCTTTGGGATAAGCACGGTTCGCCCTTCTACAAGCCAGCATGGAATTGGTTCATTACTTCTGATGAACGCTGTAAAAATCCGGGCTAGATGACTATGGGTAGAAGTTAATTTCTTCCACCAAAATAGGTTAATGCCATCTGGACCCGGAGCAGCCCAGTTCTTACCATTGTTCAGAGCTGAACGAACTTCTTCCACGCTGACTTCGGGGCTCTCTTCATCAGCATTGTCGTTGCGATGTTGTCGACAAAATGCTTCGAAGTCGTTGAGAGCTGGAGTGTCACGATTCACGTTCGGTTGATCACCATACAACTCGGACCAGAAAGCTTCTACTTGCTCGATGGATGGGGAATCGCCAGAAACAGATGTCTTAGGTGTCAGAAAGCGTGAAGGACTTAACCGAAACAAAGAGTTATCGGTAAGCCGCTTCAGCTTTTTCTCTAGTGACTTTTTAGCAGTCACTAGAGCCCGCAACCTGTTAAGGGAACCTTCTTTGATATTAAGAAGATTCTCCTTATTCAGTGTGTGATGCTGATAGCGTAGTCCAGCCGCAATGCGGCGGACTTTGGATGTAAATGCTTTACGTGCATTGACATACTCAATCACACACTGAATGCGGGAGACATGTTTCCGGAGATCATCAATCTTTAGTGACAGCTGCCCAATGCGCCCTCTCATCTTTGCCTCAGGAGAAGAAATATTTCTCCTCGCTGAAGGTAAGAGTGAGGAAGCAGCATCATAGACAGCTTGATTGATGGTGAGCAAAATAGAGTCTTCCTGAATCCGGGCAGATAGTTCTTGGTTTACCGTGTCAAGTAGCTGTTTTGGGTAGTGTATCTTCTTTGAGATACATACTTGTCGCCTTTCAAAATCATTGTCAGCGTCTTCAGAAGAACGGCGTCTCTCTTGATGTAACTGTGCTGGAAAAGACAGACGATGAGATAATCGTCTGTTCATTAACAGTGATCTCCGTGTTCGCCGGAGATGAGAGGCATAGTCTCGGAGATGTTGTTGTGACAGATGGCTGTAGTTAGGATGCATATTGCTCCAGAGAGCATGCATCCTCGCCATGTAGCCTCTCCGCTCCGGTTCACTGTTATTATAGCACATCAAGAGATCGGCTCGTAATTCCTCCGTCCACCTAAATGCAGTCCGTTGTTCGCCAAGGTCGTCATCGTTCGGAATCTCGGTACTCCGCCCAGCTAGTGGGTTGCCCTCATCCGAGAAGGGCAGGTTGTGGGGAGCACTTCCTGGTTCAGTATTGTCTTGAACTCAGTATTACTTTACGTTGGGGAGTTAACCCAACGTAAAGTTTGTTGTGCGATTGGTAGGCCAGCAGATGGGAGGCTAGCCTACATTGCCCACGATGCGCCACGGGGTAAATAAGACCCCCGCTGGCCGCACAACATGCACCGCGGGCGTTATTATTATTATTATTATTATTATTATTATTATTATTATTATTATTATTATTATTATTATTATTATTATTATTATTATTATTATTATTATTATTATTATTATTATTATTATTATTATTATTATTATTATTATTATTATTATTATTATTATTATTATTATTATTATTATTATTATTATTATTATTATTATTATTATTATTATTATTATTATTATTATTATTATTATTATTATTATTATTATTATTATTATTATTATTATTATTATTATTATTATTATTATTATTATTATTATTATTATTATTATTATTATTATTATTATTATTATTATTATTATTATTATTATTATTATTATTATTATTATTATTATTATTATTATTATTATTATTATTATTATTATTATTATTATTATTATTATTATTATTATTATTATTATTATTATTATTATTATTATTATTATTATTATTATTATTATTATTATTATTATTATTATTATTATTATTATTATTATTATTATTATTATTATTATTATTATTATTATTATTATTATTATTATTATTATTATTATTATTATTATTATTATTATTATTATTATTATTATTATTATTATTATTATTATTATTATTATTATTATTATTATTATTATTATTATTATTATTATTATTATTATTATTATTATTATTATTATTATTATTATTATTATTATTATTATTATTATTATTATTATTATTATTATTATTATTATTATTATTATTATTATTATTATTATTATTATTATTATTATTATTATTATTATTATTATTATTATTATTATTATTATTATTATTATTATTATTATTATTATTATTATTATTATTATTATTATTATTATTATTATTATTATTATTATTATTATTATTATTATTATTATTATTATTATTATTATTATTATTATTATTATTATTATTATTATTATTATTATTATTATTATTATTATTATTATTATTATTATTATTATTATTATTATTATTATTATTATTATTATTATTATTATTATTATTATTATTATTATTATTATTATTATTATTATTATTATTATTATTATTATTATTATTATTATTATTATTATTATTATTATTATTATTATTATTATTATTATTATTATTATTATTATTATTATTATTATTATTATTATTATTATTATTATTATTATTATTATTATTATTATTATTATTATTATTATTATTATTATTATTATTATTATTATTATTATTATTATTATTATTATTATTATTATTATTATTATTATTATTATTATTATTATTATTATTATTATTATTATTATTATTATTATTATTATTATTATTATTATTATTATTATTATTATTATTATTATTATTATTATTATTATTATTATTATTATTATTATTATTATTATTATTATTATTATTATTATTATTATTATTATTATTATTATTATTATTATTATTATTATTATTATTATTATTATTATTATTATTATTATTATTATTATTATTATTATTATTATTATTATTATTATTATTATTATTATTATTATTATTATTATTATTATTATTATTATTATTATTATTATTATTATTATTATTATTATTATTATTATTATTATTATTATTATTATTATTATTATTATTATTATTATTATTATTATTATTATTATTATTATTATTATTATTATTATTATTATTATTATTATTATTATTATTATTATTATTATTATTATTATTATTATTATTATTATTATTATTATTATTATTATTATTATTATTATTATTATTATTATTATTATTATTATTATTATTATTATTATTATTATTATTATTATTATTATTATTATTATTATTATTATTATTATTATTATTATTATTATATTGATATATTGATAAAAACGCCATACTCTTCAATTTGTGATGATATACTTATTATGCGCATGCGTCGGTGTTTGTCATCTTTGTCGGATTATATATTTAAATTCTCATTCCTACTTGTATTCATGAATTTCCTAGCCCTCGAAAAACCTTGTGGTGCGCAGAAGTCTTCGATCATTCGACTTTTTTTACGTAGAAGTAGAATTTCTTACTTACCCTAAGATGTTCAATGTTCTACGGGTGGTAAGTTGGGTTATCTATTACTATGTTGAATTTTCTCTTAAGTGCATGATGGTAAGTTTAACTCTAGATACAGAAACTTTTTAACACTGATATAAATAATAGATTTTTTTTCGTGTTTATTATCTCACAATAGTTATAAAAGATACATAGATATATAATAAATATGTGTGAAATTCACATTTAATGTATTGATACCCGAATCTATACTGGAACTGGTGATGGGTCAAACACAAATTCGAATTTGTTGTACTTGGTCCCAAGAAATTTGAGATGAAGCGAGCCTTCGGCTACCATTTCGCTCAGGCTTTTGAACTTGCCTTCGTCACCCATGAGTTCGTTGTTTGTCCGGTTTGGAAAATAGATAGAGAATACATTGTTTAAATGTGCAATGATTTTGGATCCGTACTTCGTGTTTATTTTTTTTATCTCGGTTATTTGATATAATTTGTCCACTTCCAATTCTTGCATTTTCTTGTTTGGCAAAATATTTGCTAAACAGTTGACTTCATTGATAGCTGAGAGATCGAATTTTGACACTAAAAGATAGATAAAGGAGAACATGTTATAGAATTAAATGTGAGAAGTATCGATATATGCTCGAATAAGAAATAGTACTTACTTGTGAAGTAGTTTTGTTGATACAGATGAAGACTTGAGATAATTTCACTTATGTTATACACTTTTTGCTTCAAAAAACTTAAGCAGACTGATGCATATGGCTGCAGGAGTCGCCCACTCAACTCTTTATTCCCCCCACTTTGTTACAGCAAAAACAAGTTTGAGCTTGTTGTATGACGTAAAAAATGATGTCATCAGGGTAAAAAGACGCAATTGCGCAGGTCAATATTCCCCCACTTGGATTGAAATATGAGCCTAGTAACGGTTAACGGCGCAGAAGATGATGTAATCGGGGTAAAAGACGCTATTGCGCAGGTTCATATTACCCCCACTTGGTCTAAAATATGAGCTTAGCAACAGCGCAGAAGATGATGTTCAAGCATTTGCGCAGCTTCATTTCCCCCACTATACCTCATAAAAAGCGAGTTCAGACACGCTGGATGATGTTATCCGCTGAAAAAAAGGGGTGTGGGCAGAACTAAACCGCTAGATGGTAGTGACATCGAGCTTCTCGCAAGTGCTCGTCCTACCCCCTGTTTGAATATATAAATCCTCAGATTGATCATCATATAAATACATGTCATGCTATCATCAGAGCTAGTATACGGTAAGGTACCAGCTCTAATGATAGTGTGACAGTATTTTGTCATCATACGCATGATAATTGACTGCCGAGCAACATTGGTAACAGTCGGTAATATAAATACCTACTTTACTGACAAGCGATACTCGTATCGACCACAGATATATACAGATTACCGACAGCAGATATGATTAGTTATCGGCAGGAGGTATCCGCAACGGTCGGTAAGGAAGGGTACTGCGTTATCGGGGGGGGGGGGGGGTGCCCCCCTGTCTCACTACTGTATGTATGTGTGTGTGTGCGTGTGTGCGTGTGTGTGTGTGTGTGTGTGTGTGTGTGTGTGTGTCTGTGTGTGTGTGTGTGTGTGTGTATGTAAACTCTTTGTAATTTTTGAACTAATGAATCGATTTAGATGGTTGAGGTGGCAATCGAAAAAGCTTATTGGCCTTCAACTTTCCTAGATATTTCAGATTATTTGATCGAATAGACTCGAAAATATTGGCGAATTACGAAAAAAAAAAATTTTTTTTTTTAGTTTCTTATTGATTTCTCAAAAACGACTTATACGTTCGACTTCAAAATCTAATCAGCTCTAGTTTTCAATAAAACGCGTGGATTGCCACCTCAAACATCAAAATCGGATAATTCGTTCGAGAGTTATCGCGGGAGAAAGAAATTATGAAAAACGGTTTTTTCTAAATATTTTCGAAACGACTGACGTGATCGATTTTAAATTTTAATCAGCTCTAGAACTCAATAAAACGCGCCGATTGCCACGTCAACTATCAAAATCGATTGATTAGTTCGAAAGATATCGGCGTTGAAAAGTTAAAAAAATAACATTCTATGTTATTTTTTCCGGATAAATCAAAATATAACGTACTAAAATGTGCCTGATATCATACCAACTCATCTTTTTTATGGTTTCTTTTGATCATATAATGTCATCGAACTCTGTTTTTACTTTAAATCATATTATCAACAAAAAAATCGATAAAACGTAGTTTTCAATATTTTTATCGGACATTTCATATTTTATTGTTTCTTACATGAGTCAAAATTTATTCAAATCTTGATTTTGATCCCCGACATTGATTTCTGCCTCAATACACTTATTTTACTGAACAAAATCAGGAACTAAATTTTAAAAACCGCTTCATTGATGATTTTCGATTCTTAAATTTTCAAACTTCAGCATAACAGGTAACTTGTTAGGGCTTGAAAAGATCATAAAAAAACAATGGAATGTGATAGCATTTTCGAGCTCGAAGAGCTTGAAAATATATCTACACTAATGTTTTCGAGCTCTGTGAGGTCGAAAACAGCGGGAAGTTTTGGGGCTGGCCCGCAGGGTCAACCGACAGACCGATTTTTTTGTAAGTAATTTACATGAAGAAAAATGATATTTTCCATGATTATTTGATACAAAGAAAGAAGAAAAAATTTAATATTTCTTACCATGAAACAAAAGTCATTAATATTTTTCGACTAACATTGGATTTTCGAAAAGTTCAACGAAAATGATTCTAAATAATGCTCAATGATATTTACAAAAGTGATTTTGGAATGTTTAAAAAACATTTAGACAAAAAATTTTGTTTTTTTAAAAAATTTCGGGGGTACCCCGTTTTGCCTGCCCTACCCCGTTTCTCCCAGCCTTTCCCTACATCTTTTCTTCCAAGAAATATTTCTCTTGATTTAAGTACCTTCGTTTCTATTAGTTGCAGCATACGAAAATTCTTGCGTTAAACAACCTCATGAAAAAAATTTATCAAAAACTAATAGTTAAAATATAAGAAATATATCTTAAAATACATAAAAAATATATATATGAAAATATTAAAATAATAGATTAATATATATTTGAAATTAAAATAATTACAATAATTGAAAAAGAAGTTCTGATCGATTTCAAAAACTCGGCATTGAAATGAGAATAACTAGAAAACATAACGAAATATGAACAAATTTTGCAAGAAATAATTTGTAGGAAAGAAAATTGTCTACAAAGAAGATCCTATCACATTTTGTAATACGACTAATAATTTCGCTGGAAAAGTAAAAAGATCTCGGAACTTACTATAGCTTGACTTCGAGCTCCAATAAGTATTGAACAAATGGATTTATCAAAAAAAGAGAAGAGACGTTTATTGTGGAGCATTAAATATTTTAGGAAACTATATCCTTGGTTTTATCTGTACAATGAGCTATTGTCGACGTAAAAAATTCCAAATTAAAAAGTTTTCCCACGTTATTTAGATGGAAAATCAGAATTCACAATGAGGCACCTCTTAATATTGATATTGACAGATCAAACTTTACCAGAATTTTTTTTCATTGTCTTTGATGATCTCTTCACGGTAACTGAAGAACGAAAAATTAGTTCGTTTTTTTGGCCCACTAATATGTATATTAAGGAGTTCCAAAAAAAAAAAATCGGTCTGTCGGTTGACCCTGCGGGCCAGCCCCAAAACTTCCCGCTGTTTTCGACCTCACAGAGCTCGAAAACATTAGTGTAGATATATTTTCGAGCTCTTCGAGCTCGAAAATGCTATCACATTCCATTGTTTTTTTATGATCTTTTCAAGCTCTAACAAGTTACCTGTTATGCTGAAGTTTGAAAATTTAAGAATCGAAAATCATCAATGAAGCGGTTTTTAAAATTTAGTTCCTGATTTTGTTCAGTAAAATAAGTGTATTGAGGCAAAAATCAATGTCGGGGATCAAAATCAAGATTTAAATAAATTTTGACTCATGTAAGAAACAATAAAATATGAAATATCCGATAAAAATATTAAAAACTACGTTTTATCGATTTTTTTGTTGATAATATGATTTAAACTAAAAACAGAATTCGATGACATTATATGATCAAAAAAAAACCATAAAAAAGATGAGTTGGTATGATATCAGGCACATTTTAGTACGTTATATTTTGATTTATCCGGAAAAAATAACATAAAATGTTATTTTTTTAACTTTTCAACGCCGATATCTTTCGAAATAATCAATCGATTTTGATAGTTGACGTGGCAATCGGCGCGTTTTATTGAGTTCTAGAGCTGATTAAAATTTAAAAATCGATCACGTCAGTCGTTTCGAAAATATTTAGAAAAAACCGTTTTTCACCATTTCTTTCTCCCGCGATAACTCTCGAACGAATAATCCGATTTTGATGTTTGAGGTGGCAATCGACGCGTTTTATTGAGTACTAGAGCTGATTAGATTTTGAAGTCGATCGTATAAGTCGTTTTTGTGAAATCAATAAAAAACTAAAAAAAAAAATTTTTTTTTTTGTCGTAATTCGCCAATATTTTCGAGTCTATTCGATCAAATAATCTGAAATTTTCAGGAAAGTTGAAGGCCAACAAGCTCTTTCGATTGCCACCTCAACCATCCAAATCGATTCATTAGTTCAAAAGTTACAAAGAGTTTCCATACATAGACACACACACACATATACATACACACACTCGGACATCATTCTGAAAATAGTCAGAATAGCTTCCTAGGACCTTAAAACGTCGACATCTGATGAAAACTCGATTTTCGAAAATCGGGGTGAAAACAATAACTTCCCGAAATTTTTGAAAATCGTCGATTTTCTTAGCAGGAAGTTAAAATAATTATAATATTAGTATCGTAATCACAATATTTTTTACTTTAGTATTATCAGATAAGTTTTATGTTATGTGAATAATAATTAGTTTAACGTATTAATCTTTAATTAATGAGAGTTGCATAGAAAGGAAATTTCTATAAAAGATTAGGTTTTAGTATACCGATTGATGCGCCTCTGATGAGTAGAATTGTTATCATATATTCAAGTTTATCCAGATAGCACTCTAATATCACAGGTTGCTTTAGCAAAAGTTTACTTACAAAATCTTCCTTGAATTTTTCGTCTAATATCCGTCGACTTTGGACTTTTCCGTTTTTAACGACGATTTGTATATAACTTGCTATACAATTTGATGTAAATTTACTACTTGAATTAGAATGTAAATTGACTTCAAAACATGGACAGAAAAAATTTTATGTTTATATTTTCAAATTTACTTATCGTTAAAATTATGAGAAAAAAACAAAAATTAAAACATAGAACAGCCCAGATAGCAAAATGACGTCTCGATGAGTTCTGAATAAATTCCTATTTATAATTTTGACGTCTTATCAACATTTTAACAAAGTTTTTAAGAAGTTCTCAAGATGTCGAATGAGCCACCTAGCAAACTCAGTAAGATGTCTTTAAAAAGAGTTCTTAAAGAGTTCTTTTTTCTGACTGTGCAAATAAGACTTCAGTATGAATTTATCATGACGTTTTTAAGGAGTTTCTAATTTTGATTTCATAAAGAAGTTTCAAAAAGAATACATTTAGTCGCCACAAAACTGACGTCTTATTTACAGATTCTTCAAGAATTTTCAATTAAGAGTTCTTAAAAATAACATTTTTTAAAAGTCATTATAATAATTTTTGAGGACGTTTTCAAAAAGACGTCGTATAGTAGTTATTCCGACTTAAATGCTGTCTGGGAGGTGGTGTCGCTTTCATTGAGCGAGTGACGAAGAGTTAACTCAAGCTTAATTAATTAATTTCAACATTTGATTTGGTAATCGATTTGTTTTTATTGAGTTTGAGAGCTAAATAGATTGTAGTATCAACTGGTTCAGTCGTTTTATAGATATTTGTAAAAAAAAAAACGGTTTTTATCATTTCTTTCTTAAACGATATTTCTTAGAAAAATGATCTGATCTTTACGTTTGAAGTAGCAATTGACCCGTTTTGATAAAATCTTAAGCTGATCAGATTTTGAAATTATTTAGTTCAGTTATTTCAGAGATATTTGCAAAAAATTGTTTTTCATCATTTCTTATTTTCACGATACTTCTTAGACGAATGACCCAATTTTAATGGTTGAGGTGGAAATCGATGCGTTTTAATTGATTCTAAAGTTGATCAGATTTTAAAATTGTTTAGTTCAGTTGTTTCACAGATATTCGCAAAAAACTGGTATTTATCGTTTCTTTTTCCCGCGATATCTCTTAGAAAAATTATCCGATTTTGATGGTTGAGGTGGCAATCGACGCGTTTTAATAAATTCTAAAGCTGATTAGATTTTTGGATTGTTTGGTTGAGTTGTTTCAAAGATATTCGCAAAAAACTATTTTTTACCATTTCTTTCTCCAACGATAACTCTCGAACGAATTATTTGATTTAGATGTTCGAGGTGGCAATCGACGCGTTTTATTGATTTCTAGAGCTGACTAGATTTTGAAGTCGATCGTATAAGTCGTTTTCGAGAAATCAATAAAAAACTAGAAAAAAAAAATTTTTTTTTTTTCGTAATTGGCCAATATCTTCGAGTCTACTTAGTCAAATGATCTGAAATTTTTAGAAAAGTTGATGGCCAAAAAACTCTTTCGATTACCGCCTTAACCATCCAAATCGGTTTATTAGTTAAAAAGTTATAAAGAGTTTACAAACATACATACACACACACACACACACACACACACACACACACACACACCCACACACACACACACACACACACACATACAGACACTCGGACATCATTCTAAAAATAGTCAGAATAGCTTCCTAGGACCTCAAAACGTCGACATCTGATGAAAACTCGATTTTTGAAAATCGGGGTGAAAGCAACAACTTCCCGAAATTTTTGAAAATCATCGATTTTCTAAGCGGGAAGTTAAAAAAAAAAAACAGTTTTAAAAATTTTTTTTATGGTATCCAAAAATTGAAAGTATACCTGAAATTAAAAATTTTGGTACCAATCCGAGCTCTTAATATTAATATTAAGGTCTACCTAGATCCATTTATCTATTTTCCATATAAATAACACGGGAAACTTTTTTTTTTTTAATTTTCTAACTCACAAACCAACTGTTCAGTCACGAGCTTGACTAATTTGAATCAAGCTTCGTGCATTTCCGCTCGGTTCGGGAGTTGCCGAGCTCGCTACTGACTGAAGGTCAGAATAGTGCCGGGTCACTCGCTATTTGGGCCCGGTACATACAATTTCTAACTCAGGACCGTGTCAAGACGCCTTGAGAACCCGCTACAAGCTAGCTAATCACATAATTCGTTTTACATTGGTCAGCCAATGAGAGAGTTCGCTATCAACTGCTTTCTGTTGGCGCGCTTTTAAGCCAATGGGAAAATTCGTTGTATGCAGCAAGGCTGCCACGTTGACACCAAGCTTCTCGACGACTCAACGACGCTACCATCTTTAATATTCTACAACGTGCTTTGCTACTTGCAACCTCGTGCTCTTGGAACCGCTTTGCTATTATTAATTCTTTTGTGATATCAAACTAAACCGCTCGTTTATTTCTCTCGATATTTAGTCAGTAAATCAAGGCTGCTATTTATTGAGAGTAAATAAATTGTTATTCTCGTGTAATTAGTATCTATATTAATTTCCGTGAATTTAACCGTACTCAGCCACGTGTCTTTTATATACGTGAATCTTATCACCAAAGTTGCATTCGCTATCGCATGTCTGTTTTTGTCGCATTCGCTATTAAGCATAAGTTCTTACAATTTAAGGTGTAAATAAGTGTAAATAAATATCTAATTTATTTCTTGATAAATGCTGTGTAATTTTTAATTGTTTAATTCTTCACGCCGAAACCAAATCCATTTAGTACATTCGCTAATTTTACACCAACCAATAGATTTTTATGTGCAATAAATATTATTGTTGGAAATTAAACGCTCTACAAAAAAGGTCTCTAATCATTGTTTGATAAATCTATCTATTCAAAAGTTGTTAGAGCTTGAAATCAAATTTCTAGTGAATTTTGAAATTTCTTGACTTTTCTGGTGAAACTATTAGACTTATCACGAAATTTCATAAGAACTTTTTTGTAGGTAATTGTATTTCTGATAAATCATTACGAATAAAGCTTCTCGGAATTCCGCAATGTTCTCTAGTAATTTTCATTTCAATGTCAAGCTCGTAAAAAAATAGTTTTCTGATTTATTTTGAGAGCTTGACATCGAAATAAAAATAACTAGAAAATAATGCGGATTATCAAAAAGCTTTATTCATAATAATTTGTGCGAAATATCTACAATACAAACATACATATATACTAATTATCTACAACACAAATTATCTACAGGCACTCGGACATAATTCTAAAAACAGTCAGAATAGCTTCCTAAGACCTCAAAACGTTGACATCTGATGAAATTTCGATTTTCGCAAATCGGGGTGAAAACCATAACTTCCCGAAATTTTTGAAAATCATCGATTTTCTTAACGGGAAGTTAAAAAAGTGATCCAAATAATGGCTTTGTTCTCGCGTTTTTGTTACGGACACATTTTTTACTGCTTGACAGGAAAATTTTACATTTTGATGTGTTTTTAGTTATTTAATACATTAAATTAGTCTTTATAAGTAATAAAATTAATCCTTATGAAATTCTCTATCCGATGATGTGTAACTTGGTTGAGCTCCGTGGTTTAGCAAGAGTAAAACAGTATAAACAGTCGCGAAAAAGAGGCAAACCTAATTTTTCAATCGTAAAGCACACTCTAATGCTTCGCATTAAGAGTCGTGCAAAAAAAGTTAAGAGTAAGAGTTTTTTAAGTAGTTCTCGAGATATCTGTACTACAGATTTTTTTACCATAGCTTACAGGACGTCGATGATAAATTTTTAACTTTCCGCTAAAAAAATTGGAAATTTTCAAAAGTTCGGGAAGTTATTGATTTTGATCCGATTTTTGAAAATCGAATTTCTAATAGATCTTGACGTTATGAGGTTCTAGAGAGCTCTTCTGACTAATTCCGAGATGATGTCCAAATGTCTTTATGTATGTGCGTACGTACGTAACTATGTAAATATCTATAACTTTTCAACGGATGAACCGATTTCAATCATCAAGGTGGCATTCGACGCGGCTTATCAATATCTAAGAGCTGTAAGTTGATCTTGATCGGTAGGGCTCGTTCAGAGATATTTCAAAAATAATATTTTTTAAAAAATGTGTTTTTTCGAAAACTTGTAATGTGCTCGATGGATTGATTCCAAAATCAACTGGGCTCTGAAACTTTATAAGCCGCGTCAAATGCCACCTCAACCATCAAAATCGGTTCATTCGTTCAAAAGAAACCGTTGTCAAAAGAATTAAAAAATTAGGTAAATAAAAATGGAAAAAACACATTCAAGTTTGAGGTGTGCAAAAATATATGGGGCATTCCACGCCAAATCAGACGGTTTTAAGAATTTAAATTTTTAATTTCCGTTTTTTTTATATTTTTTAGTTCTCATCAAAAGTCTCATCCTCTTAAATTTTGAGATTTTTTTTATCATTGGTTCGAACGATATTGTTACGCCCAGCTCAGATGTTGAACTTTTTATATTAAATTTTATTTTCATATTAAAATTACGTGGCGACCAAATTTCATTTTTCTTTAATAATTCTAGAGCGATAAGAAATAATTTAGTTGTAGAAAAAAAAGTTTTAGAATTAGCAAATCAGTGTTGCTCTGACGCACGTAAAAAAATACTAGAACAAACAACAAAATGAATTTCTAATGACCCCTCGGGTCACAATAGAATGAAGGTCCAAAGACCATCTGGAAACAATTTTTTAGGAATTAACAAAAAAATATTTATCAACAAAAGTGTACTTAAAATATTTTAAAAGAAAAATTGAAAGTCCAACAATGACTCATTTTTAAATAAATAAAATAAACAAAGTATATAATCTTATAAGCCTTACATTTGTAAGTGCACTTTTGTAGATAATAATATTTCGGTGCCCACGTAAACGTAAAACAGATACCCAAAGAAATGAATTTAATGACACGTTGTCCAGAATATTCGAATGAATAATTTTAAATGAAATAAATTTAAACAAAGGACTTCTAACACAAAACATTCACATAAATAATATGAAAAATAAATTTTACTTAAAGGAAATTTAAATAAATAATTTTTACATGAAAAAAATTAATAAAAGAATTATTTAAATAAATAATATCAAAATGAATAATAATGATCAACCAAATAAATAAATTAAATAATATTTACATGAGTAAATTTATAAAAATACGTACATGAATATGCGGGACGCCATTCAATGACAATTTTATATAAATAATTAAATAAATTAATAAAATTAAAAGAAGTAAAAATTATGAGAAACAAAAATATAAAATTTTATATGAACAAATAAATTAACTCATAGAATTTACATAAGAAAAGATTCATGCAAACAGATATAAAATTTTATATAAGTAAATAAGTAAACTAAAAAAATCTAAATAAATAAAATTCATATAAACAAATAAAAGTAAATATTCATAAAGAAAATTTATAAAATAGCTATAAATTTCTCTTATTATAAATAAGTTACAATATCGTTATACATGTAATATTGTGCATGTGGGTGTATGTGTGTATGCTCCCACACGTAATAATTTTTTATGAATTCTAAAAAATATGAAAAAATAACGGAAATTAAAAATTAAAATTCTTGAAATCGTCCGATTTGGCGTGGAATGCCCCATATAGATATGGCGCGTTGCTACAATAATTACGATCGATCGATTTCGTCAATCTACGCCGAAGATCGATTTTTTCGTATTCCGTCTTTACCTCATTCGTAGAGACATTACATATTAAGTATTACAAGATACACCGCTGAGCTGTGAGCACGCATTCAAGAATTTCCACTTTGTATTCTTTTCTTTTACTGTGTTAATTACGTTAGATAAATAAAACATTTATTTATCATTATTGGTTGGTTCAAATAATTTATTTTAATATAATTAAATTTTGCCCTTAACTACTAAATTGGTGACCCTGACGTGATCTCTTTTTAAGGGGAGCGTCGAACACGTGCATTACACAGTTTGTAAAACTCTCGCGAGTTCTCGTGTCGTTTTGCCGCGAATATTTTGTCGCGTTCCCGATTAACCGGAGACCGTGATTTTTATCCACAGTTATTTTTGTTATTTTTGAATTTATTTTTGAATTATTTAGTGCAGTGATTTTTTTATCATTGTGCAATTTTTATTCTTTTATCACCGCTAGTGCATTGCTAGACATCTTATGGAAGTTATGCCGCATCAGTGTTGATTCGAGGGACCTTTAGTGTGAATCGAATAGTGATAAAAGTTTTCGCGAGCTGTGATAAAAAATTATAATTAATTTTTCGTGCAGTCTCGCGTATAAGTTTATTTCCGTTATCGGAAATACCATAGAGGATTAGACCGATCCACCGGCTGCACATTGCTGAGTTGTGCGTCATCGATAATCTTTCAGTAGCACAGGTTCTCCCACGCACGCTTTTCCGATCGATGGCGTCTGGCCCAGTCCCCCTCACCCCGAGGGGGACGAGGGCCCCAGACACCATTGTTCGAGAACAATAGCGGCGGTGAGAATACCTTAGTAACTACTAATATAACATCTTGCGAAAAATTTTAAAAATAAAACGAAAAAGCCAAATAATAAAAATTCACAACCCAAATTACCAAACATAATGGTTACTCTAAAAGCAATTAAACGTCAACAAAATTTAAATAATAAACGAACTAATGATAGATTGTCAATAATAAACGAAAATACAAGCCCAGAAAATTCACAACAAACTACATCACGTAGAGAATCACAAAACCCTACACTAAATTTACCTGTTGATCGAAATTCAAAATCGCCTGAACGAATAAATTCATTCAACGACCTGAACTTCGATCAACAGATAAATTCAGCTGACGACGAAAATTTCGAACAGATAGAACAAATAAATTCATTTAATGACCAAAACTTTGACCAAATCGAACAGATAAACTCATCTGATAATGAAATAGACATACGACGAAATTCGACACAATTAAATTCAGACAGAAATCAAAACAAATCAAACGACAATGCGATCATAATAGCAAACGACAATTTATCTAACGAGGAAATAGACTCTGACGGTAATATATCTATAATTTTAAATAGTTCAAACGACTACAGTAACGAGAACGTATACGAAACAAGAGATAACTTAGAAATGCAGAAAAATTGTTATTTATGTTTCATTAACGCCGATGGTACCGTATCAAGCGAAATCGGGAAACAGTTTTTAGTGTCAGGATATTTAAAATCAAGCCCTTTAACTAATTATAAAACAGGTCAAGTAATCAAAATGGGAACATCTAAAAAGAAAGTACTCGCGTTGGTAACTCAAAGTGATAGTCGAGATACACCAACTGAAAAAGATTAGCGTAAAGCTTTCAAAAATTTAAAGTAATATATGGAAAAATCAAAAATAAAATCAGTTAGTATTTCTCAAGGTAGAAGCAATTAATCAAAAACAATTTGGACGAAAATTAAAAATGTTATTGCTAAAATTTTCAAAGGTAGCGATATAAAAATAATTATTTGCAAAGATGAAATAATAATACCTCCAGTAGAGGAAAGAGAAAAAATAATAGCCGAAAATCACGAAACTTCAATAGCCGGACATAAAGGTGTAATTAAAACTTATGGAGAACTGTATGGACATCGATGGAGGGAATACATATTGGGAAATAATAAAAAGAGATACATGCGAACTCGTCCGATTTAAAGTAATATACGAAGGCAACGCCTTAAAAGTTAAAGACAATTCAATTAAAGACTACGGCGAAGAAATTTATACGGTGACAACTAACCAAATAACATTTGCCCTTTCAGTTAGGGGCTTTATTCCAACGTGTGGACACAAATTGATTAAGACCGAACACCCCAAACTTTTCATTGTTGACAGCCCCGACAATAATTTCTTTGCCGAAAAGACAACGTTGACACCTACGGACATGGACATTTTCGCTTATGTAAACTCAAAAGTAGTATATTTAGAAGAACATTTAAAAAACGAGATAGTAACTATGTACAATGACGTCATCACACAACAATACGAATTGGAAAAATCAATTTTACATAATTCATTAGCGTTAGCAGCTTTATCACCGGCAGAATTTGCATTTCACTTTATAAAAGAACCCGGCTATATGGCAAATGTAGCAGGTGAAGTCATTAGACTAATAAAGTGTGTGCCTGTCGAGGTACAAACACGTAAGATAGACAAATGCTACCAGGAGCTACCAATAACTCGGGGAGAAGAAAAATTCTTTATGCTTCCACGAACTCATTTACTCGTTAAAACCGGTATGTAAATGGATTACAGCTCTTTCGCGCCTGCAATGTACAATATAAATAACGCATGGTACCAAATTTTACCACAACTAGCACCAGCTATTGCTCCTCAGGAAATAGCACCCAAAACACAAACGTCATGGAGTTACACTTCCCCTTCTCACCTATCATCAAGTGGAATCTATTAGGTGTACAAAAAAGTTCTACCCGTTTTTCAAAGATGGAGTTATCTAACAGCTATTTATAGGTTAGCTATGAATACGTATATGTACATGCACAGCTGTTTGTACTCTTTCAATTCATCAAACTTTTAGTATATTAATCTTCGATATATATATTTTTTTATTAAGTTAAAAATGGAAGTAAGTAATGAGCATATCCGCCATTGTCTTTTATATGAATTTCATCAAGGAAAAAGTGCTGCTGAAGCTCAAAGAATAATCTGTGCAACTTATGGTGACAGTGTTATTGATGACAGTACTTGTCGAAGATGGTTTCGGAAATTCACAAACGGAGATTTTAATTTAAATGATAAACCACGCTCTGGAAGACCTTCAACAATCAGTGACGAGAAATTGGAAGAATTACTGAATCAAGATTCTGCACAAACACAACAAGAACTTGCGAAAAAGTGAAACGTTACTCAACAAGCTATTTCTGAAAGATTACATGCTTTAGGTAAGATTCAAAAAGAAGGAAAATGGGTACCTCATGAATTAACTCCAGAACAACGAGAGAGACGAGTTGACACCTGCCTGTCGTTGCTTTCACGACCTAAAAAAAAAAAGTTTTTTGTGGAAACTTGTAACAGGGGACGAAAAGTGGGTTTACTATGAGAATCCTAAACGTCGAAAACATTGGGTAGACTCAGGACAACCAACGACATCAACACCAAAACGTAATGTTTTTGGGAAAAAAATATTGCTTTGTATTTGGTGGGATGAGTGGGGCGTGCTATATTATGAGTTACTCAAACCAGGAGAAACCGTTACTGGAAAACGCTACAGTTGTCAATTAAAAAAATTAGCAGATGAAATCAACAGTAAAAGACGATTTGCGGGACAAAAACCTCGACCAGTGATACTGCAGCATGATAACGCCAGGCCTCATAGAAGTTCAATCGTCCACCACACTATAAATGATTTACAGTGGGAAGTTTTACCGCACCCGGCGTATTCACCAGACCTTGCACCGTGTGATTTTCACCTATTCCGTTCATTGCAAAATTACTTGGCTGACAAACACTTACAAAATGAAAACGAAATGCAAAAAACAATAGATGATTTCATTTCGACAAAAGATCAAGTCTTTTATCGCCGTGGGATCCATCAGTTGCCTGAGCGTTGGCAAAGGGTAGTAGATGCTGATGGTGGTTATTTTGATTAAAATTTGTATTTTATTTAAAATTTTTAAATATATTTTTTTTTTTGACAAAAAACGGGTAGAACTTTTTTGTACACCTAATATATATATATATATATATATATATATATATATATATATATATACATATATATATATATATATATATTTATAGATATCTATATGTTTAGAAAGATCAGAAAACCAAGAATAATCTTCCATATTTTATATAATTATATAATCTCCTAGTTCTAAGACATTTTGGAATTGTAAGCGTTGTCGCAAGCTTTTGCAAAAGAGGGGACATATGTTTAGGAAAGCAAGAGAGTTTTGCAACCCTCTTACTTTCCGGGCGATTGTTATTTCCAAATAATTTTTTTTTTTTCTATATATTTTAATAATTATTTAAAAATAATTATTACAGAGCTCTTCTTTTCAAAAGCGCGCGAAAACGCAGCGTCAGTTTTCTTTTCCACCTTTTATCCGACAAAGAATAGTGGGAGGATAACTGCGTCTAATAAGACGAACGAACAATTAATATACTGTCGTCACCTTCCACCAATGACAATAATTAAAAATTCCCCATCAATCGCGAAATCAAAGTTTATAAAATGCCTGAGCACCCATAGCTCTTGGCTAGTCGGTTCATCTAACTTACGGTCCGCGAATATTCGAACTTCGAACTTTCGTGCACTCTTATTGCAGGATTCTACCCCAGGCGTTGAAAAGTCAATAAGACGATCTTTAATATTTTCTATTTAAACTTTATTGCAGGAATCCGCTTCGGCGTTGAATAATCAATAAGGCATTCTAAAATTTACATCTTTTTGCAGTCAATTATTGCAGGATTCCGCTTAGGCGTTAAAAAAGCAATAATCGACCTCTTTATCTATTAAAAATCCTCAAAGATTAATAGAAACTTCTTGTCCGATTGAAATAGTGACGCAAATCACGTGAATTTGCGATTCCATCTCGGGCTGAGTTATTTTGCGCATAAAATCACTTTTAGGGTGTGTAAAAAGGACGCATTAAACATAAAAAAAAAATCTTATAAAAATATCCGTGAATAATCTATATTCTAAAAATATCAATTGTTTAAAAATTGTGTAAAGGATTCAGTGTACAAGTGAATTGTAGCTAAATCAGTAATAAAAAGCCAAAAATCCTAAGTTCAGCCTTCCGAGTTTCATTCGAGAGTAGCACATAAGTTTACATCCTACTACCCCAGCCGCGCCCATCCAACTAAATCCTACAGGAGGAAGCTGAGTGAGCTGCAACGTTCTGGAGAAATCTAACTCGCCGTGACTAGAAAGAAAGAAACATCGAAAGGTAGGTGATAGATTTACATTCTACTCTTTCATAAGATAACTGGTTCAACACGAGATCACCAGTCTCTTCAGAGACGTTTGGGTTCTTACTTTGTAAAAGATCCACCATAAACAATAAATTATAGGAAGATACCTCTTCCTCGTATTCTTTAATGTTGTCTGCAACCTCCAAATCGCTCGTCTAAAGTTTTCTTTCGCTACCAAAGGGAGAAATCCCGGATAATCAATTTAAATTTAAGCGGCGGACATAACAACCGACTGACTTAAACTTTAATGTTTTATTTAAAAATACACTTAAATTCATTTTGAATTTTGCATTATTTAAATTTAAACCCTTCAATCAAAATTTAAAAACTATGAGAGTCGAACAGTGACATCACAAGGGGTCTATAAATTTTCCAATGATGTCTACCTGGGAAATATTTAATTCTTATTTAATGGAATAATAAATAATATGAATTAAAATTTAGTCAGGATCTGATACATGATTTTTGCTTGCTTCTTAATTTGATTTTTCAGAAATAAAGCAAAAACAATTAACTAGTTTGATAGATTACTGGTAAATAGATGTAACAATTTTCTATTTCAGATACAATTAGGTGTTATCAAAGTATTCAAAATCGATTTCAAAATTTCATACACATAATATTGAAAAACAGAAAATAATGATCGAAATAAAAAAGTGTTTTAATATATCATGTTTTTAAAACAGACTCACAACTGTAAAATAATATTCCCGAGGCTTATGAAGATTTAAAACTACATATAGATTCCAAACTTTTTACAGATATTCCTGAAAATTTATGATTGTGAGTTTTAATAGATATGAAAATACTTGTAAGATCTAAAACGATAAACGTGGAACGCATGCAACCGATAATTGATGCATTAATAGTTTAACTAACAATTTCATTGCACTCAAATGAAATGAACCGATATGAGAGTTTTCTCATCAATTGCTCCAATCTATACTCTTATAGTCATGTTTTGCATGCTTTTTACGTTTCTTGTTCTACATCGTACAAACTTTCTCTTACACATAATGAGATTTTTTATTAACTATTCTAGACTCAGGGGTGAAAAAAAAAAATTTTTTTTTGCCGAAATTCAAAAATTTATAATTTTGAAACAAAAAAAAAAAACACCTCGCTGAATTTTCAGGTTCTCTTAAGATTGTTTAATGGTAGTGTAGTAAAAAATTTGAACCCACAATTTCGTGTTGCCATACGATTTTGACGGTTTTTGAAAATTCGAAACCTTTTTCATTTTTCAAATTTTTTTTTTTTCAATAGTCCCAAGTGTTCCCTTTAAAACAAAACCAAGGCCATTTCTGTATCTATCATAGTTTTCGAGATTTAAAAAAAATAAAGTTGAAAAATTGGAAAAATAGTAAAATTTTGAATTTTGAATACGCAGAAAAAAAGATTTACTTGGTTCAAGTAAAATATTTTCTTCATAATTTTATTCTTGAATGAAGAAAAAGATCATTTCTTGTTTTCAGAAAAGTTTCTTTCTTTAAGAATTGTTTTTTGTTGCTTTAATGAATTTACATTTTGGTTTGAGAAGCTTCTCTTGTTTCAAAATAATTTTTTTTTTTTCGAGAAAATTCAATTTCTTGATGTAATTGATTCGATCTTTATCATAGAAAATATTCTTCTCTCAAGAAAATCCAGTCTCTTGCTCCAAAATGTTTTCATTTTGTCTCATGAAAATGTTCTCAAGAAAATTTAGTTACTTGCTCCAAAATGTTTTTATTTTCTCTCAAGAAAATGTTCTTCTTTTAAGAAAATTTAGTTTCTCGCTCCAAAATGTTTTTTATTTTGTTCCTAGAAAATAATCTTCTTTTAAGAAAATGTAAATTCTCGCTCGAATGTGTTTTTATTTTGTTTAAAAAAAATATTCACCGTTCAAGAAAATCGCGTCTCTTGCTCCAAAATGCTTTTATCTTGTTATGTTAAGAAAAAATGTCTTGAGTTAAAACGAAAATGTTTTTGAGCTAAGAAAAATAATTTTATGAATCAAGAAAAAATTTTCTTGGGCCAAGAAATTTTTTTTGTCGCAAACAAAAAAATAATTTCAGTTAAGAAATAAATTTCTTCAGTTGAGTAAACAAATTTATTGAGCTAAAAAACTTTTTATTTTTCATCTAAAAAATTATTTTCCGGTTTGAATATTATCAACAATGCTATGAAGCAGATAAATACTTGATCAGAGGCATTTATAAGGAATAGGAAAGTTTCTTAATGAGCTACATTATTGTAACAAATTTAGAAAAACAATTATCGCAGAAATCAAATCCAAAACGATTCGGTGTAGCGTGAGAACTTTACCAACTAAGCCATTGTCAGGCTACGTTTACTTTTTCCACATCTATTAAGCCTCACTGGTCTTACGGTCAGTCATATTTTTCAATCTTAAATACAGAATTTAAAAAAAAATTTTATCGCCAATAATTTAAAAAAATTTTACGTTTTAGCATAATGCTGAACAGATTATATGAATCTTTCATAAAATAATTTCGATATAAAAATAGTAAAATTTTTAATAAAAACAAAATTCGGTTAGAAAAGAATTTCAAATTCATTCAATATTATTTAATTATATAAATCAATTAATTGATTATAATAGTATAATTTAATTATTTAATTAAAATTTGTCTCAATAAAAAATGTAGACTCGGTATTCATTTACGGTGCTAGAGCGAGAAAGAGAGAGTAAGTTAGAATTCATTCCTTAACATCATTTTCTTCGGCTAAGAAAATTTACTCTGTGCTCAAATCGGTCACACCGTTTGCCTGGAGAAACTACATTACCAACAGGAGAACAGAATTTTGTTAGCAGAACGAATTTATTCTCTTCAATCAAAAAATATTGTTATTAAATGAAGTAAATTAAGGTTCTTGCTTTAAAAAAAAAACTATTCACCTTAATAAATGTATTAACTTCGAATGAATAAATTCATTCTTAATATAAGTAAATAACCAATCTTGAATGGACAAAATTTTTCTTTAAATAAGAACATCAAGTATCTTGAATTAATGAAGAAGTATTTCCATTCAATCGTACAAGTGTTTTCGACTGAAGAAACGATGTACTGACGTAAGATTTAAAATTCAAGTAAATTTAATACTTTATCGAATAAAATTCTGGCCTTCCTTCTTTGACCCAAAATGTTTCTTGACTCAACAAAATTTATATTCAGCCAAGATAGTTTTTTTCCGTGTGCATACATTTTTTTTTATATAATTAGATTCCACGTTATTATTTACAAGGAGGAGACGATGAAGTGAGAAATATCCTGGATAAAATAAACAAAATTGATAAAAAAAATCGGTCTATCGGTTGACCCTGCGAGCCAGCCCCAAAACTTCCCGTCGTTTTCGACCTCTTTGAGCTCGAAAACATTGTTGTGAATATATTTTCGAGCTCTTCTAGCTCGTAAATACTTATGTATGCCGTTGTTTTCGAAAAACGCCGTTTTTTACCATTTTTTCTTCAACGATATCTCTCAAAAGAATTGACCGATTGAAACAGTTGAAGTGGAATCGACGCGTTTTATCGAGTTCTGGAGTTGATTAATTTCGGGAATTGATCAGATGAGTCGCTTCAAAGATAATTGAAGAAAACCGTTTTTCACTATTTCTTTCTCGATCGATATCTCTTCAACGAATAATTTGATTGAGATGGTTGAGACGGCAATCGATAACAGCGTGCCAAGCCTCGTTGCCAGCCCTAACCTATGCTTGCTTGCCAAGCCTGGCCCATGCATCGAAAAAACAAATAAATTTAATTAAACAAAAAATTTTATTTTTATTAAAGTACTAGAGTTACTGATCATTAACGTTTAAACTATTTAAGTGAAGTAAATGACGTGAAAAAAACTCGGTGAAAATTCTGCTGGACTCTGGGCGTGAACTGCCGTCCTTCTGATTGCTGGGTTTGAACGTTGGCTACTGGACGAACCTACTAACGTTCAATTGAAACTTTTATATGTTCTACTCATTCATTTTACTACAACCACTCTGTTTTATGAAATATAAAGAGTAATTTAACTAATATTTTCGATTAAGAAAAAAAAATGATTTCGTATTATTTATATTATAATTACATAATTTTTTAAAATAAAATTTGTTAAATTTGATTGATTATTTTTCAAGAACCCTGCTTAATTATCTTACTCTACCACCATTTTTTAAAATAACATTTATTATAAAAATTCATAACTTATTTTTTAATTAAATTAATTTTTATAAGTAAAATTATAAAATTACAGTTGTTGATTGCAAATAATAACAAACTAAAAAATGTATTAATTATTAGTTGTAAATAATTTTAATCGGAATGTTCAAATATTTATTCATTAAAACTTATTTTAATTCAAAATTAATTTATTAATTTAAAAAACCATAATAATAAGTTGATTGAATAATTAATAAAAAAGTTGGATTAGCTAACTCTGGTCAAAGGATGGGTACCTATAAGTATACCCGAACTTGGATAATCCTACCTTGGCCCAAGCCTGAGTCATCACTGAATGGCCAAAATGAAGAACCCAGTCCTGACCCAGACTCGGCTAATGATTGGAATGGCTAGGATTGAGTAACCTTTCTTGACCCAAGCATGGGCCAATATAGACGTGTCAAAGCTAGGTTCCCCAGTGCTGAGCCAAAGAAAGCCCCTTTGTTCAACACTGGCAGCTCCTGTATGGGTTTTTCAGTCTAATTTCGTGTTAGGTTTACCACTCAACGGCCAAGGCTAGGTCATTCAGGCTTGGTCCATGCTAGGGTTATCATTCAACGGCCATGGTTAGGTTACGCAAACTTGGCCTAAGTTAAGGTGACTCTAGGCTTGGCCAAGGCTAAGTTATCCAGTCTTGGCCCATGGTAGGGTTACCATCCAACGGCCGAGGTTAGGTTACGCAAACTTGGCCCAAGTTAGGGTGACTTTAGGGTTGGCCAGAGCTAGGTTATTCAGTCTTGGCCCAAGCCTGGGTAATCATTGGGATGACCAAGACTAATTACCCAGTTATGGCCCGGGCATGGGACAGTAAAGGTTTGCCAAGATGGGCTTCCCAATAATGTCCCAGACATGGCCCCGTCGTTCAATTCTGGGGCTTCCTGTATGAGAAGGTTCAAAAGTTTGATTTAGATATAAAAATACGCCTGTGAAAATTAGAGTTCTTAATATTAACATTAAGTAGCTCCGCATCGCACTTTTCTATTTTCGATAAGAATAACATGGAAAAAAATTTTTTGGCGTCTTCTGATTTATATAACTAGCTAACAATGTGACGTAGGTAAAATCTGCAGACCAATTTCCAAAAGTTATTGGAGCTTGAAGTCAAATTTATAGTAAATTTTGAGATCTTTTTACTTTTCTGGCGAAACTATCAGACTTATCACAAAATGTCAAAGAATCTTTTTCGTAGATAATTTTATTCCTTACAAATTACCTTCCATAAAGTTTTGTGAAATTCCGCATTGGTTTCTAGTTATTTCCATTTTAATGACAAGCTTCTGAAACCGATCAGAACACTCCTTTTTTTAAGAGCTTGGTTTAAAAATAGTAATAACTAGAAAACATATATTTATATCTAAATCAAACTTTTGAACCTGGTTCCAAAAAGAAGAAAAAAAAATTTAGTTATTTTTTGAAACACCCTAATACAGACATTCGGACATCCTTCTGAAAATAGTCAGAATAGCTTCCTAAGACCTCAAAACGTCAATATCTGATGAAAAATCGATTTTCGAAAATCGGGGGAAAACCAATAATTTCCCAAATTTTTGAAAATTTATAATTTTCTTAGCGGGAAGTTAAAAACTCATAACAAATAAAAATTTCAGACAGAAATAACACAAAGATCAGGTTTTTATATGGCGAAACGAAACATAGCAGTTATCAAAAATGAGGCTGAAGAGAATTGGCGGAAAATAGTAACTAAAACGCTAGATGAAGTGTACGGTGAAAATTTAGTGAATTTCTCAGCAAAAGGAAAAAATTCGAAGAAACGTCCAGGCATCCATAATCGTTTATACAAAGGACTATATGGTAATTATAATCATTTGACTACGTTATATGGATCACTGACTGCTAAAATACACGAATGAATACATAATATAATATAATATAATTCAACTAAATAACAATGACATAATCAAACAAATTAATAAACCAGGAATAATAGGAAAATAGGTTGATTTGTATGCTTAGGCTGGGCGAAAGAAAAAGATTCATCAATTATACAGGTTAAATTTGCCAAATGTATAAACGACCATTGCTCTAATCAACCTAGATCTGACTATGAACCTGAACGAAAAAAAAGGAAGAAGACCGACAATACGGCAGAAAAAGGTGACCTAATAAATATACTAACTGATTTAAGATAAAAAAAAAACTACTAGTAACTTTTTTTAGAAATCGAACAAACTCGCAGAATAATTGTGGATGATGAAGAAATAGAAACTTCAGAAGGCAAAAAAAAAGAAAAAGAAGAAGAAGAAGTAGACTCAGAAGAAGAATCAGGAGAAAAAGAAGAGGAAGATGACTCAGGCGAAGAAGAAGACTCACGTGGAGAAGAAGAGGAAGAAGAAGGAAAAGAAAATGGAGTAAGATCGAAGTAAAAGACATGCATAAAGTTGACACACCAAATAATTTACTATTTCAGATAGACAGAAAAAAGTAGAAATGAAGATAAATGAAAAAAACTATGAGACTGGGAGTTATTAATAAATAATAAGAACAACAACTATTTCAGATAACAACTGTGATATGCCCTCTAGCTTCTAAACACTATCCTAAATTTAATAATGCAGAGGAAATCGAATTTTTCAAATGAAAATACTTGTAAGATGCTCCATACAGATTTTTTAAAGATGCTGAAAATTTTAATTTTTCTCTTAGAGCTGCTAGGTAGTCTGTAAGACCCAAAGGAGCCCAAAAAAGTAGCTGTCAGAAGAGTTTTTTTTTTGCAGGGCCCCAAAATATTTTTTTAAAGATGCTGAGAATTATTATTTTTGTCTGTCAAGCTGCTAAGTAGTCTGTAAGATCCGAGGGAGCTTGAAAAAGTAGCGGTCAGTAGAATTTTTTCTTGCAAGGCACCAAAATATTTTTTAAAAGATGCTGAGAATTATTATTTTTGTGTCTCAAGCTGCTAGGCAGTCTGTAAGACCCAAAGGAGCCCAAGAAACTAACTGTCAGTAGAGTTTGTGGTTTCCTGGCTACTAGACATATCTTTTTTTTTTGACATAAATTGTTTTCGATACGGTTTAATTTTTTTATTTAACGTTTTGAAAAATTGTATTTACGATTTACGATTACGCAAATCTTATTTACGTTTTCGTACGTCAACTACGTCTTTAATACGTTTTCATACGTCAACTACATCCTTACTACGTTTTCACGGCCATTTACGTCTTCAAAAGTTGAATTTTCGTTTTTAACGTCTAGTACATTCAATCTTCGATTTAAATTTCGATTCGGGTTTCATCTCGAACGAATTAAATTTTCTATACTTTATTTATGTGAAGGTTAGTTTGGTACATTACCTACATAATGTTATGTGAAATCAACTATCTGAAGTTCTCTATTGAAAATAATCGTTGTCCTTTTTTATCCTCACTCTTAGAAAACGAGCCTAATTTCATATCACGACTGTACACTAACATGTATCACAAGATATGTACGTATAAATCTAACTTTTTATATCGATTAATTGAAAAATCTACCTTCCATTTCAGCTGCCTAACACTTAACTCTTTCAATTGCTACTTTAACCATCCAAATCGGCTCAATAGTTAAAAAGTTACAAAGAGTTTACACACATACACACACACATACAGACACTCGGATATCATTCTGAAAATAGTCAGAATAGCTTCCTAGGATCTTAGAACGTCGACATCTGATGAAAACTCGATTTTTGAAAATCCGGGTGAAAACAATAGCTTCCCGATTTTTTGAAAATTTACAATTTTTTTAGCGGGAAGTTAAAAAATATGGATAAAATGTCAAGTCAGCTTAATATCTTAATCTTTAAATCCAGAGATATAATTTCTATATAATCCAGCGTTAAAACATTTGCACAGGTTTTAAAGTTTACTATCTAAACTACCTTGAGAATCCTCCAATCTTTGATTTACCGAAGTGTTTTATCTTTATGTGTATAAGCACATGCAGAGAAATTTAAAGTAAAAAACTATAACAACTAGTATAGAACTTAAAAGACGAAGTTAAGTAAAGCATACTCGTGACTAATGTCAATCAAGGACCGACTTGCGTGCACCTAAAGAGCCATTAACCCCATCTCTGTCATCGTTTATTTTTAATTTTATTTTTAAACATTCTTTTTTTTACAACTCATTGAAATGTATCAAGTAACAATGTTAATTATCCACTTTGTTCGGTTTTGCAATTTCCACAATTAAAATTAACAAAAGATTTTAGTGCATATGCTTCCATGGGTGCGTTCTAACCATCAGCCATGTGTGTACTCATCCATCTTTCTCTCTTCTCATTTATAAAACAAATACATAGATATACATAAATATATTTTTACATATAGATATTCATTCAAGAATAAAAAAATTACTTATGGAATATCATTCACGCGAACGGATTAACACTCGTGTAAGAGTTGTCTTGATAAAATCCAAAAGGTATATGAGAAGGGTAAAGTTACTCGGTAGGGTTATAACGTGAGCGTATGGAGGGTTAAACCAAGCAAGAATAAAAAAGAGGGGGAGAAAATGCTCTATCACTATATTTTGTGATGGGGTGGGGAGTTGGTATATTTGCGCAAGGCCGTTCAATAGGGCGCAGTATCGTCGCGACTATCGTCTCGAGAGTACGTTTATCTTTGGCGTTTTGCTCCTTATCGCGTTTTGGCCTCTAAAGTGTCATTTAACGGGGTAGTTTATAATAAACATATAAAAAATTATTGACTGATAATAATCGTGATGATGAATTATTAAAATAATTAAAAAAAAACTTATAATAATTAAAATTAATTATTAATTCAAATCATAATAATTTCAATTAACCATGAGTTTAATAATTAATACATAAATAATATACTAAAGTAGTATATATGGACTTTATTGTCGATAAGTAATACGTGAAGTTATTTATTAAAACATTTCTTAATGCCAATGAAGCTAATGGAAAAGTAAAGTACGAAGCACATTCTTCGTTTGAATTACCAATAAAAATACTGGTAAGCAGAATATATTAAGGAAAAAAATTTAAATACGATGCAAGTTTTTTTTTCTTATACCTAAAACGGGTAGTGTTTTAAGATAACGTCTATTATACTACTCTTTTTTCATGCTGACTAAATTGTTCGTTCTTAACGCTTCGTAAGACTTTCATTTTATCTGTATCACTTATTCATAGTATAGGCGTTTTACCGGTGAGCTTTTTAAACTTGGATCAAAAGGGATGATATCTATTTTTAAATTTAGGGAGCTGAGTTTTCGATTACTGTCTATATATATAATTTTTTATATTTATTTTTTAATTTGTTTTATAAAAATAAACAAATGTTCAATTCAAAATGATCAATTTCATTGAATAAAAATGAATAACTTATTCTTTTAAAGTAGTTACACATTATTATTTTCAAATTTAATTTTTCTTAACATTCATTTTGCTCTATTGCATGAATTCAATCTCAATGATAATAGTGTATGGCCAGCAGGTACAGTCTGCGCGTTACCGGGAACTATAAAAATACTCGACGGTGTGTACGAATTGAAATGTGAATGTTATACATCCTTTTCTTACTTCCGGAGTTTACTTTAAAAAGACAAACCATTCCATGTAATAATACTTTATGAGTATTAAAAAACATATTTTCATGTGGTAACCAATAATTCATAATTAGTTGTAAACATTGATGGACATTACTTGAACCAAAAGCTTTAGCATTTATTATTATTTCAATCTTGTTTTTATTTAACTGAAGTATTATTAAAATTCGAATTTGTTATTAGAGTTTTTTAATAATATTTTATAAATATAAATCTTATTTTTATATTTCATTATTTGTCAATTCAAAGTTGCTATTATTCTCAATAGAACTATTAATAATCTTGTGAATGGTATATCTTTAATCAAGATAATTTACATTTATAGTACGTTGTTTCTCATTTTGATAAAATCGGAACGAAAAAAAAAAAAAAACGAAAAATATGTTAAACAAGTTGTTGAACAATTACTAAAATATTTTCATAAAAAACAAGTTATTTTGTTATTTTTTTTTTTTTTATTATTTATCAAGATATTTCTTTTTTTTCTTCGGAACATCGAAAGTAAATTCTTGGCAGTCTTCGCACGATTGCGCGGCATTCAATGTAATACCCGCCGAGGAGTATCGATTTTTCACAACAAACTCTAGGTTATGTTTATTTTTTTGTGTTATCATAAAAAAATGTGAATTTTGGTGGTGTCGATATTTGGTGGTATGCGTAACAAGTTCCTTCGTCAACTTATCTCGTTTTCGATAATCGATTTGAGCTGTAACAGTTTGTTAAGAGTGGGAGGAGGAGAAACCCTTCGGGATTTCTAAAACTCAGAGCACCGGCTGTCGTTCATCGATTCAGGTTTTTTGTTCTAAAAAAGTAGGTGCTGCGAGGGAACGTGAAATATGGGGAATGAGACAAGGACGTTTTTCCGTCGACTGTGACCTTATCGTAAAATTCATATCAACGGACTAATGTCAAAAAAAAAAAATTATTCAAAAAAGTAGCTGGAAAAAGTACAATAACGTTCGTTCGTTAGTACGATTGAAAATATTTTTTTCTCTATAAATTTTAATTTAATTTTATTTCCACTCAATGGAAAAATGTAGGGATGGAAAAGATGAACACAAAACAACCATGTTTTAACTTTGTTACAATGCATATCACAAGAAATGAGTACCCTCTTGATATTAGATATAATCTTTTAATTCTATAGCATCTACAATCAACCTGATTCATTATTTAATTTTCGATTATTTATTTTCGTCCCTTCATTTAGCTTTTATTGCTAGTCATTTTATTTATTTAGCTTGAATTGATTATTTTTATCAATTATTTATTCAAGTTGGTCTACTTTACGTTATTGCTTTCCAATAAAAAAGAAATAATAATAAATTTTTTTTCTTATAACATCTGCTCTAAATTCGAACTTTCAATGCTTACTTATTCGGTCAAAACCAGCTAATTTTAGACTAATGCCGTAATAAACTGTAACGTATGCTTAAATCTTGAATTCAATAAAGCAGGATAAAAGCACTTTTGATTTTATCCTGCTAAGGTTCACTTCATACATGGAAAGAAAATTCCAGTTAAATTTACGATGTTTATATCGTAAAAATTCAGAATTCAATGTAATGGAAGTTTTAAATAAGAGTATAAAATAATAATCGCTCTAACTGAAGTTGGATTTGAAAATGGAATCTTTAGATCGTGAATAAACTGACGCCTTGGATCACTCGAGCACAGGAAGACTCCAAAGTATATAGAGTGTTGAGATTCATATAAACGATATAAAAAATGATATAAGTCATGAGTCACGAGAACGCTTCTTACGGTGAACACAGTTACTATTTAAAAATTTCGATGTAACATTGTAATTTTTATAACTTACATCGTAGTTTAACAGAGGTAGCATTGTTATATTTATTTTGTTCAAAAGTAAATTGAAAGTCAAGTATAGAAATAAATATAGTTTCAAGATTGCAATTTTTTATTTTTATTTTTTTTATAATATTAACATTAAAATTTTTTAAATGACTTTCAAATCAAAAAGTCTTTTTAAAGCTACGATGTTCAATAGTAAGAAAATGTGACCTACACAGTGAATTTTGAAATGTATAGGATATCTGAAAATTAACGGTAATCAAAAGTATAGTCCACACTGAAAAAAAAACCCTGTATTCAAGTATCTGCGTGCTTGTATTCTCCCGAGTAAATATTTGTTTAATCATAATAAAAATATACTGGAAACGAGTAATATTTTTCGGATTTAAGAATTTGTATATTCATTTTAAGAAAATAATGTTCTCGGGGGGAAACAAACACGCAGATACTTGAATACAGTTTTTTTTCTTTCAGTGCATGATTACGATGTCGACATCGTAAATTTTACCGACATTTTTACCGGCATTCCATGCCAACTCATTTTACCAATGGATTTTGCATCTCCGATTTCGTATAAATTGGGACACTTTTTTGTACCCTTAGAAAAAGATTTTTATGAATTTTTCAAATTTTTTCATCCAGCCAATCAGGAGACATGAATTTTTCAAGATTTTGGGGATTTTCTTTTTAAATAGCCATAACTTAATGGAAAATTTTCCGATTTGGATCTTTTTTCTTCAATTCGTGATTTATGATGAATATTCTAAAAAATTTATACAAATAATTATTCATTATGAATTTGATTGTTTTTTTTTTATTTTAAACTTAAAACAGCGATTTTAAGAGTGTTTGTATCCTTTGATTTTTTTTTTAATTTTCAAAAATATTACTCTCCAAAACTCGAATTTTAAGCCTAGTCTCGTGACGGGATAATGATAGGTTATATTTTTTTTTCAATTCTCAAATTAGTTATTTTTTTTTTTTTTGTTTTTTTTTTTTTTACTATATATGTATCATTGGCGATTTTTTGAGATGATATCAAAAGAAATACCATACATTATGATAATAAACAGTTAAAGTCAAAACTTAAATTTCTACACAGAAAAAAAGGTTGACTTGGCCCAAGATAATTTTTGCCTTTATTTTTTTATTCTTGGGCTGAGTAATTGGGTTTTTTTAATCCGAGAACATTTTCTTCGACTAATATTATAAAAATATTGAACCCGACTATTTTCTGAACGTTCGTTCACTTTACCCATATCTACTTAGCACACTGTATAATGTAGTATCTACACCGACTACACTACCGCTACTTTAGTATAGTGCAGTTAGCTTTCCCAAGAGAATTTTTGCGTTGAGCCGTGAGCGCAGTTGCTGTTGGTTCAAACGTCTACGCTTACTTGCCGCAACACAACAAATACTTAAGTCAAGATATTTTTTGTCATTGAGTCGAGTACTTTTAATTTTTGACTCGAGTCACAAATCATGTCGATTCAAAATAAGTTATTCTTCAAGAAAGTATATTTTACTTTTCGGACAATTGATTATATATCAGGGCAAAATATTTTTTTTTCTCACTTTAAGAAAATATTTCTTACTTCAAGAAACATATATTATATCGGTTGAATAAAAAAAAGAATCTTATGCCAAGATGACTAAATTTAAAAAAATTTTGTTCTTGAAACAAAAAAATTTTCGTTTTCATTCAAAATTGCAAAAAATATTTTTGCGGCAAAAAAAGTTTCTTACGCCAATATTCTTTTTTTTTATGTAGTCTTAATTTTATTCATAACTTTTACAAGGTTTTTTTGATTTTTTTCCGAAATTTTGATATTAAAAATAATAACTAATATTATTCTAGTGTTCCAACTAGCCAAAAAAAAAAAAAAATAAATAAGAATTGAATGAAAAACACATTTCTATTGCTATAAACTAAAAAAAAAAACTAACTAATTTACACAATTTGCACATTAGGATGATATCAGTTATTATTCTTTGTATTAAAATTTCAGTAGGAAATCGCCAATAATACATAAATAGTAAAAAAAAATCATTAATTTTACATTTAAAAAAAATATAATACATCATTATCCCATTACGAGACTACCCAGATAGCAAAATGACGTCTTGATGAGTTCTGAATGAATTCCTATTCATGATTTTGACGTCTCATCAACATCTTAAAGAAGTCTTTAAGAAGTTCGCAGAGTGTCGAATGAGCCACCTTGCGAACTCAGTAAGACATCTTTCAAAAGAGTTCTCAAAGAATTCTTTTTTCTGACATCGTAAATAAGACTTCATTATGAATTTACCATGGCGTCTTTAAGGAGCTCCTAATTTTTACTTCATAAATTAAAGTAAAAAAAGAATACATTTGGACGTCAAAAAACTGACGTCTTATTTATGGAGTCTTCAAGAACTCTTAATTAAGAGTTATTAAAAATGACACTTTTAAGAAGTCATCATAAGACTTCTTGATGACTCCTTCAAAAAGGCATCGTAAAGCAGTCATTCCAACTTGAATGCTGTCGGGGTAGGCTCGAAGTTTGTGTCTTGGGGAGTAACACTTTTGAAAGTTTGAAAAAAAAAATCGAAGGATACAAACAATTTTAAAATCGCTGTTTTAAGCTTAAAATAAAAAAAAACAAGCAAATTTATTATGAATAATTTTTTGCATAAATTTTTTAGAAAATTCATCAAAAAACACGAATTATAAAAAAAAGATCCAAATCGCATAATTTTCCATTAAGTTATGGCTATTTAAAGAAAAAATCCTCGAAATCGTGAAAAATTCATAACTCCCGATTGGCTGGATAAATAAATTTGAAAAATTCATAAAAACTTTTTCCTACGGGTACAAAAAAGTGCCCCAATTTCAGCGAAATCGGAGATACAAAATCCATTAGTAGGATGAGTTGGCATGGAATGCCCCAAATGTAAATTGTTTATCATAAATTTCAGACTTCTCAATTATATTTAAAATTTCCGATTAACTAGTACACAGAAAAAACAGTTAACTCGATTCAAGAAAAATATTATCCTCCGAATTTTTTTTTCTTGATTGAATAAAAATGAAACACTTGATTCAAAAAGTTTTTTTTTTTTGGTTCAAGACAGTAAAGTCTCTTGCCCCAAAAAAAATTTGCAGTGAAATTGAAAATATCTTGGTTTAAGGAAAAAAAATTTTGGTCAAAGAAAATAAGTCATTTCACTCCAAAAAAATCAACGTTTTGAAGGAAAAAAAGTTTATTTAGGCCAAGAAACTTGATCTTGCCACAAGAAAAAAAATCTCTTGCCCCGCTAAATAAAAGTCTTGATTAAAAAAAAAAAAACCTCTTGGACTAAGAAAAAATTTCTTGGCCCAAGAAAAAAATTCTCTTGCTCCAAAAAATAAACTGCTTAAGTGAAAATAAAAGTTGCTTGGGTCAAGAAAAAAAATTTCTTGTTCCAAAAGTTTGCTTTTGTGATAGAAACGATAAATTTTCTCAGTTAAAAAATTATTTTCTCTCCGAAAGGCTGACGTGTCAATTCTTTTTTTTAGATTCGTGGTGAGCACCGAACTACTCCCACTGCTGCTGCCTAGCACCAGTGACTTTCCCCTTCTCTATATCTATCTTTCCTCTCAAAAAATTTTTTCTGTTGACTTAAGCAACTTTTATTTTCTTGATCGGAGCATCCACAAATACTTGCGTGAAAAATATTTTACTTGTTCCGAAAAATTTTATTTTCTTTAAACAAAAAATGCAATATTGCTATAAAAAAATGATGCATCTTGCTTCAAAACAAATATCTCTTACTTTAAATAGTAGAAACTATGGAAACAAGTCAAAATTTTTGATTTTAGCGTAAAAAATATGTTGACGTGAGAAAAAAAAATTTCATTCAAGATAAAAATTTCAAGATAATTGTTTGCGTAAAGTACAAAGTTCATTTTGATTTTCCGAATCAATCAACAAAAATTTCTTGAATCAACAATATTTTTCTTGAATCAAGTTAACTGTTTCTATTGTGTATCTTCTATTTATAAGTAATCAAAATTTATCGCGATTGTATTTCGTAATTTAAATATTGTCACATCATCAATCTGTAATAAACTTCTTTCGCCGGGCCTTCAGCATTGAAAGTCGGAATTCCGAGTAGATATTATGAAAAATATTATGAGTGACACAGTATCAAACATGAATGCAGGCACGGAAAATGACAGGTTAGGATAGGAAAAATTGGTTGATATAATTAAAAAATAAATATAAACATAATTATAATTATTTTATTACAATTAATTGTTTCTTTATTTAACATGAATAATTGAAGTTAGAAATCTTTGGAAAATATTTTATAAATTTAGCTACAGAAGCTTAACAGAATTCTACTGCGCATGCGCGACACTCTTTCGTCGGGTGCCTGATGATTTTTTACTCGGATACCCGCGATACCGAAACTCAAATTTTTATTTTATTTTCTTATCAAGAATTAATATTTATAATTATTAATGACGGCGTTAAACTTAATTAGGATTATTTGTACAGTAACGAGGAAAGTACTGACGATGAGTAAAAGTTCTGCATGCACAGCGATTAAACAAATCAAATAAAATCAATCAGATATATATATATATATATATATATATAAATGAAGTTGATAAAAGACGATAAAGTTATTTAGGAAATTTTCCCTTCCGTGTTTGACAAATTTCGTTGTAAAATAAATTTAACCTCTATGCCAAGGAACTTACATCAACTTGTCCCAGGTATTGAGCCATGTTCCTGATCCTCCTTGGACAAAACTGGACGGGAAAACGAAGACCAAAAGAAAACTTCACAAGAAACAGACTTAACTAAAGGCATCTGCCTGACAATTAAACTTTTCACAGTTAGATTCAGAGAACAATCAGTACTGCAGATTGAGCGACTGCTCAGCTCGGCTTCCAGGTTACGATTCTTCTTTTGAAAATGAGTTTGACGACGGGGTGCGTTGGGCCTTTACCCCCACCGTTGCGCGAAGCAATTAAAATTTGGTCGTCGCAATGGCTGGTGCGTAAGATAATGAGGCGCGAAATTTAATTTGACTGACCTGGCAGTCGAATGCTAAGTCACCCCGTCACAGTGTGTGTGTAAGTCCTGTTCGTCAGTAAGTAGTAGTACCTGAATACGCCTCTCCCGACGCGCATAATTATTAGGTAGATTTTTCTAAAATCTAACTTTTGTATTTGGCCTCGTGGTCGATTTTTCAAGGAATTTTGTCGCAACCTATTATAATTAGCTGACTAGGGTTCAAAAATACCATTCGTTAAGAAATGTATACATGTATGTATATATATAGGATATAACGCAGTTTTGTCATCACGATTGCGTCTACAATTCATATCAGATCTTAATGGAATTTCGACATTTATTCTATGGGCGATTATCACGGTTGAGTTCGAAGATGGGTTAAATCGTTCGATTAGTTTAGAAGTTATGGCTGGTTGAAATTTCCATGATTTCACGAAAGAATCAGTTTTTAATCACTGTTAAAGTTTATATAACTTTAAAACCAATATTCATAGACAATTTTCATAAAAAGTATCAGGAAGCTTGTCTAATGATCTCCACCTTATGACCTTCAGCTTTATGTTTTGACCATTCTTTCAAATTTTATAGCTTTGAAAATTTTAATGGAATCAAAAAATATTGAAAATATGGTTTTCATTTCACATAACTTAGACATTTCCCAATATAATCCAGTTTTGTCAGTTGTATTTTATTGTGAAGAAAATAACTTGTAAGTTTCACAGCTATTTTATATTTTAAAAGCATTCCTTTTATTACTTATGATGTATCAAATGTATCTCTAAGCACTATAATTATCACTGGTCTTGTCATTAGGATAGCATCCACAGTTCTTTTCGGTTTTTAATGAGATTTTCTAAACTTATTCTATATGCGATTATCTTGATCAATTTAAAGACGAGCTAAATCGGTCGATTAGTTTTGACGTAATAGCTATTTAAATTTTCACGATTTTTCGAAAAAATCAGTTTTTATTTACTCTTGAAGTGCATATAACATTAAAACTAAAGCTGATGGACAATTTCAGTAAAAAGTATCTAAATACTTGTTTAGTAAGCTTTGATTTTTGACCTTAACTTTTATTTTTTGACTATTTCTTCCAATAATTTGATAGCTTTGAAAATACTAATGAGTCGAAAAATGTTAAAAATATGATTTTCATTCCACATAACTAATGCATTTTTCATTATCATGCAACTTTCTCACTTGTATTTTATTGTGAACAAAATAAGCTGTAAATTTTACGGCTATTTTATATTTTAAAAGTATTTTTTTTATTATTTATGATGTTTCAATCGTACCTGTACTTCCTATTATTATAACTGATCTTGCCATCTTCATAGCGATTACAGTTATGATCTCGGACTAATTTAATTTTCTACATTTTTTTACGTGAATGTTAGTTTGATACATGATCTATATAATTTTTTGTCAAATCAACTATCTGAAGTTCTCTTTCGAAAAAAGTCGTTGACCTATTTTACCCTCACTCTTAGAAAACGAGCCTAATTTCATATTATGACTATACACTAACATGTATGACAAGATATGGATGTTTGAAACTTTTTACATAGATTAATTGGAAAATCTACCTTCCATATCGACTGCCGAATGGCCTTTTCATTTTTGGAGTGTAAACGAAATTACTATCTAGATTGTAAAAAGTACAATCTGGATTGTAAAAAATACTCGCCAGAATACATCTTTCACAAAGTGCGTTAAATAATATTTACTAAGTACAATACTAAAAATCATTGGTACATTATAGTTTTCATTTCGTCGTTAGTAGATTTTATCTTGAATGCAGTAATTTTTATAATCAACAGATGTTATTATTCAAAGTCCAATGTTGTAATTTATACTTTGCGTTATGTAAAAGTTTTGTTTGTTATGTAACACTTGGCCAATGGTTCGCCGATCAATAGGTAACCTTGGTTGGCCGATGATCGAAGTACATTAATGGGCCAGTAATATTCAATAACCGGCCCATGGATTTCGTATCAAAGGCACTGGTTAAACAATCGGCCAGTCATCCAGACGATGGTAGACCAATCAATGATTGTCGATGGTTTGCTGACGATTAAAAAACATTTTTAAGTCAGTTGTAAACTACAGAAGGCTGACAGTATTTTGATCAAAATTTTCGCGCTATATTATAAGTAGATGAAAAATTAATCTATTAATAATTTTATTAAAAATATTTAATTATTTAATAATTATTTCAATAAATATTTAAATATTTAAATATTGGAATATTTATTAAATAATTAAATACTTATTGAAATATTCATTTAAACTATTTATTTTATGTTATTTCATTTAAGTTTTTTTTTACTAACAAAAAGTGATTCTTGTCTTTTTTTTCGGTTTGAAATTTAAAGGAATTACGTTTAAAATTATTATTTTTTTTTCTGCGACAAGACTGTAGATTCATATACTCGTCGAAGTTAGTAGGGAATGTAGGGATTATATAGTCTATTCTGAAACCTCGCTCCCTACACGTGGTGGGTTAGGTGAAATTATAAAAAAAAATATTAGTTATTTTATTTAATTATTTATTATGTCGCACAATTATTATCGAGTAACAAAACACTTTCAATTAAAGTCTGTAGATGATAATGGTGGTGATGATTGTAGTGGAGTTAGAGATGAGGTGAATAAATTACAAGATTTGGAGGTTACAACCATATAGAAACTCCAAGTTATGAATCACTATCAAATACTATTGGTCACAGTGATCAAGTGATTGAAAATAATGGTGAATTTAATTATTGTGCTTTGATAATATCAAGTTTTCCAATAAAATTAAAAAACTTAGACTTGAAAATTTTCATGGCAACAAAAAATTTTAGAAATAATTTATTCTAATCTCTGTATTTTAATTATATAAATAATGTGGTAATGAGTACATATAAGTATGTTAAATTTTATTTATGTTGATGTATTATAATAAATATTCAATAGCGTCTGCAGTTTAATTATTTAAACTATTGCAAGTTTTATTGTTAAAAAAATTTAATTTTTAGATTCTACGTCATATTCTAAATTCAAAATTTATTATTCATGGGCCGTCTTTAATTATCATGATTGGGCCATTCTCGTAGATTATGTTCGGCCGATGATAGTTAATCATTGCTGAGCCATAATATTTGTCAATACTCGGCCGATGATAGTTTGCTATCGCTGGGCCCAAGTTAGGTTCCAGCTGTTACCCGTTGAACGAACAATCTTGGTTGCTATGACTGTGCCAAGCTAGTATGCTTGGCACCCAATCATGGCCCGATAGTTGGCCATTCATAAAACCCCACGAGGGATATAGCTACTAATTTAATTGTCTTCCACGTAAAAATAATCGTAATATAAATGTTTCGAAAACGTTTACTACGGTGAACTTTAAAAATTCATTTAGATTTTCATTTTTTCCCAGGTAAAGGAATTATACATAGTTATATAAAATATTATATGTAATCATGCTTGAACGAATGAAGTCATTCATGAGATCTTGAATAACATGTCTGTAAATTATTAATTAAGTAATTTAATTGAGATTTATTATCCTTCTTAACCCAACTAGAAATTTTTGAGTACACGGAATTGGGACCAAATTCGGTTACACAATGGGACCTTAGATTATGATGTAACGCAGAACATACTCTGGTTTCATAGCCGTTTTTCTGTTAGTTCTACGGAGAAAATATTTATTTAATTAGCCTATATACTTCGATTGTCGAAAAAATAAAAATTTTTTAACACTTATTGAAAATTTTTTTTTTTTTTTTCAATTTTTTACATGCGATTTAAGTGAAACAATAAATATTCGTTGAGCTCTTAGTAGAATTAAAATTTCAAGCTGCGATTTTGGGAGAATTTTTCTTATACCTAAGACGAACTTTTAAGACCATAAACTTGGAAAAAAATTATCGATTTTTTTTTTTTACTTTCATACGAAAAATTTGTTGGTTAGCCCTAAAAAATTCAGTTGGAATTTCAGCCCTTAATTTCAATTTTAAAGGGTCAATTATCGATCTTAAAGTTTTCCCACTTAAATAACATGGGAAAACTATTTTTTTACATTATTTATGGCTGCAAACCGTGAAATTTTTTTTTTTTGACGTTATTGATCAGTGAACCTTCTTAAGCAATAAATTGTCTATAAATCCGAATAAGTCCGAAGTATCAAATTTGTGCACTCAATATTTCGTCTATTAATGATGTTAGAATATACGAATTTTACAAAAATTAGTTATTTTTACATCTCGAGACTAAACTGTTGGTTGTAGAAAAAAAAGTTGAAAAGTAATTTTGTAGTACATTGGATTCTCGACAAAATTGTTCCTATAAACTTTTTTTGTAAGATGAACAGTTCAATAGTTATGAGCTCTCGAAGTCTCATTATTTCAATTATTTTCTGGTAACAATTAAAATATTGACTATAGAAAAAAAATGTAATTGAAATTTTGTAGAAAAAATTATCTTCTACAAAATTGTCATTAAAAACTTTTTTGTATAATGAATGGTTTAATACTTATATGCTCTTTAAAGTCTCATTATTTCAATTATTTACTTAGATTAATTAAAATATTGACTATGGACAAGAAGTTAAATGATTATTTTGTAGTATATATAACCCTCTAAAAAATTGCTATGAAGAACTTTTTTGTATGAAAACAGTTTAATAATTATGACCTCTCGAAGTTTTATTATTTAAATTATTTGCTTACAACAATCAAAATATTGACAAAAAATAAAATTTAAATGGTAATTTTGTAGTATATTTGATTTTCTACAAAATTTTCTTTATGAAGTTTTCTGTATGATGAACAGTTCAATAGTCACGAACTCTTGAATTCTCATTATTTTAATTATTTACGTATAACAATTAAAGTATTGAGTATAGAGACAACAGTTATTTAAAAATTTGGTAAAAAATACAACACACTACGTTGATACGCGGAAAATTTTATTCCTAACAGCTCAATAAATTTAAGCTTCACAAGCTTTAAACAAAAGAAAAATTTTTTCAATTTCTATTTGAAGTATTCGACACTCAAATATTACTAACGTATGCCATTATAGTACCTTAGATAACTAAGGCCACGCTTCGCTCGTGTTCCCAAACTCCGAACTCGAGTATTATACTTGATGTCACTTGTCTACGATATTTCATATAAAAAATGCTCAAAATCAAAGCGTCGTCAAATGCTTAACGTCGGTGTCATGTGGTCGCGATCATTTTAATAATTGTCTTCATAAAAATCAATATTTTTTTTTGGTTCAGTTTATTTATTTATGAAAAATTACTTAAGTTTTAATTTATTTAATTATTAAAAATGAAATTGACTACTTATTTATTTAGTAGAAATTAATATAATATTTTTATTTTATTGTTTCATTGATATATAAGCACTGAAACTAACCTAATAAAAAATACGGATTTATACTCATACGAAATTATAGTCATGCAAGAACATTAAAACAGTAAAATCATGTTATTTCGTTAATTATCTCCAATATATTAACTTACTAATGACAAAAAAATAAACTTTCTTTACAAATAAAATATTAAACACCTAAAAGTTATTTTTTAATAACCCATGTAGGAACTTACAAGCTCTGACAACGGGGCTAAGCACGGACCAGGACTGGGTAACCCAGCTCTGGCTCCCCAGTGTCGGCCCTAGCTAAGGCCCAGGACTGGGCAACCTAGCTCTGGCTTCCCAATGTCGGCCCTAGCTTAGGTCCAGTCGTGGGCAACCTAGCGCTGGCTTTCCATCCTTGGCCCGAGATTAAACCAGAACTAGTAAGCCCAGCTCTGGCTTCCTAGTGTCGGCCCTAGCTAAGGCCCAGTCGTGGGCAACCTAGCGCTGGCTTTCCGCTGTTGGCCCCAAACGAGACCCAGTCATGGGTAACCCTGCTCTAGCTCTTCAATATTGGCCCAAGCTTGAACCAGAACTAGTTCACCGAGCTCTGGGTTTCCACGGTAGACCCTAGCTAGGACCCAGCTATGAATAACTTCTACCCATACAGGAAGCCCCCGAGTTGAACGACGGGGCCATGCCTGGGACATTATTGGGAAGCCCGTCTTTGCAAACCTATACTGTCCCATGCCTGGGCCATAACTGGTTAATTAGTATTGGCCATTCCAATGATTACCCAGGCTTGGGCCAAGACTGAATACCCTAGCTTTGACCAACCCTAGAGTCACCCTAACATGGGCCAAGATTGAATAACCTAGCCTCGGCCGTTGGATGGTTACCCTAACATCGGCCAACACTAGATAACCTAGCCTTGGCCAAGCCGAGAGTCACCCTAACTTGGGAATTATGGTGGTAGAGTAAGATAATTAAGCTGGGTTCTTGATAAATAATCAATTAAATTTAATAAATTTTATTTTAAAAAATTATGTAATTATAATATAAATAATACGAAATTATTTTTTTCTTTCTTAATCGAAAATATAAATTAAATTGCTCTTTATATTTCATAAAACCGAGTGGTTGTAGTAAAATGAACAAGTAGAACATATAAAAGTTTCAATTGAACGTTAGTAGGTTCGTCCAGTAGCCAACGTTCAAACCCAGCAATCAGAAGGACGGCAGTTCACGCCCAGAGCCCAGCAGAATTTTCACCGAGTTTTTTTCACGTTATTTACTTCACTTAAATAGTTTAAACGTTAATGATCACAAACTCTAGTACTTTAATAATAATAAACTTTTTTTTTTAATTGAATTTATGTGTTTTTTCGATGCATGGGTCAAGTCTGGCAACCAAGCATGGGCCAGGTCTGGCAAGCAAGCTTGGCACCCAGTTATCATTCCAGACTTCTACCAAGGCTGGATCAAGGCTGGCTTACAAGCTTGGTCCAGAGTTCAACATAGTTGAACCAAGCCTGAGCCAAGCCTGGGCCCGTCGTACTTTCCTATCTGGGAATTTCAAATTATCACATATAAAGATCCTTATACGCAATACATGACTTATCATCTTCACTCGACTTATAATAAAAAAAAAGTTAATTTTTTACTTTCAGTTGTAGGTACTATATGATCTATTTTAACTTGGTGTTTTTAATTAAAAAAGAATTTCTTTTTTTCAAGAAAGAATTTCTCTAAAACGAAACACACAATTTTATTCATTTCTACAAAAAATGTTATTGATCCATCATTTTCAGTATTGTTAATTAAAGTAAATTTTACTGTAAATCTTTTTATTTTTATAGTTTTATAAATCTCAGAAGTAAATAGTTTTCGTTGAATTTCTGCTCTGCTATAAATTTGTAACCTTTTTGGGTCTATTCTGAGTGATTCAAACAGACATAACTCATTATCGTCTAATTAATGGTCAACGACTTGCCCCCTTCGGGAAAAAATCAGCATGCATGATCAAGCCTGATTCAGGCAAGACAAAGCATAATCAAGGATGGATCATGCATGAATTACGATCAAGCATGATTCATGCATAGTCATGTCTAATCATGCAAAAAAATCTGTCTATCGGTTCACCCTGCGGGCCAGCCCCAAAACTTCCCACTGCTTTCGAGCTTCTTGAGCTTGAAAACATTGTTGTGAATACATTTTCGAGCTCAAAAATACTATTGTATACTATTGTTTTCGGAAAAAATCGTTTTTTAGCATTTCTTTCTCTCACGATATCTTACGAACTAATCAACCGACTGAGATAGTTGAGGTCGCAATCGATGCGTTTTATTGAGTTCTAAAGCTGATCAAATTTTGGAATTGATCGATTAAGCCATTTCTGAGAAAATTGAAAAAAAAACTGAAAAAAAAAAATTTTTTTGTTGTTTTTCTTCCATATCGTAGAGTCTATTCGATCGATGGATTTGAAATTTTTAGAAAAGTTGATGGCCAACAAACTCTTTTGATTGCCACCTCAAACATTTTAATCGGTCAGTTCATTAAAAAGATATTGAGTTTGCATCCATACACACACGCATACATACCCACACACAAACACACACACACATATACATACAGACACTCAGTCATCCTTCTAAAAATAGTCAGAATAGCTTCCTAGTACCTCAAAACGTCGACATCTAGTGAAAACTCGATTTTCAAAAATCGGGGTGAAACCAATAATTTCCCGAATTTTTGAAAGTTAATAATTTTCTTAGCGGGAAATTAAAAAAAAATCAAAATCCGATCGAGCTCCAATCGGATTTAATTAGTTTTTAATGAGGGATAATCAAATATTTTTGATGACAAATTTAAATAATAAAACACTTATTTTTATTTTTACGTTAATAGTTAGAATTATTATGTTTTTGTTATCGATGATAAAAATAAATTTAATTTATAATTATTGATTTAGTTAATAATTAGAATTCATTTTTTTTTTCCAAAAAATAATTAAAATAGATTTAATTAAATTTTTTTTTTTTTTATTTAATTGAAGAATTGAATCAATAAAGTTTTGCGAAATTGATAATGATAATCAACACAATTATTTTTTTTCTTTTTTCAATTAACAATGAAGATTAATTTAAGTGTTAGATTTGCTTGTAATTTATAACCAGAATTCTTTTTATTCATTATTACAAAAAAATCTAGCGAACAAATCTGAATTGAATCCCAATAATATTTTATTTTTTACAACTCTGAGTTTTCAAAAGGTGTTAAAAATCTTTATAAACTGAACGAGACAGGTCAGCCTAGTGGACAGCGGACGTGCTTCATAACAAAACGATCGTGGGTTCGAGATCCGTCACGGGTAAAATTTCAATATTACTTTTCAGCCAGTAAACATTAACTATACGTCAATACTAGAAAAATAAGTTAATTTAAAGTTGATCATTAATTAAAAATTATCGTTATTTTGATTTTCTTTTTATTAATGCTAGGTATTGTATTTGAGCAGTCCTGATCATGCTTGGTCAGACATGATTATGCTTGCTCAAGAATGATCATGCATGACTATTCGCCAGCCATGAGCATGCGTGATCATGCATGATAAAGTATAATCATACCTGACCAAACATGATCACGCATGCTGATAGATGGCGAACATTCATGCATGATCATGCATGAAATTAACATATGATCATGCATGATCAGGTCTGATGATTTTTTCCCGGGTGTTTTAAATTTAGGGTCAATACTTTATGACCAGATATTAGTTTCATATCATGACTATATCCTAACATGTATTATAAGATATGTATGTATAAAACTTTTTATATAGATTAGTTGGAAAATCTACCTTCCATTTCGGATGCCGAATGGTTTTTTTATTGATTATTCAATTATCTTATTAGTATGGTTTTTTAAATAAATAATTATTAATTTTTGAATTAAAATAAGTTTTAATTAATAAATATTTTAACATTCCGATTAAAATTATTTACAACTAATAATTAAAAAAATTTTAGTTCGTTATTATTTGCAATCAACAACCGTAATTTTACAATTTTACTTATAATAATTAATTTAATTAAGAAATAAGTCATAAATTTTTACAAAAAAAGTTATTTTTAATTATAGTGGTAAAGTAAAATAATTCAACTAGGTACTTGATAAGTAACTCAGGTAGGAACCGCCAATGATGACAATTGGGCCAGCATTGGCCCTTCTTCAATCTGCTAAGCTTCGATAGCCAAACATAGCTGAAGTTTAGCCCTATTGTAAACCCAAGCTAAAACCAAGCCTCGACAACCAAGCCTGGCCGGAGCTTGGTTCTATTATACAACTAAGCTTGAACTGAGCTTCGGTAAACAAGCCTGGCCGACGATTGGTTCTGTAGCAATACTAAGTTATAACGATGCAGTTCATTATAAATTTTCCACAATTTAATAAAAAAAGTAAAATTTTGGAGTACGATGGACTCCTCCCGAAAAATTCCAAAAAAATAAATTTCGGAAATTTTTTTTTTTGAAATAGCTTGGCATCCCTCAGTTTTATCTATATCAAATTAAAAATAAGCAATTTATTTCTAACAGAAGGGCTCCTATCATTACTCCCAAAATAATAATTTTGACAAGGAAATAACTTTTATTTTTCCGTGTAAAATTAAATATTTTTTTAGTGTTACGTATAATTAATTTCAGTTTTTCAAATAAAATTATAATTTATTAAACGGTTTTTATATTATTAATATATCTCTATTATTATGTTTCATTAGAATAATTACAATAGGTTGTATTGCTGTGTTAAGTAAAAAAAAAAATACTTTTATTTTTAGTAAAACTTAAAGTATTTCATTTTACACCAAATAAAGATACTGTATTTCGTTCATAATAAATCGCTTCTAAAATCTGAATGACAACAATTTTTCTTTAATTTTATTACTATTTAATCACAAAATATTTTTATTTTGGAAACAAAATTTGCAAATCACATTAAATTTATAAATCTACGTAAACGAAAAATAAAATTTTTACTTTTTCTAAATTCTTTGAGGGCTCCGTCGAGCCCCAGGGTCCGTACCTCAGTCTATTCACTAGTTTTCCCTATTAGGTATTTATTTTTTCTCTTTCAGATTAAAAATAGCTCAATATTACTAGTCCAAGAAAATTTTAAATATTATTATTTTTCATGGAGGCTTTATTTTTAGTCGAGAATTGAATTATTCTATCGTGTCCGTAGCTGTGCGTGTAGAAATATTAAAAAAATAACTTAATATTGATTTATAAATATTAATCAATTTATTAATTGAATATTAATTCATTACCTCAAATAATCAATAGGTCGTGCCTCTATGGATAAGTTAGCAGTTCAAAAATATTTGTTTCAAGTCACCTAAGTCAAGGCAGTGGTCAGCAGTCTAGTCTAGTAATTTGATGGACCTAGGTTCGACCCCCACGACAGCCAAAGATTTTCAAATGATAAAAAAATTATAATGTTCACTAATCTGTTTCTAAGTAATTAAAATATTAATGCAACGGCATTATTGTTTAAATGATTTTATTTTTTAATTTTGTAAATTATTTTTAATAATGCCTTAGTTGAGGCTTGGTAATTTTTTTTCCAATGCTTGACCCAGGCTTGGTTATCAGGATTAGCCCAGGACTGGCTGCCAGGCTTGGCAGGAGGCCATTATCCCATAGTTTAACCAGGCTTGTGTCAAGCTTGGTTACCGGGCTAGGCCCAAGCTTGGCACAAGCTTGGACCAAGCGTGGGCCTATTATTTTTTCCTACCTGGGAATCAATTTAATTTGGTAAGTTGTATTTTAAAAAATGATGTAATTGTAATAAAAATGATACTAAATTATTTTTTTTCCTTAATCGGAAATATTAATTAAACTGCTCTTTGTAACTTATATAGAAATAGAGTGCTTGTAGTAGAATGAATAACTAGATCATATAAAATTACTAGTTCTTAATTCAGACCTAGCAATCAAAAGGATGGTAGTTCGCGCCCAGATCCCAGCAGAATTTTCACTCAGTTTTTTTACACCATTTACCCCACTCAAATAGGTTAAGCGCTAATAATCATAAACTCTTCTAGGTTAATAATAGTAAAATTTTTTTTTTCAACTAAATTTATTTGTTTGATCGATGAATGGGCCATTAATGGTCCAAGTCTAGCATCGAAGCATGGGCTAGGTATAGCAACCCGTCGTGGCCCAAGGATCGATTACAAGCTTAGCCCAGGGTTCTACATAGTTGGACCAAGCCAAAAACAAAAAAACGAAAAAAAAAAAATTTTTGTTGTACGCCTTTTTGGTTTTGAGAAAAAAAATTTTCAAAGTTCTAAGGGTGTATCCTGTTTTTTTTTTTTTGGTTTATTATCGATTATAAGTCAGAGTAAGAAAAAAAATTGCAAAAGAGTAATAATAAAAATTATCACATCACAACTTGATTTATCTGAACGAAATATTAATTAAAGTAAAAAACCAAATTTCTTTATTTGATTTTGATCGAAACTTAAATTTGTTATAATTTTTGTAATTCAACAATTATTGTAAAAAATATGAATGATTCGAGAATGAAAAAATGCATTTAAAAAATTCAAAATTCTCTGAGTGCTGTGAAATTTCATTTTATCAATTAAAAAAAAATGCACTTTTAGATTTTTAAATTTTTCAAAGGTTAATTTTTTTATTTTTCAATCGAGGTTTCATTATCTGTTTTCTTTTTTATTTTTTTTTAAATCAATGGCCGTTGTTATGTCAGAAATTGACATTAATGTTTTGTGGGTATTTGGCTCAAGCCGAAGCCTATAAACCGGGAACCCCAGAGATCTTTTATTAAGGAGGATAGGTTTATTTTTAAATTAATAAAACGATATTTTAATTTCAATTTCTAGCTACATTTTCAACTCAATTACAAAATTTTTGAGATTTGGAGATTATATTTCTAATAACAATGTTGGAAATAAATCCTAATTCATAATAATTATAATTGTAAAATTCAAATAAATTTTGATTATAATCCAAAAATAATGTTTAACTGAATTTAAATTAAACAATGAAAAGACAATAAAAAAAAATCTAAGTTACAACTTTATATAATTCAAATTAATTTTAATTTGAATAAAAAATTTTACTTAGTACTGCGAAATTCTTTGAAACACTTTAAAAAAAAAATGAAATACTTCGGAAACAAAGGTATAGCAGCACCTTAACGTATTATTAAAATTGGTTTAAAATGAATGATCTACAAGAAATAAATAAAATGGCTTCTTGCCTGTTTTAGTCGAGCAATTTTTGGGGAATATTAGGTGGCTTGTCAGCCTACTATAATTTGCAATTAAAAATGATAAAAATAAACTATTCGGTGGCTGATCAGCTGACTCTACTTGACAATAAAAAAAAAAAATTATTAAAATAAATTATTAGGTGTAATACCGTACGATGGACAGTGTGGCTCAATAAGGCAAGCCTACTCTAATTGATACTCAAAATTATATTAAAAAAAAAAAAAATGTATTTAATCATATTTAATTAAAAATTGTACCTGATTTCTGTTGTAGAATATTGGACATAAAATTGCTCGAAACTTATTCTTTAACGACTTAATGAAATTAACACTAGGCTTGCCGGGACACGAGAGAGCGAGTACATGTAAAATCCGCCTAGATATAGGGTTTCTTTAGGGTGGAGTCAAGTTTGCAACCTTGGGGGAAATTTTATGCCTACGCTCTGCCGTGTCCATCCGAAGTTTTTCACTTCCTTCCGGAAACCCATTGTTTCGGGGCCGCACTATCGCTTCCACATTGTTTTCCGATTGACGTAGTTGCTTCGAAACCCCTCTACTTGGGTCCTTCACATCCTGCCCTTTTATCTTATTAAATAAATTACTATTTTTATAAATTTCTTTATTTTTAAAAATTATATTAATTTTATCTAAATAATTAATAAGTCGATCTTATATTTATAATTGTTTTATATTTTTACTATTTCTAAATTTATTTATCTTACTTAATTTTTATCACTTGGTTTCATTTTAATTTTTCATTTATTTTTAATTGGAATATTTTGTTATTTTGTTTAACTTTTATTTAATTTAATAAGTTTGACCATTAATATTTTAATATGTAAATTTTAGTTTATCTAATTTTCTAGAATCGTGGTTAAAATTATTACTTTCAATTTTATTTTATTTAGTTGAAATATTCATTTTTAATGTCCAAGTTATTTTCTTGTTTTATTGTTAGATGTGAATTTATTTGTTTCAATTTTAATATTTATTTCATTTAATTTAAATTCTAATGTTTTAAATAGTAGTTTATTTATTTTAAAGATTGTAGTGTTTCTTTTAAATATTTTTATTTTATTTAGTTTAAATTCTAATATCTAAATATTTCATTTTATTTATTCTTAAAATTAATAACAGGGTGTCTGTTACCTAGGCCATCCTTTTTTAAGGGCGCCACAGGAAGTATTAAACGGTCTTTCAGAACCGGGTCTTAATTGTTCAGGGTCGTGGTAAATTTATTTGTAAGAGAAGGATGAGGAAGGATAATTTATAATTAATTACTACTTTATTTAAAATAACAATTTTAAGCTTTTATTCATTTGATAAACGTTTTTAAACTTATACCTTTTAAATTATGACCTTATAATAAATCTTATGATCTTGTACAATTTTGTCAACTACCTTTAACTATCACACACACACTCATGCGACTGAGTCCCCTAGACTTTTATTTTACACACATGCGACTTCCTTAACATAAACCTCCACGCGGTTACCAAGACCCTCTACACTGTGAAAAATTCCCAACAAATTTTACTATGGGTGCATTGTAACACCGGACCATAAGAAAACTGGTACGAAATTTACAAGTGTCCCATAGTAAACGGTATGCGCAGATGACACGATTGGGACCTATGTGCATACGTTTACTATGGGACACTTGTAAATTTTGTACCAGTTTTCTTATGGCCCGATATTACAATGCACCCATAGTAAAATTTAATGGGAATTTTTCACAGTGTACATGGCTAAAAACTAAAACTATTTCCCGCGCAGTCCCCTGGACCCTCTACATGATTGTAAAATCTTAACAACTTGATTATCACCAACACTAATTTTCTATCATTACTCTATTACACTCACACATTCTTTTAACAATTTTCCTTTTATTTTACATTAACCAATTCTAAAATTCTTTAATCACTAAACAATTAATATACGTGATTATTTACAATCGCAAACATTTTCTTTTTATCACAATCAATTAATGAATTTATTTAAGCCGATTTTACGCGCCAAAATTTTATCGCCACTCTCACAATACTCAAAACTTAAACATTAATTCTTATGTTAAGTTCTCAGCACATTTACTATAAATAAATTAGTTGATAATCGGAAGACTACACCTTTCCTTAATTGTGATTGGGCCTAGCTTGCAAGTATTTTCAATTAGCGCGCCTGGCGACAAGTCGAAGAACTCGTTCAAATGCTCGGTTGGGGTTACGGGTAAGGTAAATGACCATCAGTGAATTATCACGATTTTGGTTGATGAATTAACTCATTTTACTCTGTTACAAATTTGCAGTAAGCAGTTATTGGTTTCCTTTCAATATTCTATTCTCATATCATTTTGATACTTTAACCGTTTACTTTTATTCTCGTATTAATATTTTATTAGAGTTTATTTTATTGCAGTAGTCTTATAATTCTATTTCTTTTATTTGAATTTTGGATTTTTATTGTGTTATATTTTATTTGTTACTTTCTCTTTTAAGTAGTTTTATTATCTTAATGGATCCCTTTCTGCTTAATTGTTTAAAACCTCATTTGTGTAGACACTATAATTGGTTTTTAAATGTTTTTTCAATTTAGAAAAAAATTAAAAAGCTCATTACAGATGTACTATTTACTTTAGAGTGCACTGACGATAAGCAAGTGCGACAGCAGCCACGCTGACCCTAGATGAAGATTAAAATTCCTTTTCACCCAATATAATATTTGAACTCAAATTTTCATAAAGTTACAGCCTTCCAAAAATCACTAAATAGATTATAAATTTTTTTGTTCCTTTAATTTTTTGCCTTAGTGTATGAACATATATGAAGATACATTAAAAGTTTTTAACCGATATACAGGTCATATAAGATCATTCATGATCATGTACTGACATATATAAACAGATATGAAAAATGGATGATCATATATGAAGGACCATAAAAATTTTTCAATGATGTTCAACTCATTAAATTTCTTACAAGTTGTTTAACTTTTATGAAATCAGATATAGTCAGGTATAAAGAGACATGAAAATTCGTTACACGATGTTTAACGCCTATAAAATCAGATATGATCAGGTATGTACATATATGATAAAACTTAAGCTTAAATTATCACTTTAACTTCTAAGTTAAACTTAAGTTTAAATTTTATTTTTTTAATTTGTTAAAGATGAAAAAAACTTCTAATTCCACTTTAGAAAACAAACTACTCAAAAACCATGAAAAACATCAATATAAACGTAATGATGGTTGAGATTTTTAAGATCAATATATAAACCTATTGGATAGTCCCAACTATTGAATCCATGGTTTGGCAGAGTGGTACAAGCTTCAACTGATACGCAGAAGGATCCAGGTTTAAATCCCAGAAAAATACCAAATACTTTTTCTTTGATAGAAAAATTAATAATGAGTGAATAATAACTATAAACAAATAAATTTCAATGAATGTTAATGAAAAATAAAATTAAAACATTATTTTTTTAGTTTAAATAATTTTTGTCAAACCTGTATGTATATCATATATGATCATATCTAATCATATATGATCAGACATGGCCAATTTTCATATATAATCATATATTGTCAGACATGAGATTTTTTTTCCCGGGTGTATGTTCTAAAAAAAATTAAAAAATCTTTTTTTTTATAACCTTTAGGTACAGATGATCCTGACGGTGGAGGTGGCATAGGACTAAAAATAATAAAAGAAATCTAATTATTATTATTATTTCTTTTTTTAGTTAAATGCTCAGGGAATTACCCCCGCTAGTCCGAATCTACCGAGGGCCTCACACGGAGAAAAAAATCTGATAATATTTGTTATTTTTGAATGAAAATTACTATATCGCCGAGGCAAACTAGAAACGGTCCAATAATATCGAAATTATCCTTTAAATAAGTAAAAATTATAATCACTTAATCTTAGAAATTACTAAACTATAAATAACATTACTATGAGTTTTAGAGTACAAAACACAAGCATTTAATAAAATTTACTATTTGATTTAGTAAAAAATCTAATTTAGAATAAAACTTTCACTGAGACTGCTATTGAATTTTTACTAATCCAGATTGTAAAAATTGTCTCCTTGAGTGTAAAAATAAAATTTTTTTTTTCCGACGATATATATATATATATATACACATATATATACACAGGTATACATTGATATATTATATATTGTTGGTATGTCGTCTCTGTATATTTATTTATAGATATTTCTCAACTGTGATCTTAAAATCCGCCATCTTTTTTTTTTTACCACTGTGGGATTCGAACCGACACCCTGAGAATAATCCAGTTCGAATGCAAGCATGCTAACCACTCGGCTACAATTACCATTCGAATGTCTCGAAGTATATGCCAAATATAAATAAAATACAATGAATTCGAGATTATATCTCACGTATTAAAAGTTACAATGTCAAATATTAATTTTTACTCGCCAAATGGCGATTCACATTACCGATGTTTTAAAAAGTACAATACTTCAAGAAAATTTTATTTGATATTATAAATTTTAGAATACTCTAGTTCTTTTTACAATGTTTTCAGTAATAGTTCTAAAATGTAATGAAGTAAAATTAATAATCTTACAAATTGTACTAATCGGGATATAAATGAATAATTTTTGCGAAATTCATATGAACATAACTTGAGTTATGTGTCATTTTTCTGTTGTTTTCAGACAAAAATCACTATCGACTCTATACTAATATTTTTTATTTTATCTACTGAATTTTACAGAATAGATAAAAATAAATATAAATTTTACAGTAATTTATTGTTAATGAATTGTAATATTCAACTTGTACGCTTTCAAATCTTTTTAACTCAGAATTGTAATATTATCAGAGAGATTTTTGAAAATTGTTATTTCCAGAATGATCGTTGTGAAATAATTATGGATTGTTACCGTTCTTTATTCAATTTTTACTAATCTGCATTATAATTTGTATAAATCGTAAAATTTACAATACTGATTGTAAGAATAAACAAAAAAATGCAACTTTCCATTATTAATAGTAATTTTTGGCTTGGATTGTAAATTTCTCTTCGGAAATTAACTTTTATTTGACGACTATAAATATCATCTAATTTTGAGCTCCGTTTTTTCCGTGCACCTGCGCGCCAAATCGTTACTGCTGCAATGCTTCATCGACAGATGATCAGCATGCGCAGCAGGCCAAGTTTCGTTGCCTAAGTAGATGGAGGGATCCTAGGGTAAAAGCTTTCTGCATCCGTGATGCTAGAAACTCAACTTGCGCTGAAAAAGTTGGTATTCTAGCTAACGCAGACACGAAAGACTGTTTCATCCCTCATAGGACGCCAACAATGAGTACGACAAGCTTCACACAATAGCCAAGGTACAGTTTGCCAATTTCAAACAGGAGATCCTGATATATCTGGTATTTGTGCTCTTCTTTAACGGTGGTTTTATTTTTAGCGGGTGCTGAAAACTCAATGACATAAATGTCACGAGCGATTTTATCGAAGAGCACAATATCAGTTTTATTGTGCTCGACTTTCCGCGTTGTTGCAAATGGCACGTTCCAATAAATACGGCAACGGTCATTCTCAACAACTTGCGAAATATCTTCTGGCAGATAAGGCAGCATTGGTGTTTCATTGATACCGTGCGTATGTTTAAGGTGGTAATAAAGTATCACCATCTTGGCAGGCAAAAATATACCCTTCAGTCTCGGACATCAGGCCAGCTGACTTAAGGAAGGAAAACGTCAGCTGGGTCGACAAGCCATGATCATGCACGTGTTTAAAGAACACGCTGTGCATGGACTTCTTAATGTGTGTACTGAGCAGTTTTTGCTGCTCATCGTTCCTGGTGACCCTCTTAAATTCCTCTTTAGAGAGATCAATAAGAAGGTTTACTCTTCCGAGACCGAGGAATTTTGCCGCGTACATTGATGTCTTATGTAAGAATGCTCTCTTGAGCACATTCTCATTACGATGAACAATTTTCATAAGGTAGTCATCTTAATCTGCGGTGAAATCGACAACTTCGTATGTTAAACCCAATACCAAACGGTCGTGTAGACACTTCAAGCTCTGTAGACCTTTCCCTCCGATGTACCGGGAAAGGTATAATCTGGTGACTGAGGACTTGGGGTGCATGCTCCGATTCATATTCATGACTTTGCGTGTCTTGATATCAAGGTCTTTGAGCTCTTTTAAGCCCATTTAAGGACACCGAAAGAGTAAAGAAGTACTAGGACAGCAAGCATGTGCGTTGCAGCGACTTTGTTTTTCCCGGAAAGTTCTGATGACTAGATTTTCCGGAGTCTTCACACATACTCACTGCAGAGATTTGTTTTGATTTTAGAGACGTCCTGCATAGAACTCCCATCAATCCCTAGATATTTATATGACTCTCCGGGGTCAAGATGATCAATGACGCTCCTATCTACTAACTCGATATCTTCGCGCAAATCAGAGCACTTACCCTTCAACAGATTAACGACCGCACTCTTGTCCAACCCAAAAGCCATTCCGACATCCCGCATATACTCCCCTATAACGTTCAAAGCTGTCTGAAGGTGTTCCTCATCAAGAGCATATACCTCCAGATCATCTACGTAGAGTAAGTGGGTGATCTAGTACTTCCGATCAGTTGGTGGGCCAACTGAGTATCCACGGGTACAGCGAAGGACAACAGATATCGGCTGCAGTGAGATGCCATTATTATTATTATTATTATTTTATTAATAATAACTACTTTTCAATGACAAATGTAATTTTTAGCAGAATAATCGTTCGAATTACATTTTATCACGAAGAACCTTTTTCTCCACCGTCCATCTTACGGTTTTTAATAAAATTAATTATTATTATCATTACTGTTATTATTGACATTATTATTAATATTATTATTATTATTATTATTATCGATATTATTGTTTATATTATTATTATTATTTTATTCATAAAAACAATTAATACCCTGATGAATTTATTTTTAACTTTCCGCTAAGAAAATCGACGATTTTCAAAAATTTCGGGAAGTTATTGTTTTCACCCCGATTTTCGAAAATCGAGTTTTCATCAGATGTCGACGTTTTGAGGTCCTGGGAAGCTATTCTGACTATTTTCAGAATGATGCCCGAGTGTGTGTATGTGTGTGTGTGTGTGTGTGTGTGTGTGTGTGTGTGTGTGTGTGTGTGTGTGTGTGTGTGTGTGTGTGTGTGTGTGTGTGTGTGTCTGCGTGTGTGTGTGTGTGGGTGTGTGTGTATGTATGTAAACTCTTTGTAACTTTTGAACTAATGACTCGATTTGGATGGTTGAGGTGGCAATCGAAAGAGCTTGTTGGCCATCAACTTTCCTGAAAATTTCAGATTATTTGATAGAATAGACTCGAAAATATTTGCGAATTACGAAAAAAAAACAATTTTTTTTTTTAGTTTTTTATTGATTTCTCAAAAACGACTCATACGATCGACTTCAAAATCTAGTCAGCTCTAGTACTCAATAAAACGCGTCGATTGCCACCTCAAACATCAAAATCGGATAATTCGTTCGAGAGTGATCGCGGGAGAAAGAAATGGTGAAAAACGGTTTTTTCTAAATATTTTCGAAACGACTGACGCGATCGATTTCAAATTTTAATCAGCTCTAGAATTCAATGAAACGCGCCGATTGCCACGTCAACTATCAAAATCGATCGATTAGTTCAAAAGATATCGGCGTTGAAAAGTTAAACAAATAACATTTTATGTTATTTTTTCCGGATAAATCATAATATAACGTACTAAAATGTGCCTGATATCATACCAACTCATCTTTTTTATGGTTTCTTTGGATAATATAATGTCATCGAACTTGGTTTTTAGTTTAAATCATATTATCAACAAAAAAATCGATAAAACGTAGTTTTTAATATTTTTATCGGATATTTCATATTTTATTGTTTCTTACATGAGTCAAAACTTAATTAAATCTTGATTTTGATCCCTGACATTAATTTCTGCCTCAATACACTTATTTTACTGAACATAATCAGGAACTAAATTTTAAAAACCGCTTCATTGATGATTTTCGATTCTTAAATTTTCAAACTTCAGCATAACAGGTAACTTGTTAGAGCTCGAAAATATATCTACACTAATGTTTTCGAGCTCTTTGAGGTCGAAAACAGCGGGAAGTTTTGGGGCTGGCCCGCAGGGTCAACTGACGCCCAGATTTTTTCTTTATTTTTCATTCATTTTTTCACTTAAATAAATATCTGTTCATATAAATTAAATGGTAGAGGGATAATATTTGTTACCCTGGCGAATTTTTTTTTTTAACTTGAACTATAATTAATAATAAATCCAAAAAACAGGATACGCTCATACGACTATAAAAAAATTTTTTTTTAGAACCCAAAAGGCGTATAACAAACAAAATTTTGTTTTTTGTTTTTATATAGATTCTAATGATTTCAACATTTTTACATTGATTTGAGCAAAAAAGTTTTTCACATCCCCTTTTTGTTCTAGTAACGCGATATAATTATATCATGTAAATCATATATGATCTCCCTTATTTAAATAAGCGATTTAAAACGATTAGAAAAAAAAATTTTAAATACTTTTTAATACATTTAAATCACCTTTCTTATGGGAATTTAACGTTGCGAATCGTTTTCAATCGCTTCTTTTAATAGAAGTTCTAAAAAACTATTTGCCAAATTAGTATAGTTTCAATTAACATTCTGTAATTTGACTGTTTGTTCAGTAATATGTAATAAATGCGATAAATTTATTGATTCGCATTAGTATATTTTACATTAGAATGAATTGAATATTAACAGATCTTCGAAAAATTAGTTTTATTGTTGAAGATATTGAAATTCTTGTCGATTTTTAATAACTGGGTAATTCGTGTACTATTTTATCATATTGTATAAATTGTAAAGACAAGTTTAAGTTTGTGGCCATGACAAATTTCCAAGCGCATATTCAGCACACCTGTCAAGTTTTACACTTAAAGTGTGCAAAATAAGGATGTCGTTTTATTTTTCAGCAAAAAACATTTGAGGATGTGAGCTTCCTAAAAAATTTTAAAGTTTCTCATGTGAATCATTCGGATGCGATTACAGTTGAAAACTACGTTTTGTGAAACAATTGAGCAATAGAAATTCAATCGAGTAACAGAGAAGACATTTCCTTATTTTAATTTAATAGTTTTCGTAAATTTTTGCTCCAATCGATGAAGGAAAAATTTTATTCATATTAAATTTTAACTTATTTATTTTGATAGTGTATTATTTAATTGCATTACTCATACCGTACAACGTACGCACTGCACTATAACTGACTTGAAACCTATACTTTGTCGGTAAAATGAAATTTAACTTTAATTTTAACGATGGGAGTAGCGGTTTTCTCATTATATTACGTTGCATCGCTGAGAACACTCTCGCAGAATACTCGTAGTATAGTGGTCATTGAAAATACAAATTTATAAAACCACGAAATGATCGTTGAGTTCTATAACAATGGACAGAGAACGAAGTAAGGAGTAATATTTAATGAAAAAAAAAATTATAAAATCAAACTTATTTACTACAAAAAATTTCATCTTACATGCAAACTATATCATTTAAACTATTATTTACAGTTTAAACTTACATAATTATAATCACCCGTACAAAAAAAATATATCCGGATACGTCCGGGCAAATCTGCAAATTTGCAACATATATACAAATATGTCTGATATATGCAGATTCGCTCGGATATACATTTTTTTGTATGGGCATTTCATAGTTGAAGCCTATTCTTAAATAAAAGTTTATTTGTATAAGTAAAGAACTTGTCTTTGGGTATATGTCTGGAGTAAAATGAGACACTGTTCTTATGTCAAAGAAATCGGTCTCTCGGTTGACCCTGTGGGCCAGCCCCAAAACTTCCTACTGTTTTCGAGCTCTTTGAGTTCGATAACATTGTTGTGAATACATTTTCTAGCTCTTCGAGCTCGCAAATAATTATGTATGGTATTTTTTTTTAACAAAATTGTTTTTTAGCACTTATTTTTCCCACGATATCTCACGAACGGATTAACCGATTTTGATGGTTGGGGCGGCAATCGACGCATTTCATTGAGTACTAGAAAAAAATTTTTTAATTGTAATTTGCCAATATTTTCGAGACTATTTGATCAATTGATCTGAAATTTCCAGGAAATTTCCAAATCGGTCCATTAGTTAAAAAGCTACAAAGAGATTCCATACACACACACGCACACACACGCACATATACACACACACATGCGGGCATCATTCTGAAAATAGTCAAAATAGCTTCCTAGGACCTCAAAACGTCAACATTTGATGAAAAATCGATTTTCGAAAGTCGGGATGAAAACAATAACATCCTGAATTTTTTAGAGTCATCGATTTTCTTAGCGAGAAGTTGAAAATAAGTTCATTGTTAAATTTTTTGTTATGGTATTCCAGAGAGGAAAGTACTGCAGGTCCAGGCTTGGCCCAAGTATGTAGAACCTTGGGCCAATCTTATAAACCAGCCTTGGCCCAGCCTTTTTTCGGCCAAATATTTTCAGCTGGGTTGAATAAAAATATATTCCATATAACATATGTTAGAAAAATGGGGAAACAATATAAACTAAATGTTCTTAAAATATTGTGGCAAACAACAAAATATAAATTTGGTCAAGAGGAACAGAGAATAACAATTATTGAAGCAGAGAGAATAATGCACAAAATAAGTATGACTTACTTAAGATACCACTATTTTGACAAAGATATAGTGATAAAGAAATATAGGATATTTTTCGTGTGGAACAGAAACAAAAGTAGTGAAGATGCGATCGAAGCGCATGGTCGGTTGTGAGAGATTCAAATTTTGCGCACGTATCACCTCGTTACGTTGTCCTAGTTTTTATGTGGAAAGTGCCTCGTGCAATTTGTGGTGACTTATATAGCTTAAGTGGCGAAGAAAAGAGGAATAGGGCGGTAGACTGCATCATTGACGCCCGGCTACCCTTGTATCATCTACGCCATATTTCTCTTTTACTTTCTTTCTCCCTCTCACTTTATCTTCATCATTCTTTATCTCAATTTATCTTTGCAACTCACTTGTTCTTTTATTTTCTCACTGAAACTTGTCACAATGGAAACTCAAGTGGAACATATTTATTAAATATACCTATTTAATAAGCGTATTGAATTCAACATGTTACATTTACCACAATTCAATACACATCAACTGTAAAGAAACATGTTAATATTTTTTAATTGCTATTGAAAATTAAGGGGGATAGCCACTGTGAAATTAAAAAAAAAAAAAACATTTTTTTTTTTATTAAATCAAAGTTTATATGTTCAAAAATATGTATCTAGAGTTTTAGATGAAAATTCCGAATATTTTCCGAAGTTATAGTCATTTTGGTGACAGCGCGTCAACTGACAGTTGCATCGACTAAAAACTTTAAACGCGTTTTTCTCGAAACTACTTTTTTTGAACTGGTGGCATCTGTAATTTGCATAAATATGGACCGATATTCGCAACTTTTTTTTTTTATTGTATTCATCTATTCAGTGGCTAAAGTCGCACATAGAGGATTGTGAAAATTTTGACTTTTAAGATTTTTTAAGGCTGTTTGAATCCAAAAAGATAAGAAAAAAAAACGGAAAAATTTTTAATAAGTCGCCATTTTTTTTTCAAATCCAAATTTTCAAAATCCCCTATGTGCAACGATAACCACATGTATATAGATTACAACGCGACTTGGTTTTTTTGTTTCAGATAATCCGTTTTTGAGTTAGAGATGACACCGTTGTGGGGGAAATTTTTGTGGTGCTTCACAAAAATGTTTATAACTTTATAATAGAATGATGTTTTTTAATAAAAATTTAGGAGAATTATCTTCAATGTATACTTTATAAAACAAAAAAAAAACCAGATCCCCAAATTCTTTTATTATCCCAGTCAAAAAAATTCCCGAAAATCACTTATTTTTTCGATCCTCACAGTGGCTATCTCCCTTAAATCAATCAAATGTATATTATTTCTAGCTTGTATTTACTGAATTCAGAATTGTATACTTGAAATAGAGTTCTATCTGATTAAAAGTATTGTATACCGACTCACCCGTATGTAAATAACATATTTGGTCAAAATATATGATACATATCAGAGAATATATGGGGCCACTATAACTCTGTTTTCTGATATATTCTTTTTCATATTATAAAATATAGTATTCATTATATACGAGTCCGTATATGTTTTGCACATATAAAATATATATTTCTATCATATACGAAAAATGTACTCTTATCATATATATAAAAATATATGTGTCTATCACATACAAAAAATATATTTTCATCATATATGAGAATAATATAACAATAAAATATATTCATAAAATATAAAAATATATGGGTAATTCTACGATAAGAGGTTTTGCGGCCTTAGAAGATGCGGTCAAGAAGAAAAGTTATTCTATTAACCGATAATCTTACGATATCACTCCTTTCTAGAAGCACATTCATGTAAGGGTAAGTCACTTTATACATATTCAGTTACTTTTTAAAAAGCCAGGCTACATACATCGGGCAGGGTAGAGACGTCAAGATCGGAGTTGGTGGATTTTGGTTCCCAGTTCGGACTCCATATATTTCTCAATTCATTTATAGATTTTTCATTGAGAAGGTTCCTTCCTCATCCTGCCTAATCTTTTCCTATCCTAATTCTCCTTCCCCATAGTACGGAAAAGTGTGGAACGCATCAAGTACATAGTTCTGTATTCTCTCTAAACATGACTCAGTGAAATAAGTGAATATTTACTAATTAAGAGTGTCAATCGCACCACTTTTTGGAATTAGTTGTTATCACGCTAAAACTGTAAAATTTTATTGTAAGTGGCCGAAAACACGCCGAAAAATTTTTATTCTTTTTAAAGAGGCCGATATTTGGCCAATAAATTAATCGGCTTTTTTTTGGCCGGAATATTTTTCTTTTTTTCAATAAAATTATCGCGAGTAAAAGTCTTTGGCCGAAAACAAGCCAAAATTTGGCCGATATTTGGTTGACAGTTGAATCTGCCTGTTTTCGGCCATTTTTTGGCCAAATATTTTCACCCGGGTTGAATAAAAATATATTCCATATGACATATATTAGAAAAAAGGGGAAATAATATAAACTGAATGTTCTTAAAATATTGTGGCAAACAACAAAATATAAATTTGGTCAAGAGGAACAAAGAATAAAAATTACTCAAGCAGAGAGAATAATGCACAAAATAAGTATGACTTACTTAAGATACCACTATTTTCACAAAGATATATAGTGATAAATTATGAATCATTGCAAAATCATTATTTTCAAATAATGTTATGTTATTTAGTCGTATCTAAAGTATATTACGAAATATAATGACTCACACACCTGCACAGCATATTCACTCAGAATTCACTATTCAATAGAATTTGTTAGAGCTCAATTATATAAAATTTTGCATTATAGAACAAAAACAAAATTTACTTTTGGACTAGAAAAATTTTTTGGCGCAAAAATATTTTGCTTTAACCTAAAAAAATTTTTTTCTTGAGTTGAAGAAATTTTTTCTTGCCCCAAGAAAATTTTTGTTTGCAATTCATTATGCAAAAATTTTTTTAGGGCAAATCAAAATTTTCTTGGAGTAAGTGCAAATTTTTTGCGCCAAGAAATTTCTTTTTGTTTGTATACTTATTGATAAGATAATTTAAAATGATAAGCTCTGTTCATTTTAATAATTTAGCAATACGATTTAGAATAGATAATTCTCAGAAATACTGAGAAAATAAGAAAATATGATTGACAGAGATTTGGAAACTATAAGAAAAAAATATATTAATGGTGAAGAAACCATGAAATCATCGTGAAAACAACGAGGAAATACCGAACTACCCCGGTGAAAACGATGAAAAATCGATGCGAAAATACTGTGGGACCACCATGAGCCCACCGTGGAAATCACTGCAAGCTACCATGAGAATACTAGAAATTCACCGTCGGAACACTTTTAACTCACGTTCGAAATACCCTTAAGGAGGTTCGATATCAATTTTGGAAGTAATACCAGAATTCTGATTTTTTTTTATCGAAAGAGTTACCCGTGAAAAACGAATTATATATGATCATATATGTCCATATTTGGGACATATATGACGATACATGTGAATATGTAATTTTCGATTGTTTCTATATATGGATATATATAACTATATATAGGTATATTAGGGTGTCCCAAAAAAACCAATATTTTTTTTTAACTTGTTATGGGCTCAAAAGTTACTTTGTATTATAAAAAAAGTCCTTACCAAATTTCAGCCAGATATCTTTAAAATTGAGCTATCACAAAGGGGGGTCTCTTTGACGTTCACTTATCGTTGACATTTAAGTTCAAAAAATTAATATTTTTTAAACTACAATTTTCGATGACATTCAAATCCCTGTAACTTTTTCCTCATTCATTTGACGTATATATGATATTAGATACTTTTTATAGAAAATTAAATTTTCTACAAGACCATGCTTGTCAAAATTTGAAAAAATATTTTTTTGATAGAATAAAAATAAAAAATAATTCAACACTGAGGAAACTAAATTGTTGTCGATCTTTGAAGTCCGGTGACTTTTTCCCAGTTCGTTTGACATACATAATGCATCAGCACTTATTTGTAGAGAATTTAATTTCTCACAAAATTAAACTAGACAGAATTAAAAAAAAAAATTTTTCCGTAGTCTTAATAACGAAAAACTAAAATGAAAAATTTTTACGTGTATTTTAAATGAGAAAGGGGATCCCCTTTGTGATAGCTCAATTTTAAAGATATCTGGCTGAAATTTGGTGATAATTTTTTTATAATATAAAGTAACTTTTGAGCCCATAACAGATTGAAAAAAAAAATATTTGTTTTTTTTGGGATACCCTAAGGTATATATAATAATATATGGGCATACATAAAAGTGAACATGAAAATTTTATGCATCTCAAATTCTATATATGACCATATATAACTATATATTATATAGGAATATATAATATTATATGGTCATACTTAAAAGTGAACATGAAATTTTTATACATCTCAAATTCTATATATCACCATTTATAACTATATATAGGCATAATAATATATGATCATACATAAAAGTGAATATGAAAATTTTCTGCATCTTCGATTCTATATATGACCATATGTAACTAAATATGGGTATATATGATAATATATGGTAATATGGTCATACGTAAAGGTGACCATGAAAATTTCATACATCCCGGAAAAAACGAATTATATATGGTCATATATATATATATATATATATATATACCCGATAAAAAATGTTTAGATCCAAGCATATATGATTGGATCCAAACAGTCAAATATGCTCAGAGATCCAAGCTGATTCAAACAGATCTGACAATATCCAAAGAGATCTCACTATATCTAAGTATATTCAAACAGATCTTAAAATATCGAAACAGATCTCACTATATCCACGAATATATAAGTGTATTCAAGCAGATCTGCGTAAATGTCGATCTTTAAAGAAATCTACATAGATTCAAGTACATATATCTAAAGAAGTTTCACTGCATTCTAATGAATGCATGTATAAATATATTATACTTTAGACTATTCTAAAAACAATATCTACTCACATCTTAAATCTTATTGCTATTACCTTATAATGGTGGGCCCTGGCTACTTCGTGTCCAGTAGCCACGAACCACAGTTAAATTATTTTCCCGACTAAATCAATTAATTAATAATAAATTAATAAATATAAATATGAATTTTAAGTATTGTGTTGCTGGTTCTTAACGGGAAAAGATCTCAGGAGTAGGTTGACTCGTTCTGACCGGACACGCGGCTGAAAATCAAAACTTATTCTAGACGACGCTGGTGATGAAAGAAATTTTGTTTAGAGACTCAATTCAATTATATATAACAAATTTTATTTAACCAAATGCCAAATTTTATGTACACAATAGTTTCCCCTTTTATTAATTTTATTTTATGCTTTATTAATTAGGATTTAGCGTCCACCATTAAATTAATTTATTATTAAAATGCACAAGGAATTATTGGACGTGGGGAACAAAATTAATAATCAGTCAAAATTAAATACTACGTTGAAGAGAGAAAAGGTTTGGGAATAATTAGTCGAAACTTATCTGGTTGTATGTGGGTTACTGGTGATATCTGTCTCCGATTCGTTGCGGACTTCTTGGAATCGACGTCGATCCTCTTCGGTAAATCTTCACGGGCTCCTTGGATTCGATGTCGATCCTCTTCGGGCAGACGTTGCACACCAAACCACCACACTCACTTAATAATCAAATTTTATTTTTCTTTAACCAGACGAAGGAGTCGCAAAATCTCCTTATTTAATTAATTCGAGTAAAACAAATGTCACTTACAATAAAATCAATAGTTTAGCTTAATGTATAAGAGAAGTTTCGATAAATAAAATTATTCTGGTAACAGACTAGCCGAGATAGAACTGAGTGTTGGACTAAATGACTAAATATAACAAACTAATAGACTAGATATCGTTAGGCCGACTCAAATAAATTGTTATGAGTCCTGGTGCTAGAGTGGGACCTCGCTAAGCGTCCTCAGTCCACTCTAGGTGATGGCCAGGGCCTAAGTCCTCGAGCAAGTGTTTGCTGGCCCTTTTTATCTTAATTTTAGAGGGGTGGATCTACCCCACTGTCGTCTAAGTTCGAATTCGATCTAGGTGGCCTCTGACATGGCCCCCAAGTAACTAAGGAAGGGTTAATTAATATACAAATTATTCTAATAGATGACCGTAGAATCAGTTAGACTTTGCGCTCGATTTTCAAATCGTAAAATCAAAACGCACGTTTACAACCTCCTAATGCTTTTGATGAACCTATCTATAACATATATCAAAAGTCAACTGATATTAAAGTTAAAAAAATAGATAAATACTTTAGAAACATTGATTAAACTGATTTAATTTATTTATTCATTACAATATCAAGTATGTGATTTAAATAACGTATATATCAAAATCAGTAAGAAAAAAAAATTTTGATTTTCGTTTACAACTCAGATATACGTGTATAATTAGACAAAGAACTGTATTTCATGTCTTATTTGCAGTAGGACCCCGACAGTTCGACGATGCAGGAGCCTTACCTGTATTTAAATATTATTGGATCTGACCAAATATGACTATATATAGACACACATTGTTGGATATAGTTATAAATTCTTGGATATACGTATATCTGCTTGGATATGAATTATGTTTGCATCTATACCCACATACATACAGTTGGATCTGAGCAGATATAACTTTATGTACTTATATATGCTTCAATATAAGTATATCTGCTTGGATATAAATCTTTATATCTGCTTATATATAGTTGGATCTGTGCAGATATAACTATATATACTTGTATATAAGTAAATCAGCATGGATATCAATTTTGATATCTGCTTATATATAGTTGGATCTGAGCAGATATACTTATATATGCTTTTATCTAGCAAGATGAAATATTTGGATGTATTTGGATATAAACAGATATAACGAGATCCAGATATATCTGGTTGGATCCAAACGTTTTTTATCGGGTATATATATGGTCATACATCGAAGTGAACACGAAAATTTTATGCATCTCGAATTCTATATATGACCATATGTAACTTTATTTGGACGTATATAACAATACATGGGAATATATAGTTTTCGATTGGTTCTATATATGAATAAATATAACTATATATTGTTGTGCATAATAATACATGGTCATCCATAAAAGTGGACATAAAAATTTCATAGATCTCGATATCATACACATTGAATATCAATCAACCAATTGTTACTATAATAACAATAGTCAATCAACCAAATTGAATAACTAATAAGCTTGTAGCACCAGTATCATTTTTACTATGTTTAACCTCTAATACGTCTAGCGTATAAGCTTCTTTATTCCGTTTTTGTCCCTTTTCTGATAGTTTTAAACGTTGGTTATAAATAGCTTCTGATACTAATTTACCTTTCCAATGTTTCTTCATTTTAATATTACTTTTTTCCGTAATTACACAGAAAAAAAAGTTGACTTGGCCCAAGATAATTTTCGCCTTCATTTTTTTATTCTTGGGCTGAGTAATTGGGTTTTTTTAATCCGAGAACATTATCTTCGACTAATATTATAAGAATATTGTATCAAGAATAATTAAATTTTAATTCAAGTTAAATAATCTTGGTTTAAGAATATTTATTTCAAGTCAAATATATTTTGTTTCTAATCAAGTAAAAAAAACTATCAAAACAAGATACTTTTCTGTCTTGGTTGGTGAGTATAGTAAATTGTCACAATATATATCAACATCTCAAACCAAGAACTTTTTTTGCGTGACAGAAGAACATTTACTCTCAGTTTGAGAAAACTACATTATCGACTCAAGACAACGATCTATTGTAATGAGAAAATTTTAATTTTGATTTAAATAAATTATAATCTTAGCTTAATAAAATAACTTTTTTTGAATCATGCAAATATTTACTTAACGGAAGACATAAAATTCTCCCATTGATGATTTTTTTTCTTGACTTAAAAAAATTCTAGTCTCGATTCAAGAAAATAAATGACTCTACTAAAAAAAATATATCGACCTATATTTTTCAGTGAATCTAACCTAACAGAAATATTAAATATTGTCAAGCAGGAAAGTGTATGCGTATATTTAGAACACCGCAATACAGCAGTAGAGAGGATAAGGAATAAACTCTCTCGATTAAATGGCTTATGAACGAATTGAGAAAAATAAATTATTTGCTCATGGTAGGAATCGAACCTAGACCGATTCGGCATCACGCGAGAGCTTTACCAGTTATGCTACCCGACCATTTCTTGAACATTCGTTCACTTTACCCATATGTAGTTAGCACACTGTACAATGTAGAGTCTAAACTACCACCACTTTAGTATAGTACAGTTAGCTTTCCCAAGAGAATTTTTGCGTTGAGCCGTGAGCGCAGTTGCTGTTGGTTCAAACGTCTACGCTTACTTGCCGCAACACAACAAATACTTAAGCCAAGACATTTCTTACCATTAAATCGAGTACTTTTAATTCTTGACTCGAGTCACAAATCATCTCGATTCAAAATAAATTATTCTTCAAGAAAGAATATTTTACTTTTCGGACAATTGATTATGTATTGGGGCAAAATATTTATTTTTCTCACTTTAAGAAAATATTTTTTACTTCAAGAATTATATATTATATTGGTTGAATAAAAAAAAATCTTATGCCAAGATGACTAAATTTAAGAAAATTTTGCTCTTGAACCAAGAAAATTTTTGTTTTCATTCAAAATTGCAAAAAATATTCTTGCGGCAAGAAAAAATTTCTTACGCCAAGATATCCTTTTTTTCTGTGTAATAAAAACAAAAATCAGCTGACATTCTTTTCTGTTTACTCATTAATGCACACTACCACATAGTGCTTGTGTTGGACCTGAGCTCCAGCTACAAAATAAACCTTGTGATCAACAATAATACACAAAAAAATTACTAAACACTAATGCGCTGTTGCCGAACTTCCATATTTATTTTTCAATCACTTATTTCGTTCAAAAAAAATTATTTACTTCGGTGCACACTAAGCACTCGCTGGCGCTTGTGCGTGTGCACCTACGACTCGTGTTAAAACCATTGTGCTTCCCGTATAAAGACTCATCTAATCCACTCGCTTTGCAATGTACTGTATAATACTATAGCTATTCATCTGTTTTACAGAAATTACTAAACGGATTGTAATTTTTGTATACTGTAGGGCATCCAGTGCATCCTTTTAATTAATTTTTGTATTTTTGCAGAGTAAAATGTAAATATTAAATGTATTACTGAACGTTTCGTAATAATTAAATATTTTCTTTGCACAGAAAAAACAGTTAACTAGGTTTAAGAAAAATATTGTCTTTCGAAATTTTTTTCTTGATTTAATGAAAATCAAACACTTGATTTAAAAACTTTTTTTTGGTTCAAGACAGTAAATTTTCTTGCTCCAAATAAATTTATTCTTGAAGTGAAATGAAAATTTTTCAGTTTAAGGAAAAAAATTCTTGGCTAGAGATACTCATTCATATCACTCCAAAAAAGCAACGTTTGGAACAAAAAAAAGTTTACTAGGACCAAGAAACTCTTTTTTGCCACAAGAAAAAAGTCTTGCTCACAAAAAAAACTCTCGCTCAAAAAAATAAACGTCTTGAATAAAAAAAAAAGGCTATTGGGCCAAGAAAAAAAAATTTCTTGCTCCAAAAATTCGCTTCTTTAATAAAAACGAAAAATTTTCTCAGTCAGAAATCGAGGGATTTTTGATGCAACCTTATATCTCAAAAACTACTACTTTTCAGGAGAGACAAAAAACGTTTTATAATGAATTTCTGGCTTTTTTTTTATTAATTCTTTCTAAAAATCTAGAAAGTAATCAAACTTCCTATAAATCTTCAAGATAACTGTAATATTAATTGCATTTAATTATTATCTTTTTGCTCATTTTATGAGTTACATATTTGCTGCACTGTAAAATTGCTGAAAAATGTAACATTGTTTGCGGTATTCTTAATTTGAATAAAAGCACAGGTATTAATGGGCTTTTTGGATCCTTTAATTCAGAAATATATTGTCAACTTTTCAATTATTCTTGATTAAATAAAAATATTATTACTAAACTTATTAGTGCTATTATTTATTGATTATGACAACACAGTATTTTTCTCAAATTTTTCGCGAGACACATGGTTTTTTAAATTATAGCTTATATTAGAATCCCGTAGTTTCAATAATACTTCTAATCATTTCAAATAAAAACTTTTGAATAAAATTATAAAATCAAACAAATATGAAATATTATATTTCAACACCGCTTATAGATAACATTATCTGCTACAGAAAAACATATCTTTCCTTTTCACGGATGTATTTTAAAATATCATGAAAAGCATTATTATCTTGGTGACACGCGTTTTGGGCCCAAGACAAAATATACCCGTGACAAAATATACCCAGACAAAATATCCCCATGAAAAAATATTATTGCATTTTTTTTTGAAAATTTCTTCATTATTCAAAGTTTTCTTTAATTTTTTTTTTTTCAACTAATATCAATTATTTCATTGACGAGAATTTTCTGAAAAGTATTGGTCTAATTTTCTTTGTAAATAATACACTACAATTACAAGTGTATCGGTTTATATACACTAATCCCAAAAATTAAGGGATAGAAAAAAAATTCGAAATTTTGGGTGATTTTCAACATGCTGTAACTCGGTGAAAAATGACCGTAGAGTGAAAATTAAAAATGCAAATTGTAGCCTCAAGTTTCTAGTCTTCAGATCTGGACCTCAATTTTTTCTATCAAGCAAGGTTCCGAAGTAATCTTAAGAAAACCGTCGAAAAAAAAATTTCAAAATTTTTGCTCGTCTTTCAGCAAGTCTATGGGCTTCAATAAATTTTTTTTTAATAATTTGACCGTATGATTCTTTTAGGAAATTTTATGCCCTTTAATTTAGTGATCTCAAAAAGTCTCTACGACGATTTGGCGCCGAGTTATCATGGATCAAAGCAAAAAAGTCTATTTTGGCTTTGGTAATCAATAACTCCGGACGTATTGGTCGTACAGAGAATGGAAGTAGGATTTTGAAAACTGGAAAACATTTTTTGTAAGACGAAATTCGTGGCTTTTGATGGAAAAAATTTTTTTGAATCGATAATGTTTATTAAAAAACAGGTGAAAATTCGCATAATTAAGGATATTCGGAAATCTTGCTATAACTTTGGATATAACGTGTGAACGAAAGATATCGTCGTTTTTTTTCCAACCTCAAAGTGTCCTGAAAAAACCCTGGAAATTTCAAAGCGCTGAGATTTTTCTTCCTCAGTGTCCCGAAGCTTTAAATTTATCGATTTTGCCAAAAATCACCATAATTGGTAGTTTCTTGGTTTTTGTTCATTTTTTCGATTTCAGAATGTTTTTTTCACTCTACGATCATTTTTCACCGAGTTACAGCATGTTGAAAATCACCCAAAAATTTCGAGTTTTTTTTCTATCTCTTAATTTTTGGAACTAGTGTATTTTATAATCATACACACATGTAACCTGTAGAAAAAGGGCACAGGACCATTTTAAACGTATAGGTTTATATATTTTATAATTACAACACTTATAACCTGTGAAAAAAAAGGCACAGTATTGTTTCAAGTATATAGGTTATTCATATTAAAATAATTTTTATAAAAAATTACAATACTGATATTCACTTATAAATAATTATGTCATAATATAAGAAATAGATATCGTAATTAGATGAACTTCTTTGGCTAAAATATTAGTTGATTTGCTCTTTATATTTCATAAAATCGAGAGGTTGTAGTAAAATAAATAAGTAAATCATATAAAAGTTTCAGTTCAACATTAGTAGATTCGTCCAGTCCAAAAATATATATTTTTTTATATAACTTAAATATATTTTGACGCAAAAAGAAATATATATCGGAATATATATTTCATATAAGTAACATATATTTTAAAATATGTTCCATGTATAACACATATATGTTTGCATATATTTTCCGCATACATATATTTCTATGCGGATAGTTATGGCTGTAATTACTATTTAATTTTGAGTGGCATTTTTTTCCGTGGAGTAATTCTTAAATCAAGTAAATACTACTCGGTTAAAGTATATATTTACTTTGGTTAAGCAAATATTTACTCGGTGCTATACAAACAAACAATATTCTTAAATAAAGTATTGAGGCTTAGGAAACGTTTTTTTTTTTTTTTTTTTTCAGTGTAAATATATGATTGGGTCAGCTCTCAGGCATACTTCTCAATAGTATAAATATTTAATTCTATCGTGAATTTACTTCATCACTGTTATAACAAACGGTTTAAGAGGTTTATAGGTAGCTAGATCAGTATAGTAGCAACACAAGCGCTTATTTTTATGCTGCAAGTATAGGCTCTACTCGCATACATACACGCCATCACTAATACACGTTTATATGTATTGACACACCCACGGTAGACCTCATCTGTCAAACGTATCGAATAGCTACATCTTAGATCTGTTACATTTTTCGATTTCAATTGGTGCCACTTTTACTTCATTTACATTGATTTATAATATATTAAAGGAGACTTGAGCTTAACTCCCTTTTTATTTTTTTCGTATTTTTCAGAAATATAACTAAGGGCCAAGTAAATATGCATACGTAAATGAATACATATACTCTCTATTGAAATTCAACCAACTTTTGATATCATCTTCTTGGTATGTTCATATTGTCCTGAATAATCTACTCTAAATGTTGAAAGGATTTCATTTTCGACAATAGTGGAAGCTTGACAGTTACTATTTTTATATTTAAATAAACAATAAAACGGAGAAAATTAAATTTCACTTCGTTATTTATTTGTCATTCATTTATTAAAGTTAAGAGAGGTAAAAGAGCCCCTTACTTCATAATGACCTGTTTCCTAAAGATCACTGAAATTTTTTTAATTTATTTTCTTCGTGTTTTACTGTTTATCAGAAGCAAAATAATTATTTCGCGTTTCATAAATAATCGTGAACATTCGGACGAACTCAGAAAAATTATAAGAAAAATTTTTCAATTCAAATTTTAACTTAATTCAATCTATATTCATAACAAAATGTTGACTAAGCCGCGAATGTAAGTACTTATAGTGTACTATTGACTTACTCAATTTACCAGCGATTAGTATAAATAATATTTTCTAGAAACACAAATAATTATCATGGATCTAGTTTTTGATCAATCGTAACAATAAGTTCGGATTAATTTGATAACGGATTCGATTGTTATTAATCTAATGCGACCCTTAAAGACGTCTTCTTGTTCCTTTTCTCACTTACATTAATTTTTTTTTATTATGTCGAATTTTCAAAAAAGCCTGTTATATTCAAAGTCAATATTACGTACTCTCATAAATGTTATTTTAAACTCGATATCTCGATATGGAGTTTTTATTGAATTTCCGAAAAAATTAATTTAATTAATTAAATTGTTTCTCTGTTATATAGACAGAACAAAAGTAATTATTTAATACCAAAATCCTTTTGAACAACAGACTAATAAAAAAAGGCAATTGTGGTGCACGGACGCTAGTTGAAACTAATTAAGTCAACCAACAATTTTCTCTGGCTTTCGTTCATGTAATTCAGTTTCCGTTCATTGGTCAGATTGATAGGGAATCATACCTTACTCATCACGTCGGAGCAATTAGTTTCGTAACTTAGAGCTGATAAATAAATAAAGAAGGAGATAATTTATATCGATGATGTTTTTTAGTGGGTTAAGTTTGATTTTGGTGCAATTAAATTATTATATTTAAGAGACTAAATATTTATTATTTATTTTAATAATTTATCTTTTATTGTTTTATAAGTCCGTTCGTATGTTTCTTATTGCTACACTGAGAGAAAAGTGCTTAGTAACCTGAACTATGCAGCGACAGATAGAAAAATATAGTCTCCCTAACCAATTTTTATTGTTACTGGAACTATGTACTAGTGTGAATCAGCAAAGAAAAATAGTTACATTAACTAAATTTAAGAAACCATTTTTGCCTTATTATGATCACTACAATACTTTAATCATTCTAAAACAAGTAGTGAACACAATATAATCTTTATCGTTGGCTTAATTAACATAAAATAGATACAGTAACTACGTTAGCTTAGTGACTGTGTGATAGTTGGTAGAAATAATTTTAATAGTTGACACAACTAAGAATTTAGTTGTCGTCTCATACAATATCATTTATTTAGTTCTTTTTACTACTGATAAAAGTATCAACCGTACTATTTCATGTTAGTTCTCTAAACAGTCGATTTCTAGTTAATTTAATAATTATAGAATATTTCTGCTGACTAGTAATCAAATTTTAAAAAAAATTCAAAAGAGAATATCGTTATAAATACCATTAATATTTAGTTTCCCTGCCTCTAAATTGCATTCCTAATGCCAAAATTGCGTATTGCAAAACATAAGCCAAAGAAGCGTATCAAACATTTTTTTTTTTGCTTATCAGTTCCGAATCGTTAAACATGTGGAGGTCGATTAAAAAAGTGAAAAAAAAAATTTTTTTTATACCAAAAGGGCGTGTAAAAATTTTTTGTTGCTTAGATAATTCCCTCCAAATACGTGTGGCTTTTGAGCCAAAGTCGTAGCGTGTTTCGCCGTACTTGAAGTCGTGGCGTATTTTGGCTCAACTCAAACCAAGCTGACTCACAGGTTTCTTTTTATCAGTCTGTGTAGAGATAGAGACTCAGTGATAGAGACTCAGATTTGAAAGCCGTGTTTATAAGTTTTCATAACGTACAAATAAATAACCTTATGAGTTAAAGAGACACCCTTTATAGCAAAGTAATCGGACAAGATGTTTGAATCGAAGCAGTTTTACGATTTTTATATTATAAAATAATTCCAGCTATTAATATTAATCCTACATATATTTTTAAATTATCTGCTGTTTTTGAGAATAATAGATACACAGAAAAAACAGATAATTTGAATCCTGAAATTTTTTTAAAAATCGATTCGGGAAATCAAAATTTTCTTGCCCTAAATAAATAATTATCTTGAAATTTTTATTTTTAATTCAAATATTTTTTCTCAAGTTAACATATTCTTAGGCTTAAAGCGAAGAATTTTTACTTGTTACAAAAGTTTTTATTTCTTAATATTAGATATTTTTTTGAAGCAAGATATATGAGTTTTTGTAACAATCTGCACTTTTTTGTTTGAAGAATATAAAATTTATCGCAATGAATACTATTATTTAACGCAAGAATTTTTTATGCTCCACCAAAACAAAAAAGTTGCTTAAACTAAGAGATAAAAGTCACCAGAACAAAGCAACAGCAGCGGGAGTAGTTTGGTGCTCGCCACTAGGTCGTGCCCATCTTTTGTATAGTGTCCCTGGTAAGAAACTTATTTCAGAAGTATTATATTCCAAGCTTGAGAACGATACTGACATAAATACTTCTCTGTTTTCCGACACAGTGACAAGAATCATTTTTGATTGTAATATAGTATATACTAAATTACATTAAGACATTAATGTTTAATATTAATGTTTCCTAAAATAATTTTTGTTATAATAAAAAAATATCAAGTACGTTCAATGTGAAAGAAAAAAATTTTTTGAATTTGTCACATAAAGATTGGCTAGTAAATAAAAAAAAATCCAGTAATAATGAACCAAAATCTGCAGTACAGATCGCTAAATAATTTTATTTCTTGCAGTACTAAATCATGGAAATGGTAACTATGAATGTTTAGTTACAATAAGTCAAATCAGTACATTCTCAGAAAGTTCGATTTTCTAGTTTGTACATCTAGACACAAATACTTATTCCTACAATTATAAATGATCTGAAGAACTAAGTGTACATTATTAACATTAATATAATCTGATTGCTTATTGGACTAAGAATAAATTATTTACTACAATATAAATTATAGTTATGTTAACTTTATCTTAGTATATGTAACTAAAAATAGTAAGAATGACTATGTAGTCGTAGATCACTTTACTATGGTGTATTAACTATTGAAACTGATTTAGTTTAGCTGAGTCGTCTGTGAACTACGATTTCTTAGTTCAGAAAACCGATTTTTCCTCTCAGTGTATTGGTCGTTTTTTATTTTTAGGAGAAAGTATTAAATTTACATTTCACTTATGGTTAATATAGCACATAATTGATTTAGCATTTATCCACATGTCTAAAGTAATTGTTAATCTTGTTAAAGATTGATATCTATATTTGATTAGGTGGGGATGCCTCAGGACAATCATATGAATTGAAAGACATTGGTCTAGGCTATTAAGTTAACTCTCTGTTCAGTATCTCTGATATATCGGTAACATAGTATACTGTAGGACACATTGACTAGACACACAAGCATGACCACTGGTTGTCATGTACTGACGTACATAAGAGCGAGTGTATTTTCTAGTAAAAATACTATTTTTTGTACAATAGTATGTTAGTACGATAAGGCAATTGCCAAAAGCGTTTGTTGATTCGAAAAAAAAAATTTTTAATTTAAAAAAATAGCATCGAAGCATTGCAATCTTTTAAAAGGACTGTATAGTTATTATTTACAACATATTTAGTTTCATTTTGTAAAAAAAGGTCAAAAGTTTGTTATATAAAATAAAAAAAAAAAAGTTTTTTTATAAACCCGATATTTTTTAAAATCTTTCAATTTCACTGAATTTTTTTTTTTTTTTTTTTTTTTTTTAATATTGAAATAGAGCTAATGTTGAAAATTATTTTTTGCACTTTCATTTCGTGCAATCCGTCTGTTTCCTGCAAAATGATCTGTACGTAATGCAAGAATTTATTTGTAATATAAATTCAGAGAAGAAAAAAAAATTATTCTACCTTTTACATCTATATTTGAAAAAGTAATACTAAAAAATAATAGTTGGAAAATAAAAATAAAAAAATTTTGATAAACATAAAAATTATTTTCATGAAATTAAACGATTCAAAAAAAAAAACAAAATTAAATTCGTTGTTTCTATAAAAGAATAATTATATTCTTTACTATTTTTTTTCTTATTAAAAAAATAGAAAAAATTGTGCTTGTAACCGAATAAAAATAAATAAAGTCAACTTAATTTTTTCTTATTTCTATTTCTCTATAACATATACTGCTGACGCTTGAGGTTAAAAAAGTATACAAAAACACAAGAAAAAGTTTATATAGTAAAGCAAATTATATTTTTAGCTTTGTTAGTATCCTTCTTGACTATTCAGTGTGTCTTGCATTATATATTATCATAATTCAACACGGCTTATCATTAAAGTCTCATTAGTTGTGTAAGCTCTCGGCTGAGGTTAATTGCTTGTAAACAGTGTACCTTAACAACTACATGAACAAATTTCAAATAAATAATTCGATTAGAAGATAATTTAGTTTCTTAAGATAAAATTTTATTAGAACGTAAACAAGAAACTAAAACAAAGAATCAACACAGAAAGTAAATAATTATGTTCTGGAAAGTTTTAACTTTGATTCATCATGAAAGATTATTTTTTAATTAATTAAAGAGTGTAATTGGCTTTCTGTTGAATTATTGAATAATTAATTAAAAAGTTTGAAGAAATAATTTGCATTAAACTTTATTTTAAAGGCTTTTATTTTGCTTGATTATGACATTTTGTTTGATAAAAACAAACACATGTATATGTGTGAAGTGTCATGGCGCGAGCCTACCGTGTATCTATACCGTAAACATAGTGGTTTTTAGCTCTCATTTTTAAAAACTTTATTAAAATAATAAATTTTCAGAAAATTCCTTCTCTATTCGAAAAATAATTGATTGTTCATCTTAAAATTATAAAACTTTATTCATTTTAGTTATGAGAACTAATTTAAATAATGAAATTAGGCCAGCATATACTATAGCACCCCCAATTTAGACACTTTTATAAATTTTTTCATGCGTTAGGGACACTGTCAGAGAATAAAAAGACCAGCGGTGCTTCGGTCTGTATTTTTTACTATAGTTTCATACGGAAATTTTTTATGAGCATAAATAAATACGTTTCATAATCATAAATAAATCCGTTTTGATATTTAAGATGAATTTTCTTTATTTGACGTCAGTGTTCATTATTATAATTTCAATCAATTTTCCCCGATTTTGCATAAATACTACAGAAAAAACTATACATTTTAATTTAATTTTACTTGAAATTGTTGTGAGTTGCATGCGAATTGTCATAAGTAGAAGAAAAAACTTGACAACTATTTCAATCGAACTAATGTCAATTTTTTACCAATTAGCTTAAATAAAATTAAATTGAAGAACTCTGAATAGCTACTTTAGATTGAAAGTGACAATAATTTGACATTGAAATTACTGAAAATTTGCTGCACGAATTTGCCGCCAATTTAACAGCAAAAGTTAAAAAGAAAAATTTACGATTAATTTTTGCTCAATTTCGAGGTAACACTTTTTGCTACACATAAAAGTCGGTAATGTTCATTCTTACCATTTAAGAAGATAATCAAATTTATACTTAAAAATGTCTACAACTTGAATATAAAAAAATAGTTTACAATTTTTCAAGTGAAATTAACAATAAATTGGAGTGAAAATTTACCTGGAAATTGACGAAAAATTTTTCTAGTAAGCTTTCGAAATGAATTTGCATTTTAGTTCAGGTAGTAAATTTACGTCAAATTGTATAGCAAGTTGTATATAAATTGTCCTCGCAAACAGAATTGTCCGAAGTTGACGGACATTTGATAAAATTTCCCAGGAAACTTTTGCTAAACAAACTGTGGTATTAGGGTGTCTATTTAAAATATTTAAACTTCTTGATATTGCATTTATATTCGCTAGGACGTACCAAAATTAGCTCTACTTACTTAGCCGTACAATAATAATTATTCGTACAATAATATTAATCGAGTAATATAAAAAATCAATGCTAATTGTAAGGATATTTCCTAATTGTACAGTTTACTTAGCAAAATTTAAGTTGTGAAAGTTTCCTCGAAATTTTCGTCAAATGTCCGTCAACTTCGGGCTCTTCCGTTATTGACGAGAATTTGCATAAAACTTGCGATACAATTTGATGTAAACTTACTACCCAAATTCGAATCCAAATTTATTTTAAAAGTCGTATACAAAATACCGTCAAGCCTTCTTATGTTCTATCTAGCTACCCGCAATGTCTATATTTAAAAATTACCTTTCTAATAAGGGATCTATAGTGTATATATATATAATTTAGTGCTATCTACAGATAAATTAAATTATCATTTTTATTTTGTAATTGCGTTGACAATATGTATAGATCTCTAATTAATACTTCATTATTGACAAACAATGAATTATGCGTCAAATTATATTAAAAATTGAAAAATATAATAACACTACAAAAAAAAATAAATCCTACCAAAAACATATTCTCTGTATAAAGTCGCGCCAAGTACACGTTTAAAATTTTTTAATAGTAAAAAAAAAAAAAATTTTTTTACAAAAAAAAAAATAATCGAAAAAATCGAAAAAATAATCGTCAAATCGAAAAAATACCAAGTACCTAGTATGATGCAAAATCATAACAAAAATTTTCATAAAATTTAAAAAAAAAATTGTATAACAAAATTTCAATGTACTTGGTGTGCGTTACTACATGTACTCAAGAAAAATTAATTTCTAATAAAATCAAATATGTTTCTTTTTACTCTTTTGTAAGAACACCAAGTACATTGAAATTTTGTTATACAATTTTTTTTTTTAATTTTATGAAAATGTTTGTTATGATTTCGCATCATACTAGGTACTTGGTATTTTTTCGATTTGACTTTTTTTTGTAAAAAATCATTTTTTTTTTACTTTTAAAAAATTTTAAACGTATACTTGGCGCGACTTTATACAGAGAATCTGTTTTTGGTAGGATTAATTATTACTGTTAGTGATAATTTATAACAGAAAAAGTGAAAATTTTACTTACAGTTTATAGTATTACAGTATCCCAGAGAGGAAAGTACGACGGGCTCAGGCTCGGCCCAGGTATGTAGGACCAAGCTTACACATTGGGCTAAGCTTGTAGAACCAGCCTTGGTAGAAGCCTGGAATGATAACACGGGCCAGTCCTGGTTGCTAGACCTGGCTCATGCTTGGTTGCCAGACCTGGCTCATGCTTGGTTGCCAGACCTGGCCCATGCTTGGTTGCCAGACCTGGCCCATGCATCGAGGAAACGAATAAATTTAAGTAAAAAAGAATTTTATTATTATTAACCACGTAGAGTTTATGATCATTAACGTTTAAAATATCAAAGGGAGGTAAATTGTAACGGGGTGGAAGCATTCCGCACAACGTTTGAACTTAATTTCGACTCGCGCCAAAAGATCCGCCCTCCTTCTTCAGCAACTGTTAATACTGAAGGAAAATACAGACACTGATGCGCCGGGGTCGCTACAGTCGAGTTTTCGACTTTTGGTTTTAGGGGTTGGCTAACCTGAGTGGAGAGGTACGAGGACCAGAGACGACGATGATACATTAAGATTCATCTCTGATCCAGGTATGGTCATGCATGAGCAGGCATGAGTACATATCCAAAGTAAAAATCCTTCATAATGATCAGGCTTGATCATTCTTGATCATGTATGATTCATATCTGATCATACATAATACATATGTGATCATATATGAGTTATGACTGACCGTACATGATTCATGTCTGATCAAACACGATCATGCATGTCCACGTCGGGTCATTCATGGTTATTTAGAAAGAGTTTTTATCCTTAATACGAACTTTCATATAATGTTTGATCATGCATGATCATGAATTATTGGTTATGTTGATATCTAATCATACATAAGAATTTTCAAACATAAAAATTACTGACATATTTTGAACCCTGATCACGTCTTATCATGCTTGGTCTTACGTGATCACTTACATCCCTGTCTGAATGTTCATGTCTGATGCAAGAGTATCCGCATTATTCACAAACGGTCATGCATGATCATGAAGATTAGTTATACTCAAACATGGCCATACATGGGAATTTTCATTCATAAAAATTACTGAAATATTTTTAACCCTGATAATGTCTCATCATGTCTTATCATGCTCAATTATACATATTTACTTCCAATATATGCCTGAATGTTCATGGCTGATAAAAGAATATCTGTATTGTTAATACACGTCCATGCATGATCATGAATGGTAATGCATGATCATTATAGGAAGTATCAAAAAAATTAACTGTCTTTATTTTTAAAAAGTACTCTGAAAGTATTGTTCAGGATATCGAAAAAATGACCCTGTCAAAACAACAGCTTTTAATTTTACTATTAAGGGGTATCTCATCGCTATTTTCTATTTCCCGTTTGATTAACATGGGAAATTTTTTTTTAACGTTTAAAATTTCATCACTTATTAGCGAATTAAAATATCGGAAAAACAAATGAACATTTTGGCTGGAAATTGAATGCTTTACAACAAAGGTCTCTTATCGTTTTTTGATAAATTAAATTTCTCAAAAGTAATTCGAAGTTAAAGCTTGATTCATAATCAATTTTACTACCATTTAACTTTTTTGGCGAAACTATCAGACTTATCGTAAAATGTTAAAGCACCTTTTTTGTAGATAAATTTATTTTCTACAAATTTTTTTATCGAAGTTTCCGAAATTTTTTTAGGCATTCGCATTTAAATGTCTGTTTGTTCCGAGAAATCGTATTCTTGCCGACTTTCATTACTTACGTTTAAATGAATATTACTAAAGAACTTTCTAAAATTTCTGAAACTTTTATAGAGATGGTTTGTAGAAAATGAAATGACCTACAAAAATTGTCCCATAACATTTACGATAAGTCTGATATTTTCGCCAAAAAAGTCGAATAGTAATAAAATTGACTGTGAATCAAACTTTGACGTAGATTAACTTTTGAAAACTTGAATTTACTGAAAAATGATAAGAGACCTGTGGTGTAGAGCTTTCAATTTCCAACAGAAATATTAATTAATTTTTCCGATACTCTGATTCGCTAATGAGAGCCTGGCTGCCAGTGCTTGCGCCACGCTTAATAAACGAGCTTGGGCCAACCTCATATGAATGACGTCCCATCCACGACTCAAGCTCCGAAGACTGACGGGTCATGCTTTAATGCACAATTTTCTTAATCTTCCTTCAATTGTCATAAATAATAGTTTGTTTGTTTGTTTATAGTTTTTTTTTTTATTAGGCGCCATTTTTAAACAGTACATGTTAATAATTTTATAATATTATGCTTACATATAACTTAGAAAATAGGGCTTAATAAAAAATAATCTTTTATTTAAATAAAGAATAAAAATAGAAAATAAAAAAAAAAACACTTAAACGGAAATAGTGCGAACTTTTCTATCACCGTCTTGGTCACCTGAACTAGCGAAGTAGTTACTGGTAACAGACAAAATCTTAAGGGGTGCTTCAGAACTTTGGTATTTTTCTTCAACAAATTCTGGAAGTTAATTCGTAAAATTTTAATAAGCCACAATTTTCCGATCGTAAAAATATTTATATTTTAAATTAATAATATTACTACATACCTTTTAAACATTGATAAACCAAAGTCGCGGAAAATTTTTTTTTTCCAACTGTCATTTACCGACCTGTGCCACTGTATTCCAGTTGGACTGTTTTTTTAATGATACTGGCAATGATGTTTTTAATATCTTTCACATAGTCTTTACTGAATGAATGATTGTATATTATTTTACATTTAGATTTTTGTAAGTATTTACTTTTTTTTCAACTTGAAAATTTTTTAAGTCCGGTAAATGATAATTTATTTTGTGAGGGTTTTGAGAGCTTTGTTAGACTTTAAAACCGATAAAGAGTTCGAATTTAGGCCTCATAATTCTCATTGAGAATTTAGAGTGCCAATATCGTATCATTTATCGTGCGACAAATAAAAGATTAAAGGAATTTAAATTTCTGAATTCTAAACTAGAATTTGCTCTTTGACTCTAGATTCAATAATTAATATTCTCCAAAACTTCTCTTCAGCGTGAAATTCACTCCGCGGAGATAAAACACATAAAAAATCGTGCAGTTCGTGAAAACATACATTCACAGTGAACTTCACTCCGAAGGGAAGTAAATAAATGAAAAAATAATCCGGTCTGCGTTCACTCCGAATTCTCTCCGCGTTCACTCAAACTGTTGAATGCATAACTACATTCAATAAAAAACTTGATACTTTTAATTCGATTGTACACATATTTGTGTGTTTCTTGATATTTTTTGTTAAATATGTTACTGAAAATTTATTACTTAAAGATAAATTGTAATTGACAGCAACCATTTTTAATGTGTTTTAGATGACGATTATTTTTCGTGATTTTTCAACGCAGTAATGAACTCTACTGCTGTTAGCTTTTGGTGAGTATTTAAAATTAAAAATTTCACTGCTATTGCTAATAAAAGAAAAAAAAACTATGAATTAAACAGAATCTTTTTGTAAATGAAACTTAGAATTTAAATAAATAAAAAGTTAAAGATGATAAAAAAGGACAGCAGTGAATAAAAAAATTGATGAGTTTTTTTCTTCAAGTTAGTTGGTGGAAAAGATGCCTGTTGAACTTTTGCGCACACCACCTACGACTGCATCGCTTTACATGAGTTCTAAAATAGCTTAAAGCTTATTGTGCCCACAGTAGACAGAAAAAAAAAATAAAAGAAGTGAAATGAAACACCATTAATTAAGAGAAACGATTTAAAACGATTAGAAAAAAAAATTGTAAATACTTCTTAATTCTTTTCAATACTTTAAATACTTTTGAATCGCCCTGCTTATGGGCATTTAACATTGCAAATTGTTTCGATTCGTTTCTTTCAATCAGGGCCAAAAAAATAGCAAAAATTTAATTAAAATACAGTATTTAACGTTAGAGTAAACACGAACTAAATAGTGATAGTTTTGCGTTTTATATTTGATTTATGGTCATTTACTTTATTTTACGCTCTATTTCTTCCAATCTTGTGAATTTTAATTGAATTTATGGGAAAACGGCTACCCAACTTTTTAGTGATTACTAGCCGGCTATTGTGTTGCATCCGCGTTCGAGTTTTTAGGTAGATTTTTTAAAAGTCTATTGTAATTGTCCTCATGGTCGATTTTTCAAGGAAATTTGTCATAACCTATCATAATTGGTTGAGTAGGGTTCAAAAATACCATATATAAAAAAAAAATATATATATATATATATATATATATATATATATATATATATATATATATATATATATACTTTTTTTGAGTTTTTTGACCAATTTATTTGAAAGGTATAAGACCTCTAATTTAACTTTTTTTAAGCCTGGGGTGACTAGTCACCCCACGTGGCCGTTAATCGTAAAATAATAAATCGTCTTTTGATGATTTGGGACGATTAAATCTGAAAATTATGACGATTAATGATGATTTAATTTTTAATCGTTTTTAATCGTCACAAATCGTTTTGTGTAATCAGGGTAGTTTCTCCATCTACAAATGGGTAAATCGATTGAACTGTGATACGTTACTTAAATTAATATTGAAATGGTAATTAATAAAGCCATTATTAAATTTCGCCTAATGGAATAACGATTGTCGAAAGTTTGAAGAAAAACGTGTAGGACTATTGACAAAATATTGATACATCGAAATATCGATATTATTATTTGAAAATGTCGATATTTGTAAAGTGAGTGAATGCGCAAAAAGGATCTGGTTTAGGTGTGATGGAATCTTAACAACCAAAAAATTACACAAATTATAATAAGAAATAAATTAGATATTTATTGACACTATGTACACTTAAAGCTGTGAGAAGATAATATGAAACAGCGAATGCGACAAAATGTATACGCGATAGCGAATGCAACCAATAATAATTATAGTAAAGCAGAACGGTATTAGAGCAAGAGGTTGTACTCTTGAATTCAGAAGCGAAAAGACGCTGGAGAAAATGTTGTTGAGAGCGACGTGGCCGCTTGGTGGTGACGTGGCAGCCTCGAAGCATAAAACGAATTTTCTTATTGGCTTAAAAGTGCGCCAACAGGAAATGGTTAGCTGCCAAGTTTTCTGATTAGTCGGCTGGTAGCGGGGCTCTCATGCCGACTTGACCCGGCCATGAGCTAGAAATTGTATGTACCGGGCCCAAACAGCGAGTGACCCGGCACTATTCTGATCTTGAGGTCAGTAGCAAGTTCGACAACTCCCGGATGTAACGAAAATGCACGAAGCTTTTCAAATTGTCTAAGCTCGTGACCGAACAATATTTATTACCAATATTTTTTTCGGCGATATATCAAGAGTTCGATATCGAAATGTAAGTATCGATGGTCAATATTTTTTTTAAATAAATTTTAATTAAAAATTTTTTTTTCGTAAATGATTTAATCTACAAAATCATCGTAAATTTAATCTACTGTACTTCATTTACACTATATTTATATTTTTTCTCTATTCCAAGATTACTTATTATCTTAAAATTAAATGTGACTTTGTATAGATATACTCCTGTAGTATGAAAATTACTATAATCTATGATATGGAGTACGTACTTTACTTACAGTTGTTGTTTGTAGTCAGCTATTTTGCTAATCTCTTATTATCTACCTTTATTTAGTCTGTGGTTAACACCAAGCAAAGTTAAAAACAGAGGTTATCCAAAGTTACTGTTTTATTGTAATCCCAGGAAAAAATGTTCAGACATGACCATACCTGTTAATATATGATCAGCCCGGAAATTAGACATGAGGATCCCTGTTCATGTCTGACCATGCCTGTTCATGTATGACCATTTCTGAAGCGTTAAATACATTCAGGCCTGGTCGTATCTGTTTATGTTTAATCATATCTGATCATGCATGTTCGTGCATGATCATGTCTTCGGCGTTTAATACTTCAGGCCTGATCAGACATGATCATATCTGAAGCGTTGAATACGTTTAGGCCGATCATGCTTGACCATATCTGATCTAGCTTGATACATACGATTAAATTTCAAAAACTTAGTCATAATTGTATATGACTTATTCAGAATTATATATAGCTAACGTAATTATACTTATATATAATTTATGTATAATTTTATATAACTATGTATCTATAATTAATAAATTAGATATAAAATTTTGTTGACTAAGAATCTATCATGTATAAGATTTTTATCACTTGAAGTTCATACGAAACGTACTTTTCAACCTGGGAAGAAATGATCAGATCTGATCAGATATGAAAAATGACCAGGCACGATAAGGTCTGTTCATGTTTGCTCAGGTATGCTCATTCCTGTTCATGCCTATCCGAGTGAAAAAATTATAGATAAGAAATGGCTCTGTATAATCATATATAATTATGCATAGCTATAAGTAATTATTCATGTATAATTATCTATAATTATTTCTATAAAAATAAGAAAGAAAAAATTCGGGCGTATGCAGGATTTAAACCATAGTCGCCACGCTTGAAAGTTTAAGCCGCTACTCATTGACCAAAGAGATTGACTTAAAAAAATATGTTCCGTATGAACTTCGAGTAATGAAAATTTTATACGTGATAGATTTTCAGTCAAAAAATTTTAATCTAATTTATTAATTGTTGATACATAGTTCTATAAAATTATATAATTATAACAACGTCAGCTATATATAAGTATAACTAAGTTAGTCATATACAATTATAACTAAGTTTTTTTTTATTTATCCCATATATCAGGCTGGATCAGACATGGTCAGACATGTTTAGGCCTGAACGTATTTAACACTTCAGACATGATCATGTCTGTTTATGCCTAGTCAGACATGGACAGGCATGGTTATGCATGATCAGACCTGAAGTGCCCCTGGCGGTCCTGATCCACCGTGATATAAGATGAATTACGGAGAATCACGGTAAATCACGCTAATAGGGTGAAATTACCGTGAATGTGTGCGTGATATCACGGTGAGGTTTCATGGTGATTCAGGGTAAAATCACGGTGATTCACGTCTATTCACGGTGTATCACCGTGATGTTCTATAATCGAACTATTGAGATTTACCGTGATTCACGGTCAATTTTTGTTTATCGTTTCAGACTTGATCATGCATCAACAGGTATAATCATATCTGATATCAGGCATGAATAGGTATGTCCACGCATGATCACGCCTGAAAGTATTTATCGCTTCAGAAATGACCATATCTACTCATGCTTAGTCAGACATGGTCATGCATGATCAGGCCTGAATTATTTAACACTTCAGATATGATCATGCATAAACAGGCATGGTCGTGTCTGAAAATAGTTTCCCGGAAAGTCAATCTCTTAGGTCCACGGATAGCGGCTTAAACTTTTAAGCGCAAGGTTCACGATTCAAATCCTGCACACACCTGAATTCTTTTTTTCTTATTTTTATGGAAATAATTATATATAATTATACAAAAAAATTATATGTAGCTATACATAATAATATATAATTATATAAGGTCATTTTTTATCTATAATTTTTTTACTCGGATAGGCATGAACATACCTGATTAGATGTTTGAATCTCCCGCGCTTGAGTTTATCATCGCTACTCTGAGGCCAGTGAAATAGAGTGATGCCGGCGCGTTATCATGCGTGAGAGCATCCACTGGTCCCATTCTCATCTCTTGCTCTATCCTTTCCTCCAAGTGGGGATGAAGAAGAAGACGAAGCCTTTATTAAAAATTCACCGACGCTAATAGCAACACGTGTTTTTGTGTGCTTTTATTTAAACCATTCGCAATCGCTTTGCTAATTATTATAATTCACCTCAAGTTAGTTCTCAACTCTCAGTTGAAATTATTTCTAGTTAAGTGTAGTGATTATCTAATGACTTTCAATATAAATAAATATTAAAACTTAATTAATTTATCTCTCCGCGTGTATTGGCTTGCCACCAACCTCCATCTGAATTTGTATAATCAACATTTTTCATCTCACAATCAATATTAATTAATCCAGTGCAGTATATATAGTGAATATAACAATAAAAAATACGTTATTTTCATACATTAACCTGCAGTGTTAATTACATTTATTTTTAACTGAGCATCCCAGCTGTTAAAAAATGTGAAAATAGCAATCTCAAAGTCATTTCATACCAGTGCATCGCTGAGTACCTTTGACCTGGTACTGCATTGGTGGAAGAAGTGTTAAGAAACACCTCAGTGAAAATTACACTTTGTAAAGTGACTAAATCCGTGATTTAGGTGCTCATATCATCAACAACATCTCAACTTCCTAACTTCATGTCGCTGCTTATCACCTGGAATCATCACCAGTTACTGTCAGTTTGTTCTGGATTATTCAATTAAAAGTTTTTTTTTGTTTTTCTCCTATCACTCTAATTACAGATGGACATGTCAATTGTCACAATGGCTGCCGTGCAGAATAAATTGGCGTTGCAATTAAGCCACATGTCGTTCATCCCATCTCTGGGCGCGGCTGCAGAAGCAGGAGTGTTTGAGACTCTCCCTCTGTCCTCAGCTACAGCAGAAATTAAGCTTCTCAATACATATGGGGAAAATTTTGAAGCTCATCATGAGAAATTACTCTCATCCAAAAACGGACGTCACCGTGGAGCACAAATACTTCACCGATGGGTCGTTTGAAACCACACTCAACCAGTTTCAGACAGCTGCAGACAGCCTCTATACCTGGCTCACTTCAAACATCAGTATCACCTTAGATTTGTTTGAGTCAGCCTGGAACACGATCGTCAACTAGTACAAGAACAAACGACTACTCATCTCAACTCAGTTGGATAAGCTACTCAGCATCCGTCCAGCTGAAGCGGCAGCGAAGGAAGAAGACGCCGCCATCCCATGTCCTTTCGCTTCTGGTGTTTAACAGTTTCACCTCGGATTTTTCATCCTAGTTTGAGGAATCTAACGTGCTACCACGTACTCTCAAACCGCTTCGCTTAGTCTTAATTATTCTCGTGTGATAATTTCGCTTAACTTACGCTAAAATATCCTCAATAATTAACTAGTATGTCGAGGCTACTAATTATTAAGCATACATTGATTGTTGCTCGCGTCTAATAACTTATAAATTAATTAACATGTTCTGATCCGCTACTGACCAAGTGTCGAGTTTTTATAAGTGATTTAAGATAGTTTGCATTCGCTATCGCGTATAATACAAAGTCGCATTCGCTATTAAGTATATTTTTCTCACAGTTTTTCACTGTACATATTGTAACAGTGCGTTTAGACTTGAAAATCGAGCGCCAAAGTTTAGTTGACCTACAGCCATCTATTGTGATAATTGTACCTTAATTAACACTCATCAGTCACCTGGAGCCATGTCAGAGGTCCCCTAGATCGTATTCTGTTGAGACAATAGTGGGGTAGTTTCCCACCCTCAGGACTTTTCCTTTAAAAGGGCTAGCAAGCAGTTGCTCGAGGACTTAGGCTCTGGCCACCACCCAGAGAGGACCAGTAGGGTAGTGGACTGATGACGCCTAGCGAGGTTCTTACTCCACACCCAGAGCTCAATACAATTTATTTGAGCCGGCCTAACGAGGAGTCTAGTCATATCTAGTCATTGAACAGTTTTATTTAATTTATTTTATATCTTTGAATTTGTTTGTCCGTTATTAATAGCCGCAATAATTGTTTTATAAATTATTTATTTGAAGAACGTTTTAATTGACCCCATTTTGAGTTAAATTTCTACATGCGGTCATTTAGTAAAGTTAAAGTTAAATTTGATTTGTTCCGGTAAAATTCGTGAGTATTACCACACCATTGCTGTTCATTTCCTGCCATTTTTCACCACAGAAGATTGGGCCTACAGCGTTGCTGCCACGTTTACTGCCTACAGATATTGAGGGTCATTTCCATCTACACCTACAAGGATAGAGCATGCAGTAAAGTACAGCGTAAGTGGGATTCCGTCTTCCCCAAATTAAATTTATACTTGGTCTCCTCCTGCGTAAATTAAAATATCAAAACTTATATACTAAATTTTATTTTAATTAATTCTATTGGGGAAATTTTTATATAGTAAATGGGTATTTGGTTGAATAAATATAATAGTTTTTCTTTGATAATGCAAAACCAAATCTCTCATTGAATAAGCCACCAGGCATTCCTTTCCTTTGATAAATAATAAGCGCTAATTTTCAGGGAACGAGGAGAGCCTCCCAGCTCATAAGATTATATTAATTAAGTTAAATTAAGTAACCGAGGCCTGGAAAAGAGCTAGCCCAATTCAAACTCCTTCGGTTATACTGGCGCCCAAGTCTTTGCACTTCGTTCTCTAGTTTATTGGCAAAATTTTTTGCACCTTTCTCTCTAGCATTAACCTGGTGGTTCCTAATTAAAATCAATAGTTACATTTTTTTCATCAATTATTTTCCGAATGTCTTTGAATACGTCGGGAGGAGTAAGATCAATGGTTATTGGAGAGTAATTACCTCGATAAATCGTTAATGAATGTTTGTGTCGGCTTTCATGGATACATTTCAAATATTTAAAGTTGTATTAATAAAACAGCCAATTTATCATCTGTAATTTTTGTGTTAATTTTAACTATTGAATCAACCACACCTACACCAGAATCCTTTTGTGCATTCGCTCAATTTTACAATTTCAAATATATAAAAAATATAATTATGAAAATATATTGTTAATTTAACCAACAACATAAGATAATAAATATAACAAAATTATATATTTTTTACGTACTTAAAAAGTTTTTTTTTATAAAAAAAAATTTGATTTTTTAAATGTTTTTTGAACATTCTAAAATATAATTCTTGTAAACATAATTGAGCATTATTTAAAAAAAATTTTTAATCTTTTTCGGGATTGACTCTGAATTTTCACTCTTAATTTACCCTGAATACATCCTGAGGACACACGTAATGCACTTTGGTTCCGCTCTGGTAAAGCTGTGGTTCCACTCTAAAGAACACTTTAGATCCTTTTCGGAAAATTTCTGGTTTCACTCTGAAAAGGTTTTCGTTTTATCCTGGACTTACATTGGATATTCTCAGAATTTGCTCTGGATTTTGGGATAAAATTTGCTCGTCAATCGAATTGGTTGTTTCTTGTAGTATAAATAGCAATCGAAAGAGCTGGTCAGTCATCAACTTTCCTGTGAATTTCAGATCATTCGATCGAACAGACTGAAATAGTTAAAAAATACGAAAAATTTTTTTTTTTAGTTTTTCTTGAAATTTGTTAAAAACAACTTGATCAAGCGATTCTGAAATCTATTCAGCTCTAGAACCTAATAAAACGCGTTAATTACCACATTGAACGTTGAAGTTGGTTGATTAGTTCCAAAGATATCGGCGTCAGAAAATTAAAAAAATAACATTTTTCCTGGATAAATAGTAATATAATATACTAACATATGTTCAAAATCGTACCAACTCTCCATCTTTATGGTTTCTTTCGATTACCACATGATGCAAAGCAATTCATTCTTCAGTTTACAATAATATTTTCAACAAAATAATATTTTTAACAAAATAATTGAAAAAACACCTGTTTTTACATTTTTCTCGGATGATTTATGTATTAACGCTCCGATTTTAGTCGAAGCTCATTAAAATACTTATTTTAATCACTGACATTGATTTTTGCCTGATTACATTCATTTTATTAAACATTATTGTGAATAAAAATTTTAAGAACGCTTGTTCATTAAGTATCTTCATGATACCAGCATCGAAACTTGAAGTTTCAGTGTCTCTACAGCCCATCAAAACAAGCTAATATCAAGCCGATGCTGCAAACAACTACTAGCGAATTCGTAATTCAAAAATATCTTCGTTCATCAGGCAGAAACATGGGTGTTTCTTTCCTTGGGAAGAAACACGATTGTTTCTGCCCTGTGTGACTGCGGGTGAAATATTGAAAATAACGTTTTCGAGCTCTTTCAGATCGAGAACAGCGGGAAGTTTCGGGGCTGCCCTGCAGGTCATCCGATTGACAATTTTTTAACTTCCTGCTAAGAAAATTGCAAATTTTCAAAAATTTGGGAAGTTATTGGTTTCGGTCCAATTTTCGAAAATCGAATTTCTAAGAGATCTTGACGTTTTGAGATCTTTAAGTCGCCAATCGACGCATTTTATCGAGTTCTAAAGCTAGTTGGATTTTTAAGTCGATCGTTCAAATCGTTTTTCAAAAATTAAAAAAAAATGTTGAAACTTTTATTTTTTTTTAATTTTTGTAGTTCTCAAATATCTTCGAGTCTATTCGATCAAATGATCTGAAATTTTCAGAAAATTTTACGGCCAACAAAATCTTTCGATTGCTGCAAGAACCATGCAAATCGGTTGAATAGTTCAAAAGATAAAAAGTTTATACACACACACACATTCATACTTACAAGCATTCAGACAGCTTTCTGAAAGTGGTCAAAATAGCTTTTTTGGACCTCAAAGTGTTGACATCTGATGACAATTCGATTTTCGAAAATTTAAAAAAAAAAAAACAATGACTTCCTAAATTTTTGAAAATTTTTAATTTCCATAGCGAGAAGTTAAAAATGTTTAAATTTAGGCAGAATTAAATGTAAACAATCCTGATAAAGAGTGGAAATCATTTTGAATTAGATCATAAGCTCGAAACATGAAATAGCCGACAAAAGTTTAAAGATCAGTAGTTTTTTTAACGTTTTGAAATATTTTTTTTATTACTCATGCGGGATAAGTGGTATCTTAACGCCCGCTAATGCAGTTGAAAAAGAGCTGTTTGCCCATTTTTAATTACGCGTGAGTTTTTTCGGAAATAAAACTGCTATTTGAGTGCGACAAGTTTACTTGGCGCACGCAAATTACACTTAGCACACGCAAGCTGTCTTTGTCGCACACAAATTGACTGTGAAAACTACTAACATTCAAATAAATAACAAAACAAAAAAACAATCTAACTGTCAATATTAAAAAAGTGAGGTTGACAGTTAGCATCACGATATCACAAAAAAGAAACCAAAAATGGAAAATAATCCTGACCTGATCCCCGAAACCCCTGAAAGTGCCGATGAAGAATTTATACCACCAGAAATTTTGGAAAAAGCTAATGAGGTGATTAATAATCTAACTCCTGCGAAATCAAGACCGAAGTACGAAGCAAGCTACAAAAAGTTTATTCAGTGGCGAACATAAAAAAAAATTAAAAGCCTGTCGGAGTCGGTTTTTCTGTCGTATTTTTCTGAGTTTGCTGAAACGAAGAAGCCATCAAGTTTGTGGGCAACGTACTCCATGTTGAGAAGTATGGTTGCTATTAAGCACAACATTAACATTTATGATTATTCAAGATTTGACAATTTATTTGAATGATAGTAAAAATAATTGACTAATATAGGCCTCTTTGATGCCAAAAAATGATTGTTTCAAATAAATTAATGTTTATTAATGAATATCAATTAGTATGAATTTTTTGTAATTTATTTAGTTCTATTTTTTTAACTTTTCAATTGTTTATTTAGACTGGGGGGGCTCCGCCCCCCCCCCCCCAACCCCCCGCCGGGGCTTTGCCCCTGGACCCCATATTTATACCCATCTGTATCTCCGCATTTGTAATAAAAAATAGTATGAGCAACTCGTGCGTTGTTGTCGATTACCCACTCGAGCGAATGAACGCACTCGCTTCGCTCGTGCGTTCAACTTCGCTCTCGTGGGCAATCGCCAACTTATCGCACTAGTTGCACAATATACTATTTCATTATGAATTTTTGAATACGCCTTTATGGCTCTTAATACCTATGCCATGGATTATAAGGACATACATACCTATACAAGGTATTACTTGGATTTAAAACAGAAATATCAGGAGTGTCTACCTTCCGATAAAAATATCAATGTACAGTACTCATTGTGAGAGCTGTTATTTATATTAAAAGATAATTCTTTGTATACTGGGTTGTTAAAAATTATTAGACTTGATTTTGTCAGCTTGAGAATTGACTATAGCAACCTCACATTCTAAACTCGAGTTATAGTTTTTTTATTCAACACTTTTAACTGGTATATTATGGAATTTCTTAAAACTCAATAATTCAACGACAGTAGTCATAATAATTATAACGATTATTTTGATAGTATTTAATGATAAAAAATATATTCATAAGTTTTTTTTTTTGCGTACAAAATTTAATTATTTTCCTGCTTTATCTGTAAATATATATGAATATATAAAAGCATTCTTGTTGCTCGTTTGTTGGCAGAAACGGGTGCACGTGGATTTACGATCGTAATAAAATCATGCTGGGTTGAATTCTTTGACTAGAGAAAGAAAATTATAGAAGAAAGTAGAGTAATAAAAAAAAAAAACAAAAATGGAGAGATAAAAAGTTCTACCCAATCATTTATCATATGGTTATATTAATTAAATATAATTCGATTATTTCAGAATTAATTGTAGCTAAATAATTAATCGATTAATCACAATATCAAAATTAAAAGTTGATAGAGCATAAAATTATTGTCATTAATAAGCAAAAAAATAAATAAATAATTGAACCAGTTTCTAATTTTTAAAGACAATCTATGAAAATAAAAATGAAGTTTCAGAATAGAGTAAACCACTATCAAGTAATAGAATGAAATATAGCTATAACAGAAGCAGCTGTAGCAATAGCAGTGTTTCCACCGTTCTATTGACCACCCCTCATATTACCTCTACCCTCGTCTCAAACTGCAGGCAATTGAGGCACTCTCTATCTTACTTTGTTGTCCCACTATTTCCCCTTATTTATGTCATCGATAAGACAACTTTTTAATCATTTGAATCTCCCATTCGATCCTTATAATTTGTTTCCCACACGTCTTTCTCTATAAAACTTTGTATTAGATTTTTTTATTTTTGTTCCTTAGAAAATTTCAAATCAAAATTGGAATCGCATTTTGAACCTGCACGGTAAAAAATGCATGGCGTTCGATACCATGCTGATATGGTCTCAAGGCAGATACTGGAATAGTATGTGAAATATTCCAAGACAGTATTATAACGAGTCTCAGAAGTATGGCGTTATTTACTTTACTGTATAGTACTGTAGCTATTGTATCGCTCACACGTATGCACAGCAGGCACGGCGAAACAGCATGGCCCCTGAGACCCATACTACAATGCCGAAGACACAATGCTACTAGTTTTTCCCGCCATAATTTTTGGCGTGTCAATCAATGTATACTATCGTATTACCGCCAAAACTATGTAGATGTCGTTAGATTAGGCTTACCTATCAGAAGCATTGTGGATACGGCAACGCAGTATGGGCCTAACGACCATACTGACATTGCGGCGTCCGCAACAACTATCGCCTACTGGCAAAGTGATATCCACAAAATATTTCTTACCATGTAGTTGACGTTTTAAAAATTAAATTAAGACGGGTAAACGTGGAACGTAGATGAAACTTATTTAGACTGAAACAGTAAATGGAATTATTTCAAGAGCCTTTTATTGCTGCTAAAAATTCCTATAAGCTAAAAATCCGTAAATAAAAATTTGTAGGAGTTGTACAAAAATTTAGGGGACACTCTAGACGTAAATACTCAAGTGTATAGATTTCTCATGCTTTATTTGGGTCTTATACATTATTCAGAAGCTAAAAACCAATGGATAAAAATTTGACACTTTAGAATAGAAAAATATATGAGAGCCAATCGTCAAGAGCATTTACGTCTAGAATGTCCCTGAAATTTTTTTACGCCAGCTACGAATTTGTATTTATAAACTTCTAGCTTATTTTTTACCATTTTCCGTAGAAAAATACAATGATCTTCAAATAACTTTATTCTGTTGTCTTAAGAGGCGTCCGCTCTCGTTCTCTATCACACCCAAGTAGATGAACGGTACTATCCTTGTTGCATTTAGGCAGTAAGTAGAAACTTTGTCCACGTTTTTCTCATAGACAAATAAATAATTTTGAAAAATGAAAACTTAGATTGCTGGATTATAGAGCAATGCATAGAGCCTCCTTTTTGATTTTGCATTTAGAAATTTTATTTAAAAAAAAAAAAAAGCTTGAACAAAAACGACTATATACCCTCTTTTAATCTAAATGGGTTCTATCTACGTTTTAGTCGAATCCGTCTTATTTGCGTTTTGAGTACGTTGAGTAGGCTTAATAATAATAAACGATTCAAATTTCAAGTCAGAATCTTGAGCATTTAACAATAGTATACAACACATTTATATAAGAGTATAAGACGTGCTACACGTATTTTTTTTACTCTGTCTTGCAAAGTATTTTTGCTGTGTCTCCTTGTGTGCATATTTTTGTGTCGGGCCTACAAATTTTGGGTTTAACGAAATCTTCATTCCGAGCAATCATACTCAGTTTTTACAAGTTTTGAAGTATTGAAAAAATTAAACTTATAAACATAAAAATTGTCTGGTTAGTTTAGGTTAATTCCTTTCATGCTCCCAACTTGGCAGTGCAGACAAGTATTAGTGCGCAGTCGTGCTGCATTGTGCTACTTGATGCCTCGTTATCATCTGTTAAAGTAAACAACTGATTCTCTGGATTAAAAAATTCCTACAAAAAATCGGGTAACGTTCTGTGTGAGATGTAAAAAACCAGTTAAACCTTCACATGTATGTGAAAAGTGTAAATCAGCCTTTCATCTCAGCTGTTTGAAGGAATACATTAAAACGAGATCACAAGATAATTGTTGTGCAATACACTTCAAGCATCTTTTGTCCACACTTGATCCTCAAAAGTCATTAACACTTTCATCATCAAGACCCTTCTCCAGGTTAAGTTTCAAGTCGACTACATCGTCACCTCACACACTACCTATATCTACCATTTCTCAAGACGCTGTATTTTGCTCACCGATCTCCATCCAAACTCCAACCACTGAAATGAACACTTCAGGAAATACAAATGCTGACTGGACTAAGCTTAGTATTGATGAAAAATTGAACTTGTTATTGGATCTCTCGATAAAGAATTCGTCAAACATAAGAAACTTTTCGGAAAACCTCAAGAATCATAGTGTTGATTTAAAATGTCTGTCAAATGATGTCAAAAAGACCAGCGGCGAAGTTAAGCTACTTGGTGAACGTTTAAGTTAGGTGAATCAAGTTTCTTTTAAAACACTTGAGCAATTAAATACTAAGGTAGATGAAAACACTTCAAGATGCATTGAAAACGCAGAATCTATTAAGAAAATCGAAGCTAAACTAAATACACTTGGAGATAATTTAGCATCGTCATCTACTACAGTTCCAGTCTCGAATCTTTCAATTGCTGAACTACTAATATCTACAATCCCGGAGCAAGTCGCTGATGAACTATCACCTCTCAAAGTGTCAACTAAAGTTTTAAAAAAATTAAATTTATCTAGCCTTACAAGCGATATTTTTAGTGTGCGAAAATTTACAAATACCAATTTAAAAAAAAAATTCTACAGATGGCAAACCACTTTTACATTTTTATATTTTAAACATGTATTTTAAACTCTAGTCGATGATTCTTTTCGAGGTCTTCTGTATGTAAATGACTTTTCACACTCTGAAACACATAAATTATTGATTGCTACTAAAGAAAGAGCTAAAGCTCTCAAATATGAATATGTATGGGGCCAAAAAGGAGTAACTTTTGTTAAAAGAGATGATAGCGCTGATAAAATTGTTATTAACTTAAAATTAGAATTACCCGTGTAAAAAAGTTCAGGAATTCCGGTAGTGAGCCGGCAGAACTCCTAAGGAATTCATATTTGTGTCAAAATAGGAGAACCTCCGGATAAATTCTGGATGAAAATGAGATATGAAATTTTATCGTAACCGGTGGTGAGAATTCCAGTCACAAAAAAAAGTAATATCAGCTGATCGTACATAATTGCAGAAAGATGCAGTTAGGAAAAACAATGTAAGAATTTCCAGATAAAAAGAATGGTTTTATCACGCAACGAATTCCTAGTAAGATCTTAGTTATATCTGGCGAAAAAGTACATGAATAGCAGAAAAATGACTGTCGAGAGTAGCCGATAGGAAATTTTCGATTCAGTGTCTTGCTGCTAACAATTCATCGGAATCCAATCAATCTATAAATGAATTGACAGGTATTTAATTTTTACCGATGCCCTAAAATTTCATCTTGAACACCGGATAAATCCTGGAGGCATTCTTATATAGCTCCGGTGGAATTACTGGCAGTAGACTAAATCAATAATTTAATTTTTCTACTTTAAAAATAAATCACTGAATGTTCATGTAATGTTCCGTTAGAAGTCGGCTGGAATTCCGCCGGAGCTTTATATGAGTTCCTCAAGGATTTATCCGGTGTTCAAGATGAAATTTTAGGGCATCGGTATAAATTAAATACCTGTCAATGTGTCCAAAGATCAATCGAATTACGATGAATTATTGTACTAACCAGCAAAACACTAAATCGAAAATTTCCTTTCGGCAACTCATGTAACTTTTGCGTCAGATTTCACTAAGATCTTACTAGGAATCCGTTACGTAATAAGACCTTTTTTTTATCTGGGGAATCTTACATTATTTTTCTTAATTGCATCTTTCTGCAATTATGTACGATCAGCTGATATTACTTTTTTTTGTGACTGGAATTCTCACCACCGGTTACGATAAAATTGCATATCTCGTTTTCATCCAGAATTCATCTGGAGGTCCTCCTATTTTGACACAAATATGAATTCCTTAGGAGTTTTGCCGGCTCACCACCGGAATTCCCGAACTTTTTTACACGGCTAGCTAAATTAGAATACCGATCTAGAGATTTAACTCCTACTGAATGTACGTCGCTACGGTTATTGAGTCTAAATATCCATAGTTATGTTAGTCATACTGTGCAACTTATGGAATTAGTAGCTGAGATAAGACAACATATTATTTTCATTGTAGCAACATGGTTAGACTAACTATCGATAATAATGTTTTTTTACTTCACGATTATACTGTTGTCAGAATAGATCGTAGTTTGATGCGCACTGACTCTCGATATTATATACGTGGTGGTGGAGTTGCTTGTTTTATTCACAAATCATTTAAAACTAGAATTTTACCTATAGCAATAACTAATTAGTTAAGCCAGCCAGAATTTATTATTCTCGATGTGACGTTAACTACTGGCCCCCATATTTTACTATCTTGCGTTTATCGACGACCTAGAGGTCTCTTACTTAATGATTTTTTCAATATCTATTTGAAACTTGGGCCAGATTTCAAAAACTGTATTATTGCAGGCGACTTAAACTGCAACTTGTTAGTATCTGATACGGCTGCTAACCATCTGAAAACATTTATCTGTGACTCCTCTCTATACTGTGTACGTTTCGGAGCTACTTATCATGAGCAAAACAGTGACTCGTGGCAAGATGTAATTATCGTAGATTCTGAGAATAAAGTTGGTAAATTTTTTAAGTCCAGTGTACCTTTTATTAATGGTCATGATTTTCTGTTTTGTGAATATATAATAAACTATCATAAACTAAATAACAAACAAATCACTTACCGTAATTTTAAAAATTGTAATCATGCTGAGTTATCCAGCTTACTAGCAAATTCTTTCGATTCTTTGATCCAAAGCTTGTTTTGAAAGGGATAATTGTGGCTATGAAAAAAAAAAAAATTTCCAAAAAAAAAAATTTGAAAAATGACAAATTTGTCAAGTTTTGAATTCTTGAAATTTGTCAAAAATGACGATCGACATTAAATTTTTGGCTCGATTTTTTTCGTATGACATCATGTGCTTATTTTAAAAGATCCTGAAATTTTTAGAACTGTGTTTTTTGTTTTTGCAAAAATATGAATTTTTGAATTTGATTAAAAAAAAAAAATTTTTTTTTCTTCGTTTCTTCGTTAAGTAAAGTTAAACAATCACGTTATTTTGAAAATTTCATTTATATCATGTTCAAGTAAAAGCATCTAATATAGGAAATAACGGACACGCTTATGTATATACGACATTTATGTAATTATAATTATGTTAATAAATTTCACTATCTAATTAACTATGATAAGAATATTATTCTGGCGTACACTTTTTAGCCTTTCATAAAGATATAATTACTTATTACTGTACAATGAAAAAAAAAAAAGTAATTTTTAACGCTAACTATATACTAAAAAATGTTATTAACTTTAATGATCAGTGAATTTTACTTTAATTTATTTTTATTGGCAAATTTCAAACAATATATATATTCTTAAATTGTTAATTCTATTAAAGAAAGTAGATAACTTAAAAAAAAAAATCTGAAAACCGATGGGCTCTCCGAATCAGCCTTAAAACTTTCAACTGTTTTCGAGCTCAGAAACACAATACGATTATTTAAAAAAAAAAAAATTAATTTTTGGCGTACGATATCTTTGTAACGAATCAACGGATCTAGACGTGTTTGGCGGCAATCGAAAGGGCTTATCAGGGCTTAGAACTGATTACATTTTGAGGTAAATCGGGTAAGTAGTTTATGAGTTATATAAAAAGATCCCAAAATATAAAAGTGTTTAATTTTTTGTATTACTCGTAAACTACTCGACCGATCAACTTCAAAATCTCATCAGATCTAAGTCTTGACAAGCCTTTTCGAATGCAGCCAAACACATCCAAATCAGTTGGTTCGTTCGAGATGTCGTACGACAAAAATTAGTTTGCACACATCCTAACACATACGCACGCACACATACTCATACGCGGACGTCCATTCAGAAATAGTTAAAATAGCTTTCTAGAAATTCAAAATATCAAGATCTGATGAAAACTCGATTTTCGAAAATCGGACCAGAACCCATAACCTTCATTTTTTTTTTTTTTTTTTCAAATTTTCAATTTCATAACAGGAAATTAAAAATTTGTGTTTGTTATCCTTATACATCTCAGCATTTATTCGATTAATTGAAATGAAATTCGTAGGAAAGTGGATATTTGAAAAGCCCATTCGATTGTCGCTAAAACCATCAAAATCGGTTTATTCATTCAAAAGTTCTAGAGAGTTGACACACATACACATACACACACACAGACATCACTCTGACAATAATCAGAATAGCATCCTAGGACCTCCGAACATCGAAATTCGATGGAATCGATGTTCGAATATCGAGGTGAAAACATTAACGTCATGAATTTCTTGAAAATTGACGATTTTATTAGCTGGAAGTCTAAAATATAACCAATAACATATTCCCTGTAAAAAAAAAAAATGCACCAATTACACGCTCAACATTTTTTACAAAAGATTAAAATTTACTTTACAAATAATAACAAAATCTTAAAAAAAGCAAGTAGCTGGCAGAATTTGAAATCATGAGAAATAATTTAAGAAAAATACGTGAATCAATAAAATTCATTTGAATGTACTTATTGTGCGTTATTAATGGATTTCAGCAAATTAAATCCTATGATCGATTTTGAACTATAATCGAATTTAGGCAAATGACTAAAAGGGATTGAACACACCGCTTTTATGTAGACCACACTGAGAGAAAAAATCGGTTTTCTGAACTAAGAAATCGTAGTTCACAGACGACTCAGCTAAACTAAATCAGTTTCAGTAACTAATACACCATAGTAAAGTAATCTTCGACTACATAGTCATTCTTACTATTTTCAGTTACATATACTAAGATAAAGTTAACATAACTATAATTTATATTGTAGTAAATAATTTATTCTTAGTCCAATGAGCAATGAAATTATAGTGATGTTAATAATGTACACTTATTTCTTCAAATCATTTATAATTGTAGGAATAAGTATTTGTGTCTAGATGTACACACTAGAAAATCGAACTTTCTGAGAATGTACTGATTTGACTTATTGTAACTAAACATTCATAGTTACCATTTCCATGATTTAGTACTGCAAGAAATAAAATTATTTAGCGATCTGTACTGCAGATTTTGGTTCATTATTACTGGATTTTTTTTTATTTACTAGCTAATATTTGCGTGACAAATTTAGAAATTTTTTTTCTTTCACATTGAACGTACTTGATATTTTTTTATTATAACAAAAATTATTTTAGGAAACATTAATATTAAATATTAATGTCTTAATGTAATTTAGTATATACTATATTACAATCAAAAATGATTCTTGTCACTCTGTCGGATAACAGAGAAGTATTTATGCCAGGATCGTTCTCAAGCTTGGAATATAATACTTCTGAAATAAGTTTCTTACCAGGGACACTATACAAAAGGTGGGCGCGATCTGGTGGCGAGCACCAAACTACTCCCGCTGTTGTTGCTTTGTTCTGGTGACTTTTATCTCTTAGTTTAAGCAACTTTTTTGTTTTGGTTGTAGCATAAAAAATTCTTGCGTTAAATAATAGTACTCATTGCGATAAATTTTATATTCTTCAAACAAAAAAGTGCAGATTGTTACAAAAACTCATATATCTTACTTCAAAAAAATATCTAATATTAAGAAATAAAAACTTTTGAAACAAGTAAAAATTCTTCGCTTTAAGCATAAGAATATGTTAACTTGAGAAAAAATATTTGAATTAAAAATAAAAATTTCAAGATAATTATTTATTTAGGGCAAGAAAATTTTGATTTCCCGAATCGATTTTTAAAAAAATTTCAGGATTCAAATTATCTGTTTTTTCTGTATATTTATAATTCTCAAAAACAGCACATAATTTAAAAATATATGTAGGATTAATATTAATAGCTGGAATTATTTTATAATATGAAAATCGTAAAACTGCTTCGATTCAAACATCTTGTTTGATTATTTTGCTATAAAGGGTTTCTCTTTAACTCATAAGGTTATTTATTTGTACGTTATGAAAACTTATAAACACGGCTTTCAAATTTGAGTTTCTCTACACACACTGATAAAAAGAAACCTGTGAGTCAACTTGGTTTGAGTTGAGCCAAAATACGCCACGACTTCAAGTACGGCGAAATACGCTACGACTTTGGCTCAAAAGCCCCACATATTTGGAGGGAATTATCTAAGTAACAAAAAATATTTACACGCCCTTTTGGTATAAAAAAATTTTTTTTTTCACTTTTTTAATCGACCTCCACATGTTTAACGATTCGGAACTGATAAGCAAAAAAAAATGTTTGATACGCTTCTTTGGCTTATGTTTTGCAATACGCACTTTTGGCATTAGGAATGCAATTTAGAGGCAGGGAAACTAAATATTAATGGTATTTATAACGATATTCTCTTTTGAATTTTTTTTTAAATTTGATTACTAGTCAGCAGAAATATTCTATAATTATTAAATTAACTAGAAATCGACTGTTTAGAGAACTAACATGAAATAGTACGGTTGATACTTTTGTTAGTAGTAAAAGGAACTAAATAAATGATATTGTATGAGACGACAACTAAATTCTTAGTTGTGTCATCTATTAAAATTATTTCTACCAACTATCACACAGTCACTAAGCTAACGTAGTTACTGTATCTATTTTATGTTAATTGAGCAAACGATAAAGATTATATTGTGTTCACTACTAAGTCTTGTTTTAAAATGATTAAAGTTTTGTAGTGACCATAATAAGGCAAAAATGGTTTCTTAAATTTAGTTAATGTAACTATTTTTCCGTGCTGATTCACACTAGTACATAGTTCCAGTAACAATAAAAATTGGTTAGGGAGACTATATTTTTATATCTATCGCTGCATAGTTCAGGTTACTAAGCACTTTTCTCTCAGTGCAAGTACAATCTAATCATTTTCTATTAATTCATGTATTTTTATTAAAATTTTTCTCATGATTTTAAATTATGCCAGTTACTTAGTATTTTTTAAAAATTTTGTTATTATTTTTAGAGTAAATTTTTATCTTTTGTAAAAAGTGTTCAGCGGGTACTTGGTGCGATTTTTTACTAAGAATCTGTTTTTGGTCGGATGTATTTTTTTTTCTCTATTTTTTTTTTGAAAGTAAATCAACTTGATATATATCAACAAAAAATCACATTGTTTTTTGTTTCTAAATAGAAAACAATTAATAACGTGATTTTTAGTTTATGGTATTGTGTCTCACTTAGATAAAAGAGTACATTCATTAGACAATAATTATTGAATTGTACACTGAGAGAAAAGTGCTTAGTAACCTGAACTATGCAGCGACAGATATAAAAATATAGTCTCCCTAACCAATTTTTATTGTTACTGGAACTATGTACTAGTGTGAATCAGCATGGAAAAATAGTTACATTAACTAAATTTAAGAAACCATTTTTGCCTTATTATGGTCACTACAAAACTTTAACCATTCTAAAACAAGGCTTAGTAGTGAACACAATATAATCTTTATCGTTGGCTCAATTAACATAAAATAGATACAGTAACTACGTTAGCTTAGTGACTGTGTGATAGTTGGTAGAAATAATTTTAATAGTTGACACAACTAAGAATTTAGTTGTCGTCTCATACAATATCATTTATTTAGTTCCTTTTACTACTAACAAAAGTATCAACCGTACTATTTCATGTTAGTTCTCTTAACAGTCGATTTCTAGTTAATTTAATAATTATAGAATATTTCTGCTGACTAGTAATCAAATTTAAAAAAAAATTCAAAAGAGAATATCGTTATAAATACCATTAATATTTAGTTTCCCTGCCTCTAAATTGCATTCCTAATGCCAAAAGTGCAAAACATAAGCCAAAGAAGCGTATCAAACATTTTTTTTTGCTTATCAGTTCTGAATCGTTAAACATGTGGAGGTCGATTAAAAAAGTGAAAAAAAAAAAAAAAATTTTTTTATATCAAAAGGGCGTGTAAAAATTTTTTGTTGCTAAGATAATTCCCTCCAAATACGTGTGGCTTTTGAGCCAAAGTCGTAGCGTGTTTCGCCGTACTTGAAGTCGTGGCGTATTTTGGCTCAACTCAAACCAAGTTGACTCACAGGTTTCTTTTTATCAGTGTGTGTAGAGAAACTCAAATTTCAAAGCCGTGTTTATAAGTTTTTATAACGTACAAATAAATAACCTTATGAGTTAAAGAGAAACCCTTTATAGCAAAATAATCAGACAAGATGTTTGAATCGAAGCAGTTTTACGATTTTCATATTATAAAATAATTCCAGCTATTAATATTAATCCTACATATATTTTTCAATTATCTACTGTTTTTGAGAATTATAAATGCACAGAAAAAACAGATAATTTGAATCCTGAATTTTTTTTAAAAATCGATTCGGGAAATCAAAATTTTCTTGCCCTAAATAAATAATTATCTTGAAATTTTTATTTTTAATTCAAATATTTTTTCTCAAGTTAACATATTCTTATGCTTAAAGCGAAGAATTTTTACTTGTTACAAAAGTTTTTATTTCTTAATATTAGATATTTTTTGAAGCAAAATATATGAGTTTTTGTAACAATCTTCACTTTTTTGTTTGAAGAATATAAAATTTATCGCAATGAGTACTATTATTTAACGCAAGAATTTTTTATGCTCCAACCAAAACAAAAAAGTTGCTTAAACTAAGAGATAAAAGTCACCAGAACAAAGCAACAGCAGCGGGAGTAGTTTGGTGCTCGCCACCAGATCGCGCCCACTTTTTGTATAGTGTCCCTGGTAAGAAACTTATTTCAGAAGTATTATATTCCAAGCTTGAGAACGATCCTGGCATAAATACTTCTCTGTTATCCGACAGAGTGACAAGAATCATTTTTGATTGTAATATAATATATACTAAATTACATGAAAACATTAATGTTTCCTAAAATAATTTTTGTTATAATAAAAAAATATCAAGTACGTTCAATGTGAAAGAAAAAAAATTTCTTAATTTGTCACGTAAATATTGGCTAGTAAATAAAAAAAAATCCAGTAATAATGAACCAAAATCTGCAGTACAGATCGCTAAATTAAATAATTTTATTTCTTGTAGTACTAAATCATGGAAATGGTAACTATGAATATTTAGTTACAATAAGTCAAATCAGTACATTCTCAGAAAGTTCGATTTTCTAGTGTGTACATCTAGACACAAATACTTATTCCTACAATTATAAATGATCTGAAGAACTAAGTGTACATTATTAACATCACTATAATTTTATTGCTCATTGGACTAAGAATAAATTATTTACTACAATATAAATTATAATTATGTTAACTTTATCTTAGTATATGTAACTAAAAATAGTAAGAATGACTATGTAGTCGTAGATCACTTTACTATGGTGTATTAGTTACTGAAACTGATTTAGTTTAGCTGAGTCGTCTGTGAACTACGATTTCTTAGTTCAGAAAACCGATTTTTTCTCTCAGTGTAGTATCGAAAACCCAATAATACATAAAGATTGGTTATAAACTATTATGAATGTTTGTTTCTTGTGTTTTTATCCTAATAGCCTCGGTAGCTGCAAGTTGAAAAAAATCTTCGTTACTTGACAAGAATATATGTGTCAACTTGACTACGAAATGTGTTAGTGTGTCATTATTTGACGCCAACTTGGTCAATTTGAACGCAATTTTTTGTACTTTGATCGTTTTCCTGCAATTTTCTATCAATATGGAATGTTATGTCCAGGTGACCTGCACCGTGATCAGGACAATTGATTATTATTTTTAGTTTCAGCCCTAGTCTTTCGATCAATAGACCGGGATCACACTGAATAATTATCTGGAAGGTTTGTTTTTGAAATCAAAAGAATTTGGACGTACAATTTAAATTACTATGTATTATACAACTCAAAATTTTGATGATACGAATAATTTGAATATGATAAAACTTGAAATTATTGTAAAAATATTAGTCGGCAGACAGCCGACACTAAATCATACAATCCGAATTTTACAATAAGATTAGTACGATTAAATAGGTTTCAGTAGTTAGAGAGGACTATAGAATTTGAATGCAGTACAATTTGTTATGATATTTCCGTGTGTTGGAAATGTTTTGGTATTATAACATGAAATAAACTTAAAAATTACAGTACCTGTCCGTATGAAAAAACAATACATGCTTAAAATATATCAAATCATATATGCTTGCAACAAAAAAATATATGATATACTATATTGAATATTATAAAAAATCATATAGAAATTTTGCCCGATTTAATATAAAATGAAAATATACAGTAGTAAATATATGTATTCCATATATGTAACTGATATGTTTTTTATATTAAGCTATATATACATTTACATTTACCTTATAATATATTTATATATTCCCTTTTATATTCAAAAAATATAAAATTTTTATATGAAATGAAATATATGGTAGCATATAATTAACATTATATATGGCACTAGGTTCCATGCGTTTTGATTCCCGGACAAAATATCCCTGACAGAATATCCCCAGACAAAATATCCCCGAGACAAAATATCCCCAGACAAAATATCTCGATAACAAAATATCACCATGCAATACTCAATTTTTTTTCAATTTATATTCCGATTATGAAAGATTAAATACTCGAATATTCTCATGTAGTTTACATAAGAAAATCGAATCAACAACTTATTACAAGTATATAATATTATGATATTTTTATTATATTACGTAAGTTCAACATTATAAAAATATTTTCTTATTATTATTGTCATCAACATTTATACTTTTGAACTTATTCGAAAATAGACCAACACATATGCTTGTTATCGTGCTGTGCTCTTTTTTCATGGATTTTATGTGTGTTTATTCGAAAATAAATTCATACGAATGTATGGAAATAAACATATATATATTTATGAGTTTTTTCAAAATATACACTCATGCCATAAATTAAAGGAACAGAAAAATTTTAGAAATTTCTTATTTCTTTATTATTAATAAGACTGTAAATTCGTAAAAAACAATCGTATCGGAACCGTGGACTCTCAAAGAAAATAAAAAATTTAGAAAATTTTTATCTCACTGTATTTTTCATGTTTGTGCAATAGCTAAAGCTCCAGAAGAATTTTGATGACAATGCGCCAAAACTAGAAATTTCAAGCTATAAAACGCTATTTTTTAATCCCGATACGATTATTTTTCACGAAGTTACAGTCTTACAAAAATCAATAATAAATTTCTAAAATTTTTTCGTTCCTTTAATTTATGGCATGAGTTTATACATGCAACTTACTAGCAGCGTAAAAAAATAATTAATAATCAAGAGAATATTTTATCAAACGCTCATTTTGTCTTAATGATATTTTGTCATCGAGATATTTTGTCCGGGGATATTTTGTCTCGGGGATATTTTGTCTTGGGGATATTTTGTCGGAGATATTATGTCCGGGGATCAAAACGCCGGCTACCATGGCACCATACATTTTCTTTGTTATATTTAAGCATATATTTTATTCGGTGGATGTATATGGGTATATTATATATTCGTATTAAATTAACTAATTAGATCTAATTTAATTGGAGTTGGTCATACGAATAAGACACGTTTCCATACACAATATAAGTATATGATTTTACATATAATAAAAATATATTTTTTGTATATAATTGACATATATATTTTATGTATGCTGTTACATTCTGACTTCTGCATTTATAAAAGAGAATAATTTAAAAATGACCAGTTTGACATCGTGAGGGTATCTATAGATCCCTGGTGCGTCAGCTGTTGACCTTCCTTTATTTTATGAAATAAATTTTTATGGACTTACCATGATGAAGATTATGGGCCCCATAACTTGGCCCAAATACTCCCTTTATGCTTCCTCTGGGTACGAACAAAACGAGCTCTGAAGACCCGGTTTCTTCGAAAGAGAAAGTAATTTCAATAGGTTGATCAAACCTCCAGAGCTCGAAGGCTCGACAACACAAGAGCTCGAAGGCTCAACAATACACGAGCTCCAAAGCTCAACAACACATGAGCTCGAAAGCTCAACAACACATGAGCTGGACGGCTCAACAAGAACTTCCTCAGATTTAATTCTTGGACGACCTTTGGTGAGGTCGGCGACAACACCTTGACTCCCGCGACCGAGCTGTACTGCACATCCTGACCTCCTGCTTTATCGGCCACAAAGCATAATTAATTAATTAATTTATGTAACAGTACCTAAGTCCACCTCCGCCGACCGGAGGCCGTTTCCTCACCCGTTTGGGCATACACACATTGCGGGATGTTCCCATTTACCACCCAGACGACACTCTTAGTAGAAAATCGACTAAGAGTGGAAATCAACCGGAGGAATTATCAGAATTCCTCATTGTGCGTGGTATCGAACCACAACCACCACGAGTCCAACCTCTTTGGGTCAAACACTACTCCCATCTCAGGAAATAAAGAGACTCTGGTCACAGTAGGCTTGGAAAGGCCCCCCGTGGTACCGATTCCCTATATGGGTCTTTAAGTTGCATAGGAATAGTGGTGGGTCGCAACTTCTTCCCATACCCTATGTAAAGGGCTTCCTCCACTTGTTTCTTTCGGATTCCCAACAAGCAATTATCCGCTTGTTCATCCCCTGATAGATTTTCTACTTTCCGTGTTGTTTTAAAACTCTAATTATTGAAGCCAAATGAAAGATAGAGGGCAGCATGGGCTACGAAGCATAAAGGGTGATACGATTGGTGATGAAGGAGCCCGAATTGCTGTTGAGCGCTCTGATTAAAGGAAGGGTGGAACAGGTAGTAAGCACTCGCCCCTTTGGTTCTTTAGATAAAGATTTGTATTGAAGGTTAAATTTTAGGTTTTATTCCTCTGAACCTGGAGACAGGAGAATCAGTCAGTTAATTAGTACAGATTTTCGTGCTCTGTGAGATCTCGCGATCAACTGACTGATTCTGCTGCTCTTCGACTAAATACTTTCATCAAAATGTTAACGTCGCATCTCAGGTTTCCTATGAGAGAATCGTCGTGGCCCGGATCTCATGCATCGTCATCTGTTTAGACTATCCGCGAGCCACGGTGATTCTCTTATCGCCAGAGATTTCCGTTAAAATGTTGACAGTGAAAAGAAACAATTTCGCCAACAAAGTAACGATTTATTTATTTATTTATGATCCTAAGAAGTATCGAACCGTTTATTTACCCACCGTGGCGAATAAATAATTCGAGACTTCAAAAAAAAAAAATTTCTGAAATTTTTATTTAAATATAATTAAAGCCAAAACGTAACAATGCTAAACATATACCAACTAGTATATAATAAATATTATATTTTTTAATATAAAAAAAAAAATATATCAGAAAATCTAGTTAAATTGGCCACATATATTTTCTGATATTCATCATATATTTTCACATATATTTCGACTACATATGTTATTTTCATACGGGTGGATTTACAGCAAGCTAATTATTTTAATTTGTTGATACACTGACTAATATATTATTCACGTTATTATAATTCTATTTACTTTTTAAATTTATCTAAAAACAACCACGAAATGAGACGATAAATCTAGACATGTAAAATAATTAATAACTTAAGTGTGAGAACATTTGTACAAAAACGACTGCAGAACTAGTGTAAAACCCGAAGTGTGAAAACACTTGTAAAAACTAATGTGGAACTAGTGTAAAATAATTTGTGTGAAGACACTGTAATTCAAACTTCACTGCCTCAAAGTAACTCCTGTCCTAGACCAGAGGTAGGGCACTCAATGCTTTTGGATGGGACCGAATTCTGTCCACATGGTTCATTGAAAACGCAAACCTTCAGTAATAAACTCCAGATTTTCTAGAATCCAACCGAATTTTGTTTTCAACCGTCTTGTAGGTTGGTAGCATATCGAAAACATAAGAATAAGTACGATCAAACCAGGCCTGAAATAATAATAATAATAATAATAATAATAATAATAATAATAATAATAATAATAATAATAATAATAATAATAATAATAATAATAATAATAATAATAATAATAATAATAATAATAATAATAATAATAATAATAATAATAATAATAATAATAATAATAATAATAATAATAATAATAATAATAATAATAATAATAATAATAATAATAATAATAATAATAATAATAATAATAATAATAATAATAATAATAATAATAATAATAATAATAATAATAATAATAATAATAATAATAATAATAATAATAATAATAATAATAATAATAATAATAATAATAATAATAATAATAATAATAATAATAATAATAATAATAATAATAATAATAATAATAATAATAATAATAATAATAATAATAATAATAATAATAATAATAATAATAATAATAATAATAATAATAATAATAATAATAATAATAATAATAATAATAATAATAATAATAATAATAATAATAATAATAATAATAATAATAATAATAATAATAATAATAATAATAATAATAATAATAATAATAATAATAATAATAATAATAATAATAATAATAATAATAATAATAATAATAATAATAATAATAATAATAATAATAATAATAATAATAATAATAATAATAATAATAATAATAATAATAATAATAATAATAATAATAATAATAATAATAATAATAATAATAATAATAATAATAATAATAATAATAATAATAATAATAATAATAATAATAATAATAATAATAATAATAATAATAATAATAATAATAATAATAATAATAATAATAATAATAATAATAATAATAATAATAATAATAATAATAATAATAATAATAATAATAATAATAATAATAATAATAATAATAATAATAATAATAATAATAATAATAATAATAATAATAATAATAATAATAATAATAATAATAATAATAATAATAATAATAATAATAATAATAATAATAATAATAATAATAATAATAATAATAATAATAATAATAATAATAATAATAATAATAATAATAATAATAATAATAATAATAATAATAATAATAATAATAATAATAATAATAATAATAATAATAATAATAATAATAATAATAATAATAATAATAATAATAATAATAATAATAATAATAATAATAATAATAATAATAATAATAATAATAATAATAATAATAATAATAATAATAATAATAATAATAATAATAATAATAATAATAATAATAATAATAATAATAATAATAATAATAATAATAATAATAATAATAATAATAATAATAATAATAATAATAATAATAATAATAATAATAATAATAATAATAATAATAATAATAATAATAATAATAATAATAATAATAATAATAATAATAATAATAATAATAATAATAATAATAATAATAATAATAATAATAATAATAATAATAATAATAATAATAATAATAATAATAATAATAATAATAATAATAATAATAATAATAATAATAATAATAATAATAATAATAATAATAATAATAATAATAATAATAATAATAATAATAATAATAATAATAATAATAATAATAATAATAATAATAATAATAATAATAATAATAATAATAATAATAATAATAATAATAATAATAATAATAATAATAATAATAATAATAATAATAATAATAATAATAATAATAATAATAATAATAATAATAATAATAATAATAATAATAATAATAATAATAATAATAATAATAATAATAATAATAATAATAATAATAATAATAATAATAATAATAATAATAATAATAATAATAATAATAATAATAATAATAATAATAATAATAATAATAATAACTATCTTCAGAAGTACTTAGCGAGCTTGGGTACGAATCCCACTTAGATTAATTTTTTTTTTTTAATGTTTTATTCGTTTAAAAATATCTCTTTAACAATCTGTAAGAAAATAAACCAAGATTTCATAAAATTTCATAGAATTTCAGGTTTTTGTTACAAATTTTTACATATCTCATAGAATATTTTAAAATCTCATAAAACATTTAAAAATCTTATAAAACAGTTAAAAATTTAATGATATTTCTTATATGAATTTCACATTTTTTTTTTTTTTATTAAAATTTATGCTATTTTTTATTCCAATTCGATATTTTTTTTTGTTTTTTGTTATTATTAAACTTCATACCATTTTTTTCGTGGTTATCTCAATTTTATTTAACCGTAAAATGTAATTGATTTTCATAATAGTCCCCTGAATGTTACGAAATTTTTAAAAATTTTGAACGGCCACACTGAGAGAAAAATCAGTAAAATTAACTATAAAATTCTAGTAAGATAACGCTTCAACTATTTAGTCGTAATATCTACAATAATCATTAATAGTTATTATATCAATCGGAAAATAGTCCAGATAAATATTTTTTAGTATAATCAGTCATATCAAATGTTGACGTAACTAATTTAAAAATGTTTATGAAATACAAATTTTATTATTTTCATAACTTAATTCTAGTAGCTTTATTTACTATAAGAATTTTATTGAAAAGCATCAAAATTTAAGTATTGTTAAACAGAAAGTAATAATTATTGGTAATATTAAATATTTATTAATGTTATTGCTTCCATATAATTGATACAAATTTAGTGTATAAGTCAGGTAAATTATACATTTGTGATCAAGTGAACAAAAATTTTAGTAATCACGATTAGAAGATTATATTCATAGTATCTATAACTTTTATTCTGTTCTAAGTTCAGATTTAAACCAACTAGTAATATTAAATTAAATGGATGAAAAGAAATTAGTCTTGTTGTCTAGTAATATATTTATTACTTTCAATATAATATTATTAATAAAGTTATTATATCGAGTCATGCATGCATAATGCAAAATCCCAAAAATGTTGAGCATCAAAAGAGGTATTTGTAACTCAGTCGTACAACAGGGGAGTATTGGTACCAGAGTCGCCCTCAAGTTTAGAATATAATACTTCTGAAATAAGTTTTTTAACAGGGACACCTCAGAAGGTAGGCGCTATCTAGTGGCGAGCACCAAACTATTTCCATTGCCGTTGTCTAGTACCGACGACTCCTTCATTCTCTGTTTATATTTTCTCTCCCAAGAAATTTTTCACTCGGTTTAATCAATTTTTTTTTCTTAGTTGGAGCATACGAAAATTCTTACGTTAAAAAAATAGTACTTATTCCGAGAAATTTAAGTTCTTTTTGTCAATTCAACAAATATTTTTTTGATCCAAAAAATTTTCGATAAAGTAAATAATTCAGTTTAATTCGCGAATAATTTTTGCAGAAAGCACAGCTAAAGAAATCATTAGATTTTTGTTAAATTAGATAGAACAAGATATCAACAAGTATTCATTGTTGATTTAAATTAAATATGAATTTAAAGACTTTATTTTGTGCCGCTTAGATACAAGTTAAATATTTTGACCTTAAAATTTTTTACTACAATAAGTACATACTCACTGCACTGTTTTTACAGATGAAATCCGTCATTCGGCGGATATAATAATCAAAGACAACAATTTTCGATCCAGTTTAATGCGACACAAAAGGATTTTCATCCGTTTTTCACGAAAATTGTGATTTTTTTTCCAAACAATTAATTTTAAAAACTTGTAACTATTGTATTGAAAGGTTTAAAAATAATTGGATAACATTATTTGATGGATAATAAAATCATCTACAAAAAAGTTCCTAAATTTTTGTTTTGTTACATACAACAAAATTTTCGTATGGAACTAAAAAAAAAATATCGATTTTATTTTTCACAGTCTAATATATGGAAAAGAGAGGGGCAAAACAGGGTACTTAAGGAAGTAGTAAGTTTTTAGGAACTTAAATACGTTAAATAAACTTTTTTTTTTTTTTTTAATATTTGTAGTAAAAAGAAAAAATTTTCAGCTGCCGTGAAAAAAAAATTAGTATCAATTCCGACGATTTAAATAAGTATTCAATCACTAAATAAATAACTCGTGCAAACGTCAATTTTTGTTCAAATGAATCATTGTAAAATAATTTAAGCAACAACCGAGTTGTAGTTCTTTTTTGCATTTTTATAGTTAATATAGTTATGAGCAATCATTAGTTTACTTATAATAATGCATTGTTATATATGTCCCATTTATGGACATATATGATCTATATGTGACCGTATATAATTTTTTTTTCCCGGGTGTAGCACTGTAGTAATTAAAATTATAAGTTTCTATAAATAGATGAATTATTGTGATGTTTACATATAAGTATAGATTTAGGTGATGTGTCAATAAAAAAATCTGGGCATCGGTCGGCCCTGCAGGCCAGCTCCAAAACTTCCCGCTGTTTTCGAGTTCTTCGAGCTCGAAAATACCTTTGTATGCTACTTTTTTCGAAAAAAAAAACCGTTTTTTACCATTTTTTTCCAACGATATCTTTCAAAAGAGTTGACCGATTGAGACGGTTGAAAGTTAACTGTTTCCTTAGCAGGAAGTTTAAAATGAATTCATACTCAAAAACTGAAGACACACAATACATAAGTGGACATTGCACAATGCACGTTGCTTGTGGCGAACAGCAGCTAACTCATTTGAGACTAAACATATCACACAGGTATCACTATAGCTATCGACTTATCCATATATATGTATGTGTATGAATTAGTATAATTGTTCCGATCATATTCGGTGCTTCAGAGAAGAGCATATATACTAAAAATCGTTATTAAATACCACTCAATATATCTTTGTTATTTTGTATCTACGTCATATTCTTTCACCTTTTTATAATCAATAAGTTATTAACTTCATTGATTGGTAACTGTTATTATATAGAATACATACATATCGGATACACGGATATTTACAGAATTGCATAAATATGTGATTCAGCTATTTCAATAATGGCTAGTCAAACAGAGTACTTAATTAAATTGATATTTATTTATATTCTTGAAAACATTATTAATAAATCTATGTTTTCAAAATCTTTGAGCTCAAAAATACAAAAAATTAGAATTATAGTAGCCCGATGAAAAAAGATTTTATATAACTGTATACAGTTAGATATGGATTATATACAATTGGATGGAGGTAATGCATAATTATATAAATATTTTATATGATTATATACAATTACATACAATCGTATATAATTCTATACAAAAATGCAAAAGGGAATAATGAAATTATATACAAATGGATATATTTGTATACAATTATATAGAATTGTCCATAATTATATATAGTCTACACGAATACAGTATGTGATTATATACAAATGTATATATTTGTATACAATTATATGCAAATTATATACAAAATTTATATAATTATATACGATTGTATATGATTGTACACAATTAGATATAATTATGTACGATTGTATACAATTAGATTGGCCCATTTTTTCTACACTGATAGAAAAACTATCTTGATTCAAGAAATATTGTTTCTTCAAAATGTGGTTCTTGTTTCAAAATTTTTAATTGGTTTAATTCAAGAACTAAATCTTTGAACCAAAAAATTGAAATTCTCGGATAGAGAAAAAAAAATTCTTCGTTTGAGAATTTTATTCTTCGATGAAGCCTTTTTTGTTCGGAAACAAAATTCTGACATATTTCGCTTAAGAATTTCTTGCTCTTGAATTAAGATAGGCAAAATGTAGATTTAAGACACTACTGACTTGTTCCGAGAATGGCGCAATTTTTAAATCAAGATATCAATTTACTCAGCTTGGAAAAAAACTTTTTTTTTTATTTTAAAAAGAAAAAATTTTAACGTGATTTTTTAGGACTACATTCATTTGCTTCAGATATGTTAAAGTAGAAATTTATTTTTTAAAAAATTTTTTTTTTCATTACTTTAAAACATCTTCCATTAAGGAATTATTACTTGAACACACTTACCCTATTTGAACAAATTATCGATTAGACTTGTTGCTAACAGCAATGACGGTTTATTGTAAGTATAAAAAAAAAATTCAATTCACCAATCTTTTCATTTCTTAAACATTCCCCAACGATCTGTTTTTTTTTTTCTTATGTAAAAATTGAATTGAGTTGAAATGTCGATCACTTAAGTCATAACTAGTTTCTTTATATTTTTTAATTATCTACATCAACAAGATTTTTAAATATTGGATCTGAGTCTTTAAAAACTTCTCCTGATTTTAAATAAATCTCAGAAAAAATGTATATTTCTTGAATGAAGAAAGTATAAAACATCAGAAATATACGGAAGCGTAATCTTTTATGGTTGTTTGTAAGACTTGTCCCAAATGCTATTTTAAGTTGAATTGTAAATATATTTTTCTTTTTTTACCAAGATAATACCTTCGTTGAAACGAAAAGATTAAACCAATAAAAATAAACCAGTAAAGTTATTATTTTATGTTGTCCTCTCCAATTGAACTATTATAATTATTTTTCCATCAGTATGTGATTTTTTTAATAATAATATCACCAATATGGAAGCTTCAATGGAAAAAAAAAATATACAAAATTTTATATTTTCTTTCTTTTTAATAAAATAAAATCAATAGCAATAACAGTATATTGTATGGAGGCGTAATTATAAAGCTTGTTTTTTTTTTATTGTTCAGAAAAAAAAAATCAACTCATGCAGAGGGACTGTTGAAGATAGACAGAAGAAGAGAAAAAAAAGAGCGATAGCTATTTGTGAGAGGGCATACGATTGGCCTTTGGATTTACTGATGTGGTCGTCTTGATGTAAATCATTCAAAGAAAAAGGTGCTCGGCGGACTTCACCACGACTCGTCAGACTGACCGCAACGAGTCCAGGTGTCATTCCGTGCAGTGAGGCCCAGTCGCGAGCAATCCCACGTCTAATAGGGCCTCGCCAGCACTCTCGGCCACCTCCACACCCTCCACCCCACGTGGTCGCACTACCATCTTATAAGGTACAATATATTCTGTTATATGATTTTTTTTTATTCCACGACATTTCTCACCTTATATTGCACAACTCATGATGCGTAGCATCAGAGAGTGCTTTACGATCGAAAAATTTTTTTCACCTCACTCCGGCAAGTATTTCAATTATTATACCCTTTTTGGTTCACGGAATTAAGATATATTGCATACTATTTTGAAGATAATTTAATGGAGATTAGTTCCATACTTTTCAAAAATTTCTCAGTTCAATAAAGATGGAAAGAACATTAAAATTTTAAAAAACAAATTTCTTGCCCGTCAAGTATGAAACCCGTGGACACGATAACTTGCAAAAAAAATCCAGTAATTGAATCAAATTTTTTTTTTAAATTCTTTGAAAGATTTGTAGGTCCCTTATTGCAAATGGCTTGGTAACTCAGTGTCGTTTAATTACAATTAATAGAAGAATAAAAAAGGCTGTATAACTATATCTATGTAAAATTAACATGGATGGTGATATATATATATATATATATACATTATACATACATTTCTTCTACCAGAGGCGCTTGCGGATAACCGTCCTAATACAGCTGTTTTTTTGTATTATTGCTAATTGGTAAGCCTAAATTTTTTCAATTCAATTCTTTTTTTTAATTTTTTTTTTTTATTTACATGTTGCACGACTCATAATGCGAAGCGTCAGAGAGTGCTTTACGATCGAAAAATTTTTTTCGCCTCACTTCAGCAACTATATTTTTTTTGTTATTAATCGAGATATTTTAATTAAGTTTTCTTATAATTATAAAAAAAATTTTAATATAATTAGAAAAAAAAAAAAACAACAACAAATTTTAATGAAAGAAAATCATATATATTTCAAATTTACTCGTGCTTCCCGCCGTTTTTTTTGTTTTATTATTATTTTTCATGTTCTAATTTTATTACTTCATAATAAATGAGGATTATGAGTCGTGCACTTTTGGATTTTCCAAATTTATTTATATATTTTTGTACTATGATTTTTTTTTTCGCTTAAATTTACAGAGTTAAATTAATTTATTGAATAAACCAAAAAATTTGATGATTTGTTTTTCACACTTTTATTTATTTCACAATCTTGTAAATAAAGCCTTATACTTTTAATAAACCTTATAAACCATTAACCTTAAACCTTATAACTTTTAGACCTTATAACTCTTTATACCTTATAACTTTATACTTTTTGACTTTATAACCTTTAGACCTTATAGCAATAGACCATATAATATTTACCAATTACCTTTGGCGACTTAAAACTAAATAGCCACTACCTTGGCATCGCACACACACACACACTCACTCGATTAAAATTATTGCCAACTACCTTTGGACTTACAAATTAAAAATCGGTTACCTCCCGAATTAATTGTTTCTTACAATATTACTTTTAAAATCTTTTCCTACACACACACGCGCACTCGAGTCCTCTGGACTCTTATTGACATACACTGATTTTAAAATGGCTGTTCCCGCCACGCACTTTAATAAATTAATTAATTAAATTTAGGAAAGTTTATTATTATTAATTAATTTATTTTAATTTAACTCCTTTCCGGCAACTAACATTAATTCTTCAATTTAATACTGATCCGAAATCACGAGACTTAATATTTTTGAGTTTGATCAGTAAAATCTCATCTCCGTTTTCTTTACCCGATACTCGCTTCACGCAAGTTCCGCCATCTTTACTCGCGACCACTCGACTTCTTACTTTACAATCTTAATTTTTACTGAGTATATTTTTATTTTATTCTCGAAATTTTATTAACTAGTTTTAATTATAAATTATTGATTTTGTTTAATTTAATTAATTTATTTAATACTTAATTTATTGCAACGCGGACTAGAACATGAAAATTTCTGGCTTGTGTCGTCCACAATCGGCCTAGAAATTTCTACGACTCATATAATATCCGGCAATGGCCTGGATCCGGTTAGACAACCGTCTGGCTTAATTTTATTTTAATAAATTTTATAACTAATTAATTAACTATGGGCCTAGACGCGGATCACCCCGACGAACGACTAAGTATATTCAATTAAATTAATATTCTGGCTTAGGCTTAGAAAAATTAATTTAATTAATACCTGATTTATTTCCTGGTGCGTTTTCCTGTCCTTGTCCGGTAATTCGTCTCGTCAGGTTGCTGGTCTCGTTTTCGTCTTTCTCGTCCAGTACCTTTCGCCTTATTTTCTCTCGTTACCTCGTATCTCTCGTTCACCTGAGTTGGCTGAGCGTCTCGATCTTCGGGCGTCTCGTCCAGTTGTGTGCCGGCCTGGGTTCTCTCTGCACTTATAATTGTGCACCCACTCGACCGAATTCGGCAACTTCCGGAAACTTAGACACCCCTACTTATTACTAAGTGGGACTGACAGACAAGCCCCTACGATTTCCGCTCGAGACGACAGTCGCACTCTACCCCGGATAACCCTGGGGCAGTAATAGATTATATCGACCATGCGCATGATAAAAAATCATGGTAACTGAGCACGGAAAATTCAAAATTCCCTGTTACAGTACCAAGACTGCATCTATGTATTGGCCCAATATGGACAGCTAGTATTCTGCCAAGACTGTAGTTAAATAATCACCTACGCTTATTAAAAGTAAATAAAAAAAAAATATTAGTAGGCATGTGCGTGATGGTAACATATTGGAATAAATTTTTAAAATAAAGAAATCGAGTGAAACAAATTTTTTTGCATTTGCTGGGTCCCCAGTGAACACACCAACATAACAGTGATATTACATCTAGAGAACATGTAACGTTACAAAGTTAAAGTAAATTTTACATTCTGATTATATACATTGTAATGTAAATGGTACGTCAAATTTGTGACATAAATGTGACATTAAGATTACATGCATGTTACTGCCCGAGTGATATTACATTGGTGACCTTAATGTGACGTTATATTTATATCGCATACTAACATTAGCTTTACATTGTAGATATTACCTCAAAATTACGTAACAAAATCGACTTATAAGTGACATAATCTTGGTGATCCTATTTTATCGCCACATTTACATCACAATGTAATGTTTCGGATATGTTCATACTGTTACATCACTCTTACATAAAAAATAATTATATTTATTTTACATCGAAAAATTTTATCACATTTATGTAAAAAATTTTACTTTAAAATGATGTACGTATTTCGACGGCATTGTGATAGAAAGGGTTATGCATAAAAAGTATGTATTTGTAATAATTAATAGTTTTGCATTTTATTTATGTAAAAAATAATATTTAACATTGAAACGCGCTGAGGTTTATGTCGAATCGATGGAGTAAACGTTTTTATTAATTTTTATAAATTTACATCTATATTTTCATTTGCTTATAAATATATTTATTTTATTATTGGACATTTTCTTTGGTTTTTTTAATTTTTATTGTTATTATTTTTATTGATTAAATTAAATACAAATAACTAACGATAAAAATAATTTTTAAATAATTATTTACAAGCAGGCGGAAAAAATTAATATAGTGCCTGACGTGAGTGCATGCAGTTGCTGCACAATGAATATTTGGTAGTTCAGGAATCCACCGCTAAGATATTCGTGAGCGCGCGAATTGTTCCTTCAAGGATACATGCGATCCACCTTTTATCCCCCAATCGAATGCACATTTGAGGTAACCAGTTCAATGGATACATTCTTGTCGTATCGGCCCATGTGGGACGATACTTGAATAAAAACAAAATACTTTAGTATTGAAAAGAATAAACAAAAATAAGAACTTGGAAATTTTTAAATATCAATTAAAAAGAAATATACTTTCGTATGAAAAAAATGTATGTATGTAATTTAGCCAATAAATCTAATATTAATATCTCTTATATTTTTTCTTTATGTTTTCATTCTAAGGCCGGCCCCGTTGTCAATATTTTTTTTTCCTACAAGGGCAGTGACCCATTTCAATGAAGTGCTGGATTCACTTTGAAATTTCGCACAGTAATACAAGGGGGAAAAAATTTAGGAAACTTTACTTAAAAATATGAGTTGAAATTACTAAATTCATATTATAAACGCAAAACGATATTAAAATTGTATAATTTTTACTATTTTGAGAATTTAATTTCTAAGTAATAATTTTTATTATTCACGAAAGAAAGAGCAGTTAAAAAATTTCAGATTCTACAGTAAAAACAGGCCTTCCGGGCAAAAATCTTTAAACATTAAAGCTTAAACTGTAATTTCAGAAATTTGTTATACTCAAAAAAATCTCAGTACACCGAAGAAAAAATTCACGGATTTTTTACGATTTAACTATCGTAATTTTCATTTTATAGTATTGTAACGCTGGACTATAAATTTTAAATCATAATTTTTACAGCAGACTATCGTAAATTTTATTCCATTTTATAATTAATACTACTACAAGAAAGGAAAAATCAGATACCATAGAGTAAATTATACAAGTTGTGTTAGTATAAATTACAATACAACTATCGTAAAATGAATGAGTCGGTAATATAGAATTTCTTTAAATATAAAAGTGTATAAGTTTATAAAATTTATCATTAATCAATTTAACTTTATGAGTTATAATATCACATCAGGTTCGAAGAGTATTGTAATTGTTATTTTTTGAAATAAATAACTCATTCCTTCATATCCAAAATAGACACATGTGGGAAATTAAAAAAACCACAGGTGCAATTTTTTTGAAAATTTTTTTTTCATAATTTTTTTTTTTAAAACAATCTAAAAATTATTAGACGTCGGCTAACTTCAGTATCATATAGAAACATTAAATGTCCATAATTTGAGGTTATTGTAATGTTTACCTCATCGCAAAGCCGGGTAAAATCATTCACTGTCAACAAATGAATAACCCGGGAAAAATGATCATACATGAACAGGCATGAGTGTCCAGGCCTGATTAGACATGAAAAATGACCATGCCTGACCAGGCCTGGCCAGGCATGTTCAGGTCTGATCAGGTATATTCATGTCTGTGCATGCCTATTCGGGTAAAAAAATTATGAATAAAAATGGCCCTATATCATTATATATAATTATGCATAGCTATATACAATCATGTATAATTATTTCTATAAAAATAAAAAAGAAATAAAAAATTTAGGCGTATGCGGGATTTGAACCGTGGACCTCGCACTAAAGTTTAACCCGCTATCCGTTGACCTAAGAGATTGACTTGATAAGTAAGTTTCGTATATTCTATTCTTTTATCTTTACTATTATCTATTATCTATTTTGCGTTATATTATTAACTATTATTATAGCTATTATTATACTAGTCCCAGAATATTTATTTTCTAGCATAATTTAATTCGTTTTATTTATTTTTTTTTATTTAATCTTTACTAATTATTTAACTTTGATTATGTTTATAAGTTCCCAGTCTTTCAAATCTATTTGAAAAAAAGCCATTCGGCAGCCGAAATGAAAGTAGATGTCTCATTATCTGATTATTTCAACCATTCAAGTAAATATTTATAACAAGGTAAATTTTTTGTTGACATTCTCAAAAATTCTCAAAGTTATACAAAAAAAAAAAATTGTCAAAAAATTCAAAGTTAAATGCAAAAAATTTAAGAATTGAAATCAGAAAATTAAAAAAATTATCGGAATGGTAAGTTAAATAACGAAAATTAAAATTAAAAAGAATCAAATTATCTACGAAAAAGGATTCTATGTTTCTTACTATAGGATTAATGATTAGTACAAAATTAAATAAAATAATTTGAGTTGAAATTTCAATAATGATAGATGTAAGTGTCATAGTTGAAATCAGTCATAAACACTGTCAATAAACAAAATTGAATTTACACACTTGAATTCAAATATTTAGATTTTATGAGCATTACACAGTAATAATATGAATTCAATCAGTTTCATAAATTCACAAATGCATACAGTAGTTAGGATTCTATGGAATCTATAGAAAGTATTAGGAGAACCAATATAATAGCAAAATTTCATTTAATGAGTGGTAAGATAAGAAATTTCATTGGTCTAGACACATATATAGGCATGAATGTGAAAGCTCATTTGAAGAGCTTTCAGATGAATTTTTGAGAAAGTCGATAAGTTATAATATTCAAAAAATATCGAATGAAGAATAAGTAAAAGTATGAATTTTTGACAATTTTAAATTTTGGAATACTATATTTTCTGAACTAATCGACCGATTGAGCCCAGTTTCGAACTCTATCAAGGTAGTCATCCACAGAATACGTATACCAAGTTTCAAGGCAATCGGTTTAAATCTGTGGTAAAATCAAAGTGACAACCTTCATAAAATTATTTTTTATAATATTTTGTAAATTTTAAAACCATTTTTCTATCAGAAAAAGTGGTCAAATCAATGAGATGCATAGTGAAAATTGAATGCAAACGAGCGAGCTTTCAGATAGAATAAACAAAAATAAGCTATCTCTCTTCATTTAAAAGTTACATCCAGTCAAATCGGACAATTTTTTAAACAATTTTTTTTTTTTGACATTTTACAAAATTTCAATTAACCATAACTACTAAACTTATTGGCCGATTTGGCTTATCTTCGAACTCATCCAAGGTAATTGTCCATAGAATAAATGTACTAAATCTCATTAATTTCGGTGTAGAATTGTGAACGCTATCGTTGGAGAACGGCGCGTTATATATATATATATATATATATATATATATATATATATAAATACATATATAAACTTTTGAACCAAATGTATTTCCTGACTCTGCTCGTCGAGCTGCGTTCAGAAATAGCAAAATTTTTCGAAAATGCCATCATGAGGACAAATACAATAGTTAGATTTCTATGAAATCTACTAATAGAATCTAAATTTTCTTAATTATACGTAGTTATTCTTACATTTAAATTGAATCAGACCATAAAACATTTGATATTGTTTATTTTTCTTTGTTAATTTTAATAAATCCTTTTATTCCCAAGAGTTCCTTAAATGCGTTTTCATGAAATTTACTCCTAGTTTACGCTGTTTTTTTTTTTTTTTGGCGTTTTTTTCGTTTTTGTGTTTTTACGTATTAATTTGTTGGCCTATTGTACACTTATATATTCTGTCGTAATGGAAAGAAAAAAAAATGTATAGAGATAGAAATGCATTTTTGAAAAGGTATCCCAGACAGCTTCAAGTCGGAATGACTGTTTTACGACGTCTTTCTGAAGGTGTTTCTAGAAGTCTTATAATGACTTCTTAAAGGTGTCATTTTTAAGAACTCTTAATTGAGAGTTCTTGAAGACTTCATAAATAAGACGTCAGTTGTGTGGCGACTAAATGTATTCTTTTCTAAACTTTTCTATGAAGTCAAAATTAGGAGCTCCTCAAAGACGTCATCGTAAATTCATACTGAAGTCTTATTTGCGAAGTTAGAAAGAAGAACTCTTTCAGAACTCTTTTTAAAGACGTCTTACTGAATTCGCTAGGTGGCTTACTCGACATCTTGAGAACTTCTTAAAGACTTCGTTAAGATATTGATGAGAAGTCCAAATCATAAATAGGAATTCATTCAGAACTAATCAAGACGTCATTTTGCTATCTGGGATTGGTGTGGAAAAAAAAATTTTAAATTACTTATAAGCTACACGGAAAGAAAATTCCACTAAAATTTACGATGTTAACATCGTAATCGTGGACTAGACTTTCATTGGCGTCAATTTTTAAATGTCTTATTTCAAAATTTACTATAGTCTTTGTTAAAATAACGATATAGATTATATTGTTTACTATTCATCATCGTAATTTTAACAAAGACTATAGTAAATTTTGAAATAAGACATTTCAAAATTGACACCAATAAAAGTCTAGTCCACGATTCCGATGTTAACATTGTAAGTTTTAGTGAAATTCTCTTTCCGTGTATTTTAGCTCTGTCACAATGGATGAGTTTTTTTTCCAAGCTTAGATTTGATTTCTATATCGTTTTGATTTGGGAAAATTTCGATAATTTTATAAGGACTTATATAATTGTCATCAAATTTACGATCTCTCTGATTTTTTACTAAAAACATATTTCTATCTATCTTGAATTTTACGGGATTTATTTTTCTATCGTATCGTACTTTAGATTTCAATTCGGAATTTTCTGAATTTTGCCTTGCTTCTATTCTTGATTGTAACAATCGAATTGCGAGTTCTGTAACGTAATCTGCGTATGAAGGGATATCGTTTAAATATGGAAATTCTGAAGCTAATAGCGTTTCTTTTCAAAAAACTAATCTATATGGGGCAAACTTTGTACCAAAACTCATGTTTTGGAAAATTGATGGCATTATCCCTGATTAAAAACTCCGATTGAAACTGATTGAAAACGTCCTATCAGATTTAATCGGAAATTTCTAATTGACATTCAATCAGTTTCAATCGGATACAATCGGAAACTTCTGAATGATTCCGATTGAAATTTCTGATTGACTTTCAATCAGTTTTAATCGGATTTAATCAGATATTTCCGGAAGGTTTCGATTGTAAATTAATCAAAAATTACCGATTCCCGGAAAAAAATAACTTTATATATTATTAAATGGTAGAAAATTAAAAAATCAAATATATTAAAATCTACGTTGAATCTATATTAACAATTAGATTTCATGTCATGAAGTAATATAGGATATACTATATTACCACCAAAATGACACTTGTCACTCTGTCAAAGAACAGAGAAGTGTTCATGTCCGAATTGCTTCCAAGTCTGGAATATAATACGTCTGAACTACGTTTCTTACCAGGGATACTTCACAAGTGGTAGGCGCTATCTAGTGGCGAGCACCGAACTACTCCCACTGCTATTGCCTTGGACTCGTGAATTTCTTCTCCTCTACATATATCTTTTCTCCTAAGAAATTTTTCTCTTGGTTCAAGCAACTTTTTTTTCTATTAGTTGGAACATACGAAAATCCTTGCGTTAAACACCCCCATGAAAAAAATTTATTTAAAAAATATAAGTTATGTGACGAGTCACAAAATTTGAAATTTTAAATAAAAATAAATAATTAATTTTTTTTACTTTTAGAAAAAAATAATTTTTCTTATTAAAGAGAAAGAAAATAATAATAATAATAGTATTAAGTATAAGAGTATGTGAGAAAAAAAAAGAGAGAAAAAAAAATCGATAAATTCGTGGAAGTGAAAAAAAAAAAAGTTCTCAGAAGCGAAGACCGGGAAGAAGAAGAGAAGAAGAAGAGAGAGAGAGTAAGAGAAGAGAAAAAGAAAAGAGATACGCATTTGCGTGCAAAAATTAAGTTTAGTACCAAGCGCCACCGCCAGGCAGAAAAGGGCGCTGATCAATGTTCATTTGAGGATGGTTATACTAGAAGGGTTAAAAGCTAACTCAAATGCACACAAAATCAGACCAGCTCACTACTCGAGAATATCACGTAGAGAGTAAAAGTACCTCCGGGGAAAAATACTCAGGAGCTGGCAGTTGAAAGCATTAAAGCTAGGAGAAATTCTAGCTAGCAGCAGAGAAGTCCACAGTATACGAGGTATACTAGCAGCAGAGCAGTCCGCAGTATACGAGGTATACTAGCAGCAGAGCAGTCCACGGTATATGGGGTATACTACAGCAGATCAGTCCACGTTATACGGGGTATACTACAGCAGAGCAGCCCACAGTATACGGGGTATACTAGTAGCAGAGCAGTCCGCAGTATACGAGGTATACTAAGAGCAGAGTAGTCCACAGCATACGAGGTATGCCAGCAAAGCAGTCCACAGTATACGGGGTATACTAAGAGCAGAATAGTCGACAATATACGGGCTATATTGGTCACAGCGGCAGCGTACGAGAATACTGACAATATAGGGGTATATTGGTCACAGCGGCAGCGTACGGGTATACTGACAATATAGGGGTATATTGGTCACAGCGGCAGCGTACGGGTATACTGACAATATACGGGGTATATTGGTCACAACGGCCGCGTACGAGAATACTGACAATATACGGGGTATGAACTGTAGGGGAACGAACAACGGAGCAGGGGAGACCACACCAGCCAAACTCCGTGCTCAACAATAAATTAATATTTTCTTTTTTTCCTTATTATTATTTTTTTATGTACTTAGTTACTAAGCCATTTTAATAGAAATATATATATATATATATATATATATATATATATATATATATATATATATATATATCGCAATGAACAACAGGTCTTCTGGTCAATACTAATCATAGATAGTAACGTCATCACCCTTATATCCTATCCTAGAATCCTGGCATCTGACGAGCCAATCCACAATAAGATCTAAGGGTTATTTTAAGTTAGCATTTTTTTTTAAGAAGTAAGTTAAGTTGAAACGTTACAAAATATAACTTGGCGCTCGAACAGGGACATTGATTGACCAGAACCCTCAGATAGATATATACATATTTTTCTTAAAATTATTAAAATGGCTGATAACAATCCAAAACCAAGGATATCTTGGATATACCAGCTGACCAAACAGCGACTGACAGAGGAACGGACAAACAGAAACATCTCAGTGGAAGCAAAAGCAACAAGGGAGGACTTGCGCAGACTACTACGCCTCACCTTACTCCAGGAGGGAGCAGAAGACAGCCTCAACAACAGCAGACAACCTAGCCGACCAAGCAGTGTGGCAGGAGACCACGGGAACCAGTTTACAGAGCAGGGTGCCGGTGGAACAACAACTCCAACATTTGCAACACCACACACAAGCAGTAAAGGCCTCAGAATGCAACGGGATACGTCGAGATCAAATAGCAGGATGGGGCTAGAAGGATCAGGAGACTCAACCCCAAGGGATGTAAGCAGAGAGAGAGTACACCCAGCAGCACAAGTGGCATATGAGGAAATCAGAGCAATGCTTCGACGGGAACAGGAGCAGGCCAAGAGGAGAGAAGCGGAACGGATGCTAGAACGCGAAAGAGAGTCAAGGAGAGCAGCTGAGTTAAAGGAGCAACTACGGACCGAACAAGCAGCAAGACGACGACTGGCAAACATGGAAGTGGAGAGGGCCAGAGAACGAGAGCAACGGGCCCAAAGAGCAAATCACGAGGATCGAGCAAGAGAAATCGAGCAGATGGAGGAAGAACGTGAACGTTTGAGGAATGAAAGAGATGAACGTGACCGCAGACAAGAAGCAGAGGCTCGTGAAAGAATGAGGCGAGAGGCGGAGAGAAACCAAGAGTTGGAACAAGAACGAGAATATGAGCAGCAAAGGCAGAGGGAGAACGCGAGATTCGAAGCATTACAGGACGAGATTAGAATGCTTCGCGAGCAGCTCAATCAACAGGACAGGACCGAGAGACGAAGAGAAGATTCTGCAACACCACGACGAGAAAGACCTCCAGCACCCCAGGGCGTACCAGAGCTCAACATCAAGGACCAAGTGAGGAAATGGAATACAACCTTTGATGGAGACAAAGAGCTGATGACATTCTTGGAGAGAATTGAAGAATTATCTCTAAGCTATCAAATTACAAAAGACCAGTTGGTAGAGTGCATTCCAATACTACTGAAGGACAACGCACTGATGTGGTACCGCAACAACAAGATGAACTGGAGAAGCTGGGAGGAATTCGTGGAGCAGCTAAAGAAATTCTACTTGCCAGCGGATATAAACGTAAGATTAGAAGAGGAGATCAGGCACCGAATCCAAGGTATAAAGAAAGATGCTCGAGAATATATCACAGCATTGCAGACCATGATGAGGCGGTACGGCCAGATGAGCGAGCAAAGTCAACTGGATCGACTGTACTACAACCTGAAGCCAGACTACCAGCACTACATCAGACGCAGTGACGTACGGACAGTGGCAGATCTGATCAAACTGGCAAACGACTACGAGAGGGTCCTAGTTCAAAAGAAGAACTACAAGCCACCAATGGGGACACAAAGAAATAGCGCAATCCCAGCAATAGCGTTCAAGACAGACAAGATAAAGAAGAAAAACGAAGAAGTCAGTACGATCAACCAGCCATATATACCAGGCGAATCGTGTTGGAGATGCGGCCAACGAGGACATTTCAAACCAGACTGCAGAAATGAATGGAAGAAGTTTTGCATCAGATGTGGAAAAGCAGACGTGTTCTCCAGGGATTGTACATGCCCTAATCCGGGAAACTTCAAAAGGGTCGACAGGAATGGGCCAGCCGGTCGACCCCAACAGCAGAGCCGAACAATGTACGCAGAAGACAGACAGAGGGGCCAGCAGCAACAAATGAACAGACAAATGCAGCAGCAGGACATGAACTTCGCCAGCAGAGAAGTCATTCAAGTACCAGAGCAGCAGTTCACTCCAGCAACAACCAACCAAACTCAAGCAGAATGCAGAATCAACGACCCAGAGAACCAGTAAGAGGAGCAGACAAAGGCCGGATATGGTACTACAAGAAGAGTGATGAAAGGCTGTTCCCGGACGTGATTGTGGGAAGGTACTCAATCCAGGCATTAATGGACACAGGGGCCACAAGATCCTGTATAAACGGAGAGACTTGGGGAAAGATTCAGAGTGCAGATAGGAGCGTAGAGTACCAGCCAAGTACCATAGTGGCAGCTCAAGCAGATGGGAGTAATCTACCAATTATTGGAGTGGCAAAAATAAGAGCGCAGATATTTGGTGAAATAAAGCAGTTTCAATTCAGCATCATTCCATCTATATCAAAGCCAATGATTCTGGGGATGGACATATTAGCTAAGATGCAATTCAGTTTACAATTGAGGCCTCCATGGGAGACAAGCAAGCGGTCGGAGATTCACATAGTCAACAGTGTTGACGAGCGAGCAGATGATGAAAAACAAAAAGAGGAGATGCGGATAATCATCATGAAAGCGGTAGAAGAATTAAACAAGCAGGAGGGTCCAGCGCTTCTTCCACCACATAGGATAAAATTGAAAACGACGGAGCCCATCAAATTCAGATACACGCCCAAGAATCCAGCCATGCAAGCAATTTTAAATAAAGAAATAGACAGGATGATTGAGGAAAAGGTCATCGAGCCGTCCAATAGTCCATGGACATCACCAGTGGTGATAGTGAAGAAGAAAAACAATAAACATCGAGTGTATATAGACTTCAGAAAGGTCAATGAAGTGACGGAGAAGGATGCCTACCCACTGCCACAGGTCCAAGCCACACTAGACAAGCTGAAAGATTCAAAATATTTTTCAACAATAGATCTTAAGGATGGATATTGGCAGATACCATTGGAGGAGTCCAGCAAACAGATCACTGCATTTGCCGTACCAAACAGGGGCCTATTCCATTTCACAAGGATGCCATTCGGACTTCACTCAGCACCGGCCACATTTCAAAGGAATTTGGACCAAATAATAGGACCAGAGATGGAGGGACAAGCATTTGCCTACTTCGATGATATAATAATACTAGGAAAAGATTTGGCTGAACACTTCCACAACGTATTGGAGGTATTACAGAGATTGAAGAAAGCAAGATTGAAGATCAATGCCGAGAAAAGTCATTTCTTCCAGGACAAAATCGTATACTTGGGCCATATCATCAACAAGGAGGGGAACCATACTGATCCAGAGAAAGTCAAATCAATTGTGGAGCTACCAGTACCGACAACGACGAAGGAACTAAGAAGATTCATGGGCATGATATCCTGGTACCGGAGGTTCATCAAAAATTGCTCGGACCTAATCAAGCCACTGACGAAGTTGCTACAAAAGAAGTACCCGTGGAGATGGGCAAAGGAGCAGCAGGAAGCATTCGACAAATTGAAGACAGCATTGACTTCAGCCCCGATACTAGCAGCACCAGACTATACATTACCATTCACGCTACAAACGGATGCAAGTGATCAAGGACTGGGAGTGGTATTGACACAGCAGGACAATGGGGAAGAGCATGTCATAGCATATTCCAGTCGTACGTTGAATAAACATGAAGTCAACTACTCAACGACAGGGAAGGAATGTCTAGCCGTCGTCTGGGGAATTCAAAAGATGAGGCATTACCTGGAGGGATATGAGTTTAAAATAATTACGGATCATGAGTCATTGAAGTGGCTCCAGAACATCAACAACCCATCAGGACGACTAGCGAGATGGGCAATATATTTGCAACAGTTCCAGTACACGGTCATCTACAGGAAAGGTACAATGAACAAGGTGGCAGACGCACTATCACGGTCTCCTGTGCAGGCAGCAGAAGAAGATGGAGAAGAGATTACAAAGGAGACAATATTAACTCTAGAAGAAGAAACAGATCCTTGGTACCAGCAGCGGTTAAGAAAAGTCCAGGATGACCCAGAGAAATACCCAGATTATGCAGTTCACGAGGGAAGATTATATAGACACATCCACCATACCCTGAATTACAACGAGAAAGCTGATGCGTGGAAGTTGTGTGTCGCACACAGTTTAAGAGGCAAGGTCATCAAGGAGAACCATGATACTCCAACAGCGGGACATTTAGGAGTTACAAAGACAGTTGCCAGAATCTCTCAGCGATATTACTGGCCAAGGATGAGGAAAGAAATAATAAGCTACATAAGAAATTGCGAATCATGCCAAAAGTTCAAGACACCACAGTTCAAACCACCAGGAAAGATGGGGACGATTGAAGCTACACGGCCATGGCAGGTGGTGACAATGGACATCGTGGGTCCACTGACTAAGTCACTTAAAGGATATAGCTATATCTTGGTGATCCAGGACAAATTCACGAAGTGGATAGAGCTACAGCCATTGAAGAAAGCCACAGCAGAGCCAATAGTAGATGCAGTCAAAGAGAAGGTGTTGTTGAGATTTGGAAGACCAGGTAGCATCATAGCAGACAACGGGACGCAATTTACCAGCAATACTTTTGCAAACATGTGCAGCAGATACAATATACAGCACATCAGGACACCACCTTACTCACCCCAATGTAATCCAGTGGAAAGGACTAACAGGGTCATTAAAACGATGGTGGCGCAATTCATTGGGAATTCTCAACGATCATGGGTGGACAAGTTAAACGAATTGGCATTCGCTTATAATACGGCAAGACACGAAACAACGCAGTTCACACCAGCATACTTAAACTACGGGCGAGAGCTAGAGGCACCAGAAAGTACGAGACAACGACTAGAGGGCAGCATTACACTAGAGGAACCAGATCATATAGAAGACCGTGTAAGTCGACTACAGGAAGCATATGAACTGGTGCGGATAAACCAAGCCCAAGCATTCAGCAAGCAAGCGGTACACTACAATAAGAAGAGAGGGAAATGGATACCAGAGATCGGGGACACAGTAATGAGAAAAGAATATACGCTGTCGTCGGCAGAAAAACAAATCTCGGCAAAGCTCGCGCCCAGATACACTGGAAACTACATAATCATCGAGAAGGAGAGTCCAGTCATCGTAATAATCGAAGGTGAAGACGAGAACACATGCAGAGTACACGTCAAGGATTTGAAATTTGTACAGAAAACAAAGAAGTCAAAGTGACACGAGAATGAACGTGGTGACCAGAGAGCAAATCAGCGACATTCACAGTATCTGCGAGCCAATAAGAATCGAGAGTGTCGAAGTCGGGACATGCGAGCCAATAAGGGTCGAGTGTTGAAGTCGGGACCTGCGACCCAATCAGAAATGTCATTGGGACCTGCGATCCAATGAAAGGGCTAAAAGGAAAAAAAAAAACTACGTTTTTTTTTTTTTTTTGCGAAGTAAGGGTGGAATGTGACGAGTCACAAAATTTGAAATTTTAAATAAAAATAAATAATTAATTTTTTTTACTTTCAGAAAAAAATAATTTTTCTTATTAAAGAGAAAAAAAATAATAATAATAGTATTAAGTATAAAAGTATGTGAGAAAAAAAAAGAGAGAAAAAAAAATCGATAAATTCGTGGAAGTGAAAAAAAAAAAGTTCTCAGAAGCGAAGACCGGGAAGAAGAAGAGGAGAAGAAGAGAGAGAGAGTAAGAGAAGAGATAAAGAAAAGAGATACGCATTTGCGTGCAAAAATTAAGTTTAGTACCAAGCGCCACCGTCAGGCGGAAAAGGGCGCTGATCGATGTTCATTTGAGGATGGTTATACTAGAAGGGTTAAAAGCTAACTCAAATGCACACAAAATCAGACCAGCTCACTACTCGAGAATATCACGTAGAGAGTAGAAGTACCTTCGGGGAAAAATACTCAGGAGCTGGCAGTTGAAAGCATTAAAGCTAGGAGAAATTCTAGCTAGCAGCAGAGCACTCCACAGTATACGAGGTATACTAGCAGCAGAGCAGTCCGCAGTATACGAGGTATACTAGCAGCAGAGCAGTCCACGGTATAGGGGTATACTACAGCAGAGCAGTCCACGTTATACGGGGTATACTACAGCAGAGCAGTCCACGTTATACGGGGTATACTACAGCAGAGCAGCCCACAGTATACGGGGTATACTAGCAGTAGAGCAGTCCGCAGTATACGGGGTATACTAAGAGCAGAGTAGTCCACAGCATACGAGGTATGCCAGCATAGCAGTCCACAGTATACGGGGTATACTAAGAGCAGAACAGTTGACAATATACGGGCTATATTGGTCACAGCGGCAGCGTACGAGAATACTGACAATATACGGGGTATACTGGTCACAGCGGCAGCGTACGGGTATACTGACAATATACGGGGTATATTGGTCACAGCGGCAGCGTACGGGTATACTGACAAAATACGGGGTATATTGGTCACAACGGCAGTGTACGGGAATACTGACGATATACGGGGTATATTGGTCACAGCAGTACTAAGTCCACGCAACACTACTGTAGAGGAACGAACAACGGAGCAGGGGAGACCACACTAGCCAAACTCCGTGCTCAACAATAAATTAATATTTTCTTTTTTTCCTTATTATTATTTTTTTTATGTACTTAGTTACTAAGCCATTTTAATAGAAAAAAAAAATATATATATATATATATATATCGCAATGAACAACAGGTCTTCTGGTCAATATTAATCATAGATAGTAACGTCATCACCCTTATATTCTATCCTAGAATCCTGGCATCCGACGAGCCAATCCACAATAAGATCTAAGGGTTATTTTAAGTTAGCATTTTTTTTTAAGAAGTAAGTTAAGTTGAAACGTTACAGTTAAAACACAAAAAATATATTTTAGAATTTATAATAAATCAATCAGAAAACTATTTTTTTAAGAGCTTGACATTGAAATGAAAAAAACTAGAAAAAAAAAGTGAAATTTTGAAAAACTTTATTCATAATAATTTTTGAGAAATGAAATTACCTACAAAAAATTTTCTATGAGATTTTCTGATAAAACTGATAGTTTCGCCGGAAAAGTAAGAAGATCTCAAAATTTTCTATAAATTTGACTTTAAGCTCAAATAACTTCTGAACAGTTGAATTTATCAAAAAATGATGAGAATTTTGTTGTAGAGCATTCAATATCCCACAAAAATATCTATCGTGCATAATAATTCGTTGATTGGCTTGTAAGTTAGAAAATTCTAAAAAATAAAAAGTTTTTTTCTCGTGTTGTTTAAATAGAAAATAGAAAAATTGATTGATGCAAACCGTAGTATTATTATTAAGAGCTTGGATTGGTACCGAAATTTTTATTTTTAGGTAGACTTTCAATTTTTGGATACCAGAAAAAAAAAATTTTTTTTTTTTAACCAACTTAATATATATATATATATTATAACACAAAAATTGATCCATTCAAGCATACGTTAATACGCCAAGATCTCCTTTGTGCCACAAACTTCGTTCTCTATCTTTAGCCTCCAGTCTCAATGCTAACAGGGCGCCAGGTAATTTTTTATCACTGGAATCACCAAACCAGTAAATCTTAAGAATTAGATAAATTTTTGATCTGTGGAACTATCTCAAAACCACGCATAAACAAAAACCGGATAATTTTTGATCTGTGGAATTATCACCAAAACCACGCAACTAAATAAAACTAAAACTTAACAAGATGCTCAGAACTTATAAGCAAAAACAAAAACAGAGACTGGAAAACTAAAAACAGAGTTACAGTATGCCATGGTGTCGCTCAGTGTGTAGGTTTATGGAGAGAGGGAGAGCTCCGAGTTACATCATTCCAAATTCATGTAGATTATCAGTGAATTTGCAATTTTTATTTAAACAACAAATAATCTAAGATCTCCATTCAACAATTAACAAAATACTGTAGCTTCGTACAAATAAGTCTTCTTTATAACAAAATACTGAATCTAATAATAATGAAATTAGTCTTAACAAAAAGGTAAATTGACATCTGAAGGATATGTATCGATACATTCAAACAAATTAATTAATTACAAGAGCTAATCAACAATTAACTGATATTCAGTAACCTAGAACAATAAATTATAAAAAAAACCGATTTCCTAGAACATTCTCTTCAACAAAACTCATAAAACTAACGTACATGGGTCTTATATTGACATCGATTAGACGACAATTGGTTTAATAATTAAACATATTCCTTATAATTATTTGTAAAATGATATCAACAATAAATCGTGAACATGACTCTAAACTGTACCAATATTCTCATGATTCTCTCAGTTCTTAAATACTTTCTTTAATTAAAACAGTAGCATCGTATCTCAAGACTCTGACTCGAACTCAATTAATTATTGATAATTATTTCATACCTGATTACTGATGAATAAAATATCGAGTAACGTCTTACACTTTTTTAAATAATACTCCTATAACAATACTCAATCTGTAGCTTTCCGCAATGCCATGAACTGTAACGCCATTTCTGGACACGTCTGCTCACTTCGAGCGACCAGAGCTGAATGCTCACGTCCGTACTCTTCGAAGGTTTCCCTTCGACTCCTGTTTCCTCAATCATCAAAATCCAAAACTAAATCTTATCATTATCTATAACTGACCTCTATATTCTCAATCCATAAATCAATTCCCAAACTCTACTATATCGATAACTGGAGACTTATACCTCACCAAACGTAGTCACTAAACCTGACTTTGAGTATGGATATCCTTGGTAGTTGCTCTCCTGGAACAGACTTAAGCTAGGATCGTAAAACTTAAAACTAAGTGACCTATAACTTCCTCTGCGGTACAAGTGGTCATGGCTTGCCCTCTAAGGCCTGTCAGACTAAAACAATTAAAAAATGACCAAACGGCTTCCACAACAGCAACGGTCACAAAATTACTGTTGAGGCCTGCCAAACCAAAACTCAAAACTGATCCCATCTTTCATCCATCAGATTCCTTATATACTGGAGCGCTAGCATTTCAGCTAGACCTCTGCAATCTACCAAGAAGTCTCATAGGGATAGAACTAAGTTCTGATTTTTATAACTAGCTGATGATGCATCATAGAAAAAATCAACACATATATCTTTGTAGGGAATTGAATGCTCTACAAAAAAAGTCTCTTATCATTTTTTGATGAACCCGGTTGTTCAAAAGTTATTCGAGGTTGAAGTTGAATTTATATTAAATTTTGAGATGTTTTTACTTTTCTGGAGAAATTATCAGACTTATCACAAAATATCGTAAGACCTTTCTTGTAGACATTTTTATTTCCTACAAACTATTACTCATAAAGCTTTTTCGAATCCGCATTGTTTTCTAGTTATTTTCATTTTAATCTCAAGCTCATTAAAAAAATAAATCTCAAGTTCTTAAAATCGATAAGAAGATTATTTTTTTAATGAGCTTGAGATTAAAATGAAAATAACTAGAAAACAATGCGGAATTCGAAAAAAACTTTGTGAGTAATAATTCGTAGGAAGTGGAAATGTCTACAAAAAAGGTCTTATGATATTTTTGATAAGTCTGATAGTTTCGCCGGAAAAGTAAAAAGATGTCAAAATTTAATATAAATTCAACTTTGTCACGATATTTAGATATCGCGGCAGTCTCGCATCAGGTCGGTGAGCAACAGAGGGCAGCACACGCTGCTCACACGTCTCGTCCGACATTGCCATTATAATTATTGTTTGTTTACATGTAAGATTTTATTTAATTATTGCGTTAATTATACTTTATTGGTTTCTTAGGTATAAATTGTATTTGAAGCAGGAGATTTCACTGATGAATTTGAGCATATATATGGATTTTTGTAGCGCTGGGGAAAATAGTTGCGCATTTCATTTATGTGCTTATTAATTATTAATAGTTTTATGTTTTTTACAATAAATTTATTGTGTATGCAGTATTATTATTATTTGAATTATAATTTTATATGCGCATAATATTATTATTATTTTTTTGTAAGTGATTTACTATTATTTTTCGATATTATTTATGTGAGTATGCGATATATTTGATTAATTAATTTTTAATTTAAAATATATTTGAAACATATGGTCATCAACCCGGTAGTTATTTAAATTCATTTATTTAAAGTACTGCTATCTTTTTCTTGCTATCCTTTTCCTGAAATCTGAAACTGTTACCCTGTCATTTATTTTTATTTTTATTTTCATTTTCATTTTTCTCCGTTGTTTTATTTTTGAGTTAATTTTGTTCGTGGGGCACACGAACTGGCGCCCAACTAGGTTGTCTAACCCAGCCTGAGCAGAGCTGCGAGTCCAGGGAGGTTCAGGATATCTCCAGGTGGGACATTTTGTTTTGTTACTATTTTGTTTTCAGTTTTTCAACCAACGGAGAGCCATAACTGCTATTGAGCGCCAACCACACTCCGCCGTGGGACGCGTGAAATAGAAGAGAACGTTATAACTCCAACCTCGAATAATTTTTGAACAAACTGATTTATCAAAAAATGATAGGAGACTTTTTTTGTAGAACATTCAATTTCTTACAAAGCTAAGCGTGTTGATTTTTTTTATGATACATCGTTAGCTAGTTATAAAAATCAGAACATGCAAAAAAAAAAAAAAATTCCATGTAATTCTTATGGAAAATAGAAAACTGCAATGCGGAACCTCTTAATGGTAACATTAAGAGCTCTTATTTTCACAGGCGTCTTTTTATATCTAAATGAAAGCGGCTGAGGCAGCCGTTCGGCACGCGCGTGTCTCGGGCGATCACCGAAGTTAAGTAGCATCGAGCATGATCACTACTTGGCTGGGTGACTGTTTAGCCACACGTCGGGCTCGAACGAAGGTCTCTGATCGCTAGGCGCGGGATGAAGATCCAGTGATCGGTAAAATGGGAATTTTATCGATCACTGGAGCTTCACCCAAACCGAACTGTACTGGCTAGGTTTTCTCTGTGGTTTCCCTAGCCACTGCACCTCCATTGCACAAGGGAAATTGCAGGGCATCTCCGTAATGATGCAGTACAGTATAAGCACAAGTCGGGCCACAGCCACACAACGGAAGGCAGAGGAGGAGAAGTAAAGCAGTTTGCGATTAAGGCAAAAAGTGTAAAAGGCCGTAATTGCGGCTATACACTAGAAAACAATTAAAATTAAAAAATTATATCTAAATGAAACTTTTGAACCTGTTTGAGCGAAGAAAAAAAAATTTGTTATGTTTTGAATCACCCTAATAAATATATACAATTAAACATAAAAGATTTCAAAAAATTAGATATAATCATATAAAATTATACAAAATTATATAGAATTTTATATAATTATATATGATTATATTTAATTATATATAATTTTTTTCTCGGGAGTTGATCGTAAAAATGTCATGATAATAAGTAACATGAATTCAGAGGTTACCGAGCGAATTTAATAATCGAACGCTCAATGATTCTTTTTCAATAGCACTAAATGCATAAATAGTTGAGCTCATTGAGTTATAATATTATTGATCACTTAATTTAGTTGTATTGACTGAGATCATAATAAATTACACTGAATTGAATTTAATTTTTGAACATGTGGTAGCATAATTGCAGAGACTACTAAGCGAGAATTAACCTTATGGTTAATTAAAATATTGAGCATAATAATAATTAAATAATTATAATATTGAGACTTTTATTTTTATAAGCACTTGAATGAATTAATTAATTAATATTAAAGCACCTATAGTGGTTTCCGTCGAAGTAACCTTTTTAGAAACGTGTCATTGATCACTTGAATTCTTGAGTTTTTCAATAAATTATTTTATGAGCTCTGGTGCCCAAAATTATATAAATAATTATATTTTTGATGAGCTTAATGATTGATTGATTTAATTAAATTACTATTTCAATTAATTACTTTGAGATGAGCACAAAATGATACGATTTAAATAAAACACGTATTCTTACTAGAATGCATGTTTGTGAAAGATGATGGCGGCCATCCTCTTGACACGAGGCAGGAAAGAGTAGATGCGCATGCGCTGCACTGCGCATGTTCGTTTAAATTTATAGACTAGGCCCCAGCAGGTGCTGCCTCTATCTGCCGAATGTGTAACTATATTTGAATTTAAATATTGTGCAATTACGCAACAAATAAATATATGTGAAGTAGTTTTATTACGATTTAGTGTTTACATATGACTATAATTCGACAATTAATTCGGGTCTATTGACTTTTCTGAAATACTTCAATTTGAAGTAGAGATAAGACTTAAACTTAATAGTATTATTTATATTTCTATAGATATAAACTGTCTATGTTAGTATAAAAATATTTGAATGTATACTAGTAAATTCATAACTATTTGGAATATGATTATACAGTTACTTTTTAGCACTTAAAAGAGTCACTATATTGTCTTTCATTTTACTTTAAATAGAATTGATTGTAAGTTAACATACTGGGTGATTATGATTTCAAAATAATTTGTAAAAAATATGATTGGAATGGAACAAAAAAGGGAAAAATCAAATAGTAACGATGATAGTGATAGTGCTTGTACATTTAGCTGTCTATCTAATATTTATTTAAAGATATCTTGAATACGTGCTATGAAACAGTGTATGACACATGTCTTGCACCAGCAACTTAGAGTAGGTATTTACGCATGGCTTGCTCAAGATTTGCTCATGGCCCAAGGTCAATTTTGTCTTGAGCAGATCTTGAGCAAGTCATGTGCAACTATTTTCAACTATAGTTTTCCTCTAGAATTGAGTTATAATCTGGCATGAATTGCATGTGTAAGGCTCGCACTAGGTTTGCATTTTAAATCTGGTCAGTGTCTCTGTAGTATCTGCAGAAACACACATACGTAGAAAAAGACACTAGTACCTATCGATTTTGAGAGCAGAATTTCTCAATAATTAAAATAGATTTTATATGTGTGGGGAAAAAGATTTATTATGAATATTATTTATTTAATTTAATACTTATAAACAATACTTAATATGATATATCATATAAAAAATATCGTTAGAAAATATGAAAATAAATAATTTGTATTCACAAAAAATTAAATAATAAATTCAAGACATTTTAAAATCATCCGAATAATAAAATATAAATCAATGAAATATAATTGTGGAAAATATTTAAAATTAATTTTAAAATAATTCAGAGTAATTCAAGACCAAGACAAGATCTTGGCAAGAAAAGATAAGACGATATAATGAATTGACTGATTTTCGAGATCAATACGAGACTTACATTTTAAGTTCGAGACCAAGATAAAAAAGAAAACGTCAAGATCGAGACAAAATCGTTCCAATCTTGTCTTGTCTTGGCTCGGGTGCAGCCCTCAGAAAATCACTTCTTCAAGGCACCTGCTTTTAACTATACTTAGGCATATTGGTATACTTTCCAAAATAAATAGCGTATAATATTTTAGCCATAATTTACAAACACAATTTATGTCCAAAATCCAGAACTCGTGACGAATTCTTAATGATATTGTTTACCTAATGAAAGCACAAAATTCTATGCTTATTCAAAAAATTTTCCCTCAACACATATCATTGGTTACAACAGCAACTTCACTTTACTCACCGTGACAAATGTCACTTCGTTGCGTTAACCAAGATAGTTTTGCTATCATAAAAAATATCTGCATAATCTTGATTTTTGATATTATAGCAAATTTTTAACTTCCTGCTAAGAAAATCGACGATTTTCAAAAATTTCGGGAAGTTATTGTTTTCACCCCGATTTGCGAAAATCGAAATTCCAACAGATGTCAACATTTTGAGGTCCTACGAAGCTATTCTGACTAAATTCAAGATGATGTCCGAGTGTATGTATGTATGTATGTATGTATGTAAGTATATATGTAAATATTCTGTAACTTTTGAACGGATGAACCGATTTTAATCGTCGAGGTGTCATTCGGCGCGACTTGTTAAATATTATAAGCACAAAAAATTTGAGCTAAATCGGTAAGGTACGTTCGGAGATATTTCAAAAATAAAATTTTTTCAAAAATGTTTTTTTTTTAATAACATCAGCTCTTAAAATTTGTATGCCACGCCGAATGCCACCTCAACCATCAAAATCGGTTCATTCGTTCAAAAGAAACCGTTAACGAAAAAATTGAAAAAAAGATTTTGTTTTGTTTTTTTGAAATTTCTCAAAAACGTCTTGATAAATCAATTTTAAAATTTGATCAGTTCTAGAACTCAATAAAACGCGTTGATTGCCACCCCAACCGTCTCAATCGGTGAATTCGTTCGAGAGATATCGTTGTAGAAAAAATGGTAAGAAACGTTATTTTCCGAAAACAAAGGCATACAAAAGTATTTTCGAGCTTCAAGAGCTCGAAAATGTATTCTCAACAATAATTTCGAGCTCAAGGAGCTCTAAAATAGCGGGAAGTTTTGGTGCTGGCCCGCAGGGTCAACTGACAGACCGATTTTTTTTTCAGTGTATTTATTGAAAAAGTTATCAACATTTCTCATTTGTTGTAACTGTTTTTCAACCTTTTCGGCTGATTTTGTCGCGGAGTCAAGGTCTGGGTATTTATCTTCTTGTGGAAAAATAGCAAGTTTCGGATGTAAACCTGATATGCATGAACGAATAACGGTTTCTTTAGCTAGCGTAGCTTTTTCTGTTTTGTTTTTCCCGTCGATATGTTCAATTTCTGAGAACGTATTTTGCAGGTGTTGGCTTCTTTATAATTAAAGTCTTTAACGCGTTCGTTTAGGTTTTGTTGAAGGTTGTTAAATTTTCTCATCCACAGTGAGATTTCTTTACTTTGTCTAAAATCTAAATTTAAAAATGAAATAAAGTCGTTGATATTTGTCGGGTCTACGGTACTAACTCTTTTTAAAGGTTCACCTCTATATTTTGTCTGTATTAATTTAACTTATTGTAAAGTTTGTCTGTATTAATTTAAATTATTGTAAATGATTATATTGGGTAACCGTTCGTTGTACCGTCAAAGTCTGGGATCGTTTTTAGAAAGTCTTTATAGTCAATTTTATTAATTATATTAATTTTATTAATATTAATTTTATTAATATTATCATTATTTTAAATTCTGTTAGGATTCATTGTTGATTGTGGATTTAAATTTGCGATGTTCAATTTATTTATTTCCTCTCTTACGCATTGCACTGGTTCGGTTTCGAAATTTTCGTTAAAAGTATTTTTTACTTGTTCATGATCTAATCTTAGTTTTTGAATTCCATTTACTAATGTATCTTTTACCTCTGTGAGAGAAACTTGCATAAGTTTTAATTTAAACATTTTTATGAATGTATATTTTTTAATTTATGTAACGCAAAAAAAATTACAAAATTGAATTATATTGATAAATCAACTTACTACTTAGAAGACTATAAAAATAAATTATGGTTGATGCGAAGATATTCGTTGCCGTCGGAAGGTTGATGGTAAAGGTCAGCAGGTACCCGCATAGAAATATAGATATGCGGAAAATATATGCGAACATATGTATTATATAAATCACATATATAAAAATAGATGTTACTTATATAAAATATATGTTCCGAAATATTTTTTTTTTTTGCGCAAAAATATATTTTAAGTTATGTAAAAAATTATATATTTTGATAATTGTAAAATATATACCTACGTATATGCATAAGTATATTTAGACATTTATATAAGTATAACGGTTGTTTTGAAATCTATTTTTTTAATTAAAAGTACTCAAAATTTCCATTGCTAAAAAATTGTTATTAAAATGAAAATTTTGAAAAACCGATTGGGAAATTAATTTTTCATGGTGACTACTTAAGAAAAAAATTCATAGACTTAACTTTTATGATTAAGTGAAAAGTGGCAAGTCCACTTGACGTGATTTGACTCATATATATATGAATATTAGAGTGGCCCAAAAAAACCAACCATTTTTTTTCGACGAGTCTCTTACGAAAATTTGTTGGTTTACGATGTTTTAAAAAGCCTCTCCGGAAATCAGCTCGATAAAAAAATTTTCGAGAGGTCGGTCACCAATTTTGAAAATATCAAAAATGATCGAAATTTGAATTTTTCATTTCAATTTTTTTTCTTTCTCGTGGCAGCAATAGTTCATAATTGTGAAATCATGACTACGCTGAAAATTTGAGCCCAAAATTTAAATATTTAAACTTCGCTCAAGAATTGTGAATAATTCAGAGTGCTGTCTTTTGAACGTTTTCGAGCGACCCTTGAATAATAATAATTAAGCTTTTCGATTTTTTCACCATCAATTTAGATCACAAGGAATGAAAATATAACTTGAGAAATAATAATAACAAGTTATTTATTGCTTTCATAATTGTTTCTGCCGATGTTGTGTGAGAATTTCCGGGTGTCAGTAAACCAGTGATGCCATCACGAAGGCATCTGCGTTTTAGGTCGACTAGTAAGTCATAATGACTTAAGAAGTCTGCACCTATAGTCGGTTTAGTGACGTCAGCAATTATAAAATTCCATGAGAATTCACGGCGAAATCCAAGGTTTAATTTTAACGACTTTAAACCATAGGTTTGAATTATCGAGCCGTTTGCGGCATACAATTGATAACCTATAATATTGATAACCTAAGACACGTAGAAAGATGGACAAATCGAAGCCGGAATCAACAAGATATTCCGTTCCTGTAGTTCGATCTCGGATAAACGGGCGGCGAGAAATCGATTAAGAATCATTAGCCGCCTCTACTGATTCTCGTTTGCGTTTCCCTGCCATTTGCAGCCGGGAGCGCATGACTGGGCATTTTTACCATGCTTGAAGTGATACCAGCAATAATCAAATTTTTTAACTTTCTGAGGACGATGGTGTCGGTGTGCTCTGGATCGTGTGTTCGGAATTCGCTCCTGAGTAAGCATTTTGCTATACTCGGCAGCCAGAAGTGCAAGTTGCTTACACAAAACAGCGATTTCCTCTGCGGCGGATGCGTACGTTTTGAAATATAGAAAATAAAAATAATATTAGGTGTACAAAAAAGTTCTACCCGTTTTTTGTCAAAAAAAAATATATTTAAAAATTTTAAATAAAATACAAATTTTAATCAAAATAACCACCATCAGCATCTACTACCCTTTGCCAATGCTCAGGCAACTGATGGATCCCACGGCGATAAAAGGCTTGATCTTTTGTCGAAATGAAATCATCTATTGTTTTTTGCATTTCGTTTTCATTTTGTAAGTGTTTGTCAGCCAAGTAATTTTGCAATGAACGGAATAGCTGAAAATCACACGGTGCAAGGTCTGGTGAATACGCCGGGTGCGGTAAAACTTCCCACTGTAAATCATTTATAGTGTGGTGGACGATTGAACTTCTATGAGGCCTGGCGTTATCATGCTGCAGTATCACTGGTCGAGGTTTTTATCCCGCAAATCGTCTTTTACTGTTGATTTCATCTGCTAATTTTTTTAATTGACAACTGTAGCGTTCTCCAGTAACGGTTTCTCCTGGTTTGAGTAACTCATAATATAGCACGCCCCACTCATCCCACCAAATACAAAGCAATATTTTTTTCCCAAAAACATTACGTTTTGGTGTTGATGTCGTTGGTTGTCCTGGGTCTACCCAATGTTTTCGACGTTTAGGATTCTCATAGTAAACCCACTTTTCGTCCCCTGTTACAAGTTTCCACAAAAAACTTTTTTTTTTATGTCGTGAAAGCAACGACAGGCAGGTGTCAACTCGTCTCTCTCGTTGTTCTGGAGTTAATTCATGAGGTACCCATTTTCCTTCTTTTTGAATCTTACCTAAAGCATGTAATCTTTCAGAAATAGCTTGTTGAGTAACGTTTAACTTTTTCGCAAGTTCTTGTTGTGTTTGTGCAGAATCTTGATTCAGTAATTCTTCCAATTTCTCGTCACTGATTGTTGAAGGTCTTCCAGAGCGTGGTTTATCATTTAAATTAAAATCTCCGTTTGTGAATTTCCGAAACCATCTTCAACAAGTACTGTCATCAATAACACTGTCACCATAAGTTGCACAGATTATTCTTTGAGCTTCAGCAGCACTTTTTCCTTGATGAAATTCATATAAAAGACAATGGCGGATATGCTCATTACTTACTTCCATTTTTAACTTAATAAAAAAATATATATATCGAAGATTAATATATTAAAAGTTTGATGAATTTAAAGAGTACAAACAGCTGTGCATGTACATATACGTATTCATAGCGAACCTATAAATAGCTGTTAGATAACTCCATCTTTGAAAAACGGGTAGAACTTTTTTGTACACCTAATATTTCAAATAATAATAATAATATCACCTGCACTTATAATTATTTTATTTTCTTTTCACTTTCCGTTTTAGAGTCTGACATCACCCGTCAACAATGCTTTTAATTCAGTATTGTGCTACCAAAAGATTATTGATGACGCACGGCTCGGAAATGTGCAGCCGGTGGATCGGCCTGATCCTCTATGGTATTTCCGGCAACGGAAAGAAATTTATACGCGACACTTCACGAAAAATTAATTACAATTTTTTTATCACAGCTCGCGAGAACTTTCATCACAAGTCGATTTGCACTAATGGTCTCTCGAATTAACACTGATGCGGCATAACGTCGATAAGATGCCCAGCAATGCACCAGCGGTGATAAAAGATAAAAAAAACTGCACAATGATAGAAAAATCACTGCACAAATTAACTCACAAACAAATTCACACAAAATTAACTGTGAATAAAAATCACGGTCTCGCCAGTTAATCGGCAACGCGAAAAAATATTCGCGGCAAAACGACACGAAAACTCGTGAGAGTTTATAAACTGTGTAACGCACATGTTCGACGCTTCCCTTAAAAAGAGATCACGTCGGGGTCACCAATTTAGCGGTTAAGGGTAAAAATTAAATATAATAAATAAATTACTTAAACCAACTAATCATGTTAAATAAATGTTTTATTTAACCAACGTAATTAACGCAGTAAAAGAAAGTATACAAAATAAAGAATGCTTGAACGCGTGTACGCAGTCCAGCGGTATAGCTTGTAATATATAATGTCTCTACGAATGAGGTAAAGACGGAATATAGAAAAATCGATGTTCGGCGTCGATTGCCGAAATCAATCGATCGTAACTAGTGTAGCAACGCTACATGTATATATTATAACGACGAAAATTATTATGCTAAACGCTAATTTCTGTGTTGCATCTTCGTTATCAGCCTTCATTCTCCAATTTCAATACGAATAGGGCGCCAGGTAATTTTCATCTATGGAATCACCAAACCAGTAAATCCTAAGAATTAGATAAATTTCTGATATGTGAAATTATCTCAAAACCACGCATAAATAAAATTTTGATAATTATTAATCTGTGGAATTATCACCAAAACCACGCAAAACTAAAACTAGAACTAAAACTAAAATGCTCAGAGCTTATAAGTAAAAACAAAAACAGACTGGAAAACTAAAAGCAGAGTTATGGTATGCCATGGTGTCGCTTAGTGTGTAGGTTTATAGAGAAAGGGAGTAGTCCGGGTTACATCATTCCAAATTCATGGAGATTATTAGTGGATTTGCAATTTTTATTGAACGCCTCGAGCGACCAGAGCCGAATGCTCACGTCCGTACTCTTCTTGATTAAAAAAAAAATTCAAACTCAATCTTATCATTATCAATAACTGACCTCTATATTCTAAATTCGTAATCAATTCCCAAACTCTACTATATCGGTAACTGGAGGATATACCTCGTCGATCGTGCTCATTAACTTGATTCTGAGTATGGATATCCTTGGTAGTTGCTCTCCTGGAACAGACTTCAGCTGGGATCGTAAAACTTAAAACTAAGTGACCTATGACTTCCTCAGCGGTACAGGTGAACATGGATTGTCCTCTGAGGCCTGTCAGACTAAAGCAATTAAAAATGACCAAATAGCTTCCATAACAGCAACTATCACAAAATTACTGTTGAGGCCTGCCAAACCAAAACTCCAAAACTGATTTCATTCTGCATCCGACAGATTCCTTATATACTGGAGTGCTAGCATCTCAGCTAGCCTTCTGCAATCCACCAAGAAGTCTCAAAGGGATAGAACTAGGTTTCATCATCAGATGATACCAGGTGACTAATTCAAGTCCCGTTCCACGATAACACTGACTTGTCCACATACTTAAAATTCCAAAACTATAAACCAAAACTCAACTTTATCATTGTCCCAAACTTTAATCTCAACCAAATCCCATATTTAATTTCCATAAATCTAATTCTTATTCTTAATTTTCTTATCAAAACTCATAACTGTAGCCAAACGTTACTCCATATTTAATTCTTAAACTATAACTTAAATAAAAAATCTGTGTCAAAATCGTTAATTACTGTAAGCTATATTTTAAGTCTTGAGTTACCATGCTCGTAAATACCATAAAATCAGTTGGTGCTTGTGACATTCACATTGATTTGACCCCCATACGAAAAATAACGTCACAATATATATATATATATATATATATATATATATATATATATATATATATATATATATATATATATATATCGATCCTACCATTCTAATGTGCCCTATCCCCAAGTGGAAAATTTTCTCATGGTCGCAAATAAAACAAAACTAGTAACTTTTTTTTTGACGTTTTTTTTAATGCATAAGTGGTAATAATAGAAGTAACAAAAATTTATTTGATAAATTGTTTAATGATTATGTGGGTTACGACATATTGATTGCCGTTACTTGTGTGGGATACGACATATTGTCAATAAGATTGAAAGTGTTATGAAAAAAAAAAAGAAAATTTAGTGAAAATGATTGCTTTTGTTCGTTTTTAAATTAAAAAAATTTCAATATATAGTTTAACATATTCTACTTTAATACAGATACAGGGTACAACATAAATTTTTATTTATTTATTTTTTTTTTTTTTTAGAGAACTTTATATTTTTAATATCTTTAACATTATCCTTAACTTTCTTATCATTTTTTTTTTTTTTTTTTTTTTTTGTTAACTTTTGTTTTTTTAATGTCAGGTACACTCTCTTTTTCAGGTTCCTGATTTTTTCTTTTTCGCAGTCTTCTATCACAGGTTTCCTTATAATTAATAGCACAATTATTAATATCACTTTCAATTTTTTTTTCTTTACTATTGGGACGTACTACTTTCCTCATAACTTTACAATTATCTTGACTAGCTTTTCGTTTATTCTTGGTCTTCTTGGTTACTTTATCAATATTCACATCCACGTCTTTTAAAACTTCCCTTGACGAAGATTAGTCAGTAGTAGAGTCATCATTGTCTTTATGACATTTTCTATTATCGTAGAAAAGATAAGTGTCTTTAGGCAATACTTTCTTCAAGTCTTGTAGATTTTGCCACTTATTTTTATTTATCTTTAATTTTTCATTAAATAATGATTTCAGTGTATAATCGAGATTTGATGAAGGGTTTTTAATCGGTAAGTGTACATAGTCATCGTCATAGCCAATTTTATACATAATTTAAACGTCTGGTAAATATATCAAACTGCAAATATCTACTTCTTTTAATTTACCTGAATGAATTGAAGTAAATCTCATTATTTCATAATCATCGTAGTTCAGAAAATAATCGTAGCTGAGATATTCAACATCCAGTGGCTTCGGATTTTGACGCGCTTCTTTGAAAATACATACACTCCATTTGTGTATGACCTTTTTCAAAATATTTCTGCTCAATTATAATTTTATATTGAGATGACAGACAAGACAATGCATTAGACAAAAAGCAGTTGCGGTTTTGATACCCGCAACCATCAGAAAATGATACGACTGGCTTTGAGGAATCATTTAATAATTTTTCAAGGTGTTTAATGATGATAGTAGTAAATACTGAAGAACATAAATCAGCTTCAGTTTCGTTCCGTAAATAATTAGTGCTGTCGTGTGTTGCGATGTTATAAATAGTAAAATTATGTACCTGTATTCTACTTTTGTAATACAAAGCACTTGCCTGCAGTACAGGACATAATTTTCAGCTTGAACATCTATGGTGAAACAATAGATTTTATTGTCTTCAGCACTTTTTTTATCCCGTTGTTTTGTTTCATGTGCGAAATTTTTTGTAGCAACATGATCATCATACAACTCTTGTGTAATCTGGCCAGTTTTATATGAGTAACAAATATCACATTGATCTTTGTGTGGGTTAAAAAATGCTTAATCAGCTTGATTAAATATTTCAGAAAACAAAGATCTTGATAGTAAAGTCCCCACATTATCACTTGAACATCGCTCTTTGTACAACGAAATAACTTCACTTTTTGACTTAAGATCATACTGTAAATATAATTCACTAGTTTTTTGTCTACAATAGTTACTTTCAAGTTTTGGGAAATTATTTAAAAATTTCTTTGCGTGCTCTCTTTGGTTATTGCTCTGTAGAGAGTGAGGCGATGTTTGTTTTTTCACACTACGTTGATGATTCCTCGATTCTGGATTATCAAGTAACCCAAAAATTTTGCCCTTGTTCACCCAGTGCATTACCATTTTTTCATTGAGCCCCAACGTATTCGAGAATGTCGTCTTACATAGTTGATATCGTCCAGAAAGTATTTTTAAAAAATATCGAACTGTGTTTAGTCTTCTGTTTCTGGGAGAAGTGGTGTATGATCTTGCTTTTTCACCATATGAAACCAGGCTAATTATATAAATTCTTTTCTGCTCCCAATCCATTTCCCAAAATTTTTGATAAATTTCTTTTCGATTGTCCTCGAATAAACTATCACAAAATCGATTGCTATCTTGTTTGCAAAAAACCGACTCGCATTTTGATCTCAATTTTCTTTATTCTCCCAATCTATTATGTTCAATTTTTCTATCTTTATTTAGAGAGTACCCTAGATATTTCTGTCCGAGCATTCTTTGTTTTTTGATTAAATTCTTTTCTCAAGATTGTGTAGAGATGAACACTTCTTGTTGCACATCATTTGATGGATGATCATTGATGTTGACAGTGTCATCAATTTCATTATTTATATCATTATTTATTAAATCAAAAATAAACTCTTCATTTTCCGCATTCTCTGATACTGGCTCAATATCTATATTTTCATTAGAGTCAGTAGCTGTACCGCAATCATTAATACTATGTACCACGATGATAATTGGTTCAGAATTTTCATGTTGATTATCTTGCTCATAATCTACAAAGAGCACAGTTTTGTCACTCTCATCTTTTTCATAATTATCGGCTATCATAGCTCGCTGATCAAATATCTGCAATGTAAATTAATTGTCTTATGTTTACAATGGTATAACCTACAAATTTATTTTCATGTTTTTCATAAAATACAGGCATTTGTAGTGAATAAATAATTTCGAATTAAATGATATAAGAAAAATTGAAAAATTATGCATTATTACGTACTTATTCATATCGTTAATTGCTTCCTTAAAATTAACTTAAAATTAATGATATTAACCGCGACTGTCACATCGTGGCAGCGACTAAATTTATACAAATTTGGGATACGACATATTAGAATGCAAAAGTCTGCGTGTGGGATACGAAATATAAGAATATTTATTTAAAAATACTAAATAAACAATTTGGCTTTTAAAATTTTTACATAAGCTGCACATTGTTACAATGATTCCATTTTTCGAAGAAAGTGAAAATGTCAAATTTTGTGGGATAGGGCATATTAGAATGGTAGTATCGATATATACTAGGGCGCTTCGTTTCCGGCGAAAGTAATTCTTTTTTTGCTTATCAAGCAAAATATTATTTTTTATGCTGAAACAAAAATTCCTGCCAAGTTTGAGCTCTTAATTCCAATCCTAAGTACTTTCCATTTGATTTCAAAAATTTCCCATTTAAAATGCACGTAAATTAAATTACTTTTTTTTAACTTTCTAATATGTAGCTGCGATTTATGATATTGACACGGTTTTGGTTGCACATTGTAGAGCATTTGGTATTCTTCAAAAGTAACTATGGTAACTTAGCTGTAATTCCAGCTGTTCCACTAGTGTCCGTTGCGCAACTTATTTTTCTTATGAAAGTGACCTCTATTGGTTTGCAGAACGTAAACCAATGAAAGTATACTGAAAATAGTAGCGAGAATTTTATAAGAAATTTTATTCCCTTCAAAAAAAGTCCTATGAATTAAGTAACTAAAGTCCATAGTTTCCGAGTTATAGTGATTTCAATAATTTAAAAATAAAATATCAATTGTCATTTTTCAACTTCCCGCTAAGAAAATCGACAATTTTCGAAAAATTCGGAAAATTATTGTTTTCACCCCGATTGGCGAAAATCGAAATTTCATCAGATGTCGACGTTTTGAGGTCCTAGGAAGCTATTCTGACTATTTTCAGAATGATGTCCGAGTGTCTGTATGCGTGTGTGCACGGATAGAAATTTTCTATTGACTCAAGAAATATTTTCTCGAGCCAAGAATTTATTTCTAAAGAAAACCAATTGTCTTGCTTCAAGAAATTCTTGTCTTGATTTAGACTTTCTTGGCTCTAAAGATTTTGTATCTTTGATGGATAACTCTCATGTCTTGACCCGAAACTAGATTATCTTCAATCGATATAATATTGAATTCTAGCAAGCGAGACCACTTTTCTTCAACTAAAAATGTCGTATTATGATTTTAAGAACTTTGAATTTTTGGTTCAAGTAATAATTCCTTGATGGAAGATGTTTTAAAGTAATGAAAAAAAAATTTTTTTTTAAATAAATTTCTACTTTAACATATCTGAAGTAAATGAATGTAGTCCTAAAAAATCACTTTAAAATTTTTTATTTTTAAAATAAAAGAAAAAGTTCTTTTTTCAAGCTGAGTAAATTGACATCTTGATTTAAAAATTGCGCCATTCTCGAAACAAGTCGGTAATGTCTTAAACCTACATTTTGCTTATCTTAATTCAAGAGTAAGAAATTCTTAAGCGAAATATGTCAGAATTTTGTTTTAAAACAAAAAAGGCTTCATTGAAGAATAAAATTCTCAAACGAAGAATTTTTTTTTCTCTATCTGAGAATTTCAATTTTTTGGTTTAAAGACTTATTTCTTGAATTAAAACGATTAAAAATTTTGAAACAAGAACAACATTTCGAAGAAAAAATTTTTCTTGAATCAAGATAGTTTTTCTATCAGTGTGTGTGTGTGTGTGTGTGTGTGTGTAAACTCTTTATAACTTTTGAACTAATGAACCGATTTAGATGGTTATAGCGGTAATCGAAAGAGCTTGTTGGCCGTCAACTTTCCTAATAATTTCAGATCATTTGATCAAGTAGACTCGAAAATATTGGTGAATTACGAAAAAAAAATTTTTTTTTTTTAGTTTTTTATTGATTTCTCGGAAACGACTTATACGATAGACTTCAAAATCTACTCAGCTCTCGAACTCAATAAAACGCGTCGATTGCCGCTTTAGCTATTTAATCGGATAATTCGTTTAAGAGTTATCGCGGGAGAAAGAAATGGTGAAAAATGGTTTTTTGCGAATAAATTTGAAACGACTGAACTAAACAATTTCAATATTTGATCAGCTTTAGGACTTATTAAAACGCGTCGGTTGCCACTTTAGCTATCAAAATTTGGTCATTTCTTTAAGAGATATCGCGAGAGAAAGAAATGGTAAAAAACAGTTATTTGTGAATAACTTTGAAACAACTTAACCAAACAATTCCAAAATCTGATCGGCTTTAGAACTTAAAGAAATATGCCGATTGCTGCCCCCAAAATCGGTTAACTTGTTCATAACATATCGTAAGAGAAAGAAATGCTAAAAACAATTTTTTTCGAAAACAACAGCATACAAAAGTATTTTCGAGCTCGAAAAGCTTGAAAATATATTTACACCAATGTTTTTGAGCTCAAAGAGCGGGAAGTTTTGGGGCTGGCCCGCAGAGTCAACCGATAGATAGATTTTTTTTTTTTTATATTATATTTTTCAATTTATTAATTCACTATAACTCGGAAACTATGGATTTTAGCGATTTGACTCATAGGACTTTTTTTGAAGGGAATAAAATTTCCTATAAAATTCTCGCTACCATTTTCAGTGTGCACTCATTGGTTTACGTTCTGCAAGCCAATAAAGATCAACTTCATAAGAAAAATGATTTCCGCAACGGACACTAGTGAAACAGCTGGAATTACAGCTAAGTTACCATATTTACTTTTGAAGAATACCAAATGTTCTACAATGTGCGACCAAAACCGTGTCGAGATCATAAAACGCAGCTGAGTATTAGAAAGTTAAATAAAAAGTAATTTAATTTACGTGTATTTTAAATGGGAAATATATGAAATTAAATGGGAAAAACTTAGGATTGGAATTAAGAAATCAAACTTGGCAGGAATTTTCGTTTCAACATAAAAAACAATATTTTGCTTGATCAGCAACGAAAAAAATACTTTCGCCAGAAACGAAGCACCCTAATATATTTGTAAGCTAGTAGATAAATAATATATTAAAGCTATAATATAAATTGTCTAAATGTATTAATAAAATCTTTACAGAACTGGAGAAACGGCCGCAGCAGCAGCTGCCTCGGAGATCTGAGGAGCTGGAGGATTTGCACAAGCTGCTGCACTTCCCTGAGGAGGTGGCTCTCAGATTGTCCGAAAGTGAGTATCAATTGTTCTATCAGGTCAATCCAAACGAATATTTGCGACATGTTGCTCAGGATTTAGCAACTTCACAAAGCAAATCACCAGCAAAATCAAGCACATCATCAAGTAACTATCAAAAGCAGTCAAAGGATTTACCCTCTACTACTAATAGTTCAACTCAAACAGAAGAGGAATCTTTGTGGTTAGGTGTTACCTCATCTTACTCTGTGCAGACCCTTATCAACCGATTTAATGAGGTACTCACTTTTATATAAGTATATTCCCTTTAATAGTATAGGTACAAGTCTTTTCCATCCATATGCTGACGTGATTATTCAGACAATTTCAACTATCCTGATCTCAAATCATTGCCTAAAATTATTTATGCTTCCATTATCTTATATTTGGCATGATGACTTCATTCACTTGATATCCACTTTGTCTCTGTTATTTATAACTTTCTGTTAAGAAAATCGACGATTTTCGAAAATCTCGGGAAGTTAGTTGTTTCACCCCGAATTTCAAAAACCGAGTTTTCATCAGATGTTGACGTTTTGAGGTCCTAACAAGCTCTTCTGATTATTTTCAGTATGATGTCCGAGTATGTGTGTGTGCGTGTGGGTATGTGTGTTCATGTGAACACTCTATAACTTTTTTATTAATTAACCCATTTATATGGTTTTCGCGGCGAACGAAAGAGCTTGTTAGCCATCAACTTTTCTGAAAATTTGAGATTGATCGACTAAATATACTCTAAGACATAGAAGAAATTCAAAAAAAATAATTTTTTTTTAGTTTTTTTGGAATTTTTCAGAAACGGCTTGATCGATTGATTCCAAAGTCTACTCAGCTCTAGAACTCAACAGAACGCGTCGATTCCCGAGTCAAAAAAAAAAATTCCCATTCAAACCTCAAAATACGACGTGAGCTATTTGAGGGACAAGTTGGACTATGTAGATTGAGAACTGTGTAGGAAGTAATTTCAGTTTAGGCCTCAATGTTGTAGATACAGGCGAGTTTACATAATTGAGGGCTAAACTGGTATAAAAAAAAATTTGCGGGGACCTCAAAATCCTCATAATATAAAAAAATTTTCTACTCCATATGTAGGCCTCAATTTTTCAAATGACGTAACCTATGTAGGTTCCCTCACTTTTTTTTGTAAGAAAACAATACTTTGGACCGAGAATCTCAAAAAAATTGACGGGGTCCTTTATAAAGTATAACAAATGAAGATAAATATTTATTTTTATTTACATCCATTCAAAAAAAATATAATGGTTACTATGAGAAAATAGTTAACCGAAAGAAAATTTAGAGTACATTTTTTCAACCAAAATACAAAAATTTATTGAGAACAAAATGTTTGATAATGTATCCTATATTATTTAGGAAGTTTAAAAAAAATTTTTTTTCGAGACCTAATAAAAGTTTGTCCAGGAATATATAAAAACAAATAATATTAATAATAAAAAATTAATGAATTTATTTTATTGGACATATGAATTTTTGTAAGTCTTCAGATTTTTTTTTTCAACTCGAAAATTTTTTAAGTCCAGAAAACGAGAATTTATTTTTGGAGGATTTTGAGAGCTTCGTTAGATTTTAGAACCGATGAAGAGTTTGCATTCAGACCTTGACTGACATTGATTTCTGTCTCAATACATTTGTTTTATTGATCATAATCGGGAATAAAAATATGCGTACTATTTGTTCATGAATAATTTCCGATGCTTAAATTTTCAAACTTTAACATAAAACGAAACTTATTAGAGCTTGACAAGCTCATAAAAAAACAATTGCATGTAAAAGTATTTTCGAGTTCAATGAGCTCGAAAATGTATTCACACTAATGTTTTCGAGCTCAAGAAGCTTCTTGAGCTCGAAAACAGCGGAAAGTTTTGGAGCTGGCTTGATGGATTGCCAAACAGAGATTGAGGAATACATGCTTCTTGATAGATATAATAGGTACTTCGAGCTTATAGAACGCAATTCGAAATTAAACCTGAAGAAACGCTCGTAGTGAGAAATTGCTTTAGGCTTAAGGATATTAAATCTACAATTGAAGCAATTCAACGTCGAATATAATCTTTTGATTCAATTGCTACTTTTTATGTCTCTACAGCTGTATTATTGGTCGAGTTTAATTAATTTCTTATCTGATTTCTATAAAGGAAGTATGGTATTGAGTAGTAATCTATTATATATTTATATACGGGTTTTATTTTCCTTAACATGAATAAAGTAAGCTTATTTCGAAAAACATAAATATAGAATCCCGGAAATAAATGATTTTGCCTAATCATATACAATTACATATGATTATATATGGAGTATACATAATTATATATGCAATTATATGTAATCATATACAATCATTTTCGAAACCCATGGTAAAAAAGTGCGTCTTTGATTGGTTAAAAATAACACTATAAAGAATGAATATCGCGACAAATATCTACATTGTTTGCAAAAAATATGACAAATCTACACTTTTTACGTATATATAGTTACACGGAGAGAAAAATATCGTCAGTGTGAGTATACGTATCGCTATTCTGGCTATACGCTGTATACTCAACTTACTTAATGATACGCTGTATAGCTAATTCAGCTATACAGAGTTTCCTCACAGTGGATGGGCCTTATTTTAGGCATTTCATGAATCTCTGATATGACTATTGCGCAAACTCTGTATTTAGGCAACCATCAACCCAGAACGATAAAACGTATCGCTAATTTAGCTATACGAATCCCCACGCTGGCAAAACAGACACCGATATCAACAAAACTACATATGCTTATAAAAGCTGTTTGTCGTATATTCAAATTGAATAATTAAATACTCGTCCATACCTGAATGTATATCTTTAAATTAACGATACTATAGAATGTCAAATGAGCATTTGAGTATTCTTGAACAAGGTATATGAATCGTTATTTTGACGATACGTCATTTGAAGATACACTGGATAGTCGTTCTGACGATATTTTTCTCACCGTGTACCTTATTTTTTTTACAGTATAGTTTTTCGAACTCTTCGAGCAATGCTGACCCGAACCTCAAAGATCGTTCATTAGTTCGGGATATCAGCGATAAAAAATTGAAAAAACAACAATTTACTCTATTTTTCCTGAATAGCGCATAATGTAATTTTTCATAGATTCCTAAACTCACACTGGCTCGTTGCCTTCATAGTGCTTTATGATTACAACATAAATATTTGCAATCGCTTAGTCTCAATAATATCTTTAACAAAATTTTTGAAAAATCAGTGTTTTTAACTTTTTGTTTCGGATGTTTCATATATGAACTTAATAGTTTCATTCAAAGATAACGTAACTCTTTATCTTGATGATTTCTGTTAACTTTTGTCGAAAAACATTGAATTAATTGAGCATAATTGTGAACAAATTGTTAAAAACCGATCCTTATTGATTATTTTCATTTTCTTGAATTATCAAAAATCAATACAAAATCTGACTATTTTTAAGCACGAAGAGCTCGGAAGTATCAAAGTACTCGAAGGCATTGACGAGCTTAAAGAGCTCAAACATATATTGACAATAACCAGACTCGAAAGTATCCCCAAACATACATTAGGACCCCATTGGGTATTGATGGAACAAGCCTGATAGGGTTATCCCTAATGGGATATAATTGGGAATATACCGTAAGCCCAACATTAAAATAAAAGAATCGGTCTATCGGTTGACCCTGTGGGCTAGCCCCAAAACTTTTTATTGTTTTCGAGCTCCTTGAGCTCTTGCTCTTCGAGCTCGGAAATAGTTTTATAGATTTATTCACAAATATAATCAATAATTTGCTTAAAAATAAATATTTCCGTGATACGTTGTATCTATATTGTATAAGTTGTCACGTAGCGATTCAAACGTGAATCGCTCCGCGCCCTTTCCCATCTCGCCGTGAATTTAACAACACCTCCTAGCTAAAATAAAGCGCATTTATTTATTATGATTCATTATTATTTAAATATTCATATTATTGTGATAAATTATTTAATTATGATTTGATTATGAATTTACTGAAATTATTGTTTATTATGTTTATATGTATGATTTGATAATTATTTTTAACATTATTGTATTAAATTGATATTTTCATTCCAGTTAGTAGCACACGTGCGCGTATAGTATGTATAAAAATATCGACTGAAGAAAGAGTAAGTCGATACGGTGGGGATAAAAATCAATATTTTTCTTCAGCCACGTGGTGCACTAAAAAAAAAATCATTATTTTATTGTTGAAAGAAATAATAATTTTTATGATTATTCATGGGAAATATTATTTAATTTATTATTATGATATAACTCAGGTCGTTTAATAAATTTAAATATTTTATTCTAATTGATAAGTTGAGGTCCGAGATTATTAGAGGGAATAACACGGGAGTGATACCCATCCCTCGGAAAACCGGAGTAAAGTATAGTCAGAGAGAACCGGGATTTTGTAAAGGTAGGATGTGTTGTTGTCCATGAGTTTAAATAAGATTTATTCTGGCTCAGTTACCGTGTTAAAATAATTAAATAGTTAAAGTTTATTTAATTTGGACAATTAGTATTTCATTATTATTGAAATCTACAGAAGTAAATTATTAATTATTGACTTATAGAGTCACTAGACAATAAATTTGCATTCCAAATTTCAATTACAATTAAATGTTGCAAGAACTGAAAAAAAAATTTTTTTTTTTCCAAGTGTTGGAATTATAGTGCGCCTATACTATTTGTCATACGCAGCGTCGTACGCAGCGCCGTTCGGGCCGTTTTCCCCTCCCTTCCGGTTCTGGTACTGTACCCCTATGTATTTTTGGGTACGTACTTTACTCTCTCGTGAAATCTCTGACTGGTTGTACGTCTGATGAGTGTTTTAATAAACTTCAGTCTTATATTATAATTAACAGTGGTTCTTTACTTTTATCCATATTTCTAACACCAAGGATTCTATTTTTTTTTACTATACAGTTTTGTAACTTTTTCTTAATTATTTGCATAAGAATAAACTTAAGGTAGTTATTCTGTTACAATATTGTTAAAAAGTTTAGAGCCATATGCGTGCTAAGAGTAGGTTAGGTGGTATTTAAAATGAAACATTGTTTTTGTTTGATGCTGTACCCATGAGAAGTTTACCTACACACTACTGAGTACATCCGTATACACAAACACTGTTGAATATTTTCTTTAATTATAATTTGACAACGCCACATGTATTCTACTAGTTGCTGTGTAGTGTTCTGAGTTTCTGTTTAAGTTCACCTCTCAAATATTACTATGCATTTTTCGTTTATTGTTAAATTTTGCGTTGCTTTTTGCTCCGTGCGAAGTCATGGTAGGGAAAACTAAATCGACGCCAACGTGAGCTACGGATAATTCCGGTACTGTATGATGTTTTTGGATGATATTTTATTCTTCTGGCGTATTAAATACACTTGTTAATTTTTAGTTATTATGTTTTTTTTTAAACGCGGCAGAATTGAGCTTCTTTATTATTATTTTCGTGATCTACGGAATTTTTTACATATTATCAATAAAAAAAAAATCCATTTATTAATTTCCCCCTAAAACAGTTAAGAGTGAATTAAGTGGACCATTTTTAACTCCCTGCTGAAAAAATCGACGATTTTCAAAAAATTCGGAAAGTTATTGGTTTCACCCCTATTTTCAAAAATCGTGTTTTTATCATATGTCGATGTTTGAAGATGCTAGGATGCTATTCTGACATTTTCAGAGCGAAATCTGTGTGTGTGTGTTTGTGTGTGTGTGTGTGTGTGTGTTTGTGTATGTGTGTGTGTGTGGATGTAAACCTTTCATATTTTTTTAAAGGATGAACCGATTTAGATGGTTCTAACGGTATTTGAAAGATTCCTTCTAAATTTTTATTTCCACACAGAAAAAAAGGAAATCTTAAACCAAGAAATAAAATGTCTTCGAAATTTTTTTCTTGAACCAAAGCGAAATTTATTACTTTACTGAAGTAAAAAATTATTTGGATCAAGAAATTATTTCCTTCGCGGAAGACATAACTTTCTTAGTCTGAAACATAAATTGTTTAAACCAAGAAAAAACTTTCTTGGTCCCAAAAATTTTTTTTTTGTTCGAGAAGATTTTTTTTTCAATTCAAAAAATTTTTTCTTGGCTAAAGATTGTTACATTTTTGAGTCAAAAAAAAAATGCCTTGAGCTAAAACGAAAAAGTTTTTAAACCATGAAAAATAATGTTTGAAACCAAGAACAAACTCTCTTGGGCCAAGAAAATTTGTTTTTAACTCGAGAAATTTTTTTCTTATCTAAATTCAAAAAAAAATTCTTAAACCAAGAACAAACTTTCTTGGGCCAAGAAATTTTTTTTTGTTTGCGACAAAAAAAAATTTTTCAGCTAAGAAATTAATTTCTTTAATTGAGCAAATAAATTTATCGAGCTAAAAAAATTTTATTTTTTTTTAAATTTTTTGATTGAACAATTTTTTTTTGTTTAAATATTACAAACAATGCCGTGAAGCAAATAAATACTTTATCAGAAGTATTTATAAGGAATAGGCAAGATTCGCAATAAGTTAAAAACTTATCACAAATTGAGAAAAAACACTTTCGCTTAACGATGGAATCGAACCCTGATCGATTCGGCGTCACGCGAGAGCTTTACCAACTAAGCTATCTCAGCCTTTGACAGGCTACGTTTACTTTGCCCACATATACTGGGCCTCACTGGCCTTATGATCAGTTACATTTTTAAATCCTAAACACAGAATTAATATTACAAATATTATCGCCAATAATTTAGAAAAATGTTAGTTCCGATATTTTACCGAAATACTGAACGGATCGTATGAATCGTTCATAAATAAATTTCAATATTAAAATAGAAAGTTTAAAAAAAAAAAAATTTAACTACCAAAAAAATTGAGAATTTATTCCATATTGTTCAATTACATTAATTAATTAATTTATGATAATAAAATAATTTAGCTATTTAATTTTTCATTTATTTAAAATAATAATATGGACTCAAAAAATTATTTGCTGTGATAGTTTGAGAAAGAGAGAGAGTGGGAAGTATTCATTCTTTGAGGTGCGAAGGAGGGAGCACCTACGAGTGAATCCAAAAGAAAACTTTCTTGGCTTGAGACTAGTAATCTTGGTTTGAGATTTTTCGTGTGATTGGTCAGAGAAAGTACACTATACTTAAACTAAGAGTTTAAATTTTTTAAACGAACTCCCTTTATTTTTAGTTCGAGTTCGTACCGTTTATTGTTTCGAAACATCATAGTTCTTAAATTAAGTGTATAACTTTCTTGAACTAAATATTTTTATTTCTTGGTTTAAGTAAGTAACATAGTTAGGTTAAGAAAAATGTTTATTATAATAAGAAAAGCAAGTTTTTAAAACAAGTAATTCTATTATTGGACCAAGTATGAAATATGTATTGGCTTAAGAATTTTTTTCCTAATTCAAGTTTTAAAATTCAAGAAATTATTTCACTTCGTTCAAGGAATTTCCGGTTTTCATTCCACCCGCTGAAAAATTTCTTGCTTGAAGAAAAATTTTCTCTAGTCAAGATTTTTTTTTTCTGTGCAGAATATTTTAGATCATTTAGTCAAATAGACTCTGAGATAAGGTAAAGTACCCAGTACTTGAACACTTCTAAAAATGGGACCAGTAGTTGAACAGACTTTTAGAATTGTTATTGTACAAAATCCGTATATATATTATGAGTAATATGCGCATGTTATAATTATTTAATGGTACAGTAATTGATTTATGTAAGTTGTTCCAATTATAAATAAAAAAAAATTATATATTTTTTAACTTTAAAGTTGACATGTCGAGAATAGCCGATAGATGTTATTTTTTGCATGAAAAAGATGCTATACTGTAAGCTGAACAATCAGTAAAAAAAAGACATATCATCATTTTAAGTAAACAAAATTGTACCACCCAATGAAATAGTCTTTTCTAAATACTATATATTTTTTGCAAAGACATGAACTAAAGTTTTTATATTAAATTTTAGCATCTAACTATACCTCCTAATGTTCAAAGCGGTACCCAAAACTTGAACAAGATGGTATTACATGTTCAAGTATTGGGCCTATGTAATTTTCATAGCAGCAGTAGGTGAACAATGTGAAATGTATTCTAGTGCAATAACAAATAATTAAATTTAATTATTTATTTGTTAAAAAAAATATACGAAAATAAAGTATGAGTGATTCATCAACAATTTGTGTAATAATTTTAAGTGATTTCATGTGAAAACGTATCTATCTCATCAAAATAAATTTTTATTATTTTCTAACCAAAAAAAGTTCACAATATATGGGTAAGATGAAAATTATGAATACATGGAAAGAAAATTATTGGGATGGTTCCCATAATTATGTGAAATTCTTTCCTATTCCAGTATAGGAATTACGACCATAAATTATGGAAGCAGTTCTTATTATTATAGGAATGTTTCCCATAATTATATAAATAGTGCCTATAATTATGGGAATGCTACTCATACCATTATAGGAATGGTCACTATAATTATAGTAATGGTTCCTATAACTTACAGGAAGACTTCCTATAACATTATGGGAATCATTCCCATAATATATAGGAACCATTCCTGTAAATTATACGATCCATTCCCATAAATTATAGTAACAATTCATAAAACATTATAGGAATGGTTCCTATAATAGTATCGGAACGATTCCCATAATATTATAGGAATGGTTCCCATAATGCAATTGGAATATTTCCAATATCATTATGGGAATCATTCCTATAATATTATGGGAATGGTTCCCATATTGGTACAGGAACTATTCCCATACCATTATGGGAATGGTTCCCATAATGGTATGGGACCCTAGCGAATTCGATCATACCGAAAGTTTGGGTATATTTTGAGTGTGTTTTAGACATAGTATACATTTGATAACATTTGGGTACGTTTTACGAATAATGCCTTAATCATACCGAAATAATACTGAAATTAACGTAAATATTGGGTATGTTTGTGAACTTTTCATACCCAAACTATACTGAAAAAAATCATTATTTGTGAAATATCGTATAGATGGCGTTTATAAATGAAATGTCATTTTACTATTCAGCTTGAATCCTGTTGCACCAACTATTCATATACAATATTATGTATTTCTCTAGAGACAGCTTATACACTCACATTTTTTAGAATGGAAAGATTTAATTACATTTAATAAAAACTTTTTATTCTGAATTGTTTTACTGGCGCTGTTAGTGTAAGTTATAAATAATTGGGTCAACTAATAAAAAATAATGGAAGTGAACAGGCTCTACAAAGAACAAGATTTTTGAAGCATACTAAGAAACATAACCTTAAACATAATATCTATCAATGGGTCACAGATTTTATTAAAAACGATCGATTTGCACGAAAAAAACTAAACGAGAGGTCTGTAATATTTTCTAACAGACAGCGAAGAGCGAAATTTATTCAAAAATAATTGGAAATTATTTTTATGTTTTTTATTAATAAAATCAAAAACCTTTTCATTTTCATTGTTCTAAAAAAAATCTAATAAAATAACGAATTTATAATTTATTAAAAATTTCAAAATTTGAATAAACATGTATTTTATTTCTCTCCTATTAATTTCTTACTTTTAGTATTAAATTGATTTATTAGTTAATATATTAAAATTTGAATCTGCTAAATTTAATATTTAAGAAAAAAAATTATAGTATTTTTTAGGTATATAAAGTTCACAAACATACCCAAAATAGAGGCATTATTTAGGAATAATTTGGGTTGTTTTTTGGTATATTACCGAAAAATGACCGAAACTGGGCTAAAATTCAGTGGATATTTTCAGTATTTTTCAAGTATGACCGAATTCGCTAGGGGAATTGTACCCAGACTAATATAGGGATGGTTCCCATAATGTATAGGAACCATCCCTATAATAGTATGGCTACAGTTCCTATACCATTATGGGAACTAATCCCATAATGCATAGGAACACTTCCCATAATTTTCTTTCCGTGTAACATTTATTTTTTAATAAAAAATAATCCGTTACAATTGGTAAAATTTACAATCAAGTTTGTTAAATATTAAATGAATAAATTCATTAGTAATAAAAAATGTAATTAAATAATTTGATACAAATAGTTCTCATTTTTAAATGATCATATTAAGTATTCACAGTATTATTTTTAATATTATTTAATAATATGTTATAATTCTTTTGATATTTCCATAGAACGTTGAAAAATTTTGGTGTGCCTGGTTGCCATATATTTTATTAGTTCAACTACTACTCCTGGAGTGTTCAACTACTGCGGCTTGTCAAAGTTGATTGTTCAACAACTACTCCTTTCATAGTCGATCTTAAAAACGTTATCAAAATATAAATATTCAATTATCTGCGTTATTTTGTGCTTCAATCGATTCAAAATTATTTATATTTTTATGAAAATCACGAATTTGAACTAACAATTACAACTTTATATATTAAAAGTAAGGTCAAATACGTTTTACTTTAAAACCTGTTCAACTACTGGGTACTTTACCTTATTTAAGAAATACGAAAAAAAAATTTTTTTTTCGTTTTTTTAAATATTTTAAAAATTGTCGGATTGATAAATTCAAAAATCTAATCAGCACTAGAAGTCGATAAAAGCTTTTGATTGCCACCAAGAACGTCTTAATCGAATAATCCGTTCAAAAAATATCGTCGAAAGAAATAGTAGAAAACCGTTTTTTTACAAATCAGTAAAATTCAATAAGACGCGCCGATTGCTACATCATCCGTCTCAATCGGATACTCCGTTTGAGAGATATCGTCGACGAAAGAATTAAAAAAATAATTTTTTTTTTTCGTTTTTCATGAATATTTCGAAACTATCAAATCGATCGATTTCCAAATTTGCTTAGCTCTAGAACTTGATAAAAGCATTCAATTGCAGCCAAAAACGTCCCAATCAGATAATCCGTTCGTGAGATATCTTCAACGGAATAATAAATGTAAAATCTTTATCTGTTTTTTTTTTTCATTGAATAACATCGTAATTACTAAACAATATTACTCAAAACTAATATTTTCTTCTTTATGTAAGTCATTGGAAGTGACTGCTCAAAAATCATCAGACTCGCTCGTATCACGACATACTTACACGATATAGATACAACGTTTTTTACCATTTTTTCTCCAACGATATCTCTCGAATGAATTGACCGATTGAGACGGTTGAGGTGGTTTTTAAAATCAGACTGAAACCAATAACTTTCCGAAGTTTTGAAAATTTTCAATTTTCTTAGCGGGAAGTAAAAAAAGTTTTTTTATTTATTTTTATAAGGATGTTCATACGTGTACTCTAACGGAACGCCATAATTTAAAGGCAGGTTGGCTCAATCACGATATCTCAGCAACGGCTTATCGGAAACAAAAAAAAACAAAGTATTTTAGATTCGGTATGACAATGACTACGATATAGACTAGCAATCTTAATTTTAGACTATTTCTACTGATTTTAATTAACAAAAACAAAAAAAGTTGAAATAAGCGTCATTTTTTCGCTGTTATTTGAAAAAAATTATTAGTTAAAATCAAAGTTTTAACATGATTTTAGTCTACCCTTCAAGTACTTATGTGTAGAATATGTGGTTAAAATTTCGGACGGATCAGCCCACGGATTTCGGAGAAATCGTGAATGGCATCGGTGAAAACCTAGTTTTGAGATAAACGCGGTTAAAGTTATTTATTAAATAATAAAAAAAAATCTTACCAAAATTCAATCTGCGATGCCTGCACCGTAGAAAGTGCCTTGTTCTTGTTCGAAATTTTTGTTTGCTTCTTATTTGGCCTTCTTTCTTTCCGTTCTGCTCTCTTTTAATATGTCCATGCTGTGGCGGTTTACATATTTGATGTATGTGTAAAATCGTGGCTGTTGACTTTTGGACTTAGAAAAATACACTTACTCTAATCAGATATTCATAAAAATTTGATACAATATGCTTGGATACATATACATTCAAAAAATGTAAAAAAAAAAAAAAAACAAAAATGATTTTTCAAAACTGACCCACTAGACAATACCCTTAATACTCTTAATAAGTATACTAAATTTTGAAATTTCATGACACTGCTCATCACCCCACAACTACCTTAAGGATCATTTCTGTAGACAATTACATTTTTTATGAGAGCTTTAATTGCAAAATTGAAAAAAAAAATCCTGGGTAATAAATGAATGAAAAACAAATGAATTTTTTTTCGGTCAAACAATCGATTTTTTCCCTCAAGTTTTGTCCGCTATAACCTTTTTTATATAAAATTTTAGCAAATGCCGCTGAGGACCTTCTTTTTAGGGGATTCAGTTTTCTACAAGATCATAAAACCTAACATTCAAAAAAAGTTTTATTCATTAATGGTTACTTATATAATACAAATAATAATTTTTTTCTATGTATTTCAAATGTGCCCCGACTAGAATTCTATTGCGGCAAACCAAATCACCAATTTAGGCCGAATGAGGATTTCCGGAATACGACAAACCTAGTTTGTACCGAGTTCCGTCCTCATCAGGAAAACCGAAACTCGACATAACAAAACATTTCCAAAGTTACTGTGATGAGAAAAGTTTCGGCATTGCCTAAGTTTAGGTTACTTTTGGAATTTCTGGCTGATACCGAATAATATTTTTATAGAATAACTAAACTTAGGAGCCACAATTGGTAGTGTAGTGTAGCAGTTAAAGCATAGGTCTCCCGTGCGTAGGGTCCTGGGTTCGAATCGCAGAACAGTGGTCCTTGATAAATGTCGTGTTTTTCTGTGAATTAAGAATTTCTAGTTAGGTCAGAAATTAAATTATTAGTATATCTGATGATAACTGCCCCGCAAAAATAATTTTAAGAGACAAAAAAACTTTTTTTTTTTCAAATTGGTAAAATGAAATTTCATGATAATTACAGTCATACATGACTATATATGGCCTATTCCTATGTATAATTATTTTCCACGGATAGATTAGTTTTTCGAGTTTTTTTGAGGATTTTTTTTCGACGACCAATGAAAAGATAGAACTTGACTTATTTTTATCATTTATTTAATAATATTTCAAGAGTACGTTGAAACAGGGTGAATTTTAGTTCATTCATGAAATTCAAATATTGATTTGCGCCGAAAGTATAAGTGGCTTCCTTTTACAACAATAGTCGGCAAGCCAACACGCTATTCATACCCGGGATCACTGCTGTTGAATTTTCGGCAACTGAGTAGTTTGAATCGGAAGAATTTATTGGAGTTGGATTGAGGAGATTTTGGAGTTTTGGAGGACTGGAGGTCTATTAGATTGAGGAAGTTTGGTGACGAGAAGGACTGGGATCTGTTAGAGTCTCTTGGATTGGTTGGAGATTGTAAACATAATTGAAGTGAGTTCATTTTATTGTTAGTCTATTTTATTTTATATATTAAATTGATTCAATCGAGTCGTTATAATTTATGCATAAGAAAATTAATCGAGTCATTATAATTAGTTTTCAAGTCAAGTCGCCCTTGTAGGAAAAAAAATATTGACAACGGGGCCGGTCTTGGCACAATACTGGGCTACCGAGGCTCGTTCTCCCAAAGTTGGTCCGAGATCCGACCAACGTTCAAGTGACGAGCCTCGGTTCGCAAGCTTTGGGCCAAGGCCACTATATTTATGTCGAAGATGGTAAGCATTCGTATCTAGATAGTAACCATTCCTATCTGTGATGATAACCATTACTATTTCAGAAGTCAAAGCTAAAAATATTTCAAACATAAGAAGATTACGATCTAGATAGTAACTATTACTATCGGTAAAAGTAATTGTTATCATACGAGAAACGAATAGTTAACATAAACGTATGATAATAATTATCACATACACGATGGTAATCATTCCCTATCGCAATCAGCTCTAGAACTCAATAAAACGCGCCGATTGCAACGTCTACTATCGAAATCGATTGATTAGTTCAAAAGATATCGGCGTTGAAAAGTTAAAAAAATAACATTTTATGTTATTTTTTCCGGATAAATCAGAATATAACGTACTAAAATGTGCCTGATATCATACCAACTCATCTTTTTTATGGTTTCTTTCGATCATATAATGTCATCGAGCTTGGTTTTTAGTTTAAAACATATTATCAACAAAAAAAATCGATAAAACGTCGTTTTTAATATTTTTATCGGATATTTCATATTTTATTGTTTCTGACATGAGTCAAAATTTATTTAAATCTTGATTTTGATCCCCGACATTGATTTCTGCCTCAATACACTTATTTTACTGAACAAAATCAGGAACTAAATTTTAAAAACCGCTTCATTGATGATTTTCGATTTTTAAATTTTCAAACTTCAGCATAACAGGTAACTTGTTAGAGCTCGAAAAGATCATAAAAAAACAATTGCATGTGATAGCATTTTCGAGCTCGAAGAGCTCGAAAATATATCTACACTAATGTTTTCGAGCTCTTTGAGGTCGAAAACAGCGGGAAGTTTTGGGGCTGGCCCGCAGGGTCAACCGACAGACCGATTTTTTTTCAGCGTGTATAAATTTCAAGTGAATCAGTAAAACCGTTCTCAAGATATGATGGAGGGAAGTATGAAAAACACAATTGTTCATACTGTAAAGAGTATACTTTTTCTAGAAATAACTTTTTTAACTTCCCGCTAAGAAAATCGACAATTTTCAAAAATTTCGGGAAGTTATTGTTTTCACCCCGATTTTCGAAAATCGAGTTTTCATCAGATGTCGACGTTTTGAGGTCCTAGGAAGCTATTCTGATTATTTTCAGAATGATGTCCGAGTGTGTGTATGTATGTGTGTGTGTGTGTGTGTGTATGTAAACTCTTTGTAACTTTTGAACTAATGAATCGATTTGGATGGTTGAGGTGGCAATTGAAAGAGCTTGTTGGCCATCAACTTTTCTGAAAATTTCAGATCATTTGATCAAATAGACTCGAAAATATTTGCGAATTACGAAAAAAAAAAAAATTTTTTTTTTTTTAGTTTTTTAGTGATTTCTCAGAAACGACTCAAACGATCGACTTCAAAATATAATCAGCTCTAGAATTTGATAAAACGCGTCGATTGCCACCTTAGCCATCTCAATCGGTTGGTTTCTTCGAGAGATATCGCGGGAGAAAGAAATGTTAAAAAACAGTTATTTGCAAATATCTTTGAAATAACTCAATAAAATACGTCGATTACCGCCTCAACCATAAAAATCCATTCATTCGTTCGCGAGATTTCGTTGAAGAAAGAAATGGTGAAAAACGGTTCTTTCTCAATTTTTTCGAAACGACTGACGCAATCGATTTCAAATTTTTATCAGCTCAAGAATTCAATAAAACGCGGTGATTGCCACCTCAAACGTCAAAATCGATTAATTAGTTCGAAAGATATCGGCGTGGAAAAGTTAAAAAAATAACATTATATGTTATTTTTTCCGGATAAATCATAATATAACCTACAAAAATGTGTCTGAAATTATACCAACTCATCCTTCTTATGGTTTCTTTCGATCATATAATGTCATCGAGCTTGGTTTTTAGTTTAAATCATATTATCAACAATAAAATCGATAAAACGTAGTTTTTAATATTTTTCTGGGATATTTCATATTTTGTTGTTTCTTACATGAGTCAAAACTCATTTAAATCTTGATTTTGATCCCTGACATTGATTTCTGTCTCAATACACTTATTTTATTAAATATAATCAAGAATTAAATGTTAAAAACCGCTTCATTAATGATTTCCGATTCTTAAATTTTCAAACTTTAGCATAACAGGTAACTTGTTAGAGATTGAAAAGATCGTAAAAAAACAATAGCATGTGATAGCATTTTCGGGTCAACTGACGCCCAAATTTTTTTTGTAAGTCCGAGTTTAATTTCTAGAAAAGTTATTCATGGGTACATTGATAATAAATACTAATGCAATGATGTGAAATAGGATACACTATGTTACTTTCACAAAAGGTACTTGTCACTTTGTCAAATACCAGAGGAGTGCTTGTGCCGAAATTTCTTCGAAGATTGGAATATAACAGTTCTGAAATAAGTTTCTTACCAGGGACACTACAACCAGTAGGCACGATCTCGTAGCGAGCATCAAACTACTTCCACTGCTGTTCATAGCACCGGTGACCCCTCTCCTGCATATGTGTATATATATCGACGTTCTAATTAGCAAAGTATCTAACTGATTATTTTTCGTAGGTGATTGTGTGCAATTTTCAGATACCAATAGTCAGAGAAAAAATCATTTGGGTAACCTTGACAAAAATACTATACATATACTAGATATAGAATTGATTTTTAGATGAAAAAAAATTTTTAACTTGCTTTTTTTTCGCATAAATGGAGGATTTTCTGAAATGGAGTTAGACCACTTGTTAATTAGAACGTCTATATATATATATATATACATATATATATATATATATATATATATATATATATATATATATATTTATAGATATATATATATATATATATATATATATATATATTTATAGATATATATATATATATATATAAATTATAGTGACTGGTATCTTAAATGAATATCACTTATATTACAATAATAACACACTTAAATTAGAAATAGCAACACCACAATTGACACAAGTAAAAGAAAGGCAATAAAAAATATAGTTCATTAAATATAGATGTATGCTGTTACGCTGTCAATATATAACTGACTGACTCTAGTCATGCATCTATATAACAAGAGAAGAAGGCATTTGTTTTCTAGTTATCCAAATATTTTAAAACATCAGTTTCACATTCGTTACACTACCCCCTTCTCAATAAAATTATCGTCCCGGTAAAATTTGTGTTAGAAGAATCAAACTTAATTGAAATTGAAATCATTTACAACTTTGGTTCGATTCCGCTATGGTCCCAACACACCCTATCTATCACCCTACATGGAAAAAAACACCATAGCCCAAAAACAATCATGTAGGCTAACGCAATGATAATATAAAAATGATAAAAATAGTCTATAATTTAATTGAGCTAAGAATTGATAAGATAAAATAAAATATTCTGCTAAAAAGTTAATCGGTGCGTGTGACTCTATTTTCCTCTGAAACGAATCAAAATAGATAAAATTAAAAACGTTACCCTCCTCTTGATTAATAGATCTTCAATGGGAATGAGAACAGGTACGGGATGGGAGCAGGAACTCCTCCCTCTCCTCCTTGAAGGACTAGGAATGGACTCCTTTTCTTTTTCTCCAATGAAATTGGAAATATTATCTGGACATAATAAAGAAAGAAAACGAGCATCTTCAATATTTTATCAAATTTTATACTTGAACATGTTTCATCGTTACATCCTGTTATTTATTAGTTGTTAATTTATAAATTTTCATTATCGTGATCAATTTAATAATTTAGATCGCAAATGCTCAATGTTCTACCGCTCTATCCATTCAGTTTATATGCCGATATGTTATCTCGAGCCAACACATCAATGATTACTGAATAATCGGGAAATCCGGGAATCCCCTTACAACGACCAATTGTTCAGGGCCCTCAGCCAGACTTCCCTCAGCTAATAATCGAACTAAGAACATTCCCAGTCCTAATAGAATCCCGGGAATCCCTCGAACAACGTTACCACCAAGATCGTTCCGAGCCCTCGGCCAGACTACTTTCAGTATCTCGGGAACTCACGAAGTCTACAGTGTGGTTATTTAGGTTTCACTGCCAGACTTCTCTTACAAACTATACCAGTCTTTAGTAAGTCGTCCAGATAAATCTTTCAATTCTATCAGTTTTAAAGAGATATCCTAGTCCTACCAATTGACTACAGAATCCCGAGAACCCTTTATAACGTCTGCACTCAGATCGTTCAGGGTCCCAGCCGGACTTCCCTTTTATTTTCTCTTATTGATCACAATATGGTGCAAGATCGTTTACATGCACGATTTTATATTTTCATTTGGTATTTTCTCAATTCGATATACTACGATATTTAATTTATTTTCAATTCCATAAGTACCCTCCCAATCGCATTAAAGTAAAGTAAAAAAAAATTAATTATTTTGGTTATATCTAAGTCTCTTATTTTCTTGAAAATTTAGTTGATAATTCTGATTAAAAGTTTGTGGATTTTTACAATTTATTTTAACGTGACCTTTCTTTCCACAGTTCCAACACGTAGGAGTAGGGTTAAGATTAGGATCATTATTATCAATTTCTAATCTTCTTTTAAGATTAGACTTATAATTATCTGAATGTTTATAATTATCTGAATCTGTAAAATTCTTAATTGATTGTATTTTATTTTTCTTTTCTCCATAAATTAATTTTGAAATTGATTCTAGTTCTAAAGCTCTTTTTAAAACTTTATGTAAAGTAAAAATTTTTTCCGACCTTAAAGTAAATTGCAATTTCCTGTCTAATATTTCACTAATAAAATATTAAGAAGATTGACGGTCAACTACATCATTTGATAAGTCTGAATATGCGAGTCGAGTAAGTCTATCAATTGTTTCAGCTAAGCTGTCAAGAGATTCGTCAGATTTGCGTTTTATATTTTGTAATTCATTTAAATGAATATAAGAAAATTTTCATTCTCCAAATCGCGATATTAAAATTTCTTTAATTTTATCATAATTTTTTAAATCGTCCGACGATAATTTTTCTAATATTGTTTGAGCTTTTCCACTCAAAGAAGCTCCTAAGTATGATGCTTTAATTTGATCTGCCAATCCGTTGTAATTTGAAACGATTTCAAAATGCTTAAAAAACCTACCCGGACAGGAAAGTACGACGGATCCAGGCTTGGCCCAGGCTTGGTTCAACTATGTTGAACTCTGGGCCAAGTTTGTAAGCCAGCCTTGTTCCAGCCTTGGTAGAAGTCTAGAATGATATCATCGTGACAAGCCTGGTTGCCAGCCCTGGTCCATGCTTGGTTGCCAGACCTAGCCCATGCATCGAAAAAATTAATAAATTTAATTAAAAAAAAATTGTATTACTATTTAAGTACTAGAGTTTGTGATCATTAGCGTTTAAACTATTTAAGTGAGGTAAATGACGTGAAAAAATCTCGGTGAAAATCCTGCTGGGCTCTGGGCGTGAACTGTCGTCCTTCTGAATGCTAGGTCTAAACGCTAACTACTGGAAGAATCTAATAATGTTGAATTGAAACATTTATATGTTCTACTTATTCATTCTACTACAACCACCCAGTTTTATGAAATATAAAGAGCAATTTGAATAATATTTTCGATTAAGAAAAATATAAATAATAATTTCGTATTATTTATATTATAATTACATAATTTTTAAAAATAAAATTTATTGAATTTAATTTATTATTTATGAAGAACCCAGCTCAATTATCTTACTCTACCACGATTATTAAAAATAATATTTATTATAAAAATTCATGAGTTATTTCTTAATTAAATTAAATTTTATAAATATAATTATAAAATTACGGTTCTTGATTGCAAATAATAACGAATTAAAAAATGTATTAATTATTAATTGTCAATAATTTTAATCAAGATTTTAAAATATTTATTCATTAAAACTTATTTTTATTCAAAAATAAATAATTATTAATTTTAATAACCGTAATAATAAGATGATTGGATAATTAATAAAAAACCTAGAATTCTGGCTCAAGGATGGGAAACTATAGGTATACCCGAACATGGATAATCCTACCTTGGCACAAGTCTGGGTTGTCATTGAATGATCAAGGCAGGGGAACCTAGTCTTGGCCCAAGCTTGGCTAATCATTGTAACGGCCAAGGCTAGATTACCCAGCCTTAGTTCAAGCCTGAGTCACCATTGAATGGCCAATATAAGAGAACCCGGTCTTGGCCCAAGCCCGGGTAATTATTGTAACTGCCAAGGCTAGGTTACCCAGTCCTGGCCCAAGTGTGGGTTTCCATTGGGTGGCCAAGATAGGAGAACCTGGTCGCCCCAAGCCCGGGTAATTATTGTAACGGCCAATGCTAGGTTACCCAATCCTGGTCCACGTCTGGGTCACCATTTAATGGCTAAAATAGGAGAACCCAGTCCTGGCCCAGACTCCGGTAATGATTGGAATGGCCAGGATTGAGTAACCTTTCTTGACCCAAGCATGGGCCAATACAGACGCGCCAAGGCTAGGTTCCCCAGTGCTGATTCAAGGATGGCCCCTTTGTTCAACTCTGGCAGCTCTTGCAAGGGTATCAACAGACACAGAAGCATCAAATATGTCTGGCTTAATTGAATCAATTAGTCTTGAAATAAATGACGAGTTGGATGTCGCAATTATTTTTGGTTTATTTCTATTAATTTTTTCGCCCGATTCATTTTCTGAATTTGCATTTATTATTTCCGCGTCAGCATGAATGTCTGCTTTGACATTAATGTTCTGAGGAGGAACCGTATCAGACGAAGCGGAGCTTGTGTCATTATTATTATTATTATTATTATTATTATTATTATTATTATTATTATTATTATTATTATTATTATTATTATTATTATTATTATTATTATTATTATTATTATTATTATTATTATTATTATTATTATTATTATTATTATTATTATTATTATTATTATTATTATTATTATTATTATTATTATTATTATTATTATTATTATTATTATTATTATTATTATTATTATTATTATTATTATTATTATTATTATTATTATTATTATTATTATTATTATTATTATTATTATTATTATTATTATTATTATTATTATTATTATTATTATTATTATTATTATTATTATTATTATTATTATTATTATTATTATTATTATTATTATTATTATTATTATTATTATTATTATTATTATTATTATTATTATTATTATTATTATTATTATTATTATTATTATTATTATTATTATTATTATTATTATTATTATTATTATTATTATTATTATTATTATTATTATTATTATTATTATTATTATTATTATTATTATTATTATTATTATTATTATTATTATTATTATTATTATTATTATTATTATTATTATTATTATTATTATTATTATTATTATTATTATTATTATTATTATTATTATTATTATTATTATTATTATTATTATTATTATTATTATTATTATTATTATTATTATTATTATTATTATTATTATTATTATTATTATTATTATTATTATTATTATTATTATTATTATTATTATTATTATTATTATTATTATTATTATTATTATTATTATTATTATTATTATTATTATTATTATTATTATTATTATTATTATTATTATTATTATTATTATTATTATTATTATTATTATTATTATTATTATTATTATTATTATTATTATTATTATTATTATTATTATTATTATTATTATTATTATTATTATTATTATTATTATTATTATTATTATTATTATTATTATTATTATTATTATTATTATTATTATTATTATTATTATTATTATTATTATTATTATTATTATTATTATTATTATTATTATTATTATTATTATTATTATTATTATTATTATTATTATTATTATTATTATTATTATTATTATTATTATTATTATTATTATTATTATTATTATTATTATTATTATTATTATTATTATTATTATTATTATTATTATTATTATTATTATTATTATTATTATTATTATTATTATTATTATTATTATTATTATTATTATTATTATTATTATTATTATTATTATTATTATTATTATTATTATTATTATTATTATTATTATTATTATTATTAT